>NC_139018.1:33982056-35366858 GCF_964374135.1 Grampus griseus | reverse complement strand
CTCTGCAAAATATGCATGTACATTGAAATTTTATTTTTTATTTCATGTGACCTTAAGTTTCTAAATGTTAAAATTTCTTCAGAATTGCATTAGCATTATAATTATTAGTAAGTAGTACACATTGACAAAAAATAGACATTTTCATAATAATTTTTAATTATAATGAATTATTTTAGAAATGCTTGTATTAATTTGATGGGTAGACTGTTTTCCCCCTTATTTAATTCTTCTATTAATAGGTGAATATTATTTATGGCTAGAATAAGACAGACTTCAGCATCAATTTTATTCATAGTTTTTGCTTTACATAAAATACTCACTTAGAAAAATTGTTTACACAAAGTAAATAGGAGTGGAAGGTGTTTTGTTATAGCAGTGTCACTCAGATCTTTGAAATCCTTCTGAATTATAAGCCAAAACCCATATAAAAGTGTGATTAGGAAAGGGGAGATAGGAAAAGCCACCAAGGGGCATTTTCAGGCAGATCCACTTCAGTAAAAGAGTACTTGTGGAAACCGAGGATCCAGCAAGATCCCCTGAAAACTACCCTTGTTTCCACGTTTCTTAAAAAGTCTTTGTGAAAGTTCAAATACCTCAGTTTGAAGACCATTGTACTAAGTATCTGGACACATTGAGAGAATACTTTCAAAAAGTCCTCAACAATAACAGAGAGTTTAAGAGCTCCAAAATTTAATCTCCATCTTCTAAACTACCCGGATTCACTCCAAATGTAGGTGCACTGTATCCTGGGACAGCTATAGCACAGATTAAAGTGAAGCAGACCACAAAACGGTCATAACAGACAACACAAGGAGATGTGGGAGATCTTCAAGAGCCTACAATTTTTGCTATTATGATTTTGCCAGCACATCTCTCCTTATTTTAGTTAATGGAATTCTTAAAATCTCCTCAGGGGCTGAACTGGCTCTGGGTCAGAAAGGACCAGAAGGTCCTCATGTTTCTTCGCTGAGGAATTCTGTAATTTTATTGCTACAACCAAGGATGAGTGTGAGGAGGATAGGAAAACTTTTTTTTTTTTTGCTTTAATATGAAAATAATTGTCTCTACTCTTGGAGACCTGACTTAATTAAACTAATCTGATTTTCTATTGGTAAAACTAACAAAAGTGCTATTGCTCTGAGTTCTCTAATTATAGAACAATGACACTTTCTCTTAACAGATACTAAAATCAAATGCTATAACGTTGGATGAGGTCATTGTGAATAGCTTGTTATAAGGTCTATTTTGAGGTATCACATGAATTTCGGTGAATATTATGCAGTGACAGGAAGAAACAAAGCTTACTGCAGAAAAAAAATTATGAATTGCTACTAAAATTTATCTAATCAGTGATGAGGTTCTACAAGTTATTTCATAAGAAGTATGTTTGCTAACCATAACCTCCTGTTCTTCCATCCCAAACTCCTTAAATTCAACCCCTTCTCGATTTCCCCTCTTAGCTACCCCCTTCTTCATTTTTTTCCCTGCATCACCTGAATGAGATGATCAGCCTTTTGATAGATACTCTCACCAGTGCTCTCAGTATCCTTACTCCCTTGAACTTCTGCACATCCATTCTGCCAAGTCGCAGCTCAGAATCGAACAACCATCTGCTCTCTCTACTACTGCTTCTAGTTTGCCAAGTACTGCTGGAGAAATTGCATGACTGCTGATTCATGCCATGGCAGATCAGCAATTCCCAGATTACCTTGACCCTTAGCACTACTTGGCAATCCTTTCACTCTTGCATGGTTGGCTTCCTTTTCCACTGCTCAAGTGCTATTCCAAACCTCAAGTTATTACTCTTCTAAAGTTTCCTACCATGCTTCCTCAATCAACAGATGACCTAAACATCCACTTCAGGAAAAATTAGTGTTCAACTTCCTTCCTTTCCACTTCTAATGTTCATCTATATCTTCACCCTCTCTACCTCTGTCCCAGAGATAATGTAGTATGTCAATTATCCCCTTTCAAAACTGGGGGGTTTGGGGTTTTTTTGGGGAGGTTTTAAGCTCTTAAAGTCTGTGTACATTATTACAAGGCAAATATTCTTCTTAGAAGTCATATTCCAAGTTGAAGAAAGAGGCATCAGAATGTTAGGAAATTAAAGGTGCTGATTGGCTATAGAAAAGAGCACATCAGAATAGCAAGTGTTCTACTTTCAATCATTCCCAACCAAGGACAGAAGAAGAGAAGGTGAGTTGGGATTCTGCATGTGCATTTAAAGTTTTAAAATTCTAACATAATTCTGCCAACCAAATGTCACAACAAGAAATTTAAAGAGGTCATGCTTCAGTGATCAATGCCATTTTTGTCCTCTATTTGCTACCACCTGCCACGTCTGCAGTCTAAAAAGCCACAACTAATAATTAGTCCACCTTGTTCCTTCTCTTAACTGTGTGGAGTTCGCTCACACTCTTTCAATCCAAACTTTTCATGGAAAATCCTAGGGCAACCAATGTGAATTACATTATGTTTCACCTGATATGGCTATTCTAATGTAATGTCATATTACACTAGCTATCATACAAAAATTACAAGTGACATATATATGCTTTAGAAAAAGTATTTGTAGAGACTGCCTAAAGAGAAGTTTTGCTGTAGAAGATACTTTATATACCCTTAAAGTGTATATAATGTGGGGAGTTCTCTCTTTCCAAAAAAGAATACAAAATTATGAATACCAAATGAGGTCCAGGGCCCTTTGGAAGAGGTCTGTGAAAATGAAGGGCTCTGAAGCTTAAGCTTCATTGGGATAATATAAATCAGCTTTTTTGTATTTGACCTCTTACTTAGGACATTAAACAATACCTAAACCCAAACCATCCAAAAATTCACTAAAATGTAAATACCTGACATGAGCCAAGAACTCCACATATTGTATTTCATCCTTACAACACACCTTTTAATTTACCATTCTCGTTTTTATAAAAGTGGAAACTGGGACTTAGAGAATATAGTTTGCTCACAGTCAGCCCACTTCTCACAGCAAAGCTGAGATTCAAACAAAGATCCCGACAAACTAAATCTTGTGTTATTTTCACTACAATACTCTGCCTTTAAGTTTTCCCAAAAGACAAAAGGTTTAAGTCATTTTGGAGAATGCCCCTAGAAAATCCCTGAAAAGTCTCAGTTAATACTTGAAATTAACATGACAATTCACATTTGAGAACATCATTAAAAATGCCCTAGGGACTTCCCTGGTGGTCCAGTGGCTAAGGCTCCATGCTCCCAATGCAGGGGGCCTGGGTTCGATCCCTAGTCGGGGAACTAGATGCCACATGCCGCAACTAAAAGATCCCGCATGCAGCAACTAAAAGATCCCGCATGTCACAACTAAAGATCCTGCGCGCTGCAACGAAGATCCTGAAACTAGGACCCAGTGCAGCCAAATAAATAAATATTTTTTTAAAAAAAATATTGTCCTAAAACTGTGTGTAAAGAGCATAAAAGGGAATCCCCTAGCAGTCCAGTGGTTAGGACTCCATCATGCTTTCACTGCATGGGCCCAAGTTTGATCCCTGGTCAGGGAACTAAGATCCCACAATCCATGCAGCGTGGCCAAAAAAAAAAAAAAAGAACATAAAGAAACAAATGTATAACTCTTACAGTTATCTTCTGATCACTAAGTGAATAGTTGAAGATGGGAGATTTTAGGGTCTAGGAGAAACGTGATTCTAATAAGGAGAGGAAAATGGAGGCAAAATCAGAATCTGGAGGTAAGTCTAGAATTACAGCCTCTCAGGAAGGAACTTGGCTATGAAATGACATACTGATGGTATGATCTTTTACAAATTATATCTTCTTGTTTCATGTCTGATATAATTCTACCTTGCCATTGTGATATATCACGTTTTAAAGATAGCAAAGTAGGGGCTTCCCTGGTGGCACAGTGGTTAAGAATCCACCTGCCAACGCAGGGGACACAGGTTTGAGCGCTGGTCTGGGAAGATCCCACATGCTGTGGAGCAACTAAGCCCGTGGGCCATAACTACTGAGCCTGCGTGCCACAACTACTTAAGCCCGCATGCTACAGCCCATGCTCCACAATAAGAGAAGCCACCGCAATAAGGAGCCCGCGTACCGCAACGAAGAGTAGCCCCCACTTGTCGCAAATGGAGAAAGCCCACGAGCAGCAACGAAGACCCAACACAGCCAAAAATAAATAAATAAATAAAATTTTTTTTAAAAGATAGGAAAGTAATGACAATTGGTTCATGTATTATATTACTCAATATTATACCCATACCTGTATTTGTCAGTTTGGCCTCTATTTTTTTTTCTTTTTTTGTTGTACGCGGGCCTCTCACTATTGTGGCGTCTCCTGTTGCCGAGCACAGGCTCCAGATGCGCAGGCTCAGCGGCCACGGCCCACCGGCCCAGCCACTCCGCGGCATGTGGGATCTTCCCGGACCGGGGCACAAACCCGTGTCCCCTGCATCGGCAGGCGGACTTTCAACCACTGCGCCACCAGGGAAGCCCTGGCCTCTATTTTTTTTAAATTGTATCCTAGAGGTATCCCCTCCTCCTCCTAAGTCTCCCAGAGGCAGATGCTCTGTCTTTACCTTTTCCTTATTCACAGAATCCAGTGCTGTGCCCTACAGATAGTAGGCATTCCATGGAGGTCAATTGCCATGGAAGATGGTGTTGATGAGTAATTTTTGACAAGCCATCATTTTCTAACACAATAGGAATTCCATAATATAGATGTGTTACGATTCTACCCCACTCAGTCAAAAATTTCAGAATAAAACTTTTGGCTTTGGTTAAAGCTAAGGCAAGAACTGCTCAGATGTAGTTAGTATTTTCAGTCAACAAGCTGTCTCTGATGTTGGAGTTATTTAAAAGACCTGTTAAATCTGTGGTCTTAGCGCCATTGTGACCTCAACCTGTAGCTAAAAATCTGTCCAATGAAACAGGAGTTTCAAGAACAGCAGCACAAAAATGATGACTTAAATGAATGAAACAAGAAGGCACATATTTTCAAGAAGACCTTTCTTATTCTTAGAGTAGAAGTTTTCCTTCAAGATGTCAAGTGCTTCAAACTCTCCGGGATCTTACTTATCTTCCAAAACAAGGTGAGTCTTTGACGGAAGATGCCAAGTGGTAACTATCCAGGAACGAAAAGAGGGTCTCTGTTATTAGCCCGGGCTGAAGGCAAATATAGTGTCTCTTCCCACAGAAGTCCAAAAATAGATGACAACTACTTGAAGGAGTTGAGTGAGGACTTAAAACTAAGGAAGCAGGAACTGCTAGAGATGCTAAAACCTCTAGAAGATAAGAACAAGCTGTTATTCCAGAAGTTGATGTCTAACTTGGAGGAAAGACAAAGAAGGTAAGTGTTCCCTTCTCAGGATTTCCTAGAAGGGGAAAGGCAAGAGAACTTTAATCCATAGGATTTAGCAATGATTATTTACATTTTTTAAAAGGTTTAGACCTTCAGCTATAGTAAATTAAAAGAATGTAACCACAAAATCAGGGTGGCAAGGAATCCTTCTTCTTTTAGTAGAATTAAATATAACTCAGCTCATCTCACAGGGCTACAGTTATTACTTTTCTTCCCAAGAAACTGTTAAGAGACTTTACTATCCTCAATCCATCATGGTCACACAGATAGCTCCTCATTCGTGTTTGTGGAATCACTTTAGGATAAATGATTCTGTTCTTCCATTGCCACACAGTGAAATGGTAATCATTTCTGAGCATCAAAGTCCTCTGGATTATGGTCTGGCCTTACTAAATGTACTAGGCAGTTGAGGTCTTAACTCTTTGCTAGGGCACTCACTGTTCTTGGGATCCACCAACTCTCTTTTTCCTTTCTAGTTTCAGAGAATCTCACCTTAATGTGTCTACCTTCATTCTGTACCCTACCATAAACATTTCAGGGAGCTCAGACTTTTGGAGAGCAAAAGCCAGGCAGAAAGTTGTGAGAACAAACGTCAGGCAGAAAGTTGTAGTCAAAGCACCAGCTGTTTACAACCGAGAAACTCAGCCCTCTCAGGGCAAGAGAACACAAAGGCTTGCTTCTTTGCTTATAATTAGAGAGGGAAAAGCACAAAGAAAATAAGCATAAGTTAATTAATACCTTTAAAGAATATCCTCTCTTACAGTCATAGATTGGATATTCGGATTTTATCAGAAACTTCTTGATGGCCTGATTCTCTAGAGGCTACCATAAGGATATAAGTGGGTTCTCCAACTAACTCAAATGTTTTTATGTGGAGAAGTAAAGTAGGGGAGATGAACAGAGATGGGGGTAGGGAATAATTCTGAGATTTATCCTTAAGACAAGAGGTTCTTCAACCTCCTTCTTCACAGAGGCAAAAAAAGTCCCCTTCTACCCCAAAAGTCATATAACAAAATTTTCTTCTGAAGGGGTGGAGAGGAATCTCACTAGCTGTTGGACACCTAAGTTCTGAGCCTTACAGAGCACAGAATTCGTTATAGAGCACATACCTAAGGCAAACGTCAATTAGGAATGAAATTGTCTTTTCGAGACCTTCTATGTCTAGAAGGACTTCCATAAATCTTGTGATTTCAGCCCCTATGTCCCTCTCATGGTAGAGTAGTTTCTGACTGGTCATGGAATATTAATATTTCTTTTTAGGAAGTATTATGTTTTGTGATATCTCTGTCTTCTTTCTAGTCTGCAGATCATGAGGCAGATCATGGCAGGGAAGGGGAATGGTGAATCCTCAGTCATTGAGCTCATTAAGGAAGCAGAAGAGACAAAGCAGAATCTGGTAAGAGGTTGGTGGGCACTCCAGGGAATGGCCTTCTGAACAGGGCTCTCAATTCCATTGCTGTCAGACAGAGTGCTCATCTCTAGCATTGGTGCTCCAACACTCATAGGTCCTTGATCTAGAAAAGTCCTGGGTGAACCAAAGGGAGTCAGGTGAAATGTTGGGAAGAATAAGAACTAGCTAGCAAAAATTCTATTTTTTTGACTTTTGAAAAACTTTTCATCTAAAGGTTAATGCATACAAGCATATTAACCCCTCACATTTCAGAAGAAATAGAAAATAACCAAAGTAAAAGAAAGGAAAGAGTTTGGTCTGAGAGATTCTTTCAAGATTTAAAGAAATTAACAATATAGGACTTCCCTGGTGGCACAGTGGTTAAGAATCCGCCTGCCAGTGCAAAGGACACGGGTTCAAGCCCTGGTCTGGGAAGATCCCACATGCCGCGAAGCAACTAAGCCCATGCGCCACAGCTACTGAACCTGTGCTCTAGAGCCCCCGAGCCACAACTACTGAAGCCCGTGCACCCAGAGCCTGTGCTCCGCAACAAAGAGAAGCCACCACAATGAGAAGCCCGCACACCGCAATGAAGCGTAGCCCCTGCTCTCAGCAACTAGAGAAAGCTTTTGTGCAGCAACAAAGAACCAACACAGCCAAAAATAAATAAATAAAAATATAAATAAATTTATTTTAAAAAATTAACAACATAAAGGATCTTAAAAATTAGTGGTCTAAGCCCCAAAGAAACTGCCATATGATCAGAACATCTTACGTGTTTCAAGTGTGAGAAACTCATTACTATATTGATATACCACAATTACCATAATTAAAGTTACTATTCCAAATTGTTATTATTTTTTATCATCATCATCAATCTTATCTCTCATGTTCCTGGGTTTGGGGCTAGGCCCATTTATTGCCTTCCTCTGTGGTTTACTATGCCCCTACCCCTTAGTCCCCCTATTAGTAATTTCTTCCAACTTTAATGACTAGACAAACACATATTTCTATTTGCTTTTTCCTCTCCACCAGGAAAGGAAAAACAAGATGCTTCGGAAGGAAATGGAGATGCTATGGAACAAGGTATGTGTGCCTCTAAGGATCTCTTGAAAGTATCTGTCTTACAAACCAGAATGCAAAGAAGCTTCCCTTTTTTCTGGTCTACATCCTCATTTTTTCATGTCTCTGTTTCCACCCATGCCTCATTCCAATTCATTCTCTGATCTTATTTAAAACAATCAAGTAATGTCACTCTCCTTAGGAAAACCCTTTACAGCCATTCCAGGTATAGTCTGGCTCTTGCCTACCTTTCTAGTCTCCTCTCATAGAAGTCCTCCCCTCCCACACTGGTCTCCACATGCCAAGACCTTTCCTTTCTAAAGACTTTTGCTTTTGCTTTATCCCTGGGCTTTGTAATGCTATTTTCTTATAGTTGGCTCATTCTCATCCTTCAGGTCTCCGCTTAAATGTCACCTCCTCAGGGAAGCCCTCCTTATTCACTCCACCTGAAAAAGGACATCACCCCCCCCACACACCCTTCCTATTATACAATTCTGTTCATGTCTTCCATAGCACTTTTTATAATATAAGATCACTATTTTTTAAATTTTATTGTGTTATTATTATTTTATTTGTTTCTTATCTCCCTGCCCTGTTCTGGAATACATGCTTCTCCAGTATCTTGATTGCTTTGTTCATCTTGGAATCCCTAGCATGTAGCACAATGCTTGACCCATAGTAGACAATCAATAAATGTAAGTTGAATGAACGAATACCTGATTCTAATTCCCCTTTGACTTTGCAATAATCACAGCATTGTTTAATATAAAAATATTTTGCTGGGAAACCAAGCAGGGGTAGAAATTCCTTTGTGGACTAAGGCTTTGGGATCCAAGTGTTTTTTCACAAATTATGAGACCTTAATAGCAGATTGTCTTGTGATATAAACAGGTGTGAGTGTGATCGCTGACTGCTTTTTCCATCTCACCTTTCCACAGATAATTAGGATTCTATCAAGCACTGCATCTTGTACTGAGATCTGCTCCTAGTTCTTAGTGGCAGCTACAAATCAATTCTATGAGTTGTGAGAAGTTTTAGTTTCTGAGTTCTTGAGTCTTAGTGATAGGAAATATGCCAGCATCATTCCTCTATCAAAATCCAGTTTCTCCAGAGCTCCCAAAAGACTTTGTATAAGGGATGTCCATATAGCTGAGCTTGTGATTGACTTTCCCTCCCCATACTTTTAGACAATGAGAAATAGAGAGACAAGATCGTATGCCTAGTGGTTAAGAAGACAGACTTCAGAGTCCAAGAGATCTGGTTCAGATTCCAGCTCTGTACTTTCCTAACTGAGTCACCCTAAACAAATGACTTAACCTCTCTAAGACTCAGTTTTCTTATCTATAAAATGGAAATAAAAATAGTCCTGTGAGGATTAAATGAGAACATTTGTAATGTAGTAGAGTAAATAAGTAATGTAGTAAGTAGCTTACAGTAGTGATTGACATATAATAAAGGTTCAGTTAATAGTTTTTATTATTATAAGTTTCACTCAAAAGACCAGATGGAAGGGCTCATTCCATTCTGAACCTCCTTTGGTAGTACACTTTTCATATCAGGCCCTGAGAGTTTTCTGACTGGCAGGAACCAAAAGCCTTGACATTGGCTTTCCACTTCCCTCATGAAGTCCCAGTAATTTAAAGCTTTGCCAAAATGTCTCTCTACAGACATTCAGCACAGAAGAACTCAGTGATCAACAAAAAACACTGCAGATAAAGAACAAAGCAGACTTACAGGACAGAAAGGCAAGTGGACTGCATGGTGCTCAGAATTTCAAAGTTGTTGATGCCACACCGATGGCAACAGCCCGTTGAGAATCAGGACTGATTAGGGTAGACAGATAGGAAGGATCTGGGCCTTAAGGGTATATTGGATTTACTGTCTGCTAAGACATTGCATTTCTTTCCTGGGACCTCCTTTTCCTTTAGCTCTCTTCTTTCTTCCCAGGCTCCCCAAACCCCCTCATCATCTAGGAAGACCAAGAATGAACTGGAGACATTGTATGCAGAGAAAGTGAAGGAAATAAGGAAGGTAGTATGATCTTTCTGAAAGTAGTGGCTTTTAGAGCTGATAGATTAGAAATCTTTAATGTAGCAATAATCTGCCTAAGTGTGCTCCTGAACTGATACAAAATTTTATAGGAGATCTGGTTCCCTTGGGGTATTACATCTGAGTCAGTGACACGGCAAGTTTCTGGTAAATCATGATAGCTAGAGCAAAGTGGGAAAATCTGTACCAATAATGACAACTTTGAAATAGCTATGTGATGTCAAAACACTTGTTAATTTGTTTTTGAACATTTATTTAGAGATATTATGCTTGTATCTAATCTTCCTGCAGCCAACTCATTGATAGAAAACATCCTGTTCTTTTAGCTTTTAGCTTTTGGAGAGTGGGATGTACAGGTGATGCCAATTAAGAGGACTGCAGTTGAAACCAATATATTAGTGAATCTATGACACCATAATTTTGCTATAAAGTCTTTGCAGCATATTGAGAAAACTGATTTCTGATCTCAATTTACTTTGTCACCAGAGGCTCTTTCTTCCACCAGGAAAAGCAACAGAGGAAAATGGAATGGGTCAGGTATCAGGAACAAGCTAACTTCATTCAGGTACTAAGTCTTCCAAGGCTGGACACAGGGTACAATTTCATTCATGCAATATACAGGCTTTTAGTTTCCTAATGGTAAACCTGATCCTCTCATCTGGATTACCAATTGTCATGCTAAAAGAAATGTTTTGTGGGAAGATGGCTGAAGAGACCTATCTCCAGCTTCACCTTGAGTATAGCACTTTTTCCCTATGATCTTGATTTTGTCCTATTTGAAATGGGGGGGAAAATCACACATAATTTCTGCCCACTTTTAAAGACTGAGCATGATAGGTTCATTTTTAAACTTCTGAGTTAAAAGGATTCAGGTAATAGTGGATTTAGAGAAGTCAATACTATATGAGTAGTTTTGAAAAATGTTCTCTTATAGAATGACTTTAATGGCCAAGTGATCAAGCTGAGAATTGAAGCCTTGAAGAACTACCAGAAGCACAATGATCTTAAGTTATCACTGTACATACAGCAGAATTTTGAGCCAAAGCAAGCATTTTTTAATCTTCCTGGGTCCCGAGGTAGGTAGAGTATCATAGGTACACAATTTGAGGTTTGTTTGGTTTTACATTGGAGATCCCATTACCTGTAAAGTGATAACACAATACCTGGCACACAGTAAGTTAGTTAGCGGTGTTATAAAAAATGTTTTCACTATCATCATCATTATTATTACACTGAAACTCTTATATCAAGGTAAGGATTCCTCTAGAGGAAATAAAATTTTCCTTTGTAAAGACTGAGTAATATATTATGTGCTTAGCATATGTAGTTGTTACATAGTTGACACCTGATAAAATATTAGTTTTCTCCTCACCTTGTCCCCTTTCTTAGGAGTTAGAGTAGTTTGATCTCACAAATCTTATTGGAATAGACTCTGCTACTTCAGAATAGAAGGCCAAAGAGACATCCAACAATGGTTGTGAGTTTCACCAATCCAGATATTCCTCTGGGAGTTTCACCATTTCCCCACCCCAAAGAATTTATGGCATCATTAGAGGAAATCATATAGCTTATCACAAAAAAATAAAGGAATGGTTTTCTTAGGGACAGGAAGAAAGGGCTCTTAAATTTTCATGGATCTATGAATCTGAACTCTGTAATTTAAAAAAGAGACATGCAATAAGAGATCATGGCTAAGGGATGCCAATGTTTTATCAGTATTAATATGTATGTCTCTAATTTCTTCTCAATCATATTCCATAAGGTCTTGAATAACTTATAAAATCACACACAGCATGAAGATCAAATAAACAGATGACTAAATCAAGGCAAAGGGAAAATAAGTTGAAGCCAGGTAAATACATAAAAATGTGTAGTGAAATTACCATACAGTTGGTACAGGTAGGCTTCAGTCTTGGTTATGAATTTCCCCGAAAAAGAAACATGAATTTATGGTGTCCACAAAATAAAAATAAACCAAGTTCTCAGAAGAAACACAGCTTTTACTGGTACTGAAATGAGAGAGAAATTTCTCTTCCAGGTCCTCATCAGGGGAACAAGACACTCTATGTGTGTCATAGTAGCTAATGTCCTCAAAAATATTTCTAAAATAAATTCAGAATCTAAATTTCCTAGGCTGTTTCTTATCTGTTCCTTGGCACAATCTGATAAGAAATTATTGATGTGAACTTTTTTTTTTTTTTTTTTTTGGCGGTACGCGGGCCTCTCACTGTTGTGGCCTCTCCCGTTGCGGAGCACAGGCTCCGGACGCGCAGGCTCACGGGCCCAGCCGCTCTGCGGCATATGGGATCTTCCCGGACCAGGGCATGAACCCGTGTCCTCTGCATCAGCAGGCGGACTCTCAACCACTGCGCTACCAGGGAAGCCCCTGATGTGAACTTTTTTTAAAAGCGATGGATCAGCTCAAGATGATTTGGTCCAGGTCCATAGCACTCTGTTGGTCTGACTTCATCCATATTTAAAATTTAGAAAATCTGGATGATTGGAGGAACTACCTATCCTTCAGCCAGTGTTCCATTCATGTCTCTCTTTTAACTGTTGTTCTGATAAGATTGGAAAGCAGAAAGCTTGAGGTTTTCTTCTCCAATAAGAACCTGGAATACAACCAGAAGCAGTATAAAGTCATTAAGATGCAAATTAAAAAGATAGAGGAGGGGAGGGTTATGAGGGTGAGAGATCCACGTCTTATTTCATTTAAAATTAGTTGAAAGTCATCTCAAGGGATCCATAGAGTAAGGAGCCAAAAATCTTTTCACTCTGGATTCAAATCAAGCCAAGAAAATAAATAGTGAAAGATTCCCTTCAGCGTGATCACCGCGGAAGATATTTTTTCCCTTGCTTGCGGAACACTGAATCTCTGAACTCTGAACTAGAACAGCCCACAGATCAACATCCTCTTTTCTCTTCTCTCCTCTAATGCTTCTGGAGTATTAAGCGATAGGACTCTAAACTGTTCAGTTACCACAAGTGCACGTAGCCACAGGCATGCGTGACCCATTGCTTGTGTGTTATTGACTGCACATGCATTGAGCACTGATTGTAGACCAGTTTCATTTTCTAATACACACATATACAAAATCTCTGAGTTTGTCTGAGCCCAAGTGGATATGAAATTTAAGTCTTAGATTTTGGTTTTATTGACCTATTTATAACCTAGTGTTTAATTATTGAAAAGAAAACAAAAGAAATATTAGTTTTCTTCGTAGAGGGATTTTTAAAGTAGTTATATTAAGATATTATTACCAACAGTAATATGTGTTGTAAACGAAAAACAGATGTAGTTTTCTATAATAGAAAGTAAACATAATAAGTATACTGAGAACAAAATTTTAGTATTCTAACACAGTGCTGAACCCTAAGACCTGTTTTATCTTTATTAGGAAGTGAGATCAGCAAGATGTAGAGAGTTTTAAAGAAAACCAGCACCAAACTGAAACTCTTCTCCTTGATGCCATCAAGGTGTCAAGTTTGAAAGAATCAAAAAAGGAATAATTTTCTCACTGTGATTTATAGTATTTAATGCTGTGTTCCAGCACCTCCTAAATTTATTGCAGTTGCCTCCTAAAATCATCTCACCATCAAATTTTGGGAAATAGCAATTTACTGGGAAAAGCACTGGATTTAGAGTCAGATATATGAGTTGCAGGCCTTACTCTGAGGCTAACCATTTAGATGTCCTGGACCAGTCATTTTGTTTCAGTGTTTTTCTTTATCTAAAGCAACCATAACATATTATAGAGCATGTTGAAAACATGATTTTGTGTAACCCTCACAATGACTCTGTGGGGTAGGTATTATAGAACAAGAAACTAGTTCAGAGAAGCCAGGCTTCTGACTGCATATCCAAAGTTCACCTCCTAAAATATGCTATAAAGTGACAGTGTTCCAGTATGTGATTTCTTATGACTCTTCCACAACTAAAGGCTATGATTTGAATTCAAGCTTATCACTTGTTTAATGTATAATCCTCCCAATAAAGAATCATACCCCCAACATTAATTTGTTCAGTAACAAAAGAAATACTACTTCCAAAAGGGGTTGACAGATTTGTAATTCTTCATTTATCCCAGTAGGTGGCACCAATCACATCCAGGCCTTTAGTCCATAAACAGTGGTAATTCAGGAACCTGCAGGGAGCCATCAGTCTTCTATTGCCCTTAGGACAAAATGTGCTACATTTATGTATCAAATGAAAAAAATAAAAGATCTCTTGGTGTTTTCTGCCATGCTTTGTGACACTGAGGTGTATTACTGGCAGCCTTGATTATCCCGTATTAAATTCAGCATTCTGCTGCAAAATCTGTACCTATTATTCCACTCCGTGAACTACAGTGTCCTCCATTCCAAAAACAGCCACTGTCCCGCCCTCCACAATCCCTAATACTGTTTGTTTTTTTTCTACCACAGATAAATCAGGCGATCAGGACAAGGAATTAAAAAATCAGGCAATTGCGCAAGGTGGGGACCTTTTGAAGTTTAAGTACTTAGTAGTGTTCCTGGATAATGTTCCTTTTCCTCTAGTTTCAAAAGAATTGAATTTCACAGATCTGTCTTAAAGGATTGAACGTAATTTTGGACACACCTTCCAGCCAATCAGGGTACAGGCCCTTCTGCTATAGGCATTTCCAAGTAGAGGGAGGGTTATCGCACTGCTCCTCGCCAAGAATTCCTCCTCCCACATCGTTTGTCCTGTGTGCTGGTTGGCTGCATTGCAGTGGTGTGATCTGTTTGGTTGGCAAAATATAA
The DNA here is from genome assembly GCF_964374135.1 of Grampus griseus. Classification (NCBI taxonomy): domain Eukaryota; kingdom Metazoa; phylum Chordata; class Mammalia; order Artiodactyla; family Delphinidae; genus Grampus; species Grampus griseus. The sequence goes on along the minus strand of NC_139018.1, from coordinate 35,352,246 downwards.
TCCTGGGGCTTCCCTGGTGGCGCAGTGGTTGAGAGTCCGCCTGCCGATGCAGGGGACACGGGTTCGTGCCCCGGTCCGGGAAGATCCCACGTGCCGCGGAGCGGCTGGGCCCGTGAGCCAGGGCCGCTGAGCCTGCGCGTCCGGAGCCTGTGCCCTGCAACGGGAGAGGCCACAATAGTGAGAGGCCCGCGTACCGCCAAAAAAAAACCCCCAAAAACATATATATATATATATATATATATATATATATATATATATATATATATATATATATATATAATCCTGTGTTAATACTGACTTTGTAACACTTCAAGCAATCTCTACGTGCAAATTCCCTTGAGGCCCAGGTTGTATGTATCATTAGCCAGGTCAGTCTCATCGGTTTAGCATACTTCATCACCTAGTCTTACAGAAGAGAAAAATTTTTTACATCCACGGTGAAGTCTTTCCAAAGACGGGTCACATTTGAAGGGATTTACTTCCAGACCAGTATAAAATTACAGTTTGACCCAGAGTGTACGGCAGCCCTACCCAGAATTCTGTAGAGTCAAGAGAGCAGTTCTTGGCCTTTGGCAGTCACCTATCTTAGAGCGCACAGGCACGAAGCGATCTTTAAATTCAGCTGTTTCCCATCACATCTGCGGGTATTTAAAGAAGAGGTTTATCTTCCATAATAATAGAACTGGTGATAAGACACTTGATTCTGACAGCCTTGCTCTTCTCTCCTCCCCTATCCCACCCCCAAACGCCCACCCCAACTCTTAGCATTTCCTTGAGCTCTTTTAAGAAGCTGAAGGTTGCATGTGAATATTTTGCTACACTTATAAATTCAGATGAAAGCCCAGTGCAGTGGGAAATGAATACTCTTGAGACCTTATTTATTCTATAACTCCCTCTGTTCTGAAAGCAAGTCATTCTCCCCAGCTTCAACCTTTACTTCACTTTAGTATTACTCCTCCTGATGGCTGAATACACTCCAGCAGGTGCTGCTGAAAGGAAAATAGTAGTGTTAAGCTAAAATTCTGAAAGGCAGGGGCGGAAACCCACAGCTGGCTCCAATGTGAGTCCTTGATAAATAACATTGCCCTCAAATACAGGCTTTTTCAAGCCTTGCAGCAACTTGAACCTTTTGAATGTCAGTCTTCGGTTCATGGTATTAGTAGGTCATGAAGTTAACTTTTTTTATTTTTATTTCTTTATTTTCAGTTGCATTGGGTCTTCATTGCTGCGCGCAGACTTTCTCCAGTTGCAGGGAGTGGGGGCTACACTTCATTGCGGTGCACGGGCTTCTCATTGTGGTGGCTTCTCTTGTTGTGGAGCACAGGCTCTAGGTGTGCAGGCTTCAGTAGTTGTGGCACGCGGGCTCAGTGGTTGTGGCACACGGGCATAGTTGCTCCACGGCATGTGGGATCTTCCCAGACCAGGGATCGAACCCGTGTCCCCTGCATTGGCAGGTGGATTCTTAACCACTATGCCACCAGGGAAGTCCGAAGTTAATTTCTAAACTAGTTCATTCTTTCACTTCCTATAAAACTCCACAGAAGTCCAGGGGAGAACAAAAGTCTTCTTTCCTAAATATAAATTTTGAAGGTTGAAAAAGAAGTAAACTGTACCTGTATTGATATTATGATTATTTCAGTGAGTGACAATATATTCTAAACTTTTTTGCATCACACAATCAGGAGAGCAGAAGGTTGTCTAGGATTAGGTTGTCATACTTAGCTAATAGAAAGAAGATCCCCAGTTAAGTTTGAATTGCAGATAAACAATAAATGTTGAGTTTAAATATGTCCCAACTATTGCATGGGACATACATATACTAAAAATTATTTGGTGTTTATTGAAATTCAAATTTAACCGGGTGTCCTATATTTTAGTCTGGCAGCCCTCACCTAGGACTGACTCACCACAAAGCCTATTTAACACCCTACAATTCTCCCTCTTTCCCTTTTTATTCTCTCCCTTTCTCTCTCAGTCTGTGCCTCTCTCTCTGCCTCCTCTTTCTCATCCCCACCCCCACCTTCATCTTTTGTTTGTTCTCCGCTGTCCACAGTTAGCCATTTTTGTGGAATGTGTGTCTGGGTTACCAGAGGGTGTGCAGATATGTGCGTGATTTATCATCTCATTTCTTCATTTAAAAGTTGTATTGGAAGCACACTTTGTAGGCTCTCAAATAAAATTGTTTTTACTTGATGTAATCTTCAAACGATTTTTTTGTCCTGTGGGATATGAGCTCTCAACAGAAAAAAAAGGTTTGCCAGGGCTTCCCTGGTGGCGCAGTGGTTGAGAGTCCGCCTGCCGATGCAGGGGACACGGGTTCGTGCCCCGGCCCGGGAAGATCCCACATGCCATGGAGCGGCTGGGCCCGTGAGCCATGGCCGCTGAGCCTGCGTGTCCGGAGCCTATGCTCTGCAACGGGAGAGGCCACAACAGTGAGAGGCCCACGTACCCCCCCCCCCACCAAAAAAAGAAGGTTTGCCACTTCAACTTTAAAAACATTGTTTGATGAAGTTATTTTCTAAAACAACAATTAGAAAATCCACATCAATGCTAATACCAGAGTCAGTCCTACAATGATATGGTACTATGACGAATGCTAATAGCCTTGCAACTCAAAATAAAACTAGGTTTTTTACTCAAAGAAAGCTCTCATTTTCCTAATTTTCCCCATCAGGTACCATGGACACTGCAACTATGAGCAGAGCAACTACTGGCAAAAGTGAATCTAATGTGAAAATTACTTTGGTTTTCGAAATCATTTCAAAGGCTTGAATAGATAGTGGGTGTAGAATTTTGGAATGCATTTGTTAATATTTTTAGTATTCTAATTTAATATTTTTAGAGGATTTGCAAAATGAGTGCCAGGACACTTGGTGCTTTAGCTGTCATTTTTTTCTGTTTTCTCCTGTCTTAGAGAATTCTGGGCGCAAAGACCTACACAGAACAACAAGGAGCTAAAGGAAGTCAGTTTGATGAAGGAAGAGGGAGGCTCTTTTTTCTGAGGTCAAGGCCAGATGAAGCGCTGAAGGATTAGAAAGCTTTCACTCCCTTTGCTTTGGACAGATTTAAAGACTAGGTACAGCCATTTGTGTTAATTAAAATCTCTCAAACCTTCGTTTTAGTGCTATTTCCACTCTCTCTCCCCTCCACAATGGGTGGAAATGCTAGTTAGATGCTTGGCCTTAAGCATGTCAGGAATTTAGTCATTTAGGGATTGTAAACAGCCTCTGATTATTTTGATAGCTTTTGATTTTTGAAATGACTAGATTCAAACCACACTGTATGTTGTTAACAAGTCCATAAAAATCTGTTCTCTCCACCTCTGAAGTGTTTAGTTCTGGGCAGATCCTCCACTAGCAAATGAGCAAAAGTAGTTACAAAATAAGGAAATAATACTCCATAGACTCCTCTACTCTTTCACCCACCACACCCATCTGCACTGTTGATACTGCCTCCTAGTTATCTATTCCTTGAATATCTTCTGCCTTCCCAGTGCCACTGTTTTAGTTCAGGCTCTCTTTCCTGCCTGGATTACCACACCCTCTTTTAACTAGTTTCCCTGATTCCAGCCCCTCTAATCCATCTTCCACAGCACCACTGAAACTATCTTTTCGAAAGGAGAAATGAGATCATGTCACGTCCCCACTGATTTCCCCTTGACTTCAGTATAAAGTCCAAACTCCTTCACAAAACACATAAAGATCTGCCTCCTGCCTACATCCCCAATCTCATCTTTCACTGTAACCCCCTTCCCTCATACATCTACAGTGAGCTGCACAGAACTAGTTGCAGTTCCCCTGATTCACCATGAGTTCTGTTATATCCATGCCTTTGCACAAAGCTGTTCCTCTGTCTGAAAGATTCTTCTCCTCTTGTCTGCTTGACTGTTGCCTATTTGACCTAAGGGCCAAGTTTGGTGCCCTTCTACTATCCCAGTAATTCTCAATCCTAGTTGTGTATCAGAATATCCTTGGGAGCTTTTAAAAACACCAATTCACTAAGCCTCTCTCCAGATCATGTAAATTATGATCTCTGAGGGACTTCTCTGGTGGCGCAGTGGTTAAGAATCCACCTGCCAATGCAGGGGACACAGGTTCGATCCCTTGTCCGGGAAGATCCCACATGCCATGGACTAAGCCCATGCACCACAACTACTGAGCCTGCACTCTAGGGCCTGCAAGCCACAACTACTGAAGCCCGCGTGCTGCAACTACTGAAATCCACGTGCCTAGAGCCTGTGCTCTGCAACAAGAGAAGCCACCGCAATGAGAAGCCCACCCGCGCACCGCAGCGAAGAGTAGCCCCAGCTCACCGCAACCATAAAAGCCCGCTTGCAGCAATGGAGACCCAACGCAGCCAAAAATAAATAAAATTTTTTAAAAAAATTATGATCTCTGAGAGAGAGGGTAAAAACACCTGTATTTTTTAAACAGTTCCCCAGGAAATTCTTATGTGAAGCCAGGTTTCAGAATCATTGTTCAGGCTACCTTACGTCTACCATAGCTCTTAGCGAACTATCTTGCAATTGTTTATTTACCCAGCTATTGATCTCCCTTACCAAACTGTGAGCTCTTTGAGACCCAGGACTGTGTCTTCTTCATCTTTTCATTTTGATCACCTAACACAGTACCTGGGAGTTGATAGAGCCTCAGGTATGGCATAGGGCCACAGAAAGTTAATTCCAAAGTCCCAGGTCTATTGACACCCTGTCTTGCGTCAGTATGATACCACTGGATCATACTGTAGTCCCTGAGATCTTCAGATCTTTTCTTTAATTAAGTTGTCATTAATTTCCTATCTCATGTCAATATGAGGAAAGTTGATTTGTTACAAAATACTTCATTACCTGTAGGAATCCCTTGTATGGTGTAATGAGTAAAGTAAGCCAACTAAGTAAAAATCTTCCGTCTCCCAAGGTCAATTTACATTTTTAAAGGTTGCTTTAAAGGCGGATTTTTTAAAATGTACTTTCAGACTGGAAAACTTTACATGAAATCATAGAATTTGGGCATTAGATGGAACTTTAAACAAGTATAAATCTCCATCACTTTACAGAAGAGGACACTGAAGTTCAGATATGTTGAAAGGGTGTCCAAAGTCCCACATGTTACTGCCCCACGGTAACAGTTAAGCTAATTACCAGAGCCTGGTATTATTATTGCCAATTCATACTCCAATTTAACTCATATCTTTCCTCTCTTGACCACAAAAATAACAGGCTCTGCAGTCCTGAGACAATTAGTTTCATGTTCTACCAACTGAGTTAGCTGAGTGTATAGTCCACGTTCTGTTTCAAGAAAGCCACATCTGTTCTCATCTAGGCCCTCTGTGCTTTAGCAGTCCTGAAAGATTTTCCAAGTCAATTGGATTAGACAGAGCAATGAGAACAAAAATTAGGAAAATAAAATCTGATTGTACCACTGACTATCTGGAATACATCATTTAGTCACAAGGCCTTTGATTCCCCTTTTAAAAATTGGATTAAAAGAATACCATTCAAATGTTTTAAAATCATGGTTTTTGTTTGTTTTTACCATTGAAATGGGTTTAGATGAGTATCTGACCTTTTTTCCCATTTTTTTTTTTGTTAACCAAAGCATGAAATAAACAATTCACTTGCTAGCAGAGATGTATAACTTCTTAAAAAGTGAATCATTTGCCATCTCTAAAGTACTGAAATTGTATGTTCATTATTATTAGGCTTATCACCTTTCCCTCAAATGTTCCAAATCTTTCAATTTCTTCAAAGCACAAAACTGAAATATTATAGCCTTTTTTTCTACTGTCTTTAAGACTTCACATTGGATTCCGACTTTCACCTATATGGCAGTGCAAAGTTATCTGTTAGATTGGCTGGCTATGCCTGGGTGTCTGCATTTTGATAAGTCCAGAATATGGATCTCAGCTTTGTAGGTACAAATTTATTCGGTCAACTTACCCAGCAGATCAGAGACTCATTCAAGATACCCAAACTCCCAAGAGAATCACTGATAAATCCAATATTAGTTTAAATTACAGGGAGGGCTGTTCCTTCCAATATGGTTGGAATATGTCTATATTTAGGACACTCCCATCTCAGAATCAAATTATTAGCAAAACTGAATTAGTAATCAGAAAATATTTATGGCACTGAAACATTACAATTTTATTTATACTCAATATTCCAGTTATGTTTCTCTCAGAATAAAATCACTGATACACTTGATTGTACTTGGGAGATACTTTTCAATTTTAAATTCAACTGAGGAAAACTTTATCCCATCAGTAAAACATTTAATAACCATAATCTTGGGTAGCACTATTTTTGTGGCTTATCTCATTTATTTTACCTTGACATTCTAGCTATTCAAAGAATATTTGCTAACATTTCACCCCCAAAAGTTGCTGTTTTGCAATGACCACAAAGTGATTTGTAATGTTTGTCATACTTCTTTCCTAAATGAAATAAGGCCAACAACAACAGTCTGCTATTTTCATCTTTAATCTAGAATTGCAGTCATCAAAGGGGACAAGGGACAGTATGCAACATTTCGCTTTACTCTTTTAGATCCAGGCAGAAAAATCCAGCTTTAATATTGTTTATGTGAACTCTGGCCAGGTTAGCTGGTGTCTCCTTTTATAGGCAGAGGCTTCTGCAAGCTGTTACATGGCAAGGCAAATTTCTAACAGCCCCTCTGGTACCTTGGGAGTAGCCTGCACTGCTAGCAATTCAAAGTCCCTATTGCCTTATATGTTCTGTATTTAGTCATCAAATATTAGGAAATGGGAAGGAAACAAGGTTCTGTGTTGGAAAGGGATTCACGCTCTGCACCCAATCAATCCCACAGCAGGTGATACACAGATAAATATGAAATGTAATTATTACATGGTAAAATGAGATTTTTCAGCACAACTGAAAAATCCATCATCTCTGCTTCCTTCACCAATTCATTTATGCTTTTAACATTTCAAACTTCTACTGCAGTTTCATTTTAAGCTAAACTACTGTATAAACATTCCTATCGACGATACTTCCTCCAATTATTAGTCAACCTGGGAGAAAATGAGGTTACTTAGGTTAACAAAATAATTTTTTGTTGCTTTTATAGAGACAAAACTATTTTTCTAGGGTAGTTGGGCTTTGATTATATGGAAACCAATTAATAATAATAATTATTGATTTTTTTTAAAAAGCTCACTTAAACTTAATCCATGTCAGTGGTTAAGTTTTGGATTATTTTTTCTTTGCTTTATTAAAAATATTTATTTATTTGGTTGGTTGCACTGGGTCTTAGTTGCGGCAGGAGGGCTTCTTAGTTGTGGCTCACGGGTTCCTTAGCTGTGGCACGTGGGCTCCTTAGTTGTGGCATGTGAACTCTTAGTTGCGGCATGCATGTAGGAGCTAACTCCCAGACAAGGGATCGAAGCTGGCCCCCCTGCACTGGGAGCACAGAGTCTTAACCAGTGTGCCACCAAGGAAGTCCCAGGGACTATTTTTTCTTTACTTGTGTATACTGTATCCTAAAAACTGAAGACCTTGTAAACAGAGCCCTTTTAAGAAATTAAATAGTTTCTGGACACTTAATGTTACTTTTCCATTTAACAAATCTCATTCTCCTTTCCCTTATCCAATAATTCCTTCCTCTTCTAGCAAATACTGTCCTCCTCCTCTTTCGTCTACACTTTCTTTGAATTAAGGAGGGAGAAAAACCAGTGCTTTCTTTAGAAACAAAACTTTTTTGTTTCTGGTTTCCTTCTTTTATCAGGTAAGCAGCCATATAAATAAGTGGTGACCTTGTACATTTGTAAATTGTCAGGACACACAGGGAAGAGCTTCTCTAGCTTCTGAATATTAACATAAAACAATGTGGGTCGTATCAAATGTATAAATTAAAGCCCTCAGAAAAGATTAAAATCTATAGTAATGGTAGAGAGAGATAGGAGATTTTGTGTGTGTGTCTGTGTGGGGGGGTGTTATTTATTTATTTTCCCAACTGTTATGCTACTTCAGATGCCTTAATGGAAGTATCCAGCTTTTCAACTTTTTATCACCAGAAACAATTTTAAGTCTCAGTTGACATTTCAGTTTAAACCCTTTCTGACTAACTACTAATCTATCAAGGCACTAGCCTTACATATGGTACCCAGATGCATCCTCCCTTGATCTTTGTCTATTTGGTAGGGGTTCATCTGATCCGGATCCTCTGGGTGAACACATGACTGAGGCCAACTAATTAGAAAATGCTATTGCCTTTGCCTTAGTGCTTTGGGATGGAGACATGACCTAAATTTGTGGTTTTCAAGATTTTGGTCTCAGGACACCTTTACACTCTTAAAAATTATTGAGGACTCCAAAGAGCTTTTGTTTAAGTAGGTTATACCTATTGGTATTTACTATATTAAAATTTTTAAAATATGAGAATATACAAACACACATTCCATTAGCTATCAGAGTGATGACATCACTACACATCACGTAGCCTCTGGAAAATTCTACTGTATCTAATGAGAAAATGAGAGGGAAAAGGCACATAATGGCTTAGTATTACTATGAAAATACTTTTGACTTTGTAGACCCTCTGAAAAGATCTTGGAGTCTCCCGGTATCCCTAGATGGACTCGAAAACTACTCATCTAAATTATAGCTTACAGAAGCCAATACATGTCTGAACTTCCTAGCTGCGTGAGCCAATGAATTCTTTTAGGCTTAAACTAGCGTCAGTCACTTGCAACCAAAAACAGCCTCATTCATCTGGATTTCCAGTTGGGGACCTCAGAGGAAGAGAGTAAGTGTGAGGAAGAATACAAAAGACTGTGGCATAAAATTATTCAAGCAGCAATCTGGGCAGCAGAATATAATATCAAAAGCCCAAGGAAGGAAAAGTTCAATTAATTTTAATAAACATGGCAGACATCGGAAAACATTGTCCTAGTTGTTCCCAAATAAGTGTCATCAAACTCCATGAGAAATTGATGTGGCTCAGCTCCACTTTACTAAAAGATAACAAGGATATCAGAACTAAAACCAAAATGTCAATTTCATTAGTAGGACTGACTAAATTTATCTTATTAGACTTTGGAAATTTCTAATTTTGAAAACTACTTCTGGGGGGAAAGCATGAGGCTATTTAGGTCAAAAATTTAAAATTTCCCCAGTATTCTCTATTCTATAGAGCTGTATTTTCTCTAAAAATGTGTCTAATTTCTAAATCTCAGCTTTTTATTTCTTTTGAAAAATTATTTATTTATTTTTGGCTGCATTGGGTCTTTGTTGCTGCGCACAGGCTTTCTCTAGTTACATTGAGCGGGGGCTGCTCTTTGTTGTGGTGTGCAGGCTTCTCGTTGCAGTGGCTTCTCTTGTTGTGGAGCATGGGCTCTAGGCCTGTGGGCTTCAGTAGTTATGGCTCGCAGGCTCTAGAGCACAGGCTTAGTAGTCATGGCGCAGGGGCTTAGTTGCTCCGCGGCACGTGGGATCTTCCCAGAGCAGGAATCGAACCAGTGTCCCCAGCATTGGCAGGTAGATTCTTAACCACTGCGCAACCAGGGAAGTCCCTAAATCTAGCTTTTAGAGAAACTTCTGAACATTCTTTTCTAATGGGCTGAGTTTGTAATTTATATGTTTACACAGTAATGTAATCTATTACCACCTGTACTGGGTTGAATAGTGTCCCCTCAAATTTCACATCCACATAGAACCTTGGAATTTGGAAATAGGGTCTTTGGAGATGTGATTAGTTAAGATGAGGTCATAGTGGATTAATATGGGCCCCAAATCCAATGACTGGTATCATTATAAGAAGGGCAAGTAAAAATACACACAGGGAAGAAGGCCATGTGAAGACAAAGGCAAAGACTGAGTGATGCAACTGTAAGTCAAGGAACACCAAGAATGGCAGGCAACCACTGGAAGCTAGAAAGAGGCAAGGGAAGAATTCTTCTCAAGAGACTTTAGAGTGAGCATGGCTTTGCTGACACATTGATTTTAGATTTCTGGCCTCCAGAACCATGAGAGAATAAATTTCTGTTGTTTTAAGTCACTGAGTTTGTTGTACTTAGTTATGGCAGCCCTAGGAACTAATACCTTGCCTGATTCAGTCAGTCAAAAGTTCATCTTAACTCTATCACCCTTCCTTTGGGGAAAATACTATGTTAAAATCAACCAGAGCTTCACCTTACATCCAGTTTTTAAAAAATTGTGCTAACTACACCAAACAAAATTTACCATTTTGATCATTTTAAAGTGTACAATTCAGTGGCATTAAGCATATTCAAAATGTTGCTTGCACCCATTTGTAATCCACTCAGTTGTGGCTATTAGCCAATCGGGAAAGAGGCAAGAGTAGAATAAGCCTTAGTGGAAGAATAATGCATTACCAAATTTGTTCTTGCTTACGTCTAGTGCTAATGAGGAGCGTCTAACCCCAGAAAAGCCAGTAAACTTTTGCCTTATTTATATTGAAAGTGTGATTAACCACAGGAAAACTAAAGTACTAGGAGGACTAAATGTAAATATACCAGTACCAGAAAAACTCAACTGTCCTTCATTCAGTAATTCACTTCTACTGATAAACTTTCATCTTTATAATGAAAGTCATTATGGCAGCCAAGTGTTTACCCATCTTTTGTGTTCTCAGTGTAAACTCAATTTTCATTATTAATATCTCAGGAATGGAGAGAATAAATCCCTGGGCACTTCTAATGCTTTATATACAAACTCTGAACTTTTCCACTTTCTTCCCCCCCATATATGTTCCTGAGACGTTTATCAATCTTTGGAAATGCTACTCTCTTCCTACTTTCCAGAAAGTTTTCTTTGTTGTAACACTTGATTCCCAGATGAATTCTGAAGAAATGTCACATGGTGACAGGAGTTAAAAAGCATGTGGATACTGCAATATTCATTCAATAACCAGCAGTAAAACAAAAAGTCCCACTAGACAGCAAGGTCACTAGGCTTTTCCTGTGTAAATTTTCTTAGAGCTTCCTAAATTCAGCTAAGATGAATATACTTGAGGAAAATTGTTGAAAGACAAGCATCTATTATAATTGTCCAGTTTAATTCTATTAACATTACTTCTTTTCAGCAATTTTAGCAGGTTTAACAAACTAACCTCCATATACTTTAAAAGGCTTAATTCATCTTCACCCTTCCCAATTAAAAATTTTTTTATAAATTTATTTATTTTTGGCTGCATTGGGTCTTCGTTGCTGCGCGCGGGCTTTCTCTAGTTGCGGTGAGTGGGGGCTACTCTTCGTTGCGGTGCGTGGGCTTCTCACTGCGGTGACTTCTCGTTGCGGAGCACAGGCTTCAGTAGTTGCAGCATGCGGGCTTCAATAGCTGTGGCTCGCGGGCTCTAGAGCACAGGCTCAGTAGTTGTGGCGCACGGCCTTAGTTGCTCTGCGGCATGTGGGATCTTACCGGACCTGGGCCCGAACCCGTGTCCCCTGAATTGGCAGGCAGATTCTTAACCACTGCGCCATCAGGGAAGTCCTGAATGAAAATTTTAATGAATTTCACCATTGCTGATTTTATAGATACAGAAAGTCCTTTGTTTTCTGTTATTTGTGAAACAAAAGTGCCAGTTTCTTCCCATGAATAATAACGGAATATTCTAAATTGAAAGGGTGCTTATCTACCAGCTTATATAAACGATAAAGAAAAAGACCCCAATTCATTTACGTTTACAGAACCTATAGTGGGCAGAATTAGAATTTCTCTCTCTGAAAATTCAAGACATTTAAAAATCATTTCAAATTTGGGGGCGCTAGAGGGAATAAAGATAGAAAGGCAATGTAACCAACCATTTTCTCATCTTTAGTTTGAAATAAAGAAAACATACTTTTACATATATATCTCTCATTTGAAACTAGTTAAGAATCCATTGGCTCCCAGGCTCTATGGTGATAGATTATTATAGGAGGTGGGTTCATGATCTGGCTTCAATTTTAAATCCACTGTCAAAAATACTAGCAATACACATACTCAAAAGAAATTTTACTAATTAACTTTCTCCCACCTCAATTCCACCCATCATCTCCTTTGTACTCCCATTATTTAAAATGAAATACATAACAATGTGAATCTTCAGTTAGAGAGTAAGTCCACGTTCTAGTTGGCACAATAAAACATAAACATCAAACTGAGATTTTAATTGTATACAAATGATTATACATTTTTTGACATTTTGCTTTCCTTTTTTATGCTTCCCGGTTTTACCAAAGCTGAGAAAAAAAATACATATACATGTGTGTGTATATAATGTTTTTTATTCATTAGTTGAAAGGACTAGAAAGAAAGGAACTAAGAAACCCATGTGAAATAGCCACAGGTGATTCATATCACACTTTATGAAAGACACATGAAGGTAAGTGGCAACAAAAGCTATTTTCATGGTAACCTCATATCCCACAAATACTGAAATGAAAATTGCCACCACCGGGGTTCTATTACCAGGTTTGTGATTGTGGCTCCGGGGGGAGGTACATTCTCTAATCTCATTCTCTAAGATTGGTGCTTTTCACCTAAAAGCAGAGCCTTTAGCGAAGAAGCCTGATGCCACAAAACCATGCGACAGCGGGAGAAAGAGAAGCCAGCTATCTCTCCTCAAGATGCTCTGCCGCAGGCTCCTAAGCTTCGCTAGTGAGGATCCTCCTGAAGATACAGACTTGGACCTTGGACTTGGGAAATCCTACGGTAGGGCGGCAAGCGGGAAGATAAGGCAGGATAGGATACCTCCTTCCTGCCAACCGCGGGCTGTCACAGCAGCTGCGGTTCTGCCACCCACGCAGCTTTCTAAGGCACCTCCAGGGTCCCTGGAGCCTTTCCTCTTCCCCTCGGGAGAGCTGCTTTGCCGCCCCAACAGCCGCCCGGAGTAGCTGACAAACGCCGGGCTCGGCAGGAGATTGCTTCTGTCTGGAGCTCGGCTGAGGCAGCGTTCACGTCTCGCGCGCACCCGCGTTCTCCCAACCAATCCCGCGCTACTCGCGCGCCCAGGAGCGTTCGCCGGTTCTGCTCGGGCTGCGCCGGCTCCTTCCCGCTCCCAGCACTCGGAACCGAGCTTTTACTCCTCCCCTCACTCGCCACGAGTTCCACGATTCGCGGTGTAGCTCCGCCCCTGTCCCCGAGTCCGCCCCCGCGACCTCCCGAGCTTGTGCTCTCCTTTCCCCTCAGTCTCCTGCCGTCCAGCGGCCCTGGGTCTCGCGCTCCGCAAAGCGACAGGAGTCTCTCTCGCCTCGTTCCTACGCCTCCGCGCGCTCTCCCTCAGCAGCCACCGCTTAACCCACCCGCAGCTCGCTGTCTCGGACCCGGACTCGGGGTCGCGCGCCCTGACTCCGCCTACTTCCCCCCTCGGACTCGCGCCCTCGGGGCCCGGCCTCTCACTCGCACAGGCCGCCGAGCGCTCGCCTCGCGCTTGCCTCGCGCTTCCCAGGCGCTCTCGCGCTTTCCGAGGCGAGCGCGCTCCCGGCCCGCGCGCTCCGGGCTCTGGCTTTTCCCGGCTCCCGTCAGTGCGGTGACTGCGCTGGGAAACATGGCGACCGAGGGAATGATCCTAACTAACCACGACCATCAAATCCGAGTCGGAGTCCTCACAGGTAACCGGGGGAGGAGGTCCAGGACCGCCGCGGCTGCTGTCCCCGGCTTGCCTCAGGCTTCTCGCCTGTGGTGACCCTTCTCTGTGGCCTCGGGAGGAGGGAAGGCTGAGGAAGGGGACTGGGGGGGGGGGGCGGACGTTTTACAACCGTTGAGAACTGCTGGAGGTTGGGGTGTTCTCGCGGGGTCCCCCGGGAGCTGGGGCCGACCCCGTGGGATGTCGGGTCCCACTGCCTTTGCAGCCGAAGTCCTGGGCCCCTGGGGACAGAGGGGCCGGTGCGGCGGCCGCTGCGGGGCTCCTTGCTGCCAGCGCAGGCGGCGGGATCCCGGCTCCGCAGGCTGGAGCACGCCGCTCTCGGCTGGCCCGCGCGCTTCCTCCGCTACTGCTGGTCCCAGAGAGGGGGGAATCCCATTTCCACCCCTTTCTCCTCTCCCTTCCCCCCACCCGGGCGGCCCCGCTCTGCTCTAGGCGTGCTTTCGCGGGGCACCGGCCGGAGCCGACACGGATGTTCGTTAGGCGAAACTCTGCTCCGCCTCCAGCTGCCCCTCGCGAGCCGGGAATCCCCTCAGCCACTCACGGGACACCCCTCGTCTCCCCCGGGAGGTGGGGGATCGGCTTGCACCCGGACCTCGGAAAGTGTTTGCATTCCTCCTTCCCAAGCAAAGGGCCCTCTGCCCGCCTCTTCGTTTTCTTAGAGGGACAGACTGTTATCTGCGGCCAGGGATCCAGCCCTTTTTACTTGAGAGGGAAGGAGTCCCCCACTCGGGCTCCTCTGTTCCCCTCTCTTCGGGGACCACCCCCCGCCCGGATGGTCCCGAGGCTTCTGAGGAGCGCACTTTTCCCGGGTCGCGTTTCCCTCCCTCGCGGAAGCCGTGTGTGCTCTGCATGTCTGATTCCGTTGCGCTGTATTTGGGTAACATCCCTCAGTTCGGCGACAGGCAGTTGCTGCAGGGCATGACTTCCAAGATGAATAGCAAGCCGATTTGTAGGGGTTTCTGCTGTGGTTCTGTAGTTGGTAAGGTTTCTGTGTAATTGAGTGGCGAGGTGGGGGTTAAAGAACTATATTTGGAACCTTAGGGCTTAGTTCGGAGTGAAGGAAATCCAGGACTTGCTGATTTCGGAAAAAGAAGCGAGGTAGACGGGAATCCTGGTGTTCTCCTCCCACCTCCCGCCCCCACAACACACACACACACACACACACACACACACTTTTAAATTTTTTTCCCTTGTCAAATTCTGACAGGTTGAGACGGTGCTCCAGAAGGAACTGAATTGAATGAGACTTGCTTTTATTATTAGGTAGAAAAAAATCTCTCTTGGTAAGATAAAAAATGCAAAGCTTAATTTGGCTGCTGAGTTTTATGAAAAAGATTTCCATGGTACCCCTTCCTGTCTTTTAAGTAGCTGGGTCGCCTTTCTCTGATATTGTTTCCAGATGTTAATGGTGATTTATTGAATTTTCCTAATTGAAAGCCCCTGCGATAGAGAAACTAGTCTAAACCAGTTGCAGGGAAGGGACCCTCCCCCGCCCCCCCATTACAAGATGCGCTGTTCTTTTCTTTTGGTGCTGAAGTTCTTGCCTTGTGTGAAGATTCAGTTGTAACTCAGAAATCTTGGAGTTGACATTGCTGATTTTCAAAGAATCTAATTGCGGGGTGTAAAAGTATATGCCCTATATCAACCCTCAACTTGCACTTTAAATTCTAGCTGTGCTTTGAAAATTATTAGAGTAGTGAGAATGAAGCTTAATAGAAACCAAAGTATGTCAACTGTCCATGGAAATGAAAGGTCATAGATGTTTTAAAGTTAAACCATAGAGATTAAAAAAATTTTTTTACTTAAGCTTTCTATAATAGTTTTATTTAGTGAATCATCCCACCTGGGTTAAGTGACATTGTAGATAGCTGTTGTACAGAATGCTTTGAAAGATGCAGCCCTTATCTGTGTCTCTGCAGTCCAATAGGGATGACATTGGTATGCAAACAACTAAAGAAACAGTGTATGTCATCACTGTGCTAAAATTGTCTAAATAAATTACTTGTGTGATTGAGAGCTAAATATAAAAGGTATTCCATACTCGGATTAGGAGCAAATGTGATTACCTGAAGGGATAATTTGGTACATTTAGCAGGGCTAAGAAGAAACTGACATTTTAAAGGGGAGTTGAAAGTCAGTGGCAACCTTATAAATGAATATGTTGCTGAGAGTGAGGCTCTTGCAGAAAAAAAAAATGTAATGCAAAGGCCCTGGAATGCCCAGGTAGGATAGGTAGGTGGCACGAGCAGAATGTCAATGAGAGAAGATAACTTTGGCAGTGGAATTAAAGACAATCTAGGGAAACTATCTCATGAGAATGAGGTACAGTAGTTTAGGGGGAGAAGTCTAGGGTCAGGAATAAGGATATAGGTGAAGGAATGAAAAGGAAGTTGCAACAGAGAAGTGGTAACAGAGGACAATAGAATTTGGTGATAAAATGGATATTTGAAGTCAGAAATAACTGAGAGGTTTCTACTTAAAGTTAGTGATATAAGTATTGTCTGCTATGATAGAGCCTGGAAATGTGGAGAAGAATCATAGGAAAGAGCACCAGTCCCCAGTCTGAATAGTGGATTTTACTACAAACAACTTAATATTTATGGTCTTAACATTCCATGTGATTTTGTACACACAAAGAAGACCTACAGAAATAAAGCCATGTTGCACAATTTTGTCTTGTAGAACTTTCAAGTACTGCAGTTGTACTATGTAAAATTATTCTTTACTGAACTTAAGTACTGTGATTTCATACTTAAGAAAATTGAATTTGAGGCCACACCTAAAACCTTGATTTTGTGAGTTATAATTTGTGGCTTTCTTAAAAGTGGAAGGCTTGTTTTATAAAATATCCTCTCCATGTTTCATAATAGTGATTTTAAGTATTTTATCTAAGTCTGTTTTACAGAGGTTTTAGAGGAAAACTTAGAGGTTTTACATATTTTAGAGGAAATGCACACATTTTACAATATGTTAGTATTTTGGTAAATTGTGTTGTCATTTCTAAAATCTTTGATTTCTTTGTGACATCTTTGATTATGTCTTGAAAGATAGATTTTATACCACTTTGAAACTTTTCATCTTCTAGGTGTTTTTGTAATCTTTATCTCAGCTATGAATTTGGCAAATGTGGTACGCAGTCTATTGAAACCGTAAAAAATGAATTAACTGTTAGAATTTTGAAAGAATATGGTAGGAAAATATTTAGCAAAGGCATTTCTTTTTTGTATTACTATCTTGAATCATTCAGAACTTGGAAATCAGAGTATGATACTTAATGTAATATGGATATTTTAGTTATATTATCGTTTTGTTCAGGAAAATGGAAACATTTACATAGATTTTCATGGAAACGTTTTATGTTGAAGATTATCGTCCATCTCTAAAAACAATACCTTGGTTAGTAACTGTTTTATGTTGATTTGTTAGAAATGAAAGTTATATGGTCTTTAGTGATCTAAGCTCTAGGTTTTTTTTTTTTTTAAGAAGATGTTGAGGGGTAGGAGTTTATTAATTAATTTATTTACTTTTGCTGTGTTGCGTCTTCGTTTCTGTGCGAGGGCTTTCTCTAGTTGTGGCAAGTGGGGGCCACTCTTCATCGCGGTGCGCGGGCCTCTCACTATCGCGGCCTCTCGTTGCGGAGCACAGGCTCCAGACGAGCAGGCTCAGTAGTTGTGGCTCACGGGCCTAGTTGCTCCGCGGCATGTGGGATCCTCCCATACCAGGGGTCGAACCCGTGTTCCCTGCATTAGAAGGCAGATTCTCAACCACTGCGCCACCAGGGAAAGCCTTAAGCTCTAGTTTTTAATGCATCTGTATCTAATGTTCTTTACTTCTATTACTATTTTTTTTTTTTTTTTTGTGGTACGCGGGCTTCTCACTGTTGTGGCCTCTCCCGTTGCGGAGCACAGGCTCCGGACGCGCAGGCTCAGCGGCCATGGCTTATGGGCCCAGCCGCTCCGCGGCATGTGGGATCTTCCCGGACTGGAGCACGAACCCGTGTCCCCTGCATCGGCAGGCGGACTCTCAACCACTGCGCCACCAGGGAAGCCCTATTACTATTTTTAACAGACTAAAGACAATGTGATGAATAACATGAGGCAAATAAACAAATATCTGTTGCTTTGAAACTAGAAAGAAGATGTGGGGCAGATGTAGGAATTTTTATTATTTTTTTACAACTTCAGTAGTAATTATACTTAAAGTCTTAACAAGTACACAGCAGGCTCACTGTATCAAATGTGTCATTTTCCACCTGTTTTTGTCTATTTCTAAAGAAGCTGTTTATCAAGGGAGCACACTACTTCTACCACTATAAGTTCCATGGAAACATCAGGAAAATAATCAATACATATATGTTTGTGATACAGAGTGGGATAGATTATGTTTCGTTGGTTATTAAATATCATATTAGCTAACCACTGCTAATGTTTGGTATACCAAAGCACTTAGCTAAAGATGATAATCCATTACCTAAATATTCACTAACAGTGGCATGGATGAGAAAAAGATACAAATTTTTAGGAAAGGGCATTTTAAAATCATGTTTTTGCTCTAGTAATTTACATTTTATTGCACTAAATTGTAGATTTGTAATCAGGAAGAGTTATTAGACATATATAAAACTAGGTAATAAAGATTGGATAAAAGACTAATTGTAAACTAGAAAGCAAAAATATTAGTTACATGTAGGGAGTATTTCAGTCATTTATAAATAAAGCCATTCAAAATATTAAAAAAACAAGTTCTAAGCTAAGGAGGTAATAATCATTTGACTCTGGAATTGTTCAGTTGTTTATTTCATTCCTCATGCTTATCCTTGTGCATTATGTGTGTCAATATTATTTTCTGAAAAGCCCATTTATTGATAAAGATATATAGATATATCTTTTGAGAATAGATGTTGTCATTAAGTAAGGCAAATCACTATTGCAAACAAAACCTATATCCTGTGAAATGGAATTGTGTGTACTGGCAAACATACCAATATTGATCTATATGACTGTTATTAAAAAGAAGCCTATTTCTCAAACTAGGTCGTTCTTTCATGAATTTTTGGTTGGAAGCAGTGTATTAGTGATTAAAGTAAGAAATCATTACATTAACTTCTATTGAATACATTTAATACTATCACCACTGACCAAAGACTTTATAAACTAGTAGTATGTAAACATAGTTAAGCGTTTTAACTATATTCAAGGTACATATGACTGTTTGACTTTAAGGTATGTCGTGGAGAATCAGCAGTATGTTATTGGGGAGGAAATGATGAATGAATCTGTTTTTCTCTTACTGGTGAGAGATTCCTGGTTAAGATGAATAGGGTGCTTTTTTGATAGTGAGTAAAATAGATAAAGTCTATACTTTGCACCTGTAAATAGGATTGAAGAACTAAGCATATTTGGAATGTGAGATGTTAAAAAAAAATCCTAAAAAAAAAATTAAACCACAAGGGGTTTCTTCCTTCACCTCTGGGCAGAGAAGATGAATACCAAGGAAGAAGAAAAGATTATTTAACCTGTTTAAAAGTAGTTGGATCTCTCAGTGCTTTGTGACCACCTGGAGGGGTGGGATAGGGAGGGTGGGAGGGAGATGCAAGAGGGAGGAGATATGGGGATATATGGATATGTATAGCTGATTCACTTTGTTATAAAGCAGAAACGTAACAAATGATTGTAAAGCAATTATACTCTAATAAAGATGTTAAAAATAAAAAGTAATTGGATCTGTATTTAATATGAATAACATGAAACCTTACTTAATTTTTGAGTGACCTCCCCGAAAAGCAGATGTCTAATGAGGTATTGTGATGTAGAAATTCCATCCAGGTTGTTTAGTGAGTTCATAAGTGAGTTTGTACTTAATTGATTTAAACTAAGTAAGTAGAACTTCTTGAATGTATTGTAATTAAAATAAACAACTCCAACAACTTTTACAATAGTTTGGCCAGTACGTATACATTTTGAAAGAATGGAATTAAATTTACTATGCTTTCAAAAATGTCCTGATTTGACAAATAAAGGAGCAGGTGGAAGGAACTTTACGCAATTTGTGCCCTGCTTCTCAAGTTGGGTTACATGACATTGTGTTTAAGGGATACTCTAAGGATTCTAAGCCTTAGAATCTAAGCTATGGGAACAAACATAATAATTCTTGAAGTATCAATTTTACTTAGAGTATATAATTTAAACCACTTTAATATTACAGTAAGCATGAGTAAATTAGGCATGAATATAGAATTGTAAAGGAGCTTTTAAACAAAATCAAACTTCAAAGAAATTTCAAGTGAACCCATTGTATAACTACAGACCTCATTGTTCTTCTGTTATTGGTACTTTGGTGAGAAAAAATTAAGGAGCACAGGGCCACAGAAAGAACTCTAGAAGACTCTATCTAATGCTAGTTTGGCCAGTAACGTCCTGTAACTTTGAGCAGTATTATTTAACTCTTTCTCTCAGCTTTTCTCACCACTAGCATGAAGGAGGCTCATATGGCAATATAGGTTTCTATCCTTTAGTATCTTGACCAGCCAGAAAGAGAAATATAGGATATCAGGCTTAGGTGTTTTTTTTTTTTTTGGCTTTATAATGGGAATGATTATGGGGAGGGGTAGATTATACATTAAAAATGCAAGAGGAGGGCTTCTTTGGTGGCGCAGTGGTTGAGAGTCCGCCTGCCGATGCAGGGGACACGGGTTCGTGCCCCGGTCCGGGAAGATCCCACATGCTGCGGAGCGGCTGGGCCCGTGAGCCATGGCCGCTGAGCCTGCGCGTCCGGAGCCTGTGCTCCGCAATGGGAGAGGCCACAACAGTGAGAGGCCCGCGAACCGCAAAAAAAAAAAGAGGATAAGAAATGGAAGAAAGGATGAAAAATTTCAGCGATTAGGTCCAGTCAGTATAAACCGAAGGGAAAATATTTAGATTTTTTTTTCATTTAGAAATTTTTGTGGTATTAATCACAAAATTAACAGTAGTTTCAGTTTTATACTTAATTTCAGACTCAGCTCACACTTCATTTCCACAACGAAATCTTTCCTGGGAATTATTCTCTACAATGATGTCTTTCTTTTCCTTTAGTGTTTATAAATGTTGCTACATCCTGTAATCATGTACATGTGGGAGACTGCAAGATGTAGTTTAAAGAAAAAAAAAAGACTTTGGAGTTAGACTTGTATTTCAGATCTCAGATCCTGATATGCCCTTTATTTTCGAAAGTCATTTAACCTCTATGAATTTCAATTTCCTTCTCCAAAATGAAGATGGCAAAGCTTACTTCACAGAGTTGTTAAGAACTGAGGGGACTTCCAGTGGTTAAGAATCCGCCTTCCAGTGCAGGGAACACAGGTTCGATCCCTGGTCGGGCAACTAAGATCCCACATGCCCTGCAGCTCTAGAGCCGGCACACCACAACTAGAGAGCCCACGCGCCGCAACTGAGACCTGACGCAGCCAAATAAATAAATATTAAAACAAAAAACAAACAAAAAAACCAACAACAACAAAAAAACGGGACTTCCCTGGTGGTGCAGTGGTTAAGACTCTGTGCTCCCAATGCAGAGAGCCCAGGTTCGATCCCTGATAGGGAACTAGATCTCACATGCATGCCACAGCTAAAAGTTCGCATGCCACAACTAAGGAGCCCATGCGCCACAATTAAGGAGCTGGTGAGCTGCAACTGAGGAGCTGGCGAGCCGCAACTAAGGAGCCCACCTGCCACAACTAAGGAGCCCACCTGCTGCAACTAAGACCCGGTGCAACCAAATAAATAAATAAATTAAAAAAAATAACTGAAATAATGTATGTGAAAATGCCTACCATGTATGTCTAACTTGGATTATACAGTTGACTCTTGAACAGTGGGGTGGTGGGGGGAGTAGGGTTGCCAACCCCCTGTCCCCCACCCCCCACAGTCCAAAACCCGAGTTTAACTTTGTAATTGGTCCTCCATAGCTGTGATTCTCCCCTATCCAAGGTTCCTTATATGTTGATTCAACCAACCTTGGATTGTGTAGTACTATAGTACTTACTGAAAAAAATCCTGGGTGAAAGTGGACCCGTACAGTTCAAACTCCTCTGGTTCAAGGGTTAACTGTATACTCAGTAATCTTCGTTTCCTCTTCATATGCTGTTTTGGCATATTTTGCTAATAGCTTCATATATAAGCATCTTCTTTAAAGTAGATAAAGTTCTTGAAACAGGTGTTCTTCACTTCTTCTGTGCCTTTCTGTCATAGTACCTATTAATGAAGTATTTGCATAGAAGATGTTTAAAAAAAATTGGATGGTGTGACATTTAGTAGTTTAGGAAGCAGCTACTGAGAAACATTTAGATAAACTAGAACTTCGCAATTATTACTAAAAAGACAGTTCAGGGTAGATGGAGTGGGGTTTAGTATTTTTCTGTATATTTATTACTGGTAATAGGTTGATATCAATGATGTCTATTTGAGATATTTTATACTATCAAATTTAATATTTTATATATATTTTTTATATTTCCCTTATGTATTTCTTTATGTATTTTCTTATCTATTTTCTAATTAATTTGTATATGTATTCTTAGTTGATGGGCATAATTTGTATGAGGATTATTTTAGAGTAATTTTTTAAACTGTCATCTTAAAAAATGAAAAATTGAAATTATAGGTAAACTATTCTGAAAATGCTGAAGGTTATTTTGAAGGTTAATTCTGAAGGTCAAAGTAGCATAAAATATGAGTCAAAAGTTCTACATCTTCTACTACTTTCAAGACACTTAACCACATTTTACCTCAGTTTCCTTAGCGTTGAATGGAGGAAATTATGCTTACCTTACATAGTTAATGTGAGGGAGAAAGGAAATAATGTTTTCAATAATCAACACCTACTGTGTGCCAGGCTCTGTGCTAAAGTGAGGGATACAATAGTGAATAAAACAGACACAGTCCTTATCCTCTTGGAGCTTGTATTTTAGCACTAACATGAACACACTGTTTAGTCAAGTTAGATGTTGACAAATCATGCTTCGTTTATGTTGCATTTCAAGGAATAAAGTGCTTCTATATTTTATTTTTGTTGTAGATAAGTATAAGCACCAAAACCGTTTTCACGTTAAGCCATTTTTGACACAGATTTTTAAACCATTACACATTTCCTGCTTTCTAAGATAGAAAATATTGAACATAATTTAATTATTTTATTCAGGTTTAAGTAATTATAGCTAACATCTGTCGAGTTTATATGTATACATACATATATATGGCATAAATATGTTCTATTTGTGCTTAGCACTTTGCCCATGTTATTTTATCCTTACAACCTTTATAAGGTAATATATTATTCCGTTTACACCGCCTGAGAAGTAGGTAGCTTGCTCAAGATTACACCAGTGGCCTCGCCAGAATTCGATCACAGGTCTGACTGCACTCTGAGCAATTACATTTCTATATTCTGTTCTGAATATCTTTTATTGTGGAGTGTGGTAGTATAGTTCTCTATAGTGTTTTCTTTTCAGTTGTGACTTTACACACTTGTTCCCTTCCCCGCTTCTAGTTTCTAATCTACTGGAGCTGCCTTTTTGTGGCAGTCAGTGGCAGACTACAGGCCATAACTGACCAGTACACATGTTCATTAGGCCCATACTGTGTCTTTACAAAAAAGTATGTTTCTAACATTAAAAAATGACATTTTATATTAACCCGTACTTTTAGCTTTTTAAGATTCAGCAACACTGCAACCTCTTTCCCACAGGACGGTAGTTGATTAGAGTGGTTTGAGATAGGGCATGTATTCTCCAGTTTGCCACGATTCCCACTTAACCTATTTGTTATCTGCCTCACCTCATAGATATTTGAGTTTGTGATCTTTGCTCATACATATTCTTCTTTTAACATCATATCTTGGGCAACTTTTCATATTAGTGAAAATGATAATACAGAGTTTATCATGAGCTTACCAAGTGTGAAATAATTTTCTAGAGCCTGCCATAGAACCTATTAATTTATTTAATCCTCATAATAGTATCACCATTTTACATTTGAAGAAATTGTAGCAGAGAGAGATTAAGTAATTTGCTCAAATTACTGCAGTAAGAAGCCAAGCTGATAAAAGGCCAAACTGTAAGTTGAACCCATGTAGTCTGTTACTAGAGTGTAAGCTCTTAACCACTACATTATACTCCTTGGCATTTAATAATTAATTCATATAGATACACATCTTTCTTTGTAATGGCTCTATTGTATTGCATCATAAGTTATGCTATATTTAGTCCGTCCTCAATTGATGTCCATAGTGGTTTCTTATTTTTCATGTGACAAATGTTGCAGATAATAACATTGTACATTTATTATTGCATATTTGTGAGTTTTTAAAAAAATATAAGTTAAATTACTATAAGTAGAATTTTGGGGTCAACAGTATCTGCGTTTAAAATTTTTGATAGAAATTACACCCTTTTTGGAAGACAAGTTTGTACTAATTGTAATTAGTATTCTCACTTTCATTTGGTATTATCTTTTTAATCTTTACGAGTTCTTTTGAGATACAACTGTTTCTTGAGTTATATACGTGGATTAGATTGCAGATGACAGATACCCAGCTCACAATTACCTTAAGTGAAAAGGGGAATTTATTAATTTACATAGAGTATAGAGGAGGAACTGACTTTAGATACTCAAGCAGTGTGTCCAGGGGATTACTGTAATGATGGACACTTATTCTCCGTTTTAGTGCTTTGATTTTTCAGTTTGTTGCATGCTGACTTCCTTCATGTAGCCAGAATTGGGGCAGGGAGGGTGCAGGTTAGGAGATTATGGTAATAGGCAGTCAGGTTTTCCGTACCCAACTAGTGAATCCAGAGGAGAGATTTTCTTTTTCATGGCATTTGTATATAAAATTCCAGGTTGCTTCTTCACCTGGCTTGGCTCACAGGTCCATCTTTGGGCCAATCATTGTGACTAGGAAAGTGAGGACTATGATTGGCCAGGTCTGTATTTCATGTCTGTTTTGGGATTGGGACACTAAATAGGCAGCGTCACCAGAATCACACGCAGAAGGGGATAGGGAAGCCTTCAAAAGAAGAGGGGTTTCTGCCACTAGAAGGGCAGAATTTAGAGGTTTTCTTAAGTCTTTATTATGCCTTTTTTGCTTTCTTAATTTCCCCCCTAAGAGTATAGTTTATGTGCCCTATTTCCTTTCTCCTGCTTCTTCCATGAAAGTGGTCCTCTGGCAGATAGTTCTAATTGGAACTGGAACAAGTTAATGTGTGAGAACTAGTGGGTTAAACTCAGGGCCCCCTAATATCAACAGTGGTTAGTTTATCAGGAGCACTCACAATGACTGACTTCCACTTTTTCATATACTGCATAAGTGTGGTTATTTAAGGACATTTTAGAACAGTAGTATGCATGTAATAGAGTAAGATTTTACTAGTTTTTACAGTAGTTCTTTTATGTTGCTTTATTTAAATTTTTGATCAGCTATGAGTCTTTTTTTAATAAGTTAATTAATTAATTTTTATTTTTGGCTGCCCTGTGTCCTCGTTGCTGTGCGCGGGTCCTTTCTAGTTGCGGCGAGTGGGGGCCGCTCTTTGCTTTGGTGGGCAGGCTTCTCATTGCAGTGGCCTCTCTTGCTGCAGAGCACAGGCTCTAGGCGTGCGGGCTTTAGTAGTCCTAGTGCAGGGGCCCGGTAGCTGTGGCTCATGGGCTCTAGAGCTCAGGGTCAGTAGTTGTGGTGCACGGGCTTAGTTGCTCCACGGGACGTGGGATCCTCCCAGACCAGGACTCGAACCTGTGTCTCCCGCATTGGCAGGCAGATTCCTAACCACTGCGCCACCAGGGAAGTCCCTAGCTATGAGTCTTTAGTCTTTTTTTCCTACAAACGATCGCTCCCAGTATTTCCTAAGTTTTGTTCCTAAGTTTAGCACTTCTCAGGGAAATGTTATAATAGGTATGATGTTAAGAGATTTTTATGTGGTCAAATAAATTTGGAAAGTGGTATATAATGTATCTCTCCTTATGGAGATTAACAGTATACTAGAGCATATTAACATATTAAAAATGTGAATAGTGTTACAGTTGTGGAGCCTGTTGAACTTTATTTAGTTTAGTGTTTCCAAAACTTTTTGAGAGTGGAACAGTTTTTCAAGACATACCAGAATTGTGTTCAACACTTCTTTGGGAAATAGTGGTCTTTCCCCTGCAAATGATATTTTGGAAGTCTGTATAACACCTTTATATTCTTTTAGCTTCTTTTTTAAAAATTAATTTATTTTATTTTTGGCTGTGTCGGGTCTTCGTTTCTGTGCGAGGGCTTTCTGTAGTTGCGGCGAGCGGGGGCCGCTCTTCATCGCGGTGTGCGGGCCTCTCACTATCGCAGCCTCTCTTGTTGCAGAGCACAAGCTCCAGACGCGCAGGCTCAGTAGTTGTGGCTCACGGGCCTAGTTGCTCCGCGGCATGTGGGATCTTCTCAGACCAGGGCTCGAACCCGTGTCCCCTGCATTGGCAGGCAGATTCTCAACCACTACGCCACCAGGGAAGCCTCTTTTAGCTTTTTGCTGTAGAAATAGTGGTTTCCTACAGTAATCTCTACTATGAAAATTAATTCTTTTTTTCTGGATTTGCCTTTAAAGTATATATATGTATATATACTTTAAAATGTAAATATATTTTTTTGTTTTGTTTTGTTTTCCCAGTTATCACCTCTGACTTTTTTTTCTTTTTCTTTCCACATTAAAAGATTGGCTGACTATATTATCTTATTCAGAAGATCTATGATAGCGAAGACCAGTCTTGATTCTGTTACTACTATATGGGGAAAGAACCCTGGAATAAGTTCTATTTTGGATTTTTCCAGTGAGCATTTGGTATCGTTATTTGTAAAATGTAAAGATGAAGAGATGCTTTCTAAAATCTCCTTCAGCTCTAAAAACTTAATAATCCCAATCTCAGAAACATACATACCTCATGTTTACCATTCTCTCATTGCTTGTATTCACGTTCTACAACCTGTTACTGACAGCAAAATTATTGATTTGAAATGTCTTCCTTGCTTCAAACAGGAAAAACTGCTAGAAAACACTGACATTCATACCAAGTGTAAATGGAAATAATGTCTGTAACTTCCATTGCAAAATTTGTGCAGTTTTATTTCATTCACTATCACATGCTGCAGAGTTCAAATTGCAAAATGTTTAAGATTTAGAATAAGAATTACACACATGTAAGTGTAATAACTGATTCACACAATCAAGCTTAGAAGAATAATAGAGATTTAGAGGTTTCAAGGTATTACCTTTTTCTTTTTAAATTTAAATTGTAGTGATATACCAGAGACCTGGAAAGCAAAAATTAGTATTCTCCCCAAATACTATGATTGTTTTGCTATTAAATATTTAAAATGAAGCTATTGTAAAAATAAGACATATACCTTCATGAACAATATTATGTTTTAGGTTCACACAGATATTCAGAATAGTAGGTAGGCTGTGGATTAGACCACCTGGGTTTATACCTGAGTTAAGTGTAGGTTTTAGAGTTACTTAACTTCTCCAAGCTTCAATTTTCTCATCCACGAAATGGGGAAAAATCCATTGCCTGCCTTAGAGGGTTGTTTTGATAAGTGAAATAATAAATGTAAATGTTGAGTGAATGTGCCCACATAATAAATATTCATTAAGTGTTTGTTATATATTGTAATAATTTGAATCTAATTACCTTTACAAAGATGATAACAGAAAGCAACCAATATAACTTTTAGATATCTGACCCAATCATGGTTTATATCCATGCTGTTTTTCTCTTTTATTGTATCTTATTTTAGGAGCATCATTAAGGAACAATACTGTACTGGGGTTTTGCTTGATCTAAATTCTTATTTTCTAGCTTAATTCTGGTGTTGTTAGAGTCAGAAGATGCTGTTTGTAGTGTAGTAACTAAGGACAAGAATTTGAGATTTTTGAGGCGTAGGTTTAAAGTAAAGTATATATGGGAAACTGCTTCTGATATTCTCTAGGGCTTGTTAAGATCTGTGGAGAAAACTGCCTCTACATACAGATATGTAGGTATTATAGTTATGGAATACTTTACTATAGTTAAGAAAGTGGAAAAGTTTTAAGTGTTATACAAATGGTGCAGTAATACAGGGTGGTAAAGTGATAGCAAAATGAAACTATTTACATCGATAATTGTTGATTTGTAGAAAAGAGAGTTTTAATTGACATATGAGGAAAATAGTAAATCCCAGGGACAGTGAGCCAAGGCTTAGACCTTGTGTTTGGGTTGACTTGGGGCATAAGACAAATGAATATTATATATAAAAGGAGAGAGATACTTTATAAAATCAGGTACCAAAAGAAAATCTATAGAATTTAAAGCATTGCCAAAGATGATTTTGGGCAGGAAGGTTTGAGAATAATTGACTTAGGTCAGTATTGGACTTGGAATTTTCCGGTTTTCTTCTGCAGATGGGTCTATGAAGCATTATTAATTTAAAAAAATTGTCACTTATGCATCATAATGAAACATTCATTACTTTCTGATTCTTAATGCAATTCAGAAGTGGGTCA
Organism: Grampus griseus; assembly: GCF_964374135.1. Classification (NCBI taxonomy): domain Eukaryota; kingdom Metazoa; phylum Chordata; class Mammalia; order Artiodactyla; family Delphinidae; genus Grampus; species Grampus griseus. Next base: position 35,324,103 of record NC_139018.1, on the reverse strand, counting down.
TATCTAATAACATGAGAAACTTGAAATAGAGACCCCCCCCCAACCCCATAAGTAGGAACTTTTAAACAGCTAAATAGGTATGGATCTGATTTTATTACTATTGTTTTCCTGGCCTGTCATTTCCTGTTGATTAATCTGTTAGTCTGACTATAGCCTGACTTGTTAACAGACAATGCAACACAATTCAGTAACTGTCTCAGTCTACTTGGGTTGCTGTGACAAAGTACCATAGACTAGGTGGCTTATAAACAACGGAAATTCACTTCTTACAGTTTTGGAGTCTGGGAAGTTCAAGATCAAGTTACCAACAAATTCAGTGTCCAGTGAGGGCCTACTTCCTGGTTCATAGACAGCCATTTTTCTCTCTGTCTCCTCACATGGAAGAAAATGGGAGGGAACTCTCTGGGTCTCTTTTATAAGGGTACTGACCCCATTCATTAGGGCTTTGTCCTCATGACCTAATCACCTCCCAAAGGCCCCACATACTAGGGGAATAAGTTTCAGCATGCGAATTTGGTGGTGCCTGACACAAATATTCAGCCTTTGGCAGGTATGTGCCATGTGATATGCTTTGTGTTTTGTTAAGCTAATACTACTGAATGTTTATAGTGTCATCCTTTAGGTACGAGGAGTTGGTTGTAAAGTAGGTTTACAGGTTTAGTTATTTATATATTAAAGCACTTGCCAAGTCCTGCATGACAGGGTTTACTAAACTTTTTATGTAAAGGGCCAGATAGTAAATATTTTAGGCTTTATATTTAGCCACTCAGCTCTGCCCTTATAGCATAAAAGCAGCCATAGACAATATGTAAATAAATGAGCATGACTGTGTTCCAACAAAACTTTATTTACAAAAACAGATGGTTGGCCAGAGTTGACCCAAGGGCCATAGTTTCTCAATCCATGCTCAGAGACATAGTCTGTGTTAGGAAAGTATAATTTTAAGTTACCTACATGTGAATTAAACTTTTATATTAAAATTTGCATTGTAAACCACCACAAAACTTAGTGGCTTAAAACTACAATTTAATGTTTCTCACATTTCTATGAATTAACTCAGTCATTCTCCTTTATGTGGCATTGGTTGGGGTTCTGGTATAGCTGCAGACATCTGGAGGCTTGATTGGACAACAGGGCCTTGGTTCTCCTGCATGTGGGTTTCTCCACATGGCTGATTCATTAGCCTCATGGTGTGATGGCCGGGTTCCAAGAAGTATTCCAAGAGCAAGCATTGTGACAGGGAGGAAACAGATCTGCCAGGATGATTAAGGGGTAGGCCTGAAACTGGCATAGCCTCACTTCTGACATTATTCTATTGGTCAAAATGCTCAGAGGCTTAGCCCAGAGTCATCGTGGGAAGAGACTAGGAATACTAGGGAGCATGATTAATTTGGGATCATCAAAGTGTCAGTCTATCACAGGATTGTTTTGGTTGCAAGTGACCATTCAAATTGGGCTAGCCTTAGTAAAGGGGACATTTATTGTAAGAATAATGGGGTGTCTATCTCATAGAACCTAAATATGGGATGAGGCCCTAGGAATATTGGACCCAAGGTTTGAAGGTCCTAAGGACTGTTTCTCATCTTGCTTCACTCTGTAAAGTAAGCTCTATTTTCTCTTACCACAGATCTGCCTTTTTCGCAGTGTGAAAAACATTACCATTGACTGCTCCTGTATTGTTTAGATCTTCCCATTTCAGCCATTCAGAAAAGGACTGACTTTATTTTCGCAGTTTTGTTTCTAAAATACTTGAGGAAGAACTTTGTCCTGGACCAGTCATTTGTGATACGAGGATAGAGGTTATGTTGTACCATTGAGACAGGAGCAGGAGCAGTTAACAGAAAAGGGATGCTGAATATTTAACTCCCAAGTAGTTCGCTTGCTTTCTCCGTAACCACCTATTTCCTGACATAAACTAATTTGGTAATTATTTTAATAAATAATTTGTTTCCCCATTTCAGGCCTAGTTTACTTTTTTTCTTCAGCTGTCTGCCTTTGGCTGTTTCATTGTTCTGCTGGAGAGTAGGCTGAAGTAAGGACTGGAATTAGTTCAGTATTTGAATATTCATTGTAATTTCTTCTTGATTTGAGTAGGGTATAGCAGCATTTAGTATCTGTTATTTCGCTTTGCCACCATTAACATAGACTCAGATATGAAGGTGATCCTACTATGCTGTTATTCATTGATTCCTAAGGTTGATTTGGGTGATCTGGTTGGCTTGAGTGAGTATATCCTTTCTCTGGAAAGGGTCCACTTGCATACAAGAATGCAGGAACTATAATACAGAATGAAATAAGAGCTGTAATAGATACAAGCAACATACTGCGGGTGCACAGAGGAAGGAACAATTAATTTTGACTGAGTGGCTGTAGGAGGGATGGTATTTTAAAGGAGATGGTTTGAGCGGGCGTGGAAGAATGAATAACCCATCCTTAGAAAAACAAGGAAAGGTAATCTGGCTGACAGGTTTCTTTCCCTGTTGAAGGGGTGGCACCAGAATGTCTTGGCTAAAGTAGATGAGCTTAAATATAGGTATAGAGGATTCAGGATAAACAGCAGCATGTACTTCTTTTAACCGTTTTCGGTTAAAATTACAAGAGCTAATTTGGTTTTGCTACATTCAGGCCTTAGGTGACTATGTGGTAGTTTGAAATTTGATTTTGTAAATAAAAGAGTATATCTCAAAGACTCAGATTTTGGATATAGAAAGAACTTTAAGTATTATCTGTACTAACCCACTCTAGTACATAAAGAAACTAAGACCGAGTTAAATGACTTATTTAAGTTTACACATCTAAATGATAGAGTTGGAGCTAAATCCAGGCTACCTTACTTCTAGTCTTGGGTATTAAAAAAATTATATGGTGTATCCTTTGTAGTAAGAGTTGTCCCGAATATCCCATTCAAATTATCTACTGTAGGAGTTTTAAAATTTAAGATATAACATGTATGCAGTAAAACACACAAACGTTAATTATACAGTATGGTGAATTTTTCATATGTATAGATCCTTGTAAATACCACCCATGAACATTTCCAGCACTCCAGAATTTTCCTTCATGCCTTTTACTCGTCAATATCTAATTCCCCTGCCACCTCCAAGTAATCACTATTCTGATTTTTATCATAAAGGATTAACTTTGCCTGCTCTTGAATTTTATATAAATTAATGACTTCTGTCACTCATTATTATGTTTGTGATATTATCCACATTGTTGTGTGTAGCAGTTATTCGTTCTTTTTATTAATATGTGGTATTCCACAGAACAAATTTATTATTTTTCTGTTGGTGAACATTTGACTTGTTTCTAGTTTTTGACTATTTTTAATAAAGCTGTCATGGATATTCTCATATGGGTCTTTTGATAAATATATTGTCTCCATTCTAGGTGTAGAGTTTCTGAGTTATTGTTTCCCCAAAAGGTTGTACTATTTTCTGTCCCCACCAACAATGGAGGCAAGTTTCAGTTGCTCTACATTCTTGTCAAAATTTGCTATTGTCAGTCTTTTTAATTTTGACCATTCTGGTGAGCGTGTAGTGGCTTCTAATTTATATTTCCCAGATAAGTAATGATGTTGAACACCTTTTAATATATTAATTTAAAAAATATATATTTGTAATAGGACTGTCTTTGTCTTATGGATTTGTGGGAATTCTTTATAATTCTGAATATGGGAACTCTGTGTATATGTATGGCAAATACCTTCTCCCAGTCTGTGGCTAGGCTTTTCACTCTCTTAATAGTGTCTTTTAATAAATAAAAATTCTTAACAGTAATGAAGTTCAATTTATTAAATTTTCTTTTTATGATTAGTGGATTTCTTGTGTCTTGTTTAAACAGTCTTTGCCTGTTACAGGATCATTAAAATATTATCCAAAATTTTCTTGAAGCTTTATTGCTTTTTCCCTTTTACTTAAGGTTCTGTGATACATTTCAAATTAATTTGTATGCACGACGAAGTAGAGATCAAGAATTTCTTTTGAACATATGGGTAGCCAGTTGATCTGGCATCATTTTTTGAATGAACTGTCCTTTTCCCACTGGATTGTAGGGTACCTTTGATATAAATCAGGCAGATTTGTTTCTACAGTATTTCTGTTCCACTGGTCTGTTTGTCTATCTTTGCACCAACATTACCTTGTCTTAATTACTATAGCTTTATACTAAGTCTAGATATCTGGTAGTATAAGTTCTCCAAAGTTTTTCTTCTTCAGTTCTTTTTTTGTTTTTTTTGGGGGGGGAGGGCTGTACTCCATCATTTGTATTGTCATATGCATTTAGAATCAGATTACAGTTTAAAAAATCTGTTGGTATTATGACTGGGATTGCATCCAAGCTGTAGATCAGTTTGGAGAGAATTGGCATGTTACAATATAGAGTCTTCCATTCTATGACTATGGATTATCTGTCTATTTCCTTGGGTCTTTAAGTTCTCTTAGCAGTATTTTATGGTGTTCAATCTAGATGTCTTACATAACTTTTGTTAAGTTTATGGCTAGGCATGTAATGTTTTAAAAATGTTGTTGTAAATGGTATTGTTTATTTAAATTTCATTTTCCAGTTTCATATTAATTCATAGAAATACCATTGATTTTTGTATTTTGGTCTAATGAACAGCAACCTTGCTAAATTAGCTTTTTTTATTGCTTTCTATTTTATTTATTTGAAAAATTGTTTTAATTTTTTAAATTGAATTAAAGATTCTTTAAATTCTATAGTGCTTTACAGTTTTCAGAAGTTTTACAAACATGATTTCATATAATCCCATAATAAACCCCTTTTCCCCCTACTCCTTTATTGCCCTTCCCCCCTTCTCTCCCCTCTGGTAACCACTAGTTTGTTCTCTATATCTGTGAGTCTGCTTCTTTTTTGTTTTATTCACTAGTTTGTTGTATTTTTTTTTTAAATTAGTTTTTATTGGAGTATGGTTGCTTTACACCGTTGTGTTAGTTTCTGCTGGACAGCAAAGTGAATCAGCTATATATATACATATATCTCCTCTTTTTTGGATTCCTTCCTGTCTAGGTCACCACAGAGCACTGAGTAGAGTTGCCTGTGCTATACAGTAGGTTCTCATTAGTTATCTGTTTACTACATAGTAGTGTATACATGTCAATCCCAATCTCCCAGTTCATCCCCCCCCCACCTTCACCCCTTGGTATCCATATGTTTGTTCTCTACTTTTCTGTGTCTTTGTCTCTATTTCTGCTTTGCAAATAAGTTCATCTGTATCATTTTTCTAGATTCCACATATAAGTGATATTATATGATATTTATTTTTCTCTTTCTCACTTACTTCACTTTGTATGACAGTCTGTAGGTCCACCACATCTCTGCAAATGACACAATTTCGTTCCTTTTTATGGCTGAGTAATATTCCATTGTATATATGTACCACATCTTCTTTATCCATTCCTCTGTTGATGGACTTTTAGGTTGCTTCCATGTCCTGGCTATTGTAAATAGCGCTGCAGTGAACATTGGGGTGCATGTATCTTTTTGAATTATGGTTTTCTCCGGGTATATGCCCAGGAGTGGGATTGCTGGGTCATATGATAGTTCTATTTTTAGCTTTTTAAGGAACCTCCATATGGTTCTCCATAGTGGCTGTATCAATTTATATTCCCACTGAGTTTGTTGTGTTTTAGATTCCACATATAAGTGTTACCGAGTCCAAGCTCATACTGCTTGCCACATAACATGCCAGTAATTCAAGAGACAAGTTGTTGGGGCAAGGAATAGAGACTTTATTTGGAAAGCCAGCAGACTGAGAAGATGGTGGACTAGTGTCCCGAAGAACCATCTTGCCTGAGTTAGAATTTAGGCTTCTTTTATAGTGAAAGAGGAGGGAGTGTGGTTGGTTGTGCAAATTTCTTGGTGCTGTAATCCTTTGTTCTTGTAGCTGTCTGCTAGGTCTGGTCGCAGTGTCCCTATAAACCTCCATCAAGACAAATGTTATTCTCTGTTCTGCAACTTTTTAATCTCTATATGAATAGAAAAGTTTTGAAGGTCAGAGCCTTGAGAATGGTCTATCCTGTATATTTCAGGCTGTAGGCAACATTCTTTTATTTATTAACTTGTAGCAAAAGCAATAGAACACAAAGGTTAAAGTAAAAGAAAGAGATCCAATATGGAGTCAGATTTGTTCTTCCCTATTCCATAAGTGATATCATACAGTATTTGTCTTTCTCTGTCTGACTTATTTCACTTAGCATAATGCCTTCCAAGTCCATCCATGTTGCTGCAAATGGCAAATAAATTAGCTTATTTTTAATATTTAGTAGTTTGTAGATTCTTTTGTATTTCCTGTTTACAACCATATCATCTGAGGATAATAATGATATTACTTACTCCTTTCTAGTCTTTATACTTTTTTCTTTGTTTTTCCTTATTGCAATGATCAAGACTTTCAGAACAATGTTTAGTAGAAGTAGTGATAGTTTTATTCCTGAACGTAGGGGGGGAAATGTTCACTATTTCAACATTAATTATTTCGTTAGCTATAGGTTTTTGTAGGTACCCTTTGTCAGATTAAAGAAGTTTCCCATCTATTCCTAGTTTTCTATATTATTAATGGCTAAATTTTATTTATATTTAATTTAAATATAAATTAACTATTAATGGTTAAATTTTATGAAATGGTTTTTCTGCTCTTACTGAGATAAATCATATGAATTGTGCCCTTAATTCCGTAATATGGTGAATTACACTGATTTCAATGTTAAACTAACTTTGCACTCCTAGGATAAGTTCCACTTGGTCACAATGTGTTGTATCACTGGATTTAATTTGTCAGTAATTTGTATGGAATTTTTATGTCTATTCACTAGCCTGTAATTTTCCTTTCTTGCAAAAAGTTTTGTCAGGTGTTGGTATCAAGTTTTCTGGCCTCATAAAAACTAGTCTCTGTCTCTTTTTTATTCTTTGAAGAAGTTTGTGTTAGATTGGTACATTTCATCTGCTATAAAAGAATGTTCTGCAATTTGTTGATGTTAGTGTTATGTGTCAACAAGGTCAAATTGTTTAATCATGTTGATCAAATCTTTTAATGATTTTGTTTCTGTTTTTGCCAGTTATGACAGAAGAATCTTAAAATTACCAACTATGACCATAGATTTTTCCTTTCAGTTCTTTCAACTTTTACTTTATGTATTCTGGAGCTCTTGTTAGGTATATAAAAATTTAGGATTGTTATAATTTACAATTGAACCATTATGTCATCATAAAATGTCTTTCTCTATCTCTAGTAGTATTCCTTGTCTTGAAGTCTACTTTAGAACTTCTATTAATATGATTGCTCTTTCTTTTCATCAGTATTTCTACAGTTTATTTCTTCCTTTTTATTTCAAGCTATCTGTATTCTCTTGTTTAAGGTATATCCTTTGGAAGTAGCATATTATTGGGTCATGTTTATTTGATCCAGTTTGACAATCTTTGTGGATTTTTTTTTTAAGTTCTTAATTTAATTAATTTATTATCTTTTTGGCTACATTGGGTCTTCGTTGCTACGCGCGGGCTTTCCCTAGTTTCAGTGAGCAGGGGCTATTCTTTGTTGCGGCGTGTGGGCTTCTCACTGCGGTAACTTGTCTTGTTGTGGAGCCGGGCTCCAGGTGCCCGGGCTTCAGTAGTTGTGGCATGCGGGCTCAGTAGTTGTGGCTCATGGGCTCCAGAGTGCAGGCTCAGTAGTTGTGGCACACAGGCCTAGTTGCTCCACAGCATGTGGGATCTTCCTGGACCAGGGATTGAACTTGTGTCCCCTGCATTGGCAGGCGAATTCCTAACCACTGCGCCACGAGGGAGGTCTCAATCTTTGTGTTCTAATTGGAATGTTTATTTACATTTAATGTGATTACTAACATAGTTGGGTAGAATTCTGTCATCTCACCAACTCTTTTTTATCTATCCCATCTGTTCCTTGTGTTTGTTTTCTTTCTTCCCTTCCTGCATTTTTTGAGTTGTCAACTTTTATAAATTTCATTTTTACTGATTAACTTTTCAGTTATACATTCGTATGTAATTATACTGTTTTAGTATCCTAGAGATTTTCATAAACATCTTTGATTTATTGGTGTATCTTAAATTAATACTTTTTCAACAATATCTTTTTCTATTTATCCATATATATATACTCTTTCTAGTGCTCTTCACTCATTTTTGCAGTTCTCTGCTATCATCTGGGATAATTTTCCTTTAGTTTGAGGTAATTCCTTTAATATTTCTTATATTGCTGATCTCTTGGAGGGAGATTTTCTTAGCTATTGTTTGTCTGCAAACATCTTTACTTCACCTTTCTTTTTAAAGGAAAACTTTTCTGTTACAGAATTCTAGGTTGGTGTCTTTTATTCTTTCTACAGTACAAGTATGTCATTCCTTTTCTGGTTGCCATAATTCCCTTTGAAAAGTCAGCCATCAGTCTTATTGTTGCTCTTTTAAAGGTAATGTGTGTTTCTTTGCTGCTTTTAAGAATTTCCTTTTGCTTTTAGTTTCTAAAAGTTTGTGTGGTATCTAAGCATGATTTTATTTGCATTTATCCTGTTTGGGGTTTGCTGGGTTGATATTTTTCACTAATTTTGGAAAAACTTTGGCTTTTATATCTTTGTTACTTCTACTCTAATCTTTCTACTCTCTCCTCAACCTTGTTAGATGTTTTGGCTGTATCTCATATGTCTCTTGTGCTTGTCCTCTTTACTCTCTTCTCTGTGTGGGTTAGTTGGGTATTTTCTATTGACTTTTTTTTTTAAATTAATTAATTTATTATTTATTTTTAGCTGTGTTGGGTCTTCCTTGTTGCATGCGGGCTTTCTCTAGTTGCGGCGAGCGGGGGCTGCTCTTCCTTGCAGTGCACGGGTTTCTCATTGTGGTGGCTTCTCTTGTTGCGGAGCATGGGCTCCAGGTGCACGGGCTTCAGTAGTTGTGGCACACGGGCCTAGTTGGTCCGCGGCATGTGGGATCTTCCCCGACCAGGGCTCAAACCCATGTCCCCTGCCTTGGCAGGCGTATTCTTAACCACTGTGCCACCAGGGAAGCCCTGACTTGTTTTTTAAACTTACTGTTGTCTCTTGATGTGTTCAGCCTAATACTGAAATTACTTCAAATAGCTTATTTTTTCAGTTTTAGGAATTAAAAAACAATAGAGTCCCATTTTTAAAATAGTCTTTTTAAATAGATTCCCATTTTTGTTGACTATCTCTATCCTTTCATAAACTTTTTCTATTTTTTTCTTTCATGAAAATATTGATAATTGCTGTTTTAAAGTCTTTGCACTATCTGCATCATCTCTGACTCTGCTTCTATTTTCTAGTTTTTGTCTTGATTATAGGTCATATTTTCTTGTCTCTTTACATACGTTGTGACAGAAGGAAAAAAATATACCATGCAAATATTGATGAAAAGAGTGGTTATATTAATAGAAATTCAAATTTTTTATTATATACTGAACACTGTATATTGTAACTTAACTATATAGAGGCTGAAGAGGGTATCTTCCTCCAGAGGGTATCTTTCTTCCCTTTTTCAACTGTTAGGCCAATTGGGTGAGGTGCTGACACCTCAGTTTAATTAAGAATTGAGCTGGATTTAATCAGGGTCAGTCTGGAGTGCAGTTACAGTAATATTTTAGTAAGATTGAATCGTCTCTTACTTGTCAACCTTGCCCTACTAGATTTTTGATTGAGAGACTGTCAGGTTTCTTCTCCACAGTCCTGAAAGACTACAGGAGGTTCAGTTCTGTTCTTTGGAGGTCTTGAGATTGGCCCTTTCATCTCTTGCTTCACACTGCTTCAAATTCAGGCAATGTTGGAGACGTGTCATGTTTTGCTAGTGTGATTCTCCCTCTTCTAGCAAGTTTTCTCTTAAGTACCATGAAACTAAGGGAAATCTCACTCTGCAATTCTAGCTCATTACCCCAACCTCTTGCATCACTGTAGAACTCAGCAAATGTCCTTTTTAGCCTTGTATTTGGAGCTTTCTAGTTTTCAGTCCATCACACTTAAAAGCTGTGCTGCTTACTGTTTTCACCAGTCCTCCTGCCTGGGCCAGTCTCAATTCTCAGTCTATGCCAGGAATCTTTAAAAGCTCCTAGGAAAGAAATAGCAGGTGATTATCACCTCACCTAAAGAGGGCTCTTTAGGTGGAAATTCAGTTTATCTACTTCTTGTTACTTCTTAAGTTCTTTGATGTCTTAAAAATATCACATTTCCTTCATTTTTTCCCCCTAGTTGTTGTTGAAGTATTATGCACCTATTGTCCTTAAAGATGGAAGCAGTGAAATCTATTTTTTTCTGATTATAAAAGTAATACGTGCTGAATTAACTTTTGCTGAGTTATACTGCATGACAAATTACCCCCATATTTCACTAGCTTACAAAGGTTTATTTTTTGCTCTTGATACATGTTACCTGAAGGTTGGCAGTGGCTCTGCTCTTGCTCTGTGTGTCTTCTAATTCTGAGATCCAGGCTGGAGAACAACTCCTATTTGGGCCACTCTGTTCTCCCAACAGGGGAAAAAAGAAAGATTTGGCAGAAATACGTTCTGGCTCTTAAGTCTTCTGCTTGGATGTTTGTTTATACGTCATTGGCCAAAGCCAAAGTCAGTGGGGCATAGATGTTTACTTCTATAAAAGTACTATGTTATATAGGAACAAGTAGAGGTAGAGGTTTCTTCTCCTTTTGAAGAAAGGTAGAATGAATAATTGCAAATTGTAATAAAACTTAGTAGCCATGCTAACTGAATATAAATGCAGAGATGTATAGTATTTATAGTAGAATTCTACCTTCTGCCCTCCAAGATCGTCAGTGGTGATAGTTTGGTATATATTCAGGATTAAAGCCTTCTTATTGTCCTAACTTGATGGTTTCTTTAAAAATAATAGTCGACATAAATTATAAATAAGACCTTTGTCTTTTCAGCCATTTACTCATAATAACAGAAGAGACCTCTAACTGGCTACATTTAGTTCTTGCTTGCAGGTAGTTTCAGACTTACTGTAATATTCAATTTACATTTCTAAATATAAAATATCTTTTTATTTAAAAAAATTTTTCTTGGGCTATAGTTGTTTTACAATATTGTGTTAGTTTCTACTGTACAGTGGAGTTCCCTGTGCTGTACAGAGGGTTCTCATTGGTTATCTGTTTTATACATATTAGTGTATATATGTCAATCCCAACTTTACACAAGTTTGGGTCTGATTCATGGCTTGTAGTGTTATCACTTTCTTATTCTCTGAGAGAAGATAAAATTCTGTATTGTGGGATTTTATAAAGGATATATTTAAGAGAGAGAGTGCTGGCAATAAGAAAAGTCAATAAAAAGTTCTCGTGCAGCTCAGTTATTTTACCTAATATGGTTCACAATGAAGTTTAAAGTGGGTTAACCAGACTTCCTGTTAGAATGAGAATAACCATGAAGAGGGTTTATTTAGTCATTTATATTTGAGATATTGGGTTGGCCAAAAAGTTTGTTCAGGTTTTTTTCCTGTAAGATGTTAATAGAAAAACCTGAACAAACTTCAGTATTTTTACATTCAGAGCGATTCTTAGCGATTCAGATTTTCATGAAGGGGGTCCATTGGTAGGGAGAAATGAAAGTAATTTTGTATAAATCGGGGGGAGGGCAAGACTCATTTGTGAGTTTGGACACTGAAGGGCTCTTAGCGTTTGAGACATGGAAGAAGAGGGAGATGAAGAGGCCTGGGAAAAAATTGTTTAACTTGTAATTTGCCTTAGGTCCAACCTGGCAGAGGGTGGCATGCCAGTGAAAATCAAATTTACAAGACAGCCTGGCGCCGTTGGTACCATGGAAAGAGTGACTTGAATGAAGCACATCTGAGTTCATATTCTGTTCCAGTTATGTAACTGAAAAGATGTGTAGGGCTTCCCTGGTGGCGCAGTGGTTAAGAGTACGCCTGCCGATGCAGGGGACCCGGGTTCCTGCCCCGGTCCGGGAAGATCCTACATGCCGCGGAGCGGCTGGGCCCGTGAGCCATGGCCGCTGAGCCTGCGCGTCTGGAGCCTGTGCTTTGCAACGGGAGAGGCCACAACAGTGAGAGGCCCGCATACCGCAAAAAAAAAAAAAAAAAAAAAAAAAAAAAAAAAAAGTGATTTGGGCAACTTAAGTCTTATTTATAAAATAGAAATAATTGATTTATTGCTTCTACCATCTTTTAATTTGTTCCTCTGTCCCTTGAGTCACCACTTCCTCTTTTATCCAACTTTAATTTCATGGTCCTTCATTATCTGCAGCATGCATCCTCAACTCCCTGGCATATACCCTTAACTTTCTTGTCTCATTCTAATGTGGTTACACTCACTTGGAAAAACCATAACCCAGATTAAATCTAATATTCATTTAAATCCAATCTGTGTCTGTGGAGCTGTATGTGTCTAGAGGAAAATGCAAAATCATGCTGACTAGTTTTACTTTAAATTCATCACACATGTCAAGTGAATCCTTAATAAATAGTACCATATTTTCCTAGATCATTTATTTTTCTATTCTCTTAAATGACTGATTTCATGTTTTTTGTCATGATACCTTCCAACAATATCTCATCCCCCGTCTTGTCCTCAGCTGATGATTTTGCTTCCTTCCTCACTGAAAAAAAATGAAGCAATCAGAAGAGAACTGATTGCATGGACTCCTTTTACCACATCTACCTACTACCAACATCTCTAATCCCTATAGTCTGTATTCTCACCTATTACTTTCTACCGTTCTAAAGCCAATTCCCTCCATTGTGTTTTAGATTCTATTTTTTTATGCCTAATTAAGGACATCAATTCTCCACTCTCACCATGTCATAAAATTTTCTCAGTACTGTATCACTGCCATAAGAAGACAAAAAAACCTACTGCTCTTTCTATCTTTAAAATATCTTTTTTTCCCCCCTACTTACCAGGTAACACTTTATTTGCTCCCCATTTACAGCAGACTCCTTGAAAGAGTTGTCTGTGTTGTATCCAATTCCCTTCTTTTTATTTCCTCTTAAATCCAGTACAGTCAAGCTTTTGCCATTACCACTGCATTGAAACTACTTTTGACAATGTTACCAATGACCTTCATATTGTTAAATCTCAAATTAATTTCTCCATACTCATCTCCCTTAATTTAGCAGCAGCATTTGACACAACTGACCATTCCTTTTTACATATACCTTCTTCACTTGGCTTCCAGGACATTATAGTTTTCAAAAATCTTTCTTCCTATGTCACTTGTTTTCCTCCTCTTCTCAGTCTCTTAAATATTGGAGTATTTGTTTTGGGTTCTCTTCTATGTCTATACTCACTCCCTTGATGACCATGGCTCTAAACACCAACTATACCCTGAAAATTCCTATATCCTGAAAATTCCTAAATTTGTATTTAAGGCTGATCCTTGAACAACATGGGTTTGAACTGTGTGGGTTCACTTATACTTGGATTTTTTTCACTAGTAAATACTACAAGTACTACATGATCCATGGTTGGTTAAATCTGCAGATTCAGAACCAAGGATACAGAGAAACCTTGGCTAAGGAGGGTAAACTATAAGTTATACTTGGATTTTCCACTGTGTGGAGAGTCATGTGTCCCTAAGCCCTGTGTTGTTCAAGGGTCAACTGTATATCCCCATTTAAGATCCCTCTCTTGAATTCCAGACTCATAGATACTGTACAGATCCTCTACTTGACACTGCCATTTGGATTTCTGATTAACATCTTATAATTAATATGTCTCAAACCAAATTACTCATGCCCTGCTCAAAACTTGCTCTTCCCACAATATTTTTTAGTTCAGTAAATGTTTACTACGTTCTTCCAGTTGGAGCTGCTCTTGATTCTTCTTTCTTACTCCCATAACCAATTTGTAATCAAAATCTTGTCAAGCCCTACTTTCAAAATATGAAAATATATTTAAAATGTGTCAGTTTCTCACTACCTAAGCTGGTTTCACCCTGGTCCAAACCACTATTATCTCTCACCTGGATTACTGCAGTAACCTTGTAATTTGTCTCTCAGTTGCCCTCTTTTTTTGTTGTTGTTTTTTTGCGGTACGCGGGCTTCTCACTGTTGTGGCTTCTCCCGTTGCGGAGCACAGGCTCCGGACGCGCAGGCTCAGCGGCCATCGCTCACGGGCCCAGGCGCTCCCCGGCATGTGGGATCTTCCTGGACCGGGGCACGAACCCGAGTACCCTGCATCAGCAGGCGGACTCTCAACCACTGCGCCACCAGGGAAGCCCAGTTGCCCTCTTACATGCCATCTAACAGTCTTTTCTCAACATAGTAGCTGAGTGATCCCTTCAAAAAGGGATTTTCCCTTTAGAAAAACTCTAAAAGTTTAGAACTCTCCAGTGGCTCCCAGGAACCACACAACCAACTTCTTTAAATGTCACCATCTCAAACCACTGTAATTAAAATGGCATCCTCATCTCTTTTTCACATACACTCCTCCCCTATATACGTCTAATCCCCCTTACCTGCTCTGTTTTTTTCTGTAGCATTTTTTGCCATTTAACACATTTCTTAATTTACATGTTGAATTCAAGACAGAGCATCTCTTGAATTGTCTATCTCTTCTGTCAGAATAAGCTTCACCAGGGCAGAGATCTTCATTTATTAGTTCTGTTTACTGTTGTATTCTGAGTACTCCAAACAGTGCCTAGCATATAGTGCCCAGTAAATATTTGTTAAGTGAAAGAATTGCCTGCATCTCAAGATTGTGTAGATATTAAATGTGATAATGTACTTGTGTGAACCTCATACAATAACTGGCAAGTTGTACATACTTATTAATTTTGTTCTCTTTCATCCTCTGTTTCTTAGTTACTGATGCTTTATGTAGGTTATCTGGAGGTATTAGGAGTGCTGTAGACTTCTAGATACCATATTTTATCCCATTCTCCCTGGTGTAGCCTTTGTACTTGAACCCAGCTTTTCCTAATTCTTCTTTTTGCTCGCTTCCTCTATCCAACAGAGGAGGGAAGGAGTTAGAATTAAAGGAGTAGAAAGAAAGAGGAGGAGAAAGAGGTCTCTAATCTTCTTGTGCATGGATAAAAAATTTATCAGACTTCTTTTAATGATCTCTGTCTCTCTCATTTTAGTACACCTCTTTTTTTCTTTCTCTCCAATATTATTTTCTGGTTCATAGTTCACGGAACGTAGTTGATGCTCAACAATTTTTGAATGACTGTGTTTCCTCTGTTCAGTGGAATTGATCTTTCCAAGCACAGACGGTTTCTTCTATGGATCAAATGAAGTAGAAGTATCTGAGAACTAGGGAGTTAATTCAGAACAGTGAGGAAAAAGCTGATATAGTCCTATGCTACATGGGCCAGGGAGAGAAAATGTAGTTATGCAGTGAATCAGAGATAGACAGGTTTTGGCACGAACAAGGTGTTTGAAAAAAGTACAGCCCCTTAGATTTTATAAGTCAGTTTTTGTTTTTTTTTTCTTACAAAACATTTGTTATCCCAGTGTTATACATGGGGAAACAGGTTCAGAGTTGTGATATATCCTGTACAAGGTCAAATAGTAAGTATCGGAGTTGGTGCTCAAAATTAGGTCCTCTTGATAGCTAATTTCCTGCTCATTCTAGTAAGACAAGGAAACAATAAGGAATAACACAAAATTAACATTCTGAGGCATTTATCCTAAGTTTATGTCCTAGCTCTGCAGGTTATGGGTCAGATCACATTCTTTCTCTGAGCATGATAACCTTTTACAGGGTGATGGTTATGAGATTTAAATGAGAGGATGAATGTAAAAGTGCTATAAAAATGTTGTGTTTTTGGTGTTATTATTCTATCACAGGGTGGCAGACCATGACTGTACTGAGATTATAGAAAATGGTAAGACTGAGTAGAGGCAAGTAAGAATACAGTTGTATCAAGCTCCTAGGAAAATGTCACCAGAGGTGAATAAGAAAAAAAAAATGGGGCTGGTGAATCTGAAGAAAATTAGTAAATATTAAAATGAATGAAAATAAATGAGAAGTTAAGGGAGAAAGAAATAATTTCAGAATGAGCAGGGGAAAGAGATGATATAAGCTCCTAATTTAATGAGAAGAGAGAATGTGAATTTTCTCCAAAAGCGGAAATTCTCAAACTGGAAGAGACCTACCTTAGAGTCTCTCATTTTATCTGCTTGACTTCTCTGAGACTCCTCCATTTCCTTACCTATAAAATGAGAGACTCTAAGGTAGGGAGAAGTCAAGCAGATTGCTAAAATCTGCAACAAGTGGTGAAATTAGAATTTAAGCCCCAATCCAGGGCTTTTTCTATGTAACAGGAGAAATACTCTAATGATCATAGTTAACACATATCATTATGATTAGTATATATCAGGCTTTGTACTGAGCATTTTACATATATTAACTAGGTTAAAAGTAATCATAACCTAAAATAATAAGGCCTATTATTCCATTTTTTCATGTGAGGAAAACTGAGGTACAGAAATATGAAGTGGTATATCTAAGTCACATAGTTTACTGGTGGAGCTAGAATTTCAACTTGGGTAGTTTGGGTTGTCCATTTTCTTAACCCCGCTGCATTATATTACAACTTTATTTCATGGAGATAAATGAAATAATGTTAAAGATACCGTAATTAGCTCTTTGAATGAAATTAGTATTTTTGAAAATGATTAAGTGATCAATTTTGAATGTGTTGGTATAACTGAAATTAAACAGAAGATGGCATTGAAATACCTGCTTTTCCAGTGAACCTGGTAAAGTTACTCACCTGTCTTTTCTAAAACAAGTGTTATCAATTTAATACAGAAGAAATATCACTGAAATTTTATTTATACAAAATAATGCTAAAATAAGGTATTTCCAAGCATGCTAATATTAATAAATCATCTAGTCTACATTGGTAGCATTTTGTGAAGTCCTTGAGTTATGTTAACATAGATTAAAAAAAAGCCGGGTTTTATTTTTTATTTTATTTTTTGCGGTACGCGGGCCTCTCACTGTTGTGGCCTCTCCTGTTGCGGAGCACAGGCTCCGGACGCGCAGGCTCAGCGGCCATGGCTCACGGGCCCAGGCGCTCCGTGGCATGTGGGATCTTCCCAGACCGGGGCATGAACCCGTGTCCCCTGCATTGGCAGGCGGACTCTCAACTGCGCCACCAGGGAAGCCCCCATATACACTTTAAATCATCTCTAGATTATTTATAATAAGCTAATAACAGTGTGAATGCCGTGTAAGTAGTTGGAAATATAATGTAAATGCTATGTAAATAGTTACCAGCACATGAGAAATTCAAGTATTGATTTTTGGAACTTTCTGAAATTTTTCTTTAATATTTTTGATCTGCAAGTTGTTTGAATCCACAGATTCGAAACCCATGGATACAGAGGGCTGACTATAATTCCATTTTCTTGCCCCTTTTTGTGTGATTTTTCATCATATGTTTTACTTCTGTGTATGTTATGAACCCCACCTTACAGTGTTGCTATATTTTGCATTTAACAGTTATTTGACTTTTAAGTGATATAAGAAGAAAGAAAACATAATCTTTATATTTACCCAATTATTTACCATTTCTCGTACTCTTTGTTCTTTCCTTTAGATCTAAGTATCCATTTTGTATCCTTTCTTTTTGACCTGAAGGACATCCTTTAGCATTTCTTATAGTGAAGATCACATGGCAAGTATTCCTTCTCTCAGCTTTCGTTTAGCTGGAAGTGTCTTTTTTCACCCTCATGTCTGAGGGATATTTTTACTGAATATAAAATTTTAGGTTGCTACTTCCCCACACCCACAGTACTTTAAAGATGTCATTCTGTTGTCTTCCGACCTCTGATGAGAAGTTGGTAGTCATTCTTATCCTTGTTTCGCTTGTGCGTGATGTGTCTTCCCTCCCCACTTTTTTTCTCCGTTTTCTGGCTGCACTCAAGATTTTTTTCTTTATCTTTGGTTTTTATCAATTTGACTATGATATGCCTAGATGTGGTTCTCTTTATATTTATCCTGGTTGGGATTGGCTAAACTTCTTGAAATTGCTGTGTTTCATCATACTTGGGAAGTTTTCAGCCATTTATTTTTCAGATATTTCTTTTGCCCCAGTCTCACTGTCTTCCCCAGTGGGACCACAGTTATACGTATTTTAGATCATTTGATAATGTCTGCAGGTCCCTGAAGCTTAATTCATTTTCCTTGAGTTTTTTTTTCTCTCAGCAAGGTTCAGTAATTTTAATAATTGGTCTTCAACTTCACTTTCTTATACCATCTCCAGTATACTGTTAAGCCCCTCCAGTAGTAAACTTTTAATTTCAATTCCAGTACTTTTAAGTTCTAGAATTTCCACTTGGAAATTCTTTGTGTTTTCCATTTAGTTAATTTCTTTATGTTTTCCATTTAGTTAATTTCTCAGTTAATCTGTTACTGGTTTTTATATGGATAGTTTCCTGGCTTCTTGATCTTCCTTTTGTTTAATTTCATCAAAAGCCCTTTTATTTAATTTCATCTTGATTATAAAATGGTACTAGATATAATTTAGTACAAATTAAAAATATTTGTCTAATTATCTAAAAGTTTACATTTTGGGATATTTTACTTTCCTGAACTTCCTGGGTTTTATTGTTTAAAAACCACATGGATTTACAATTTATGCAAGGATTGGTGTGTGTAATCAGGGGCAGGGATGGGGACAGAAATGAGATTAAGGTTATGTTGGGTAGAATGGCCAGTGCAACAAATGGGGCTATGGCTTTAAAGACGTTTTAAATTAGGTGCAGGTCCCAGTAAATGATTGGATTTTACTTGAGTTTTGCTCTTATACTGTCAGTTGTACAGTTAGGGAATCATAGACTTTTAGTACCTGAACAGACTTTAGAAGTGATCCTAATAACCTCATTTTCATTCTTTGAAGGTGGGTATGTAAGGATTTCATTCACACCGAGTTGAACAGATATGTGAAAGATACTTCTAATGCAGATTGTTAAGCAAAAATACATAGTATAATACATACATGGTACAATATAAAGGTTTCAATAGTTTTCAGCCAGTTTGTGGCAAATAATACTAATGTTTAGATTTAAAATATTGGAACAAAGGTGGTTTCAGAATTTGAAGGATAAAGAAGTTTAAAAACACTAGTTTAAAAACAAAACAAAAACCAAAAGATGGTAGTAGCATAAGCACCTAATGTTTTTTTTATTATGTCACAAAACAAAATCTCTGTAGCAGATCATGAACATATGGTAGGTTACATAGAATGGTATATTACAAGTATGGTACATTATATCAAATATATTTATGCACATTTATTTATGTACACACATTTACCTAAGTTGTATTAAGTTCTATAATATTACCAAGTAATAATATTCATCTTTCCTATATTGATATGGGATTCATAGATGTTTATCAGTAAGAATGAAGTGACTGTTTTGCAAATGTGTATATTGTTTATCACTCTTATCTCCCTAGCATCTATTATAGTGTCTGGCATATGGTAGATGCTTAATAAGTATTTATTGCATGAATAAATGAATGCATACAATTTTTTTTTTTTTTCTGCAGTACACAGGCCTCTCACTGTTGTGGCCTCTCCCATTGTGGAGCACAGGCTCCGGATGCGCAGGCTCAGCGGCCATGGCTCACAGGCCTAGCCGCTCCGCGGCATGTGGGATCTTCCCAGACCGGGGCGCGAACCCGTGTCCCCTGCACGGCAGGCGGACTCTCAACCATTGAGCCACCAGGGAAGCCCGAATGCATACAATTTTTAAAAGAATTCTTTTTAAAGAGTGCATACAGAGATGAATTTCATTTTTGTACTGACGGTACTACCAAATACATTATAAAGTTGAGGCATAAGCCTACACAGAAATAGAACTGTTATCCTCAAAATTTGGGATTTGTCTTAGTATTTGGGATTTCTCCTTAGTCTGCTTCATGAACATTAACTTGTTTGTTAGTAGACAGGTAATTGCTATAGCATTTTTATGTGATGTGTACCTAAAATTATCATTTGACCTTTTTTACCCTCAGTTTCAATGGTTTCCATTCATTTTGGCATTTAATCACCTTCTATCTTGTATTATTTGTTATTTAAATGTTTCATGTATATTAATGTTATTTAAATAGGTTGTGTGCTTCTTAAGTATGGAGGCCCTCTTTTATACAATTATTTGCCACATCGTGTAATATTACTCATGTAGGTGATGGCCAATACATGTTGAATGATTTAAAAGGAGGTTGCAGAGCAGAAATATGTTTGAGACTTTGGTGGCCTTTAAGCCAAGACTCTAAAGAGATGTTGTTAAGTGCCTTTCTGAAACCCATATCTTTGTAAGGCAAACAGCTTCTGTACTATTACAGCCCTTGCCAAAGTGGCATGCTGAGGCAGGTATGCATTTTGTATCTCTTGATACCATTCTTTCCAGCCGTAGCCATTTGGACTTAAGAGGGGCACCTGTTTCAAGAGATGCTCAGTAAATAAACTGGCCTGTAATCTGTTTATCTTCTTGTGTCTGATGATGATTTTATCTAATCTGATGGGAATTAAGAAAATGAATGATTTAGCAGGGCAGCTGAAATAATGAGATTTCATGAGGTTGAATTAGTTTATATTAAGTTGAATCTTGTACTGGCTGAAGTCATAGGAAGCAGAAAAGAGAAAGGATAGAAAGTAAAGTAGCTTGTTAGTAGAGAGATCAGAGCAATAGCTATGTGAATACTTAGATATGACACATAAACTGGCTTCACTTGAATCAGTATTTTAAATTATATACAATAAGGACTTAAGTTTTTGAAGTTTTATACTTAAAACAGGAATGACATTGCAATGTCAAATACGTATATGCCTGTTCTGTGACTCATCTTTTGTAATCTTATTGAGGATTAGTGTTAGTTTTTGTTAGGGCTGATCTATTTCACTTTTGCTCTTCTTCCATGTAGTCCAGGCCATTCTGAAGTCTCAACTTAAAGCCTAGGGTACTTTATCAAGGTCCTTTTAACTTTATATGTATGTGTGTGTGTGTGTGTGTGTGTGTGTCTGTGTGTGTGTGTGTGTGTGTGTGTATTTATTATATATATATTTATTTATTCATTCATTCATTCAGGCTGTGCCATGTTTTAGTTGTGGCATGCAGGATCTTAGTTGCAGCATGCGGACTTCTTAGTTGCGGCATGTGGTTAATGAGGCCTGCATGCGAGATCTAGTTCCCCGATGAGGGATCGAACCCTGGCCCCCTGCATTGGGAGCACAGAGTCTTACCCACTGGACCACCAGGGAAGTCCCAAGGTCTTTTTAACTTAAATTACAGTCTTACCAACATGTGTGACTACTGAAACCTCTGCCATTTTCTGTTGGCATTCTTGGAGTTTTGCTCTGTGCATGTAAAGTTTAGGAGTATGTCAACAACTGGAGAGAATATCTTTACAGGTTTTTAGCCTCCTACTCTGCAATTCCTTTAAAGTCTCAGTCCCAGTAGTGGTTTAATAATAGTTTTATTTGTTTTCCCCCAGCCTTCTTTTCAGAAGCTAGGGTTGTGGTGGTGTGGGAGAAGTTTGAGGTATAAGTTCAAGCAGTGAGTTTAGCTGTGGTCTTTGCTAGAGCTAGAGAACTTTGGTTCCCGTTACCCTACAGGAACTGACTGATTATCTGCCACTGCTTTCTTCTGTACAGAGGAGCTCAATAGGTCTGTAGCTTTCACTCAGCTCACTTTACATTTTTATTTTATTTCCAGACCACAGGATGGGAGTGGGGTGAATATATAAACAGTAGGCCCGTGAACAATATGTGTTTGAACTGTGCGAGTCCACTTAATATGCAGAGTTTTTCCAATAGTAAATACTATAGTAGTACATTATCTGAGGTTGGTTGGATCCGTGGATGCGGAATTGTGAATACGGAGGAACTGAGGATACAGAGGGCCAACTATATGTTATACATGGACTTTCGATTGTGCGGAGGGTTGGAACCCCTAACCCTACGTTGTTCAAGGGTCAGCTGTATGTTTGTGTGTGTATATATGTACATACATACACACACAAGTATGTATACATAAATATAAAATATAAGTATATAACTATATAAAATAAGTATTTTATGTACTATTTATATAAATATATTTTTAAATGAATGTTGAGTAAAATTGACTTTTTTGGTACACTTCTATAAATTTTAATACATATATGAATTCACATAGCCATGACCACTGTCAGGATACAGAACAATCTCATCCTACCAAAAACCTCCCTTGTGCTATGTCATTTTGGTCACCTTCTCCCTGACTATAAGTTCTGGCAACTACTGATCTGTTCTTTGTCACTGTAGTTTTATCTTTTCAAGAATGTTATTTCAATGGAATCGTACAGTATTTAACCTTTTCTAGACTAGTTTCTTTCAGTCTGCATAATGGCTTCTGAGATTCATCCAAGTTGTTGCATTTATCAGTAGTTCATTTCTTTTTATTGTTGAGTTGTATTTCATTGTACAAATGTACCATGGTTTGTTTATCCATTCACCAGTTGAAGGACATTTGGGTTTTTTGTTTGTTTGTTTGTTTGTTTTTTTAACAGATCAGCTCTAAAAATTTACGTACAGGTTTTTGTGAACATACGTTTTCATTTCTCTAGGGTAAGTGAACATACGTTTTCATTTCTCTAGGGTAAATACCTGGGAGTGGGATTGATGGGACCTATGGTAAGTGTATATTTAACTTTTTAAAAAACTGCCAAACTGTTTTCCGTGTGGCTGTACCATTTTTGTCCCCCCAACAATGTATGAGAGTTCCAGTTGCTCTGCATCCTCACTAGTATTGTTTGTGTCAGTATTTTTTATTTTAGTCATTCTTTTAGGAATGTACTGGTATCTCATTGTGATTTGCATTTCTCTATTGGCTAATGATGTTGAACATCTTTAAAAATGTGCTTATTTGCCATCCCTGTATACTATTTGGTGAAATATCTGTTTAAGTTTTTTAAGTCTTTTGCCCATTTTTCAATTGAGTTTTTTTTTTAAACCTCACTAAATATCTTTTTTTTTCCCCCCTTCCCAGTTTTCTTTTCTCTTTTCTGTCACTACCGTGTGTTTGGAGCTGATGCGATGAGTCTGTATAAACTCACTACACCATTCTTTTTTTTGGCTGTGCTGCATGGCATGTGGGTCTTAGTTCCCCAACCAGGGATCGAACCCTCACCCCCTGCATTGGAAGCACAGAGTCTTAATCACAGAACCGCCAGGGAAGTCCCACTCACTATACCATTTTGATAGAAAGTTTAAGACAGAATATTTTCAAAGGCAGAATTTTTCATATGAAGGGATTGCAAAAAAACTATGGGAATGGAAATGGAAGGACATAATTGGGAATATCTAAATAATCCCACTAAATATTCGTTTGCAGATATATATCCTGATCAAAAAAATGGAATGAAACTAGTTTTTATTCGGATCAATATAAGATTTTGAGAGATTAGTGTAAGACTAACTTTTGGTTCCAAAAATTTAAATTTCTGCATTTAAAAAATAGTTTTAAAAGTCTGTTTATATAGTTTTATATTAAATATATTGAACATTTAACATTGACTTCATTAAAGAATAACAGAAGTACTGTTGTACTGTTATGTCAGATATGTCAGATTACATATATGTCATATTACATATGTCAGACTACCTTGACATGTTTTATTTCATTACCATTTTAAATTGGTGTTCCTTCATGGCAACTGTCATAGTATCTTTGGGTGCTAGAATATACAAAGCTTCTACTTCAAGCATTTGTTACATGTCTTAATGAAAACAACAAACTGATAATGTTTAACGAATACTAAGATATTACAATGTTTTCCCAAGCTTTGTTGAGAATATAATGGCAAAACGATGGTTTAATGCAAAAGCAACTTGTAATTACCACTTTAAAATAAAAGACAAGTCATCACTGATTTAAGTGAACAATGACTGAGATACTTGACACCTGTAAATAGAATGACTGCTTATGTAAATTATGTCATCTTTAGGAAAGTTGTATTGGCAGAATTATGATGATTTCTAAGGGAAATATTCTAAGGAAAAGAAGATACATTTTTTACATTAAATTATAAGATGGAACATGCTACATAGTTTTTGAAGGCATAGTTTTGAAGTTTTCAAAGCCTACGTGTTTTCTCGCAAATAAAATCAAAGTATTAAATTACAAGAAAAGTAAGGTCTCACTGTCAGATTATCTGTATGTTCCCTTCTGAATCCACTGGATTCTGTGATTTAAGTGTGTTTAAACAAGGCTGTCATCAAAAATCATCTTGACTTTTAAAAGTGTATTCTACTTCAGAATTATGTGTGGAATAAATCCCTTAAAACTGAGTTATTTTCCAGTTATGTGAGTTATTAATGTATCTTATAGTTGTGGAATTCCAAATTATGATAATCCTCTCTTGCCCTTGATTCTCATTTTGGATTGAGAATATTTCTTTGACCTGGCTGCATACTAATTACTATCCACTGGAGACATTTAATAGTAATCATTATTTTAGAAGCAGTTTAGTAATTTATTTGAAAAATTACTAAAAACCTTCACCTGAAAAAAATGACTCCCCCCCACCCCCACTAAATGAAATCTCTCAAACTAACATGGGATAGGTTTCCAGTTGAAGAATTATGGTAATCTTTACTACTGTGTGCTAGGAAGTTTCACTATATAAAACTGAATGTTTATTGATTCCTGAGGAACTATAGCATCATGGTAACATGTACTCCCACTTAGAATTTATTTTAAGAAATGACATAAATACTGTGTTGTAATTGATCTCTTGTACAAAAAGTACTGAAATACAGTGAGGAGAATACATGAAGAAGACAACATACAGTCTTGAAGATCAGAAACAATTTTTCTGTGAAATTCTCAGAATAATGAAAATTTGAATAATGAGGTGTGAGAGTGAAAAAAATAATCTGATTTTACTGTCTGTCTTAGATAATGATACTCATCAGACCCATATATATATATATATATATATTTTTTTTTTTTTTTGCGGTACGCGGGCCTCTCACTGTTGTGGCCTCTCTCGTTGCGGAGCACAGGCTCTGGGTGTGCAGGCTCAGCGGCCATGGCTCACGGGCCCAGCCGCTCCGCGGCATGTGGGATCTTCCCATAATGGGGCACAAACCCGTGTCCCCTGCATCGGCAGGCAGACTCTCAACCACTGTGCCACCAGGGAAGCCCCCCATATATTTTTTTATGTGGCTTCCTTTCAAAAAAATCTTTGTTTGCTCAGCCCTGAAATTTGATCCTTCATTTTAAGTCATTCTTATAATTGCTTATATCATTTAGTATAGAATTCATTGTTATAAATGGAATTAATTATGTAATGCTGTTCTCATTAACATAATCTTAAATTAATAACTGTTTCTATATTCTGTTTAATCTTCAGGATTCCGGAGTCTAGGATTGACTATAATTGCTGTTTTGATTTATTTCATAACAATTGCTTATGGGTTTCATATTACTGATGAGGAAATTGGTGTCCCAGTGGTGAATAAATGGTTTACCCAAGGTCACACAGATACTTAGCTGTCAGACTGTGGCTAGAATTCAGGTTATCTTATTTTTAGTCTAGTATTTTGCTTTATATATGTCTGTATGTGTATTATTTCTAAAAATAGGCTAAGTTAAAATAATTTATAAAACTGAAGTTATAGAATATATATTTTCAGTTGCTGCTGTAACAAATTATCACACAGATGGCTTGAGCAATACAAATTTGTTAGCTTATAGTGTGATAGGTCAAAACATGGATCTCACTGGGCTAAAGCCAAGGTGTCAACAGGGCTGCATTCCATTGTGGAGGCTATAGGGGAGAATCTGATTCCTTGCCTTTTCTAGCTTCTAGAGGCTGCCTGCATTCCTTGGCTCATGGCCTCCTTCCATCCTTAAAGCCAACAGTGATGGATTGTGTCCTTCTCATACTACCATCCATCCTGTTTTCTTTCTTTGAAAACAATTGAGAAGGGTACCCTCTTTTAAGGACTCAGGTGATTAGATTAGGTCAACTCAGATAAACCAGGATAATCTCCCCATCTCATGGTCCATAATTTTCATTACATTTGCAGAATCCCTTTTGCTATGTAAAATAACATATTCCCAGATTCTGGGGATTAGGATGTTTACAGATTTTAGTGTGGAGGCACATATAATTTTTTTTCTTAAAGGATTTAATCGTAATCTATGAAGAGCTTCTTATTAAACAAAATGTAATCCTCTAGACCTCTCTAAGACTAACAAATTTTAATTATAAGACTTAATGAACTTGGTTTTTTGAATGCTAGAAACATAATTTTAAAGAATAATATAGGGTGTAACATCTAGGATGGCTAATTTTGAGCACATTAAATTAAGATGTAATTTAAGCCTCATACTAATATACAAGGTTTGGTACTTAGTGGGTTTATTATATACTTAACCTAATTCTTTGTTGATGGTTTCACTTCTGTCCCAAAAGCAGGAATGAAGAATTCTTTCTTTATTACTTCTGAATACCAGGTTTCATTTAAATGACTTCACCCCTTTTCCTTTTAGCTCTCTAAAGTTTTCATCTGAGCCTGTTAAATGCTCATTTGAAAGTTAGGTCAGACCTTAATATAGCATCAACTTCCTTCTAGATAAAGGAAATGTAAACAATCCTAAGTCAGTAACTTACTTTACATCCCAGTTCTAATATTTTTAGAATATTCTTATTTTACACCCCAGTTCTAGTTATATTCTTATTTTACATCCCAGTTCTAATATTTTTCTTTATGTCTTATGACCAAACCCTTTTTTAGTACTTTGGTTCCAGTAATACGTATCATGTCTGATTCATCACCACCTCTTTGGCCAACTCATCTTGGTAATTTTGCTTGACTGCTTGCATTTTTTTCATTGGACACTTGTATGTCTCTTTCTAATCGCAAATGCTAGTAATTTCTAGTCTGGCTTTTCTTGCCCACTGACAAATCCTTGGTTCTGCTATTCAGAGTTTAAGGAGACCACAGCAAGTTTTTATTATATTAATGTTTTACATTACTGTCAGCATAGGTACACAGTAAGTACTTGATGAATAAATTAAGTACATGTTCCATTTGAAGCATTCAGAAGGCATGAACATATATTCTTAACAATTTCCTGACAATTTCTCAAGTTGCTATTCATCTTTGTACCTCTGGGGAAATAGATAGCTATCACTGTATAAATGTGGTTCCTTATTAAAATACAGGGAGATTTAAACCTTTCATTGGACTCAAAACATACCTGTCTTTAGCATTTACTTTAGTGGTTTCTAAAATTTTGGATTTCATGGACTAGTAAAATGTATTAAAAAGTTTGGAGGATGGACAAAGAAGTGCCAACTTTTTATTTTTCTAAGAGCATAATAAAAACCCAACTGTTATCAGCTATCACCGTCATAAAGGAATGTTTGAACGTATAAAAAAGGACGAAGTCACTGAATAAAAAAGTCCTCTAAATTTAATAAAGTTAGCTTTATAGAAAAACTCAATACATTGTCATTTACTTTTCTGAGTGTACTGAGAATGACTTAAAAAAAAAAAATTGGTCTTGGGTACCACTAATGTAGTCATTCCCTTTTATTTAAGTGAAGCTTCAGTCTCAGTGTATGTGGCTTTCTTAAGTCTTAAAGCTAGCTACTGGTTGAAACAAAAGGCTAAGAGGAATTTAGAAGTACTTAGTAGTCTTTTTCTTAGGGTGACTTGCTTTGATCGCACATCTAACATTTTGATGTAGTAAATAACATTTTATCCTTTCTGCTTCCCTTACTGTCCATTTCCTACAAAAACATCACATTCTCCCACTATGTATTCAGTACTCTGTAATCCTCTGTATTTTCCAGACCCTTGAGCCTTAATTTTGTTGTTGTGGCTATCTAATGCTTTTTTCATGGTCTGCTTAGTACTTTCTGATTTATTTGTATTTAATATATACATACATTCAGTATAGCACAGAAATGTTTAAAATGAAAAAATTTTCAACCTCAATCCCTTGTCCTTTTCTTTAAAGGTAGTCACTGTAAATTTCTAGTATAACTTTTTAAAAAACATTTTATACATATACCAGTACCTGGATATATTTAAACATGTCTTCTAATATATACATCTATTAAAACATACAGCAATGGGTTTACATTTATGGTACATTTTTAGCTTTATTCCTGGCTCTACTTTGGTCTCACCCTTGTTTTTCTGTTTTTAAGAGTTTATGTTTAATTTATGCTCTCATCACACATTTTTTAATACACATATTTAGATGCTTCTTCGTACAAGTAAGGATACAAAAAAATAAATAGTACTTTGTTATATTTTTAGTATGCTACAATTAAATCTTGATTGATAATAATTACTCCTTTACAAGTGCTAATGATTGTAAGCCAAGAATTTTTTTTTTACCAGTTAAAAGTATTAGCATTATTCCTTGGCATGTGTATCATTAAATCTTTTCCTCAAATTTTATAACAAAGTATGTGTAAGAAGTAAAATTTGCTGTTTCTGGCTAATTTTTGTGTTGGGTGAGTCATCTATAAAGTGGGGAGGAAGAGGAGAAGGGTAAGTGTGTATGTCAGATTTTGTTTAATTTGGAAAGGTATTAAATTATCACAAGAAGAGGGTATATTATATGCCAACAACCATATCCATTCATAAAAATGAGATTTATCATAGCAGTCATAGTATAAAGCATTTGGTTCTTTTTATTGTAAATGTATCATCCATTCCTTTTGCTGATGTTCTGTAGCTAAGTGTTATGTACTTTTTTGATTACATTTCTCTTTCCTACTGAGATATAACTAGTTTGAGCAAATCACTGAACTGTGGGCTGAGACTCCTCTTTGGTAACAATGGACATCTTTCAGAGCACAGTGGTACTTTGAGCATCATAGGTCTGTTTTACCTGGACTTGACAGGTTTCCTAGACAATGAATTTGGTGTCTTGATGAAAGAAATTTGCTAAACTGGTATAAGATGCATGTATTTTTTGGCATACTGTTTTCTTATTGTGTTAGTTTAACTTATTGAAAGTCACTACTCAGACAGAAGCAACTAATATGAGATTTAATGCTGGGTGTTTGACATTTCAAAATTAAGTAATATTAGCTAGGTGAAAAAATTTTTTTTCTCTATTTATAAACTGGATAATCTTGAACTATTACACAGTCCAACCCAAATAATCTTAAATGAATTGGTTGCATGGTGTAGTTTACAAATTTGAAAAACTTGCTCTTAGGCCTTGCCTGATGTACTTTATGTATAAATATAAATATACAAATTAAATATATTTGTTAAGGTTATCTAGCTTGAATACTGCTCATCAGATTTCTTTTTCTTAAATTCTAGTTTGGCTCAAAATCAATGTTGTAATTATGATGATTATGACTATTGGTATGTTTAAAGGGACACATAGGTTTAACTTTACAACATTCAAAGTTAGGCAGGGAATTTCTGCTTTGTAGGGTATGGGAAGCTAATGTTAATTTATTGTCAGGGAAGAGAACTTAAATAATAGTAATTTTTTGTTTTTGAATCTAAACTTCTGGAAAAATTTTTTTTTAATGAGCTAGCAAGTACAATTATTCTATTCATCAGCTAAGAACTGAATAACTTGAGTTTCAGCCCTGACTCTGTCATTACTTAGTTGTATGACACTGGGAAAATCCCTGTGGGCTTTAGTTTCTTCACTTTTTATTTTATTAAAAAAAAAAATTTATTGAAGTATAGTTGATATACAGTATTGTGTAAGTTTCAGGTGTATAGCCAGCAATTCAGTTATATATATATAACTGAATATATATATATATATATATTTTTTCAGATTCTTTTCCCTTATAGGTTATTACATAATATTGAGTAAAGTTCCCTGTGCTATAGAGTAGGTCCTTTGTTGGTTATCTATTTTATGCTTAGTAGTGTGTATATGTTAATCACTGCCTCCTAATTTATTCCTCCTCCCACCCTCCTTTCCCCTTTGGTAACCATAAGTTTTTTTTCTGTGTCTGTGAGTCTCTTTCTGATTTGGAAATATGTTCATTTCTGTCTTTTTTTTTTTTTTCTTTTAGATTCCACATATAAACAATGTCATATGATATTCACTTTTTAAATAGTGGAGTTGAACTCCTAGTTTATCTCTGAAATCCCGATCACTTCTAAAATTTGGTGACATTTTAAGATTCTTCAGCCCCTCCCCCCAGGCCAAGATAGTTTTGAATTACATTTAAATTTACCTTTTATTTTTTTCTATATATAAATATGGTTTTAGGACTTTGAAATTGAGAGGGTACAAGTTCTAAACCAGAGAGAATCTTCTTAATAATCCCTTTGCTGACCACGATGTATGACCTAAGGAAGGAGTTAGGGGTTCTAGGCTAGTGTGAGATAGGAATAATATTTTATGTGTATGTATGTATTTGTTATGTATGTATTTAAAGGTATGTGTACATATATATATATGTAAGTGTATATAATTCACTCTCGTGCTATCAACTAATGTTATTGTTAAGTCCCAGTAGGCAGGCATTGTGTACCTGGATATAGGGATTAAGGCCTTTACAAGTGTTCCTTTCCCTCTTCTAGTTGTAAGGCTGGAACTAGCATGTATTCCTGCTCCTTCAAGAGTAGAGCATCCCTTCCCCCTATGCCTCCCTCTCCTAGCTACAGTGAGTTTCCACCAGGCTATTATGGTTTTGATGTACTTCTCCCTATATATTAAGGATTTTCCTCCTTATGTTAGTGCAGGGTAGGTTCTTGTTTCGTCACAGAAAGAATTCAGAGATGAGACATGGAGGCCAAGTAAACAAAGTGAGGATTTATTGAGCGACAGTACAACTCTCCGAAGGGAAAGCCGGCAGGCTCAGGTGAGCCCCAGAGTTCCTTTTAGCAAGATGGTTATATGGGATGTGAAAATGATTGGGTGGAATATTCATTGAGGAGGGAGGAGTTTTGGGGGTAATTTCCTGGTTTTCATCCCAGCTCCACCTTCCTGAAGGGAGGGGAAGTTTTTGTCCTTATTTGGTCTTCTTGGATCTGTCATGGCATCAGGTGCATGATGGGTACTGCTCTGGTTGCAAGGCTAATTCTGTGGAAATGAGGGAATAATGAGCAAAAGGTTACTTTCAGATTCTGGAGGTTCCTGCCTTTCTTTCTTTGCCTCTAGGACCCCTGTTATCACAAGATGTATGGTTTCCTGTCACATGACCTGTGACATGCTCACTGAGAACTAGCTTCTCTGCTCACATCTGGCTAACTGCCTGCTCTAACACTTAGGGGAGACAATCCTGATGAGTGTGGTTAAAGTTTCCCACCTAGGTTAATTAGCAATTTTATTCCAAGTTGTATTTGGACTAAATTATTTTTTTCCTTCTTAACTTGCTTTATTCTGTGGGCTAATGTTGAAACATATTTGTTCTAGAGACTGACAATTTTAGGGATGCTGGAACTGCTTTTCTCTGGACTGGATGTACTTTGATTCTTTTGATCACAATGAGATTTAAATTTCAGTACACTAGGAAACAGAAACCTATGAAAAGGATTTCTCCCACCCTTTATTTCCTATCCAAAGGAATGTAGACAATACCTCTACTTTTCTGTACCCACCTGAAGGTGGGAATTGTCCAAAAAGTCCTTGTACTGAGAACTAGCTTTGTTAGCTTAAAGATTGTAGGTTGACCAACAGGAGAGTTTTGCCTCTAATCTGTGTCCAGGCATCTGTAGATACTAGCAAATGACTGCTCCAGCAAAAGGAAGTGTTCTGACCTTTCTCTATGGAAGAAATTGTGGGGTCCAGTGACAACTTCTCTTTGCCTTGTTTAGAAAACTAGGAGATGGATTTGTCCTATAATCTATATATGGGGACAAACATATCAAACATGAAAAAGAGAAATAAGAGATCTTTCAACACAGAATTTGCAGAAGTTACTCATTTTATCTTAGGGAAAAAAATGTAATCCATCTTGTAGGAAAGGGTGCAGGGACTTTTTATACCTTGCCTAGGAATGAGGGTTATTATTTGCTAGTCCCATTTGTTTCCACAGGGTCAAATTGTTACATGATGGTACCAGGAATCTTAGACCTCAAGTATTACTTCTTAATATAAAACTAGAGAGCTAAAATACTTTAAAAATAGAGAATACTTTTATCTAAAATTTTGAGATATGAATAAGAGGACCTAACAATTTGTTTTCTTTTGTTCATTTGGTAAAAGAAAAATGATTAGGAATGGGGAGATGTTTCTCTCAAATTTTTAGTTAAAATCATATAACTGCTGATTAACATAAGATTTTGTCCCAAACTATGAAGGCACTGAACACTGAGATGAGCTGTTAAACAATCTTATGACTAATATGTTAACAGTTTTACAGTTAAAACAAGAGAATATTTTATGTTTCAAAGTATAAGGTAAAGTTTGCTTTACTATTGCAATACTGCCATATTCTTACCTATAATTCATTGGTGTTTAATTGTAGAGGATTAGGCTTTGTTTCTTTGAAATATATGACCATTGGAAATAAGAATCAAAGGATTTTTTGGTTTGTTTTTGGTTTTGTTTTTTTTACCCTTTTTTGGTAGTAGTAGTTTTTGATCTGTTCTAGTAATTGCCAAAAGTTCACTCTAAATTTAAGTTAAATGCCACAAAGTAAGCATTTCCAATGTAAGAAAAATAGCATATCCTCTGGTATGCCATTTTTAGTACTGAGTGACAAAAGCAAAGCAAGGGCTTGAAACACACACTATAGTCATAAAATGTTAGGACTGAAAAGGGCTTTAGAAATTATCCACTCTAACTTCTTCCCTTTTAAAATTACCATCTTTGGATAGATGAATAACTGTTTTGAACCTTGATTTACTTTTATATAATTTGGCAACAGACTTGTTGAGCCTTATGTGACTGTTATGATTGAATATAAAAAGATGACAGTTGTAAAATGTTAATGATTTTTATTGTTGTAACCAGTTATTGTTACCCTAATTTTTAAAAACCAAGAACAGTAGCAAAAGATATCACGCATAAAACTACAAAACACAAGAAATACTTGAACAGAAAATTTTGACTCCAAACCCTTGCTTTTGTGTGTGAACTAACAGATAATAACTTACATTTTTTATCCTTAATTTCATTTTAGTCATTTTACTATACATAAATAATCTGAGATTTAAAGTAAGGAAATACTGAAAACATGAAACTAAAATATAGTGCTAGATTTGAGAAATTCTTTCAAGACTTGCAGGAAAAAAAGAAACAATATAAGAGAAAAATGAAAGAAAAAGCAAAAAGAAAATTCATTTTTCTACTTTCTATTTATTTTAGGATTTTCTATTTTTTAATACCATCAGTTTATCAATCCTAAAGATTCTTCTTTCTTCATTAGGAGTGATAATAATTTTAACATCAACTGAACTCATATCATCTCATGTCATTTTTTTTATAAAAAGTCTTCCTTCATTCCCCTACCTTTAAATTTTATATTACTGGGAATTTAGTTAATTCATCTTCTTGCCTTAAAGAACCTTAAAGTATTTTTGACATTTGAGTTGTCTTTAGCCTACTTTTAAAAGTCTCTGGAGAAAGAGATTCCACTATTTCACTGAAATCCATTCAGGTATTTAATAGCACTCATTGAAGAGATATTTCCATTTAATCAAATAGGTGGGCATAAAAGAGACATAAATCCTTGTATCTTGGGTATTTTCTTAATTCTGCAACTGACTTTAGAAGATAGCTAGGCTGTTTTATGAGGGAATAAAAATAACTAAGGAATTGTATCGACTGTGTCTCTGACACATAGTAAGCAGATAGTATTTTTTTATTGTCTACTTTTTTCCCAGTCTAGGTTATATGGGTTCCTAAACTATATGTACTGTTAACTTAATGTAAACCTTTTGACCCCACTAGGCTGAGCTCCTTGAAGGAATTTCTTCTTCATCTGGAAGATCTTTAATCAGGCACAGCCCTGGGAGGTAGTCAGTCAGCTTTTGTTTGTTGGTTTGTTTTCTGAACTGGAGATATTTTGAGTTTTAGAGGCTTAAGAGTGTTTATAGACTCCTAAATATTTTGTAGAATAAGGCAGAGGACATCACATTTTGGGGCAATGACAACATTTCTCTTGGCAACACAGGGCTGTTGATAGTTAAGGAATGTGAGACTTAACAGAGATTTAGCCTCTCTGAAACTTTGTAGCATAGTTTTGCCTGTAGATGTGGACTTTGGAAAATAAATCCCATAGGTAAGAGAGTAACCAAAAGGTGTGGCAGGCTAGGTTGTCTTTAAAAGTGTTGTGAGCACTACATTTTTAAATGGAGCTAGTGCCAATCAGGCAGGGCATTTCAGGAAATTCAATATAGGTAAACATCATGAAGGGATGTAATTATTACCTTGGAGCCAGATTTTGCCATTTAGCAGAGTCCTGGGATATGAATTTAGACCCCCAGATAAAGAACTGGTAAGAAAACAGAAGCAGGCACTAAAGCAGAATCCAACCCTGGAATCTTGTGCATACTAGGTTAGAGAAAGCTGAGACTCCAGAGCAGCATTAGAGCCTAGAGGTGGTATCTTATCTTTAGATTTGTTTAGCAGTCTAGGGGACTTGGGATGGTGGTGCAGCTTTGGCAGCAGTGGCTCTATGTCATTACTTGGTCTGGAAGGGTGACTAATGCTAAGCCCTAATGGATAAATAGGTAAGGCTATTTAATACTGAATTGCCTTCATCTGGAATCTTCCAGAGGCCTGTTTTGTCCAGATATAGAGCAAGAAAATGAGAGAGGGTGGGATGCAGAACTGATCAATCTAGGAGGATTGCTTTGATTCCTGTTTAAATCCCTAGGGATTTGTTTGGATCTTGACAATACATTGTAGGTTCACAGAAAATATTTGTTGAATGACTGACTAAATGTAAATGGTCACTTTGATGCCCTAGGGCTATTCATACAACCTAGTTTAAGTTATGTGGATCATTTCCTCTATGTGATTATGGGAATAATAAACTCATCACCTCAGAACTTGAATATAAAATCTCCGAGTTAAATTACTGATCTGGGTAATAGGTTTTATTGGTATCAGTTTTGTTGCTTTTGTTCATTGATGTATACCCTACTCAGTAAATAATTATTGAATACATTTTGTTGCTGTATACTATGTTTAGTGATTAATTTTATTTCGTGTCTTTTTTCAGTAGGTGTTTTTTGAGAGTCACTGTGGGATCTATAAAGTGTAAGATGTACTCTCTCTGCGAATAAGGAACTTAAGTGACCGTAGCTGACTTAGAGGAAGTTAGGTAACTGCAAGTCAGTAAATGCAGTGAGTGATGTTTGAGAAGAAAATATTTGTAACTGTACATTCAAAACTTGATAATGGCAGCCTAGTTAGTATTTTGAAAACATTATTCTCTAATAAAGGCACTGTTAAAAGAAATAGAAAGTACTGTTATTTCACATTTTAATTAGAGGAAAGAGAACCAATTTATTTTTCAGTAGAGGTGTTATTAGATCACTCATTAATATTTCCAAAAGAAAAATTATAGAATTCTAGTCAAGCTGCAGTAGGAAGGAAGTAAATGTTTTGTAAATAATCATTCACTGTATTTAAGATTTGATTGGTTCAATGCATTAATTAATACAGATGTTCAGGATATTGTTTTATATTTTTGGGTGAAAGCACATTAGTGTTGGTTAAGTTTGTGTGCCCTGTTTTTTGTATTAGATCCATTTTAATTTAATGAGAACAGTGCCATCTACTGAGTCACCAACATGATTTAACATCTGTTATTTACAAGGAAAAAAAGAGGGAAATATACTTCTATGAAGTTACTTTTCTTTCTTATTTTATTTATTTATTTTTTTGCGGTATGCGGGCCTCTCACCGCTGTGGCCTCTCCCGCTGCGGAGCCCAGGCTCCGGACGCACAGGCTCAGCGGCCGTGGCTCACGGGCCCAGCCGCTCCGCGGCACGTGGGATCCTCCCAGTCTGGGGCACGAAGCCGCGTCCCCTGCATGGGCAGGCGGACCCTCAACCACTGCGCCACCAGGGAAGCCCTCTTATTTTATTTTCAAATCTAATTGTTCAGTATCAAAAGAAGTTTTAATGAAAGAATATGAGTAAACAGGTGCTTTGATGCTAAAAAATTCCTTGGTTGGAAATAGCAATTGAATTTGAGCTTTAAATACATTCTTTTTCTAGTACATTAAACAGATTGAATGCTATCAAAAGCCTCTTGAACTACTTGTAGAATATATCACTTTATCCATCATCACCCCCATGCTTTCTTACTTTTATACTCATTATTCCATAAGCATATTTTTCTGCTTAAGTCAAAGTTTTTTTTTAATAATGGATTGAATTCTTATCTTTTCAATTCAGTGGGGTAATTAAGTGAATTGTGAAAATTATCCCAATATCCCATCATTATATAAATTCATAGCATGTTTATAAACATATGGTTACATTTGGCCTTGAAAAGATATTCTAGGAAATCTCTATTTCCAAGAATAGAAAAGCATCTTGAAGAAAATATGTTGTGCTGTATATTGTAGCTAAATTCAAATCATTCTAAGCACATGAAGTAGTATGTAATGTATATATTTTTGATTTGTTACTCTTAATTTATTGGTACTGAATTATGGCTGTGTTTAAGCACCTCTGTTGATAGTTACCCATGACTGATGAAAAAGTTACTCTTCCTCAAGAACTAAGCAAACCTGTTTTCCCCTGCATGAATAAATCTATTGGTATGCTAAGGAATTGGTTGTACACAACTGAAAGGGAAAACTGTCACTGTCATTGTGAAATTGAATTAAAATGTGATCTTACTTTTCTCTGTTCCGTATACTTCTCTCATTTCTGTTAACAGACCCCCTTCCTCCCCCAACACATACCATTGTGCTTTTGTTGAGATTACCGAACATAATATTCTACCCTTGTTTATTGAGGTGGGGACTTAATCTAGATGTAGTCAATTATAATGCCCCATCCCACTGGCTATGGCAGTATATCCAGGGGCAGACAGGAGTTCTAACCTACCAAAGGTCATGCTAACCCTTCCATCTCCCACACCATGTAGATAGATAACCTATGTTTAGCTGGAGAGAATGAGATCCACTCACAGAGTGAAGAGGCAGAGATAATCCTGACTGTGTGGTCAACTCCCAGGTTCTAGTTCCTCTTGTCCCTGTAGTGGTCCTATATCTGGCCAGTTTTTGATACACGGAGGTGTCTAGATATCCTATAATAACCATACCCTACCTCTCTTTTTAAAACTTAAGTTATATCATTTACAATCAAAATAAATCTTTATTTTTCATACTTAATGTTGCCAGTTCATTTTTTAAGCACATTTGCTAAGAAAGCTGACTCTGCTTTAGTCCTCAAATTTAAATCTTTTCCTGCGGGCTAGAAAAGGCCTCCATTTTATCATTAAGTCGAGGGTTTAGAAACAAGGTTTTTGGCTCAAGGGATACTTGTGTTTTATATTTTTATTACCACTCTTCTTTCAGTCTTGGAACATGTGTAATACTTCTAATTAGTTCAGGAATGAGGGTGGGGATTTGGGAGGAAACTAGTGAAGTCAACAAATGTTTGAGATTCCAGGCATGGGACAATTCTTGTAATGATAAAAGAAGTTTAGAAAATTCTCACTAAGGAAGGTTCTG
The DNA here is from genome assembly GCF_964374135.1 of Grampus griseus. Lineage (NCBI taxonomy): Eukaryota > Metazoa > Chordata > Mammalia > Artiodactyla > Delphinidae > Grampus > Grampus griseus. The sequence goes on along the minus strand of NC_139018.1, from coordinate 35,286,501 downwards.
AACACAGCCACCTTCCTTGAGAGTATCCTCTGCCTCTCTACCCTTTAACCTGGGACAGTCTTAGCAATGTGGGTGGAATTCTGGGTGAGTATCTTTGCCAGCCTAAGATTTCTCCTTCTACTTCTTGTGGAATATTTTTGGGCAAGTTATCTTCCTAAATGTATATAGCCCTTCCCTGCTTCCTCCCTGCCAATCTCTTGTCCTTCTGACCCTAAATAAAATGTCAGAAGAATTCCTTTGCCTTAAGCCATTCATTTGACATCTGCCTGCACAGCTGTTAGAATGAGAACTAAGAAATTTCAGAGTCCCTAAAAACACTTCTGATTAGGCTAGTCACTTACTGTCTCAATACTTAACATTCACATCTTTAAATGAGTAAGTTAAACTAGTAGGTGATCTCATTAGTCTTTTCAGCTCTGAGAAATCAACAGTTCTAAATAAATTGCTTGTTTTAATGACTTATCTTTTTGGTTCACTTAAACGTATTATTAAGTGCCTACTGTGTACCAGTTACTGGACTAGGTGCTCTGGGGAATTAAATACAATATTCATTTCCTGTCAGTAGAATTTTAAGCTATTTAGGGGATTAACCAGAGAGAAATATCAGTTAAGAAACAATATGGTGTGGTGTAGTGTTTCTCAAAGTGTGTCACATTCAGATACTTGGGATGATGATAAGGTGTTCAGGACAGAGCATTAAATAACATCAAATTGCATAAAAACGTTATCCGTTTTTCTCTTTCAATCCTTTTCCTTGTATCTATAAACATAAGCCCTTAGCACCTCTTGAACACATTCTCCCTTTTTAACAAAGAGGGGCTCAGGCTCAGAACATTCTGTGGGCAACATTCACTAGTAGAATTTAATGATATTCTACTGTTATCTTTACTGTTGTGTGTGTGTGTGTATATATATATATATTTAATTTTTATTGGCGTATAGTTGATTTACAATGTTGTGTTAGTTTCTGCTGTACAGCAAAGTGAATCAGTTATACATATACGTATACACATACTCTTTTACATTCTTTTATAAATTGGGAGATTGGGATTGACATATATACTGTTATCTTCTATTTATGACAAGTCATCCATTTCTCTCATTTGTGGTAATGATATAAAGGTTTTGTTTGGAAGTTTTTGTTTTAAAAAGTGAGTTGATTAAAAATGGCTAACATTGGAAATTTGGTATACTGTTTCAAGAACTGCCAAAATTAATGTCTTCCTTCTCTTGCCTGGATTGTTTTAATTTCTTTTAAATCACAATAAAGTAGAAATTTTAGGAGAGATGGTTCAAAGGTACTCATTCTTTCTTTATTCCTTATCAAATGTAATGTCTTAATATTTATGTGCTCTACTTTCAGTCATTTGTCTGAAAGTGGGACTCTTCACTTGTCCAAAGGGTGTTGGTTCCAGATATGATATTGTTCCTTCAATGATTAAGGGCAGAGGAGTACAGAAGGATTGTGCATATAACCTTTACTAGGATAGGTATTTTGGGTCCTGTGGTGAAATTTAGTCATAAGTTTATCCCTAGTGAAATCTCATCAGAGTTCTTCTCAGGCAAAATTCCTTTAGTTTTTTTCTTTGGCTGTATTTTGGTAATCAGATGGATAAATCTCTCTCTAAAATATCTTAGACTGGTCAAAACAGCAGGGAGTAGTATTTCTTAATTTCAGAAGGAGAATTTGCATGTGTTATTCATTTTCCCGTAGTGTAGATGTGACTGATACAATTTCAACCTTGATTGGCAAATCTTGCCATAATTTAATAATACGATAGGTTACTTGAAGAAGGAACGATTGTAGCATGACACATTTGAAGGATTTCAGGTTCCCTATATAGATTTAATTGCCTTGTAATTACATATAAATAATTGAAGATTGAGAAGCACTGGTGTAGTGGAAAGTGCACGGAATCTGTTGTTAGGATAAGTTGGATTTTCTTTGGCTCTACTACTAGCTATAGTGACCTTGTTTAGGACCCTTAAGTTCTCTCTGTTTTTATTTTAATTAATTAATTCATTCATTCATCTTTGGCTGCGTTAGGTCTTCATTGCTCCCCGCCTGCTCTCTTTAGTTGCGGCAAGAGGGGGCTACTCTTCGTTGCGGTGCGCGGGCTTCTTATTGTGGTGGCCTCTCCTGTTGTGGAGCACGGGCTCTAGGCATGCGGGCTTCAGTAGTTGTGGCACGTGGGCTCAGTAGTTGTGGCTCTCAGGCTCTAGAGCGCAGGCTCAGTAGTTGTGGCACACAGGCTTAGTTACTCCGCGCCATGTGGAATCTTCCCAGACCAGGGCTTGAACCTGTGTCCCCTGCATTGGCAGACGGATTCTTAACCACTGCTCCACCAGGGAGGCCTCTCTGTGTTTTTAGATGGATTATAAATTTCGTAAAGTCCTTTCCAGCTCTAAAGTTTTGTAATAACCTACTATATACCCTACTTTAAGTTCCTTGCTGCTCTTAAGTGTAGTCTGTGGTCTAGTAACAGTGTCATTTGGGAGTTAATTAGGAGCACAGAGTCTCAGGCCTCAATCCTAGACCTACTGAATCAGAATCTGCATTTTAACAAGATTCCTGGGTGGTTACATGGAAATGAAAGTTTGAGAAGCACTGCTATAAACTACTTATGTATTTTAGTTGTTACTTGAATGTTCAGTTGCTCATCTGAACATAGGTGAAAGTGTTTTAGAAGGCATAGGAATTGATTTGAAAAAAGGGAAATGTGGAGATTCATGTAGATTAGCATAACTGAAGAACAATTAAACTTGATAATACTATTTCAAATTGTGAATTATTTAAATGGTTAGAATTCATTTTAGAGAAAAAAGGAATTAAAAAACAGTTCATCTCTTTAATACAGAAGAGAAAGATGATAGCCAGCGTTTATTAAGAATATACTAGTTTCAGGAATTCCCTTGTGGTCCAGTGATAAGGACTCCGTGTTCTCACTGCCGAGGGCCTGGGTTCAATTCCTGGTCCAGGAATTAAGATCCCAGAAGCTGTGTGACACGACCAGGTGGGGAAAGAAAAGGAATATACTAGTTTTAATTACATGATTGTATTATTCTGTTGGTAGCACCGTGGGATTGACATGAGGGTATTTTAACTTTTCCTGTTATTTCCACCAAAAATTCCCACCCCCACCAAACCTTCCAAATAAATTTAGATTGCATATAGAAAGTATGCTTGCTGTGAAAATTTAAATCTTTTAGCTTTATGCTCTTCCAGGCAGATTTCTATCCAGGAGTCCCTCTTACATAGATATCACTGGCATCATTATACACATTTTCAAGATAAGAAGACAGGTTGCAGAGAGGTTTAGTAAATTGACTAAGGTCTCTCAGCTAATAAATGACTGAGCCATGATTCATATCTTAGGCTGACTGGGTTTAGTTTTTCTACCATTATACCTTACTGTTTCTCTCTTGAAAAAAAAATTCAAATTTAGTACAAAATATCTAAAGGCGGAACATTTACTTTATAAAATAATTATGCTTCCTTTAAAAACCATCAGAAGGCTTTCACAGTCCTTGGTGAAATAAAAATAACTTTTAACTTTTTAATTTCTTTATAACTTTTAGAGATACATGTAATGGAATAAGGGAAGTATGCTGGTATTCTCAGTCAGAGTTCAGTAAGGGAAGCAGAACCATCATGAGTGTTATGGAATCAAGGATGTATTATAGACATAAAACCTTGTATAATTGTGGGAGAAACTGTCAACTAAGAATCCTACAAGGGAAATTGGAAATGCAGAGGAAAGTCACTAATCACCTATTCTGAGACATTGATGTTGGTGTATTAATTGGAGCTTGCAAGGGAATATGGGAACCCAGTCATTTCAAACTATTAGAGTGGGATCACAAAGAATAGCTACTGGATAAGTCTGTGGAAGGCTGTTGCCTGTGCTTCTGTCTTTCATCACATCTAACCATGACGATCTTCAGAAACTAATGGCTACTGCTTCACCTCCGCCTTCCAGGTCTCATGGACATTTCTATGGATTAGCCCAGAACTAATCAGAGAAGAGGATTCTGGGAAACATAATTTTGGCTTATCCAAGTGGACGTTATTAAATCACCACAATGTGTCTTATGACCTAAGACTGAAAAAAGATGCTAAGCAATTGGTTGATGTTGTTATATACTATTAGCAAAGAATATGTTGACAAGCTCCTTTCATGAATAATTCAGTGTGAGATTTTGGGTGAAATAGCAGTACTTTGGGGAATTTAGATTCTAATCATATCTTAGATTTATGGCCTAGTTGCTTAATTGTAGTCATGTTCTCTTCTATAAAAAGAAAGAGCCAGCTTCATTTGATAAATATTAGTAAAATAAATAAATGGAAATCTCTCAACTTCCCCCTAATGTTTTATTCTAAAAATGTTCTAACATACAGCAAAGGTGAAAGAGTTTTACATTGAATATCTGTATAGCACCATCTAGATTCTGATACTAATATTTTATTTTTCTTGTTTCATCATGTGTATCTAGCCATCTGTCTATCCCACATTCCGTCTGTTAGTCCATTTTATTTTTGGTGCATTCAAAGTAAATTGCAGGGCTTCCCTGGTGGGACAGTGGTTAAGAATCTGCCTGCCAGTGCAGGGGACACGGGTTCGAGCCCTGGTCCGGGAAGATCCCACATGCTGTGGAGCAACTAAGCCTGTGTGCCACAACTACTGAACCTGTGCTCTAGAGCCCACGTGGCACAAGTACTGAAACCTGCGTGCCTAGAGCCCGTGCTCCACAACAAGAGAAGCCACCACAATGAGAAGCCTGCACACTGCAACGAAGAATGGCCCCCACTTGCCACAACTAGAGAAAGTCTGCGCACAGCAATGAAGATCCAATGCAGCCAAAAAAAAAAAAAAAGACAAAAAAAACCAAAGTAAATTGCAGACATCAGTATGGTTCTTCCTAAATACTTCAGCATGAATGTTATTAACTAGATTCAGCATTAATTTACAGGTTTCTTTTTTCTTTTTATGTAAAATTTACATACAGTGAAATAAATCTCAAGTCTATTTTCCCTAAGTTTTTTTTTTTCTTTTTTTGCGGTACGCGGGCCTCTCACTGTTGTGGCCTCTCCCGTTGCGGAGCACAGGCTCCGGACGTGCAGGCTCAGCGGCCATGGCTCACGGGCCTAGCTGCTCCACAGCATGTGGGATCTTTCCGGACCGGGGCACGAACCCGTGTCCCCTGCATTGGCAGGCGGCCTCTCATCCACTGTGCCACCAGGGAAGCCCCTTCCCTAAGTTTCGACATGTGTATATCTGTGTAATCAAAATCCATATTGCTGTAGACTGTGTCCCACCCAAAATTCATAAATTGAAACCTAATCCCTAATGTGATGGTATTTCAAGGTGGGGCCTTTGGGAAGTGGTTAGGTCATAAGGGTGGAACCCTCACGAATGGGATTAGTGCCCTTATAAAAGATTCCGGAGAGCTCCCTTATCTCTTCCACCATGTGAAGACACAGCAAGAAAATGGCAGTCTGTGAACTAAGAAACAGGTCTTCGCCAGACACTGAATCTGCCAGTGCCTTAATCGTGGATTTGTCAACTGTGAGAAACATTTCTCTGCCCGCAAGACAGAATATATGTTTTATTCTAAAACCATTATAGTTTTAGGCCTGTTTATCTCAAATTAATTTTTGTGTATGATGTGAGGTAGATGAAATCTCTATACACTTGGATCAGTGAATGGAAATCACTATGGGTTATATTTTATCCAAACACACTAGATTTTATTTTTCCCCAAATATGATAAAACAGATGCTGTGGATGTTATTTGTTTAATGTGTTTCTGGCTTAAAAAAAATTGAGAGTGGAAATGATCACAAATCGTATGACAGAGTCTTTCTAGCTGGCTCTGAGTTGACATTAGAAAATCAAGACCACGCTGGGAACAGAAATCTACATGTGGTAAATAATTTTGCTAGAGAAAGGGGCTGACTGTGGTGGATGACCTAATGTAATTCTGGTATAAAAATACCGTAAATGAACTTTATTATGATTTAGTGTCAGAGGTGAAATGCCTGCTTTTAAAGTTAAAGTGACCAATTATAATGTATGTGTTGAGACATACTTTCTTACATACTTTTATTTTTTCAACAGGCAAAGAAAGCAAATATGGACTTCCAAAAACTAAGAGTATTATCTCCTAGTGTAATACCTACTAGGTGATTCAGTTTGTTTACCTTTGGTGGTAAATTTCATAGCCAGCAAGCAGTGTCAGTGTAGGACTACATAAAGAAGTTACTCTATTATTGAAAAATTTATGTCAAGTTGTATAAGTTTCTTAATCTGGCTCTGATGTGCGTTTTATCTTTCTTATACCAGGCACAAAAATATTAATTTTAGCAATCTTTAGATCATAGTGTTATTTATGAGTGACAGGAAAGAAATGTAAATGAATGAAAAACTCAAAAACTAAAACTACTCATTTAAGTATAATATTTTTCCAGTGTTTGGGTCATAGAAGTTATCAAATTTTTATGATTGTAAAATCTTTTATATGTGTAAAAATTAAAAGTTTATAGTAAAAATTCTTGGGCACATAGTAAATGCAACCATCATATTAGCAAAATTGTCATTTTTCAAATGTTCTCATAGAACACTGAGATGATTTCTGTGGGTTTTTTTTCTGTGTTAGTTGATATGATCATATCAATTTTCTTCTACTGATATGGCACATTACGTTGATTTTTTTTTTTTTTGAGTATTGAATAGTCTTGCATATCTGGAATATATCCCATTTGGTCTTGGTGTGTAATTCTTTTTATATACTGTTATTCAATTTGTTAACATTTTACTGAAGAGTTTTTGCATCTAAGTTCATGAGAGAGATTGCTGTGTAATTTTATTTGTACTATTTTTGTCTGTTTCTGGGTTCAGGGTAATATTAGCTTCATAAAATGAGCTGGGAAGTGTTCCCTTCTCTTCTCTGTGTCAGAAGGGATTTTGTAAAAATGTTCTTTAAATATGTGGTAGAATCCTCCAGTGAAAACATCTGGGCCTGGAGATTTGTTTTCTTTTTTTTTAAACTTTTAAAGTTATGAATTCAGTTTCTTTAATAAGAAGCTAATCAGATATGTAGACCTAATCAGATATTCAGGGCTATTTCATCATGGTTGTATTTAGTAGTTTGTGGTTTAGGAGGAATTGGTTCATTTCTTATAGTTTGTTGGATTTGTGAGTGTAAAGTTTTCTGTAGTATTCCTTTGTTACCTATTAATGGCTATGTGATCTTTACTACTGTTCTGCTTTATTCCTGATTTTAATGATTTGTATCATCCCTATTTCTTTCTTTGTCAGTTTTGCTACAAGTTTTAAAATTTTATTAACCTTTTCAAAGAACCAGCTCTTTGTTTCATCGATTTCCTTTATTGTTTTTCAGATTTTAATTTTATTAATTTTTGGTTTTATAATTTTCTTCCTTTTGCTTGCTATGGGTACATTTTACCTTTTTTTTTCTTTCTTTTTTTAGTTTCTTGAAGTAGTTGGAGCTTGGATTACTGATTTGAGGCCTATCCTTTTATCTGATATAAACATTTAGTGTTATGAATTTTCCTCTTGGTACGGCTCTAGCTGCACCCATAACTTGATAAGTTGTATTTTCATTTTTATTTAGTTCTATGTATTTTTAAATTCTTTTGAGAGTTCTTTCACCCCTAGATTATTTAGGAGTATGTTCTTTAACTTCCAAGAGTTTGGAGATTTTCTTGTTGTCATTACATTATTGATTTCTAGTTTGATTCAGTTATAGTCAGCATACTCTGTATGATATTAATCATTTTAGTTTGTGAGGTTTATAATCTAGGATATGGTCTATCTTGGTGATTGTTCCATAGGAACTCGAAAAAAGTGTTTATTCTGTTGTTACTAGATGGAGTGGTCTATAAATGTCATTTAGATTCTATTGCTTGGTCATGTAGTACAGCTCAGTTCCTTCATATTTTTGCTGATTTTTCTGACTAGTAGTTCTTTCATATGCTGCAAGTGAGATGTTGAAGTCCCCAACTAAAATGTGGCTATGTCTATCTCTCCTTTTAGTTCTCAGTTTTTGTTTTTTTTAATATAAATTTTTTTTTTTAAAGAAGATGTTGGGGGTAGGAGTTTATTAATTAATTTTTTTCTGTGTTGGGTCTTCGTTTCTGTGCGAGGGCTTTCTCTAGTTGTGGCAAGCGGGGGCCACTCTTAATCGCGGTGCATGGGCCTCTCACTATCGCGGCCTCTCTTGTTGCGGAGCACAGGCTCCAGACACACAGGCTCAGTAGTTGTGGCTCACGGGCCTAGTTGCTCCACGGCATGTGGGATCCTCCCAGACCAGGGCTCGAACCCGTGTCCCCTGCATTAGCAGGCAGATTCTCAACCACTGTGCCACCAGGGAAGCCCTCAGTTTTTGTTTTATGTATTGGGAAGCTCTGTCATTTGATTCATACATATTTAGGATTCCTGTGTCTTTTTGATGGGTTGATCGTATTATCATAAGGTAAGATTCTGCTTTGTCCCTAGTAATTTTTATTGCTCTGAAGTTTATCTGGTGATAATGTATCCATCTTTGCTTTTTTTAAAATTAATGTTTGCATGACATCTTCTTTTACATCCTTGTCTTTTAATCTACTTATGTTTGAAGTAAGTTTCTTGTAGAGAGTGTGTAGTTTAGTTGTGTTTTTTAAATTCACTTTGGCAATTTCTGCCTTTGTGTGTGTGTGTGTGTGTGTGTGTGTGTGTGTGTTTGAACTGTTTACATTTAAAGTAATTATTTACATGTGAGGGCTCAAGTCTGCCATTTTATTATTTGTTTTCTCTTTGATCCCTTGTTTCTCATTGTTTTATTTCTGTTTTCCTGGCTCCCATATAGATTACTTGAACATTTTTTAGAATTTTACTTTGATTATAATGTATATAGTTATCCATATAATTCTTCCAAAACCAAAACTACTATACCCTTTGTATAGTTTTCTTAGTGGTTGTTATAGGTAGTATAATAAACGTACATAATTTATCATAGTCTACTGGTAGGTGTAACCATTTTACCATTTCAAGTGAAGTGTAGAAAACTTAATTTCATTTAGACCACTTGCCCTTATATTTAAAATATAATTGTTATAACTATTTCCTTTACTTGTATTGAGCACATCAGATTGTGTTATAAATTTTGCATTTGCCATCAAATACGATTTTATAAATTCATGAGGAGAAGGATAGTCTGTTATATTTATTACTGTCATTACCTATTCCACTGGACTTCTTTCCTTTCTGTACTTCCAAGACTTCTTTTCTGTTTAGAGGACTTACTTCAATCATTCTTTAAAGGTATGTGTGCTAACGACGAGTTTGTCTGAGACTGTTTCCCACTCATTTCTGAAGGATATTTTTGCTGAATATAGAATTTGTGGTTGATACGTCTTTTCATTCAGCATTTGAAAAATGTTATGCCACTTCCTTCAGGCTTCCATGATGTCAGGTTAGAAATCCACTGTCACTGGAATTGGTGCTCCTCTATACATTGTTTCTTTGTGATTTCTTTCTTTCTTTTTCTAAAAAATTTTTTAAAAATTGAAGTATATTTGTTTTTGCTTTGTTTTGTTTTCCCAGCACCACTAATTGAAGAGGCTGTCTTTTCTCCACTGTATATTCTTCTTTGTCACAGATTAGGTAACTATAGGTGCATGGGTTTATCGCTGGGCTTTCTATCCTATACTCTTGATCTATATTTCTTTTTTTGTGCCAACCATACTTTTATTTTTTTTAATACAACAGGTTCTTATTAGTTATCTATTTTATGCATATTAGTGTATATATGTCAAGCCCAATCTCCCAATTCATCCCACCACCCCCGCCCCCTGCTTTCCGCCCTTGGTGTCCATATATTTGTTCTCTACATCTGTGTCTATATTTTTCCCTTGCAAACCGGTTCATCTATACCATTTTTCTGTATTCCACATATATGCGTTAATATATGATATTTGTTTTTCTCTTTCTGACTTACTTCACTCTGTATGACAGTCTCTAGGTCCATCCATGACCCAATTTCGTTCCTTTATATGGCTGAGTAATATACCATTGTATATATGTACCACATCTTTATCCATTCATCGTTCCATGAGCATTTGGTTTGCTTCCATGACCTGCGTATTAAATAGTGCTGCACTGAACATTGAGGTGCATGTGTCTTTTTGAATTATGGTTTTCTTTGGGTATATGCCCAGTAGTGGGATTGCTGGGTCATATGGTAATTCCATTTTTAGTTTTTTAAGGAACTACCATACTGTTCCATAGTGGCTGTATCAATTTACATTCCCACCAACAGTGCGGGAAGGTTCCCTTTTCTCCACACCCTCTCCAACGTTTGTTGTTTGTAGATTTTCTGATGGTGCCCATTCTAATTGGTGTGAGGTGATATCTCATTATCATTTTGATTTGCATTTCTCTAATAGTGATATTGAGCAGCTTTTCATGTGCCTCTTGGCCATCTGTATGTGTTTTTTGGAGAAATGTCTATTTAGGTCTTCTGCCCACTTTTTGATTGGATTGTTTGTTTTTTTAATATTGAGCTGCATGAGCTGTTTATATATTTTGGAGGTTAATCCTTTGTCCGTTGTTTTGTTTGCAAATATTTTCTCCCGTTATGAGGGTTGTCTTTTCGTCTGTAATTTCCTTTGCTGTGCAAAAGCTTTTAAGATTCATTAGGTCCCATTTGTTTATTTTTATTTCCATGACTCTAGAAGGTGGGTCAAAAAAGATCTTGCTGTGATTTATGGCACAGAGTGTTCTTCCTATGTTTTCCTTTAAGAGTTTTATGGTGTCTGGCCTTACATTTAGGTCTTTAATCCATTTTGAGTTTATTTTTGTGTGTGATATTAGGGAGTGTTCTAATTTCATTCTTTTACATGTAGCTGTCCAAGTTTCCCCAGCACCACTTATTGAAGAGACTTGTCTTTTGTCCACTGAACATCCTTGCCTCCTTTATCATAGATTAGTTGACCATTGGTGCATGGGTTTGTCTCTGGGCTTTCTATCCTGTTCCTTTGATCTATATTTCTGTTTTTGTGCTAGTACCATATTGTCTTGATTACTGTAGCTTTGTATTATAGTCTGAAGTTAGAGAGTCTTATTCCTCCAGCCCCCTTTTTTTCCCTTCAAGATTGCTTTGGCTATTCGGGGTCTTTTGAGTTTCCATACAAATTTTAAGATTTTTCGTTCTAGTTCTGTAAAAATTGCCATTAGTAATTTGATAGGGATTGCATTGAATCTGTAGATTGCTTTGCGTAGTATAGTCATTTTCACAGTATTGATTCTTCCAGTCCAGGAACATGGTATGTCTCTCCATCTGTTTGTATTATCTTTAATTTATGTCATCAGTGTCTTATAGTTTTCTGCATACAGGTCTTTTGTCTCCCTAGGTAGGTTTATTCCTAGATATTTTATTCTTTTTGTTGCAGTGGTAAATGGGAGTGTTTGCTTAATTGCTCTTTCAGATTTTTCATCATTAGTGTATAGGAATGCAAGAGATTTCTGTGCATTAATTTTGTATCCTGCTACTTTGCCAAATTCACTGATTAGCTGTAGTAGTTTTCTGGTAGCATCTTTAGGATTCTCTATGTATAGTATCATGTCATCTGCAAACAGTGACAGTTTTACTTCTTCTTTTCCAATTTGTATTCCTTTTATTTCTTTGTCATCTCTAATTGCCATGCCTAGGACTTCCAAAACTGTTGAATAATAGTGGAGAGAGTGGACATCCTTGTCTTGTTTCTGAATTTAGAGGAAATACTTTCAGTTTTTCACCATTGAGAATGATGTTTGCTGTAGGTTTTTCATATATGGCCTTTATTATGTTGAGGTAGTTTCCCTCTATGGCTGTTTTCTGGAGAGTTTGTATCATAAATGGGTGTTGAATTTTGTCAAAAGCTTTTTTTGCATCTATTGAGATGATCATATGGGTTTTCTTCTTCAATTTGTTGATATGGTTTATCACATTGATTGATTTGCATATATTGAAGAATCTTTGCATACCTGGGATAAATCCCACTTGATCATGGTGTATGATCCTTTTTTTTTTGCGGTACGTGGGCCTCTCACTGCTGCGGCCTCTCCCGCCGCGGAGCACAGGCTCCAGATGCGCAAGCCCAGCGGCCATGGCCCACGCTCCGCGGCACGTGGGATCCCCCCCGGACCGGGGCACAAACCCGCGTCCCCTGCATTGACAGGCGGACTCTCAACCACTGCACCACCAGAGAAGCCCATGTATGATCCTTTTAATGTGCTATTGGATTCTGTTTGCTAGTATTTTGTTGAGGACTTTTGCATCTATATTCATCAGTTATATTGGTCTGTAATTGTCTTTTTGTAGTGTCTTTGTCTGGTTTTGGTATCAGAGTGATGGTGGCCTCGTGGAATGAGTTTGGGAGTGTTCCTTCCTCTGCAAGTTTTTGGAAGAGTTTGAGAAGCGTAGGTGTTAGCTCTTCTCTAAATGTTTGATAGAATTCACCTGTGAAGCCATCTGATTCTGGACTTTTGTTTGTTAGAAGATTTTTAATCACAGTTTCAATTTCATTACTTGTGATTGGTCTGTTCATATTTTCTATTTCTTCCTGGCTCAGTCTTGGAAGGTTATACCTTTCTAAAAATTTGACCATTTCTTCCAGGTTGTCCATTTTATTGGCATAGAGTTGCTTGTAGTAGTCTCTTATGATGCTTTGTATTTTTCCGGTGTCCATTGTAACTTCTCCTTTTTCATTTCTAATTTTATCAATTTGAGCCCTCTCCCTCTTTTTCTTGATGAGTCTGGCTGAGGGTTTATCAGTTTTGTTTATCTTCTCATAAACCAACTTTTAATTTTATTGAGCTTTGCTATTGTCTTCCTTGTTTCTATTTCATTTATTTTTGCTCTGATCTTTATGATTTCTTTCCTTCTACTAACTTTGGGTTTTGTTTGTTCTTCTTTCTCTAGTTCCTTTAGGTGTAAGGTTAGATTGTTTATTTGATATTTTTCTTGTTTCTTGAGGTAGGATTGTATTGCTGCAAACTTCCCTCTTAGAACTCCTTTGCTGCATCCCATAGGCTTTGAATTGTTGTGTTTTCATTCTCATTTGTCTCTAGGTATTTTTTGATTTCCTCTTTGATTTCTTCAGTGATTTCTTGGTTATTTAGTAATGTATTGTCTAGCCTCTACATGTTTGTGTTTTTTATGTTTTTTTTCCCCTGTAATTTATTTCTATTCTCGTAGGGTTGTGGTAGGAAAGGATGCTTTATACAATTTGGGTTTTCTTAAATTTACTGAGGCTTGATGTGTGACCCAAGATGTGATCTAACTTGGAGGATGTTCTGTGTGCACTTGAGAAGAAAGTGTAATCTGCTATTTTCAGATGGAATGTCCTATAAATATAAATGAAATCTATCTGGTCTGTTGTGTCATTTAAAGCTTGTGTTTCCTTGTTAATACTCTGTCTGGGTGATCTGTCCATTTGTGTAAGGCAGGTGTTAAAGGCCCCCACAATTATTGTGTTACTGTCGATTTCCTCTTTTATAGCTGTTAGCAGTTACCTTATGTATTGAGGTGCTCCTATGTTGGGTGCATATATATTTATAATTGTTATATCTTCGTCTTGGATTGATCCCTTCATCATTACGTAGTGTCCTTCCTTGTCTCTTGTAACATTCTTTATTTTAAAGTCTATTTTATCTGATAGGAATATTGCTACTCCAGCTTTGTTTTGATTCCCATTTGCATAGAATATCTTTTTCCATCCCCTCACTTTCAGTCTGTATGTGTCCCTAGGTCTAAATGGGTCAGCTGTAGACAGCATATAGGTGGGTCTTGTTTTTGTATCCATTCAGCGAACCTGTGTCTTTTGGTTGGAGCATTTAATCCATTCACATTTAAGGTAATTATTGATATGTATGTTCCTATTACCATTTTCTTAATTGTTTTGCGTTTGTTTTTGTAGGTCCTTTTCTTCTCTTATGTTTCCCACTCAGAGAAGTTCCTTTAGCATTGTTGTACACCTGGTTTGGTGGTGCTGAATTCTCTTAGCTTTTGCTTCTCTGTAAAGCTTTTGATTTCTCTGTCGAATCTGAATGGGATCCTTGCTGGGTTGAGTAATCTTGGTTGTAGTTTCTTCCCTTTCATCACTTTAAATATATTATGCCACTCCCTTCTGGCTTGTAGAGTTTCTGCTGAGAAATCAGCTGTTAACCTTATGGGAGTTCCCTTGTATGTTATTTGTTGTTTTTCCCTTGCTGCTTTTAATAATTTTTCTTTGTCTTTAATTTTAGTCATTTTGATTACTATGTGTCTCGTTGTTTTTCTCCTTGGGTTTATCCTGCCTGGGACTTTCTGTGCTTCCTGGACTTGGGTGGCTTGTTCCTTTCCCATGTTAGGGGAGTTTTCGAGTATAATCTCTTTAAATATTTTCTTGGGTCCTTTCTCTCTTCTCCTTCTGGGACTTCTATAATGTGAATGTTGGTGTGTTTAATGTCCCAGAGGTCTCTTAGACTGTCTTCATTTCTTTTTGTTTTTTTTTTCTTTATTCTGTTCCATGGCAGTGAATTCTACCATTCTGTCTTCCAGGTCACTTATCCCTTCTTCTTCCTTAGTTATTCTGCTATTGATTCCTTCTAGTGTATTTTTCATTTCATTTATTGTATTGTTCATCTTTGTTTGTTCTTTAATTCTTCTCGGTATTTGTTAAACATTTCTTGCATCTTCTGAATCTTTGCCTCCATTCTTATTCTGAGGTTCTGGATTGTCTTCACTATAATTATTCTGAATTCTTTTAATGGAAGGTTGCCTATCTCCACTTCATTTAATTGTTTTTCTGTGGTTTTATCTTGTCCCTTAATCTAGTACATAGCCCTCTGTCTTTTCATTTTGTCTGTCTTTCTGTGCATGTGGTTTTCATTCCACAAGCTGCAGGATTGTAGTTCTTTTTGCTTCTGCTGTCTGCCCTCTGCTCGATGAGGCTATCTAAGAGGCTTGTCGAATTATATTTGACTTATAACATTTCAGGTGTACAGGAAAGTGATTCAGTTATACATATATATGTATAACTGAGTATATATATATATTCTTTTTTATATATATATATATATATATATACTTTAGATTCTTTTCCCTTATGGTTTACTACAGGGTACTGAATATAGTTCCTTGTGCTATACAGTAGGTCCTTGTTTATCTGTTTTCAATATAGTAGTGTGTATATGTTAATCCCAAACTCCTAATTTACTCCCTCTCCCCCCACCATCCCCTTCAGTTTTCTTTCTATGACTGTGGGTTTATTTCTGTTTTGTTAAAAAGTTCATTTGTATCATTTTTTTAAGATTCCACATATAAGTTTTGTCATATGATTTTGTTTCTGTCTCACTTCGCTTATTATGATAATCTCTGGGTCCATCCATGTTGCTGCAAATGGCATTATTTCATTCTTTTTTGTGGCTGAGTAATATTCCATTGTATATATACACCACATCTTCTTTATCCACTCATCTCTTGATGAACATTTAGCTTGCTTCCATGTCTCAGTTATTGTAAATAGTGCTGCTGTGAACATTGTGGTGCACATTTCTTTTTGAATTACAGTGTGTATCTTTTCCAGATTTGTGCCCAGGAGTGGGATTCCTAGATCATACTGCAGCTCTATTTTTAGTTTTTTGAAGAACCTTCATACTGTTCTCCATAGTGGCTGCATTAGTTTACATTTCCACCAGCAGTGTAGGAGGGTTCTCCACATCCTCTCCAGTGTTTATTATTTGTCTTTCTGATTTCAAGATTTTTTTCCTTTGGCTTTTATTTCTGGAAGTTTAATTATGATATGGCTTGGAATGGATTTTGGAGGGTTATCCTGATGTGGCTTGACATGGAATCTTTTGGGTTTTTTGCCTATAGGCTTATGTCTTTTGTCAAATGGGAAATTTTCTCGCAGTATTTCTGTAAATTCTTCTCAGCCTGTTCCTCTTTCTCTTTTGCTCCAGTGATATGAATTTAGGTCTTTTGATATTATCCCACAGGTTCCTCAGTTTCTGTGTATGTGTTTTTTTAGGTCTATTTTTGCTGTTTTGGTAGAATTTCAAAGAGCGTTTGTAATTGTTTTTGAAGCAATTTTTAAAATTTATTTATTTTTTTTGATGTGGGCCATTTTTAAAATCTTTATTGAATTTGTTACAATACTGCGGTTTTTTTTGTGTGTGTGTGTGGTATGTGGGCCTCTTACTGTGTGGCCTCTCCCGTTGCGGAACACAGGCTCCAGACGCACAGGTTCAGTGGCCATGGCTCATGGGCCCAGCTGCTTCATGGCATGTGGGATCTTCCCGGACCGGGGCACGAACCCGTGTCCCCTATATCGGCAGGCGGACTCTCAACCACTGCGCCACCAGGGAAGCCCCTACTTCTGTTTTATGCTTTAGTTTTTTGGCCACGAGGCATGTGGGATCTTAGCTCCCCAACCAGGGATTGAACCCACACCCCCTGCATTGGAAGGTGAAGTCTTAACCACTGGACTGCGAGGGAAGTCCCTTGAAGCATCTTTATGATGGCTACTTTAAAATCCTTGTCAGATAATTCCGGCATCTGATTCTTGATGGTGTTTGTTGATTTTTATTCTCGTTGAAGTTTTGATTTTCCTTGACCTTGGTTTGAGGAGTATTTTTTGGTTGTGTCCTACAAATGTTGGATGTTGTTATTGATTCTATTTTAATCCTCTAATTTGGTAAGCATACACACTGTCAGTTTAATGCATAGTCTCAGCCTACTTTTGGGAGCTGTGGTTCCAATGACAGTTTAGTGCTCAGAGCTGTTATAATGCTATTCTGGTCTCCTTCTATGCATCCTGTTTGGTCCCTAATGGTGCCATCCTCAGTTGTGGAATGAATGTCTCTGGTCTGGATCTGCTAGGTCAGAGGTAGATGTCAGGCCTTTGGACACGGAAAACTATTTCCCTGGCTGCCTGCTGCTGACAGGACTCCCACTCCATTCCAGTTGGTGCTTTTGTTGGAACCAAAGGTGTTTCTCAACCTGCCTGGGCTGCTTTTTACCCCTGAGTGTTGGGTCGGGTAACATCAAGGCTGGGGTGCCTTTTTTAGTTAGGTGATAGATTGAGCAATGCTGCCCTGCTGTGTTATTCTTCAAGTTCTGGGGTCCCTAGCCAGTTGCCTTCTTTTTTCCATCTTTCAGATTTCTCCTATGGCTGTCTAGTATACTATTTCCAGTTTTTTTAGTTGCTCTTAGCATGGAGAAGCATGGAGAGATGAGTCCATGACATTGTGCCCCAAACTGAAATCCTAATGCTTTTTTAAAATAATAATTTAAAAAGGTAGTAGTACTGTAAATGAGGATTTGAGAGGTTTTTTTTGTGATGGATATATGTTTAGCAGTATTGGCCATTAGATTTATTTATTCTACTTTCTTAAATTTGCTTGGATTTTTTTCAGAAATAGAAAGTACTAAAATTTTTTTTTTAGATAGTAAAAACACACAATAATCAAAAATAAACCTAATTTTCATGTAGCACCATTTTAAACCACATTATATTGGAGAGTACCATTAAAGCAAATTATTCTGAAACCAGATAAATATTTAGGTGTTAATTCATTTTTACATTTTATATTCTGCATCCCTTTAGCCATCTATGTATTTCTGTTGCAATTTATTATTATGGAACTGAAGTGTGTATGATACTGGATTAGCAAAAAACCCTGCAAAGTGGACCTAATAAAAGATATTGGTAATGTTATAATTAAAGAACAAAACCTTTTGTTAGCACATTCACTGAATGAGATACTGTTTCTGGGAAGCAACAAAAATTTTTTTGATAACTAGCATTAGGATAAAAGTAATTTGATGACATGGTAACAAGCTGTCTTTTTAGTATGTTTGTTGATTTTGTGGTTAGTGGGTTCTCTCTTTGAATAAGTACAATTGAGTAGTATTCAGTATATTGACAAACTTGTACAACTACTACCACTCTCTACTTCCAGAACATTTTCATCACCCCGTAAGGAAATCTTGTACTTATTAGCCGTCACTCCCTATTTCCCCCTCACATCACTTCCTGGCAACCACTAATCTACTTTCCATATAAATTTGACTATTCTGCACATTGAATATAAATGGAATCACACAGTATGTGTTTTTTTTTGTCTGGCCTTTTTCCCTTAGCACATGCTTTTAGGGTTTATCTACATTGTAGCATATATCAATACTTCATTTAAGTGCCAAATAACATCCCATTTTATGAATGTACCACGTTTTGCTAATCCATGGATCAGTTGTTGGACATTTGGGTTGTTTCCACTCTGAATATTATGAATTATGCTGGTATGAGCATTGATATACAAGTTTTTCTATGGACGTGTTTTCATTTCTCATGAGTAAATACCTAGTAGTGGAATAGCTATGTCATACTGCAACTTTATGTTTTATTTTTTAAGGAGCTGCCAAACATTCTGAAGTGGCTGCATCATTTGACATTCCCACCAGTAAATGTTTGAGGGTTCCAGTTTCTCTACATTCTTGTCAAGACTTGCTATATCTGTCTTTTTTACTTTATTCATCCTCTGATATCTCATTGTCATTTTGATTTGTATTGCCTGAGGACTAACAGTGTTGAGCATCTTGTCATGTACTTATTGGCCATTTCAATATCTTTTTTTGAGAACTATCTATTCAGGTCCTCTGCCTACTTTTTAAAAATAGACTATTTTTTTAGAGCAGTTTTAGGTTCACAGCAAAATTGAGGAGAAGGTACAGAGATTTCTCATATTACTCATGCCCCTGCATATATATAGCCTTCCCCACTATCTTCAAGTCCCACACCAGAGCGGTACATTTGTTACAGTTGATGAATCTACATTTACACATCATTATCACCCGAAGTCATAGGGTGATACTCTTGGTGTCATTAGGGTTTACTCTTGGTGTCATATTTTGTATGGGTTTTGACAAATGTCTAACACATGTATTTACCATTATAAAATCCTACAGAGTAGTTTCACCCTCTACACTCTGCCTACTTGTTCCTCTCTCCCATAGTCTCTGGCAACCATTGATCCTTTTACTGTCAGTACAGTTTTGCCTTTTCCAGAATGTCATGTAGTGGAATCATACGGTGTTTAGCCATTTCAGATTGTCTCCTTTCACTTAGTAATATGCATTTAAATTTCCTCCATGTTTTTTCATGGCTTGGTGGCTCATTTATTTTTAGCACTAAGTAATATTCTGTTGTCTGGATGTACCACAGTTTGTCCATTCACTTATTGAAGGACATCTTGGTTGCATCCCAGTTTTGGCAGTTATGAAGAAGGTGCTATAATCATTTGTGTGCAGGTTTTTGTGTAGGTATACATTTTCAGCTTGTTTGGGTAAATACCAAGGAGTGCAATTACTGGATTGTATGGTAAGAGTATGTTTACTTTTGTAGGAAACTGCCAAACCGCCTTCCAAAGTGGCTGTACCATTTTCCATTCCCACAAGTAATGAATGAAAGTTCCTTTTGGTCCACATACTTGCCAGCATTTGGTAGGGTCACTGTTTGAGATTTTGGCCATTCTAATAGGAGTGTAGTGGTGTCTCTCTGTCATTTCATTTTGCATCTCCCTAATGACATAAGATGTTGAGCATCTTTTCACATGCTTATTTGCCACTTGTATATTTTCTTTGGTTAGGTGTCCATTAAGATCTTTAGCCCATATTTTAGTTGGATTGTTTTTTTTTTATTTTTGAATTTTAAGAGTTCTTCTCCTATGTATCTTCTAGGAGTTTTATATTTATAGTTTCATGTTATATATTTAGATCTATGATGTATTTTTAGTTAATCCTCTGCCCATTTTTAAATTGCTTTTTTGTTGTTGCTGCTGAATTGTAAGAGTTCATATCCCTCATATATATGATTTGTAAAATTTTTCTTTCATTCTGTAGGTTGTCTTTGCATTTTCTTGATGATATCCTTTGAAGCATAACATGTTAAAATTTTGACGATGTCCAATTTGTCTATTTTTTTCTTTTATAGCTTGTGCTTGTGGTGTCCTATTTAAGTAACTGTTGCCTGATACAAGTTCATGAAGATTTACTCCTGTGTTTCCTTTTAACAGTTTTAAAGCTTTATCTCTTACAGTTTGGTCTATGATCCCTTTAGAGTTAATTTTTGAATATAATGTGAGGTAGGGGTCCAACTTCATTATTTTGCATGGGGATATCCAGTTGTAATAGCACCATTGTTTGAAGACAGTATTCTTTCCCCATTGAATGATTTGGCACTATTGTCAAAAACCACTTGACCATAGATGTATAGTTTTATTTCTGAACTCAGAATTCTGTTCCATTGATCCTTATATTTATCCTTATGCCAGTAACATACGATTTTGATTCCTGTAGCTTTGCAGTAAGTTTTGAAATCAGAAAGTGTGAATCCTCCAACTTTGTTCATCTGTTTCAAGATTGTTTTGACTATTCAGAGTTACTTGCAATTTCTAGGAATTTTAGGATAAACTTCTACATTTTTCAGAAAAGGCCATTATGATTTTGATAGGGATTGTACGGAATCTGTAGAGCATTTGGATTATATTACTGTCTTAACAGTAGTGAGTCAGTTCATGATTGTGCAATGGCTTTCCATGTAGTTAAATCTTATTTAATTTCTTTAAAAAACGTTTTGTAGTTTTCAGTGCCCAAGTCTTGTACTTAAAAAAAACCCAAAACCCTAAGATTTGATTAGGGGTTTTTTTCTTTTTGATGCTATTGTTAATAGAATTGTCTACTAAATTTCACTTTTGGATTATTCATTGCTAGTGTATAGAAATACTGTATATTTTGGTATATTGATTTTGTATCCTGCAATCTTGCTGAATTTATTCTAATAATTTTATTGTGAATTCCTATGTGTTTTCTGTGTACATGATCATGTTTCCACAAATATAGATAGTATTTTTTCTTCCCTTTCAACTGGGATGCCTTTTATTTTTCTTGCCTAGCTGCTCTTGCTAAAACTTCTAGGACAATGTTCAGTATAAGTCATGAAAGTAGGCTTTCTTTTTCTTGTTCCTGATTTTACAGGGAAAGCTTTAACTCTTTTATCATTGAGAATGATGTTAACTGTGTTTCTCGTAAATGCTGTTTTCATGTTGTGTAAGTTCCTTGCTATACCTGGTTTGTTGAGTGTGTTTGTCGTGAAAGGGTGTTGGATTTTGTCAGATGCTTTTTGTGCATCAATTGTGATGATCATGTTGTTTTTTTCTTTATTACAGTGGCCTATTATATTAGATCTGATTTTGGCTACATTTCTTTATCCTTTTCAGTTTTCTGTAGTATTTCATTCTTTCTTTAAAAAATCTTTTTTGAACATTTGTTAGCAAGCACTGTCTTAGACACGTATTCATTCATTTTTGACCAGTTTTAAAATTCTTTTATATATACTGTTGTTTTATTCTGTGTTTGTTTAGGTTTGCCTTTACATTAAACAAGTTTTTTAAATAAATTTATTCATTTAATTTTATTTATTTTTGTCTGCATTGGGTTTTCGTTGCTGCATGCGGGCTTTTCTCTAGTTGCAGCGAGTGGGAGCCACTCTTCACTGTGGTGCGCAGGCTTATAGCTGTGGCTTCTCTTGTTGCGGAGCACAGGCTCCAGGCGCATGGGCTTCAGTAGTTGTGGTGCACAGGCCCAGTTGCTCCGCAACACATGTGATCCTTCCGGACTAGGGCTTGAACCCATGTCCGCTGCACTGACAGGCGGATTCCCAACCACTGTGCCACCACAGAAGCCCACAAGTTTTTTGATCATCATTTTTATTCACTTCTTATAGCTTTCTTTTAAGGACACATTTCCTCTTCTTTGGCATGCTTTATTGAGAAATTCTTTTTTTTTTTTAACATCTTTATTGGGGTATAATTGCTTTACAATGGTGTGTTAGTTTCTGCTTTATAACAAAGTGAATCAGTTATACATATACGTATGTTCTTATATGTCTTCCCTCTTGCGTCTCCCTCCCTCCCACCCTCCCTATCCCACCCCTCCAGGCTGTCACAAAGCACCGAGCCAATATCCCTGTGCCATGTGGCTGCTTCCCACTAGCTATCTACCTTACTACGTTTGTTAGTGTATATATGTCCATGACTCTCTCTCGCCCTGTCACAGCTCACCCTTCCCCCTCCCCATATCCTCAAGTCCGTTCTCCAGTAGGTCTACGTCTTTATTCCTGTCTTACCCCTAGGTTCTTCATGACATTTTTTTTTTCTGAAATTCCATATATATGTGTTAGCATACGGTATTTGTCTTTTTCTTTCTGACTTACTTCACTCTGTATGACAGACTCTAGGTCTATCCACCTCATTACAACAGACTGCCAACAAACACATGAAAGAATGCTCAACATCATTAATCATTAGAGAAATGCAAATCAAAACTACAATGAGATATCATCTCACACCAGTCAGAATGGCCATCATCAAAAAATCTAGAAACAATAAATGCTGGAGAGGGTGTGGAGAAAAGGGAACACTCTTGCACTGCTGGTGGGAATGTGAATTGGTTCAGCCACTATGGAGAACAGTATGGAGGTTCCTTAAAAAACTACAAATAGAACTACCATATGACCCAGCAATCCCACTACTCGGCATATACCCTGAGAAAACCAGAATTCAAAAAGAGTCATGTACCACAATGTTCATTGCAGCTCTATTTACAATAGCCCGGAGATGGAAACAACCTAAGTGCCCATCATCGGATGAATGGATAAAGAAGATGTGGCACATGTATACAATGGAATATTACTCAGCCATAAAGAGAAATTCTTTTTTGAAAGCTTGACAAGCTCATTTATTATATATCTGAAAATGTCTTTGTTTTGGTCTTGCTCTTGGGGAAAGATTTTTCCCCTCTCACCAAGGTATACCATTACCAGTTTAGGTTGGTAGTTATTTTCTCTTAACATTTTGAAGTTATTATTACATTTATCTTCTAGCTTCATTTGAGCTATTAAGAAGTCTTTCATCAATCTAATTGTTATTCCTTTGTTAGTGAACTGTCCTTTTACTTGGGCTGTTTTAAAGATCTCTTTTTTTTTGTATTACAGTTTCTGTGTAATATATCTGGATTATGTATAGTATGAATTTATATTTGTCATTATTTGTTCTTCCTGTATCTGCAGGTTCAAGTCCTTGATCTGTTGTGGAAAACTCTTAGCCATATTCTTTTTAAGTGTTATTGCTTTTTTATTCTTTGTAGTCTCTCCTTATTGTGCTAAGTACTGTGGTAAGTAATTTGCTTGTATTGTCTCATTGAATCCTAACAACTGCCCTTTCTTACATGTAAGAATACTGAGACTCTGCCAAAGACATTAATTAACTTGCTCATGGTTATATGTCTAGTGAACCCAACAGTCTTACTTTGGATGAATGTTCTTAGCCAAAGGATACAGTGCTCCTTCTTCCTGATTTCCACCCCTAAAAGCCAAAAGCAAAATAAAGAAATGGAAAGAAACTCAGTGGTCATTTTATCCAACCCTGTAGTTTATGTGATCTTTAGCTAAACACTCTTAATAGTTTGAGAGGGAAGGCCATTAGTATAGTTTTGTATATGTTGAGCTTAAGAAGCTTTTGAGGCATGAATCTTTGATAGTTGCCTTACTTTCATGTATAACATTTCCTCGGCTCATTTTGTGCATTTTCTTTCCTTACTTAAAGAAACTCTTTTTAGTGGAAAGTAGTTTTAAGGAGTTTAATCTGCTAAGGGTGTTCATTGCTTTTCTGTAATAGTTATTTTTAAATCTTTCATTGGGTGGAAGTTTTTAAACTTTTTCTTCCTTACTCTGAGTTCACTTATTTCTCTGCTGTATATATGCCTTTGTATTTTATTTTATTATTTTCATTATAGGCAGAGTCTTCTCTTCATTTTTTTTATCTAAGTAGTTTTTTGGGAGAAGGTATATATGAAATTATATACTTCCTATTTGTTAATTTTACATCTTATTTACTAATTCTCTTGTGATTTGTTATAGATTTCTGTTGATTATTTTTGCATTTTTATGATGTAATAAATTATACCATAAGTATAGATTGCTCTAAATAGAGATTGCTTTATGTGTTTTTTTCCTTTTTTTTTTGCCTCTGATGTTTTCTCTAATTGTATTGTTTAACACTACCGATAAATGTTAAATAATAGAGGTGATAATGGACATCCTTGTTCCTTATTTGAGTGAAAAAAGTGTCTAGCACTTTCCGTTAAATAAGATGCTGGATCTTTAGACACACACACACACACACACACACACACACACACACACACACACATATTCAGGTTAAGAAAATATCTCTTAATTTCTATTTTAAACTTTTTTTATTTTTTGTACATGAATCGTGTTGAATTTTGTTACTTGAGTTTTCAGCAGTTATAAGGATGAATATTTAAAATTTCTGCTTGTTTTTGTTAATATGATAGATTTTATGAATGGATTTTTGAATATTGAAGTACACTTGAATCTCTGGAGTATACCCCACTTTTTTATGATTTTTTCTAGTGTTTTGGATTTTTTTTCCTAATATCTTAAGACTTGTACATTGTTTTTCATATGTGTGATTGATCTGTAATATTCTTTCTGTAGTTTTTGTCAAGTTTTGGCATCAATATCATACTTGTTTTATAAAAATAATTTGGAAATTTTTTTCTATCTGGTGCTTACTTTGATTTTATTCAGGCAGTAATTCAACAGAGGTTTGAGTACCTACTATGTGCTAAATAACAATAAAGTATTAATGGTAATTAATAGATACTGATTTCTCACTATGTATTTGTCAGTGTTCTAAGATTCTCATTAACTTGCAGTATTTTGTACTTTTATAAAGATGCCACATATACTGACTTAGTAGATACTGAACCATTGCTCCTGGAGGAATTACAGGGATAGGTTCCTGAAAGTCTCTCATCACAACATTTTGGTCAACTGATCAATACATATAACCTCCGTTTATGTGTGTTTCTGTTTAAAGACACGTTATTTAATATGTAATTGATTCATTCATGTTGAATTCATGTCCAACAGTATTATGACCTATGCCTGAATGAAGCTTAGCTAACACACATATTTTTCTCCTTAAAGCGTATCACAACCTTCTTGCACTTCAGAACACTAAACAGCACTTCAGCACTATGCAAGGGGGCCATTCTGAATAATGAATCACCAACAGAAAGCACAAAAATATGGCACTAAATAGACTGTGTAAAGGATACTTGTTTACAGTATGTGAACTGAAACAAGAGTATCACCTTGTTCGAACTCAGCTGAGGTCATGTGAGTCGACTCAAGTTTTTCTCGGTTCTGCATATTTCTGCAGAATCGCAGAAGTACAGCAAGTATTGATGTTGGGCTTACAAATAAATTTTAGTGAGTAGGCGAATTCACAAATACTGAGTCTATGAATAATGAGGAGTGACTGTGCTTCTATGCATTTAATATGTATTCATTCATTTATTCATCACAGCAGTCCTGTGAGGTAGATTTCACTATGGTAGATGATGTACTCTGCAACAAAGAGGTTAAGTAGCTTTTTTAGTGTTACACAATCAGCGAGTGATGAACTTAGGACACTACTAAAACAATAGGACTGATACCATGACATAGTACCTGCCCTTAGGGGCCCTTTCTGTCTAAAAGGGTTAATAGGGTGTTTTGCTAAAATAACTAAATTCAAAGTAATTTTTGTTAAGTAGCCTAAGGGTAATACCACCAAAATATAATAAGTATTCAGAGGAAAGATTATTTCAGAGATCTTGGAAGGGTTTTATGTAGCTGATAGTATCTAAACTAACTCTTGAAAAATCAATAAAATTGCACTAAATGGGCTTGTGAGAATGGAAGAGATTACTTAAATTCAGAATGTGCTCATTTGTTACATAATGGCTGGTTCTAGTATTGCTGGAATAGGGAAGTGATAGTGGAGGGTCAGGCTCTTAATTTTCAGGATTCATGTTATCACTGTGACCCTTTTTCAATTACTATCTCTTTTTCTTCTGTTCTTGTAATGTCAGAAAATATGACAGTAATGCCCTTAATTGGAAGAGGAACATGGCAGTGTTTTTTTTTGTTTTTTGTTTTTTTTTGGCGGTACGCGGCTCTCACTGTTGTGGCCTCTCCCGTTGCGGAGCATAGGCTCCGGACGCGCAGGCTCAGCGGCCGTGGCTCACGGGCCCAGCCGCTCCGAGGCATGTGGGATCCTCCCGGACCGGGGCACGAACCCGTGTCCCATGCATCGGCAGGCGGACTCTCAACCACTGCGCTGCCAGGGAAGCCCCCATGGCAGTTTTAACGGAAATGCATGAGTTTCTTATTAATGGAAGATGGAGAAACATTAGCTAGACGGAGAAACATTGGCTGAAACCAATCGGCATTTCCAAGTAGGACTGCAAAGAGTGAGTGTTTTGTGGCAGAGTAAAACAAACAAAAAAATTCAAGTAATTATTAAAAATTGCTAAAGTACAGAGGTTTTTCCCCCTCATATATTACCTTTTAAATACTAGACTCATTGTCTTCTTCAGCTACATCTTATTAGACCATACCTTTTATTTTTTATTTTATTTTTTTGCGTTACGCGGGCCTTTCTCTGTTGTGGCCTCTCCCGTTGTGGAGCACAGGCTCCTGACGCGCAGGCTAAGCGGCCATGGCTCCGTGGCATGTGGGATCTTCCCGGACCGGGGCACGAACCCGTGTCCCCTGCAGCGGCAGGCAGACTCTCAACCACCACGCCACCAGGGAAGCCCTAGACCATACCTTTTAAATTCATCGTAAAATCCAGAAAATTAAGAGGAGAATTTTTTAGGATCTCTTTTAAACCAAATGTTTTAATAGGCAAAATTGTGATTACCTTCTTAGAACTGGGTTCTTATAATTCAGTTGATTCATAGTAGGTGGTATATGCAGAAGTCTGCTGGAGTATGAACTAGTTGAGGCAAGAATTGTGGCTTTTCATCTTCTACATTCCTAATGCCTAGCAAAGTTCTTACCACATAGAAAGCTCACAGGAAATGTTAATATTAATGTTAATGAATACTTCCAAACCCTTTGTGACTAATATAATTAGAAGGGGCACATATAATTAGAAATGTTTATTTGTTACTTAAATCTTCATAAAATCTTAAGTTAGTGAAGGAAGTTTAGAAGTTACTCCAATTCCATCTTAATGCCTATAGTAATAAGCACTTAATGCTGATAAAACTATTTAATTTACTTAACTAATAGGTAAAATTTGTCAGAAAGACAAATTACTACCAAAATAAAGAAAATAGAACATTTTAATATGACTTGCAAGCTTCTTGGGCTCACATATTTTAGGGAGGATAGTTGGAAGATGAAGTTTAAGGATCACAAAGGCCTTAGCCAATTGGCCTTAGCCAATAAAATTGAACATTTTGAAATAAGAGTTATAGAGTACTTAGTCTTTGTTCTTGGTCAAATTTTTTTTGTCCCCCAAGAAATTGGTTTTTGATCCAGTGTTCAGTTTGTTTCTGTTACAACAGGCTCATGAGGCTGAAATGGGGATCATTGAGCAGGTATTTCACCAAAGAAAATTGAAAAAATTGTTTCGAAAACATGGGATCCCGTTGTGAATCTCATAGGCTATGAAATCCTTGTAGGAAATTTATGTCGGTAAAAACTAAAAGAATAGGATTTCTAAAAATTCTGACTTTTAATTTATAAAATAATAACATTTGAGAAATGCAAGATACACAAAGAAGAAAATTAAAAATTCCTGTAACCCCTCTATCCAGAAATAGTCATAACATTTTGATGTTTTTCCTTCCAATTTCATTTTCTCTGTGTATTTTGCAAACTTTGAATCAAACTCTAAGAACTGTTTTGTTCCTTGGTTTTTTCAGCTTTATGAACATTTCCCATGCTATTAAAAATTCAGCACAGAATCATTTAGATGGTTATATAACTTTCTATTGAATACGAATGTCATAATCTTTAGCAGTTGGACATTAATTATATCCAGTTTTCAGTAGTATGAGCAGTGCTATGCTGAGCATTATTATGCATAATTTTTATACACGATTACTATTTTTTAGGATGAATGGAATGGGGTTTTAAATCATGTATTATGTCTTGCAGCTATGCTTCTATTTTATCTTAAATATTTTCCAATTATGTCTTTAAATATCTATCTTGGTAGTATGTAGTCAACAAATATTTGATATAAATTAGGTCACTTTTGTCTAAGGTAAAATATTCTTTATTTTCATTTTTCTATTTTTACCCATCAGTTGTAGAGTATGAAGGAATCTTATATTTTCTTAAATCTGAAACTTTTAAATGTAAAGAAGGAAGCTTGTATTTCTTCATGTCTGACAAGTTGATTACACATCTTATCATTAATGTTAATATTCCCTGAGAATATTCCACTGTCCTTTATGTACAGTCAACTGTACGTTGTCCACTGTGATAAAATATACCTCTGTGATATCCTGTGAATGCATTAGTTGTCAAAAACTTAAGGTATGAACACTTTGTTTCCATATTAGTCAATATGTGAGACTAAGCACTTTAATTGGATTATCTCATTTAATTCTCACAATATCACATGAAGCTAAGGTAGTATTTCTTCCTATTTTATAGACGAATTCTGATTTTTAGAGATTTTGCCAGAGTTTATGCAAAATATAAATGGTAGAATCACTATTAGAACATAGGAACTCTGGCTCTAGCATCTATATTTGCAAACATATACAACAGGAATGTATGTCACCTAATACTGTTTTCTTCCTTCTACTCTCATTTCTGAAGCTTATGGTTAATCTTGTAGATTATCTCCATTAGCGCAAGTTTAAAAATTTACTGAATATAATATCTATGCATATATTTGTGTGTGTGTATTCAGGTGTAAATGTACACCCACAAGCGCAACTTAATGTTAAAGATTTAATATTAAGAATATTAAAACAGTTACTTTGTAGACACTAGGTTATAGGATATCCATTAAATGAAGTTTTGTTTCTGGCTATAATTGGAGTATAATTAAAATATAATTTTACATGTCTTTTTAAAAAATATTTCAGAAAAACAGATTTTACTGTTTGCTTCAGAAAATTATTCCAATTCTGTGACTACATTTGTACTCAGAAGTGCTTATGTCTAATTTAAAACTATTCGTTAATTGTAAGCTAATATTTTTTGTTGTCAGTAGGATGGACAATAGTTATTTGTCCTTATAAAGCCCTTCAAATAATAAAAACAGATTTAATGGTTATAAATTTAACCTTGAACAGAAATTTTCCAGATAGGGAACTAATAGAGTTCAGGGATATGCAGGGTGATTTTTTACTAGTAATTTGGTTATGTTTCCTTTTTTTTTTCCCTTAGAAGTTACATGAGAGCAGTGGTTATTTCTGTTGACTAAGGTTTATTCATTTGAATGTAAAGCATTATTTTTATGCTAAAGCCATTGGTGGTGGTGAAGAGGGCTGTGATAAAGAACTTTATTGGATAAGATGCCTTTATCACCAATATATTCTTTTTGTTTTGACACCATTTCTGTAAAGGCAACAAAGCATAGAGAGTATACTCATTGCTATTTGGAGTACTTTGTTGCCAATCTGGAATCCCTGCTTGTACTTTTATAGTAGTTCCATAACAAGGCTATTTTTAAAAACAACATACTAAACTGAAATTCCAACATTAATTGGATTGATACTGCTAGTTGTAAATTAACACTTTCAGTTGTAAATCTTGAGGAAATTGGCATCAGACTTCAACATACTCTGTTTTCATTTGGTTAGTGTTCTCAATATTATATTGTGCTAAAGAGAAGAATCTCAGTGCTTAAACCGCTTTAAAGATGTATAACTTGATATTTGTTCTTTTGAAAATCTTAGCCATCAATTACCAATTCAAATGCCTGTGTCCTTGGTTCCCTGTTCTTCCAGTCATTGCCCTGTTAGAGCATTATTGTCTCTCATAGGGACATAGTAATGCATCCATACTGTTCTTCATATTACTGCTAGATTAAAGTTTCCAAAGTTTAGCTCTAATCATGTTGTTTCCAAACTTGAATGTGCAAAATGATTTCCTGTTGCCCAGTGTGTTTTCTGTGGCCCAACATTTTAGGCTGTTTTGATGATTTCATCATCTATCTACTTTTTCAGGTGTCTCTCATTATTGTTTTCTTTTGACCTTATACTTAAGCCAAACTGTTCCCTAAATAGCCCAACACTAATAGTACTTTTATGATTTTGTTTACACTGTTTTCAGTGTCCACTTCATGCATTTGCCTGCCTTTGCCTGTCCAGAAAGATATACCAAATATGCCCAGTTCTAATGACTTTTCCATGAAGGCCTTCAAATCAAGTAATCACTTTAACTGTTTCACTTTTATAAATCTCATTTTCTCTCCTGTAATTTGTCTACATACTTGCTCCTTCTCCTATTATTTTTTAAACTTTTCATTTTGGAAAATTTAGGGAATATACAAAAAACAGTATGATATACCCCTGTGTACTTATCACCCAGATAGAGCAGTTAGCATTATGACTTCCTTGTTTCATTTATATGTTCCTCCACTTTCCACCTTCCACTCAGTTATTGTTAATTATTTGAGATAATTTATATATATTAAAATTCACAAATGTTAGCTGTATAGTGTTGACAATTATGTGCATACATGAAACTCTTCCCCTTTCATAATACAGAATGTTTCCATCTTTCCAGGAAGTTTCGCCTGCCACTTTTCAGTCAGTCCTCGCACACTGAAGCAAGCACTTTAATTTTTTCACCATATATTTGTTGTACGTTTCTTATTCTTTCCACGTAAATGGCATTATACTCTTTGTGTAAGGCTTCTTTTGTTCAGCATAACTTTTCTGATATTTATTCCTTTTTATTCCATTTTATTGCTGAGTACTATTCCTTTGTATGACTATCCCACGATTTATTTATCTGTTTGGTTAATGGACATTTGGGTTAGGTTCAGTTTTTGGCTGTTGTGAGTACAGCTGCGATGGATATTTGCATATGTCTTTTTATGGATATAGTTGATTCTCCTTATTTGTGGTAGTTATGTTTTATAAAGTCACTGTGAACATTGAACTAGCTAATACTAAACCATTTCTTCTAGGGGAAGTACAGGGTTAGGTTCCTGTGAGCTTCTGATCACAACATTTTTGTCAACTGATGAATATATAACCTTTTATGTATGTTTCTGTTTAAAGACATGTTATTTAACATATTCTGTTGATTCATTAGCACTGAATTCTGCAGTAGAAACTAACACAACATTGTAAAACAACTATACCCCAATAAAAACAAACAAAGAAACACTGAACTAACGTCCAGCAGCACTATAACTCATGCCTGAATGAAGCTTATATAATACTCGTACTTGCACCTTAAGGCACATCATAGCCTTCTTGCACTTAGGAATACTAGAGAACACTTCAGCACTATGATAGGGGGACATTCTGAACTGCAGCATCACCAACAAAAAGCAAAATAACTTGAAAAACATGGCACTAAAGAGACCACAAAAAGGATGCTCGTTTACACTATGAGAGTTAAAACAAGGCAGAGTGTTGCCTTGTTCCACTTGAGCTGACAGTGTTTGTGTCAGGCAATTCAAATTTTTCTCCATTCTGCACATGTCCACAAATTGTTATGAGAGTGCTATAAATGTTGTTTATTGGGTTACAAATGAGTTTTAGTGAGTAGGTGAATTCACAAATACGGATTCTTTGAATAATGAAAATCGACTATGTATGTTTTCATTGGTCTTGGGTAAATATTTATAACTAGGATTACTGGGTCAAATAGTGTCTTCAACTTTATAAGGTACTGCCAAACCTTTTTCCAAAGTAATTGTACCATTTAAAATTTCCACCAACAATGCATAAGAGTTCAGTTGTTTCATATACTCACTAATATTTGGTATTATCAGTCCTTAATTTTAACCACTGTTGTGTTCATTTGGTTCTTACTTGCTGTAGTTATTTTTTCATATCTTATCTTTCCTTCCTCTCCCAGCTGGAAACTTTTTGATGGCGGTATATAATTCACCTTTGTATTAGCCAAACTAGTATTTTTCAGAGGTACTATATAGCCTTGTTGTTAAGTGCAAAAACTTTGGATCCAGATTGCCTAGATTCAAAGCTCACCTCTTCCACTTACAAGTTTTGAGACCATGGGCAATAAAAATACTATAGCATTAAATGAACTTTTCATAGTTAATTAATTGTCTCTCCCAACAAATAATTTTGGACATCAAGCTTCTTTGAGGTTAAGTAACTTGTCCCAGAGCCAATGAGTGGGAAGTACTAGAACAAGATTTTTAAACCCGGACTTAACTGACTCCAAAGCCTATTCTCTTAATCACTATACAGCATATTGCTGTCACCTGATTCCCACTTTGAAACCTACTATATATCATTAAGTTACTGTTTACTATCCTCAATTAAGATGTAAATGAATGAAGGTACATCTTTAAATGTTGAGTGTTCCAATTCATGAATTTGATGTATCCCTTCATTTACTTAGATATTTTAATTTTTTTGAATTAAATTGCATAATTTTCAGTGAGGACATTTTGCATACCTTTCATTATATGGTACCTAGTTATGTGACATTTTCGATGCCTTCGTAAGTGGTGTCATTTAAAAAATCTTTATCTTTGTTATAATTAATTTTTTATATTGACCCTACATCCTTCAACCTTGCTAAATGTGCTTAGTAATTCTAATAGTTTCACTGTACATTCTTCGCATTTTTTGCCATATTGTACTGTTTAGCACCACCAGTTCATTTTTGAATAGAAGTGATAATAATGAATATTTTTGTCTCATTCCCAATTTGAAAGGGGAAGTTTTTAACATTTCATCATTAAGTGTAATGTTTTGCTTTTTGTACATATCAGACAAGGATATAACTAGTTGTAGATACCAGACAACTATTCATAGTTGGCTCAGAGTTATTAACATGAATGGATGTTGAATTTTATTTAAACATTTTTTTTCAAGTGCGAGATGGTCATATGTTTTTCTCCCTTAAAAGAGAAATATTGGTATAGTAAGTAACATTGATTTTTTAAAAATATTAAACCAACCTTGAATTCCAGTAAACTTGGCTGAGGTGTATTTTGTAATTACTGGATTTAATATACTAATATTTAGGATTTTTATAATATGATTATGAGAAAGGTCTTTTATATATATATATATATATATATATATATATTTTTTTTTTTTCCAGTACGCGGGCCTCTCACTGTTGTGGCCTCTCCCGTTGCGGAGCACAGGCTCAGCGGCCATGGCTCACGGGCCTAGCCGCTCCGTGGCATGTGGGATCTTCCCAGGGGCATGAACCCGCGTCCCCTGCATCGGCAGGTGGACTCTCAACCACTGCGCCACCAGGGAAGCCCTGTCTTATTTTTTTGTCTGATTTTGATATCAGGGTTATATTGGAAGGGCTCACTTCTTTTCTGGAAGAGTTTTTATAATACTAATGGTATTTCTTTCTTTCAGAACTTTATTACTCTTGTTTGTCTTTTTCTGTGTTACGAGAGTGTCTAGGATCTTCAGTACAATATTGAATAGAAGTGGTCAGAGTGAATATCCTTGCTTTGTTGCCAATTATTAGAGGGAAAGCCTTCAGTACTTTAATATTATGAGAATTTTAAGCATGTGGTTTATTTATTGGATTTTATTAGATGCCCTATACTAGACTGAGGAAGCTTACTTTTATCCTTAGTTTAATGAGAGTTTCTTTTTTCAGTCATGAATTTGTGTTGAATTTTTTCAAATGCTTTTTCGGTCAGTATCTATTGAGGTTATATATTCATTGATCTGTGTAGAGGTTTTAAAATGTTAATCCAGTTTTGTGTTTGTGGTATAAACCCAGTTGGTCATGATGTATCATCCTTTTATATATTTCTGGATTTCATTTTCTATTTTTAAAAAGGATGTTTGCATCTATACTCATGTTGGGTACTGGTCTGTGTCTGTTTTCTTGTGATGTCCTTGGTCATTTTGTTGTCAGGATTATGCTGGCCTTATAAAATAAATTGGGAAGTTAAATATTTAATAGAATTTACCAATAAAGTCATCAGTGGCTGGAATCTGGGTTTGCAGGTTTTGTATATGGTTGTTTTAGATGGGATGGGGTATGTGGAAATTTCCCTTTTTTTTTTTTTTGCGGTACATGGACCTCTCACTGTTGTGGCCTCTCCCATTGCGGAGCACAGGCTCCGGACGTGCATGGCTCATGGGCCTAGCTGCTCCGCGGCATGTGGGATCTTCCCGGACCGGGGCATGAACCCGTGTCCCCTGCATTGGCAGGCGGACTCTCAACCACTGCGCCACCAGGGAAGCCCTGGAAATTTCTTAATTAGGGAGAGTACCATTCCAATTTTCTATTTCTTCTTGTGTCAGTTTTGGTAAGATGTAGTTTTTCATGGAATTGATCCATTTAATCTAAGTTTTCAAGTATATTAGCAAGCAATAGTTCATAATATCCCCTTAATCTTTTAATGTCTGTATAATCTTTCATGATGTATGTCAAATCTTTTAATTTTTTTAAAAAATAAAATGTATGTATGTATTTATTTATTTATGGCTGTATTGGGTCTACATTGCTGTGCGTGGGCTTTCTCTAGTTGTGGGGAGCGGGGCCTACTCTTTGTTGTGGTGTACGGGCTTCTCATTGCGGTGGCTTCTCTTGTTGTGGACCATGGGCTCTAGGCACACAGGCTTCAGTAGTTGTGGCACATGGGCTCAGTAGTTGTGCCTCGCAGGCTCTAGAGCGCAGGCTCAGTAGTGATGGCACAGGGCTTAGTGGCTCCGGGGCATGTGGGATCTTCCTGGACTGGGGCCTGAACCCATGTCCCCTGCATTGGCAGGTGGATTCTTAACCACTGCACCACCAGGGAAGTCCCAAATCTTGTAATCTTAATATTGATTATGTGTGTGTTGTTTTTTTCTCAGTCTTGGCACAGGTTATAAATTTTATTAATGCTTTCAAAGACCCCAATTGTTGATATAATTTTTCTCTATTGTTTGTCATTTTCTATTTCAGTGATTTCTGTTCTTTTATTATTTCCTTTCTTCTATTTACTTAGGGATTAGTTTGCTCTTCCTCACTCCATCCCCTAGCTTCTTAAGGTAGAAACTTAGATCTTCGATTTTAAACTTTCTTCTTTTATAACATAGGCCTTTAAAACTATAAATTTTCCTATAAATTGTTTTAGATATCTCCTGAAATTTTTGATATGTTTATCATTTGAAATATTTTCTATTTTCTCTTGTGATTTCTTCTATGGCATTATTATTTAGAAATACATTCTTAAATTTCCCATTATTTGGGGAATTTTCTAGTTACATTATCATCATTGATTTTTTAAAATATAATGCTCTTGAGGTCAGAGAACATACTTTGTATAATTTCAGTCCTTTGAAATTTATTGAGACTGTCCTTCATTGGTTAAATTCTTGAACAAACTTTGGTACTTTCAAAGAATGGAATAGTACTCAGCAATAAAAAGGAATGAACCATTGAAACATGAAACAACCTGGATGGGCCTGAAGGACTTTAGGCTTAGTAAAGAAAGTCAATGTCAAGAGGTTATAACCTATATGATTCTATTTATATAACATTCTCCAGAAAAAATATCAATTGAGATGAAGAACAAACTAGTGGTTGCCACAGGAGCAGGGACAAGCATGGTGTGGGATGTAGGTGTTAATACAAAGAGATAATATGAGAAGTTATTTTGTAGTTTATGGTACTGTTCTGAATCTTGATTGTGGTAGTAATTAAACAAGTCCATAAATGGTATAAAACTGCGTGTAACTATATACACTAATGAATACATGTTGAAAATAATAAGGTTTGTAGACTAGGTAGCAGTGACGTACAAATGTTAATTTTTCTAACTTCGATGTTGTACTATATAACATATCACCATTGGGGGAAACTAGGTTAAGGGAACACAGGACTCTAGTATTTTTGCAACTTCCTGTGAGTCTGTGATTATTTCAGAATAAATAGTTACATTATGATAACATTCAATTTGTCAGTTTGTTCTCTAATGGATTGTGTTTCGGTATTCTAAGAAATCTTTTGCTAAATCAGAGTCACAAATATTATCTTAGGTTTATTTGTAGAATTTATACAATTTTAAGCTTTAGGTCTGTGATCCATTATGAAATGATTTTTATACATGATGTGAGGTTTGGATTGAAATTCTTTTTTTTTTTTTTTTTTCTGTATGCTTGGCCAATTTTCCCAGCATCATTTGATGAAAAGACTGACATTTCTCTACTAAATTTCATTTTCACCTTTTTCTAGAAACAAATTTCCACCTATGTCAGGGTCTGTTTCTGGACTTCTTTTCTCTTCCTTTGATCTATTTATCTGTTTTTACACCAATACCATCCTAGTTTGACAGCTGCATCTTTATGATAGTTCTTGAAATCAGATAATGTTAGCCTCCAAATTTGTTCTTTTTCCAAATTTTTTTGTGGCTATTCTAGATCTTTTGCATTTCCATATGAATTTCAAAAGCAGTTTATCAAATTCTACAACAAAATCTGCTTGGATTTTTTTTGGTAATATCTGTATTGGAGTATAACTGCTTTACAATGGTGTGTCAGTTTCTGCTTTATAACAAAATGAATCAGCTATACATATACATATATTCCCATAACTCCTCCCTCTTGCATCTCCCTCCCACCATCCCTATCCCACCCCTCTAGGTGGTTAAAAAGCACCGAGCTGATCTCCCTGTGCTATGCAGCTCCTTCCTACTAGCTATCTATTTTACATTTGGTAGTATATATAAGTCCATGCCACACTCTCACTTCATCCCAGCTTACCCTTCTCAAGTCCATTCTCTACATCTGCGTCTTTATTCTTGTCCTGGCCCTAGGTTCTTCAGAAACTCTTTTTTTTTTTAGATTATATATATATGTGTTAGCATACAGTATTTATTTTTCTCTTTATGACTTACTTCACTCTGTATGACAGCCTCTAGGTCTATCCACCTCACTACAAATAACTCAATTTCCTTTCTCTTTATGACTGACTAATAGTCCATTGTATATATGTGTCACACCTTTTTTATCCATTCATCTGTTGATGGAAATTTAGGTTGCTTCCATATCCTGGCTATTGTAAACAGAGCTGCAATGAACATTGTGATACATGAATCTTTTTGAATTATGGTTTTCTCAGGGTATATGCCCAGTAGTGGGATTGCTGGGTCATATGGTAGTTCTATTTTTAGTTTTTTAAGGAACCTCCATACTGTTCTCCATAGTGACTGTATCAATTTACATTCCTGCCAACAGTGCAAGAGGGTTCCCTTTTCTCCACACCCTCTCCAGCATTTATTGATTGTAGATTTTTTGATGATGGCCATTCAGAGTGGTGTGAGGTGATACCTTATTGTAGTTTTGATTTGCATTTCTCTAGATGTTGAACATGTTTTCATGTGTTTGTTGGCAATCTGTAAATCTTCTTTGGAGAATTGTCTATTTGGGTCTTCTGCCCATTTGTGGATTGGGTTGTTTGTTTTTTTGATATTGAGCTGCTGCTTGGATTTTTGACTGGAATCTACATAGGTCAATTTTGAAACAATTGGCATTTTAACAATATTGAGTCTTTTACCCACAAACAAGGTATATGTCTTATTTATTTAGATCTTTAATTTTTCTCGGTAATGTTTTGTAGTTTCAGTGTATAAGTCTTTCACATTTATTGTGACGTTTATTCCTAACATTTCCATAGTTTGGATGTTTTTGTAGTTGGTACTTAAAAAAAAATTCCCTTTGTTCATTGATAGTATATAGAAACAGTTTTTTTGGGTACATTGACGTTGTATTCTGTAACCTTGCTAAACTTACTAGTTCTAGTAGTTTTTGTGTAGCTTTGATGAGAGATTCGGATGCTGATAGACATGTGGCTTTAGGGAGGGAGGACAAATTCCCCCATTGGCTAGGTTAAGAAATGTGAGAAGATTCCCTGGGACCTGATAACCAATGCTTTACCTAAGTGTTGAGCATGAAGGCTGGGTGGGGAGGGAATTCCCCCATTGTCCTACCGATTGATGATGTTTAGAGGTTAAGCAGTGAGTTCCAGGATTCAAACAAGCTGCCCAAATGGTACTTTGGTTGTTCACTCTCTTCTGTGTGGGAGGAAAAGGAAGGTTATCCTGAGAATGTGTTAGCAAGCCCTGTGGCCCTAGTCAGAGGCAATATTGCTTGGCTGCTGAATCAACAGTTCCCCCAAAATGAAATAAATTGTGTCAGCAGTGAGGATATAGACCTTTGGGTGAAGGAACAATATTAGAAGTTGGTTTGGTTGAACGATGGGACTGGCTGCTCAAAACTGAAAGTAAATGCAAAGCCATGTTTATTGTTTTGTGCCACTTTCTCAGTCTGCATCCTCTTATCCCACCTTCCCTGTGTACCTTGACCTCAGATGCTTCAAAGGAAAAACTAAGTGCTCTTGGGAACTCTGAAGGAGAGGAGGGACTCAAATTTTTATGGCTCTGTTGAATACAGGTGCTGAATTCACCATCCTTCCTGGTCCCACGTGAGGAGGAAAAGATGGCCACAGGTGTTACCAAAAGTGCCAAAGACTGAAGGGAAGAGCTGCAGTGATATGTAGGTCCCCTGAGCTGGGGTGCTTTCCATATATTGGAAGTTACATGAGGGAGGAAACAACCCCAGGGCTTGAACCCAACTGTGGAGAGAGAAGCTAAAGGAGAGAAAAAGCCTACCTACAGCTCTTGGTGTCCCCAGCATCCTTTTTCTCTCTTGCTACCTGCTCTTCCCTGCAGTTACACCTGGGAGTGTCATTTGTAATCATTTGTGGCTATTACTGTAGCCCCTGATGTGTGCTTATTAGACACCTTGGTCATATTTTGGTAGGGGAAAAAGTACCTGAATTCAACTGGTAGATTTGAACAAAGTTTGCAGCTGGGAAATAATGTTAAATTGACCTTCTGGGTAAAGCCCTTAGACTGATTACATATACAGAGTTTACCTTAAATGTTTGGGCCTGTTTCGCTGATGATTCAGCTAAGTGAAAAACTGATGGTGTCCACTGGGTGGCAGCCACTCTCCAGCTCCAAGGACAACTCTGAAAGACCAATTGTGGTAAGGGCTGATTATGATTAGCACAATAGGCTAAATTGAAAGTTGTTTTCTTTGCCTTAGACCAGGAGTTGGCAAACTTCAGCCCATGTGCCAAATCCGGCTGCAGCCTGTGTTTATGCTGCTTTGAGCCTGGGAATGTTTTTTACACTTTTTAAAGCAGTGGGAATAAAATGAATACACACCAGAGATTGTATGTGGCTTATAAAACCTAAAATATTTACTATTCACCCTTTACAAAAATAAAAAATTAGCCAATCCCTGCTTTAGCCAGTACTCCAAAGGATCAAGTATGTTATATTTTTCCTGAGTGGTGGGCTATTGACAGTGGCCTCACTTGGGTAGGATTACAGAATATCAGATTAAAGGCACATCCTCAGTGAGACCACAGCTGTGGAAACAAATCACAGCTGCCATTTGGAAGGTCTTGCTCACTCATATTTATGCTTAGAGTAAGGGCCTGTTTTTTCATGAGAGTGACTAGAATCAAATTGCTGATCAAGCCTACACTGCTCAGGTCACCACCACGGCCACCTGGATCCATCATTGTACTGGGTGTGGCTAATGTATCCACCACCGTAGACTGGGCCAAAGATACAGTACTATATGCTTATGATGTACAGGCCATCACTGCCTGCCAAACTTGTCACCCCTGGCAGAAGTTGGCCTGTTTTTCTCATGGTGAAGGACCTTTGACTCCATCTTGGGTCTAGTGGTGGTCCTTCACATAACTTTTTTAGGAATGGTTTTGTCGTCCAGTCAGATCAACTGACTGGCTATACCGTTGTGACCCTTGAAACGAATGTGTCATGTTTTTGGCCTTCTGAACTATTTACATTCTGACATTGGTGTTCTTTTTGTCACAAAGGCCAAACTTGGTGGGGCAGTAGTCAAATTGTTTGATGGAAGTTCTGTGTTTCGTACCATCCACAGGCATCTGGTATTGTTGAGTACTGAGTTGCCCTTCTCCAACAACAGCTTAAAAACATTTTTGACTGACTCTCTTTCACCACCTCCTGGTGCACGTACCTTGGTAAGGCAATTTGACACTAAATGTGGCCATCCTCAGAAAATGATCATCTCTTGACTGCTTCCTTGCTAATAATGATCAGGGCTAAAAGGGCAGAAGATAATGTAGACCTATTTTGAAAATTCAAGATTTTGCCTTAACTATTCCTGAGCATAATGCTTCTTTCTTTCCTGTAATAGTTACTAGGCTATAATGGTTGGTATATCCTCAAGGTGTCAGCTTAGCCAAAATGGGGAGAGTTGGATGGCAGGTACAGACTTTATTTGTGGCTGGGGTTCTAGAGATTCTAGCCATCATGCTAGCCCACACTTGCCTTTAAATATTTGATAAAATTTTTCTGGTTTCTTCTTGTCCCCATTTATGGTGACTTCCTCCTGTTACAGCTGTTCTACCAAGGATGAAAGCAGCTCTTCTTCCATTTTCTGGAATTTATTTCATTTAGGTTTCTTTGGTAGAAGAAATCTCCCAGCTCTATGATTTTTTTTTAAATAATGATTTTTTGGTTTATTCAACATGTTCTTATATTTAGGGTGAGAATGATGTTCTCTTGTGACTGTAACTTATGCAGAAGAAGAAGTCTCTAGGGAATAGCTTTTAAATAATATAAAGCATAGAAAGCACTTTGTGACACAAATAGGGAACACTCAATAAATGTTAGTTTTTATTTGTGTCATTGCTATTATTGTTACTTATGCTATCCTTCTCTCAAAGGAATAGATTATGCAGTCAAATTTCTTTTATTATGATCTCCTCTGTGATCTAAACATTGTAGCTAGGCAGAATCAGGTAAATAAATATGGAACAATAAATATTTTAAATCAGATAGAGAAAATGAATATCATTTAAAAAAGAATATTTTTTCTTGTGTTTTTATCTTCAGAATCAAGAAACTGCACTGATATTATTAAATGGAAATTTTTATCATGAAGATTCAAAAGCAAAAGAAAAACACATTTTGTTACTTAAAAATGCATTGTAGCTATTGCTGGTAATTTGTGACAACTTTTTAATACAGTACCAGGTAACATGATAGGGTAGAAATCAGAGAGCACATTACCAAGTTGTTTGATACTACAAGAGGAAAGTCAGAGGCAGAAAAAACATGACTTTCTATAGAATGCCAGCATATTACAGTTAATTTCCTATTATATCTAATATTATCTTTAGCAATATATCTCATCAGAACTTTGATAATTATATGATATTCACATGGGTTCTTTCCTGAGTTATATGATAGTTCATACCAACCTATTTGGTTATTATCCATGTGGATATCAAACATTATACATAAAACCTTTTGGATCCCAAATTCATTAATCCCCTATGAAAAACTAGACTTCATATGACATCTCAAGGGATTGTATTTTATCTAAAATCAACGTTTGTCACTTGGAGATTTTATATATAAAAGTAAGCAGTGCTCATCATATTTGTGTTTAGAAGGGTAACTCTGAGTCTATTGGAGGTTAAGTTATGGCCTCTTAGAAGAAAAGATTAAATGTAGTGATTTAATGAGGGATTAGGGATGATATGGACTGGGGTATGGCATTGGTTTTAAAGAAGAGGAAATGCCTAGGTGGAATGGATCATATTATTTTGTTTATTCCTGAGTTGATGTGTGTGTGTGAGATAATCTTTTTTGGCACAAGAAGTGGTTTTAGAAGGCATCTACAATAGTTGTTTTTCTAGGTCACATTAAAAATTAATATAAAATAGTATGACTTACCTAAAATATTTTTTACCCTTTGGAATTTTAAAAGTGTACTGCTACCTTATTAAACTGTTAAAATGTCAAAAGTGCTGCTAGAACTTGCTTATGGGGCAAAAATTATTCAGAGACTAAGTTTGACTTTGAACATCATTTTGGATTTAATATAGGCTTTCAAGTAAGTATTTGATGATGTAGAAGCTGAGTTTCGAAACTTTTTGAGTGCAGTGGAGTAGCTGGCAGCAAATTAGCATTCTTACCTAGAAAAACAGGATAAAATATAGACATTATATTACATTACATTACTATAATATGAACAGCTGAGTTTATGTTGGGGGCGTATTTTAAGTCTTAGTTGCATCTGTGTTAAGTCTCAGTCTACCTGTTCTGTCCTAATCATACTGGCAATTACATTAAATATAAACAGACTAAAATTCCAATTGAAACACTAAACTTGTCAGACTGTATAAAAGAAAACAAAACCCAATTACATGCTACTTTCAAGAACCACATCTTAAACATAAAGACCAGGGGAGGTTGAAGTAAAAGGATAGATAAAGATCTGCCATGTACTCTTAAAGGAAATCTGGTGTGGCTACACTAATGTCAAAGTAAACTTTAAAATCAAGACTAGATATAAAAGATGTATGAATATAATGATAAAAGGGTCAGTGTTTTAGGAAGTTATCACAATCCTAAATCTACATGGACATGGTAAGATAGTTTTAAAATATATAATGCAAAAATTGGTAGAAACAAAAGGAGAACTAGACAAATCCTCAATCATAGTGGGAGAATTTATGATAGCTCTATTAATAGCTGATAGAAGTAGATGATCAAAAAATAAAGAGATAGAAGAGTAATCAATGACCTCGTTAATAACTCTACAACATGTCACTGGAAAATGATAGAATACACATTCTTTTGAAGTTCATATGAAATGTTAGCTAAAATTGACCACATAGGTCATATAGATTAATAGCTGTAAAGATTAGTGCAATTCTTATTATAAGACACATAGATTTTTTGTTTGTTTTTTAAAATTGATGATCTAGTCTAAAATTTCTTTGGAAATTCAAAGGGCCAAGTATAGCCAAGGGAATCTTAAGGAATAACAAAGTAATTGGAAGACTTTAGGATACCAGATATTGATTTTCTGTAACACTAGAGTTATTAAGACAGTGATATTGGTGCAAGGGTAAACTAATGGAACAGAATAGAGTGTTCATTATAGTCGAGAGAATAATGTCCTCCAAAGATGTCCAGCCCTAATCCTTGGAACCTGTAATATGTCACATTATATAGCAAAAGGAACTTTGCAAATACAATTAGGGATGTTTAGATAGATAGATGATCCTGGGTTATCTGGGTGTGCCCAATCTAATCACATGAGCCCCTAAAAGCAGAAAACTTTCTCTGGCTGGAAGCAGCAGATAAATGCAGCAGAGGTGAGAGTTGGAGAGATTTCAAGTATTGGGAGGATTCTATGCACTATTATTGTTGGCTCTGATATTCAGGTGCCCATGTACAAGGGCTAGAAAGAGGCCTCTGGTTGCTAAGAGCAGTCCTCAGCTGACAGCCAGCAAGGAAACAGAGACATGAGTCCTGAAACCAAAGGACTTGGATTCTGTGAACTTGAATGAGTTTGGAAGTGGATGCTTCCCAGAGCCTCCTAATAAAAGCCAAGCTGACAGACACCTTGATTTTGGTTTTGTGAAACCTGAAGCAGAAAAACCAGCCAAGCCAACCCAGACTTCTGACTTACAGAACTGTGAGATGGTAAATTTGTGTTGGTTTAAGCTACTAAAATTAAGTTAGTTGTGTTAATTTGTTACAGTAGCAACAGAAAACTATTAAATCCAGGAAAGGATTTATACATACACTATCATCTGATTTACAACAAAGATAACATTGCAGTACTGTACAGAAGAGAATTTTTCCCCCATTGCATATCCTTATGGAAAAGATGACCATTGACCTCCACTTCACATCATACGTAAAAATTCATTTCAGATATATTATAGGTCCAACTGAGAAAGATAAAAAAAAAAATGCTTTTAAATGAAAACATGGGAAAATATCTTCATGATCTTGGGTTAGGCAAGGGTTTCTTAAACAGTAAACAGAAAAATTTGATAAACTGGATCACATTACAACTTAAGGAAAGACTGTAAAATTGGATCACATTAAGAACTTTAGGAAAGATACTATAAAATACTAAAATGCAAGCCATAGGATGAAAAAAGTTATTTGCAATACATATATACAGCAAAAGATTCATTTCTAACAACCCAATTTAAAAAATGATCAGAAGACTTGTAAGATACTTCACAAACAGTATGTGATCAATATGAACATGAAAAGGTGCTCAACACTGATAATCATTAGAGAAATGCAAATTAAAATCACCACAAAATATATATCTCTATACTTCCACCACAGTGGCTGGATAAAAAGATGACATTTCCAAGTGTTAAGAAGTTATACAATTATCCTATACACAAATTGGTACTATCACTTTGGGAAGCTGAACAGTGTTTACTAAACCTGAACATACATATTTTCTGTGATCCAGGAATTTCACTCATAGGTATATATCTGACAGGAATATTTGCTTATGTTCACCAAAAGACATGTGCAAAATGTTTATAGCAGTGCTATTTGTAATAACCTAGATTGAAAACAATCCAGACGTCTGCCTATGTTAGAACAGATAAATAAATCATTGCATTTTCATGCTGTGAAATACTATACAATGAGAATGAACAGTGCACAATTAAATTTAAAAACATAGATGAATCTCATAAGCATAATGTTTACCAAAAGGTACTAGATAGAAGAAGACTGCCTGTAGTGTGATTTCATTTATATAAAGTTCAGAAACAGGAAAAACTAACGTATAGTTTCAGAAGTTAGATAGTAATTCCTACTGTTATGGGTGGAGTAGTGACTGGAAGTTTTGTTTTTTAAAAAAGTAAAGATTTACACCCTGCTTCCAACAACA
This sequence comes from Grampus griseus, assembly GCF_964374135.1. Taxonomy (NCBI): domain Eukaryota; kingdom Metazoa; phylum Chordata; class Mammalia; order Artiodactyla; family Delphinidae; genus Grampus; species Grampus griseus. The sequence continues at coordinate 35,241,627 of NC_139018.1, read as the reverse complement.
TCTATGGTTATATTATGGTTATATTAATATATGGTTTTATTATCCTCTACTGTGGTTATATTAGAGGAATTGGCCTTTTAATTCTTTTATTTCCTTTTCTATATGATAAGTGATTCTGTTTCACTTTCATCAGTTTAATGGCACTGATTATTTACACCTTTACTTGAGTCTTGTACCTGTGCCAGGCAGGTAGGTAGGAAGGTATATGCATAGTCAAAGGTAACCAACTGAGATTTATTTGTAAGTGATGGCTTAATTCTAGTGAGATTTTAAATTACTACTTTTAATTAACCAGGTTTTTGGCCTTCATTGGAGTTTACCTTTAGAGCTGCCTGACTTTATTGAAATTTGGATTTCTCTGTTACTTAGATTTATGATTACTTCTGTAAAATTTCCAGTAAGCCTTGGGTTACATTGTGAGTTTGGGAAGAAGTAATTACAAGTATATAGTAAGGTTCTCAAAAAATCTATGTACTTCAGATACCATCTTTCTTAAATTTGTCTATATAAATTACAGTGTAATCTAGAGGTTCAGTATACTTTTTTAGATATTCATGATGCTTTCTAAGATGAATTTTATTCTCTGCCCACATTAATATCTTTTCTGATTGCCTTGTTAATTAGATAAACCTTTAACTGTGAAATGTGCCATCAAAAATGTTTCAGTTTTGCTTTTATCCTTTTAAGGGAATGTATCACAAAGCCAAAGCAGAGATAATAGTAATGATTACAATAATAGAAATAATAGCAGTAACATTTATAATGTGTCTGGCAGTATTCTAATCACTTCATCTGTATTGACTTATTTACTGCTTGCAACAACTCTGAGAGAGGTGCTATTATTGTTAGCCTCATTTTAAACATGAAAAAGTCAAGGAACAGAGAGGTTAACTTGCTGAAGGTCACACATTGATTAAATGGATGCTAAGATCAAATCCAGGTCATCTAACTTTGGAGTCTGTGTTCTTAAACCACTATGCAAGTAAAAGAAGGATAAGGAGATTTTAAAATTCAGTTGCTAAGTAAACTAGTCTGAGGTTTTTACAAAGTTTTGAAGAGGTTAATTATTATATTTAAATAGAAGTGATTAATTCTTACATAAAAATTTATAATTGCATATTTAAAATACTAATTTAACATTTGCAGTAAGGCATGCAACTGTTTACTTATTTCATGCTTAGAAGTTTTGCTGTGTTTTTCTTTTCTTTGTTGAAAGAAGAAAGTAATTCATGCTCTATCCTATGGAAGAGTGGCAGGTTGTTCTATAGCTCCATGTGATGAAGTTGATATGGAATTCTTAAATTGCTCCTTGGAAATTCCTGAATATTTAGGAACTTCATAAGAGTATTCTGGAAGCAAGCATTAAATGGAGAACATGGTACTTAAAAATCTATGAAGCAAATGAAAAGTAGAAAAGAATTGGTATGAATGATAAGAATGACACTAATCTGAAAGATATTTATCTGGCTCCATTTATCCAGGTTTTTCTGATTTACTTATCATACATCCCAATCCTCAGTCTCTTTCCAGGTTGGTACATCTTTATTTTAAAATTTTCAAAGCTGTTTAAACTGATTTGGGTGCAGCATTTATTTATATAACTTTATTTTATAGTTTTACAATTATCTCGTTTAATATTCAGGCTACCCCTATGAGATCGGATAAGGGCATATAATTGTCCCTATTGTATAGATGAGGGGCATAATGCTTAAAAAGGTTAAAATGTATATACAAAGTCACCTTATAAATAATGCAACATAACTGTGTTTTGAAACACAGTGGGTTTTTTTCTACTGTTATTGGTTACTTTCAATACAATTTAAAAAAACTTACATATGATTAAAATCACACTATTAAGAGTTATAATTTAGTTGCAAAAGATGAAAAACAACTCAACAATGAAAATCAGATGATTGGATTAAAAATGGGCAAAAAACTTAAATGGACATTTCTCTAAAGAAGATGTACAGATGACCAACAAGCATATGAAAAGATGTTCAACATCACTAATCATTAGGATAATGCAAAATAAAACCACAATGATATATCACCTCACACCCGTTAAGATGGCTACTGTCAAAAAATCCAGAAAATAACAAGTATTGGTGAGGGTTTGGAGAAACTGGTACCCCTATGTGCTGCTGGTGTGAAAGTAAAATGGTGCAGCTGCTATGGAAAACAATATGGCAGTTCCTCAAAAAGTTAAAAATAGAATGATCATATGATACAGCATTTCCACTTCTGAGTGTATATGCAGAAGAACTGGAAGTAAGATCTTGAAGAAATATTTGTACAACTGTGTTCAAAGCAGCATTATTCACATTGGCCAAAACGTGGAAGCAACCCAAAAGTCCATTGGCAGTTGAATGGATAAACAAAATGTAGTATATACGTAGAATGGAATATTGTTCAGCCTTAAAAAGGAAGGATATTCTAACTCAAGCTACGACATGGATGACCTTGAGATATTAGGCTAAGTGAAACAAGCCAGTCACAAAAAGAAAATACTGTATGATTCCACTTACATGAGATTCCTAGAGTAGTTAAAGGCATACAAACAGAAAGCAGAACTATGGTTGCCAGAGGCTAAGGGTAGGAGAAAATGAGGAATTGTTGCTTAATGGGTACAGAGGTTCAGTTTTGCAAAATGAAAAGTTCCTGAGATTGGTTGCACAGCAGTGTGAATATATACTTAAAAATGGTTAAGATGTGAATTTTATGTTGTGTATTTTACCATAATTAAAATTTTAAAAGTGAATTGTATAAAGTTTTAAGAAAAACGTAAATCAGATTATGCCAACCCTCCAAAGCCTCCTAGTATACTTTAAATACAATTTAAATTTTTAAGAAAGAGATTAAAAACTGTACAAGAAATGTGTATGTGTTTCTTACAGTTAGATATGCTCCTTCCCTTGTATTAAAGATCTTTTAATTTTTACAAGAAACCAAATATCAGCACGTCTTTTACTTTTGGATGTATAACAACTCAAAATATTTTATGTAGTATTTATGTGTGTTAAATGGGAAATAAAGGAAGATTTTAAAATATATATTCAAATATCATCTTAAACAAGTTGCTACCTTGATTTAAAGATCAACTTGCAATGGCAATCAACTTGCAAATCCAGGGGAATTTGCTATTACCTGTGTGTTTTCAGTTTTACCACAATGGAGTTATTGATAATGTGGTATCAGAAGGTTAAGAATCATGTGGTGGTGTGTATGTAAATCAGCTGATTTTGCAGCCAAATAACCCGAATGTTATTGGTGTTCTGGGGATAAGTTTTATGATTGCAAATAGTTGGAAATGATTGTGAATGATGTGGAGAGAAGGATTTTTAACTATGGACACTTGGAGACTTTGCTGCAGTGGGTTTAACTCTGCATACTGACTACAAAATGAATGAGGGAAACAGAGCTCCAATGAAGATGATCTGAGATTTGCATGATTCAAAGTCCTTTACCTTAAAGGAATCCTTACTGATGGTTATTGCCATGTTAGAAGAGATATTTTTAATAAAAGACACATATTCAGAAATTAATAAAATAACATTTACTCTTGAAAATATTCCATAATGTCAGTCAAGGAACCTTGAATTTAATTATAAACCCATTGTACATTTATCAGTCCTGTTGATCTCTTTGCCTTAGTAATGTTAACCATACATCTTATTTATATGGTATCTTACAGGTCTCAGTGTGCTTTAACATATTACCCATTTGCTCTTTTCAGCAATTCTGAACATTAGGTAGTACAGATATTCTTATTCCCGTTGTGTATATAGGTGAAGAGTCTGAAGGATATATACTTATGCTCATATAGCTAGTAATTGATAGAACCAGACTTGAGGTCGCTGTTCAGACTTTACTCTTACTGTTCTTTCTGTTGTACCATTGATTTTAAAACCTGACTATACGCCAAAATCTTAACTCACAATTGCTGAGACAGAAGGAGGTTCTGGTACTTAAAAAAACAAAAAACAAAAATTCCCTGGATGTTTCTGATGCACGTTATGGTTTGAGAAGCATTGTCCTTTACTATGGTTAATTAAATCGATTGCAGCAAACATTACTCTTAAAATTTTTTCATAATACAATGTACAATTTGTTGGGCATCTTCCCAGGAGATCTGGTGACTACTCATTGTATTCCATAGCTAGTTATCTGATATTTGTCTTCTAGAAGAGAAGGAGCTAGAATTGCTGCTGAGCCTCCAGTTCCTTATAGAGAAAACTCCTGATTGCTTAATAGGTCTTACAAATCAGAATATTTTTGTCTTCAACAGAAGTCTCAGGACTGATTTCTAATTCCATGTGAACTGAGAATGGACAGGACTTTTTATTTATTTATTACAAATTATGATCTAATAACTTCCACAAGGTAGAAGCAGATACACACAGAGACACACAGAGGCACAGACACACACAGACACACACAGACACACACAGACACACACACACACACACACACACACACACGAATAGTAATTGTTAAACACATCCAGTACACTTTACTGCAATCGAGTACTAGATTTGACTCTTAAGTATCCTGGAAACCAAGACAAAATAGGAACAAAAAAAATATGTCCTGTGGATATCATTATCTGAAAAGAAGAATCATATCAGTTTTCCAGGAGAGTCAAACTTCTCTTTTAAAAAAAAGTGTGAGTAATATTCAACATAAGCAATTTATAAAGCATAATGGATAAGGTATTCAATTATGGACTTATAAAAGATATATAAATGTTTTTCTATCACTTTTACTATTATGCTTTTGTAAGGAGGTGAGCATCAGAGGTTTTTCTTAAAAGGAAGAAGGTTTAACTATTTTAAATTACATGCAGACATATTTGGTTGTTCTAAAAAGAGATAATTTTTGGTAGTTTCTTTCACTTTTCTAACAGGATTTTTCACACAGCAGCAGTTTTTGATGAAATACAGTTTATATATATTTCTTTTTATGGATGGTACTTCTTGTTTTAAATCTAAGAATTCTTGCCTAGCCCGTAAGACTTTCTTCTGTTTTTTTCTAAGAATTTAATATAATTTTACATTTCACATTTAACTCTATGATCTAGTTTGAGTTAATTTTTCTTTAAGGTGTGACACAGGTGGAGGTTAAACTTTTTTGCCTCTGGATGTCCACTTTTTCCAGCACCATTTGTTGACAAGATTGTCTTTCCTTCATTTAATTGCTTTTGTACTTTTGTCAGAAATGAGTTGGGCATATTTGTCTGGGTCTGTTCTGGGTTCTGTGTTCTGATTTATTGATATGTGTGTTCATCCTTCTGCTAATACCACACATTCATGATTACTGTATCTATATGTCTTGAAATCTAGAAGAGTGGTTCCTCACTCTTATTTCTTTTTCAAAATTGTTTTAATTATTCTAGTTCCTTTGTCTTTCTGTATGAATTTCAGAGTGATATTGTGTAGATATACAAAAAATTCACTGAGATTTTGATAGGAAGCATGCTAAACTGGATGTCAATTTGGGAAGAATATGTATTGTTACTGTGTACTGTGTTGAGTCTTCCAATCCATGAACACCATATGTCTCTCTTATTAGTTCTTTGATTTCCTTCACCAGCATTTTATAATTTTCAGTATACAAGTGCTGTACAAGATTTGTTAGATGTACTTACGAGTATTTCATTTTCTTTTGAACAATTGTAAATGGTATTATATTTTAACTTTAAGATAATGTTTTCATGGCTAATGCATAGAAATACAGTTGATTTTTATATGTTGATCTTACATCCTAACATCTTGATGAACTCACTTATTAGTTCAAGGAGTTTTTGGTAGATTTTGTCTGTTGACGACGATGTTATATGTAATGAGGGATAGCTTACTTCTGTCTTTCTAATCTGTATGCCTTTTGTTTCCTTTTATTGCCTGTTGCACTGGTTAAATCTTCCATTACTTCATTCAGTAAGAGTGATGAGAGGAGACATCTTCATTTTGTTCCTGACCTTTAGGGGAAAGCATTCAGTCTTTTTACCATTGAGAATGGTTTTAGCTGAAGATTTTTATAAATGCTGTTTATCAAGTTGATGAATTTCCCTTTTATTCTTATTTTTTTTGAGATTTTTTTTTTATTATTATGGAGGGATGCTGAATGTTGTGAAATACTTTTTCTGCCTCAGTTGAATGATCATGTGATTGTACTTTAACCTTTTACTATGTTGGATTACATTAATTGTTTTTCAAATTTTGAAACAGCCTTGCATCCCTAGAATAAACCCCATTTGGTCTTGGTATGTAATTCTTTTTATATATTGCTAAATTCTGTTTGCTGACTTTTGGCTAAGGATCTTTGGAGTCTATATTCAGATGGGAAATATTTGTGGGATTTTGTTTTTTGGTACTGTCTTTGGTTTCTGCATCAGGGTAATAGTAGATTCATAAAATCAATTTGGAAGTTTTCCCTCCACTTGTTTTCTGAAAGAGATGGTATAGAATTGGTATTAATTGTTCTGTAGATATTTGGTAGGATTTTCCACTGAAGTCATCTCAGCCTGGAGATTTCCTTTTTGGGGAGTTTTTAAATTTCAAATTCAATTTCATTTATAGTTGTAGGATTATTCAAATTATTTATATCATATTGGGTGAATTGTGGTAATCTGTGTTTTTTGAGAAATTGGTCTGTTTTCTTTATGTTGCTAAATTTAACTCCTTTATAGTTGTTTGTAATATTCCTTTATTATTATTTTGATTTCTATGGAGTCTGTAGTCATATACCTCCTGTTTTATTCCTGATATAGGTAATTTGTGTCTTCTATTTTTTTTTTTCTTTGTCAGTCTTGTTAGAGGTTTGTCAACTTAATTGATCTTTTCTCAGACCGGTGACAAATTTTCTTAGTTTTAACTTCATTTGAAAAATGTCCCAATTTCTTTTCCACCTCTGAAGGATATTTTCACTATATATAGTATGTAGGTTCACAGTTCTTTTATTTGAGCACTTCTTTCTTCTCTGGTTTCTGATCTCCTGTCATTTGAGTTGTTTTTCTGCTATTGATAAGGTGTAGTTTCTCTCTCACTGTTTTCAAGATTTTTTCTTTGTCTCTAGTTTTCAGAAATTTGGCCACGATTTGTCTTGGTACAGATTTCATTACCTTTCTCTTGTTTGAGGTTTGCTCAGCTTCTTGCATCTGTATGTTTGTGTCTTTTGCCAAATTTGGGAAGTTTTCAAGGCATTATTTCTTCAAATACTTTTTCAGCCCTGCACTTTTTCTCCTCTCCTTTAAGACTCAAACGATAGGAAAGTTAGGACTTTTCTTATGGTCCCATAGGTCCTTGAGGCTTTGTTTATTTTTAATTTTTTGGGGTCTATTTTTCTGTGATTAAATGTCTTTATCATTTCTGTATTGGTACCTATCAGTTGTCTTTTTTCATTCAGTTTGAGATCTTCCTGGTTCTTTTTATGACAATTGACTTTTTATCTTTTTTTTTCTTAATTGAAGTATAGTTGATTTACTATGTTGTGTTAGTTTCTGGTTTACAGCAGAGTAATTCAGTTTTGTATATATATTCTTTTTCATATTCTTTTCCATTATGATTTATTACAGGATATTGACTGTAGTTCCCTGTCAATACAGTAGAACCTTGTCATTTATATATTTTATTTATAGTAGTTTGTATCTGCTAATCCCAAACTCCTAATTTATCCCTCCCCAAACCCCTTTGGTAACCATAAGTTTGTTTTCTATGTGAGTGTTTCTGTTTTGTAAGTAAGTTCATTGTATAATATTTTAGATTCCACATATAAGTGATATTGTATGGTATTTGTCTTTCTCTGTCTGATTCACCTCACTTAGTATGATAATCCCTAGGTCCATCCATGTTGCTGCAAATGGCATTATTTCATTCTTTTTTTATGGCTGAGTAGTATTCCACTATATATATATGTATATATGACATCTTCATTATCCATTCATCTGTCGATGGACATTTAGGTTGCCTATTGTAAATAGTGCAGGTATGAATATTTGGGTGCACGTATCTTTTCAGATTAGAGTTTTATCTGGATATATGTTCATGAGTGGGATTCCTGGATCATATGGCAACTCTGTTTTTAGTTTTTTTAAGGAACCTTCATACTATTCTCCATAGTAGCTGCACCAATTTGCATTCTCACCAACAGTGTAGGAGGGTTCCCTTTTCTTTACACCATCTCCAGCATTTGTTATATGTAGACTTTTTAATGATGGCCATTCTCACCAGTGTGAGGTGTAGTTTTGATTTGAATCTCTCTAATAATTAGCAGTGTTGAGCATCTTTTCATGTGCTTGTTGGCCATCTGTATGTCTTTTTTGTAGAAATGGCTGTGTGGCTGTTTAGGTCTTCTGCCCTTTTTTTTTTTTTAGAAAGCAGAATTCAGTATTAAACTCCAAATTTCAGGGTTTTTTAAATTAATTTATTTATTTTTTCTGTGTTGGGTCTTCATTTCTGTGCGAGGGCTTTCTCTAGTTGTGGCAAGTGGGGGCTACTCTTCATCGCGGTGTGTGGGCCTCTCACTATCGCAGCCTCTCTTGTTGGGGAGCACAGGCTCCAGATGCGCAGGCTCAGTACTTGTGGCTCACGGGCCTAGTTGCTCCGTGGCATGTGGGATCCTCCCAGACCAGGGCTTGAACCCGTGTCCCCTGCATTAGCAGGCAGATTCTCAACCACTGCGCCACCAGGGAAGCCCTTCTGCCCGTTTTTTAATTGGGTTGTTTGTTTTTTAGATATTGAATTGCATGAGCTGTTTGTATGTTTTGAAAATTAAGCCCTTGTTGGTCGCATTATTTGCAAATATTTTCTTCCATTTCCTAGGTTGTCTTTTCATTTTGTTTATGGTTTCCTTTGCTTTGCAAAAATGTATAAGTTTGATTAGGTCCCATTTGTTTCTTTTTGCTTTTATTTCTGTTGCCTTGGGAGACTGACCTAAGAAAACATTGGTACAATTTATGTCAGAGAATGTTTTGCCTATGTTCTCTTCTAGGAGTTTTATGGTGTCATGTCTTATATTTAAGTCTTTAAGCTATTTTGAGCTTATTTTTGTGTATAGTGTGAGGGAGTGTTCTAACTTCATTGATCTACATGAGGCTGTCCAGCTTTTCCAGCATCAGTTGCTGGAGAGACTGTCTTTTCTCCATTGTATATTCTTGCCTCTTTTGTCAAAGATTAATTGACCATAGGTGTAAGGGGTTTTTTGGGGGCTCTCTATTCTGTTCCATTAATCCATAATGACACTTGATATTTTTGTTGAAACCTGGGCATTTTGGGTATTACATTATGAACTGGAATCTTATTTAAATCTTCTGTTTTTGCTGGCTTACTCACACGTTGCTCAGGCAGGTAAAGGGAGGTAGTCATTTCCTCTTTACTGCCAGGCTGGGGTAGAAGTCAAGTTCTCCATTTGGCCTCCTTTGATACTTGAGTTAGGCTCTCCACGGCACTGCTAGGTGAGAATGGTACTTCTGGCCCCCCACTGAGTCTTCAGTGATCTCTCATTGTCTAGGATTGGTCGGTGAACATATATGAGGATGGATGAATATATTTGGAAGTTTTCCCAATAACTTGAGTTTTGATATGGGATTTAGCCAGAGATATAAAAAATAGAGGAGAGTATAAATCAGTTCTGTAATTTATGCTGTTCTGTGCATAGTCATGGAAATATGCTATACTAATGCATGTGCTAGGGATTAACATCAACTAGCTCTGTATGGTGCATGGTAATCCTGCTGTGTTCCTATAAACCAGAGATCAGTAAACTTTTTCCATAAGGGGTAGATAGTAAATATTCTGGGTTTTGTGGGCCAAGAGGCAAAATTGAAGATATTATGTATATACTACTATCACAAGAAAGAAAACGTATTTTTACAATTTCTAAAATTTATGAAATCCAAATATAATTATAATAATTAAGTGCTGTATTTGTCATACACATTTACCAATTTAAAGAATGGAATTGGGTGAGGAATGATTAGAGTTTACAGTTAGTATTTCTTGTCATCAAAATAAATTGTAAATGTTCATTTATTAATGCTGATTTGTATGGAGTGTTTTATTTTTGCGTATGTCTTTCCACTCATTGAAAAGATAGTTACTGGTGAATACTGATATCAGTCCATGAACAGATAATTTTAATGGAGCACATTAATTATTTGGAATGTGGTTTTAGAATTCTGTTAAGTTTTCTTGCCTTTTAGCATGTACATTACATTGCAGAATAATCAATGTCCAATTGAAGACAAGGTGGAGGCTCCTTAGTTGCATAGTTATTAAGTGGATTTTAAAATATGAAAAAATTTCTTTCCACTTGGATCAGATCCAAAAAATCCTGCTCAAACTGTAGTTTGAACTCAGGAAACATATCTGTTGCAAATTTATTGGGAAAGGAGATTTCGCTTATTGTTTTAAATTTTCTCAGCGTGGGAATGTGTTACCTTTTGACAGCAAAGTGCACAACAGCTTGAAATTACTTAAAATTACTTAAGATTCAGGCATCATTGGTAGTTGTGAAATGGTTATCATAGTATAGGTTTTACATATTAGCATTATTTTGGCTTGTAATTTTAGGTTGGATATATTAAGAACATTACTAAATTTCCATCATGACAATTTTTATCTTCAGTTTGCTCAGTAATAGTTCTTTACTTAGTTTGCGTCCTTTTTAGGAGAATTCAGGGAACTTTTCTTCTAGGAGGTAGAAAATGGTAGGACTTAAACATGGAAAAAAATATGAAGTGGCATATGAGGGTAGGTAATTGGTAATAGTCAAATGCATCTTAAAATGAATCTACTTAAAATGGGAAAAAAATTTGGTGTAAGAAATGGATTAGAGTCCTAATATTCATATGGAATTGCAAGGGATGCTGAGTAACCATAAATATCTTGAAAAAGAAAAAGTTGGGGGACTCACAGTTCCCAATTTAAAAGCTTCTTACAAAGCTACAGTAATAGAAACAGTGTGATATTAGCATAAGGGTAGACATTATAGATAAATGGTATAGAATTGAGTCTAGAAATCAGCTCATGTGTCTGTGAGTATTTGATTTTTCAGAAGAGTGCCAAGGCCATTCAATGGGGAAAGAACAGCCTCTTTAGTAAATGGTGCTGGAACAACTAGATACCCACACGTAAAAGAATGAAGCTAGACTCTTACTTTCACACCATGTACAAACATTAAGTCAAAATGAATAAAAGACCTAAATATAACAGTTAAAATTTTGAAATTCTTACAAGAAAACATAGGGGAAGTTCTTCATGACCTTGGATTTGGCAATGGTTTCTTAAATATGATACCAAAAGCACAAACTACCAAAGAAAAAATAGACAAATTGAACTTCCTCAAAATTAAAAACTGTTGTGCATTAAAAGACATCTAGAGAGGGCTTCCCTGGTGGTGCAGTGGTTGAGAATTTGCCTGCCAATGAAGGGGATACGGGTTCGAGCCCTGGTCTGGGAAGATCCCACATGCCGCGGAACAACTGGGCCCGTGAGCCACAACTACTGAGCCTGTGCGTCTGGAGCCTGTGCTCCACAAGAAGAGAGGCCGTGACAGTGAGAGGCCTGCGCACCGCGATGAAGAGTGGCCCCTGCTTGCCACAACTAGAGAAAGCCCTTGCACAGAAATGAAGACCCAACACAGCCATAAATAAATAAATAAATAAATTAAAAAAAAAAAGACATCTAGAGAGCATAAAGACAACCTACAGAATGGGAGAAGATATTTGTAAATCATATGTCTGGGTCTAGTATCCAGAATATATAAAGACGTCTTACAACTCAACAACCTAATTAAAAAGTGTGCAAAGAACTTAAATAGACATTTCTCCAAAGAAAATATACAAATGGCCAACAAGCATATTAAAGAATGCTCAACGTCATTTATCATTAGGGAAATATAATCAAAACCACAATGAGATAATACTTCACACCCCACTGTTACGACTAAATTTAAAAAGACAGACAATAACGTCTGTGGATGTGGGGAAATGGAATCCTTGTACATTGTTGGTGGAATGTAAAATAGTGCAGCTGCTTTGGAAAACAATTGGCAAAAAGTTAAACATGGAATTTCCGTATGATCCAGCAATTCCATTTCTGGATATATACCTCAAAGAGTTGAAAACAGGTACTCAAACAAATATTTGTACGTGTGTGCTTACTTAGCCTCTTCACAATAACTGAAAGGTGGAAACAGCTCAAATGGCCAACAAAGGGTGAGTGGATGAACAAAAGTGGTACATACATACAATGGAATATTATTCAACCATAAAGAGGAATGATTTTTCTCTGTACATGGATGAACCTTGAAAACATTATGCTCAGTGAAAGAATTCAGACACAAAATGTCCTATATTGTATGCTTCCATTTGTATGAAATATCCAGAATTATTAAATCCATAGAGACCAAAAACAGACTGGTGGTTGCCAGTGATTGGGGGAAGGGAAGGGAGGATTGGGGACTTGCTGCTTAACGGGTACCAGGTCTTCTCTTGGGATGATGAAAATGTTTTGGAAATAGACGTGGAGGTGCACAACATTGTGAATGAACTAAATGTCACAGAATTGTGCACTTTAAAATGGTTAATTTTGTGTTATGTGATTTTCATCTGAATAACAAAAAATATAGAGATTTATCTTAAAAAAATGAAACCAGGAATTATGGAGTTAGTCTAATTTTTCTTATATCAGGTATTAATTGAACTATCTGATATATTTTCAAAATAAAAGGAATTAAGTGCTCCTATTTTTGGTATATTTTAAAATTACAGCATAATGACATTTTCCACTAAACCTTTAACTTTCACACTGTGATCATAGAAAGAGACAGTTTTTGAAAAATATGTATGTTCCTAAGAACCAGCTCTTAATTTTGTGATATTAATCATTGGAACAAAGAGCATAGTAATTCCTTTTGTTGGCATATACTGGGGGGAGGGGAAGAATAACAAAAAAATATGATGACCAAACTGATTGATTTTGGTGTGATTTACACATGAAAAAAGTATGTTCACTAGCTTCTTAAAATCTACCATGTTCTTATTTATAATTCAAAAACAAGATTTGTTACATTGGTGTAATATATTTTATTTTATATTTTAAATATATTTAAATATTTTAAATATATTTTATTAAAAATAAATATATTAGGCAGGTAGAGTTTCAGAATATTTGTTAAGAAACTATTGAATTTCTTTAGATTTCTTGCTCTGTTTTAAACTTAAACTTTGGATGAGATATGAACATTAGAAAGTGCCTCCTTTAGCAAAATTCATTTTCATTAGCTGACTAATAAGCCTTTATAGGAGCAAAGGTTTATTCTATTTTAATTAAGCCTCCCAAACTTTCAGGCTCTTGAAGTTTTAACTAAGCTCTCATATTTGCCAAATTGGGCAAGAAACTTTATGAGAACAAATTTTATGATATAATATATTATAATTTCAATATTAGTTCAACGCAACTGGAAACCAACTTTTCTTATAGTGTGGCAACATTATATTTTTTTCCTTTTGGCCTTAATTAGGAAATGTTGTAATGAGCATTTGTGTTAAAATTATGAAGAGCAGGAAATTTGTCTCGAATCAACAGGTTGAGATCAGTGTCTGTTAAATATGGAGAGAAAATTATATATTGATCAAAATTACCTCATTGTGAAAAAAAAAAGTAGGGGATACCTTTTTGGAGTTAATAATAAAACTGCAAACTTGATTTCAACTTCAGATCCTTTAAATGCATCATTATATACGTTTTTCATTTATATTAGAGGCAGATTCAGATTTAGGGAGCTTATAATTTTGAGCTGTAAGAAAAGGGAATATAAAATATGAATAAAATATTAGGTAATGGATTTTTGAAAGGGGCAAGGCAAGTGTTATATTCTTGTTGCTCCTTATGAAGATTGAAAATGGCTAAGAGATACATAATAAAACTGTTAAATTGAAATAGGAAATAATAACTTAATATTTATGCTTACAAATACAAAACTTTTATGAGTAAAATTTTATTTCACCTTTAATTTTGGGATGGATATTTTATCAAGGTATAGACTTAGATTCTAGATATTCCCCCAGCATTTTAACTATATTGTTCCATTGTCTTCTGTATTCCATAGTTTATGTTGGACGCTCAGCTGCAAGTTTTATTGTTTTTCCTTTGAAGGTGATGTGTCCTTTTTTTCCCCTTGCTGTTTTTAAGGTTTTCTTCTTATCTTTGATTTTCAGCAGTTTGCTGAGGGTGGTTTTCTTTCACATTTTCCAGTACAGGGTTGGCTGTATTCCCAGAGTCAATGAGTAATGTATTATATCAGTTTTGGAATATTCTCAGCTGTTTTTTCTGAAAATATTGCTTCTTCCCCATTCTCTCTCTTCTCAACTACAATTACATTAGCTGTTTGATTCCAACATGTCTCTTATGCTCTGTTCTTTTTTTTTTCTTCTTCTTTTTACTTCAGTTTGGATGCTCTCTTCAAGTTCACTAATCCTGTGTTTTGCTGTGTTGAGTTGGCTAAAAACCCACCCACAGATTTCTTAATTTCAGATACTGTATTTCTCAGTTCTAAAATTACTATTAGATTCTTTTTCACAGATTTTAATTCTCTATTGAAATGTGAGAACTTTCATCTACTGTGAACATTTTTTGTATATCTTCTTTAACTTATGGTTTTCTTAAAGTCCTTGTCTTCTAATTCTGTATTATCTGTGGGTTGGCATATACTTTCAACTGTTTATTGGTCACATTTTGTCCCCTTTCCTGTACTTTGTAATTATTATCGTATACCAAATACTGTCTATACTAGGATAGAAATTGATGTAAATGTTATTTTCTTTCAATATTATATTAGAAAGAAATGATTAAGTGTTAACCGTCTCAACTCAGCCACAAATTGAGCTGGGTGGTTTGAGTGACAGCTTTAGATATACTCAGTGTGCCTCTGGTTTTAAATGTCTTAAGGGCCAGACCTGTTGCGTTGCAGTTATTCCTCTGTGCTGTGGCTTTGTACTAATGTACTATGAAATTGTTGGAGATTTTACTCTACCATTTGGCTTCTGCCCCCTTTTACTCATCTCCCCTCTCAAGGTGGGATGCTTTTGATTGAGAGCAAATATCTTGAGGGGAGACCTATTGAAATTCTGCACTGAAAGTGGTAGACTCCATCTGTTGTAGTGTGACTTTAACTCCTAATCACTTCTGCACTGCAGAAAACATTATTTGCCCTGTGTCCCATTCTCTTCTCCTTCCCCCAGAACTTCTTGTACAGTCCTAGGCCCCAGCAAATCTCCCAGAAGAAAACTGTCTGTGTCTTGTGGGTCCCATGGAATTCCAGTCTGTCATTGCCCGCCCAAGAGCTATCGCAAACTATGCTGGTTTTTCTTTTCCCTGGTAGTGTCCCTCTGTCTGGTTCTTACGTCTAGATGGTAAATCCTCCCAGTAATGAAACAATCAGGAGGCTCAGCTTACCCAAGAAGAGATAGCACTTTTCTCCTAGTTTATCCTTTTTGTATCCAAAGTTCTCCATTGTCTTTAAAAATATGATTTTGGGGGATAGTTTACCTTTTTTTTTTTTTTTTTTCTAGTTGTTCTGGAAGCAGTGACTTGCCACTATGGACTGGTAAATTAGTCTTGTAAAAGTAAAATAAAATTTAGACTCGTATGTTTATTCTTTTATATATTGTATTTATATAAAGTCTGTGTGCTTAGATTATTGATGTTATTGAATGTTAATATTTGCTGTTCAATCTACCAGGCCTAGAAATTGATCATTCTTGATGTTTAGAAAAACCCTATCCAGAGAACCAATTTTAATTTCAAAATTCCTTTTGGACAGTAATAATTTAAATGAAATGTAAACAAAAATTAATTTTCTTTTTCTTTCCCCTTTTCCTGTTTAGTGAGTGATAGTTGCTTCAGGAATCTTGCAGAAGATCGCAGTGGGATAAATCTCAAAGATCTTGTACAAGATCCTTCTTTGTAAGTATTTGGTTTTCAGTATTAAGTGTAAATTAAAACTTTATGATTTGTGTGACTTTTTCCAGAAGAGTTGTAACAGAACTGATTTAAGGTTGAGTAATTTCTTGTTTTCTGACAATTTGTGTTACATATAGTGAAGCACATAGAACAGTTTCAACAGAAGTGAAGTTACGGAACACTTTCTGTTTAGAAATTGAGGAGATTTTAGAAGATGAGATAAAGTTGTGATTAATGATTGACTTTCAAAGAGTATCTACTAATGGTTGATGATATCTTACCAATGTGGCAGTAGATAGTAGGCAGGGAAGATGATTAGTAGTTGTTTTGCTTGGGAAGGCAAGATTGAATTTGTTTACATAAATTTTAAGCTTTTTTGAATAATTTATAATAATCATTTGTAAGTATAATTACAAATGTAAAACGGTTATTTGTAATAACAATATACTTGACTGTATTGAATGTATTTCTGATGTTTTACATTAGAACACTATGTATAGCACAAGGTTTTTGAAGAGTTTTGTAGGTTTCAATTTTTAATGTTCTGGCTCATGAGTCAGTTCCATTCTTTATCAGAACATATTTCATATCAGAATATAATGTCACTTTCTACTTCTATTTCATGAATCAATTTTTTTCAGTTTTATATTAACTGCAAATCATGCATACTATCTTCTGTAGGAAAATATCCTTCCAGTAAGATCACCTTTTATTAAAAAAACATTCAATACTAGTTAAGCCCTGGGCAGCAGGGAAAGAAAATTGAGTGTGGGCAGATGCTTTCTTTAATGATACTTAATGCATTCAGTAAAATATATTATAACAAAAAATTACTCTTCCACATCAGATGTAATCTATACTCATCCAGATTTTACTAGTAATTCATTTAAAATTGTGTGAGGAATAAAACACAGGAGTGTGTTGAACCTGAAGGTTATTGATTTCATAATGATTTTCCAAGTCATTAAAAAATATAGTTACAAGACAGAATGGTGAAAATGATTGAATATTGAAGTTATTGTAATGAACTCATTATTGTAATGAGTTTCGAAATGAGTTTCCAATCCCAATTCTCTAGTTTTTTTTTTAATGTCTCTCTTTTCCTCATTCAAAAGGATTGTCAATATTCTTTCTCCATGATTTTTATTGAAAGGAAGATTGATAAGTTGTCCTTTCAGTTCTATAAATATTTAATGAAGAATAGAATTGTTCTATGTGGATATAAATATTCCTAGTAAATGAATATTGAATAACATGTGCATGAGGATATGGGAAGAAGCTTTACAATATCATTGAAAGATGTCACCCATTTGGATAAAATAAATTATTCCATTGTATTATTTGTAAGGTATATTTTTGGTACAGTGGGATTATATATCTTTTTAATGCAGTGTTTTTGGAAAAAAAAGTGCTTATATGGACTTCAATAATATAAAAGCTGTGGAGAATATACTTGAAAATTGGATTATAATAATGAGTTGTAGTGTTTTGAAATACTTTGGTACTTCTTCCTAGAATGTAGAATAATATTCATAATGTCACCTATCACTAAAATAGGAATTTAATCTTAGAGAAAATTTCTAAGAGAAATTTATCTCAGATCACTACTGCATTGAGTGGACAAAATAATTCTAAGTCTCTGTTTTAAAGTAGCTAGATATCTTAATTTAACATCATTCTCTTAACTTGGCATTAGTCTCTTGGCATTAGTCTTGAATGTAAGAATTCAGTGAGCAAGAATTTGTCTTTGCCCTTGACACTTGGATTTGGAAGGAACTTTTTTCTTAATAAGAATTGTCAAAATGTACTATTAATGACTGTAATTCATTTTTTAAAGATATATTTCTTACTTGCTGAAATTCTGTAGGGAAAGAAATGCCTGATGTGGTAAACGAATGTGTTTTTTTCAGTTGTTATGATGGGAAATATTTTATTTTGAGTTACTATTCTATAGCAACATTGACTTAGTACATACCTTAGTACATACCTCTTGTCTGGCGCAGACTCCCAGATTTTTGATGTAATTCTTTACTGTTTGTTCATCAGTTCATGTACACTACTTTTTGGTTCTATATGAATTGTTTATGTTGTAACATTAAGTAGAAAATATTTCGGAAATAACTTTCCTGCAAAAATCCCCTCAAAAAATAACTGGCATTTGATGAGTACTCCTGACTAGTGTAAGGGTTGCTAAAATTGTATAATATGTTATTTTAATAAATGTTCCAAATAAAAAATATTATTAGAATAAGATATGTGTATTGAATGAATGCTCTATGTTAATATGCCTGGCAGATTTGTATTATGCTTCACCTACGTGAGCTCCTGATGCTGAAAGGAGTTGATGTGTGAAGAAAAATTAAGTACTGTGTTTCAATCACTAATGCTGTGAGAAAGGAAGACAGAATAAAGAGAGAAGGAAAAAGTAGGTTGAGAAGAACCCAGGCTAATCTGATCAATATTGACACTCAGAATGGTGTGTAGAGTGTCTTAATCAGATAAATGAGCAGGTATGGAATATCTGTGGACAAAGTATAGTAATAAAACCGAGTTGTATGTGTGTATATGTATGAATGAATGAAGTTTGAGAGGTTTACTGCCACAGAGGAGAGCAAAAGGGCAGAACCAAAAGTGACTGCTTTATACTCATATCTATGGCAAGCTAATGGAATAATGTGATAGATCCTCTGTAGTTTATCTAAACTGTGTATAGTACACAACCCAAGATTTTTAGTAAAATCATTGTAGTAAAAGTAATTATTGGGCTTGAGTGAACTGAGTGAGCTATATTGTGTGAACATGATGAAGGAGGGATGCCATGGGAGGAGAAAAAAAAAATAAAGTTGTGAATCCCTAAGCAAGACTTTCTGATCTTGTTACTAACTTTTGATTTGTTGTAATAATGAGAGCAGAATCTGACTTGTGGCAAGGTTGTGGTGAGGAGAATACATGACAAGCTCTCTTCTTTGGGTAGTTACTCTAAGAATATTTGTTTCTGTCGTAGTCTTGTAGGTGTTACGTACAAGACCAAGTAGAGGAACTTGACTTCCACTTTTTGCTAATAATGTGCCTAAAGATTTGTTTGACTTAGTAATTTGCATGTGTGTTAAATTTTGAAATAAACAATTAACAGCTTTAATTACTTATCTTCTATTTATGATTATAAACATTTTAAGAATGATTTCCTCTGCTGTATGTATAATTTGTCAATTTGAGTTGTTTTATGAGACTTCTTGTATTAGTTGTGGTCTTCAATGGCACATTGAAAAGTGTCAAATGTAACTTGATGTTATGTTAGAAACGTATCTAATGTGATATGTAATTTTCATACATACAAGAAACTATTAACATGGTATAATTAATTTTTGTTCTTTTTAAGTGGAGAGTTATGTGCTATTTAAATCATAAAAATTTTTGCTTTTTCTTGTTATCTATGCTGCAGAGATGACTATTATATGAAAAAGAGATACTGTATATAGCATACAGGAGATACTGTATATAGCATACTTTAAGTTATATCAGTTGTGTTCTCTATAGTGATAATTCTCAAAAATGCTTTCAAATTTCCATTGTCTATTTGCTGAAGATGAAAGATAAAACATATTAGCATATTTATGCTTTAGATTTGTTATTGCTTATTTATAAACTATTTAGCAGAGATAATTATTTGAACTCAGATTCATTTATAGAAATTATTAAAAGCTGTTTAAGAATCAAAAGAGGAAATGTAACATAAGAATGTAAAGGACTAACAGAAATTGAATACCTGTTTGTGCTACTCATTGTGTTGATGCTGATTGTGTGTGTGGGGGGGGTATAGATGGATGTGCCTTGTTTGTTTAATTTGCAAAAGCTCTTAAAAATTTTGGTGCATCGTAGATATGTGATATGTAAATCAGAGGAAGAATTGTTTAATTCATAGAAGAATTGTCCATCTCTGAATACTAGAAATATAATTCATAATGTAGGATATTAGTAATTTTCTTTATAGGGCAAATAGGGAAGGTTTATATTCCTTGAAAATTTTGCAAAACATGACAATTACGTCAGTCTTTGTTGTTTTTCTTTCTGTTACTCAGAATGTATTTTAAATTGCTTCAGTAATGTTAAGATTTTGAAAAAGATTTTACCAAATTATGACCTCTTGTGATTTTTAAGAAAGGATGATTCAATAAAATAGAAGAAATCTTAATTATAAATTCTGGATAAATTGTATTATGGATGAGGAAATACTTCTTGTCAATATTCTTGGTGTTTTTTTTTTAATTGTGGTAAAATAAGTGTAACATAAAATTTACTGTTTTAACCAATTTTACCATTTATAAGTGTACAGTTCAGTAATGTTAAGTATATACACACTGTTGCAGCCTATCCCTAGAGTTTTTCATCTTGGAGAACTGTAACTTTATACTGATTAAACAATAACTCCCTGTATTCCCCTCCTCCCAGCCTCTGGCAACTACCATTCTTTCTGTTTCAGTAGTTTTGGAATACTCTAGGAATCTCATAAGTGGAATCATGCAATATTTGTCTTTTTGTGATTGGGTTTATTTCAGTTAGCACAATTGCTTCAAGGGAGTTCCAGCATGTGTCAGGATTTCTTTCCTTATTAAGGCTGAGTAATGTTCCATTATATATATATATATATATATATATATATATCACAGTTCATTTACTTATTCATCCATTGATGGGCACTGAGTTGCATCTACCTTTTGGCTGTTGTGAATAATGCCGCTCTAAACATGGGTGTGCCAATATGTCCTTGAGACCCTGGTTTCAATTCTTTTGGATATATACCCAGAAGCAGAATTGCTGTATCATATGGTAATTCTGTTTTTAAGTTTTTGAAGAACTTCCATAGTGTTTTCCATAGTGATTGCACCATTTTATATTCCTGCCAACAGTGCATAAGTGTTCCAATTTCTCCACTTCCTCACCAACACTCATTTTCTGTTGGTTTTTGTTTTTTAATATAGTGGCCATCCTAATGGGTGTGAGGTGATGTGTTCTTGGTATTTTTAATTGAACTTCACTTCTTTTATCTTTAATAATTTTGATGCAGCTCATCTAGAGAGTAAAGGAAAATAAAACGTACTCTGGCTGATTATTATGATACTTTGGTACCTTGTGAAGTAAACTGTGTTACTTAGTAAAATAGAAATTCTTTTCACTGTCATTACAAAGATTATAAAGTACAAATACATCCAGGGTAATTTCATAACAGTATCATTTTAATCAATTAATCTTCCTTGTTATGTATTGTATTACTTGTCTTGTATTAATACTTCTCTTTGTTATACCTAATCTGTAAAGGATTGCTTTTGGGTAAAAAATAATTTTCTTTTTTAGTTAGAAGGTGCCTGATTGGAAATGCAGCATACTAATTAAATAATAACAAAAACCTGCTAGTTGAAATGTATTTTGATAGTATAGATCATTAGTGTTTGATAATGGCATTTAATGTTTAAGAACAAAGATAAAATTGGACAAAATAGTTGTATCTGATTGTAAATTTCTTAGACATGAACATTTTATTTACCTTTATGTGCTTCTTTACAAATTTTACCACCTTTGGTGGAAGCTATTCTTTTCATGGTCCTGAAACACAGCCTCATCCCCCTGAGTATGTATACTTGTCTTCACACTACAATCTGATTGAATGATATTTTGGTCCCTTGGATCATGACATTAAATATGAAGGAAAGGCAGGATTGCCATCTGGAAAGCAATCATATCTAAATATAGCCTGTACTTACCTGCTGGTGTTAAGACAGGTTGCCGTGGTGAACTGAATTTCTTAAAAATGCCAGTCAACAGAAGATAAACTGGTTTTTGAAGTGGTTATTTTCCGTAGAGCTGTACATTCTCATACTGCAGGTAGACGATTTTAGTTAATGTTTTTTACGGCTTTTTGATTACATTTCAATTTTAATGTTTTTTATGGCTTGCTTATTAAATTTCAATTTTAGAGTATCTTTGAGACCTTTAAGATATTTAAAAAATATTTCTCTTTAGGTTTTTTTAAAAAATTATTTTATTTTTGGCTGCATTGGGTCTTTGTTGCTGCATGCGGGCTTTCTCTAGTTTTGGCGAGCGAGAGCTACTCTTCGTTGTGGTGCATGGGCTTCTCATTGCGGTGGCTTCTCTTGTTGTGGAGCACTGGCTCTAGGCACGCAGGATGCAGTAGTTGTGGTGCGCGGACTTATTAGTTGTGGCGCACAGGCTTAGTTGTCTGTGGCATGCTGGATCTTCCCGGATCAGGGCTTGAACCCATGTCCCCTGCGTTGGCAGGCGGATGATTAACCACTGCGCCACCAGGGAAGTCCCAAGAGACCTTTAATTATTAAACAAAATATAAGAGTTTTTATATTGTTATCCTTTGTTTCTCTTAAGATAAATTTCATTTGATGTGGAAATGATTTTTCCAAGGACAGCATTTTAAACATTATTGATCATTCATTTTGCTCTGCTGCCAATAGTTCTGCTAGATCTAAGACAGATACCAAAGCTGTCTTGTCTGTAGTAACATCTCTAACTGTAAGTTTTTATCATTTTTAATCAGGTTCCTTTTTGGATTATATGGTTATTAGACTGTAAAGTATATATTTGGACAGTACAGCTTAATCTAGACTGGTGCTAAGGTATTATGGTACTGTGCTCTATGTCAGAACTGCAAATCCAAAGACTTTGGATTATACTTTACTTTTAGAAGACTTTCTCTCATTTTCATCATTCCGTACATTCCTGGGAATGTATGTTGCAGTTTTTATGGGTTCATTTGTTTAAAAATTTATTTAATCAAAACACTAGTAGATATTCATCTTACATCCTTCAGCAATTAGGTTTAATTGACATTGTTCTTGTAATTAAGGAACATATGATTGAAGATGGATAATATCTGAGTTGTCTGCCTGAGGCATATAGATGACCAATCCAGTATTAGAATTTTTTAATGAAATAAATAATGTATTTTAATTAGTTGATTCTTTCATTTTCAGCGTACAGAAACCTAAGTCAAACTAGCTTCAAAAGCTAATTTGTGATTTGATTGGCATATGTAACTAAGGAGTACTTCTCAAGGAATCAAGAAAGAGTTTCAGAAACCAGATCAAGGGTGGGAGCCTCAAAGAAGAGAATTACAGAGTTTGTGCAACTGGTTTTGTTTCTCTCACTTTCCGTCATCATCTCTTTTGGTTTTTCTTGGCTTTATTCTCACTTACGGCAGTCAGGCTTTCTCCATGAAATGGGCAAGATGGCTGATAACTTACTCTAATTCCCTTCCTTCTAGCTTCATGATCTCTCTTCACTTCATCTCTAAAACATAAAATCTCATGGAATAATTCTGATTTTGTTAATCTGGTCATGTGTCCAAACCTCCGCCAATCACTGTGGCCAGGGGTATAGGCTATCTTTACTTACCAGTCATGGGAGAGGTGCCTGTGGTCAGAATGGTGGAATATCCTAATTAAATGAGAGAGAAGATAGTTCCAGAAAAAGAGTGATAAAACTAAGAGATGTGTAGTGTATTCAGTCTCAGCTGTTAATTTAAGGACAAATGTATACATTGTCAAGAATTGTTATTATTTTAAAGCAGAACATTTTGCTTGCCTTCCCATATCATCTCAATTAGATAGGTATTGGTAGTAATAGCTATAATAATTTTAAAGGACTGCATAGTTCAATTAATTGATAATAGTTGTTCCCTGTTTCCTGATATTATTTACTGTTGATGTAGTACACACACGCAAATGTGAAATGACTCAGATGAATTTATTACATTAATTACAACTGGCTAGACAGCAGGTGGAATAATAACAGATTATTTCTGTCTTTCCATACTTCTTTCTTAAAAAGAGAAACTTTACCGCTATCAGTCAAAAAAGGAAAAGGAGTCAAAGATTCTTATTCCCCTTTCCATTGTAATACCTTAACTGAGGAATATTATTATAGAGGCATATAAAAGTTTAATGGGAGCACTGACAAAGTATTTTAAAAAGAGGTGATCCTTGAAATGAAGCTTTTGTTAAGGAAAAAAAAAAGCAGGAAAGGAGGAATGGAGGGAGCAAAGAAGGAATAACAGAGAGAGAGGGAGAGAATGATTGATTATGAGAATGAATAGAAACTCCAGGGGTATGTTACACTTTTTAGAAACTCAGTTTGGCTGAAGATGAATGAGAGTCTACGAGATTAAAACTAGTGATTAAAACAAAGTTTTGATATCCATGTATTTCGTTTATCAAGAACACATTGATACATCTGACACTGATGGTCAGAGTGAAAAAATGAATGATTGCATTGTCTACTTATATTAGTTTTATATTGCCATGTAACAGATTACCACAAACTTTCTTAAAACAATACGTATTTATTATCTCACGTCAGGGTTTTGGGCACAGTTTAACTGGTTCCTTTGCTCAGGATCTCCCAAGATTGCAAATCTAAGTGTTGGCTGGGGATTGCATTTTCATCTGGAGGCTTGACTAAGGAAGATTGCTCCAAACTAGTTCAGGTTGTTAGCAGAATTTGTATCCTTGTGTTGTATGACTGTATATCCTGCTTTTTGCTGGGAGTTGGCTAGTTTCCATTTGCACCTTCCATCATCTTACAGTCTATTGCCCACTACATTGAAATTGCCTTTTCTGCATGGGAATCATACTCAATTAGTTTAGTTCTGTCAATTTAGAGATGTAAAACCTAAAGCTCAGCTGAGTTGTGATTTATCTAAGGTCCTAAAACTACATGGTGATGGGCCTCCTGACAACCAGGCATTGCGTTCTTTCTACTCTTCGCCTTAGTTTTGACTTTCTTGATTTTGTTCTCACATTTAAAAAAATTTTTTTCCAGTTTTATTGAGATATCATTGACATACAGCACTGTGTAAGTTTAAGATCTACAGCATAATGACTTCACATTTGGTTTTAGTTTGTATTGCTGTGTTTATTAAAAATATGATGGAATAACATCTTAGCACTGGCCACCTAGGAACTGACATTAAAATGTTTGAAAATATTTTTTTCTATATGGCTTGTAGGTATATGACTTTTGATCATTTAATTGTTCTCTCACCATGAACTTTTATATATATATTTTTTTCTCAATTTTTATTAGGAGGAGGTGGAACAGAATTTTTGTTTCCTTTGGTTATGGTTTATGTTGGTATCTGCAGAGACTAAACGTGAGATTGAAAGTGAGATTTAACACGTGCAAAGGAAAAGCCTCAATGAAATAATGACAGTTGAGTCCTATATATGAACTCCTTTTGGATTTTTCAGTGAAAGATTGTTGGTTGGGAAGACAAACAGGCAGGTAAAGAAGCTTGCTAATCAAAAGTCTGCCTAAGTATGCTTCCCTAATGAGTTTCCTAAGAAACACCTGCTTGTGACTCAGCCCACATTAGGAAGAAAATGACAAAAGAAAAGCTAGGAGAAGAGACCCATTTATTTCTTTTCTAGATGTTTTAAGAGTTTAAAGTTTTAAAATACTATTCTTCGAGAGTAAGGAGAATTAAATTACCTTTACCCAGCTGGGAAAACGTCCACAATACTAGACAATTGGGCAGCAGTTTAAAGGAGACTAGCCCTTGCTGCCCCTTCTTTCCACTCCTACCTGGTCACTGTGGTAAATGTTAACTACCCTAATCTTTTTTTACCTTCCGAGAGAGATTAAATGAACGTTAAGAAGGAAGCCTAAATTTTAAATTTAGGGTAATCCATTTAGGGAGGAAGGCTGGTTGAGCTGATAGAGCTTGGATTTTTTTCCTTCCTGGAGTCCTCTATGATCTCCCATGTGCTCCTCCTATATGTTGCCTAAACTTCTATCATAGCTTTTTACACTATATTATCATTGTTTGTGTATGTACTATCTGTATTTCTCAATAGATTATAACTTACTTAAGGGCAGAGACTGTTCATGTTTAATCTTATATCGCTACCACCTACCACAATAGACCCAACCAGACATATTCCTTAAATAGTTGAGTGAAGGAATGAATGTGCGATTTAGTGACTAAATGAAAGAATGGGTAATAGAAAGAGTAAGAGAGTAACAGACTGAATGTATAGTGAATATACATTGGCAAAACCTGCGTTTTCCCCATTCCTCAGGCAGTTCTAACATTCAGCCCTTTATTGGTGTTCAATACAAAAGTCTACCCTCTGTTGACCTAATAGCTGTATTTAAACTTTGATCAGCATTGGTTCCTTCTGCAGCCTCAGTATCTTTCTAAGTGTGTATGACATAAATGAGAGACCTAACTCCATGAGCAAAAGGAGTCACTAATCCTCATGGTTTTGATTTATAGGCAGTTGCTGTTTAGAATACTGAGAAGATGTTGCCAACAAAGGATTCCATTTTTTCCTGATGAAAGCGAGGAAGATCCCTGAAAGCATTTTCAAAATTGAATCTATTTCTGAACAGTTCACTTTGAAAATAACTCTCATAGCATAACTTTGTAGAGGAAAAAAAATAATTTGAGTAATTCAGTCTTACTTTAACTTGTTTCTTAAAAGACAGTAATTTAAAAAGTAAGTTAAGATATTTTTCTTTTCTGTAAAGTTGTATCTTATCTTTCCCTCTTTTATAAATAACTAAGAGCATAGTCAGACGAAAAATATTTGAGTTGCACTTTGTGAGGTGAAGTGACATTTATATTCTGGTCAGACTTTCACTTAGCCACCTGGCATTGAGTGCAAATTTTTATAGTTCACTTAAATTGGAAGCAAAGTGATATTAAGTTTTGACATTTTTTAGCAGAAAAAAATGAAATGTAAATAGGGTACTTTTTAATAATTAGTTTAAAACATTCTTTTCTCCTCTATCATTAAGTCAAGAATTTAGAAGTGCTTAAAAAATAACTAGTGAATATTTGTTGAGTATATACTATGTGTCATTTAATATGGTAGGACCTGGAAAATAATGGTAAATAAAGCAGGCATGGTCCTTGCCACAATTTGGGGGACAGTTTTTAATAAAATGGACTTCAGGTTACTCTTTCTGTTTCCAGAATACCTTTATAAAGGACAGTGGTTTGGGAAGGTGTCAGATATTGCTAAAAAGATGTAATCCAAAGGTCAGTTGTGTGTCCTAATAAAGTATATTACATTCTCAAAAGGGTAGAATTAGATCATTTGTTATATATGTTATTTATAACTTTTAAATTTAGTTATTTCATTGATTTATTCAGACCAGTGATTTAGTCAGGATAATTGGATTTGAGAAAGCCATCCAGAACAAGCTGTAGTTTGTCAGTGCCTCCCTTAAAGTGTAATGGAAAAACTGAAGACAGTGTTTTAGATTTGATCTGGCTATCACTGAAGAGATTAAGACTTGCTGAAATTGTTTGTTGCACTTCTAATTCTTTGTGAATTTACTTTAACTTTTTTTTTTGGAGGGAGTGGGGAGCAGGTAGGGAGCCTGAACAGAAGAAGCATTATCCTCCTTTTCTAAGGATCTTTTTAATGTCTAGACAACTTTATTCTTTATTGAGATCTAAATCATATACCATACAGTTCATCCATTTAAAGTGTACACTTTAATGGGTTGTTTTAAAATTTTTATTTTCTATTGGAGCATAGTTGATGAACAATGTTGTGTTAGTTTCAGGTGTACAGCAAAGCTATTCAGTTATACATTTACATGTATCTATTCTTTTTCAAATTCTTTCCCCATTTAGGTTATTACAGAATATTGAGCAGCATTCCCTGTGCTATGCAGTAGGTCCTTGTTGGTTATCTGTTCTGAATACAGCAGTGTACATGTCAATCCCAAGCTCCCAATCTGTCCCTCCCCTCCACCCTTCTCCCCGGTAACCATAAGTTTGTCCTCTAAGTCTATGAATCTATTTCTGTTTTGTAAGTAAGTTCATTTGTATCTTTTTTTTTTTTTAGATTCTGCATATAAGCGATATCATATGATATTTGTCTGACTTACCTCACTTAGTATGGTGATCTCCAGATCCATCCATGTTGTTGAGGTTGGCATTATTTCATTCTTTTTAATGGCTGAGTAATATTCCATTGTATATATGTAACACATCTTCCTTATCCATCCATCCGTCGATGGACATTTAGGTTGCTTCTGTGTCTTGGCTACT
Source organism: Grampus griseus (assembly GCF_964374135.1). Classification (NCBI taxonomy): domain Eukaryota; kingdom Metazoa; phylum Chordata; class Mammalia; order Artiodactyla; family Delphinidae; genus Grampus; species Grampus griseus. Next base: position 35,213,574 of record NC_139018.1, on the reverse strand, counting down.
GTAAACAGTGCTGCAGTGAACACTGAGGTGCATGTATCCTTTTGAACCATGTTTTTTTCTGGATATATGCCCAGGAGTGGGATTGCTAGATCATATGGTAGCTCTATTTTTGGTTTCTTAAGGAACCTCCATACTATTCTCCATGGTGACTGTACCAATTTACATTCCCACCAACAGTGTAGGAGGGTTCCCTTTTCTCTGTACCCTATCCAGCATTTATTGTTTGTAGACTTTTTGATGATGGCCATTGTGACTGGTGTGAGGTGATATCTCATTGTAGTTTTGATTTGCATTTCTCTAATAATTAGCGATGTTGAGCAGCTTTTCATGTGCCTCTTGGCCATCTGTATGTCTTCTTCGGGGAAATGTCTATTTAGGTCTTCTGCCCATTTCTTGGTTGGGTTATTTGTTTTTTTGATATTGAGCCGGATGAACTGTTTGTAAATTTTGGAGATTAATCCCTTGTGGGTCACATCGTTTGCAAATATTTTCTCCCATTCTGTGGGTTGTCTTTACATTTTGTTTATGGCTTCCTTTGCTGTGCAAAAGCTTTTAAGTTTAATTAGGTCCCATTTGTTTATTTTTGTTTTTATTTCCATTACTCTAGCATATGGCTTGGAAAAGATATTGCTGCAGTTTATGTCAGAGAATTTTCTAAGAGTTTTATTGTATCTGATCTTACATTTAGGTCTTTAATCCATATTGAGCTTATTTTTGTGTATGGTGTTAAAGAATGTTCTAATTTCATTTTTTACACATAGCTGTCCAGTTTTCCCAGCACCATTTATTGAAGAGAGTGTCTTTCCTCCATTGTATATTCTTGTCTCTTTTGTTGTAGATTAATTGACCATAGGTGCATGGGTTTTTTTCTGGGCTTTCTATCCTGCTCCATTGATCTATATTTTGGTTTTCGTGCCAGTTCCATACTGTTTTGATTACTGTAGCTTCGAAGTCAGCTCTGTTTTTCTTTCTCAAGATTGCTTTGGCTGTTCAGGGTCTTTTGTGTTTCCATACAAATTTTAAGATTTTTTGTTCTGGTTCTGTGAAAAATGCCATTGGTAATTTGATAGGGATTGCATTGAATCTGTAGAGTGCCTTGGGTATTATACTCATTCTGACAATATTGATTTTTCCAATCCAAGAACACGGTATATCTTTTCATCTCTTTGTGTCATCTTTAATTTCTTTCATCAGCATTTTATACTTTTTGGAGTACAGGTCTTTTGTCTCCTTAGGTAGGTTCATTCCTAGGTATGAATAAACCTAGGAATTATTCTTTTTGATGTGATTGTTTCTTTAATTTCTCTTTCTGATCTTTTGTTGTTAGTGTGTAGAAATGCAACAGATATCTGTGTATTAATTTTGTATCCTGCAACTGTACTGAATTCATTGATGACCTCTACTAGTTTTCTGATAGCATCTTTAAGATTTTCTGTGAATAATATTGGGTTGGCCAAAAAGTTTGTTCAGATTTTTCCTTAAGATGTTACAGAAAAACCTGAATGAACTTTTTGGCCAACCCAATATTAAGTAATTTGCAGTGACAGTTTTACTACTTCTTTTCCAACTTGGATTTCTTTTATTTCTTTTTCTTCTCTGATTGCTGTGACTAGCACTTCCAAAACTATGTTGAATAAAAGTGGCAAGAGTGGACATCCTTGTCTTGTTCCTGATCTTAGAGGAAGTGCTTTCAGCTTTTCACCATTGAGTATGATGTTAGCTGTAGGTTTTTCAAGTATGGCCTTTATTATGTTGAAGTATATTCCCTCTGTGCCCACTTCTGGAGAGTTTTTATCATAAATGGGTGTTGAATTTTGTCAAAAGCTTTTTCTGCATCTATTGAGGTGATCATGGTTTTTATTCTTCAATTTGTTGATGTGGTGTGTCATACTGACTGATTTGTGGATATTGAAAAATCCTTGCATCCCTGGGATAAATGCCACTTGATCATGGTGTATGATCCTTTTATTGTATTGTTGGATTTGGATTGCTGGTATTTTGTTGAGGATTTTTGCGTCTATGTTCATCAGTGATATTGCCTGTAATTTTTTTTCGTGGTATCTTTGTCTGGTTTTGGTATCAGGGTGATGGTGGCCTCATAGGATGAGTTTGGGAGTATTCCTTCCTCATCAATTTTTTGGAATAGTTTCAGAAGGATAGGTGTTAACTCGTCTCAGAATATTTGATAGAATTCGCCTGTGAAGCCATCTGGTTCTGGACTTTTGTTTGTTGGAAAATCTTTACTCACAGTTTCAATCTCAGTACTTGTGATTGGTCTGTTGATATTTTCTATTTCTTCTTGGTTCAGTCTTGGGAGATTGTACCTTTCTACAAGTTTGTTCCTTTCTTCCAGGTTGTCCATTTTATTGGCATAGAGTTGTTAATGATCCTTTGTATTTCTGTGGTGTCTGTTGGAACTTCTCCCTTCTCATTTCTAATTTTATTGATTTGAATCCTCTCCCTTTTTTCTTTTTTTTTTTTTTTTTTTTTTGCGGTACACGGGCCTCTCACTGTTGTGGCCTCTCCTGTTGCGGAGCACAGGCTCCAGACGCACAGGCTCAGCGTCCATGGCTCACAGGCCCAGCCACTCTGTGGCATGTGGGATCCTCCCAGACCGGGGCATGAACCCGTGTCCCCTGCATTGGCAGGCGGACTCTCAACCACTGCGCCACCCGGGAAGCCCTCCCTTTTTTTCTTGATGAGTGTGGCTAAAGGTTTATCAATTCAGTTTATCTTTTTGAAGAACCAGCTTTTAGTTTCATTGATCTTTTCTGTTGTTTCCTTTGTTTCTATTTCATTTATTTCTGCTCTCATCTTTATAATTTCTTTCCTTCTATTAATACTACCTTTGGGTTTTGTTTGCTCTTCTTTCTCTAGTTGCTTTAGGTTTAATTTTAGGTTGTTTATTAGAGATTTTTCTTGTTTCCTGAGGTAAGATTATATTGCTATCAACTGCAGAAGACCTTCCAATACTGGCAGGTAGGCCTGGCCCACAGGTCACTGATTTTTTCCCCTGGGTCCTGGTGTGAACAGGACCTTGTATGCACCCTCCAAGAGTGGAGTTTCTGTTTCCCCCAGTCGTGTGGAATTCTTGCGATCAAATCCTGCTGACCTTCAAAGCCAGATTCTCTGGCAGCTACTCCTCCTGTTGCCAGACCCCCAGGCTGGAAAGCCTGACGTGGGGCTCAGGACTTTCACTTGTGTAGGAGAACTTCTGTGGTATAATTATTTTCCAGTTTGGGGGTTATCCACATGGCGAGTATGGGATTTGATTTTATCACAGTTGCACCCCTTCTACCATCTCGTTGTGGCTTCTTTTTGTCTTTGGATGTAGGGTATCTTTTTTGGTAGGTTGCAGCTTTTTTTTTTTTTTTTTTTTGGGTCAATGGTTGTTCAGCAGTTAGTTGTGATTTTGGTGTTTTTGTAAGAGGAGGTGAGCTCACATCCTTCTACTCTGCCATCTTGCTGGCCAATTCCAATTCTTAATGGTTTTTATTGTATTCACAGAGTTGTGCTCTCATCACCACCATCAGTTTTTTAGAATATTTTCATTGCCCCAGAAACGACTCCCCAACCTCCCCCCTCCTAGACAACTATTAGTTTACTCGTTGTCTATATATTTGCCTGTTTGGGATAATTTGCATAAATAAATAAATATGTTCCTTTTCTGACTGGCTTCTCTCACTGAGCATAGTATTTTCAAAGTCCATCCATGTTGTTTCACATGTCAATACTTCATTATTTTTATTGCCAAATATTATTTCATTGTATGGATATACCACATTTTGTTTATCCATTCATCAGTTAATGGACAGTGCGATTTTCCCACTTCTTGGAATTATGAATAATACTGCTATGAACATTAGTTGTAAAGGTTTTTGTATGGAAGTATGTTGTCTTTTCTCTTTAATATAGAGCAAGCGGTAGAATTGCTTGGTCATATGGTAACTTCATATTTTAACATTTTAAGGAAGTGCCAGAATCACCCCCTTTCCCCCCAAATTTTTGTATTGTGGTAAAATACACACAATAAAGTTTACCATCTGAACAATTTTTAAGTGTATAATTTGATGGTATTATGTGTGTATTTTTGTGCACTTATCACCAACATCTATCTCCAGAACGTTTTCATCTTCCCCAAATGAAACTCTGTACCCATTAAACACTAACTCCAGTTCTGTGCTTCTCTGCAGTTCCCAGGAATTGCTCCTGGCAACCAGTATTCTACTTCTGTCTCTATGATTTTGACTACTCCAGAAACCTCATATAAGTAGAATCATACAGTATATATTGTTTTATAACTGACTTATTTCACTTAACATAATGTCCATAATGTCTTCAGAGTTCATCCATGTTGCAGCGTATCAAAATTTCCTTCCTTTTTAGGGCTGAATTATATTCCAGTGTATGCAAATAGCCCATTTGGTTTATCAGTTAATTTGTCAAAGTATACTTAGATTACTTCCACATTTAAGCTATAGTAGCCATCCTAATGGGTTGAGGTAGTACCTCAATTTCCCTGATAATTAGAGATGTTGAACATCTTTCCATGTGCTTATTAGCCATTTGTGTGTCTTCTTTGAGAAGTGTCTATTCAAGTCCTTTGCCCATTATTGAATTGGGTTATTTGTTTTTTTGTTATTGAGTTTTTGGAGTTCTCTGTATAATGTGGATATTAATCCCTTATTACGTATATTAATTGCCCACATTTTCTCCCATTCTGTGGGTTGCCTTTAACCTTTGTTGACATTGTTGTTTGATGAAGAACATTTCTTAATTTTAATGAAGTCCAGTTTGTCTTTTTCTTTTTCTTTTTTTGCCTGTGCCTTTGATGTCTTATCCAAGAAATCACTGACAGATCCAATGTTATGAAGCTCTTGGCCTATTTTTTTTTTTTTTAATATTTGTTTATTTGGTGGCACCAGGTCTTAGCTGCAGCATGCAGGAGCTTCATTGCAGCGTGTGGGATCTTCGTTGCGGTGTGTGGGATCTTTAGTTGTGGCATGTGGGATCTAGTTCCCTGACCAGGGATCGAACCTGGGCTCCCTGCATTGGGAGTGCAGAGCCTTAACTACTGGACCACCAGGAAATTCCCTTGGCCTATGTTTGATTCTGAGAGTTTTGTAGTTTTAAGTCTTACATTGAGGTCTTAGATCCATATTAAATTAATTTTTATGTAAGGCATAAGGTAAGAATCCAACTCATTCTTTTGCATATGGACATCCAGTTTTCCAACAGAGTAACATTTTAATATCTTTAACAATTTTTCACTATATTTTTGAAGTATTTTCTTAGTGGTTACTCTATGGCTTACAACAAATATCTTAACAGATCCTACTTATTTATAATAACTTAATTTGTGTGAGATATAGAAATATTAATACTGTATAGCTCTATTTTCCTCCCTTTTTAAAAACAATTATTATACATATTTTCTCAAAAATGTTACAATCCCAACACATAAATTGTTATAATTAGGTTATATAATTTTATATCTTTTCAGGAAACAAAGTATGTGTGTATAAAAGTGTTCATTATGTTAATATTCTTACTATTTTTTATTCTTTTCATTTGTTCTTGTGGGGTTATCATCTAGTATGTTTCCTAACCCAACACAGCCTTGTCCCTCAAGCTTCTTGTGTTATTTTGTCAATTATATTTTGTTTTTATGTGCTATAGGCCCAACAATATAATTAGGTCTTTCTCTATATACATACAAACATCATTTTATACAGTTGCTCTTTCAATCAGTTAAGAAAAAAAGAAGTATACAATTATACTGTCTTTTATAATTAACCTACACAGTTACCTTCGCTCTTCATTGTGTGTGTCTCCGTGTATATTGTAATTACTCTGGGGTATTGGCTTTCAGTCTTGAAAGTTTTTTAGTATTTATTGTAAGGTAGTTCAGCTAACAATAAATTCTGCCTATTTTATTTATCTATGAATATCTTTATTTTGCCCTCATTTTTGAAATATTACTTCCCTGGACTTAAATTTTTATTTGACCCATTTTTTTTCTTTCAGTGGTCTAAATATTTATATCATTCATTCTACTGCATTCTAGTCTCTGTTTCTGATGAGAAGTCAAATGTTTATCTTATTGGAGTTCCATAATATGTGATAATTCAGTTTTCTTTTTACTTTCATGGTTTTGTCTCTCACATTTTTACTGTAGTGGGTTTATTTGTGGATGTCTTATCTTAATTGGAGTTGGTTGAGACTCTCAGATGTGTAGACCAATGTTTTTCATCAAATTTTGGAAGTTTTCAGCCATTTTTCCTTGTAATATTTTTCAGCTTCGTTCACTTTATTTTCTCCTGATACTCCCATTACACATACATTGATGTTTTTGGTGGTGTCCCAGACTTTTCTGAGCCCCTGTTCATCTTTCTTTATTCTTTTCTCTCTGTTCTTTGGTTTACCTAATCTCCATTCCTTTATCTCCAATTTCATCAATTCTTTCTATTGCCAATTCATATTTAATGTTCCCCTAGTGAATTTCCATGTCTTTTTTTAAAAAATAAATTTATTTATTTATGGCTGCGTTGGGTCTTCGTTGCTGCACCCGGGCTTTCTCTAGTTGCGGCAGTCGGGGGCTACTCTTCATTGTGGTGCACAGGCTTCTCATTGCGGTGCCTTCTCTTGTGGAGCATGGGCTCTAGACGTGCAGGCTTCAGTAGTTGTGGCTTGCAGGCTCTAGAGCACAGGCTCAGTAGTTGTGGCGCATGGGCTTAGTTGCTCCGCGGCATGTGGGATCTTCCCGGACCAGGGCTCGAACCCGTGTCCCCTGCATTGGCAGGCAGATTCTAAACTACTGCACCACCAGGGAAGTCCTCCATGTCAGTTTTATACCTTTCATCTGCAGAATTTCAATTTTTCTTTTTTTTTTAACATCTTTATTGGGGTATAATTGCTTTACAATGGTGTGTTAGTTTCTGCTTTATAACAAAGTGAATCAGTTATACATATACATATGTTCCCATATGTCTTCCCTCTTGCGTCTCCCTCCCTCCCACCCTCCCTATCCCATCCCTCCAGGCTGTCACAAAACACCGAGCCAAAATCCCTGTGCCATGCGCTGCTTCCCACTAGCTATCTACCTTACATTTGTTAGTGTGTATATGTCCATGACTCTCTCTCGCCCTGTCACAACTCACCCTTCCTCCTCCCCATATCCTCAAGTCCGTTCTCCAGTAGGTCTGCGTCTTTATTCCCGTCTTACCACTAGGTTCTTCATGACATCTTTTTTTCTTAAATTCCATATATATGTGTGTGTTAGCATACGGTATTTGTCTTTCTCTTTCTGACTTACTTCACTCCGTATGACAGACTCTAGGTCTATCCACCTCATTACAAATAGCTCAATTTCGTTTCGTTTTATGGCTGAGTAATATTCCATTGTATATATGTGCCACATCTTCTTTATCCGTTCATCTGATGATGGGCACTTAGGTTGTTTCCATCTCTGGGCTATTGTAAATAGAGCTGCAATGAACATTGTGGTACATGACTCTTTGAATTCTGGTTTTCTCAGGGTATATGCCGAGTAGTGGGATTGCTGGGTCATATGGTAGTTCTATTTGTAGTTTTTTAAGGAACCTCCATACTGTTCTCCATAGTGGCTGAACCAATTCACATTCCCACCAGCAGTGCAAGAGTATTCCCTTTTCTCCACACCCTCTCCAGCATTTATTGTTTCTAGATTTTTTGATGATGGCCATTCTGACTGATGTGAGATGATATCTCATTGTAGTTTTGATTTGCATTTCTCTAATGATTAATGATGTTGAGCATTCTTTCATGTGTTTGTTGGCAGTCTGTATATCTTCTTTGGAGAAATGTCTATTTAGGTCTTCTGTCCATTTTTGGATTGGGTTGTTTGTTTTTTTGATGTTGAGCTGCATGAACTCAATAAACAATAAATGCTGGAGAGGGTGTGGAGAAAAGGGAACCCTCTTGCACTGTTGGTGGGAATGTAAATTGATACAGCCATATGGAGAACAGTATGGAGGTTCCTTAAAAAACTACAAATAGAACTACCATACGACCCAGCAATCCCACTACTGGGCATATACCCTGAGAAAACCAGAATTCAAAAAGAGCCATGTACCAAAATGTTCATTGCAGCTCTATTTACAATAGCCAGGACATGGAAGCAACCTAAGTGTCCATCAACAGATGAATGGATAAAGAAGATGTGGCACATATATACAATGGAATATTACTCAGCCATAAAAAGAAATGAAATTGAGTTATTTGTAGTGAAGTGGATAGACCTAGAGTCTGTCATACAGAGTGAAGTAAGTCAGAAGGAGAAAAACAAATACCGTATGCTAACACATATATATGGAATCTAAGAAAAAAAAAATGTCATGAAGAACCTAGTGGTAAGACGGGAATAAAGACACAGACCTACTAGAGCACGGACTTGCAGATATGGGGAGGGGGAAGGGTAAGCTGTGACAAAGTGAGAGAGTGGCATGGACATATATACACTTCCAAACATAAAATAGATAGCTAGAGGGAAGCAGCCGCATAGCTCAGGGAGATCAGGTAGGTAGTTTGTGACCACCTAGAGGGGTGGGATAGGGAGGGTGGGAAGGAGGGAGACATAAGAGGGAAGAGATATGGGAACATATGTATATGTATAACTGAATCATTTTGTTATAAAGCAGAAACTAACACACCATTGTAAAGCAATTATACTCCAGTAAAGGTGTCAAAAAAAAAAAAAAAGAAGTATAGAGTATTCGAAAGGGAGCGTCTATCTCCTTTTGGCCAAAGGCTTCATTAAGGAAAAGGAAAGAGTGTTTGAATTATCAATATCCAGAGATAAGGTAGATTGTAGGAGCACAGTTGTGGGTATTTTAAAAAAAAAAGAATAGGAATTGTTTGGCAAATAATGAATGTGCAGTGCATTAAATACATAAAAGAAAGTAATGGGAAACTATTGAAGGAAGGGACTTGAATGGCAAAGGAAAGAAAACTTGTGAGCAGGAAAGGCATGTTGGGAATTGTCATTAAAAGGATAATTAACTGACAGTAGTGTGCATGAAATGGGCTGGATCCAGAAAAACATGGAGATTATTAATGCAATTGTACATACTGGACTATTCCCATAAATCACCCTAAGTTCTAAGTTATTCATATTTCAAAAGTTAATAACTTTATATATTAAGTTGTGGAAATACTAGAATTACTTCTACAATACAACTATATGGTACATAGATTCCAGTCATCAGTCATATAATAATTTGCTTCTCTTTGATTATAAATCCCAGAATATATATTCAGGGTTTGGAATCTGAGAAGTCTCTTTTTCAAAATACTTTACATATTATATGAGCTATGTTAAAGTGGATCTAAGTTTAGTTCGTGCATCATCACGTTTCAGAAGCTGCTAGTGAGCCAGGTCGTGATATGTCTTTTTCACATATACATGAATATAAAAATAGCACTATATGTATAAATTTTCTTTTTAAGGTGCTTTACAAATATTATTTCTCCCTATATTTTATACTCCCTATACTTAATTCTCTCCTTTTATTTTATACTGCTTTATCTTTTCTGTAGCACACTTAATCAGATCTGCTTCCTTACCCTCAGGTGGAACATCTGGTAAGTAGTATTTATGGTGGAGTAGTATCTGGGAAGATAATTGACATGCAAGACAATATAGCACAAAAGTTAAGAGCTCAGATCCTCGTGTGACAACCTGGATTGAAATAGTATGTTTTCCTCTTAACAGGGCTTCTTAACCACTGGGCCTCAGTTTTCATATCCGTAAAACTGGGATAATAATCTTACCTGCCACGTAGGATTATTGTGAGGCTTAAATGAGGTAATATAAGTAAGAGCTCTTAGAACAGATTCTGCTAAGTGGAAAGCACTCAGTAGATGCTGTCATTATTTTTATAATTTGAGTTATTTAGATAATCTGCGAAAGCACTATATATACTTAACTAGAATAGTTCTCAAACTTTATTGGGCAAATTTTATTGTACAAAGGTTAGGAATTTATTAAATTATATATTCCTAGGTCACAGCTGAGAGATTCTGATTCTAGAATAGGGGTAAATTCCAGAAATTTGTCTCTTTTTAAGAAGCATCACAGGTAAACCCGTTATGGAACATATTTTCAGAAATTTTCCTTGAGTTTCAGAAAATGTAACAGTTGAGCTATTATAGGAATTGATGCATTGGATATTACTAGTTTCCATGTAAATCATACAACTTTGGAAAGAATTTTGGCATTTCTATCAAAAGCTACAAAAATGTTTTATGATTTGATTCAATAAATCCATTTTTGATTATTTTTCCTAAGGAAATAATCCAAAATGTTACATTAGTTCATCCTTTATTTTAAAATTTTGATATCAAACATGACAATGTCTAAATATAGATTGCTATCTGAATTATTGTTTATCTGTTTAGCGGATCATTGCATAACCATTAGATTTATAATTGTAAGTACTACAGTATCATAGGAAAATATATAGAAAATTAGAAAGCATAATTTATATGCACACAGTATTTGCAGTTGTGTGAAAATGTAACTTGGCAGGTGTTACAAAGAATGAAAGGAATATGCTCAAATTTAAAATAGTTGGCCTAGGATTAATTTAAAAGGGGGGTATATATACGTATGAACCCATTGTAAGCTATTTGGACAATGCATGGATTAAATTCAATGAATTATGCTTTCAGACTCAGCTTTCTTTGTATCATATAGTCTCTCCCAAGATAAAACAAAAATAAAGCTTCACAAGTTTTATTGTCAACACTTTCCTATAGATTCAGAGGCATTGGGTCCTCTCTAGCCTATTTGCTGAGTAGAGCCCTGATGTCAGGGATCCTTCTGACTCTCAAAGATAGAGAAAATGTATTAATTATCAGTACAATTCTAGAATGTTACACTAAGGGTTAATAATTGCTTTCTGCTCACCTGCTGGCTTATGAAAAGAGAGCTGACAGGCATTAAAGATTTGACATTACACACACACACACAAATACCATAAGCCCAAACACAGCCAGTTAGTATAAATTTGGTACTCCCACCCCTTGCTGGTATCTTTTAGTCGATGAGTAATCAGTTAAATGACAGATTGGTGGCAAATGGTAAAGCAGAAAATAGGGTATGGCATGATACAAGAAAGTTTCTGTTTTCTATCATATAGGTTGTTTTTATTTATTCTTGTGGGACAGTTCGAGTCTTAAGATTTTTCTGGATTATCATTCTAAGAGAAAGTTAATCTACTAAATTGTGTTTTTATCAATTAGGAAACAACAGAAAATGCAACTCAACTTGGCTTAAACTACAAAAAGAATATATTGGTTTATAACATTTAACAAGTTTATAGGTAGTTAGGGTTCAAGTATAGTTTAATCAGAGCTCCAGCTGTGTTTTTTGGTTTTGATTGATTAGTTGGTTGATTGGCTTATTTATCAATATTTATTTTTTATACTTCTCTCAACTTTGCCCTCTCACAGGCTGACAAAGTAGACAGCAATTCTAAGTTATTGATATTGAGAGAAAGCTTCTATGTCTCTGAATTCCCAGTGGACGATCATAGACTCACTTTGATTGTATTGGCTGGTTTAGGTAGTATACCTGAAGTGATCACTTTGGCAAGGGGTTAGAATGTGCTGATTGGTTTAACTTAGTTCATGCTTCAGCATTGAAGCTGGAAGTCCAAGATCAGGGTACCACTATGAGGACAGCAAGAAGGTGGCCACGCAAGCCAGGAAGAGAGCTCTCACCAGAACCTAACTAGGCTGGTACCCTGGTCTTGGACTTCCAGTTTCCAGGACTGTGAAAAAATCAATTTCAGATGGTTAAGCCACCTAATCTGTTAGTTTGTTATGGCAGCGTGAGCTGACTAACATACCTGGCAAGCTTAAATGTTATACAACTGTCAAGTTTAAGGAGTATGTAGTTACTGTCTTATATCTTGATTTAGTTGAGTCTTTATTTAGTTCTAATATTTTCCCCTCATATTCCTTGCCTTTACTGGAAAATAATGTGCCTCATAGTGTGGCAGTAGATGGCCACACTTCATAGTGTAGCAGTAGATCCTTGAAAGTAATGTTTTTAGGTGCAGAAAGGACAGATAGTTTTAATTGTCCCATTTCTATATTCTTCTGTAAATATAGAATATTGAATCCAGTTTTTATATATAGATAAAATTTTGCTTCAGGTTTTTTTAAAAGAAAATATTTCCATTTTTAATGTTCACCTTAGAATTACAAGATGGTCATGCAATTCATACGTGGTACTGAATAGGTCAATAAAGTCCTTCTGACAGCTTACTATTGAAGTTGCTACTATATCTTGACATTTATAATATACCAAGATGAAATCTGGTCTTTAGCATCGTGATCACTATTATTGTCATCAGCTCTAAATCAGTTTCTTCTGGGTTCTTGGATCAAAAGAGATGAAATAAAGACTGATACTGTTTCAACTGAAAGACATACAAATAACAGCTACTGCCAAAGATTGCTGAAATTAGAATACATAAAATATCAAATAGTGCCACAAAGTAAACATTTCTTTGGAAGACAAATCAAATATGTCTTACCTGTTCTCTGTTAAATTAATACAAATACACTATTCTTTTTTTTTTTTTTTTTTTTTTTTTGCGTTACGCGGGACTCTCACTGTTGTGGCCTCTCCCGTTGCGGAGCACAGGTTCCGGACACGCAGGCTCAGCGGCCATGGCTCATGGGCCCAGCTGCTCCGCGGCATGTGGGATCTTCCTGGACCTGGGCACGAACCCATGTCCCCTGCATCGGCAGGCGAACTCTCAACCACTGCGCCACCAGGGAAGCCCTCTATATTCATTCTTGAATATTACGCCAAAACAGTAACATAAAATTCAAGTTATAAATTGAAGCACTGTTAATTCAAAACTATCTTTTCTGTTTTATATTAAAGTGTTAAGCTAAAACAGATTTTCTTCCTATCCCAAAATAGTTACATAAGAACAGTCTGTTGTCACAGAAATCATTCTATTATAAAGGGTATAGTCTTTATTTAAAATGTTAAGCTCCAAATATTTATCCTTTTGAGCCATCTGCTCTCCTAAATACCCGTAGTATTTTAGACTAAAATTTGAAAAATGGAAATACTTGAAAACCTTTTCATTGTTGACTTGATTTTTTTATAGCATGTGTCTTGCTTTGAGTGAAATAGATTGATGCTCACGTGAGCTTACTTGCAAAACATTACATTACCCTTATTAAAAAAAAATTTTAAATCCTCTTATAGAAAGGACCCTCGATATCTGAAATTATTTTATTAAAAATACAATTTGTGATCTAAATAAATTTAAATAGAAACTCTACTCAATATATTTATTCCCACAGTAAATATATTTAACTCTTTTTTTGTCTATTCTTGACATTTTGTATATATATTTAACTCTTTAAGTTTAAAATTCTATTAGGTGAATTTATGTTTAAAATCATTACCTTAATTAACTAAGAAAGTTTCTGTTAGGAATGTGTGGAGAAAAGTTTGCTCCTCACTCCCTCCTAATGAAATCATTTTAATATTGCCTTTATAACTCCAGAAAATTAATAATGTCTTTAATTAGCCATTTTTATGAATACATGTTTTGTTGAATATTTCATATTTCCTTTTTGGATGTCATTTCTCTAAACATTTGGAGAGAGATTAGTCACGCTTGTACTACCTCTGCTCACCCATCACTCACACACACGCATGCACATGTGTGTGCACACATGCACACACACACACCCATTCCCAGAAGACCGAAAAATGGAAAGAAAGATGCATTAGAGATGGACAAAATAGGGGTTTAAGAAAAGTCCCTGAGAAGTAGTAACCATGATCTTAGAATGAATTTTCAATTCAAATTCGTATCACCTGGACTGTACAAAAAAACGTAAATTTGTGAATTTAGTTTAAAGTAGTTCGTGACTGATAGTGCTTCTGAGCACCTCACAGAAACAAATGCAGATTCCCTGGTGAATATATTTTATCCTAAAATTCAAAGAAATGCCACAGATTATTTCCTATGAATATGAAAAGCCACAAGGAAATCATGTACCATGAATGAGAATTACCAGAATCACTGGACAAGTTTTGTAATTTGATTTGGAGGCAGTTGCATTTGTGGATTCTATTCTATTTGGATGGGATTGTATATGCCCCCAAAGCAAGAAATTTATTAATTTTTTACTGTCTAGTATCCTTCCCCTGTTAGGATTCATTTGTGGAAGCAATGGTCCAGTATCCAGCAGCCATGATAGTGGCCTGAGCTTGGAGAAATATGTTCTAGAGTCTAAGCCATGCTCTTTGTTCCACTAAAATATAATACAGTTATTTTTCCTGCTCCTTTTGTAGTTGATTTTGTTTCCACTTGTCTTCTAAGCCTGATTTTCTGGCCTTAATTTGGATTTTCAAACTTCTATTTCTTGTTTATGCCCTTTTTTGCTTAATGAAGATGGGGTTAGTTTTTTGGTTGTTTGCAACCAGTTATTTTGGTAATTGCCTTCACATTAGAAGGACCCTGTGCATTTTCTCAACTGTTCCTTCCTTGTGAACACAAACCAGGAAAAAAGCTTGCCTCTGTTGAACATGAGCATGTCACCGCCATGTAGAGAGTTTGTTTGTTTTTTGTTTGTTTTTTTTTTTTTTTTTTTTGTGGTACACGGGCCTCTCACTCTTGTGGCCTTTCCCGTTGCGGAGCACAGGCTCTGGACGCGAAGGCTCAGCGGCCATGGCTCACGGGCCTAGCCACTCCACGGCATGTGGCATCTTCCCGGACCGGGGCACGAACCCGTGTCCCCTGCATTGGCAGGCGGACTCTCAACCACTGCGCCACCAGGGAAGCCCCTGTTTGTTTGTTTTTGAATGGCTCCAGTTTATACTTTTGGTTGATTTTTAATCTCTATTTTCCCCTCATAGTCCTAGTGAGCCCCACTCTCAATTTAAACACTAATAGTTTTCTTTTAAAAAAAAAAAAATAAAACACTGATAGTATTCTATTTTCTATCCAAACACTTAAAAGGACAAAATTCATTGCTTTTCAAGGTAACATATGCCATTTCTTTTTCTTTTTTTAAAACATGGCTCCAATGTATTCAGTATCCTCTCTTTTATTGAGCCCAGATTTATCTCATTGCTGGTTCTAAATCCCTTCACAAGGCATCCAGAAAAGCTTACTCAACCTTCCATATAAAAGCTCTTTAATTACTTGAAAATAGCTAACAAGGTCAAGGCTCATTTTTTTCTTTGGATTTTTTTTTTTTTTTTTTTTTTTTTTTACCTTGTCAAAAGGGAGAAACTTTAGAATTTAATGTTTGGCAAGTCAGTATAGGAATAAGTCATCATTAGTGAAGAATAAACATTAGCCATATTGTTATTTTAAACAAAAGTTTTATTTTTGCCTTCAGAATTCTGCCTGTTATTTACTGCTTCTCATCCTTTCTCCTAAAAGTTCCCAAGCTTTCAGCCATCTCAATTAAAGCATAACTTACAGTTTTAACTAGCACAACTATATGTAATTGGTTGATGATACTGGATCCAATTGTGTATGTTCTGTAGCCTTCTTTCTGTCTACAGCTTGATTATAAAATTGCTTTGAGTAAAGTAAGAGACTAATGAAAGCCTACTCTGAGTTACACAAAGTTTAATTGTATTACCTCTACTTTCCTTTTTATATCCTTTCTCTCCTATCTTCATTGTCTTCATGATAGCTCCCTCTTCCTTTTATTAAATCTTTTCTCAGGAAAAGATCTGATCACTTAGTTTATTGAAGATTTAAGTGGCTGGTCAGAAACAAGTTCTTCCTCTGGACTCTCTGCAGTTTAAACAAGGAGTGAAGTCATATACTGTTTTTGGTGGGGAGTGGTAGGGTGTGCGTGTGTGTGTGTGTGTGTGTGAGATATCTTCATAGCAGCCGTTAAATCATACTATGCATGCAACTATCTACTTGTAAATCCAGTGCTTAGAATAAACAATGAATTATCTAATACATTTTGCAATTTTTTTGACACCATGAAAGAATGTAGTGGGTACTCAGTTCTTATATATTGAATAATTGACTAAAATTTCAGAATACTAAGAAGTTAGGAATTGTAGTTGACAAAATATTTTAAGATGCTATTATATACAAGTTAACAAAAGCACTGGCTGTCCAGATTGGACTCTGTTGATTGATTCTGCCTAGAAAGGCAGTCATCTATTTGAGCAGTAGTTTAGTTGCCATTTCTGGTTGGAGATTTAATATAGCAATGAATAATTTATCTTAGAAAGCTTCTTTATGAGGGATTATGATCCCAAGTAGTATTTGACGTGTGGATAAGGTCTTTTATGGTATAGGAGCTTCATCTCCAGGGTAGATGCCCATAAAGCCTCAAGTCAAATTGATTCTATTTACACTTCAGGTAGAAGACCCATTAGGGCAAAAGAGAGTGAAGACACCAAGCTTTCAAGTGTAAAAAATTCTACATCTCAATAGAGGTTATAAATACTACATAAAGTTTATTTGTTTGTGAATTTATTATTTTCATCTTTTTGTTGTTGTTATGCCTCTTTTTTTCAACTTTTTATTTTGAAAACTTTTAACTTTCAGAAGAGTTGAGAAAATAGTGTGATGAACACCTATACACTGCACACCTAGATTCATGAATGTTAGTATTTTCTAATACATGCTTTATCTATACATATATATGGCTCACTTTTTTTCCCTCCACTCTTTGAAAATATGTGCAAATATCATGGCATTTCACCCCTGAATACTTCAGCATGTGTCCCTAAAAATAAGGGTATTGTTCACAAAACCCTTATCATATGCTAGAAGTTTAACACTGATATAATAATAATATCACCTATTTTACAGTCCAGTCTAGATTTCTCCAGTTTTCCCAAAATGTTATTTATGTATTTTTAAATTCAATATTCCATCAAGAATCATGAATAGCATTTGTACTTTATTTTTAATTAATTTATTTTTTAAAATGTATTTTTTGGCTGCGTTGGGTCTTTGTTGCTGTGCACGGGCTTTCTCTAGTTGTGGCAAGCCGGGGCTGCTCTTTGTTGTGGTGCGCGGGCTTCTCATTGCAGTGGCTTCTATTGCTGCAGAGTACAGGCTGTAGGCTCACATGTTGCAGTAGTTGCAGCACACAGGCTCAGTAGTTGCAGTGTGCGGGCCCTAGGGCACGCGGGCTTCAGTAGTTGTGGCTTGCTGGCTCTAGAGCACAGGCTCAGTAGTTGTGGCACACGGGCTTAGTTGCTACGTGGCATGTGGGATCTCCCTGGACCAGGGATCGAAGCCGTGTCCCCTGCATTGGCAGGTGGATTCTTAACCACTGTGCCACAAGGGAAGTCCCATGAATAGCATTTGTTAGAGATATCTCTTCAGTTTATTATATAAGTTGTCAGAAATTTGATGCAGAATAATTCCATATTTTAGCAACTATGGAAAGTGTCTTTTCAGTCATGAAAATATATATATATATGTAGATAATTTAGAAATATTCCACTGTAATTTTTATTATATAGTTGAATTTATTATTTAAAGTGACATATTCCTTGAAAACAGTTTACTTATTGATGTATGTGTTTGTGATGCCCTAATTAAAATTCTTTTATCTCTTTTTAAAAATTTATTTTTAAAATAATAATATAGTAAAACTGACTTTCTTTTCTAACCACCACCACAATCAGGATACAGAATGGTTCCATTATGCCCCCCAAATCCTTTGTATTTTCACTTCATAGTCACACCATGACATCCTCATTCTACCTCTGATGACAAACACTGATTTGTTTTCCATTACTATAGTTTTTGTTTTTCTAGAATGTCAAATAAACTGAATCAGATGGTGTGTACCCTTTTGTGACTGGCTTCTTTCAGTGCATTGTCTTTGAGATTCATCCAAGTTGTGTGTATCAATAATTTATTCCTTTTTACTGAACAACTGTGGATATACCACAGTTATTTATCCATTCCCCTATTGAAGGACATCTTGATTGTTTCCAGCTTTTGCCTATCACAAATGAATTTGCTGTGAACATTTATATATAGTTTCTTATGTGAACGTAGGTTTTCATTTTTCTGGGATAAATACTCAGAAGTAAAATTCTTTGGTCATATGGTAAATGTGTATTTAACTTTATAAAAAACTGCCAAACTGCCTTCCAACATTTGCATCATCTTGACACTGGAGTTAGTTGATTGTCTTTTTCTGAGTTTGTATCCTGTATTATAAGACCCTGAGTCTTAGATCCTGTGAATAATGATATTTTTGTGGACTTCTGTGGGCTGTGATTCTAATATCAGCTCTGTTTTACAAGACTTTGCCATGCTATTTGGGTTTGTCCTTCAGTGCACCCTTAGTGGTCACTCAGGACCTGCCTATGGGTCTACTCATTACTGAAGGTCTTTAAATCTTTGGTATGCTAATTAGGATCTCAGGTTCATCCATAAATGGGCAGGTCAAGAGTGAGTCCGTCAGTTCACAATAGCTTTATGGGGTTGCTTTCCTGGTCTCCCTTCTCAGTTGTTGCCTAGGTATTCTCTGCTTCCTTGCAGTCTGCTTTTTGTTCCTCAGGGAAGAAACTGCTCTCTTCAGCAGTTGCACTACATCCAGGGCTGTGTGGTGGGAAGACAGTGACATACAGGAAAAACCTACAGGGTTTGGCCCTGCCCTTTTGGTTGTCACTGCTTCTCTGAGAGTTCGCTTCACCTTCCTCAGAGTTTTGGCTCCTGTAAGCTCTCATTTCCGGCCTCACTTATCACAGTTGCTGTGGGACTGCCCAGGCAATTGTGGTATGGAAAAAAGGAGAAGGAAAAAAAGAAAAGAACATAGGGATTTCTCCAACTCTTTATCAGTGCTTTAAGAGTTTAGAGCCACGGTCCCCAACCTTTTTAGCACCAGGGACCAGTTTTGTGGAAGACAATTTTTCCATGGACTGGGGGTGCGGGGGGTGGTTTTGGGATGATTCAAGTGCATTACATTTATTGTGCACTTTATTTCTATTATTATTACATTGTGATATATAATGAAATAATTATACAACTCACCATAATGCAGAATCCGTGGGAACCCTGAGCTTGTTTTCACTTGCCACTGACTGATAGGGTTTTGATGTGAGTCTGCAAGCAATTAATTTATTATGGTCTCTGTACAGTCAAACCTCTCTGCTAATGAGAATCTGTATTTGCAGCCGCTCCCCAGCGCTAGCGTCACCGCCTCAGCTCCACCTCAGATCATCAGGCATTAGATTCTCATAAGGAGCATGCAACCTAGATCCCTTGCATGCGCAGTTCACAGTAGGCCTCATGATCCTATGAGAATCTAATGCTGCCGCTCTGACAGGAGGCAGAGCTCAGGTGGTAATGCGAGTGTTGGGGAGCGGCTGTAAATGCAGATGGAGCTTCGCTTGCGCTCCCGCTGCTCACCTCCTGCTGTGCAGCCCAGTTCCGAACAGGTCCTGGACCACTACCAGTCCGTGGCCCAGGGGTTGGGGACCCCTGGTTTAGAGAATTTCTCCTGGATCTCACCTGCATCACACAGTACTCACTTCTGGGTTCCTGGTTCCTGGCTTCATTGAGTTCAGGCAAGAGATAAGAGGGGAAGAAATGTTAAATTTACCACTGTTTCAGTGGTATTTTGAATTTTGATGTTCTTCCCTGATGTGCCTGTTAGCATTTTTTTTGCACAGTTTTCAAACATTCTGTCCAGGTTTTATAGTTGAATTGCTGGGAGCTAAAAGGAGTCTGGTCTTTATTCCATCTCACTGGAACCAGAACTGCTAATTGAATTTTTAAAGGGTATTGAGGATATAATTGACCATCTACTTTAGTAGATAATTTCCAAACTGTGGGAAAAGCGAATTTAAAACAAACATCAGGCTCTTTTTGTTGTCGTTGTTATTTGTACCTTTGGCATGAGATAAAATTTGTGGAAGGTGTAACTAGAACATCATAAGAAGAAATTGATCCTAAGTGAAATATTAATTCATTCAATAAAAACGTAATAAATAGCAACTCTATGCCTGGGACTGGAATATGATAATGAAGAAGATAGGTAGAGTTTATTTTCTGTAAGGGGGTAACAGATATGAGACAGGCATTTATAGTACACTGTAAAAACACTATGTTCAGAAGTGCAAAGAGAACACTTAAATTGTTTTTTTCTTAAAGTATTTTTTAATTTATTCTTTAAGATACAACTTTTAAGGGTGTGGGGCCATGTTAAAGTTAAATGTACATTAATGCATTGATATATGAAATAGCTGAAGATTTTTAAAAATTCATTTAAAATAATTCTATAAATTAAATAAACAATTGGCCCAGCAGGTAAAAGGAAGATATTTCATATTTTTGTAATGAAGCCATAATATTTTTTTCTCTCAAAACTTTAAATGCCACATTATTTACTTAGGTAGTGAACTATAATTTCAACATTAAATAAATTTCCAAGCTTTTTAACTGCCAGACTGGAAAACAGTAGTCCATAGTCTTTTAAAATTGTCTTCTACCAGTGTATAAATACCTTATATCATTGTGTACTTTATACTTTTTTCCCCCCTAGGTAATTTTATATCCAGTCTCTAAGAGATCAAATTAGTCATCAGGCATTTTCTTTGATCAGTATGTTGATGTAGAATTGATAGACCAGATATTAAACTTGAACTAAAATATCATTAGCTATAGATTTTAAGATTGTCTTAGACCTGTCAAACGTAATATGTTACTGATGACTTTTAAAATTCTAAAATATTGAAAAATTAAGTGAAATTATGAGTTTGGAATTTGGTGACTTTGACTAAGATCATTCATCATGCCCTTCCATAGTTACCTCCTTTCCCAGGGCCATTTTCCCCAGTATCATTTCTTTACTTTACTCAGAATGCACTTCCCAATATTTCTGACTTAAGGTATTTCTCTATACCAGGACACATATTTCATATAACAAGATATGAATATCCTTACTGCCATTTTGTAAAGGAAATTTCTGAGAAATTTAGACAACTTGATGAGTTACTAAGAGATCTCAGCTCTTTCATTCTTGCAATAAGCATACATAAAGCTCCTCCTGTAGTTGGGCATATTTCTAAGCTTTGGAGAAATGAAGACATAGTTCCTGATTTTAAAGACCTTATGTGGTAAGGTAGAAAGCCATGATAATAAAACAGGTGGAATAAGATAAATGCCAAAAATAAGGAATACAAGATATAATACATGCACATTTAATAACTTCCCCTTAACCATTTAACTTATTTTCTTAATTACTTCTGTGAAACACACTGACAGATGTTCATAATACACTAAACCTTTTCCATTAGAGTAACAGACTGTTCTCTAGCATAGCTGCATACTTGTTCCCAGCAATTGGCATTTATGCTTCCAAGAATCAGTTGTATTTATCTCAAACCAGTTTATCCTGATAGAACTTTTTATTATAATCCCTGAATTAAACATTAAAAACTGTTGAAATAAGAAAGCGAAAAATTCATTTGTGTTAAAACTATTTTTAGAAAGATTGTAAAGTTGAGTTACTTAGAAATTTGTTTGAAAATTAGATATTATATGAGATAAAATCATACAAATATATTCTAATGATAGTTCCATAAGAAATTATAGATAATTAATTATTGAAAGAAACCTGATGCAAAACTCCAATCAGAAGACCCGTACTCAGAGAAAAACCTTAGCCAAGTCACATCAGAAGATTGGTGAGTAGATGTTCATGTATATGTTTTAAGGTAAAATGGAATGTGTAAGGAATTGTTTTTATGATACCCTACCTTAACTAATTTTATTGATTAATCAACCAACACTCATGTTGAAATAGGCCTAGTTTTCATAGTCAATGAAACATAATCAGTTCTGCTTTTTCTAATGACTTTTCTTTATCAGAAAAGATTTTGAGTATTAAACAACTGTGAGGCTTTTTGTTACATTACAGTTTTTTCTTCTTTTTTTCCCCTTAGTTTATGTCTCCTGAGTCCATATGCCTTTCTATTCAGTTGAATACTAGTATCGTTGGAGCCGAAGTTTGCTGAGCACTAGTAATCATTAACATACAAACCCAATTATTTTGTTCATTCCTTTTTTTATAGACAAGTTAAAAAATGTGCCTGGCATTATCTCCCAAATTTGATGTCTATTTTACATTTCACCTAACTAGGTAACAAAAGGTACAGAAATATTGTGTTGAAGTAGAATACTGGAATAGGAGCCAAGAGATGTGACTTCTATGCCTGGTGCAACGTTAACTGGGATGACCTTGGACTAGGCACTTATATATGTTTTTTATCTTAAAATGGAGAGTTAAACTAAATTACTTCTGAGCTATTTTTCCTTCATAAAACCCAAACAGAATAACCCAAACAAATGCAGTCACTCTTTTATAGATTTCGACTTCTTTCAGAAGGCATTCCTTTTCTGGGGTTCTGATATTTGACTCTGCAAGTGTCACTACTCTGATACTAAAATCAAACTTATAATAGCTCTGTTTTCTGAATCTGGAAATATAGAAAGGGCACAAATGTAGTAGCCATGGTCTTATAGGTTTAAAAGAAGAAAAATGTATTAATTTGGGGGGAGTGAGGACGATGGCCTCAGTGCCTTTTTTTTTTTTTTTTTGCGGTACGCGGGCCTCTCACTGTTGTGGCCTCTCCCGTTGCGGAGCACAGGCTCCGGACGCGCAGGCTCAGCGGCCATGGCTCACGGGCCTAGCCGCTTCGCGGCACGTGGGATCTTCCCGGACCGGGGCACAAACCCGTGTCCCCTGCATCGGCAGGCGGACTCTCAACCACTGCGCCACCAGGGAAGCCCCTTTTTTTTTTTTTTTTTTTTTTTTTAAGCAGAGGTAAATTTGATTTATAATGTCAACCTGTACTTTTTTTTTTCTTTTTTGTAGTAGGAACAAAATAAATTAAAGCTTGATAGGGCTCAGTAAAATTATAAATGTTGTTGGCCTTCTTGTATTTTATCCATGTAGAAAATCTGATGATTAAATCCTCAACTAAATGAGTTTGAGACTGGACTGAACATGCTCTAAGACTTCATGATTTTGACCCTTTTTATTTATTTTCCCATGTTACTGTTACTCCTAATTGTGGTAGATAGCTTTGGCTTAGATTCCAGCAAGCCAGGCAAGCTGGAACAATTGTCCTGAAAATAAAATTTTTGTTTGTTTTGCTGGGATAGCCTTTGGCTGATTTTCTAATTTTTTAGATTTGGCTCAGAATTAATTATGTGTTACTTTTTTTTTTTTTTTTTTTTTTAATTATGTGTTACTTTGATAGCAATGTAAGATTTGTATTTATAATATTCTTTTTTTTTCTAGAAGTTGTAAAATTTAAAAATAGCAGAAGAGCAGTAAATGATATTGAAAAATTTGTGGCACTCACATTTTGGACATGATCTTCTGAACGCTCCTAAAAGAAGCATTGTTCTATAGTATATTGGTCTTATACCTATCCTTGTTTTCTTTTAAAAAATTTTATTTTCTATAAATATTTATTTTTTTATTGAAGTATAATAGTTGATTTACAGTGTTGTGCCAGTCTCTACTGTACAGCACAGTGACTCAGTTATACAGATATATCCTTGTTTTCTTTTTATCTTTTCATACTTGAAACAAACTCTGGTTAGAGGAGAGATTAGGGTACCTTCCTCCTTTTGCAAGCTTGTGTTTATGAATCACATATTTAGAACCAGAGGTCCACAGCAGTGTTTTTCCAACTATGATCTTGGACCACTTACATCGGAATCACCTAGAGTGCTTGCTTAAAATGCTTATTTCTGGACCTCATCCAAAACCTGTTGAATCAGAATCTTTAGGGATGGAATTCAGGAATCTGGATTTTAACAGGCTCTCATGTGGTTCACATGCCCACTTAATGTAGAGTAATGGTCTCTGAAGTGGGTGGCATATACTCCAGAGTACAGCTTTTTGAGACCATTGTGACGAAGACTAAATCCTGTGCACCAAAATCTACTCTCTCTTTCTTCCTTCCTAACCTTCTATTGCAGTTAGGCATGGCCATGCGCTGACTGCCAGCCAAGGGGAATATGAGCTTACATTATTTGCTACTTCCCCGGCCTGGCCCTTATAAACGTCTATGCATATTCTTCTATTTTGTTTTTTCCTTCCTCTTGCTAACCAGGACTGAGATGACCATTATTAAAAGCTTAGAAGCAAAATGTTGAAAATAGTAGAGCCTTGTCACTGAATTTTGGGGGAGACATTATATCATCTAAGCCTACCTACCCTATCTAATATGGTAATGTTTTGGATTGAGGCAAAAATGTTAAAACTTACATTTATATATTTTGTTTTGTTTTTTTATTGAAGTGTAATGTGAGTCAGGGTTGGAAAGGTACTAATTTAAATACAGTGTACTGTTAGTCTCTAAAACAAGGAAAAGGAAAAGAATAGTTTAAAAGGGAGACTTCTAAAATGGTACCAAAAAAAATATTTCGGTTGGTGAATGACCAAAAGCAGTACAGGGTAATACATGTCAAAGTTTGCCTCAGGTCCTGACCTTCAAGAGTTTCTCCCTACCAACTTATTAAAATTATGATTAGTTAATATTTATGCAAATGTCTGCTTAATGTCTCCTTCCTTTTATTATAAATTATATGAGTGCAAAGATTGTCTATCTTAGTCTCTTATTTATCCCCATTCCCATTACATTGATACATAGTAGTATTTGCTCAAAAAAGTATTTGTTGAAAATATTCATGAATTTGAATGTTTAACTTACATATTTACTTAAAAAGTACTTATGAAGAACTTACAGATTTAGTATGAATGTTCATTGCATGTTTACATGTCAATATTTAACAGCTAAGAATTATTCAGTGCTTACTTAGAGGTTATAAATGCCTTAACACTTATTATTTATTGTCAGTAATCCTGTGAGGTAGATGATGGTACAGTTTCTGTTTTACAAGCAAGCAATGTGCAGTTTAGATAGAGCAAATAATTTGCTGCAAGGACACGTAGATTTATAAGTGACAGATTCTGGACTCAAACCATTTGTTTTTAGTATCTTTGGATTCTTATATTAACTTTGTGTCATATACCCAGTTGTTCATTAAGTAAGGGATGGTTGCAAAATTAACGTCTATATAATTATTATTTCAAATAAATAAATGAGTACTTTGGATTATTTCATATGTGCTGAAAATAATAGTCATCTTTGATAATGAGCATGATATTTCATAAATTTAGGTTTTGTTTAAATCTGAATTACATAAAAGAAAACAGAGCAGCCTTATTTCTAAGTTAATTCTGCAAAGCAGAAATAGAAATCCATGGCAATTAATGAAGGAGGAGCACATAGTGGACCTAACTTAGTTATTTTCTTGCTTGTTCTACAAATACTTGAGCTCAGCTCATTAAATTTTCTATTATTTCTTTAAAACCAGTTGCAGTAAGCAATAATACAAGGAGTGAAGGGAGATGACAACTGAGTAAATCAAGATATTTTGTTGAGAGTGTGTTTACGTGAGATTAGGGTGGGGAATCTGGAAAAACCCATGATGATGTGAAAAAATAAAACTTACTGGTATATTTTATTTGGACTGGTAGAATCTCTAAGAACTAAAGAACTAAGAACTAGAGAACTGGAGGTATTCATTATATAGGATCATCTTTTTTTAAAGAATATGTCAGTCTTATCTTAATGACTAAAAAAGTATGCAGAAGTGTATATCCATGTATAAAAAAGGGAATATCTGTATATATCTCTATCTATCTATGCAGTTGCTTTTATATGCATAGAGGGACACATAGGAAACAGGTGTATCAGGCTAGGGAGGAAGAGTTTTCACCATGCTTTCCTAACATTGGATTTTTTTTTCAACCATTTAAGTGTATTATTTATTCCAGAAAGTAACTTAAATGAAAAATAATGATATCTTAAAACAAGTTAATTTTTCTGCATTTTGGGAGAAAACTGTAATCAGAATGAATTTATGATATTTATGATTTTCAATTGAATTTTCTGAGAGCTTTCTCTTTTTAATTGGTTATTAGCAATTTTGATATTAGCCATGGTGTTTTTCTAGATCTAGTGTCCTCTACTTGATAATAATTAAAATGTTTAAGATATATCCTCTACCTTTTTAAAAATAGCTATTATTTTATTCAGTTCTACCTGTGAACTGAATTCTTTGTTCATCTTCACGTTAAGTATATGTTTGATTCCTTTAATTTCATGAAGCCTATCAATAATTATTAATTGTATTTTATTTTATATCAGAAATGAAGTTGTAGAAATTTTTAGCTTTATTGAGATATAATTTGATATACTAAAAATTGCACACATTTAATATATGCATCTTGATGAGTTTGTGCTTTTGCAAACACCCATGAGACTGTCACCACAATGAAGGTACTAAATATACCCATTACTTCCAAAAATTTCTGTGTTCTTTTGTGTTGTTGTTTGGTAAGAACACTTAATATGAAATCTGTCCTTAACATATTTTAATAAATACCATATAGTTAACTATGGGTACTGTGTTGTATAGTAGATCTCTAGAACTTATCTTGTATAAAGAAACTTTATATCCATTGGGAAAGAATTTCTCATTTCTCTCTCCCCACCAGGCCTTGGCAACCACCATTCTATTTTCTGCTTCTGTGGCACTGACTATGTTAGATACCTTATATAAGTGGAATCATGCAGTATTTTCCTTTTGTGACTGCCTTATTTCACTTAGCATAATGTCCTCTAGACTCATTCATATTGTTGCAGATGTCAGGAATTCTTTCATTTTTAAGGCTGAATAATATTCCAGTGTATGTATGCACCATGTTATCCATATCCATTTATTTGTCGATTGACATTTGGGTTGCTTCCATATCTTGGCTATTGTGAATACTGCTGCAGTGAACATGGTGCAGATATCTCTTTGAGATCCTGATTTCAGTTCTTTAGGATATATACCCAGAAGTGGGATTGCTGGATCATATGATAGTTTTATTTTTAATATTTTAGGGAACCTCCGTACTGTTTTCCAGAGGGGCCGCACTGTTATACATTCCCACCAACACAGTGTAAGTGTTCCTTTTTCTCCACACTCTGGCCAACACTTGCTAGCTCTTGGTTTTTTGAAAATAGCCCTCCTAACAGGTGTGAAATGGTAGGTCATTGTGGGTTTGATCTGCGTTTCTCTGATGGTTAGTGATGCTGAACATCATTAGTGATGATGAGTGATGTTTCATATACCTGGTGGCCATGAGTATGTCTTCGTAGGCAAGTCCTTTGCCTATTTTTTAATCAGCTTATCATTATCATCATCATTATTATTTTTCTATTGTGTTGGAGATTCTTAAATATTTTGAATATTAACCTCTTATCAGATAGATGGTTTGCAGATATTTTCTTTCCTTCTGTAGAATACCTTTTCACTCTGCAGATTGTTTCCTTTGCTGTGCAGAGTCTTTTTAGTAATGTAGTCCTTCCCACTTGTCTGTATTTTGGATTTGTTGCCTGTGCTTCTGGTGTCAAATCCAAGAGGTAGTGGCCAAGACAAATGTCAGGAAGCTTTCCCCCTATGTTTTCTCCTTGGAGTTTTGCAGTTTCAGATTTTACATTTAAGTTTAGTTAATTTTGAGGGTTTCTTTTTTGTATATGGTATAAGACAGGTGTCCAGTTTCATTGTTTTGCATGTGGATATCTAGTTTTTCCAACATCATTTGTTGAAGAATCTATCCTTTGCCATTTAATATTTTTAGCATTCTTGTCAAGAATAGTTGAATGTATATATGTTGATTTATTTATGGAGTGTCTGTTCTGTTCCATTGGTCTATGTGTCTGTTTTTATGACAGAGTCATACTGTTTTAATACTTTAGTCCTGTAATATACTTTGAAATCAGGAAGTGTGATACTGGCAGCTTTATACTTCTTTCCTGAGATTGCTTTCGTTATTTGTGGTTTTTGCAGTTTTATATGAATTTTGGGATTGTTTTTCTATTCCTGTAAAAAAATGCCATTTGGATTTTGCTATGAATTGTATTCAATCTGTACCTTGCTTTGGGTAGTATGGACATTATAACAATATTAAGATTTCTTTCAGCAAGGTTTTGTAGTTTTTACTGTACAAGTTAGTTGCCTTTTGGTAAGTTTATTTCTAAATATTTTATTCTTTTTGACACTATTGTAAATGGAATTGTTTTCTTAATTTCCTTTTCAGGTAGTTCATCGTTAATATATAGAAATGCAACTGATTTTTGTTTGTTGATTTTTTCCTGAAACTTGGCTCAGCTCATTAATTATTTCTACCAGGTGTGTGTGTGTATTCTTTAGAGTTTTTCATGTATAAGTTTATGTCATGTATTTACAAACATAGACAATGTCATACTTCCTTTCCAGTTTGGATTCCTTTTATTTCTTTTTCTTGCCTAATTGCTCTGGTTAGGACTTCCACTACTATGTTGAACAGAAGTGGTGAGATGAGACGTCCTGTCTTGTTCCTGATCTTAGAGAAAAAGCTTTCAGTTTTTCACTGCTGAGTATGGTGTTAGCTGTGGACTTTTCATGTATGCCCTTTATTATGTTGCAATATATTCCTTCTAAACCTAATTTGTTGAGTGCTTTTATCACGAAAAAGTGTTAAATTTTGTCAAATACTTTTTCTGCATCTATTGAGATGACCAGTGATTTTTACCTTTTATTCTGTTAAATGTGGTGTATAACATTAATTGATTTGGATATGTTGAATTATCCTTGCATCCCAGGTATAAATCTTACTAAATCATGACATATGATCCTTTTATTGTGCTGGTGAATTCAGTTTGCTAGAATTTTGTTGAAGATTTTTGCATTTCTACTTTTAGAATATCAGTTTTTTTTCTGTTTCTGTTGGCTAAATATCAATTTATTTTTCCTATTTCTGTTGGCTTCCACTATCCTTGTACAGTCCCTTATCACATATGATTTGGAATATTTCACTATCCTTCTGACTTCTCTGTCTTTAATCTTTCACTAATTAGATCATTTTGCAGGCTATTCTTATAAAAGTTTTTTCCATCTTAGTCAAAACTCCATAAGCTCCCAGTGCTTTCATAAGTTAGTCCCTCCTTATTTACATATATTTATTTTCCACTAAATTTTGCACAGTTCCAGTGTTTTGCTGCCTTCTGTTTTCTACATGTACAGTTCTACAGTTTCTACCTCCGGGCTTTTGTTCATATTCTTTTCCCCTCTTTCAGGGTTATCTCCTACTTTGTCCAATCATATGTGGTAGAGAAATATATTAAAATATTTGTAACATTCTATACCCTTCATATCTCCCAACTCCATTTCTACATAATAGTTAGAAAGGCAAGTGAGAGAAGCCACTAAATTGCTTCACATAGTAAAGAGATGACTGGAGAAGGAGGAATTGAAAGGGGAAAGGAACATTAAAGTAAGAGATAAGTTTTGAGTAAGTTTTAGAGAGAAAGGAGAGAGATTGCAGTTAAATGAGATATGACTCTCTTCCCTTAGAGATTGACAAAAAGACCTTTTAAGAAATTTTGCTGTGTGCAGGTAGTATGCAATGTAATTCCTTCATTCACATATTTTATATTTAAAATAGTTTTTCCTTATATTTTCTCATATATGTGACTTTTTTCTCATGTATGAAAAAATATGAGAAAAATACATTAATATAAAGTAAAATGTATTAACTTTTTTTTTGTTTTTTGCGGTACGCGGGCCTCTCACTGTTGTGGCCTCTCCCATTGCGGAGCACAGGCTCCGGACGCGCAGGCTTAGTGGCCATGGCTCACGGGCCCAGCCACTTCCTGGATTGGGGTACGAACCCATGTCCCCTGCATCGGCAGGCAGACTCTCAACCACTGCACCACCAGGGAAGCCCTAACATTTTATATATTATATAGCATGCAAATAATTTATATAATACCTGCATATATAATATATAAGCCACACATATATATGTGCCCATTATATATATATATATGTAATTTACATAATTACATATGTTTTGCTCCTCTATCAAGATTATAAAGTTCGTGGAACCAAAAACCATCTCTTTGTATCCCACAGATAACCCTGAATATTGCTAAAGTGAGTTTCCGTTGCTTACTTTTTTCATCTTTGTATTAAAGAGTATATCTTTCCATCTGTTTGTGTCATCTTCAGTTTCTTTCATCAGTTTCTTAGAGTTTTCTGAGTACAGGTCTTTCACCTTCTTAGGCAGCATTATTCCTAGGTATTTTATTCTTTCTGATGTGATTTTAAATGGGATGATTTCCTTAATTTCTCAGTTTGTTGTTAGTTTATAGAAATGCAACAGATTTCTGTTTGTTACTTTTATATCCTGCAACTTCACCAAATTCATTGATGAGGTCTAGTGGTTTTTTGGTGACGTCTTTAAGATTTTCTTTGTAGAATATCATGCCATCTGCAAACAGTGACGGTTTTACTTCTTCCTTCCAATTTGGATTTCTTTTATATCTTTTTCTTGTCTGATTGCTGTGGCTAGGATTCAATACTATGGTGAATAAAAGTGGCGAGAGTGGTCATCCTAGTCTTGTTCCTGATCTTAGAGGAAATACTTTCAGCTTTTCACCATTGAGTATGATGTTTTACACCATGGAGTATATGGCCTTTATTATTTTGAGGTATGTCCCCTCTATGCCCACTGTCTCGAGAGTTTTTATTATAAATGGATGTTGAATTTTGTTGAAAGCTTTTCTTTCATCTATTGAGCTGATCATCTGATTTTTTTCCCTTCACTTTGTTAATACTGTGTATCACATTGATTGATTTGTGGGTATTGAACCATGCTTGCATCTCTCAGATAAATCCCACTTAATCATGGTGTGTCATCCTTATGTGTTATTGGAGTTGGTTTGCCTGTATTTTGTTGAGGATTTTTGCATCTGTGTGCTTCAGTGATATTGCCCTGTAATTTTCTTTTTTGTGTGATATCTTTTTCTGGTTTTGGTATCAGGGTGATACTAGTCTCATAGAAAGCCAGTGGGGATTACTTTCGAAAGTCCCAAAAGGCTGGGGTTAATAGAGATTTCACTCTTAAAGGGCACACTCAAATGGGTTTGGAAGCATTCCTTCTTAGGCAGTTTTTTTTTTATATTTGTTTTATGGGGTTCTTTTTAAAAATTAATTAATTTATTTTTGGCTGCATTGGGTCTTCGTTGCTGTGCGCGGGCTTTCTCCAGTTGCGGTGAGTGGGGGCTACTCTTCGCTGTGGTGCGCAGGCTTATTTCTCATTGTGGTGGCTTCTCTTGTTGTGGAGCACGGGCTCTAGGTGCGCGGGCTTTTACTAGTTGTGGCACGTAGGCTCAGTAGCTGTGGCTCGCAGGCTCCAGAGCGCAGGCTCACTTAGTTGTGGCACACGGGCTTAGTTGCTCTGCGACATGTGGGATCTTCCCAGACCAGGGCTCGAACCTGTGTCCCCTGCATTGGCAGGCGGATTCTTAACCACTGCGCCACCAGGGAAGCCCTCTTATGCAGTTTTTTAGAATAGTTCGAGAAGGATAGGTATTAACTCTTCTCTAAATGTTTGGTAGAATTTACCTGTGAAACCATCTGGTCCTGGACTTTTGTTTGTTGGGAGTTTTAAAATTACTGATTCAGTTTCATTACTGGTAAGTGCTCTGATCATATTTTCCGTTTCTCCCTGGTTCAGTCTTGGGAGATTGTGCATTTCTAGGAATTTGTCCATTTCTTCTAGGTTGTCCATTTTATTGTCATATATTATACTTGTTCGTAGTCTCTTACGATCCTTTGTATTTCTGTGGTGTTGGTTGCAACTTCTTTTTCATTTCTGATTTTATTGATTTGGGCCCTCTCTTTTTTTTCTTGATGAGTTTGGCTAATGGTTTATCAATTTTGTTTCTCTTTTCAAAGATCTAGCTCTTAGGTTCGTTGACCTTTTCTACTGTTTTTAAGTCTCTGTTTCATTTACTTCTGCTCTCATCTTTATGGTTTCTTTCCTCCCACTAACTTTGGGTTTTGTTTGTTCTCATTTTTCTAGTTCCTTTAAGTGTAAGGTTAGGTTCTTTATTTGAGATTTTTCTTGTTTCCAGAGGTAAGCTTTGTATTGCTATAAACTTCTCTCTTAGAAATACTTTTGCTGCATCATGTAGATTTTGGGTCTTTGTGTTTTCATTTTCATTTGTCTTCAGCTATTTCTTTATTTCCTCTTTGATTTCTTCAGGAATCCATTGGTTGTTCAGTAGCATATTTTTTAGCTTCACGTATGTGAGTGTTTTGCACGTTTTTTTTTTTGTAGTTAATTTCTAGTCTCGTTATACTGTTGTTGAAAAAGATGCTTGATAGGATTTAAATTTTCTTAACTTTACCGAGGCTTGTTTTGTGGCCTAGCATGTGATCTATCGTGGAGAATGTTCCCATGTGCACTTGAAAAGAATGTATATTCTCTTGCTTTTGGGTGGAATGTTCTCTCTCTCTCTAAATATATATGTATATGTGTGTGTGTATGTGTATATAAAGTCCATTTGGTCTAATGTGTCTTTTAAGGCCAGTGTTTCTTTATTGATTTACTGTCTGGGTGATCTCTCCATTGATCTAACTGGGATGTCAAAGTCCCCTACTATTACTGTGTTACTTTCAGTTTTTCTTTTTATGTCTGTTAATACTTGCTTTATATATTTAGGTGCTTCTGTGTTGGGTGTGTGTGTATTTACAATTGTTACATCTTCTTTTTGGATTGATCCCTTGATCATTATGTAATGTCTGTTCCAGGGCAGAGTCTGGCCTATTGGTGCGTGCCTGCATCTGTAGGCTGCAAGGCTACGGTTTTCTTGTGGCTGGTATCTACCCCTTGATGGGTGAAGCTGGTACCAAGGCTAGAGCAGGCTTGCAGGAGGGCAGGGCTGGGGCCCAGGGGATTCTGGGGCTGGTGCCTGCCCACTGGTAGATGGAACTGGGTCCTGGAGTCTCTGGCTGGAGGGCCTGTCGATCCTGGTTCTAGTGCCTGTACACTTGTTTGTGGGGACAGGTTCTGGGCTCTCTGGTGGGCAGGACTGTGTCCAGAGGAAGCTGAAAGCTGAGTGGGTCTTAAGGCAGCCTGCCTGCTGGTGGGTGTGGCTGTATCCCTGTCCATTAATTGCTTAGCCTGAAGTGTCTTTAGCACTGGTGCTTACAGCTTATTGAGCCAGAGCAGGGCTGGATCCTGCTAGAGGGAGGATTCCAAAATGGTGCTTGCCAGAACCAGTGTCCACATGGTAGAACAAGCTCCCAATAATGGTTGCTGCCAATGTCTTAAGTCTCCAGGGTAGGCTGCAGTTGCCTTCTGCTTTCCTGGGAGACTCTTCATGATCAGCAGGTAGGTCTGCCCCAGGTTCCTTCCGAATTAGTGCTTCTGCCCTGGATCCCAGAGCTTTTGAGACTTTGAGTGTGCCCTTTAAGACTGAAGTCTCTATCTACCCCAGGCTTTTGGGACTTTCGAAAGTAATCCCCACTGGCTTTCAATGCCAAATGCTCTGGGGGGCCGACTATGGTGCAGGACACCTGGGGTGGGGAGCACAACATGGGGCTTGTACCCCTCACTCCGTTGGGAGGACCTCTGCAATTGTACTTCTTCTGTTTGTAGGTCACCCACTCAGTGGTATGGAAATTGACTATATCATGACTCTGCCTCTCCTATCTGTCTCCTTGTGATTCCTTCTTTATGTATTTGTTATCAATCTTTTCCAGTAGGTTCTTGTCTTTTAAATTAATGGTTGCTGATTTTAGTTTTAATTTTGGTGTGCCTGTTAGAGGAGGTGAGCTCAGGGTCTTTCTACTCTGCCATCTTTGCCAATATCCCAGAAAATTACTTTAAAACTAAGCTATTAGAATGAATTATATATGAGTATTTGAAGTAGAAGCTCATTACAATTCTTTTCTTCAGCTGAGTTTTAGTTATAACAGAAGGAAAATGTGAAACTATGTAAATCTGATCTAATAGGAGACAAATTTTGAATTTTAACCTAATATAAGGAACTAAAAAGATGTCTAATAACAAAAGTAGTTTAGAGGAGAAAATTTATATTACTAGAATGATCTCGGTTGACAACACCCACTTTTTCCTTTCCAGTAAAAAAACCTGGACATGGTAGAGCTGCAGCTTTATTTTTGCAGTTGTAGCAGGTGGTTATCATTATTCATCATTAAAACAGCAAAAGAATAGACTATACGGTAGAAAGTAAATTTATTCAATGGTTTATTCGCATGTTTTTGTTTCATGAAGAATAGTAAAAATATGAGACTTTTGATTAATTGGGGGAAAATCCATGCCATTATGGAAGTCTGTCTGTTATCTTGCATAAATGTTTTGGTCAGATACTTAAATACCATGCTTTTTATTTTTTTTATTTAATTTTTTAATTTTTTTTAACATCTTTATTGGAGTGTAACTGCTTTACAATGGTGTGTTTGTTTCTGCTTTATAACAAAGTGAATCAGTTATACATACACATATGTTCCCATATCTCTTCCCTCTTGCGTCTCTCTCCCTCCCACCTCCCTATCCCCCCCACAGGTGGTCACAAAGCACCGAGTTGATCTCCCTGTGCTAGGCGGCTGCATCCCACTAGCTATCTATTTTATGTTTGGTAGTGTATATATGTCCATGCCACTTTCTCACTTTGTCACAGCTTACCCTTCCGCCTCCCCATATCCTCAAGCCCATTCTCTTCTCTAGTAGGTCTGTGTCTTTATTCCTGTCTTAACCCTAGGTTCTTCATGACATTTTTTTCCCCTTAAATTCCATATATATGTGTTAGCATACGGTATTTGTCTTTCTCTTTCTGACTTACTTCACTCTATATGACAGACTCTAGGTCCATCCACCTCATTACAAATAGCTCAATTTCATTTCTTTTTATGGCTGAGTAATATTCCATTGTATATATGTGCCACATCTTCTTTCTCCATTCATCTGTTGATGGACACTTAGGTTGCTTCCATGTCCTGGCTATTGTAAATAGAGCTGCAATGAACATTTTGGTACATGACTCTTTTTGAATTCTGGTTTTCTCAGGGTATATGCCCAGTAGTGGGATTGCTGGGTCATATGGTAATTCTATTTTTAGTTTTTTAAGGAACCTCCATACTGTTCTCCATAGTGGCTGAACCAATTCACATTCCCACCAGCAGTGCAAGAGTATTCCCTTTTCTCCACACCCTCTCCAGCATTTATTGTTTCTAGATTTTTTGATGATGGCCATTCTGACTGGTGTGAGATGATATCTCATTGTAGTTTTGATTTGCATTTCTCTAATGATTAATGATGTTGAGCATTCTTTCATGTGTTTGTTGGCAGTCTGTATATCTTCGTTGGAGAAATGTCTAATTAGGTCTTCTGCCTATTTTTGGATTGGGTTCTTTGCTTTTTGTTATTGAGCTGCATGAGCTGCTTGTAAATTTTGGAGATTAATCCTTTGTCAGTTGCTTCATTTGCAAATATTTTTTCCCATTCTGAGGGTTGTATTTTGGTCTTGTTTGTGGTTTCCTTTGCCGTGCAAAAGCTTTGAAGTTTCATTAGGTCCCATTTGTTTATTTTTGTTTTTATTTCCATTTCTCTAGGAGGTGAGTCAAAAAGGATCTTGCTGTGATTTATGTCATAGACTGTTCTGCCTATGTTTTCCTCTAAGAGTTTGATAGTTTCTGGCCTTACATTTAGGTCTTTAATCCATTTTGAGTTTATTTTTGTGTGTGGTGTTAGGGAGTGTTGTAATCTCATACTTTTACATGTACCTGTCCAGTTTTCCCAGCACCACTTATTGAAGAGGCTCTCCTTTCTCCACTGTACATTCCTGCCTCCTTTATCAAAGATAAGGTGACCATATGTGCATGGGTTTATCTCTGGGCTTTCTATCCTGTTCCATTGATCCATCTTTCTGTTTTTGTGCCAGTACCATACTGTCTTGATTACTGTAGCTTTGT
Organism: Grampus griseus; assembly: GCF_964374135.1. Taxonomy (NCBI): domain Eukaryota; kingdom Metazoa; phylum Chordata; class Mammalia; order Artiodactyla; family Delphinidae; genus Grampus; species Grampus griseus. The sequence goes on along the minus strand of NC_139018.1, from coordinate 35,177,644 downwards.
AGTATAGTCTGAAGTCAGGGAGCAGGGAGCCTGATTCCTCCAGGTCTGTTTATCGTTCTCAAGATTGCTTTGGCTATTCGGGGTCTTTTGTGTTTCCATACAAATTGTGAAGTTTTTTGTTCTAGTTCTGTGAAAAATGCCAGTGGTAGTTTGATAGGGATTGCATTGAATCTGTAAATTGCTTTGGGTAGTAGAGTCATTTTCACAGTGTTGATTCTTCCAATCCAAGAACAAGGTATATATCTCCATCTATTCGTATCATCTTTAATTTCTTTCATCAGTGTCTTATAATTTTCTGCATACAGGTCTTTTGTCTCCTTAGGTAGGTTTATTCCTAGATATTTTATTCTTTTTGTTGCAATGGTAAATGGGAGTGTTTTCTTGATTTCACTTTCAGATTTTTTATCAGTGTATAGGAATGCCAGAGATTTCTGTGCATTAATTTTGTATGCTGCTACTTTACCAAATTCATTGATTAGCTCTAGTAGTTTTCTGGTAGCATCTTTAGGATTCTCTATGTATAGTATCATGTCATCTGCAAACAGTGACAGCTTTACTTCTTCTTTTCCGGTTTGAATTCCTTTTATTTCCTTTTCTTCTCTGATTGCTGTGGCTAAAACTTCCAAAACTATGTTGAATAAGAGTGGTGAGAGTGGGCAACCTTGTCTTGTTCCTGATCTTAGTGGAAATGGTTTTGGTTTTTCACCATTGAGGACGATGCTGGCTGTGGATTTGTCATATATGGCCTTTATTATGTTGAGGAAAGTTCCCTCTGTGCTTGGTTTCTGGAGAGTTTCTTCATAAATGGGTGCTGAATTTTGTCGAAAGCTTTTTCTGCATCTATTGAGATGACCATACGGTTTTTCTCCTTCAGTTTGTTAATATGGTGTATCACATAGATTGATTTGCATATATTGAAGAATCCTTGCATTCCTGGAATAAACCCCACTTGATCATGGTGTATGATCCTTTTATGTGCTGTTGGATTCTGTTTGCTAGTATTTTGTTGAGGATTTTTGCATCTATGTTCATCAGTGATATTGGCCTGTAGTTTTCTTTCTTTGTAACATCCTTGTCTGGTTTTGGTATCAGGGTGATGGTAGCCTCATAGAATGAGTTTGGGAGTGTTCCTCCCTCTGCTATATTTTGGAAGAGTTTGAGAAGGATAGGTGTTAGCTCTTCTCTAAATGTTTGATAGAATTCGCCTGTGAAGCCATCTGGTCCTGGGCTTTTGTTTGTTGGAAGATTTTAAGTCACAGTTTCAATTTCAGTGCTTTTGATTGGTCTGTCCATATTTTCTATTTCCTCCTGTTTCAGTCTCAGCAGGTTGTGCATTTCTAAGAATGTGTCCGTTTCTTCCAGGTTTTCCATTTTATTGGCATAGAGTTGCTTGTAGTAATGTCTCATGATCTTTTATATTTCTCCAGTGTCAGTTGTTACTTCTCCTTTTTCATTTCTAATTCTATTGATTTGAGTCTTCTCCCTTTTTTTCTTGATGATTCTGGCTAATGGTTTATCAATTTCGTTTATCTTCTCAAAGAACCAGCTTTTACTTTTATTGATCTTTGCAATCGTTTCCTTCATTTCTTTTTCATTTTCTTCTGATCTGATCTTTATGATTTCTTTCCTTCTGCTAAATTTGTGTATTTTTTGTTCTTCTTTCTTTAATTGCTTTAGGTGCAAGGTTAAATTGTTCATTTGAGATGTTTCCTGTTTCTCAAGGTAGGATTGTATTGCTATAAACTTCCCTCCTAGAACTGCTTTTGCTGCATCCCATAGGTTTTGGGTCATCGTGTCTCCATTGTCATTTATTTCTAGGTATTTTTTGATTTCCTCTTTGATTTCTTCAGCGGTCACTTCGTTATTAAGTAGTGTATTGTTAGTGTTTGTATTTTTTACAGATCTTTTGCTGTAATTGATATCTAGTCTCATAGCATTGTGTTTGGAAAAGATACTTGATATGATTTCAATTTTCTGAAATTTACCAAGGCTAGATTTGTGACCCAAGATATGATCTATCCTGGAGAATGTTCCATGAGCACTTGAGAAAAATATGTGTATTCTGTTGTTTTTGGATGGAATGTCCTGTAAATATCAATTAAGTCCATCTTGTTTAATGTATCATTTAAAGCTTGTGTTTCCTTATTTATTTTCATTGTGGGTGATCTGTCCATTGATGAAAGTGGGGTGTTAAAATCCCCTACTATGATTGTGTTACTGTCGATTTCCCCTTTATGGCTGTTAGTATTTGCTTTATGTATTGAGGTGCTCCTATGTTGGGTACATAAATATTTACAATTGTTATATCTTCTTGGATCGATCCCTTGATCATTATGTGGTGTCCTTCTTTGTCTCTTGTCATAGTCTTTATTTTAAAGTCTATTTTGTCTGATGTGAGAATTGCTACTCCAGCTTTCTTCTGATTTCCATTTGCATGGAATATCTTTTTCCATCCCCTCACTTTCAGTCTGTATGTGTCCCTAGGTCTGAAGTGGGTCTCTTGTAGACCACATATATACGGGTCTTGTTTTTGTATCCATTCAGCCAGTCTGTGTCTTTTGGTGGGAGCATTTAAACCATTTACATTTAAGGTAATTATCAATATGTATGTTCCTATTCCCATTTTCTAAATTGTTTTGGGTTCGTTATTATAGGTCTTTTCCTTCTCTTGTGTTTCTTGCCTAGAGAAGTTCCTTTAGCATTTGTTGTAAAGCTGGTTTGGTGGTGCTGAACTCTCGCAGCTTTTGCTTGTCTGTAAAGGTTTTAATTTCTCCATCAAATCTGAATGAGATCCTTGCTGGGTAGAGTAATCTTGGTTGTAGGTTTTTCCCTTTCATCACTTTAAATATTCCTGCCAGTCCCTTCTGGCTTGCAGAGTTTCTGCTGAAAGATCAGCTGTTAACCTTATGGAGATTCCCTTGTGTGTTACTTGTTGTTTTTCCCTTGCTGCTTTTAACATGTTTACTTTGTATTTAATTTTTGAAAGTTTGATTATATGTGTCTTGGCATGTTTCTCCTTGGATTTATCCTGTACGGGACTCTTTGTGCCTCCTGGACTTGATTAACTATTTCCTTTCCCATATTAGGGAAGTTTTCAACTGTAACCTCTGCAAATATTTTCTCAGTCCCTTTCTATTCTGTTCTTCTTCTGGGACCCCTATAAGTCGAATGTGGGTGCATTTAATGTTGTCCCAGAGGTCTCTGAGACTGTCCTCAGTTCTTTTCTTTCTTTTTTCTCTATTCTGCTCTGCAGTAGTTCTTTCCACTACTTTATCTTCCAGGTCACGTATCCGGTCTTCTGCCTCAGTTATTCTGGTATTGATCCCCTCTAGAATATTTTTAATTTCATTTATTGTGTTGTTCATTGTTGCTTGTTTCCTCTTTAGTTCTTCTAGGTCCTTGTTAAATGTTTCTTGCATTTTCTCTATTCTATTTCCAAGATTTTGTATCATCTGTACTATCATTATTCTGAATTCTTTTTCACGTAGTCTGCCTATTTCCTCTTCATTTGTTTGGTCTGGTGGGGTTTTATCTTGCTCCTTCATCTGCTGTGTGCTTTTCTGTTTCCTTATTTTGCTTATCTTAGTGTGTTTGGGGTGTCCTTTTTGCAAGCAACAGGTTCATACTTCCCGTTGTTTTTGGTGTCCGTCCCCAGTGGCTAAAGTTGGTTCAGTGGATTGTGCAGGCTTCCTGATGGAGGGGACTAGTGCCTGTGTTCTGGTGGATGAGGCTGGATCTTGTCTTTCTGGTGGACAGGTCCACGTCTGGTGGTGTCTTTTGGGGTGTCTGTGGACTTATTATGATTTTAGGCAGCCTCTCTGGTAATGGGGGTTGTGTTCCTGTCTTGCTAGATGTTTGTCATAGGGTGTCCAGCACTGTAGCTTGCTGGTCATTGAGTGAAGCTGGGTGTTGGTGTTGAGATGGAGATCTCTGGGAAATTTTCGCTGTTTGATATTACGTGGAGCTGGGAGGTCCCTTGCGGACCAGTGTCCTGAAGTTGGCTCTCCCACCTCAGAGGCACAGCACTGACTTCTGGCTGCAGCACCAAGAGCCTTTCTTCCACACGGCTGAGAATAAAAGGGAGAAAAAGTAGAAAGAAAGGGGGGGGGGAGGGAAGCAGGGAGGGAGGGAGGAAATAAAATAAGGTAAAATTAAAGTTACTAAAATAAAAATAATTATTAAAAAAATTTTTTTAAAGTAAAAATACCCCAGAAAACTGACGGATTGAACCCTAGGACAAATGGTGAAAGCAAAGCTATACAGACAAAATCTCACACAGAAGCATACACATACTCACAAAAAGAGGAAAAGGGGAAAAAAATTATAAATCTTGCTCTCTATGTCCACCTCCTCAATTTGGGGTGATTCGTTGTCTATTCAGGTATTCCACAGATGCAGGGTACATCAAGTTGTTTGTGGAGATTTAATCCGCTGCTCCTGACTCTGCTGGGAGAGATTTCCCTTTCTCTTCTTTGTTCGCGCAGCTTCCGGGGTTCAGCTTTGGATTTGGCTCCGCCTCTGCGTGTAGGTCGCCGGAGGGCATCTGTTCTTCGCTCAGACAGGACGGGGTTAAAGGAGCAGCTGATTTGGTGGCTCCGGCTCACTCAGGCCAGGGGGAGGGAGGAGTACGGAGTGTGGGGCGAGCCTGCAGCGGCAGAGGCCGGTGGGATGTTGCAGCAGCCTGAGGCGCGCCGTGCGTTCTCCCGGGGAAGTTGTCCCTGGATCCCGGGACCCTGGCAGTGGCGGGCTGCACAGACTTCCCGGAAGGATAGTGGATAGTGACCTGTGCTCGCACCCAGGCTTCTTGGTGGTGGCAGCAGCAGCCTTAGCGTCTCATGCCTGTCTCTGGGGTCCGCGCTGTTAGCCGGGGCTCACGCCCGTCTCTGGAGCTCCTTTAAGCAGCGCTCTTAATGCCCTCTCCTCACACACCAGGAAAGAAAGAGGGAAGAAAAAGTCTCTTGCCTCTTTGGCAGGTCCAGCCTTCTTCCCGGGCTCCCTCTAGTCTAGCCGTGGCGCACTGACCCCTTCAGGCTGTGTTCTCGCCGCCAACCCCAGTCCTGTCCCTGCGCTCCGACTGAAGCCCGATCCTCAGCTCCCAGACCCGCCAGACCCGGCGGATGAGCAGACAAGCCTCTCGGGCTGGTGAGTGCTGGTCGGCACAGATCCTGTGTGCGGAAATCTCTCCGCTTTGCCCTCTGCACCCCTGTTGCTGCGCTCTCCTCCGTGGCTCCGAAGCTCCCCCGCTCCGTCACCCACAGTCTCCGCCCGCGAAGGGGCTTCTAGTGTGTGGAAACATTTCCTCCTTCACGGCTCCCTCCCACTGGTGCAGGTCCCGTCCCTCTTGTTTTGTCTCTGTTTATTGTTTTTTCTTTTGCCCTACCCAGGTACGTGAGGAGTTTCTTGCCTTTTGGGAGGTTTTAGGTCTTCTGCCAGCGTTCAGTAGGTGTTTTGTACGAGTTGTTCCACGTGTAGATGTATTTCTGATGTATCTGTATGGAGGAAGGTGATCTCCGCGTTTTACTCTTCCGCCATGTTCCCCCTCCCATGCTTTTATTTATTATTATTATTATATTTATTTATTTTCCTTTACACGGGCCTCTCACTGTTGTGGCCTCTCCCGTTGTGGAGCACAGGCTCCGGATGCGCAGGCTCAGCGTCCATGGCTCACGGGCCCAGCCGCTCCGCGGCATGTGGGATCCTCCCGGACTGGGGCACGAACCCTTGTCCCCTGAATTGGCAGGCGGACTCTCAACCACTGCGCCACCAGGGAAGCCCCTCTATGCTTTTTAAATAGTGTTTTTGAATGAATCTTCATAACTTCAGAGATTTCTTATGGTTTTAACTATAGAAATTTTTCATTTTCTACATTAAATATTCCCTTTTTCACTCAGTGTGATTTTCCATTTTATTGCCTATTTCTTTCCGTTTACCACCTTGGAGAAGTTTAGCTTGGTGTCACTTTTCTAGCTTTTGATTAGTTAGTTGAATCGGTCAAGATTCAACCAGGAGAAGAGGAATCACCCTGGCTTTTTCAAGCAGGAAGTGATTTACTAGAATTAGCAATTTATAGAACTTGTTGAAAGGCTGGAATGAAAGTCAGGTAAGATCTTTGTTAGATCTTAGTTGTACTGCTAACATTTAGGACGTCAGGAAGTTGATGCAACTTCAGGAATTGTGTAGGGATGATTATGGCTGCCTCCAATTCCAAGTGTGTAATTTGTAGAAAAACACCTAGAAGGAAATGTTACTGAGTTAGCAAAAAATTTGATACTATAGTAAAATATAGAAGGAGGATATGTTTAATATTTGAGAGGAAAGTTAGCTCTATACATTCTGTTAATGGCCTAGGATAGCATTTTTTTTTTTAAATGCATCATGTTCCATGTGGCTATTTGTCACCTTTTTCTCACTGAGCCTATATATTGTGACTCTGTTGGTAGTCACCAACTTCTTGCTGTCTCATTTCACTGAATCCCAATCATATTGTGCAATTTTTTTTTAAACCATGAAGTACTGAAGGTAAACCAAATATGCCACATTTAGAGGATGGGATTATTGAATGTACATGAAAAGGAAAAATTTTTTTCCCAGGAAACATATTCAAGTATTAGTAAAAGAAAAAATAAAGGGGAATGTCATCAGGTTCTTATATTATATTCATAATTACCATTTCTTGGTCAGCTTTAAGTTTTCCACTGGAATATGAGAAGAAAAGATGATGGTTTCATAGGTCGTGAAGAGTGCAAGTACTCAAAATTTCAAAAAATCACTAATTTGGAAGGTTATGTCAGCTGTCTGAGTCAATTACAGTATGAGTCAGTGATACATAAACCTTTTCTTAGAAATCGTAGAAGTCCCCTTTTAGGTACTTACTGTCTTTGTCATTTAACCTCATATAAGATTCTGTGTAGGAGAAAAGATTTATCTCATTCTGTTGCTGCATCCCTGATGATTCTAAGTGTTCAAGTGCTATAATTATAAATGCTTGAACAATGTTTATTTGCATGACTGTGACCAGCAATTTAACTAATCATGACAATGAGTGAAGAGAGAACAAGAAGAAAAGGGCTGCACCTTTTTTTGAGTCAGATTGTGAACATAAGCCAACATTCAGAAAATCATTAGAACTCCAAAGTGAATTTGACCACAAAATGCAAGAGAATTATGTTATTTGAGAATTTAAAAACCTAATAAATTTTCCTTTAATTATCTAGAGATCAAGTAGTTTGGTCTTTTTCTGGGAAGTCAACACCCATTTATTTACCCATTGAAAAAAATCTCAACAAAGCATTTTCTTCTTCAAAATCACAAATATGTCTTCATCCTAAAGAAGCCAAAATTGATCTAAAAGGCAATTCCAGAATTTTATTTCCACTCTGAAGTACTTTTTGTTTTTTGTATAACAAGTAATTATGAAAATCATTAATACTTACTGAAATAGAAGTAAATAAGAATAGTAACAAAGACATTACTTTTCCTACCCTTATTTGTTTTAGATATTTTAAGTTGGTCTCAGTAATAAATATTTTTCTTTGTATTTTTATGTCAATTATGTATTTCTTATATTAAATTTTACCTTCACAACCAGAAAGATCTGTTGATGGAAAATGCTCCTATGGATGAAAGGTGAAATTTGTGCTTACCAACTTCAAAAAGTTGGTTTTAGGACACCAAATTAGATAATGCATGTGAAAGTATTTCTTAACCTATAAATGTCATATACATGTTAATAGTGTTTTAAATAATCATTTAAAATTGACAAGAATATTATATTTCTCTTTGTTTCAAGTCCTAAATCAGGAGTCACAAACTCAGGTGCTTATAGGAATGTATTAGAGTGGCTCTGTGCAATAGAACTTTCTGTGAAGATGGAAATATTCCACCTGTACTGTCCAGTAGTGTAGCCACTAATTATATGTGACTGTTGAGCACTTGATATGAATGAGTATAGCTGAGAAACCAAAATATTTTATTTTAATAAATTTAAATAACCACATGTAGCTAATGGCTACCCTATTTGGACAGCAGAGTTAGTGTAACACTAGATTCTATACAAATAAACCCAAAATTTCAACGATATAATTTAAGTTTTCTTTCTTTTTCATGTAATAGTCCAATGTGAATATTTCTCTATGTCTGGAGCTGGTCTCGCTTCTTTATCTGTGGCTTCATCATCCCTTAAGAGCTTGGAGACTGTTGCTTTCCGGTGGTAAAGGAGAGAAAAGTCTACTTTTTAAAAACTCCAACCTAGAATTCAGAAAGATCACTCTGCTCACATTCAGTTATAGAGAACTTGTCATGTGGTCATATCTGGATCCAAGGAACTGGAAAATGTAGTTCCTGACGAGGCAGCCACTCTGCAGCAATATATCTGACACTGTGGTGGGAGGAACACAAATTTTTGATGTTGAGTTCTGCCACAAAAGACTAGGCAAGTAATATACAAAAGTGAAATGGGCCAGATGTCAATGCATATGCATTCACTGTGTGAGGGGAGGCAGAGCTGTGGCATGCCCTGTACATAGACAAGTTGCTATTCATTATCAGCTAGTGTCGTCCTGTCCTAAGGTGGGAACCATGCTGCCAGATCTTTTAGGGTTTTGTGGGTTATTCTTTTTTTGCGGTACGCGGGCCTCTCACTGCTGCGGTCCCTCCCGTTGCGGATCCGGACGCGCAGGCTCAGCGGCCATGGCTCATGGACCCAGCCGCTCCGCGGCATGTGGGATCTTCCCGGACCAGGGCACGAACCCATGTCCCCTGCATCGGCAGGCGGACCCTCAACCACTGCGCCACCAGGGAAGCCCCAGTTTTGTGGTTTTTAATGAAAATCTGAAACCCCTGTTTTTATGTGAAATAGCCCTAGTTTTGAAAGAATTATGAATAAAACTGCTGTAAACATTCAAGTATAAGTTTTTCTATAAACAAGTTATGTTTAATTTTTAAGAAATTGTCAAATTGTTTTCCTAAGTTGCTCTACCACCTTACATTCCCACCAACAATATATGAGGATTCTAGTTGCTCTGCATCTAAACTTGCTGTTGTCAGTATCTTTTATTTTAGCCATTCTGAGAGGTATGTAGTGGTATTTCATAGTGGTTTTTATTTCACTATCATATTGGCTAATGATGTGGAACATTTTTTCCTGTGCTTATTTGCTATCTGTATATCAACTTTGGTCAAGTGTTTATTCAAATCTTTTACCTATTTTTAATTGAGTTGTTTGCTTTCTTCCTGTTGAATTTTGAGAGTTCATTATATATTCTTTGTAAAGATATATACAAGCCCTTTGTTGGATTTGTGAGTTGCCAATGTTTTCCCAATATGTAGTTTGTCTTTTCATAAATGTCTTTCACAGAGCAAAAGTTCTCAATTTTGATGAACTCTTTGCCTAACTCCAGGTCACAAAGATTTTTTTTCCTGTATTTTTTAACAAAATTTTTATAACTTTACAGTTAGTTAATTTCTGTATAAGGTGTGAAGTTTAAATCAAATTTTTTTGTTTGCATATGGATGTCTAATTGTACTAACACTATTTGTGGAAAAGGAAGTGGAATTGTGTAGGCTGCCAGGAGGAAAAGATATTTCTTAACTTCTATATTCTCACTAGAAACTTCCTATAAGGCTTTATCATTCCCATTGTGTAGCAAGTTCATTTGCTATAATGTGTTGACATTCTTCGGAAATTGCCTAATTTTAATCAAGAGCGTGTATGTTTACTATGCTTATCATAGTGAATTCGAACTACACTATTCTTTTCCCATATCATTAGATTATGAGTGTAAGCCTGTAACCAATGCCTAGAGTTTATCTTCTAGCAAACATGTATAAAAGGCAATCAAAAAGAATTTAGAAGCAAATGTTTTAATACTTTAAATGTGTAAACTCTATAGTTATTTTGGACATTATATCCACAATTATTCTAGCACAAATGTGCTTTATAACCTCCCCCAAATCATTCAAAAATCAATAAAGCAACAAATATTCATTGAGCATTTGTTTTCTAGGAATTGTATTAGGTTCTGTAGAAGATAAAAATATAATGTTTTAATGTCCTCAGAAATTGTACACTCAAGTTGACATATAGTAAAATCTAGACCTGCAAACTCAAATGTCTTCAGTTTCCAGAGGAGTATTATAAACATTCCAAGTTCTTGTATAAGACAATAGGGAGAGTTAGGAACTTTGTTAACCTATAGAGTTCATTCATGTTTAAAGGCATTCACATAAACAAACAGACATACAAATGTCCAAAGAAATCACCTTTGAAGACTGAATTCATCCTAGGCTAAGTTTGCAACCCAACCTCTGACTTTGGGGATCAACCTTTAGGTGTCTGGAAGAACTTTGAATTTGAAAGCAGTGCCTTTAAAAACAGTTATGTGTTATGTCTACATACATACAGCTTTCTTTGGTTAAAAAGCAGATTCTTCAAATTTCTCATTAGTTTTATATATAGATAGTGTGTGTGTGCACACATACATGCACATCTGCTTGTGTATTTCCTGTGGTGAACATAGTCCTTTTATTCTCTCTTACATTTTCTAATTGGTCATTATTGGTATTTTGAGTTTTGCTTGTTAACCTTCCAACACTTACTTATTCTACTAAGCCTTTTAATATGAATTTAATTACAGCTGAAGATAGTATGCTTTCCTGACTTATTTTAGTGAGATGGTTTCTGACTTCTCGCCATTTAGTATGAGACTTCTCACCATTTAGTATGAGTAAATGTTACTTTTGATTTCTTGTATACCTCCTTAGGAAATTTCTTTCTATTCCTAGTTTACTTGAAGCTTTAGATTTTGCTTATTTAAATCAGGAGTGTATATAGAATTTTACCAAGTACTTTTCCAGTATCTGTTGAGATGGTTTTATGTTTTTTAATTTACATTGAACCCTACTCTAGAGGTATACCTTACTTCAACATGTTATTTGATAATGTTATTTATTTAATACACTACTAGAGTCTATTTTAGGGTTTTTACATCTACATTTTAAAAAGACATTAACCTGGTTTTAATACTGAGTTGATGCTAGCTTTAGATAATATGTTGGGCAGCTTTCCATCATTTTTAATGCTTTGGAATTGTTTGTATAGCATAGGAATTATCTATTAATTCACTGTTTTATAAGACTCACATGTGAAAACCATCTTGCTTCTGATTATTATGGCTTTTTAGAATTGGATTTTACCTGTTTTTTTCATCTCTTCATTGTTGCTGGCATTTTAAAAAACTTATAAACTTCCTCCTGTATCGATTTTTAGAATTCATATTCTCCTAGGAAATCTTTTATTTCCTTTATATTTTTCAAATATGTGACCATAATATTGCATATAGAATTATTGGAGAACTTTATATTTTGTCTTTTCCTTTTAATATTATCTCTTCAAAGTCAGTGCTCTTCCCACTATACTATAGTATTTCCATATCATCTGTTTTGTATAAATCTATAATAAGAAAATACATGTAATTGAAGGTCATTTCTGTATTCAGAAATATGTATAACAGAGTGTCAAAATAGAGAAAATGAACTATAGCTAACCAAAATAAAATTTTATACAAGAGCCTGGAGTTAGAGTTTTAGGTTCTAATCATTGTAAATTAAAAATAAGATAAATTTTTACTCATTTTAAGATCATCATCTTAGTAAGTCCATATTCATTTTAATTATTAAAATGATCAGATACTGTTTCAGCTTTTCTTAAATGACAGTAATAATCAATTTCTATAGCATTTAGACTTTATAAGGTATATGTATATATATTAATTAATTTGCTTCTGGCAACAAAGATGTGAGGTAAGCAGGTTGCTCACAATTTTGCTTATTTTACCAATAATAAAATCTGGGAGATTAACCAGTTTACCTAAAGTCTTGTAACTTGTTGTTAGTAGATGAAGCTGTTATTAAGCTAGGGTTTTTTGATTCTCTGTCTGGTGTTGTGCAGACGTATCTGAACTATGTGTTTCTAACTTTCATTAAACTCTTAAGTGCAAAATGTTTACTCTTCCTCTAAAAAAAAAAAGAAAACCAAGTCCTGACTATTCTTCCTTAATTTAATGTTCCCTGCTTCTTTCTACAGGCATCCCTCACTTTACTGTGTTTCCCAGATATTGCGTCTTTTTATAGATTAAAGGATTTTGGCTATACTGTATTGTCAGACGATGGTTTTTTTTTTTTAGCAATAAAGCATTTAAAAATTAAGGTATATACATTGCTTTTGTGGACATAATGCTAATGTACCTTTAATAGACTACAGTATAGTGTAAACATAAATTTTATATGCACTGGGAAATGATAAATTTGTGTGAAACCATAAATTTATTGCGATATTCACTTTATTGCCATGGTCTGGTACTGAACCCGCAATATTTCTGAGGTATGCCTGTAGTCTATTCTTTCTTCTAAATCAGACCTTCATTATCACATACATGAATTTACAGTTGTCTCTTTTCTGATGTTTCTGGAAGCACTCTTCCTCATGCTCCAGTACTGTTTCCAGACTAATCTTCCCGTGATGGCTTAATTTATTTGTCAACTTGACAGGCTTACAGAATGCCCAAGTCGCTGGTAAAACGTTATTTCTGGTTGTATCTGTGAGAGTATTTCTGGAAGAGATTAGTATTTGACTCAGTAGACTGGGTGAAGAGTCACCCCTCACCCACGTGGGCAGGCATCATCCAATCTACCGAATACTTGAATGGAACAATAAGGCCAAAGAAGGGTGAATTCTCTGTCTGTTGAGCTGGGATAGCCATCTTCTCCTGCCATTGGACATCAGAGCTCCTGGTTCTTGGGCCTTGGGACTCTGGGACTTTTCACCAGTGACCCCTGAGTTCTCAGGCCTTCAGACTCCGTCTGAATGATACCACCTGCTTTCATGGTTTTCAGGCTTGCAGATGACTGATCGTTGGACTTCTTGGCCTCCGTAACCATGTGAGGCCATTCTTACAACAAATCTCTATCTCTATATCCATATCCTGTTGGTTTCTCTGGGGAACCCTGACTAATACACTTCCTAAATCTGCTTTCATATGTTATTTCTCTAATCAAAGAAATGTCAGTTGCTCCTCATTGCCATCATAATAATGGCTGTTAGCCTAACACTTAAGACCTCATTGGTCCTGCCCCCTTATGTCTTTCCAGTCCTATAGACTACTTCATTTGAACATCCAACTTTTGCTCTAGGTGATCTGTATAGCTCCTTTCTACCTTAATTCATACTGTGCTTCTCACATGAAGTACTTTTCGTCTTTATCTCTACCTATCTAAATTCAAATGACTGTAGGCCCTAAATAATTTTTTTTTTTCTCTGTCAGGTCTTGAGTAGCCATTCTAGTATACCCAGATTTTTTTTTTTTTCGGTACGCGGGCTTCTCACTGTTGTGGCCTCCCCCGTTGCGGAGCACAGGCTCTGGACACGCAGGCTCAGCGACCGTGGCTCACAGGCCCAGCCGCTCCGCGGCACGTGGGATCTTCCCGGACTGGGGCACGAACCCATGTCCCCTGCATCGGCAGGCGGACTCTCAACCACTGTGCCACCAGGGAAGCCCTACCCTGATTATTTTCTGTATTCTGTATTCTACTGTTTGATAGTTCTCATTGTCTGTATCATTCATTTTAATTATATGTTGTTGTACTTAATTATATCACATTCCCCTATTTTGGCAGTTCCTGATAGACAACGATGATAAGTTAAACTACTTCATGTTCTAAACTTTTTTTGTGTGTGTTCTCTTCAGTACACAGTGTGATGCTTTGTGTATTATAGGTGCTAATTAAATTTTTTGATTTAAATAAATGAAACTACATATTTATTGTTACTGTTAAATTAGTATGTTGGAAAGACAGCCTGGGACATAACTAATAGACCTTCATCTGTATCAGAATCCATGATAAATATATTGTACTACTGTAGATACTTATAAGAAATAAATATATTGTACTACTGTAGATACTTATAAGAAAATGTTTTCTCATTTTCTATTTGGTTTCTCTATTCCTCTAATGTAGGGTTTCTCAATCTCAGCACTATTGACATTTTGGGCTGGATAATTGTTGTGCGAGGCTCTCCTGCGCATGGTATGATGTTAAACAGCATCTCTGGTCTCTCCCTACTAGATGTCAGTAGTACTATCTAAGCTGTAAATAATGAAAATGTATCCAGACATTGCCAGATGTCCCCAGGGAGCAAAATTGCTGCCAGTTGACAGCCACTCCAGTGGTTTTAGCAGATTTTTTTTTCAACAGAGCATAAAAATGTAGATAAGCCAATTAAAATTATAATCTTATTCAAAGTACCTTTGGGGTTTTTCTTTTTAAGCGTTTTATTGAATTTCCATGCTATTACAAATACATGTTGCTGAACTATAAAGAATGCTATAGGGATATGCTGCTTCAGTGCTATTCAAATTTATAACTTCAGTAGCTTATAATGTCTAAGGTAAATTGTCAGAATGTTAAATTAGCTTTGGCAGGAAGCCTGGATGAACCACTTAGCAGGGAGCAGGGAAAACATAGGAATAGAGAGAAATCAAAAAAAAAATTAACAAGTTTCATCCTTAAGTGTTCATCTTCTCAGTGCAAAACGTCTCCATATTATTTGTTCAAGTTATATATAAAGTGCCTTATGTTTGCATACAAGAGTGCTAAATACTGAATGGAATATCTTTTTTAAAAAAGGTAGGACTGTTCCTGCTAAATATAAATTCATTGTGAAAATATCGCGCACAAAAACCAGAAACAATAACAAAAATAAGACAGTATATGTGATTACATGACAAGTGAATTGGGATAACAAGTGAATATTAGAAGTCTATAGAGAAGGGAGATCATCTTATCTTGGAATGGTCTTTTTCTAAGGAGTTTTTACTAGGAGCATTTTGCTTTTACTCTGCTCTTTCTCTAAAAATCAGACTATCTTTGTACTGTTATTCTTCTCATTCAAATTTTCACCAGAGTTTAGAGCTCATTTCATGGACCTGAAGTTGGATATTCTCCAGCCACACATTCTTCTAACTACAAGTTTCCAGTCAATAATATGGGTTAATACAGTACTGTGAGTTCTATTAACCTCTCTGCAATTAACTTGCAAGTGAAAATAAACTGTTTTACTGCTGAAAGTCATGATTAGCAGAACTTTCTTCCTGGTAGTCCTATTGTTTATTTTATAGTGTTAGAGTTTGAGAAGGAATACCAGATATGTTTGAGGTGAGGAGAACAGAAAAGTTTGAAAGATAATTGCTGGTTAATGCTAAAAATAAAAACAGTGAAACGATCAGCTACAGCTCAGCTTAGTTGAATCTTCCACTCTCACTCCTGGAAAACATTTGAAGAGCAATCAGATTTTTCTACCATACAACGTCTTTAGTTTATGTTGTTTTTCCTTTTTTTAAACTTAATTCTTATTTTTCATTGAAGTAATGCATTCACGTTTTAAAAAAACTCAAGCAATGCTAAAATAGCTCATGACAACAATAAAAACCAACTATCTGCTTTTTTCCTGCTGCTTCCAAAAGCAACTTCTTTCTTGTAGTTGTTTCTTCTGATGTTTGCATACATATTTCATACTGTGCCCTTTGCTGTATTTTATTTTTTATAAATTTATTTATTTTTGGCTGCGTTGGGTCTTCGTTGCTGCGCATGGGCTTTCTCTACTTGCGGCGAGCAGGGGCTATTCTTCGTTGCGGTGTGCGGGCTTCTCATTGTAGTGGCTTCTCTTGTTGCAGAGCACAGGCTCTAGGTGCGTGGGCTTCAGTAGTTGTGGTGCGTGGGCTCAGTAGTTGTGGCTCACGGGCTTAGATGCTCCATGGCATGTGGGATCTTCCCGGACCAGGGCTCGAACCTGTGTCCTCTGCATTGGCAGGCAGATTCTTAAACACTGCACCACGAGGGAAGCCCTTCTGTTGTATTTTAGAGATTATATGTTGGCTTCTGTATTAGTTTTCTGTAGCTACCATAACATTATTATAAATGGCTTAAAACAAGAAGTAGTTGTTATCTTACAATTCTATAGTTTAGAAATCCTATACAGGATCTCACAGGCTGAGATCAAGATGTGGGCAGGACTACATTCGTTTCTGGAGGCTGAAGGGGAGAATTCATTTCCTTGCTTTTTCCAGCTTTTGGTGGCCACCTTCTTTCCAGGGCTCATCACCCTCTCCAACTTCGAAGCAAGCAACATCAGGAAGCCTAGTCTTCACACTGCCATCTCTCTTCCACCTTTAAGGTACCCTTGTAATTTTACACTGGGAACCACCAAGATAATCCAGAATAAATTCTCTGTTTTAAAGTCAGCTGATGAGCTTCATTCCATCTGCAAGTTTAATTCCACAAACCACGTAGCTAACGTATTCACAGGGGCGTTATTCTACCTACTATACTTTCCCGTTACGATAGATAAGAATATTATTAGCTCTCTTAACTTTCCCTCACTTCTACCTACTGTCCCTTTATAGTTAATATCACATTTTTTTTATTGAATCCATATTCAGTGTTTTCATTTTTTAGGGCTTGTAAATATTAGTGGCTGAACCAAGTGGTGTACTTCATTTATGCACAACTTTTTGTTTTTCCTATTATGCATAATTATCTCATTTTTTCCTTGTTAAAAAATTTTTTTCAAACTCTAGCTACATTTTCTCACTTCCTCCTAGAGCTCTGTGAAATCTCTCACAGTACTCTTTACCACTTCTTCAAACTCATTAAATAATCTGATTTCTGCTTGTTACCTGGATACCTCTCTGCTCTTCCTTCACCATCAGAATAAGTAGTTGTTTACCTGTACTGAGGACCTGAGAGTCTTTCTATATAAGCAATCTGCTAGCTTACAATTCTCCACCTTCTACAGTACTTTATACCTACAATTCCTAAGTATTCGAGGAGTTCTAAGATGAATCACCTTGTCATTGGTATTTCCTTCTGCAGGTGCTTAGGTAGTGCCTAGGGTGACCACATAATTGACCTTTATCTGAACATGACATACTATAGGAGTAGGAAAGAAAGATAAAGTCAAAGAAGAAGGAAAGGAGGCAGTAGAGATAAATTCAGATTACTTTTAGCCTAGACCAAGAGATATAGAAATACACAATCTCACTAATTTAAATAAAATGTTGATTAAATTGGCATTTAAAAGAGAAATTTTTGAATTATAAGTTTTTGCTTATTTTTAGAATAGCTTTATTACTTTAAATATATACAAATACTAGGATAATTAATATCAGACCTTAAAGTTAGTACTTCCTCAGAGCTTAACTAGCACCATCCAATCTTGTGCATGCTGACACATCATCCTGGTTTTTATGTTTTCTTCACAGCACTTACTGGATTGAAATATTCTTATTTCCTTCTTTGTTTATTGCCTGTATCCCCTGATAGAATGTAGGATCCATAATTATAAGTACCAAATCTGTATTTTCATTGCCTTCTCTCTAGCATGTGGAGTAATGCCTAGCATATAATAAGTACTCAATAAATATTTATCGAATGGATGAAGAAAAGTGTTTGACATGTTATTTTAGCAAATAGATTAACAGAATTTTAGTAGCATATCAAAAGAATCTTTGTAAATAAGGCTTTAGAGACTCACAAATGTTTCTATCTTAGATAATTTAAATACTACTCTCCAATCTCATTTAATTATGGATTACACTCTTTGCATATCAGCAAGAGGTTAAGTTATGTTAGTCCTGGGCAAATTATCATATAATCTGTGAGTTCTTCATATTTACTGTAAATTATATTATGTGAAATACATGCAATGGAATTTCACTAGTGTTTATTAAAAATAAGACTACAAAACAAATTAAAACTGCAAATAAGGGAAATGGCATAGTTATAAATAAAGGCTTGTATCCAATATACTAATTACTAATGGTTTATGTCAAATTGTTAAAGATCTTAAAAGATTTCTAACTTCTTCCTAAATTTCTTTCTCTTTTAATTTATGAAGCATAATAATACAAACTTAATTGTGTTCCAGTGGTTAATCTATATGAGAGTTGTTTGAAATTAAGAATGTATTACAGTTAATATTTTTAATGATAATTAAGTTTTCTATTGTTTAAATAAACTAAAGTCTGAAGAACATTCTCAGTCTTTAGAATAACATTTATATATGAAAACTTAATTCGAAGAAACATATTTTCTGATGCAGAGAAGTATGACTTTGGTAAAAAAAAAAGTCTGGGCATTGGAATGAGATAGATCTAGGTAAATGACACTTTTCTCCTTGCTTCCTGTCTATCCTTAAGCAAATTAACCTTTCTGAACCACAGAGACTGTACTGAGACAGTATATGTAAAAATGCCTAACGTAATGCCCATTATAAATACTCAGTAAATTCTAGTTCTCTTTTCTTGCTAGATGAAGTGGGAACAGAAACTCTTCTCATTTACTAAAACAGTGGAGAAGAATGATGAGTTTAAAAAATACCCATTTAGGGCTTCCCTGGTGGCGCAGTGGTTGAGAGTCGGCCTGCCGATGCAGGGGACACGGGTTCGTGCCCCGGTCCGGGAGGATCCCACATGCCGTGGAGCGGTTGGGCCCGTGAGCCATGGCCGCTGAGCCTGCGCGTCCGGAGCCTGTGCTCCACAACGGGAGAGGCCACAACAGTGAGAGGCCCGCGTACCGCAAAAAAAAAAAAAAAAAAAGGGAGTTTCTAACAAAGGCATTTAGGAATCAAAGTTTGACCATATTTTAAAAAGATAGCTCATT
Organism: Grampus griseus; assembly: GCF_964374135.1. Classification (NCBI taxonomy): domain Eukaryota; kingdom Metazoa; phylum Chordata; class Mammalia; order Artiodactyla; family Delphinidae; genus Grampus; species Grampus griseus. Next base: position 35,158,930 of record NC_139018.1, on the reverse strand, counting down.
TATTTTTAAATAGTTTTGGTCTAGTCTGTCTCATTTATCTTTATTCCATCACCTTCAGGCATGTCCCTGCACCAAGGCTGATTTGAGTTTAAAAAACTCAGAAAGTTATGTCAGCCAACCTAGGTACCTCAATCCGTAGCTACTAAGGAATCTTTGGGAATGATTTGTTGATTTCATTTGTTCAGGCAGAATTCCAATGACTTCTCTGATGCACCAGAAACATCTCTAGAAAATAGTTTCCTAGACCAATGGCCCTCAAAATGTGTTAGGCACTCATTTGGAGGTCCCTGAGGTCAAAGCTATTTTTATAATAAGACATATTTGCCTTTTTCACTGTTGGGATCCTTAATATGTTTTAAGAGTACGGGGGTTCTTAGACCAGAAGTCGGAAAACCACCTACTGTGACATTTTGAAAAGTTTTAAAAAAAGAGTATGTGAAAGTGGGGTTTCTAGAGGAGGTAAAATTTTATCTAGGATTGTGTGGAAAAAATCGTTTTGGTCTCTAAGCCATAAATTATATGATAATACAATTCAGAATGTCCTCCATCCTCCATTATGGCTATCAGGTGGAGGTATTTATTGGTGGTTAGATATACAGAGTGGCTATAAAATCTGGAAACATAGATAATATTATTTTATCACATATTGTAATGTGATATATAACCCTTTATTAGATATTCAACTAATGTTCTAGACTTAGTAGCCACTCACAAGAATTAAGGGTTGGAGATACAGATTTGACTTAGGCTGGCATGGGAGTGAGTGAGAGAACATCTAAGGAGAGTATACAGGGTAAAAAAAAGAAGGGACATAAGGAAACATCATTTAAGTGATGAGTACAGGAAGAGTATCAAGCAGAGGAGACCAAACATGATGTGATGGAATTCAAGGATAGAAAGTTTCAGAAAGTAGGAGTGGTTAATATGTAGGTAAAGAATTTGATGTTTGTGTGTAAAAGTGAATAATAGAAAACAACATAAAGGAACACCAGTAGGTAAGTGGGTAGGTAGTATATTCAGAAATTGAATACTATATATACATTGGGGAAAATGAATGAGCAGAGCTCCACATATTAACATGGATGAATTTCAAAGACACAATATGGAGAGAGAAAAAAACAAATTGCCAAATGATACTTACATTGTAATACCATTTAAATAAATAAAATAAAACTAATTACTGTTTAAAGCCCTAGGAGGTAAAACTATGAAGAAAAGATTTAAACTACATATAGGATAGTGGGTACTTCTTTGGGTTAGGGGAGTGAGTATGATTATGTGATTAGAAAGGTTTAAACAGGGACCTATAACTGTATTAGTAATGCTGTATATCATAATTTAAGTAGTGAGTACAGGATGTTAGTCATATTATTTATAATGCTTTGGGTATTTCTCAAAATTTTTAAAATTAAAAGTTTTCTGAGAGCAGGAAATTGTTCATAAGACTAAAAAAAAATCTGTAATTTACTTTTAACATATTTAAAAGAAGATGAAGCCTTGGTCTCATTTTTTTCTACAAGTATAAATCAATGAAATCCTTGATACTAGTGATCTAATGAAATGGCTGAGTAAGAAGGAGCATTTTATTTTATTTATTTATTTTTTTAACATCTCTATTGGGGTATAATTTCTCCACAATGGTGTGTTAGCTTCTGCTCTACAACAAAGTGAATCAGTCACACATATACATATGTTCCCATATCTCTTCCCTCTTGCGTCTCCCTCCCTCCCACCCTCGCTAACCCACCCCTCTAGGTGGTCACAAAGCAGCAAGCTGATCTCCCTGTGCTATATGGCTGCTTCTCAATAGCTAGCTATCTTTTTTTTTTTTTTTAACATCTTTATTGGGGTATAATTGCTTTACAATGGTGTGTTAGTTTCTGCTTTATAACAAAGTGAATCAGTTATACATATACATATGTTCCCATATCTCTTCCCTCTTGCGTCTCCCTCCCTCCCACCCTCTCTATCCCACCCCTCCAGGCGGTCACAAAGCACCGAGCCGATATCCCTGTGCCATGCAGCTGCTTCCCACTAGCTATCTACCTTACGTTTGGTAGTGTATATATGTCCCTGACTCTCTCTCGCTTTGTCACAGCTCACCCTTCCCCCTACCCATATCCTCAAGTCCGTTCTCCAGTAGGTCTGTGTCTTTATTCCCGTCTTACCCCTAGGCTCTTCATGACATTTTTTTTTCTTAAATTCCATATATATGTGTTAGCATACGGTATTTGTCTTTCTCTTTCTGACTTACTTCACTCTGTATGGCAGACTCTAGGTCTATCCACCTCATTACAAATAGCTCAATTTCATTTCTTTTTATGGCTGAGTAATATTCCATTGTATATATGTGCCACATCTTCTTTCTCCATTCATCTGATGATGGGCACTTAGGTTGTTTCCATCTCCTGGCTATTGTAAATAGAGCTGCAATGAACATTTTGGTACATGACTCTTTTTGAATTCTGGTTTTCTCAGGGTATATGCCCAGTAGTGGGATTGCTGGGTCATATGGTAATTCTATTTTTAGTTTTTTAAGGAACCTCCATACTGTTCTCCATAGTGGCTGAACCAATTCACATTCCCACCAGCAGTGCAAGAGTATTCCCTTTTCTCCACACCCTCTCCAGCATTTATTGTTTCTAGATTTTTTGATGATGGCCATTCTGACTGGTGTGAGATGATATCTCATTGTAGTTTTGATTTGCATTTCTCTAATGATTAATGATGTTGAGCATTCTTTCATGTGTTTGTTGGCAGTCTGTATATCTTCGTTGGAGAAATGTCTAATTAGGTCTTCTGCCTATTTTTGGATCGGGTTCTTTGCTTTTTGTTATTGAGCTGCATGAGCTGCTTGTAAATTTTGGAGATTAATCCTTTGTCAGTTGCTTCATTTGCAAATATTTTTTCCCATTCTGAGGGTTGTATTTTGGTCTTGTTTGTGGTTTCCTTTGCCGTGCAAAAGCTTTGAAGTTTCATTAGGTCCCATTTGTTTATTTTTGTTTTTATTTCCATTTCTCTAGGAGGTGAGTCAAAAAGGATCTTGCTGTGATTTATGTCATAGAGTGTTCTGCTTATGTTTTCCTCTAAGAGTTTGATAGTTTCTGGCCTTACATTTAGGTCTTTAATCCATTTTGAGTTTATTTTTGTGTATGGTGTTAGGGAGTGATGTAATCTCATACTTTTACATGTACCTGTCCAGTTTTCCCAGTACCACTTACTGAAGAGGCTGTCCTTTCTCCACTGTACATTCCTGCCACCTTTATCAAAGATAAGGTGTCCATATGTGCGTGGGTTTATCTCTGGGCTTTCTATCCTGTTCCATTGATCCATCTTTCTGTTTTTGTGCCAGTACCATACTGTCTTGATTACTGTAGCTTTGTACTATAGTCTGAAGTCAGGGAGCCTGATTCCTTCAGCTCCGTTTTTCTTTCTCAAGATTGCTTTGGCTATTCGGGGTCTTTTGTGTTTCCATGCAAATTGTGAAGTTTTTTGTTCTAGTTCTGTGAAAATTGCCAGTGGTAGTTTGATAGGGATTGCATTGAATCTGCAGATTGCTTTGGGTAGTAGAGTCATTTTCACAATGTTGATTCTTCCAATCCAAGAACATGGTATATCTCTCCATCTATTTATATCATCTTTAATTTCTTTCATCAGTGTCTTATAATTTTCTGCATACAGGTCTTTTGTCTCCTTAGGTAGGTTTATTCCTAGATATTTTATTCTTTTTGTTGCAATGGTAAATGGGAGTGTTTTCTTGATTTCACTTTCAGATTTCTCATCATTAGTATATAGGAATGCCAGAGATTTCTGTGCATTAATTTTGTATGCTGCTACTTTACCAAATTCATTGATTAGCTCTAGTAGTTTTCTGGTAGCATCTTTAGGATTCTCTATGTATAGTATCATGTCATCTGCAAACAGTGACAGCTTTACTTCTTCTTTTCCGGTTTGGATTCCTTTTATTTCCTTTTCTTCTCTGATTGCTGTGGCTAAAACTTCCAAAAGTATGTTAAATAAGAGTGGTGAGAGTGGGCAACCTTGTCTTGTTCCTGGTCTTAGTGGAAATGCTTTCAGTTTTTCACCATCGAGGATGATGTTGGCTGTGGGCTTGTCATGTATGGCCTTTATTATGTTGAGGGAAGTTTCCTCTATGCCTACTTTCTGCAGGGTTTTTATCATAAATGGGTGTTGAATTTTGTCAAAAGCTTTTTCTGCATCTATTGAGATGATCATATGGTTTTTCTCCTTCAGTTTGTTAATATGGTTTATCACATTGATAGATTTGCATATATTGAAGAATATAATATATATTGAAGAATCTTTGCATTCCTGGAATAAACCCCATGGTGTATGGTGTATGGATCATGGTGTATGATCCTTTTAAGTGCTGTTGAATTCTGTTTGCTAGTATTTTGTTGACGATTTTTGCATCTGTGTTCATCAGTGATATTGGCCTGTAGTTTTCTTTCTTTGTGACATCCTTGTCTGGTTTTGGTATCAAGGTGATGGTGGCCTCGTAGAAGGAATTTGGGAGTGTTCCTCCCTCTGCTATATTTTGGAAGAGGTTGAGAAGGATAGGTGTTAGCTCTTCTCTAAATGTTTGATAGAATTCGCCTGTGAAGCCATCTGGTCCTGGGCTTTTGTTCGTTCGAAGATTTTTAATCACAGTTTCAATTTCAGTGCTTGTGATTGGTCTGTTCGTATTTTCTATTTCTTCCTGATTCAGTCTTGACAGGTTGTGCATTTCTAAGAATTTGTCCATTTCTTCCAGATTGTCCAGTTTATTGGCATAGAGTTGCTTGTAGTAATCTCTCATGATCTTTTTTATTTCTGCAGTGTCAGTTGTTACTTCTCCTTTTTCATTTCTAATCCTATTCTTTGAGTCTTCTCCCTTTTTTTCTTGATGAGTCTGGCTAGTGGTTTATCTATTTTGTTTATCTTCTCAAAGAACCAGCTTTTACTTTTATTGATCTTTGCTATTGTTTCCTTCATTTCTTTTTCATTTATTTCTGATCTGATATTTATGACCTCTTTCCTTCTGCTAACTTTGGGGTTTTTTGGTTCTTCTTTCTCTGATTGTTTTAGGTGTAAGTTTAGATTGTTTATTTAAGATGTTTCTTGGTTCCTGAGGTAGAATTGTATTGCTATAAACTTCCCCCTTAGAACTGCTTTTGCTGCATCCCATAGGTTTTGGGTCGTTGTGTCTCCATTGTCATTTGTTTCTAGGTATTTTTTTATTTCCTCTTTGATTTCTTCAGTGATCACTTCATTACTAAGTAGTGTATTGTTTAGCCTTCATGTGTTTGTATTTTTTACAGATCTTTCCCTGTAATTGATATCTAGTCTCATGGCATTGTGGTCGGAAAAGATACTTGATACAATTTCAATTTTCTTAAATTTACCAAGGCTTGATTTGTGACCCAAGATATGATCTATCCTGGAGAATGTTCCATGAGCACTTGAGAAAAATGTGTATTCTGTTGTTTTTGGATGGAATGTCCTATAAATATCAGTGAAGTCCATCTTGTTTAATGTATCATTTAAAGCTTGTGTTTCCTTATTTATTTTCATTTGGATGATCTGTCCATGGGTGAAAGTGGGGTGTTAAAGTCCCCTACTATGATTGTGTTACTGTCGATTTCCCTTTTATGGCTGTTAGTATTTGCCTTATGTATTGAGGTGCTCCTATGTTGGGTGCATAAATATTTACAATTGTTATATCTTCTTCTTGGATCGATCCCTTGATCATTATGTAGTGTCCTTCTTTGTCTCTTCTAATAGTCTTTATTTTAAAGTCTATTTTGTCTGATGTGAGAATTGCTACTCCAGCTTTCTTTTAGTTTCCATTTGCATGGAATATCTTTTTCCATCCCCTTTCAGTCTGTATGTGTCTCTAGGTCTGAAGTGGGTCTCTTGTAGACAGCATATATAAGGGTCTTGTTTTTGTATCCATTCAGCCAATCTGTGTCTTTTGGTGGGAGCATTTAGTCCATTTACATTTAAGGTAATTATCGATATGTATGTTCCTATTGCCATTTTCTAAATTGTTTTGGGTTCGTTATTATAGGTCTTTTCCTTCTCTTGTGTTTCTTGTCTAGAGAAGTTCCTTTAGCATTTGCTGTAAAGCTGGTTTGGTGGTGCTGAACTCTCGCAGCTTTTGCTTGTCTGTAAAGGTTTTAATTTCTCCATCAAATCTGAATGAGATCCTTGCTGGGTAGAGTAATCTTGGTTGCAGGTTTTTCTCCTTTATCACTTTAAATATGTCCTGCCAGTCCCTTCTGGCTTGCAGAATTTCTGCTGAGAGATCAGCTGCTAACCTTATGGGGATTCCCTTGTGTGGTATTTGTTGTTTTTCCCTTGCTGCTTTTAATATGTTTTCTTTGTATTTAATGTTTGACAGTTTGATTAACATGTGTCTTGGCATGTTTCTCTTTGAATTTATCCTGTATGGGACTCTCTGTGCTTCCTGGACTTGATTAACTATTTCCTTTCCCATATTAGGGAAGTTTTCAACTATAATCTCTTCAAATATTTTCTCAGTCCCTTTCTTTTTCTCTTTTCTTCTGGAACCCGTATAATTCAAATGTTGGTGCGTTTAATGTTGTCCTAGAGGTCTCTGAGACTGTCCTCAGTTCTTTTCTTTCTTTTTTCTTTATTCTGCTCTGCAGTAGTTATTTCCACTATTTTATCTTCCAGGTCACGTATCCATTCTTCTGCCTCAGTTATTCTGCTATTGATCCCATCTAGAGTACTTTTAATTTCATTTATTGTGTTGTTCATCGTTGCTTGTTTCATCTTTATTTCTTCTAGGTCCTTGTTAACTGTTTCTTGCATTTTGTGCATTCTGTTTCCAAGATTTTGGATCATCTTTACTATCATTATTCTGAATTCTTTTTCAGGTAGACTGCCTATTTCCTCTTCATTTGTTAGGTCTGGTGCATTTTTATCTTGCTCCTTTAGCTGCTGTGTGTTTTTCTGTCTTCTCATTTTGCTTATCTTACTGTGTTTGGGGTCTCCTTTTTGCAGGCTGCAGGTTCGTAGTTCCCGCTGTTTTTGATGTCTGTGTCCAGTGGCTAAGGTTGTTTCAGTGGGTTGTGTAGGCTTCCTGGTGGAGGGGACTAGTGCCTGTGTTCTGGTGGATGAGGTTGGATCTTGTCTCTCTAGTGGGCAGGTTCACGTCTGGTGGTGTGTCTTGGGGTGTCTGTGGCCTTATTATGATTTTAGGCAGCCTCTCTGCTAATGGGTGGGGTTGTGTTCCTGTTCTGCTAATTGTTTGGCATATGTTGTCCAGCACTGTAGCTTGCTGGTCGTTGAGTGAAGCTGGGTGCTGGTGTTAAGATGGAGGTCTCTGAGAGATTTTCGCTGTTTGATATTATGTGGAGCTGGGAGGTCTCTTGTTGACCAGTGTCCTGAAGTTGGCTCTCCCACCTCAGAGGCAGAGCCCTGACTCCTGGCTGGAGTACCAAGAGCCTTTCATCCACACGGCTCAGAATAAAAGGGAGAAAAAGTAGAGAGAATTAGTAGAAGTATGAAGAAAGAAAGAAAGAAAGAAAGAAAGGAAGGAAGGTAGGAAGGGAGAAAGAAAGAAAGAAAGAAGGAAAGAAGGAAAGAAAGGAGGGAGGGAGGGAGGACGGAAGGAAGGAGGGAAGGAAGGAAAAAAGACAGAGAGAAGATACAGTAAAATAAAGTATAATAAAGTTATTGAATTAAAAAATTATTTAGAAAAAAAACGGGATGGATAGAACCTTAGGACAAATGTTGGAAGCAAAGCTATACAAACAAAATCTTACACAGAAGCATACACATACACCCTCACAAAAAGAGGTAAAGGGGAAAAAATCATAAATCTTGCTCTCAGAGACCACCTCCTCAATTTGGGATGATTCGTTGTCTAAAGGAGGGAGGGAAGGAAGGAAGGAAGGAAGGAAAGAAAAAGAAAGAAAGAAAGAAAAGTATAATAGTTATTAAAATTAAAATTAATTATTAAGAAAAAAATTTAAAAAAAATCCCATGGACGGATAGAACCCTAGGACAAATGGTGGAAGCAAAGCTATACAGACAAGTTCTCACACAGAAGCATAGACATACACATTCACAAAAAGAGGAAAAGGGGAAAAAATCATAGATCTTGCTCTCGAAGCCCACCTCCTCAATTTGGGATGATTCGTCGTCTATTCTTGTATTCCACAGATGCTGGGTACATCAAGTTGATTGTGGAGCTTTAATCCGCTGTTTCTGAGGCTGCTGGGAGAGATTTCCCTTTCTCTTCTTTGTTCTCACAGCTCCCAGGGGCTCAGCTTTGGATTTGGCCCCGCCTCTGTGTGTAGATCGCTGGAGGGCATCTGTTCTTCGCTCAGACAGGACGGGGTTAAAGGAGCCGCTGATTCGGGGCCTCTGGCTCACTCAGGCCGGCGGCAGGGGGGGGCACTGCGTGTGGGGCAGGCCTGCGGCGGCAGAGGCCAGCGTGACGTTGCAGCAGCTTGAGGCCCGCCGTGCGTTTTCCCGGGGAAGTTGTCCCTGGATTCCGGGACCCTGGCAGTGGCGGGCCGCACAGGCTTCCCGGAAGAGGGGTGTGGATAGTGAGCTGTGCTCGCACACAGGCCCCTTGGTGGAGGCAGCAGCAGCCTTAGCGTCTCCCGCCCGTCCCTGGGGTCCGTGCTTTTAGCCGCGGCTCGTGCCCGTCTCTGGGGTTCGCGCTTTTAGCCGCGGCTCGCGCCCGTCTCTGGAGTTCCTTTAAGCAGCGCTCTTAAACCCCTCTCCTCACGCACCACCGGGAAACAAAGAGGGAAGAAAAAGTCTCTTGCCTCTTCGGCAGGTGCAGAATTTTCCCCGGACTCCCTCCCGGCTAGCTGTGGTGCACTAACCCCTTCAGGCTATGTTCAAGCCGCCAACCCCAGTCCTCTCCCTGCGCTCCGACCGAAACCCGAGCCTCAGCTCGCAGCCCCGCCCGCCCCGGCAGGTGAGCAGACAAGCCTCTCCGGCTGGTGAGTGCTGGTCGGCACCGATCCTCTGTGCGGGAATCTCCCCGCTTTGCCCTCCGCACCCCTGTTGCTGTGCACTCCTCCGCGGCTCCGAAGCTCCCCACTCCGTCACCCGCAGTCTCCGCCAGCGAAGGGGCTTCCGAGTGTGTGGAAACTTCCTCCTTCACAGCTCCCTCCCACTGGTGCAGGTGCCGTCCCTATTCTTTTGTCTCTGTGTTTTCTTTTTTTCTTTTGCCCTACCCAGGTATGTGGGGAGTTTCTTGCCTTTTGGGAGGTCTAAGGTCTTCTGCCAGCTTTCAGTAGGTGTTCTATAGGAGTTGTTCCACGTGTAGATGTATTTCTGCTGTATCTGTGGGGAGGTAGGTGATCTCCGCGTCTTACTCTTCCGCCATCTTCAAGGTCCCCCCAATAGCATACATTTATAATAAATTCTTTCACTTTCTTTTGTGTTTCCCAGGAGTATGTAACAATGTTTGTACAAAGTAGGTGCTGAAAGGATTATTAAATAAAAGTAATTGTCAGTAGTATTTCTGGGAATTACTAAAGAAGAGAATACTGCATATATCAGGGAAAATATCTAACAGTCATACTAAATAATGTATTATAAGTTTATAATAAAAGAAACAGTAAAAATAAATAAGGATACACAATGATTAAAATCAGTAATTTAAGATATGGATCTATTTCAAAACTTTGGACATAATTTAGAAGAGACCTACAGGAACATACAAAGATTTAGAAAGTCAGATTTATGATAAGCTGAGAATTTTTAAGTTACTAAAGAGAAAGCTGAGAAATGATTTAACCATCTAGTACACAGAACTGATATATATATATATGAGTTCATATATATATGAGTTCATATATATACATCAGACTCATATATATATATGATTCTGAACATTTGTTTGATATATATACCAAAAACAGAACAAAAGAAAGTCAGTATGAATTGCAAAATGAGGGATTTTTAGTATATATCCTAGAGGGGAAAAGTATACAATATGAGACACTGTAATAGATTACTATAGAAGATAATGTAATTTATTTTCTAAATTACTAAAAATGAAAATAGATTTTATAAATTTATTTCATATCTACTTCACTGAAAATTAAAATAGATTTTTTATGGTTATGTCATATCTATTAATTATAAGTACTAAGCCAAGTTCTGTAATAGACCTACTGTTCCTGACTTTTCAGAGTTCTGTAGCAGAGAGTTTTATAAGCAGTAAGTTTTAAAAAGGGACATTTTATACTGATAAAAGTGTCAATCCATCAGGAAGAAGTAACAATTATAAACATACATATGTACCTCACAGCAGAGTTGGAAATATATGAAGCAAAAACTGACAGAATTGAAGGGACAAAATAGACAATTCAACAGTAATAGTTGGAGACTTCAGTACCCCACTTTTAGTAATAGGCATAACTGTGTAGAAGAACAATGCATTATAGTCTAGATTTATAAGCACAGCAATAGAAATAGATATACAGTATAGATAGACTAGAGTTCATGAGTTCATGATTAACTACTCAAGGGGTAAGGAGTAGTGGAGGGGTGGGAGAGTAATATCCAAAGTAATTTCCCAGAAAAATTGACTTCAGTTCGGTTTTTTTTTTTTTAAATAAATTTATTTATTTATTTTTGGCTGTGTTGGGTCTTCGTTTCTGTGTGAGGGCTTTCTCTAGTTGTGGTGAGCGGGTGCCACTCTTCATCGCGGTATGCGGGCCTCTCACTATCGCAGTCTCTCTTGTTGCGGAGCACAGGCTTCAGACGCGCAGGCTCAGTAGTTGTGGCTCACGGGCCCAGTTATTCCGTGGCATGTGGGATCCTCCCAGACCAGGGCTCGAACCCGTGTCCCCTACATTGGCAGGCAGATTCTCAACCACTGCACCACCAGGGAAGCCCCTTCAGTAAGGTTTTAAAGAACATATAGCTATCTGCCACCAGGAGGACAGCTCTTCAATTAGAGAAGAACTCTGTAGGCAATGTATACAAAGATATGGATGTGTGAAAAACTTTGGCTCTTTGGGCATCTATATGTGGTTTTGAATTGTTGAGACTTTAGTATGTGCATTGAGGTGGACTGGAGAAGCAATAATACTGGGAAATGAGACTGAAGAGGTGTTATTCTGTCTCAAAACAGTGAAGAATATAGGTAATGCACAGTATTTATTAACAGTACTTTTAAAAAATTGCTAAGCGTCTTTGAAATATAAAGAAATTGAGTTAGAAGGGAATCAAATTTAATTCTTCTTACTGTTCTTTCACTTCTTGAATTTGCTAGTTATGATCTTGTATCTGGTATATTTTTAAAAAATAATTTAAAGTTTTTGATCCCGTTTAGGATTTTCTTTAATTATATATTAACTTTAACATTGAAACCTATAAAGCCTGACAGTTGCTCTATAGAGGTTTTGAACAAAAATCTATTTCAGTCCTTCTACCGTACAGTATGTTATTTGCAGTTATCACAGCTTTCTACTTTTAGTAGTAACTAAGATGTGCATATTCGTTAATTCTGCATTAGTCATACAATGTTCTATGAAACACTGACATTCTAAAAATATTACTAAATGGTTCAAGTGGGAGGTATTAAAGGATTTTCAGGCCTCTCAGTTCCTTTACCACCTTTCATCCAATGATATGCTTCACCTAATGATATCCTTCACCCTTCCTAAACCACTGGCTCCAATGGTCATACCGTAGGATTTTTTATTACCAATAACTATAACCCCTCTGTAATTTTTATTTCAATCATCCCTCTCACCAATCACCACTTCTTTCTCTAACTCGTCTAGTAACTCAACTGCAATTGATCTCACTTGGACCTCCAATTCACTGCCCTTTGATTAGCTCTTTACCCTTTTCATTTCCCTTCTTACTTAATTTGCATTCTGTGGTCAATCTTTATAATTACTCCTATGAACACATCTTTAATTTTCAAGTCTTACTTATGTTTCACTCTGCTTGCTTGGCTGAATAATGCTCACTCAAAGATAACAGATACTAATCCCTGGGACTCTTTTACCTTATAATGAAAACAGATATCTGCAGATATGATTAAGTTAATGATCTTGAGATGGGGAGAATATTTTGTATTATCAGGGTGAGCCCTCAATCCAGTCACAAGTGTCCTTATAAGAGAGAGGTAGATGAAGATTTCATACAGACAAAAGAAGACACAAACACAGAGGCGAAGGTCATGTGAATTGGAGGCTGAGATTGGAGTCATGTGGCCAAAAACTAAGGAATGTGGCAGCTACCAGAAGCTGGAAGAGGCAGAGAGCAGATTCTCCCGTAGTCATTGGAGAGAGTGTGGCCCTATTGACACCTTGACTTCAGTGATAATCTTGTATCAGTGATTCTGATTTCAGACTTTTGGCCTCATAAGCTGTGAGAGAATAAATTTTTGGTTGTTTGAGCTACCAAGTTTGTGGTGATTTGTTACAGTAGCCACAAGAAACTAATACACTTGGCTAATTCATAAAGCTGATGAAATCCTAACTTTCCATCTATTTTGGGCCTGCTTTCTTGCAACTAAATAAAATGGAGAAAAATGTGTAACCATACTGACTCATCTGTCTTTAGATTCATGATCACTGACTTCACATGGGTCTGTTTATTTCAGCCTAGTTCTCTAGTACAGGAGTTGGCAAAACTTTTTTGTAAAAGATAGTAAGATTTTTAAGACTATGGACCATATGGTCTCTGTCATAACTATTCCACTCTGCTGTTCTAGCACAAAAGTAGACGTAGACATAATACATAAACAAATGAATGTTGTCTATTTTCTAATAAAACTATTTTTTAAAAAAAGCAGGCCTGATTTTGCCAAGCCCTGCCCTAATACATTCTCTCTCCCATAATGTTAGATGGCAGTTGTACCTTACTCTAAATCTTTAGTTCTCTAGCACCTCCTCCCCAGTCCTTTCTATTAGCTTATGATCTTGTTTCTTATGTTAGGGAGTAAAGAAAAACAGTCTAATACAATTTTCCTATGTTTTCATCATATTGATCTACCTTCCTTCATCTGAATCCAGACAATATGTTTTCTTATGCATTACCCGTGAAAACACATATACATGAAAAACCATGTAGGCTTCTACGAAAGTTCAAGCCATTCATTTGTGTACTAAATCTAATCCCTTTTTATCCATCCAAATATGTAGCTCTCACAATTTACAACTCTCCTGAATCTTTACTTTTCTCTTTCTACTTGATTTTTCTCATTAGCCTACAGTTATGCTGGTATTTTCCTATCCTTTAAAAAGATATCTTTTGATTCCCTTTCTTTTTTCAGTTATTGACCCTTTTTTCAGTTATTGAATATTTTTTCCTCTTTAATAAGTCTTCTCTTTATTGTGCAGAAAATTTCTCTACTCTATCTACAGCTCCTCTCCTCCCATTCTTTTTCTCTCCTTTTAAAAATTATGTAAAGATTCAAACATGTGTAAAAGAGAGACTAGTGTAATAAATCCTAATTTACCCATTACAAACCTTCAACATTTAATAATCTATGGCCACACGTGTTTCATTTCTACCCCATGTCTCCCCATACACCACTGGATTATGTTCAAGGAAATTTCTGTCATCACATAATTTTATCCACAAATATTTCAGTATGTATCTCTCAAAGGTGAAAACACTTCAGTGTTTAAACATAACCACAATACCATTATCATACCTAAAAAATTAACATTATTATCTTGATATCCTCAGATACTCAGTATATGTTCAAATTTTCCAGATTTGTCTTATAATTCTTCTTTATGTTTACTGTTGATTTGTTAGAATCAGTATCCAAACAAAATTGTTTTGACTTGATATGTTTAAGTATTTTTAAATCTAAAAGCTTCCTCTTTCCACCTTTTTTTTTCATTCAAATTATTTTCTGAAAACACCCCGTTTTCCCAACACCATTTGTTGAAGAGACTATCTCGTACCTATTGTGTATTCTTGACACCTTTGTCAAAGATCAGTTGACAGTATATAAGTGGATTTATTTCTGGGCTCTCTATTCTTTTTCATAGGTTTATGTCTCTGTCTCTGCAGTACCATACTATTTTAATTACTTTTGCTTTGTAATATATTTTGAAATCAGGAAATGTGATGCCTAGAGTTTTGTTATTTCTCAAAATTGTTTTGGATATTTGAGGTCTTTTATGGTTACATATTAATTTTAGGCTTGTTTTTTCTATTTCCTTAAAAAATGCTCTTAGGATTTTGATAGGGATTGCATTGAATCTGTAGTTTGCTTTGGGTAATATAGACATTTTAACAGTATTATGTCTTCCACTCTATCAACCCAGATGCCTTTCCATTTATTTCTGTCTTTTAAAGTATATTTTAGCAGTGTTTTGTAGTTTTTGGTATACAAGTCTTTTGCTTTCTTAGTTAAATTCATTTCTAAGTATTTTGTTCTTTTTGATACTGTTGTAAAGGGGACCATTTTCTTAATTTACTTTTTGGATAGTTTGTTGTTAGTGTATAGAATAGCATGTAACTGATTTTTTTTTTTTTTTTGTATATTGATTTGGTATCCTGCAACTTTACTGAATTACTTTTTTAGCTTATAACATTTTTTTGTGTGTGTCTTGAGAGTTTTCTATATATAGAATCATGTAATCTGTGAAGAGATATAGTGTTAGTTCTTCCTTTCCAATTTGGATGCATTTTATTTCTTTTCTTGCCTAGTTGCCCTGGCTATGGCAATTACAGAATTATAGAATTGCAGTACTATGTTAAATACAAGTGATAAGAGTGGGCATCCTTGTCTTATTCCTAAGCTTAGAGGAAAAGCTTTCAGTTTTCCTCTGTTGATTTTGATTTTTTTTTCATTGTGGACTTTTCACATATGGCCTTTACTATGTTGAGGTACATTTCTTGTACACCCAATTTGTTGAGGGTTTTTAACATAAATGTGTGTTGAATTTTAAGTGCCTTTTCTGTATCTATTGAGATGATTGTGTGATTTTTATCCTTCATTTTGTAAACATGGTTTATCACATTAATTGACTTAGTTATGTTGAGGCATTTCTGCATCCCAGGGATACATGTCACTTGGTTATGGTGTATTACCTTTCAATGTGCTGTTGAATGTGGTTTGCTAGTATTTTGTTGAGGATTTTTGTGTGTGTGTTCATCAGGGTTGCTGGCTTGATATTTTCTTATCTTATAGTGTCTTTCTCTTGCTTTGATGTCAATGTAGTGCTGGCATCATAAAATGCATTTGGAAATGTTTCCTATACTTCAGTTTTTTGAAGAGTTTAAGAAGGATTAATGTTAACTTTTTTAATGTTTTGTAAAATTTACCAGTGAAGTCATCTGGCCTGGGCTTTTCTTTCTGGGGAGATTTTTCATTACTGATTCAGTCAACTTACTAGTTAAAGGCCGGTTCAGGTTATATATTTCTTCATGATTCAGTTTTGGTAGATTGTATGTTTGTAGGAATTCATCCATTTCTTCTACATTACACAATTTGTTGGCATATAAATGTTCATAATAGTGTCATGATTCTTTTTATTTCTGTGGTGTCAGTTGTAATGTTTCCTTTTTCATTTCTGATTTTATTTGAATCCTCTTTCTTTTGTAGTCCAGCTAAGAGTTTGTCAATTATTTGTTTTTTAAACAAAACAACTTAGTTTCCTTGATTTTTAAAATGGTTTTCTATAATTTATTTTGTTTATTTCTGCTTTAATATTTGCTGTTTCTTTCCTTTGAGTAACTTTGTTGCTCTTCTAATTCCTTGAGGTATAAAGTTAGATTGTTCATTTGAGATTTCTCTTTTTTTATTTTCTTTTTTTAAATTTTTTTAAAAAAATTTTTTATTATTATTTTTTGCGGTACATGGGCCTCTCACTGTTGTGGCCTCTCCCGTTGCGGAGCACAGGCTCCAGACGCGCAGGCTCAGCGGCCATGGCTCACGGACCCAGCCACTCCACGGCATGTGGGATCTTCCTGGACCGGGGCACGAACCTGTGTCTCCTGCATCGGCAGGTGGACTTTCAACCACTGCACCACCAGGGAAGCCCATAGATTTTTCTTCTTTCTTTAAAATGTAGTATTTGTCACTATAAAACTCCCTTTTGACACTGCTTTTTCTGTATCCCATAAGTTTGGGTGTGCTTTCTATTTCTTTTCATTTGTCTCAAGTTATTTTTGAATTTGCCTTTTGATCTGTTCTTTGGCCCAGTGGCTGTTCAAGAGTCTGTTGTTTTTCCACATATTTGTGAATTTTCCAGTTTTCCTTATATTATTGATTTCTAGTTTCATTCCATTGTGGTCAGAAAAGATACTTGCTGTAATTTCAGTATTCTTAAATTTGTTGAGACTTGTTTTGTGACCCAACATGTGATCTATCCTGAAGAATGTTCTGTGTGCACTTGAGAAGAATGTATAGTCTGCTGCTATTGGATACAGTGTTTTGTATATGTGTGTTAGGTCCATTTGAACTGTAGTGTTTTTCAGGTCTACTGTTTCCTTGCTGATTTTCTGTCTGGATGTTCTGTCTATTATGTAAAGTGGGGTATTGAAATCTCCTACTATTGTTGTATTGTAGTCTATTTCTCCCTTCATATCTATCAATATTTTATTTATTTAGGTACTCTGATGCTGAGTGCATATATATTTATAATTGTTATAGCCTCCTGTTGACTTGACCCTTTAACATTATATAATAGCCTTCTTTCTCTTTTGTGACAGTTTTTGATTTGAACTCTATATTGTCTGATATAAGTACATCCACCGCTGCTCTCTTTTGGTTACCACTTGCATAGAGTATCTTCTTGCATGTGTGTACTTATTTCTATAGTGAATCTCTTGTGGACAGCATATAGTTCAATCTTTGTTCTTTTCTTTCTTTTTTTAAATTTTACGCATTGAGTCACTATATGTCATTTGATTTGGGAGTTTAATCCATTTACATTTAATACAGCTATTGATAGCTAAGGACTTACTATTGCCATTTTGTTCATTTTTTCTAATATTTTGTAGTTTCTTGTTCCATTCTTCCTCTCTTGGTTTCTTCCTTTGTGATTTGATGGTCTTTTGTTACTGGTATGCTTTGAGTCCTTTCATGTATATCATGTGTTTTTGCTTTGTGGTTACCATGAGATTTTCATTAATTATCTTATATTTATCACAGTCTATTTTAAGCTGATAACAATTTAATTTCAATAGCACACAAAACTCAACAGTTTTACTTTTCTTTTTTATTGTGTATCCATCTCTAATATTTTAAAATTTAATCTTACTATTGTCTTTTAACTTTAATGCTAAAATTAGAAGTGATTTACATATCACTATTGAGTTATTATGGTATTCTGTATTTGTCTATATATTTATCTTTCCCAGTAAGTTTTATACTTTAATATGCTTTCATGTTACTCTTTAGTTTCATTTTGTTTCAACTTGAAAAATTCCCTTTAGAATCTCTTGTAATGAAGGTCTAGTAGTGATGGGCTCCAAAGCTTTTGTTTCTCTGAGAATCTTTATATCTCTTTCATTTTTCAAGGATAATTTTGTCAGATTTAATATTGTTTGCTGGCAGTTTTTTTCTTTCAGCACTATATCGTAGAACTTCCCAGCACCTTTATTATTTATTATGCTAAGGAGAACTATGAAGAATATATCCAAAAAAGACATGTAACATGTTGGTGTCCTAAGTGTATTTGTATATTTAACTTTGGAATGAGGAGGGAGTGTATTTATTAACACCTCAAAGAACACTGTTTTCGGAGTGCTACATGAATTTCATTATTCATTCAATACAGATTTGTTTGATACCTGTATGACGTTATCCTAGACACTGTATGGAATTCAAAAATGAATAAAATCTCGATCGTACTCTCAAGGAGTTTACATTTATTCAGGTTTTTCTAGATATGATTTAATAGCTGGCCACATTAAGAAAATTAATGTCATGTCCTTTGTAATCAAAGGACATTTTTTTCTTTCCTCCATCTTCTCTTTACACGTACATTGCACATGCTGAAGACTGATAACACGGACATAGTTGAGTACCATAAATATTAGACTTAAGAAAATTAATCACTGTCCTGTTAAGATCCACTTTCCAAACTGTTGCTTTTTTTAAACTCTATTAAATAGCACACTTAGAAATTGTACCTGCATTTCCAAATGACATAAAAGTGTATTTCTTTAAAAATCTAGGGAAATCTCAAAAGTGGTTTGCTTTTGTAAAGTTGTATTTCCAAGGACTGTTCATTTATAGATTTCTGTCCGAAGAAACCATTTTTGAAAGATTGATGTATACATTAGTATCTTGTATTATGTGTGACCAATTATGATTGGACCTAGACATTAATAATTTACTTTTTAGAGAAGGATGGTTTTTCAAATTTTTTGAGGTCTCTTTGCAGCACCCGCTGATTTTCTGGCATTCAGTAAACCTTCAATACATTGAAAGTCTTTTTAGAAAGGAATGATTGTTGAATGAATCAATAGAACAATTCAGTAACAGAAATATAATTGAATAAAGAGACTCCTAGTTTCTTGATTTGATAATTTTAGTATTCATTTTCTTAATATTGTATATTTTACAATAAATCAGTAATAAACCACATTACCAGGAGATATAATTTCTTGAAACAGTTTTTTTTTTCCTCCAAGATTTTTTTGATGTGGGCCATTTTTAAAGACTTTATTGAATTTGTTAAAATATTGCTTCTGTTCTTTATGTTTCGGTTTTTTGGCAACGAGGCATGTGGGATCTTAGCTCCCCGAACAGGGGTTTGAACCTGCACCCCCTGTATTGGAAGGCAAAGTCTTAACAAGTGGACCACGCGGGAACTCCCTTGAAGCAGTTTTAGATTTGAATTTTAATTAGAGCTGGAAGCGAGACTTTATTTGCCACAACAGAGCCTTAAGCGTAGAAAACTCTAAAAATAATCACTTACAGAATTTATTGAATATGTGTGTATTAAGTTGGACTAGTAGTCTCACTTTTATATTTAATAGAAGAACCTTTCTATTGGGATTAAAAAGTTTAGCATTATTTAGACAACATGCTGTTGCTGGAAAAAAATAAGATTAATGTTACTTAATGTTAAACTGACATCTGATAACTTCTACAAATGGCAGGAACCAAGCCAAGGGCAGAGATATTTTTTGAACTCTGTCTAAGCAAGACTAATCCATTGAAGTTTAATGTATGAATCAATAATTTGGCTTCTTATGAAAATCTCTAAAGATATTCTGCTTGCTTGTTCAGTCAAGTTGAAATCATTGAGGAATATAACACTGCTCAAACTAAGGTGTGTAAAAATTATTTTATAAAAGAAGTGTGCATAATGTGCATACCACAAATGTATATTATTAAGGTAGAGAAAATGCTTTTTATTGAAATAAAATTGATTAACAAAGTAATATTAGTTTCATGTGTACAGCATAGTGGTTCAATGTTTTTATAGATTACATTCCATTTAAAGTTATTATAAAATAATGGCTATATTTTCCTCTACTGTAAAATATAGCCTTGCTGCTTATTTATTTTATACATAGTAGTTTGTATCTATTAATCCCATACCCTTATATTATCCTTCTCTCTTTATTTTTTTTATAGCCATTTTTTTTTTACTGTGTTCCACACATCTATTATTCTCTTCTCTGTTCTTATTTTGAATTTTATTTTATTTTTTCATACAGCAGGTTCTTATTAGTTACCTGTTTTATACATATTAGTGTATATATGTCAAACTCAATTTCCCAATTCATCCCACCACCACCACCACACCCTCCCTTCCACCCTTGGTGTCCATACGTTTGTTCTCTACATCTGTGTCTCTATTTCTGCCTTGCCAACCGGATTATCTGTACCATTTTTCTAGATTCCACATATATCCATTAATATACAATATTTGTTTTTCTCTTTCTGACTTACTTCACTCTGTATGACAGTCTCTAAGTCCATCCACGTCTCTGCAAATGACCCAATTTCATTCCTGTTTATGGCTGAGTGATATTCTATTGTATATATGTACTATGTGTTCTTTATCCATTTGTCTGTCGATGGGCATTTAGGTTGCTTCCATGACCTGGCTATTGTAAATAGTGTTGCAATGAACAATGGGGTGTGTGTGTCTTTGAATTATGGGTTTCTCTGGGTATATGCCCAGTAGTGGGATTGCTCAGTCATATGGTAATTCTATTTTTAGATTTTTAAGGAGCCTCCAGACTCTTCTCCATAGTGGCTGTATCAATTTACATTCCCACCAACAGTGCAAGAGGGTTCCCTTTTCTCCACAACCTCGACAGCATTTATTGTTTGTAAATTTTCTGATGATGCCCATTCTAACCGGTGTGAGGTAATACCTCATTGTAGTTTTGATTTGCATTTTTCTAATAATTAGTGAGGCTGAGCAGCTTTTCATGTGCCTCTTGGCCATCTGTATGTGTTTGGAGAAATGTCTATTTAGGTCTTATGCCCATTTTTTGATAGGGTTGTTTGTTTTTTTAATATTGAGCTGGATGAGCTGTTTATATATTTTGGAGATTAATCCTTTGTCCGTTGATTCGTTTGTAAATATTTTCTCCCATTGTGAGGGTTGTCTTTTCGCCTTGTTTATAGTTTCCTTTGCTGTGCAAAAGCTTTTAAGATTCATTAGGTCCCATTTGTTTATTTTTATTTCCATGACTGTAGGAGGTGGGTCAAAAAAGGTTCTTCCTGTGTTTTCCTCTAAGGGTTTTATAGTGTCTGGTCTTACATTTAGGTCTTTAATCCATTTTTAGTTTATTTTTGTGTGTGGTGTTAGGGAGTATTCTAATTTCATTCTTTTACATGTAGCTCTCCAGTTTTCCCAGTACCACTTACTGAAGAAACTGTCTTTTCTCTATTGTATATCCTTGTCTCCTTTGTCATAGACTAGTTGACCATAGGTGCGTGGGTTTATCTCTGGGCTTTCTATCCTGTTCCTTTGATCTATATTTCTGTTTATGGGCCAATACCATACTGTTTTGATTACTGTAGCTCTGTAGTATAGTCTGAAGTCAGGGAGTATGATTCCTCCAGCTCCGTTTTTTTCCCCTCAGGATTGCTTTGGCTATTCCGGGTCTTTTGTGTCTCCATACAAATTTTAAGATTTTTTCTATAGTTTTGTAAAAAAATGGCATTGGTAATTTGATAGGGATTGCATTGAATCTGTAGATTGCTTTGGGTGGTATAGTCATTTTCACATTATTGATTCTTCCAATCCAAGAGCATGGTATATCCCTCCATCTGTTGATGTTATCTTTGATTTCTTTCATCAGTGTCTTATAGTTTTCTGAGTACAGGTCTTTTACCTCCTTAGGTAGGTTTATTCCTAGGTATTTTACTCTTTTTATTGCAGTGGTAAATGGGATTGTTTCCTTAATTTCTCTTTCTGATCTTTCGTTGTTAGTGATTTCTGTGCATTAATTTTGTATCTTGCAACTTTACCAAATTCATTGATTAGCTCTAGTAGATTTCTGGTGGCATCTTTAGGATTCTCTATGTATAGTATCATGTCATCTGCAAACACTGACAGTTTTACTTCTTCTTTTCCAGTTTGTATTCCTTTTATTTGTTTTTCATCTCTGATTGCCATGCCTAGGACTTCCAAAACTATGTTGAATAATAGTGGCGAGAGCGGACATCCTTGTCTTGTTCCTGATCTTAGAGGAAATGCTTTCAGTTTTTCACCATTGAGAATGAAGTTTGCTGTGGGTTTGTCATATATGGCCTTAATTATGTTGAGGTAGGTTCCCTCTCTGCCCACTTTTTGGAAAGTTTGTATTAGAAATGGGTGTTGAATTTTGTCAAAACCCTTTTCTGCATCTATTGAGATGATCATATGATTTTTATTTTTCAGTTTGTTTATATGGTGTATCACATTGATTGATTTGTGTATATTGAAGAACCCTTGCATCACTGGGATAAATCCCCACTTGATCATGTTGTGTGATCCTTTTAATCGATTATTGGATTCTGTTTGCTAGTATTTTGTTGAGAATATTTGCATTTATATTCGTCTGTGATATTGGTCTGCAATTTTCTTTTTTTGTACTATCTTTGTCTGGTTTTGGTATCAGTGTGATGGTGGCCTCGTAGAATGAGTTGGGGAGTGTTCTTTCCTCTGCTAGGATGAGTGCTAGCTCTTTTCTAAATGTTTGATAGAATTCACCTGTGAAGCCAGCTGGTCCTGGACTTTTGTTTGTTGGAAGGTTTTTAATCACAGTTTCAATCTCAGTACTTGTGATTGGTCTGTTCCTATTTTCTGTTTCTTCCTGGTTCAGTCATGGAAGGTTATACCTTTCCAAGAATTTGTCCATTTGTTCCAGGTTGTCCATTTTATTGGCATAGAGTTGCTTATGATGCTCTCTTATGTCTCTTATGATGCTTTGTATTTCTGTGGCGTCCGTTGTAACTTCTTCTTTTTCATTTCTAATTCTATTGATTTGAGTCCTCTCCCTCCTTTTCTTGATGAGTTTGGCTAAAGGCTTATCAGTTTTGTTTATCTTCTCAAAGAACCAGGTTTTAGTTTTATTGATCTTTGCTATTGTCTTCTTTGTTTCTATTTCATTTATTTCTGCTCTGACCTTTATGATTTCATTCCTTTTATTATCTTTGCGTTTTGTTTGTTCTTCTTTCTCTAGTTCCTTTAGGTGTAAGGTTAGATTGTTTATTTGATACTTTTCTTGTTTCTTGAGGTAGGGTTGTATTGCTATAAACTTCCGTCTTAGAACTGCTTTTGCTGCATCCCATAGGTTTTGGATCATCGTGTTTTTGTTTTCATTTGTCTCTAGGTATTTTTTGATTTCCTCTGATTTCTTCAGTGATCTCTTGATTATTTAGTATTGTATTGTTTAGCCTCCATGTGTTTGTGTTTTTTACGTTTTTTTTCTCCTGTAATTTATTTATAATCTCATGGCTTTGTGGTCAGAAAAGATGCTTGATATGATTTCAATTTTCTTAAATTTACCAAGGCTTGATTTGTGACCGAAGATGTGATCTGTCCTGGAGAATGTTCCGTGTGCACTTGAGAAGAAAGTGTAATCTGCTGTTTTCAGATGGAATGTCCTATAAATCTCAATGAAATCTCTCTGGTCTATTGTCATTTAAAGCTTGTGTTTCCTTATTAATGTTTTGTCTGGATGATTTGTCCTTTGGTGTAAGTTAGGTGTTAAAGTCCCCCCACTATTAATGTGTTACTGTTGATTTCCTCTTTTATAGCTGTTACCGTTTGCCTTATGTTGAGGTGCTCGTATGTTTGACGCATATATACTTATAATTGTTATATCTTCTTCTTGGATTGATTCTTTGATCATTATGTAGTGTCCTTCCTTGTGTCTTGTAACATTCTTAATTTTAAAGTATATTTTATCTGATATGAGTATTGCTACTCCAGCCTTCTTTGGATTTCCATTTGCGTGGAATACCTTTTTCCATTCCCTCACTTTCAGTCTGTACGTGTCGCTAGGTCTGAAGTGGATTTCTTGTAGATAGCATATAGATGGGTCTTACTTTTTTATCCATTCAGCAAGCCTGTGTCTTTTGGTTGGAGCATTTAATCCATTCACATTTAAGGTAATTATCCATATGTATGTTCCTATTACCATTTTCTTAATTGTTTTGGGTTTGTTTCTGTAGGTCCTTTTCTTGTGTTTTCCACTTAGAGAAGTTTCTTTAGCATTTGTTGTAGAGCCGCTTTGGTGGTGCTGAATTTCCTTAGCTTTTGCTTGTCTGTAAAGCTTTTAATTTTTCTGTCGAATCTGAAGGAGATCCTTGCCGGGTAGAATAATCTTGTTTGTAGCTTCTTTCCTTTCATCACTATAAATATATCGTGCCACTCTCTTCTGGCTTGTAGAGTTTCTGCTGAGAAATCATCTGTTAACCTTATGGGCATTCCCTTGTATGTTATTTTTCGTTTTTCTCTGTTGCTTTTAATAATTTTCTTTGTGTTTAATTTTATTCAGTTTGATTACTATGTGTTTCGGCATTTTTCTCCTTGGGTTTTTCCTGCCTGGGACTCTCTGCACTTCCTGGACATTGGTGGCTATTTCCTTTCCCATGTGAGGGAAGTTTTCGACTATAATCTCTTCAGATATTTTCTCGAGTCCTTTCTCCCTCTCTTCTCCTTCTGGGATGCCTGTAATGTGAATGTTGGTGTGTTTAATATTGTTCCAGAGGTCTCTTAGGGTGGCTTCATTTCTTTTCATTCTTTTTTCTTTTTTCTCTTTTGCGGCAGTGAATTCCATCATTCTGTCTTCCAGGTCACTTATCCATTCTTCTGCCTCAGTTATTCTGCTACTGATTCCTTCTGGTGTATTTTTCATTTCAGTTATTGTATTGTTCATCTCTCTTTGTTTGTTCTTTATTTCTTCTAGGTCTTTGTTAAACATTTCTTGCATCTTCTTGATCTTTGGCTCCATTCTTTTTCCACGGTCCTGGATCATCTTCACTATCATTATTCTGAATTCTTTTTCTGGAAGGTTGCCTATCTCCACTTCATTTAATTGTTTTCCTGGGGTTTTATCTTGTTTCTTATCTGGTACATTGCCCTCTGCCTTTTCATTTTGTCTGTCTTTCTGTGAATGTGGTTTTCATTCCACAGGCTGCAGGAGTGTAGTTCTTCTTGCTTTTGCTTCTTACCTTCTGGTAATTGAGGCTATCTTATCCTTCTCTCTTTCCCTCTCCCCACTGGTAACTACTAGTTTGTTCTCTTTGTTTATGAGTCTATTTCTGTTTTGTTATACACATTCATTTCAGTTATGTTTTAGGTTCCACATTATGGATAATATAGAGGATTTGTCTTTCTCTTTCTGACTTATTTCACTAAGTATAATACTGTCTAGATTTATCCTCATTGTTGCAAATGGCAGAATTTCATTTTTTTATGCCTGAGTAATATTCCATTATATAGTTACCACATATTCTTCATCCATTCATCTGTTGATGGGCACTTAGTTTGCTTCCATATCTTGGCTATTGTAAGTAATGCTGCTATAAATATTGTGGTGCATGTATCTTTTTAAATTAATGTTTTCAGTTTCTTCATATATAGACACAGAAGTGGAATTGCTGAATCATATGATTATTCTATTTTTAGTTTTTTCTATATTATTTTCCATAATGGCTATACCTATTTAATTCCCACAAACTGTGCAAAAGTTTCCTTTTCTTCACATCTTCGCCAACATTTGTTACTTGTATACTTTTTGATGTTAGCCAGTCTGACAGATGTGAATTGCTATCTCATTGTGGTTTTGATTTGCATTTCTCTAATTAGTGATCTTGAGCATCTTTTCATGTGTCTGTTAGCTATCTTTCTTCTTTAGAAAAATGTCAATTTGTATCTTCTGTTTATTTTTTATACTGGATTTTTTAAAATTTTTAGTTGTATGAGCTGTTTTATGTCTTTTGGATATTAACCCCTTATTGTGTATGTCATTGGTATTGTCTCCCATTCAGTATGTTGTCTTTGCATTTTGTCTTTGCATTTGGTTTCCTTTGCTATGCAAAAGGTTTTAAATTAATTAAATTAAATTAATTTAAATTAAGGTCTTATTTGTTTATTTTTGCTTTTCTTTTCCCTTAGGAGACATATCTAAAAAGAAATATTGCTGTGATTTCGGTCAAAGAGTGTTCTGCCTATATTCTCCTCTGGGAGTTGTATGGTTTTAGGTATTACATTTAGGTCTTTACTCCATTTGGAGTTTATTTTTGTAGATGTTAAGAAATGTTCTAATCTCATTCTTTTACATGTAGCTATCTAATTTTTCCAGCACCACTTATTGAATTATCTTTCCTCCATTGTATATTTTTGTCCCCTTTGTTACAAATTAATTGACCATAAGTTTGTCAGTTTATTTCTGGGCTCTCTATTCTGTTCAGTTGATCTGTCTCTTTTTGTGCCAGTACCATGCTGTTTTGGTTACTGTAACTTTTTAATATAGTGTGAAGTCAGGGAGCATGATACCTCCAGCTTTGTTCTTTTTCCTCAAGATTGCTCTGGCAGTTCTGGGTCTTTTGTTTTTCTATATAAATTTTAGAATGATTTGTTCCGTGAAAAATGTCATGGGTATTTGGTTAGGGATTGCATTAAATCAATCTATTGCCTTGAGTAGTATGGACATTTTAACAGTATTCTTCCAATCCATGAACATGGGATATCTTTCCATATTTTTGGTATCATCTTCAGTTTACTTCATCAGTGGCTTATAGTTTTTAGAGTATAGATCTTTCACCTCCTTGGTTAAGTTTATTCCTGTGTGTCTTATTCTTCTTGATGTGATTTTAAAGGGAATTTTTTTTTTTTGCTTTCTCTTTCTGATAGTTCATTATTAGTGTATAGAAAAGCAACAGATTTCTGTATGTTAATCTTCTATTCAACAGCTTTACTGAATTCATTTGTTAGTTCTAAGAGCTTTCTGGTGGAGACTTGAGGGTTTTCTGTATAAAGTATTATGTCATCTGCAAATAGTGACAGTTTTACCTCTTCCCTTCGAATTTGGATGCCTTTTAATTCTTTAACTGATAAATTGTTTATTTCTGTTTCATTATTTTTTCAGAGGTTTTCTGTTGCTCTTTCAATTGAAACAAATCCCTATTTTTTTTTTTTTTCGGTACGCGGGCCTCTCACTGTTGTGGCCTCTCCCGTTGCAGAGCACAGGCTCCAGACGCCCTGGGTCCGGATGTGCAGGCTCAGCAGCCATGGCTCACGGGCACAGCCGCTCCGCGGCATGTGGGATCTTCCCGGACCGGGGCACGAACCCGTGTCCCCTGCATCGGCAGGCGGACTCTCAACCACTGCGCCACCAGGGAAGCCCTTTTTTTCATTTTTTTTTTTGTCACTATGAATTTAGGTAAAACAGTTACCTATTGTGGTCTTGAAAGAATGTCCCTATATGGAAGTGTCCCTATACAGTCTGTGTGTGCCTGATGCCTGTGGTGAGAGAGCTGGATTTGACATGAACAGAAGTGACATCTTTCCTCAGGGTGTTGTGGCATCTATCACGTTGGTAGTGGATAGGGCTGGAGATGAAGGGATAGGGCCAGAGCTAACTGTAAGGCAGTGCTTCCCCTCTACTCATTGTCCCTTTCTGCCCTATTGGGGCTGGGGTTGGATCCCAAGTTTAAGGAGCAGAAGCCCTGAATATTGATTACGAGCTGGATTTGTTTCCTTAAAATATGTGCTCTCTCCTCTTTCAGTACCTGGCATCCTTGCCCTAGGAGAGCAGTGCTGCACCAACAGCGGCCATGCAGGCTCTGGGCTCATGATGGGGCATGGGCTTCTGCAGGTTGGCCACAGAGTTTTATGCTACCTCCAATTTGCTGCCTGCGATGACAGCCCCCGCTGCATCTGTGTCTCTATTTCCCCCTGCAGCCACACACTCCTCCGCAGTCTCCACTAACCTTGTAATGTTGTAGGGCTATGCCGCAGGGCAGGCAGAGCCCACCTGGCCTCTTGATGTGTATCAGGATGCAGGCTGTGAAGTCTGGCCAGTGTCAGAGATCAGGGTTGCTTCTGATAAGCTTTCTCGGTAAGCACCAGCATTGGCCACCATGCTGTGCTCAGACACTGCCCAGGTCTGAGTCACCTCTGCCTCCCACAGATGAGCCTTCCCAGTTGTGGCAACTGTCACTCCATTGTGGAGCTCTGAGGTGAAATAAGCATGGCTGGAGCATTAGCTTAGCTTGGGCTGGGGTGCATGCTGGACCTGTTGTGGGAAACTGGGTAGCCACTCATGCAGTCCTAATTCTCCCTCTCTGTTCTGCCGTGGGAGCAAGCCAGTGCTGGTTAACTCCTCACAAATGAAGTCCGTGCTGCTGACAGCCCTCCTGTTCATCGCAGCAGAGCTCAACCAGCCAAGGGGGCTTATCTTCCCTGTGTCAGACTCCAGTAGTAGGGCACCTAATATGTGGCTGGAACCACTCTCCAGGGAAATTCTCCACCCCTGTAATCTCCCTTTTCCTCTGAGTCCCCTCCCAGGGGCACAAGTCCTGACCTGATCACTTCCCTTGCTGCCTGATTCTCTGTGATTCTGTCTTACAACCTTAGTTGTACAGGAGTCTTTATGCCAATTTTCAGTTACTTTTTAGTGAGAATTGTTCCTCATGTAGATGTATTTTTTTTTTATTGGAGTATAGTTGATTTATAATGTTACTTTCTGCTGTACAGAGAAGTCAATCAGTTATACATATATCCTTTCTGTTTTAGATTCCTTTCCCATATAGGTCATTAAATAGTATTGAGTAGAGTTCCCTGTGCTATACGGTAGGTCCATATTAGTTATCTCTCTTATATATAGTAGTATGTATATGTCAATCCCAATCTCCCAATTTATCCCTCCCCTCCTTTTCCCCCTGGTAACCATAAGATTGTTTTCTACATCTGTGACTGTATTTCTGTTTTGTAAATAAGTTCATTTTGACCTTTTATTTAGATTCCACATACAAGCGATATCATATTTGTCTTTCTCTGTGTGACCTCACTCAGTATGACAGTCTCTAGGTCCACCCATGTTGCTGCAAATGGCAATATTTTGTTCTTTTTTATGGCTGAGTAATACTCAGTTGTATATATGTACCACATCTTCTTTATCCATTCCTCTGTTGATGGACATTTAGCTTGCTTCAATGTCCTGGCTGTTGTAAATAGTGCTGCAGTGAACAATGGGGTATATGTATCTTTTCGAATTATGGTTTTCTCTGGGAATATGCCCAGGAGGGGGATTCCTGGATCATAGGGTAGTTTTATTTTTAGTTTATTAAAGAACCTGCATACTATTCTCCATAGTGGCTGTACCAATTTACATTTCCACCAACAGTGTAGAAGAGTAAAAGGTAAATTAAGGAAACAATCCCACTTACCACCACATCAAAAAGAATAAAATACCTAGGAATAAACCTATCTAAGGAAGCAATAGACCTGTATTTGGATAACTATAAGATACTGGTGAAAGAAATCAAAGGTGACACAAACAGATGGAGAGAGATACCATGTTCTTGGATTGGAAGAATTAACAGTATCAGAATGACTGTAGTACCCAAAGCAATCTACATATTCAATGTAATCCCTATCAAGTTACCAATGGTATTTTTCCCAGAACTAGAACAAAAAGTTTTACAATTTGTATGGAAACCCGAAAGACCCCAAATAGCCAAAGCAATGGTGAGAAAGCACAACGGAGTGTAAATAATCAGGTTCCCTGACTTCAGCTTATACTACAAAGCTACAGTAATCAAAACTGTATGGTACTGGCACAAAAACAAATACAGGTGAATGAAACAGGATAGAAAGTCCAGAGATAAACCCACACACCTGTTCCATGTCATAATCTATGACAAAGGAGGCAAGAATATACAATGGAGAAAACACTGTCTCTTCAGTAAGTGGTGCTGGGAAAACTGGATAGCTACATGTAAAAGAAAGAAATTAGAACACTCCCTAACACCACACACAAAAATAAACTGAAAATGGATTAAAGACCTAAATGTAAGGCTGGATACTATAAAACTCTTAGAAGAAAACATAGGCAGAACACTATCTGACATAAAGCAAGATCTTTTTGACCTGCCTCCTATAGTAATGTAGATGTATTTTTGGTGTGTTCATGCTTTCTCCCACTCATCCATCTTGATCTGAAAGCCTGGAGATACTGCTCTTAAAAAAGATTTTTGTTTATGATCTTGGTGAAAATTCACATGTCTGGCTCCTCTAACCTCTCTCATTAATTTACCAAATGTGTGCTGCTTTATCAAGCTTTAAGTACTCACTATTTGCCAAGTGTAGAAAGTAATTTAAAATATAATCTGTACCTTCATAATCTAGTGGAGAAGGTAGTTCTCTAAACAGCTAATTATAATAGTAGGATAAAAGCTATAATGCAAGTGTGAGTAAGGCACTATTCACAGTAGAGGAGGTGCTTATTTCTGCTTCCAGAGTTTGTGTAAGTGTTCTCAAAGTGGTATTTGACTCCTGAAGGTTGATATGGAGTTTTGGGGGTGTAGAAGAGCATTCAAGATACAGGTAATAGAGAGGCATAAAGCATTTATGAAATTAGTGACAATTGGGCATGGCTAGAACAAAGAGGTACTGTGAAAGGGTTACAGGAAATGAAACAAGAAATGGACTGAGGAGTCGAGTTTATAAAGGGAATTCTCATCACTTCTTAAGGTATTATCCATTAATAAGGATGTGACATGAGAAGAATTACATTTTAGAAAGATACAGCTTGTTACAACTGTGGCGAGGATACTACTAAAACTGTGGTTAGAAATGATAAAATCTTAAAGTACTGAAGTGGAAATGGAAGAATGGCTATTTTCCAGATAAATTAAGGCCAATAAAAATTTGACTGTTATTACTTGTAGGGGCTGAGAAAGGTAAAGGCATTTGAAAGATTTCCACACTTACGACATGGACTACTGGATCAATTAACATTTACCATAACAAAAACTGGGGAGAACTGTAGAAGAAGCAGATTAGAGTTGGGGAGAAAATTAAAATATTTCTGAGCAACTTTGAATTACCTTTAAATATTTCTATTCCTAATGAATTTGGACCAATATTTTTTTTCTGGAACTGTTTCAGTAATGGAAATAATCACTATCTACAGATTCCTTTATTTTTATTACATAGATTAATTCATTCAGAAAAGTCTTATAATTAGAAGCCTGTTAAATGAAATTGCATTAAGGAAATAAATGTATTATCACATTTAATTCTAACAATAAATTAACAGACACAAGCACAGTCATGTTTCAAAAGAGAATTGCTGATAATACACAAAGGAAGACCTGGAACATTTTATAGGATAAGCCAAATGTTAGGACACACAAAAAAATGTCTCAGTAAATTTAAAAGGATTGAAATCATTCCAAGTATTTTCTCTGGCCACATTGGAAAGATGCTAGCAAACAAAAATGTAGGGAATCTAGAAAATTCACAATATATGGAAACTAAACAGTTCACTCTTAACCAGTGGTTCAAAAAGAAATCACAAGGTTAATTAGAAAATACCTTGAGACAAATGTAAACAAAAACACAGCATACCAAAACTTACCGGATGCAGTGGAAGCACTCTTCAGAGGGAAATATATAGCTATAAATGTGCACATCAAAAAGAAAGAAACATCCTCGATAAATACAGTACTTTATACCCTGAAGGACTAGAGAAAAAGAGAAAACTAACTCCAAAACTAGCAAATTTAGCTATGACAACAACATAAAAGTAGGAGGATAGCCCTGTATAGGAGCAGACATTTCATGTAATGATTTAAGTTGTTATCAATCAACTAGATTGCTATAAATTTAGAATATTAAATGTATTCCCCATGGTAACCACCAAAAAAATACCTAAAAGATGTAAAACAGGAAATGACACGGGAATTAAAATGATTCACTACAGAAAAAGAAAAAAAATCAGCTTAGATACATAAGACAATTAATGTAAGGAAGGGAGGGAGGCAGGGTAAAAAGAAAAGATCAAGGAAGAAAATAATAAGGATTAAGGTGGAGCTAAATAGAGAATAGAAAAACAGTACAGAGTCAACAAAAGCAAAAGTTTGTTCTCTGAAAAAATTAACAAAATTGACAAACCATTAGCTACATTGATTAAGAAAATGAGAAAGCTCAAAAACAAATCAGAAATAAAGATGTGAATATTACTACTGATCTTACAGAAATAAAAATGATTATAAAAAATCCTCTAAACAGTTGTATGCCAACAAATTTGGTAACCTAGATGAAATAGACAAATTCCAAGAAGCATGTGAATTACCTAAACTGACATAAAAATAAATAGAAAGTCTCAACAGATCTGTAACAAGTAAACAGATTTTCAACAATTAAAAACCTCCCACCAAACAGAAGATTGTAAAACAACTATACTCCAATAAAAATTAATTACAAAAAAAAAAAAAAAAGAATCTCCCACCAAAGAAAAGTCTAGGACCAGATTACTTCACTGGTAAATTATTCCAAACATTTGAAGAATTAACATTACGCTTTTCAAACTCTTCCATAAAACAGAAGAGGAGAAAATACTTTCTAACTCATTAAATGAGGCCAGAATTACCTTGCTACCAAAGCCAGATAAAGACATCCAGAAGAAAGAAAACTTATAGAGTAATAACCCTTATGAATGTAGATGCAAAATAGGAAAGTATCACGACACTGAGTGCAACCACATATTAAAAGAATTATACACAGTGACCAAGTGAGATTACCCCAGGTGTTCAAGCGTAGTTCAATATAAGAAAATTAATCACTGCAATAATACCACATTAACAGAAAGATTGAAAAGCAGAAAACCACATGATCATCTCATTTGACACAGAGAAAGCATTTAACAAAAATCCAGCATTCTTTTCATGGTAAAAACACTCAGAAAACTAGGAACAGAGGGAACTTCCTTAACCTGATAAAAGGCATTTGTGAAAACCCCGCAACTAACGCCATATTCAATTGTGAAAAATGGAAAGCTTTCTTTTTATATCTGGAACAAAACAAAGATACCTGCTTTCACCACTGATATTGAACGTTGCATTGGAAGTTCTAGCCAGAGTATTTAGACAAGGACAAGAAATAAAAGGCATCCAGCCTGTTAAGTGAGAAGTAAATCTATCTCTATTCACAGATAATATCATCCTGTATATAGATAAACCACAAGAAAGTTACTAGAGTCAATAAACAAGTTCAGGGACTTCCCTGGTGCGCAGTGGTTAAGAATCCGCCTACCAATGCAGGGGACATGGGTTCGGCCCCTGCTCCAGGAAGATCCCACATGCCGTGCAGCAGCTAAGGCCATTCACCACAACTACTGAGCCTGTGCTCTAGAGCCCTCGAGCCACTGCTACTGAGCCTGCATGCCACAGCTACTTTAACCCGCGCGTCTAGAGCCCATGATCTTCAACAAGAGAAGCCCACGCAACTAGAGAAAGCCCGTGCACAGCAGCGAAGACTGAACACAGCCAAAAATAAATTAAATAAATAAATTAAAAAAAATAAACAAGTTCAGCAAAGTTACAGGGTACAAGATCAACACATGAAAATTACTTGTTTCTATACACTGGTAATAAACAATCTGAAAAGGAAATTAAAAGCTACACCATTTAAAATAGCATCTGAAAATAAATGCCTAGGAATACATTTAACCAGTGTGCTAAAAGACTTCTATGCCGAGAACCACAAAAAGATAGACCTATAGACCAATTGAATAAAATTAAGGATCCAGAAATAAACCCGTATCTATGGAAAATTCATTTTAGACAAGGGTGCTAAGTCAAAGCTTTGACAACAGCTTTGGGAAAGAAAAAGCTTGTCAACAAATGTTGCTAAATGATTGGATTTCCACATGGAAAAGAATTAACTTGAACCCATATCTCACACCATATTCAAACATGAACTCAAAACAGATCAGTGTTCTAAATAGAAGAACTAATACCATAAAACACTTTGAAGAAAACATAAGGATAAATCTTCAAGGCCTTGGATTTGACAATGGATTCTTTTTTTTTTTTTTTTTTTTTACATCTTTATTGGAGTATAATTGCTTTACAATGGTGTGTTAGTTTCTGCTTGGCAATGGATTCTTATGCATGACACCAGTAAGGTGAGCATGAAAAGAAAAAAATACATAAATTGTGTGGCACCAAAATTAAAAGTTTTTGTGAATCAAAGTATTATCAAGAACGTTAAAAGACAGCCTACAGAATGAGAGAAAATATTTGGAAATAATACCTTAGGTAAGAGTTTAATATCCAGAATATATGAAAAACTACAACTCAACAGCAAAAAGACAAACAACCCAATTTAAAAATTGCCAGAGCACTTGAATAGATATTTCTTTAGAGAAGATATACAAATGGCCAATAAGAACATGAAAAGATTCTCTGTGGCAGTGGTCCCCAACCTTTTTGTCACCTGGGCCCGGTTTTATGTAAAACAATTTTTCCACTGACAGGGCAGGGCGGGATGGTTTAGGTGGTAATTCGAGGGACAGGGACTGGCAGATGAAGCTTTAGTCACTTGCCCATCGCTTGCCCACCGTTCCCTGGGTTGGGGACCCATGCTCTATATCACTGCTTATTAGGGAAATGCGAGTCTCAAAACTATGAGTTACCGGTTTACACCCATTAGGGTAGCCATTAAAAAACTAGAATAACAAGTATTGATGAAGATGTGGATAAATTGGAACCATCATGCATTCTTGGTGGTAGTGTAAAATCGTACAGCCACTGTGGAAAAGTGTTTGGCAGTCCTTCAAATGCTAAACATGGAATTACCATATGATTGAGTAATTCATAGATTGAAGTTCTGATACATGCTACCATGTGGATAAAGCTTGAGAACTATGCTGAGTGAAATATGCCAGATACAAAAGGACGGATATTGTATGATTCCTCTACGTGAGTTTCCTAGAGTAGTCAAATTCGTAAAGACAGTGTTGTTTAGGAGTTACCAGGGCCTGGGGGAAAGGGAAAATTAGGAGTTATTCCTTAATGATTACAGAGTTTCTGTTTAAGTTATGGATAAGTTTTGGAAATAAATAGTAATGATGGTTGCACATCATTATGAATGTAATTGTCACTTAGCTGTACACTTAAAAATGGTTAAAATGTTAACTATATTTATTACAATAAAATAAAAAGAAAAACAAAAACTAGTTGACCATAAATGTGATGTTTGTTTCCGGACTTTCAGTTGTACCCTATTGCTTTATATGTCTATCCTTACGCCAGCTCCACATTGTCTTGATTATTGTAGATCTGTAGTGACTTGAAATCAGAAAGTGTAACTTCTCCAGCTTTCTTCTTTTCAAGATTTTTTGACTGTTATGTGTTCCTTGAATTTCCATATGAATTTTAGAATTTGCTTATCAGTTTCTGGAAGTGAGTTCTTAAGCCCAGTCTGCCACTCCTAGTTGTGGGACCTTTGAAAAATTGCGATTAGAGTAAAAGAGCACTTTACCTCTAGAATGATTCCTTTAGTGAGGAAAGCAGTGTGTTGTAAGGGAAAGAACATGAAATTTGGAATCAGTCTTCCTGAGTACAATACTATAGAATACTGATGGTATGTTAAATTGATAGGTATTCTAAACCTAGCTGTGTCTCATGATGCCATGAAAATAGAAATGTCTGCTATTGTTCTTGATACATCTTAGTTGTGACAGAATCTATCAGTAAAAATGACAGTTTGAGCATCATTAAAACCATCGATAAGAGAAGTTTAATTATGGTTAAAAATCTAACTTATGTTTCCTCTTTCAGTAGTCATTTACTGTCTACCTTTTTAAACTACTATATGGAAAACCTGAGCACAAAATGGTTGTTTTTCCTCCATGGTTGTTGGGGTGGGTAATGGGCAATTATTGGTGGCACTCTGATGCTAATGGAAGAAACAGTCCATATTTTTAATACACTGTTGCCGGTTTTGAGAATATTTTTTTCTCCTAATTTCAGGTTGGGTGGGACTATATCAGCATACAAGATAGTACCAGATGAAATAGAAGAAATCAAGGTATAGTATGGCGTTTTTCACCTCTACAAAGAATCAGTGTCTCAGTGGGAAGGTGGGCAAATAATTGTTTTTTCTTTATCCTATTGAATCTTTGGCAGTGTTAGGGCATCATTTAATTCCCAGTTATCCTGTTTGAATTAAAATATACATATCAGATAATCATCATCAGATTTCATCTACCATCATCAATACGTGTTAGGAAAATCAAGAAAGCAACCCTTTCTTGTAAAATTAATTGAAAATTTACTTAAGAAAGCACTTTATAAGCATTAGTATGCATAATGGACTTTTTTAAATCTTGTTTTAATTTCTTTTCCCTATCATCTTTCACCAATTATAAATAATATTAGTCTTCTAGTATATACTTCCTGGTTCCTTTGATAACACAGTAGGTCAATCTCAATTTAAAATTTACAGCACAATACATGAAAAATTGACCTTATTCTTTGAATATTACAGCATTGTTACATTTTTCTGTCTCTAACATTTTACTAAATCCTGTGGACTATTAGTCTTCTAGCATAACACGTGGCCCTTTCCTAAAAGCAGTTTACAGTCTAAAGAGAACTGAACTTAGTCTTTTCCATGAATAAAATTTAACAATTGGATAGCAATAGTCAAGGGTAAACAAGATGAGTTGAGCCTCTTAACAGTACATGTAAAGATCTCAACAAATTGTTAAGTTTGATTAGATCAAACTTTTCTAAATCAAGTTCAATAAATTCAAATCTTAGTAAATAATTCCTAAACTTGGTTACATTATTTTTAAATAAGTTAAATTCATGTTTATGTTCTATACTGTTACTTTCAGTATCTCAGGTGTTCTGTGTGGACAACACCAGTAATTAATACCATGATTGTATTCTGGCAGCAAGTGGGGGGAAAAAGGAGTGTCAAGAGACTCTTTCCAACTTGACATAAATTCATAAAGTAGTTTGGCTGAGAGGAATCTTATGTCTAATCCATATCTCTCATTTTTCAGAAAATAAAATGGGAATTAATAAAGGTGAGCTTGTTGAAATTAATTTTTTGTGGTGCTTAAAGGTGCTCTGTCTTATATTACAGTTGCAATATGTGTTAAGTGATAAAGGTAAACAAAGTATTCTATGAAATACATAGGAAGGAAGGACACTTGGTCATTCAAAAAAGATAATCAGCAAAATCTTTCCAAGAGGTGTACTAAGCAAATTGGAATTCTGTACAGAAGCAGAGGCACTTGTGAATGCATAAATAGGAGATAATATGACACCAGATAGATCACACGTGTAAAATAAAGATTGTTGAGATGTAGGATTTTCATTGGGCCTTTATGCCATTTTAAGAAATTTGGATTTTAAACTGAAAACTATGGAGTGCCATTATGTGATTTTAAGAAGGAAAGTGGCATAATCAGGTTGGTGATTTTATTAGGTTTTTCTTTGATGAGTGAGAAAAATTATTTCAGTGGAGAAGAGGTTCCATCTATAAAGAAGGAGACCAGATTGCAGGAATATAGGCAACGATTGAAACTTGAACTAAAGCAGTGGCAGTGAGGCTGAAGAAAAAAGCCTCAGATTCAAGAAATATTATTTAAGAAAATAGAATCAACAATATTTGGTGATTTATTGGATATTTAAGGGAAGATGGAAAGGTTGACCTAGGTTTCTGCCTTGGGAATCTGAGTAGATTGTGTTGCTGTTAACCTAAAGAGGAGATACAAAACAAGGAATAAGTTTGAGAGGAAATAGGGTAAGTTTTGGACTTATTGAATTTGAGGTTCCTTTTAGATAACCATATATCCACTAAGCCATTGGGTAAATCAGCTTGTAACTCAAAAGAAAGATAATTCTGTCTTTCAGTTGATACTGAGATTTGTCATTATGCAAAAGTTAGCTGAGGCCATGCTAGTTAGTGGAATTGCCTAAAAGAGCTATATGAGATCATAATAGTGGCCCCAAACTGTTGCCTTGGGGAAGGCCCATCCTAGAAACAGAGGATAAATATACTCTTTTATTAGTTTAATTAATTAGCAGAAATGTTTTCAATTTTTTAGTAGTGACTTTTCTCTGAAGGAGTAGTGTTTTTCATTGTTTTTTTTTTTTTTTTCCGGTACGCGGGCCTCTCACTGTTGTGGCCTCTCCCGTTGCGGAGCACAGGCTCCGGACGCGCAGGCTCAGCGGCCATGGCTCACGGACCCAGCCGCTCCGCGGCATGTGGGATCTTCCTGGACCGGGGCACGAACCCGTGTCCCCTGCATCAGCAGGCAGACTCTCAACCACTGCGCCACCAGGGAAGCCCGTGTTTTCTTTTTAATTATAGAATTTTAACAGTTACTCTTCAAGAGATTCCTTGAAAAAAAACATGATTCATGGATGACATGTAATAGTGATTATTTTCCATCAGTTACTGTATCTAAAACAGCTTTAGAGAGTTTGAGGCCTGAGGCATAAAAAAATGTGAAATTGATTCTTCCTTTCAAAAGTGTTGGAAGAAAAACAGTCATAAAATATTTCAACATTTTTTGGCACCATTAGTATTTTCAGCTGATATCTTTTTGTTTTGATTGGAGGAAATTTGAAACATCTGGTTGTAATGTTTATTTTATTTGGCTAGTATATGAGTAATTTTAAATTACCTAAATAGTACAATTGAGTCTAAATTTGAAATATACTCTTTGTAGTATACTATGTATAAATAAATATGCATGTTTACATTTACTATTAAAAAGATATGATGGGTTGATGAAGCATAATTCAGTTTTTGTCAGATGTGGTAATCTTTCACAATGTTTCTAGCACCAGAAATCATTATTTAGTTCATACACAGTTTGAATTAAGCATACATTTATAATTTACCGTAAATCACCTCATATTGAATGGCTACTTGGCCAAAGCCTTAAGGGATAAAGAGCAAATACATTCCTAGCCCAATCACAACCATCTCTTCCACCCAATACCCTGAATTTTTATCATTATCAGTTCCTTTCTTTTATTTAGTTTTACTATATAGGTATACATCCTTAAATATTACAATTTATTTTTGTTTCTCTTTGAACTTTGTATGAATTGAGTCGCATTGTATTCAATCTATTGTGCCTTGTTTCTTTTTTTCAATACTGTGAGATTCATCAGGTTGTTGTCTATAGCTAAGGTTTTTGGGGGGGTTGTTTTTGGTTTATTTTTTTGTTTTATTTTTTGCTATAAAATAGTGCATTGTGCCACAAATTATTGAGACATCCTTCTGTTGAAGGATATTCAACTTATTTCCATTTGGAACTATTATGAAAAATGATGCTATAAAATTCTTATAAAAATATCCTGTGTAAGAGTTTCCCTGAAATATATACTGAGGAATGGGATTCCTGAGTTTTAGTAATGTATATTTTCTGGATGAAATCAAACTGTTTTCCAAGGTAGTTAAGCCAATTTATACTGCCACTTGGCTGAATTTATTTAAAATAGATATATTTAAGTATTAACTCTTTAATATATTTGTAATTTATATTGGTGTAAATTTGTTTTTATTTACAAATGAGATGACTAAACTTTCATAATATTTTCCAAATGTATCTATTTCCCCAGCCCAATTTATTGAAAAACCCATCTTTTCCCCCTATGGTTTGAATTGCCTCATGTACCATATATTAAATTTTCATATGCCTAGACACACACATACACAAATCTCTCTTTTCCTGAACTGTTGTTTCATTGATCTGTTTATCTGTTCCTTTGCTAGCACCATACTATTATGATTATAGTGCT
Source organism: Grampus griseus (assembly GCF_964374135.1). NCBI lineage: Eukaryota > Metazoa > Chordata > Mammalia > Artiodactyla > Delphinidae > Grampus > Grampus griseus. The sequence continues at coordinate 35,119,698 of NC_139018.1, read as the reverse complement.
TTCTTTGTATAGTAGGAAAGGTTGTATGTTGCTTTTCTTTTTTATTCTGTTGGCTCATGAATTAATTGCTCCAGATATTACACTGAGTTTGTCAAGTTCAAAAGTGTTCCTACTGAGAAGACTTTTGGTTCTAACCAAGGTGGAGTAGCCCTGTTCTGCCAAAATCTTTCCTCTCACAATTAAAAATCCCTGGACTTTTGTTTGTTTATATTAAAAAATAAACAAGCATAGAAGGACTCTGAAAGGTAGGAAGAAGAAATCAGACTGCCTTAGGACTTCAGGACTTGAGGAATGACATGGCACTGAGTTACCTGGGTTTCTTTTTGTCTCCCATTTTACCCAGCCTCCAACCTGGAACCGCCAACAGGCAGAGAAGAAAAGCACGTAGAAAAGCCTGTTCCCTCTTGCCAAGGGACCCAAGACAAGGGTGGACTAACAGAACAGAAAGCCTTTTTTGGCATACCCTCCCTACTCCAGCCAAATGCCAATGAGAAAACTACTTAACTTCCCCAGAGTTTCAGCAGAGCCAAGAAGGGAGCTGATCTTCCACTTCACCCCTGCCACCTGACAGAAGCAGGTGGCAGATCTCTGAATCCCCTCTGCCAGTGGTGTTGGTGGGGTGATCAGGTAGCTATTCTTCCATCTCTCACATAGCAGGGTAGACAGTTCTCTGATTTTCCTGCCAGAATATGGTAGTGGGGACCAAGTAGGGAGTTGATATTCTATCACCAGCCCAGTAGAAACAGGTTATGCTCTGATTGCTCCTGCAGGGTAGTGTCAGTAGGGTCCAGTGATGAGCCGAGACTCCCCCAACCCAGCAGAAGTTAGACCAAGAGGCAGTGCAAGATAGGACTAGTCATCACTCTACTTCACCCCCCCTTTACTGTGTTAATGAGGCCTTTAAGGGAGATGACACTCCACCCTCATATACATCAACATCAGTGGAGATGTTACTGCACTCTCAGTATGAGTCAACCTTCTACTTCCCTTCCCCTCTCAGGGTCCAGCAGGGAGCTGAATATCTCATACTAACAACAATGTGGAGCAAGGTGATGCACCACTTTCACCAGAAAGGTTTCAGCAAGGTTAAGAGAAGAGTTAAACTTCTACCTTATTGTCTTCAATGAGGCAGTGGGAATCAGTGCTTCACTTCTGCCAGAGTGGTGTCAGTGGGACTCAGCAAGAAGCTGAACATATGGCCCTTATACTACAAGTCAACAAGAGGACATCTTAAAAAGGTTAAATAGGATTCAGAGTCTCATAATATCCAGAACGTCCTGGGAACAGTCAAAAGTCACTCATCATACCAAGATTAGTGAAAATCACAACTTGAATGAGAAGAAAACAGTGAACAGACACCAGTATGAAGAATAATCACATGTTGGAATTATCTGACAAGGATTTTAAAGCAACAGTCATAAAAATGCTTCAACAAGCTATTAGTAATTCTCTTGAAACAAATGAAGAAAATAGAAATTACAAAAAGGAACCAAATGGAAGTTACAGAACTGAAAAGTACCGTCTCCAATATAAAACACTGAAGGTGGGCCGGGGGGTGTGGTGGCAGGGTGGGCAGTGACACCAGAAGGAAGCGGCACAACATTTTTCAAGTGCTGAAAGAAAGAACTACCCGTCACAAAGTCTACATCCAGTCAAATTATCCTTCAGGAATGAATGGGAAGCAGATACTCAGACAAAAGAAAAATAAAAGAATTTGTCACTAGGAAACCTATCCTGAAAGAATGGGTAAATAAATTCTCTAAAGAGAAAGGAAATGATAAGAGAAAAAGGCTTGAAAATTTAGAAAGGAGGAACAACAGCAGAATGGGTAAATAGATTAGCTGATCTTTTTTTATGATTTTCTTAAATCACATTTGAAGGTTGAAGCAAAAATTATAACACCAAATGATGTGGTGCACAATGTATGTAAAGTAAATAATGAACATAATCATATTTAAAATGTGGGAGGGTAAAGGTGCCTAAGTGGAAGTAGAATTTCAGTATTTCACTTGAAATGATAAAACGCCAATACCAGTAGACTGTTTTAAGTTACATCTGTATATTGAAACACCAAGCAACCACTAAAGTATTTAAAATTGTGTACTCAAAAACACTGTAAGTTAAGATGGAATCCTAAAAAGTGCTCAAGTAATCCACAATAAGGCATGAAAAGAGAAACAGAAGATACAAGCATAAGATAAATAATAAAATGGCAGATTTAAATCCTGAGATATCAACAATTACCTTAAATAAATAATCTAAATATACCAATTAAAAGACAGAAATTGATGTAATGGATTTTTAGAAATGATCCAACATATGCCATTCTCAAGAAACTCATTTGAAAAACAATGACATAGGTAGGTTGAAAGTAAAAGGATAGAAAAAGATATACCATGAAAACACTAATTTTTAGGGAAGAGGAAAGCTCTCAAGTCACTAATCTATATTTCTTCCTCAAGAAACTAGAAAAATAAGAGCCAGATATAGTCAGAGCAAGAAGAAGACAGGAGATACTTAAGAATTGGAATCAGTGAAATTGGGAACATTAAAACGACAGGGGAAAATCAAATAAAAAGCTGGTTTTTTAAAAACTCAGTAAAATTAGTAAACCTCTTACTAGACTAACGAAACTAAAGAAGACACGATCACCTATATTAGGATAGGACAAAGACTATCACTGCGTATCTTCTAGTCATTAAAAGGATAATTAGAAAGGGCTTTGAAAAACTATACTCATAAATTGGACAACTTAGAAGAAACGGACCACTTCCTCAAAACCCACATACTACCAAAACTAACCACAATGACATAGGCAATCTGCATAGTTGTAGAACCATTAAAGAAATTAAATTTGTAATGAAAAAGCTCCTAATAAAGCTCCAGTCCTGGATGGTTTCATGGGAGAATTCTATCACACATTAAAGAAGAATTAATATCTATTTTACTCAGCTTTACTGAGTCATTTCCCACCTTGTTTTATGAGGCTAGTATTACATTGATACTAAAATCAGAAAAAGACACTACAAAAATGAAAACTGTAGACCAAGATCTCTTATGAACTTAAAATCCTCTACTAAATATTACCAAATCAAATCCAACAATGTATAAAAAATTATTATACACTACTACTAAGTGGGATTTATTTGAGGTAAAAACTTGTTCAACATTGGAAAAACAATCAATGTAATCTATCATATCTACAAGCTAAAAAAGAAAAATTATATGGTCATATCAATTGATGCAGAAAAGGTGTTTGACAAAACCTAAAACCCGTTCTTGAAAAACCTCTTAACAAAATAGGAATGGGGTGGGGGGAAACCTCCTGAACTTGATATAGAACATCTACAAAAAATTAGAGCTAACAATATACTTAATGGTGAAAGAATGAGTGCCTTCCTCTTAAGATCAGGAAAAAAGCAATGTTGTCCGCTCTCACTACTTTCCTCCAACCGAGCACTAGAAGTTCTCAGTAGCACAGGAAGACAAGAAAACGTATTAAAAGGCACAAAGATTGGAAAGTAAGAAATAAAACTCCCTATTTGCAGATCACATGATTGTCTATGTAGAAAAAAGTATCTAGAGAAAAACTGCAGCTAATAAGTCAGTTCAGTTAATTTGGGGGATATAAGATCAACATCAAAAAGGTCAATTTGATTTTTATATAATTACAACAGTAGGAAGCTGAAATTTAAAACAATACCATTTACAATTACTTCAAATAAAATTAAATAGGTCGCACTTAAGAACACACATATCTGTATATTTAAAACTACAAAATGCTGAAGAAATAAAAGGACACTTAAAGAAATGGACAGACATACCATGTTCATGGATGGAAAGATTAAACATAGTAAGGGTGTCATTGTTCTCCAAATTGACATATAGGTTTATGCACTTTCTATTAAAATACCCAACAAGTTTTTTTTATGACATACAATTACATAAATTTATTTTAAAATTATATGGAAAGGCATAGGTTCTAGAATAGCTAAAACAATTTCGAAAAAGAATAAAGGGAAGGACTAGCTCTACCCAATGATAAGGTTTACTGTTAGCTACAGTAATCAAGATAGTGTAGTATTGGCAGATAGATAGATAATATCAATGAAACAGAATGTATAACCAGTAAGTAGACTCACACAAATATGTCCATTTGATGTTTAATAAAGCTACAAAAGTACTTCAGTGGATAACCTTTTCAACAAATGATGCTGGAATAGTTGGGCATCCATAAGCAAAAAAATTAACCTCACCCATTTTATACCTCTTATATAAAAATTAACTCAAAATGGATTATAGATTTAAATATAAAACAAAAGCTGTTAAAAGAATAAAAGGACAAATGTTCAAGACCTATGGTTAGGCAAAGAGTTTATGTCCTATTTTTTGTTTCCTACTATAAATGGAATGCTTTCTCTCTTTTATTTTTATTTTAACCCCTCCTCATCTTTTTTTTTAACTGAAGTATAGTTTACAGTGTTGTGCCAATCTATGCTGTACAGCAAAGTGACTCAGTTTTATGCATATATGCATTCTTTTTTAAATATCCTTTTCTATTATGGTTTATCCCAGGAGATTGGATATAGTTCCCTGTGCTACACAGTAGGACTGTGTTGTTTATCCATTCTAAATGTAATAATGGTTTGTATCTACCAACCCCAAATTACCAGTCCATCCCTCTCTCTCCCCCTCTTCCCCTTGGCAGCCACAAGTCTTATCTCTATGTCTGTCTGTTTCTGTTTTGTAGAATAGGTTCATTTGTGCCATATTTTAGATTCCACATATAAATGATATCATATGGTATTTGTCTTTCTTCTTCTGACTTCACTTAGTATGGTAATCTCTAGTTGCATCCATGTTGCTTCAAATGGCATTATTTTGTTCTTTTTTATGACTGAGTAGTAGTCCATTGTATATATATACCACATCTTCTTTATCCATTCATCTGTTGATGGACATTTAGGTTGTTTCCACATCTTGGCTATTGTGAATAGTGCTGCTGTGAACTTAGGGGTGCATGTATCTTTTTGGATTATAGTTTTGTCCAGAGTAGGATTGCTGGATCATATGGTAATTTTATTTTTAGTTTTCTGAGGAACCTCCATACTGTTTTCCATAGTGGCTGCATCAATTTGCATTCCCACCAACAGTGTAGGAGTAACCCCTCCTCATCTTGATGGAAATTTCACTCTGGGTAGATGTGGCATCGAGTATGGGGCTTCCTCTCCCCTCAGCTCCCAATTAAGGGTTATGGTATCTCTCCAAGATGGGCAGGCCTTCATCATTTCTCATGCCTCCAACTCTGAATTGCAGAGGTTAGATTCCTGATGAATGCAGTCGAAAGTCAGGGGCTCCCTTCCTTTACCCAGGCCCCATTCATAGGAGGGTAGCTCTAGTCCTGATGCAGCACACTGAGAATACTGGAGGCCTCATCATCCTCACTCCAGCTTGCTCATAGGGCAGAACATCCACATTAGGAGAGGCAGCCCAAGCAGACCAAAGGCTACACAGCACTTGGAACAGTGGCTTAAAGATTTTATCCAGGGTAGTCCATAAGAATATATTACTCTTAAGCTATTCCCAAAGAAAAGACCTTATTTGAAACAATATGGGGAAGTTCAAGCCTAAGGTCACTCTCAAAAACAATGGATATTTTGGTGGTAAACAATTCAGAGTAGGCTGATAATCTCTCTAAAAGAGCAAGAAGCTAAATTAGTTTATCAGGCTGAACCTGGGAGAAAGTCAGCTAAAAAGAATCCTTGGATCAGAACAAACCTCAAAGATGAAATGAAAATCTACCCTGTCTGAATTTAATTGATCAAACTGTGGAGCAACGTATGTCCCCAGGCATTGTTCATCACAGTAGTATCATTAGTGGAGCATAACAGCTGGATGTGCCAGCAAAGAGGCAAAAAGCTTAACAGGTCAAGGAAAGAAAAGAGGCAGTTGAAGAAACCCCTACTAAAACCACTGTCTTCCCAAGGTGACTTTGTGTATGCCTTGGCTGTACCCTCTGAGGAGCAATATCAGAAGTTTCATACAGGGTGGAAATAGTCTTTTTAAAGTAGCCTAGCTGATTTCAGTAAACAAATAAATAAACAACAAAACTCTGAAGAGAGGGAAGGGTGTCAGTATCCCAGGTTGCTACAATATATTATATAACATGTCCAATTTTCAACAAGTATTTTAAGACACACAAAGAATAGGAGAGTGTGACCATACACAAGAAACAAAGCAAACAACAGAAACTGCCTGTGAGAGGTCCTAGATATTGAATTTAACAGATTTCAAAGCAGTCTATTTAAATACGTTTTTAGAAAAAGAAACAAATCTTCTAGGAAGCCATATTGAAAGAAGGAAAGAAGCCATGATGACAGTGTCTCATGAAATAGAGACTATCAATAGAAATATAAATTATTTTTTAAAAGAACCAAATGAAAATTCTGCAGTTGCAAGTATAATAAATGAAATGGAAGATTTGCTAGTGGGGCTCACTCAACAACTGTTCTGAGTTGACAGCAGACTTAAAGACAGGCAAATGATCAGAACCTCAGACAAAGGTGAAACACCATTAAGCACACCAGCATATGGTAATGGGAGTACAAGGAGATAAAAGAGCACAAAAAATATGTCAAAAAATAATGGCTGAAAATTTGCCAAATTTAATTATAAACATTAATGTACACATCCAAGAAGCTCCACCAATTCCAGATAAGATAAACTAAAATAGATCCATACCCACGCACCTGGTTTTAGTAAGTTCAGGCTGCTATAACAAAGGGCTCATATACGACAAAAGTTATTTTTCACAGTTCTGGAGGCTAGAAGTCCGTGGTAATGGTGTCAGTATGGTCAGGTTCTTATGAGGACCTTCTCTGGGTTGCAGACAGCTTTCTTCCCATTCCTCACATGAGAAAGAGAGCTAGCTAGCTCCCTGGCCTTTTGTTATAAGGGCATTAATTCCATTCATAACGAATTCACCTTCATGACCTAATTACCTCCTAAAGACCTCACACCTACCAAATACCATCACATTGTGATTACAGTTTCAACATAGGAATTTTGGTGGGACACAAACTTTTGTTTCATACCACACATCATAGTAAAAGTGCCAAAAGACAAAGATAAAAAGTTTTATAAAAGTTATAAAAAGTTTTCACCAAAAAGAAGTGAACTTGATAAAATTAACATCTGACTTAACATCAATAAAAATGGAGGCCAGTAGTATGACACATTCAAAGTACTGAAAGAAAAAAAAACCTGTCAACAAACCAAGGATCTTGTATCCAGGAAAACTATCTTTCAAAACTGAAGATGAAATACACTCCCAGGTAAACAAAAACTGAGAGAATTTATTGCTAACAGATTCACCTTGCAATAAATACTGACGAAAATTCTTCAGGCCGAAGACAAGTGGCCACATAAAGTAAATGCACACACAGAAAGAGCACTGGTAAAGGTAATTATGTAGTTATAAAAGACATTATAGATGAATGTTCTTTGTCCTTTCCTCTCATTACTGATTTGAAAAGCAATTGTATAAGACAATACATATACAACTTTTTTGCTGAGCCAATAATATGTAGAAATGTAATATATTTGAAAATAACAAAACAAAGAAGGTAGGTTGGAGAGCAAAGCTGCATTAGAGTAAGTATATAACACCAGATGAAATCTTGAACCACAGGAACAAATAGAACCAGAAATAGTAAATAAGAAAGTTAATATCAAAAACTCTATAAATATTTACTTGCCCTCTTACTTTTCTTGGCTTCTTCAATAAACATCAATTATATAAAATCTTAATTATAGCAAATTGTTGAATTTGATGCATGATGTATTTGTATGTACAAAAACATATATATATATATGTAACGTGGATAACAATAGCACAAAAAGGAAAGATGAGAGACTAGAACTATGTAGGAGTAATGGTTCTATATCTCATGAAATTAAGTTAATAAACTCTAAAGTAGATTTTGATAAGATACATATAGTAAACCCTAGAGCAATCACTAAGGAAATAGCTCTAAAACATATATAGTATTTAGTTTATATATATATATCTATCCTTTTGAGAATGTCTCACATATTTGTTTTGTCCTGTTTGTTCATTCTTTTTACTTTCTCTACATCAGTTTTTACTTTTTTGTTTATTTGTCTTTGAATTTAATATTCTGTGTTCTGCTGCATTTTTCCTTTTGACCTGTGTTTACATTCTTCAATCCTAATAAACCTACTCATTTAGATCTAAATTTCAGATATTGTAAGTTTTATGTCCTAGTATGTCCATTTAATTTTTTATAGATTCCATTTCCTGGTGTAATTTTCCATCATTTTTTCTGTTTTATTTATCTCTCTTCTATTTTCTTGAATATATTAATCATAGTTTACTTTAAAATTCTTGTCTGCAAACTCCCCATGCATCTCTTGTGGGGTTTTTCATCTGTGTTTTCTTTTTAATATTGTGCCGTATTTTCTTACGTACCAAGTAATTTTTATAAATATATTTCCTGTGTAAAACAGTCATATTGGTTATAGCTGATTTACCATCCATCATACTGTCTCCCTTTCTACTGATAGGTAGAAAATATGAGAAAGTGATCACTCCAATTCAGTCAAGAATTTTGCTGGGTTAGAGCTGAGTTGAGAATATAGTGGGTTTTCATCCCTTTCTTCCTGTTACAATAGGAGATTTAGCTTTGATAGTCTTAGGTTCCAGCCTAGCTCTCTTGCCTCCAGCCTAACCAATATAAGCCTCAAAAACTGGCAGATATCTTGAAGTGGAAACTTTCATTGTTCTTTGGTCAGCCTTCCCCAGCAGAACTTTCTTTCTTAAGCACCATGAAGAATGCAAAGGATTTCACTCTGCCTTTCATAAGCTTTCTGTCTAGCTTTGCAGGCTTATGTACAACACTGCAATCCACAATTGTTCCAAAGGAAAAAACAGCCATGTGTTTAAGTCTATTCAAGTTTCCAGTTTCTAAATGTCTAAATGCTTTCTGGTTTCTTTTCCTCCCAGCAGAGGATCTCTGCCTGGAAAAGCTGATGGTCAGCCCTGTGACCAAAATCAGCAAATATCCCCAGTGTAGATGGGTGCGGTGGGTAAGAAAAGCTACAGATTATCAGTTTAACTTAGAAAAGTTTCCCTATTTCTAAAATCTTATTTTGTCTAATTTATTGGTTCTGTAGCTTTTCAGTGTCTTTTAAAAAGTAGGATTTTTGTAATTATTTGATTGTCTACTCATTATGGTATGTAAGTATTGACGTGCTATGATCTACTGCACTCTGCCCAAAAGCAGAACTCTGGCATTATATTTTTAACTGATTATTGCTAGGAAACATTGTTATTATATCTAGTAGTTTTTCAGTTGATTGATTTAAATAAACTTCAGTAAAGTGAAATCACAAAGTCACATCCTTTTGCCAGGATTGTGTTTTGTTTGTTTGTTTAATGTTCAGCGTATCAGGCACTGTGGTAATTGCTTAAAAACTACTAACTCATTTTAATCCTCATAACAAACATATGAGGTGGGTACTATTGTTGTTACTATTCATAAGTGAGGAAAATGAAGCCAAGATCATTAAGTGATTTGTCCAAGGTCACACAGCAAGTAGTGGTGGAGCCAGGTTCAAGCCCAGATTCTGGATTCTTTTATGGTAATGAGAATTAGTAGTAGCTTAGATACAAAACGTCATTCACCCAATCTTTCTACGTGAATACAGCAGACCCATTGAGGAAATGTTTACTTCAATATTTGTTACTTTGTTTTATTTTAGAAGATGTTGGAAATAGGAGTTTATTAATTTATTTATTTTTGCTGCGTTGGGTCTTCGTTTCTGTGTGAGGGCTTTCTCTAGTTGTGGCAAGTGGGGGCCACTCTTAATCGCGGTGCGCGGGCCTCTCACTATCGCGGCCTCTCTTGTTGCAGAGCATAGGCTCCAGACACGCAGGCTCAGTAGTTGTGGCTCACGGGCCTAGTTGCTCCGCGGCATGTGGGATCCTCCCAGACCAGGGCTTGAACCCGTGTCCCCTGCATTAGCAGGCAGATTCTCAACCACTGCGCCACCAGGGAAGCCCAATATTTGTTACTTTTTGATACCCCTTCTCTTAATTGGATTGTTATTCTTAAATCTCTCATTTGCCCTTTTATTTATTCAATAATTATTTAGCATTTGTTTCTTCTGTACTTAAACTCACTTGGTTATCTCATCCAGGTTCATAGCTCTTGTTTCAGTTCTGTTTCCTAAAATAAACTTTTTAATGAAGTATAATATTCTATATGAGTTGTACATAAAAGTCACAAATCGTAAGTGTAAAGCTTGTTAAATTATCACAAAGAGAACACATCTGAGTAACCCACAGCTAAAGAAATACAGTATCACCAGCATCCCAGAAATCTCCATATGCCCCCTTCCAATCACTGCACCTTCCCTCTTCCTCAAAGGTAATTACTATCTGATTTCTGTCACCATGAATTATCTTTACCTGTATCAAACTTTATAGCAATGAATAATTGCTGTGCTTTTTGTTTTATTAAATGTACAATTTAGTTATCCATTCTTTTGATGAAGGATATTTGGGTTGTTTCCAGTTAGGGGCTGTTATGAATAATGCTGCAATAAACAGTCTTGAACATGTCTTTTGGTGCACATATATACACATAATCTCATTAGATATCCACCTAATAGACAAGCTAGATGTGACCTAGATATACTGGATCGTAGGGTATATAAATGAATAATTTCACTAGATTCTGCAGTTTTCCCAAGTACATGTATGCATTTATATTCTCTTTAGCATTTTAGGAGAACTCCACTTAACTTCACATTCTCACTAACATTTTGTATTGTCAGTCTTTTTTCATTTAATTATTTCAGAGAATTGTGACCAAAAATGTTTCCAATATATGTATTTCTCTAATAAATAACTAATGATATTGAGCATATTTTCATATAATTTGGATATCCTCTTTTGTGAAATGACTGTTCGTGTGTTTTGTGTTTTAAAAGTTAGGTTAGCTGTCTTTTTCTTCTTTATAGTAGGCATTACCTATGTGTTCTGGATGAGTCCTTTGATATGTGTATTACACATTTATTCTCGCAGTCTGTTGCTTCCCTTTTTACTCTCTTAAAAGTGTCTCTGACAAATAGAAATTCCAAATTTTTATATAAGTCAGCTTGTCAACCTTTTCAGTTATAATTAGTGAAGAAATATTTGTTGATTAAATGAATGATCCTGAAGATTTCAATGTCTTGTGCAAGAGACAGTCTTATTCATTATAAAATGTAATTTTTATGTTAAATATGTATACTAAAACTTTTAGAGCACAGAGGGGACAGTGACTAATTTTGGCTTAGAGGGTAAAGGAATTCTTCATGAAGAATATGATGAGAAGGGCTTCTAAAGCAAAAAAAAAAAAAAAAAAAAAGTGAGCAAAGACACTATATATGAATAAACAGTTGGTTTTTAAAATAAATTTATTTATTTATTTTGGCAGCGTTGGGTCTTCGTTGCTGCACGTGGGCTTTCTCTAGTTGTGGCGAGTGGGGGCTACACTTCATTGCGGTGCGCGGGCTTCTCATCACGGCGGTTTCTCTTCTTTGTGGAGCACAGGCTCTAGGCGCATGGGCTTCAGTAGTTGTGGCTCACGAGCTGTAGAGCGCAGGCTCAGTAGTTGTGGCGCACGGGCTTAGTTGCTCCACAGTATGTGGGATCTTCCCAGACCAGGGATCGAACCCATATCCCCTGCATTGGCAGGGGGATTCTTAACCAATGTGCCATCAGGGAAGCCCTAAACAGTGTTTTTGAGAAATGCAAGTTTGTCTAAAGTCAAGGGATTATTAAGAATAACTTTAGGAGATGACAATGGAATGTTAAGTTGCTGGAGTCACATTGTAAATGATTTGTATGTCTTAGGGAGGGAAACTTGAAGATTTAGAAAAGAGACATTTTTTCAGGTATATTTCAGAGGATTTGCTATCCTTAGCAAATGGATTGGAAGGAGGTATAGGGGCAGAATACTTAAGATGCTCTATACCAATCTAGATGAATGATGATAAAGGCAAGGCTCATGTCTTTCCAACAGTAATGGAAAATATGGGAGGTACATCACAGTGGTTAATAAAACAGACTCTGTATCTTAATTGGATTGTGACCATGCCTGTATCTTAACCATTCTGTGTTTTCCTAAAAATATGGATAGAACAAACCAGCCTTTGTTGGATTACAAAACCTGCTGTTGTTATTTTGAGGATGAAATGTTTATAAAGTACTTAGCACAGTGCCTGGTACATAGTGAGCACACAGTAAATGGCACCTATGTGATATGATCCAAGTAGACTTGAGAAGTGAGGAGTAGAAATAGACTGATTCAGGTTTTTAGCTTAGACAATGTCATGGAAGATAGTGCCAATCCCTGAGGTCAGGAATTAAAAGGAAAAAATCATATTTGGGAGAACTAATGAATGTTGGGGGTCTTTAAGGCATATAGGTAAGAATCTAAAACTGGGAATTTATTCACTTCCCAATGCAATTAATTTAGTGTTTTTGTCTGGTTTGTTCAGTGTTGATGATTTTCATCTCTCTTCTTTTCTGGTACTATTCACTTAATTGAGAGCACCTTTTTCTATGTTACATTCTCCTCAGGATAAGGGCATCCCAGAGGAATGATGAAAAAAAGTATTTATTTAAAATATTAGAAATATTATATTGCTGTAAGTTTTCTCTCTACCATATTTCTGATCATTTAGTCCCTTAAGGGGGGAAAAAAAAAACAGACCTTGCATTACCATTGTGCAATGTAATTTTCCTCTCAATATCAGAACAATCTGATCTGGTAAAATGAGTTGTTCTTGGCTCTCTTTGAAAAGATAGTTTAAGCCTACCTCTCTTCTATTTTTTCGCTGCCTGTAGATAGATCAGTGTTTTATTGTTCCTCTTACTAATTATTATTAATATCTTTACACAGAGGTCTTGGCAAAAATTCCATCCAAATACTATATTTAACCTTACTAAAATGAATTTCCTCTGCTCTTCTTTACTAATAAACATATAAATTATATTGTAACATCTTAAAAATATTTTTTGCCACTGATATTCTTATTGAAAACTAAACCATAGTGATGGTTATTACTATTAAAGTTACTGAAAATCAGACCTTTTATATTCCACATATGGCTAAATATCAGTGAATAAAATTGTTTTGAGATAACTTTTGTTAAGGAGATTTTTAAATAGCATTAAATTAATTAAATAATAGGTGTTATCTATGCCCAATTATTTACCTAGCTATATTCAGCCTGGAATAAAATGTTCAAAGGAGAACCACATCATATACAAAACTTTGTCAGAGGCATATCATTGACGTTTGAAAGAAGGTGATGTAATTTAAAAAATTCTTTTATGTCCTACTCATTATAAAATTTGAATATGAAGATGGATTCTCACACAAAATTTTGGTATATGCATAAGTCAGTAATAAATAATGTGGTTTAATCCATGGAAACAACCTAAATGTCCATCGACAGATGAATGGATAAAGATGTGGCACATGTATACAATGCAATATTACTCAGCCATAAAAGGAATGAAATTGAGTTATTTGTAATGAGGTGGATGGGCCTAGAGTCTGTCATACGGAGTGAAGTAAGTCAGAAAGAGAAAAACAAATACCGTATGCTAACACATATATATGGAGCCTAGAAAAATGGTACTGATGAACCTAGTGGTAGGGCAGGAATAAAGATGCAGACGTTGAGAACAGACTTGAGGACATGGGGGGGAAGGGGAGGCTGGGGTGTAGTGAGAGAGTAGCATTGACATATATACACTACTAAATGTAAAATAGATAGCTAGTAGGAAGCTGCTGCATAGCACAGGGAGATCACCTCCATGCTTTGTGACCTCCTAGAGGGCTGGAATAGGGAGGGTGAGAGGGAGGCTCAAGAGGGAGGGGATATGGGGATATATGTATGCATATAGCTGATTCACTTTGTTGTACAGCAGAAACTAACACAACATTGTAAAGCAATTATACTCCAGTAGAGATGTATTAAAATGAAAATGAAACAAAATAAATCTCTTCTGCATTTAGGTTGCAAATTAAACCAAAATTTCAAATACTTAAAAAAAATGTGCTTTGACCAAGTATCTTTGCTTTCTTAATAGTTTTATATTGTGTGTGTATGTGCATCCATGCACATACAAACAGGCACTTATTTTTTAAGTTCCTGTTGTGTACCCAGAATTATAGTAGATGTTTTTCATGTCCTTGCTTACCTTACTCCTCTTAACAGTGGTCCAGCTTTCAAAGAATTTCACTAACTTGCCTATGGACATAAAGCTAGCAAATCGACTAGAACTGAAACAGGCACCCAGGTCTGTCTTGCCTCCAAGCCTGTTCCCTTTCTATTACCTTTTCTTCTACCCCAATGGCTCACAGTTAGAAAACTTATAAAGGTAAATAGTGTTGTTTATAGATGTGAAAAACTAAAAGCAGCAAAAATATTTATCCATAGGGTTTTTAAATTAAAATATATAGACTATTTTATGTAGATTTAAAAATCATTTTAGTGAACTTACTAATGATATATTGTCAAACTGAAAAATCAAGTTAATAGCACAGGTGTGTGTGTTTATATATGGAAATTTGTATAGAAAGATGATTAGCAAGTTTTAAATGGGTTATCTCTGGTAAAATGTTGGTGATTTTCAATTCTTTATACTTCTTTATTTTGATTGAATTATTTTTGTCTTCTTTTCAGTAAGCATGTATGTTTAGAATCATGAAAATCACTAAGACTGTTCTTATTTGGCACCCAAAAATTAAAAGTGGTACAAAAATAGGAACAGGTTAAAATACAAAACATTTATTTTTTTCACCAACGGTCATTTCTAGAACCTAGTTTGTAATTGCATAACAGATGATGCGTGTAATCAAACTTCTCTCACATAGCCATTTCTTTTTTTTTCATATTGCCTATTCTACAGCAGTGAGTAGAATGACTTTAAATGCCAGACCCATAGAGGTGGCATTAAATTTTATTGATAAATAAAATAATAAGCATTTAAACTGCTTTGAGAGGAAGCTCTATTCCAGTATAGCATAGTAGTTCCTATTAGAAGCCCCCTATTAGAAGCCCCTGTTGTTTTCATAAATAACAGTTATAAAGTCTGGACCAAAAAAACCCCATAACTACCTGAAAGCACTGGAGAGTGACCAAGAGCAAGTAGATTCTGACATTTGGAAGAAGGCACTAGTTGAGTATTCCATTTTTATAACACTTAACCCCAGAATAGGCCCCAGTTTGGCCTAGCTGGCAGCTGAAATCTGTAGGCTTACTGGCTGGAAAAACAGAGTTTGGGCAGCCACAGCTGCTTTAAAGTGATGGGGGTACTACATCACACTGATCAGAATGGCCATCCTTAAAATCTACAAATAACAAATGCTGGAGAGAGTGTGGAGAAAAGGGAACCCAGCTACACTGTTGGTCGGAATGTAAATTGGTGTAGCCACTGTGGAAAACAGCATGGCGGATCCTCAAAAACTAAAAATAGAGTTGCCGTATGATCCAGTAATCCCACTCCTGAGCGTATATCCAGACAAAACTACACTTCAAAGAGATACGTGCACCCTTATGTTCATAGCAGCACTATTCACAAGCCAAGACATGGAAACAACCTAAATGTCCTTTGACAGATGAATGGATAAAGAAGATGATGTACATATACACAGTGGAATACTACTCAACCATAAAAAGAATGAGATAACGCTATTTGCAGCATTACATGGATGGACCTAGAGATTATCATACTAAGTAACGTCAGTCAGAAAGAGAAAAACAAATACCATATGACATCAATTATATGTGGAACCTAAAATATGATACAAATGAACTTATTTACAAAACAGAAACAGACTCACTGATATAGAAAACAAACTTATGATTACTAAAAGGGAAAGAGGGTGGGGGAGGGATAAATTCGGAGTTTGGGATTAGCAGATACAAACTACTGTATATAAAATAAACCACAAGGTCCTACTGTATAGCACAGGGAACTATATTTAATATCATGTAATAAACCATAATGGAAAAGAATATAAAAAGAAAAGTGAGTGGGGAAATCCTGGAAAAGATAGAGCCAAAGAGAGGCGCCTCAAATTCTGTAAAAAAGCTCCCTAGATCTCTGGCTGACATCTGAACCATGAGTAAACTATTGTCAGCACAGCTAAGGCTAAAGGAATTGAATTAAATTTTGGATTGCCGTCCACTGCAGAACAGACAGTTTTCAGTTAGGTCTACCCAAGTCATCTGCTTCTTGAAATAGAAAGAAATCCACGTTCTTCAGAATAATATAACAAAACTTAGTATCTCTTCAACATATCATTCAGTCATGTACAGGATGCAATCCTAAATTATTTAACATACAAAGAAATAAAAAAATGTGACCCATTTTCAAGAGGGCAATCAACTGATATTAACCCCAAGATGACCCAGCTATTGGCATTAACAGACAAAGATTGTTAAAGCAGCTACTATATCTAGGCTCAGTGATTAAAGAAAACATGCTTGTAATTAATGAAGAGACATGAAATCTTAGCCCTAAAATAGAGACTATTAAAAAGAACCAAATGAAAATTTTAGAACTGAAAAATACAATAGCTAAAAAGTGTTTTGAGAGTATCTTTTTATCTTTAATTCAGGGTCTCACATGAGCTAATTTAAGAATGATGGCAATAAGACCATGTAATAAATGCATAGAGTTATTAAATAAAACTTTACAGCATGTTGGATTCACTTTCAAACCAACAGAATTCATGCCTAGTTATTTGTGTTTGGAAAGTTTTGGTATTGTTTATTAGTGGAACTGTACTGTGGAAATGTAGAATAAAAGGAAAACTGGAAAATATTCACAGTTTTTACTCTGAAAAATCATCTTTGGGTATGAGACAGAGATCATGCTAAAGGTAACACACTGTTTTACCTTGGCAAATTTCTTATGTAATATAGCATATCTATTTAGAATTAATAGTGGATAGTAGAACAGCTAGTGTTAGAGCTTCAAGCTCCCACCCCTCCACAGAAACACTATAAAACAAGCAGAAACTTATTGGAGAGGATCAAGATGGTGGAGTAGGAGGATGTGGAGCCCACCTCCACCCACAGACACATCAAAAGTACACCTACATGTGGAAGAATTCTCACAGAAAACCAACTGGAAACTAGCAGAAGATCTCTTATACAATGAAAGCTTCAAGAAAGATAGCCATGTAAATGGGTAGGATGGGGGAAAAAAGGGATCAGGATGGGATCATCGCCACTGGGAGGGATCTGTGATGGAGGGAAGGCCTACGTGGGCAGCCCCTTGCCCTGGGGAGCCCCATTGCCTGCTGGGATGACTGCCAGGATACACAGAGGGGCTGATGGGGCCAGGACTCTGCTTGCAAGGAGTGAACTCATGCTGGCTTGATAGCAATCAGGATAGAGAGAGATCTACGCTGACAGCTGCCATCTTGCTACACTTCCTAGCCCAAAACCTGCACCAGCCAGGGTTACTAGTATGCACAGAGGCTAGGTACTGAATCTCAGAGGGAAGGGCCCTGGGAGAGGACTCAGTCTAGGTGCATGGAGACAGCCTGGAGGCCTTGGGGGCATAGTCCAGACCAAATCTCAGAGCCTATTGTCAGTGTGTGCACAGGGACAGGCCACAGGTCCTGAATCAGAGCCACAGTTAACACTCAGGTGGGTGGGTGTGGGTTAAGCAACCACAGAGTTTGTTGGTGCACACACCAGGTGGCACCACAGAAATTCACGTCTCGGGTTGACAGCCTCTGGGGAGGAGTAAACAAGTGGTTAATTTTCCAGCAGGAGCACACCAGTTCTGCTCATCCTACACCAGTACTTGGAGCCAGATCTGGGGTGACAGGTCTTGGGAGAGGCCTGCCACAGAAGCAACCCAGGTCCCAGGCCACAGCATAACCAACTCAATTCCTGCAGTGACAGCACCCTGGCCCCCAGCACCAGCCTAGCACCAGGTCTGGGATGAACACAACAGAGAAAGGGATGCAACCTTGGGCTGCTTCTAGGCAAAACCACAGATGCCTGCACGGGCAGCAGATAGGTTTGCTGTGACCACATGGGCCTCACTTGCTTCAGCACTCACCTCCTTTGGGACAAATCATGCACTTAAAGGCAGTGGAACCTTATAAAACCCAACCCTCAGGAGTTCTACTCCAACTGGGAAGCAGACCCTGCCCTCCACAGGGCTGTGAGCAGAGAGGAGGCCCCACCTAACATCCAGTGCAGGCTCTGAAAACCATAACACCAATCACACCCCCTATCAAGGGAATAATGGCAAGCACACTCTGAGGAAAAACGTGGCTGGCATCCATACCAAAAACACCCCTTGCATCAAAAATATTGGACTCACACAGTCTACACGGGGACGCTCCCACATAAAAACACCCCTTCAAGATCACAGTAGATAACTGTTTTTCCTAAATTCATAGAGACAGAGAAAGTTAAGTAAAATGAAAAAGCAGAGGAATTAATCCCAATTAAAACAAGAGAAATCCCCTGAAAGAACAAATAATGAAATGTCTCACCAGTCTACAAGACCCCGAGTTCAAAAAGGAGGTAATAAAAATACTAAAGAAATTAAGAAAGATTATCAATAGAAATGCAGGTTATTATAACAAGGAAATAGAAACTATAAAGAGGAACCAATCAAAATTAGAAAACTCAATTGCCAAAATGAAAACCAATCTAGAAGCACTGAATAACAGAATAAATAACACAGAAGAACAAATAAGTGATCTGGAAGATAGAATAATGGAAATCACCCAATCAGAACAGCAGATAGAAACATGAAAAAAAAATTAACATGTGAGATCTATGGGATAATATAAAGTGTGACACCCTACCCATGATAGGGGTTCCAAAAGGTGAAGGGGGGATTAAAAACGTATTTGAGGGCTTCCCTGGTGGCGCAGTGGTTGAGAGTCTGCCAGTCGATGCAGGGGACATGGGTTCGTGCCCCGGTCTGGGAAGATCACACACGCTGCAGAGTGACTGGGCCCGTGAGCCATGGCCGCTGAGCCTGCACGTCCAGAGCCTGTGCTCCGCAACGGGAGAGACCGCAACAGTGAGAGGCCCGCGTACCGCAAAAAAAAAAAAAAGTATTTGAAGAAATTATGGCTGAAAACTTCCCAAACCTAAAGAAGGAAACAGATGTCCAGGTACAGGAAGCACAGAGGATACCAAACAAGATGAATCCAGACAAACCCACACCAAGACATCATAATTAAAATGGCAAAAGTTAAAGAGAGGATTCTAAAGGCAGCAAGAAAAAAACGAAGAGTCAATTACAAAGGAACTCCCATAAGGCTATCAGTTGATTTTTCTGCAGAAACTTTGCAGGGCAGAAGGGAATGACATGATATATTCAAAGTCCTGAAAGGGAAAAGCCTGCAGCCTAAGATAATCTGCCCAACAGATTATCATTTACAATAGAAGGAGAGGTAAAGAATTTCTCAGACAAGATCATTCTTTAACACCATTCTCAAAAATAAGCTCAAAATGGATTAAAGACCTAAATGTGAGACCAGACACTGTAAAACTCCTAGAGGAAGGCATAGGCAAAGCACTCTTTGACATAAATCACAGGAATATCTTTTTCGATCCTTCTCCCATAATAATGGAAATAAAAACAAAAGGAAACAAGTAGGACCTAATTAAACTCAAAAGCTTTTGCACAGCAAAGAAAACCATAAACAAAACGAAAAGACAAACGACAGATTAAGAGAAAATATTTGCAAATGATGTGACCAATAAGAGATTGGTCTCCAAAGTTTACAAACAGCTTATGAGACTTAATATCATCAAACAACCCAATCAAAAAATGGGCAGAAGACATAAATAGACATTTCTCCAAAGACATACAGCTGGCCAAGAGGCACATGAAAAGATGTTCAGCATCACTAATTAATAGAGAAATGCAAATCAAAATTACAATGAAATATCACCTCACACCAGTCAAAATGGCTATCATCAAAAAGTCTACAAACAATAAATGCTGGAGAAGGTGTGGAGAGAAGGGAACCCTCCTACACTGTTGCTGGGAATGTAAATTGGTACAGCTACTATGGAGAACAGTATGGAGGTTCCTTTAAAAAATAAAAATAGAGGTACCATATGACTTTGTAATCCCACTCCTGGGCATTTATCCAGAGAAAAACATGATCTGAAAGGATACATGCACCCCAATGTTCATTGCAGCACTATTCACAATAGCCAGGACATGGAAGCAACCTAAATATATCGACAGAGGAATGGATAAAGAAGATGTGGTACATATATACAATGGAATATTACTCAGCCATTAAAAAGAATGAAATAATGCCATTTGCAGCAACATGGATGGACCTAGAGATTGTCATACTGAGTGAAGTAAGTCATACAGGGAAAGAGAAATATCCTATGATACCCCTTATATAAGGAGTCTAAAAAGAAATGGTACAAATGAACCTATTTACAGAACAGAAACAGACTCACAGACTTAGAGAAGGAGCTTATGGTTATGCGGGGGGGGGGGAGGATGAGGGGAAGGGATAATTAGGGAGCTTGGGATTGACATGTACACACTGCTATATTTAAAATGGATAACCAACAAGGACTTACTGTGTAGCACAGGGAGCTCTGTTTAATGTTATGTGGCAGCCTGGGTGGAAGGGGAGTTTGGGGGGAGAATGGATACATGTATATGTATTGCTGAGTCCCTTTGCTATGCACCTGAAACTATTACAACATTGTTAATTGGCTATACTCCAATATAAAATAAAAAGTTTAAAAAAAGAAGAATTTCTCAGACAAACAAAAACTAAAAGAAGACAGCAATAGTAAATGTACCCTAAAAGAAATATTGAAAGGTCTTCTCTAAATAGAGAAGCATGAATCTCTAGGAAAGGGAATATCACAATGGGAATGGCAAATTTATAAAAAGAATTGACAATCACTTAAATAAGCTAGTACAGAGCAACAACAATAAAAAAGCTAATCGAAAAATGAACAGAAGAGCTAAATAGACCTTTCTCCAAAGAAGACATACACATGGCCAGGAGACACATGAAGAGATGCTTAGCATTGCTTATTAGAGAAATGCAAGTGAAAACCATGAGATACCACTTCACTCTAGTCAGAATGGCTATCATCAAATAATATATGCTGGAGAGGGTGTGGAGACAAGGGAACCCTCATACACTGTTGGTATGAAAGTAAATTGGTGCAGCCACTATGGAAAAAAGTATGAAGTTTCCTTAAAAACTAAAAATAGAGCTTCCATATATAATCCACCAATTCCACTCCTGGGCATATATCCAGAAAAGTTGGAAACTCTAATTCAAAAATCTGTATGCACTCCAATGTTTATAGCAGCACTATTTACAATAGCCAAGACATGGAAACCACCCAGGTGTCCATCAACAGACAATTGGTTTAAGGTGATGTGGTATATATATATACACAGTGGAATATTAATTAGCTCTAAAAATGAATGAAATATTGCCATTTGCAGCAAAATAGATGGACCTAGAGAATATCATACTCGGACAAGTAAGACAGAGATAAACAAATATTACATGATTTCACTTACATGTGGAATTTTAAAAATAATACAAATGAATAAATATAGAAAACAGGAACATATTCACAGACATAGAAAACAAACTTATGGTTACCAAAGGGGAAAGGGAGGGGGAAGAGGGATAAATTAGGAGTATGGTATTAATAGATACAAACTACTAAACATAAAATAGGTAAGCAACAAAGATTTACTGCACAGGGAACTGTATTCAATATCTTGTAATAAAGTATAATGGAAAATAATCTGAAAAAAGTGTATATAACTGAGTCACTTTGCTATATACCTGAAACTAACAGAATATTATAAATCATCTATACTTCAATTAAAAGAATAGAATTATTCCTCTTAAAAAACAAAAACAGGGCATTCTCTGGCGGTCCAGTGGTTAAGACTTCACCTTCCAATGCAGGGAGTGCAGGTTCGATGCCTGGTCGGGGAGCGAAGATCCCATGTGCCTCACTGCCAGAAAAACAAAACATAAAACAGAAGCAATATTGTAACAAATTCAATAAAGACTTTAAAAATGGTCCACATCAAAAAAAATCTTTAAAATAACAAAGAAACGAGAAACAAGCAACAACTGTTAGCATCAACTTTTTCAGAGCTCTATTTCAGAAAATAGTTAAAGGTTTATAGCAGCCAAGCAAACACTGAATCAATAATTTTGATTTGTTTGGGGTGATGAAAAAGCTTTGAAAAGAGATAGTCATGATAGTTGCACTGCATTGTAAATGAAATTAATGCCACTGTGTCACTGAATTGTGCACTTAAAAATGGTTAAGATGGCAGGGTTTATTATATAAATATTTCATCACAATAAAAAACTTTTTGAAAAGAAAAGTAGAGTTATGTGTTGGTAATTTGCTACAACATGTGTGAGTCTTAAAAACACTATGGTAAGTAAAAGAAGCCAGTCACAAAAGACCACATGTTGTATGACTCCAATTGTGTGAATGTCTAGAATAGGCAAATCCGTAGAGACAGAAAGTAAATTTGTGGTTGCTTGGGCCCTCCCAGTCTGAGAAGTAGTGACTGCTAATGTTTGCCAGGTTTCATTTTGGAGTGTTGGTAAATTCTAAAATTATATTATGGTAATGGTTGCACAACCTTGTGAATTTATTAACAACCAATGAACTGTATACTTTAAATATACAGCTTTATGATATGTGAACTGTATCTCAGTAAAGCTCTTTAAAAAAAAAAAGATTATGAGCTCACACAAATAAAGTTTCTTAAGTAAGCCTAATCCATGGGATGGGCTAAATAGTGAGAAAATGTAAAAGGATTGGTAAGTAATAATAGACCTTAAATATAATAGACACTAATATAGACCTTAAGTGTGTATAATTAGTTTTACCATTCCTGGTCTTAGTGTATTTGAAGCAGATCAGGGTGAACTGGGATTAGGAAATAAGAAGACAGCCAAGAAATACTAAATTATGTAATCTGGATGCATATTCACCTTTACACTGTTTACTAAGTGATAGATCATTACTGCCTGAATGTGTGTGAATATTGTGTGACCTGCTAGAGCTGTTATATTTAATCTTTTGGAGGTTATGGATACCTTGACCCTTGTCTCTCCAGAAGATCCTCATAGGTATATACTTTTGGATGTGATTTTACAAGAAATGTAAATCATGGACCATGGTAAGAACATAGAGCCTTATTACTCTAATGAAATAGCCTGAGTTGGATAAAAGATTTAGGAGTTCTTGAGTGAGAAAGTTGATATAAAGAATTAGACACAGAGAGAGAAAGAATGTAAGACAAGAAAAGAGCCCTCTGAAACCATGGTAAAAATGGGTAAAGAGCTGGGAATCTATAGAGACCAGAGTTTTATTACTACCATCTACCAGTACTAATTAAACAAATCTCTTACTATAGAAGAACAAAATACATTGGTAAAGCATATGAATAGGGGATAATGAATAGAAAGAGTACCAGTAGTGATAACAAAAATAAAACCATATTCTAATAAACATCTATGTTTGCTTTCTTAGCATCCCAGCTGTTCATTCTAATATTATTTTCCATTACCTCATTGAAGTATGGAAAGTATACTCTTCGGGAAAAAAAAATTAGAAAAATAGAACAAATATGTTTGTTCTATAAACAAACAATAGAACAATCTTTTTTGTTCTATAAAGATTTTAATCATTAAAAAAATTAGCTTCCCTGAAGCAAGAGTTTATATTGACTGTTTTCCATTGAGATTCAAGAATCTTAAGGCTAAAGGTCGAAGAAGAAGATGCCATCATCCCCTTTTCTCTTAGATCTTGTTATATCTTTAGTATGTAAACAAATCCACACATATATTGTTATTCCAAATGTTCAACCTTGGAAGCAGCATTTTTCTATATTTCTATTGGCTATATTGATTCTGTAATCTGGAATCTTACTGAACTTTGATTGTTATCAGGCTAGTCATATAAATATCTCATAAATTTAGTGTGATATCTCTATAAAATGGGATAAATATTCTTGCAATTATCTCATGGGATGAGCAGATTTGTCCTTACCTTGCGGAGTTCTTTAGCAGTGGGCCACAATATACCACCCTAGACCTAGAAATCTAAATGTATCTATAGTAGAAAAGGAATGATGGTACAAGTAACACACACACACAAATTGAGCAAAGTGTAAATACTGTAGCAGTGTGTTCTGTGTGTGAATGTTTCTCAGTTGTTTTTAACAACTTTGGGGACCTAGTATACTAATGTGATAAATGGTTCTCTCTCCTCTTTCCAAAGCCCTGTTAGTTCTGATTGAAATATATGGAATACCTAATGTTGAATTGCTCTCAAACTATTGGTCATATGTCTGTTTTGTCTTGTTCTGTTTTTTACTCTGTTGAGGTATAGTTGCTTCATCATGTTGTGCTAGTTTCTGCTGTACAGAGAAGTGAATCAGCCATATGTATACACATATCCCCTCCCTTCTGGATTTCCCTCCCATCTAGGTCACCAAAGAGCATTGAGTAGAATTCCTTGCACTATACAGCAGGCTCTCAGTAGTTACTCTGTTCCATACATAGCAGTGTATACATGTCAATCACAATCTCCCAGTTCATCTCACACCCCCTCCCCCCTGCTTCCCCTTTTGGTGTCCATACGTTTGTTCTCTATGTCTGTGTGTCTATTTCTGTTTTGCAAATAAGTTCATCTGTACCATTTTTCTAGATTCAACATATATGTGTTAATATACAATATTTGTTTTTCTCTTTGACTTACTCCAGTCTGTATGATAGTCTCTAGGTCCATCCGCGTCTCTACAAATGACCCAATTTCGTTTCTTTTAATAGCTGAGTAATATTCCATTGTGTATATGTACCACATCTTCTTTATCCATTCACCTGTCGATGGCCATTTAAGTTGCTTCCATGTCCTTGCTATTGTAAATAGTGCTGTAGTGAACATTGGGCTTCATGTGTCTTTTTTAATTATGGTTTTCTCAGGTATATGCCCAGTAGTGGGATTGCTGGGTCATATGGTAGTCCTAGTTTTAGCTTTTTAAGGAACCTCCATACTGTTCTCCATAGTGGCTGTATCAGTTTACATTCCCACCAACAGTGCAAGAGCATTCCCTTTTCTCCACAACCTCTCCAGCATTTGTTGTTTGTAGATTTTCTGATGATGCCTGTTCTAACCGGTGTGAGGTGATACCTCACTGTAGTTTTGATTTGCATTTCTCTAATAATTAGTGATGTTGAGTATCTTTTTATGTGCCTCTTGGCCATCTGTGTGTCTTCCTTAGAGAAATGTCTATTTGGGTCTCCCGCCCATTTTTTGATTGTTTTTCTGATATTGAGGTCAATGAGCTGTTTGTATATTTGAGAGATTATTCCCTTGTCAGTTGCTTCGTTTGCAAATATTGTCTCCCATTCTGAGGGCCGTCTTTTTATTTTGTTTATGGTTTCCTTTGCTATGCAAAAGCTTTTAAGTGGGGGAGACCTTCAAAATGGTGGAGGAGTAAGATGTGGAGATCACCTTCCTCCCCACAGATACATGAGAAATACATCTACATGTGGAACAACTACAGAACACCTACTGAACGTTGGCAGAAGACCTCAGACTTCCGCAAAGGCAAGAAACTCCCCACATACCTGGATAGGGCAAATGAAAAAAGAAAAAACAGAGACAAAAGAATAGGGATGGGACGTGCACCTCTGGGAGGGAGCTGTGAAGGAGGAAAAGTTTCCACACACTAGGAAAGCCCTTCACTGGTGAACACGGCTGATGGGCAGGGGGGAAGCTTTAGAGCCACGGAGGAGAGCACAGCGACAGTGGTGCAGAGGGGAAAGCAGAGAGATTCCCGCACAGAGGATCGGTGCCGACAAGCACCCACCAGCCTGAGAGGCTTGTCTGCTTACCCGCTGGGGTGGGTGGGGACTGGGAGCTGAGGCTCAGGCTTCAGCGGTCAGATCCCAGGGAGAGGACTGTGGTTGGCTGTGTGAACACAGCCTGAATGGGGCTAGTGCACCACAGCTAGATGGGAGGGAGTCCGGGAAAAAGTCTGGAACTGCCTAAGAGGCAAGAGACCATTGTTTCGGGGAGCGCAAGGAGAGGGTATTCAGAGCACCACCTAAATGAGCTCCAGAGACAGGCGTGAGCCCTGGCTATCAACTCGGACACCAGAGACGGGCATGAAATGCTAAGGCTGCTGCTGCCGCCACCAGGAAGCCTGTGTGCAAGCACAGGTCACTATCCATACCTCCCTTCCTGGGAGCCTGTGCAGCCCGCCACTGCCAGGGTCCCGGGATCCAGGGACAACTTCCCTGGGAGAATGCACGGCGTGCCTCAGGCTGGTGCAACGTCACGCCGCCCTCTGCCGCCGCAGGCTCACCCCTCATTCCATACCCCTCCCTCTCCCCGACCTGAGTGAGCCAGAGCCCCCTAATCAGCTGCTACTTTAACCCCGTCCTCTCTGAGCGAAGAACAGACGCGCTCAGGCGACCTACACGCAGAGGCGGGGCTAAATCCAAAACTGAACCCCAGGGCCTGTGCGAACAAATAAGAGAAAGGGAAATTTCAGCAGCCTCAGGAGCAGTGGATTAAATCTCCACAATCAAATTGATGTACCTGGCATCTCTGGAATACCTGAATAGATGAGGAATCATTCCAAAATTGACGCAGTGGACTTTGGGAACAGCTGTAGTCTTGGGGTTTGCTTTTTGCGTCTAATGTGTTTCTGGTTTTATGTTTATCTTAGTTTAGTACTTAGAGTTTCTTATCATCAGTAGATTTGTTTACTCCTATGGTTGCTCTCTTCCTTTTTTTAAAAAAATATATGTTTTTCTTTCTCTTTTTGTGAGTGTGTATATATATGTATGCTTCTTTGTGTGATTTTATCTGTATAGCTTTGCTTTTACCATTTGTCCTAAGGTCTATCTGTCCATTTTTTTTGTTTGTTTGTTTTTTTGCTATGGTTTTCAGTGCTTGTTATCATTGGTGGATTTATTTTTTGGTTTGGTTCCTCTCTTCTTTCTTGCATTCTTTTTTTTCATTTTTTAATAACTTTAATTATTTTATTTTTAATAATTTTTTAATATTAATAACTTTATTTTATTTTCATTTCTTTTTTCTTTCCATTTTTCTCCCTTTTCTTCTGAGCCATGTGACTGACAGGGTCTTGGCGCTCTGGGTGGGTGTCAGGCCTGTGCCTCTGAGGTAGGAGATCCGAGTTCAGGACATTGGTCCACCAGAGACCTCCCGGCTCCACATAATATCAAACGGTGAAAGTTCTCCCAGAGATCTCCATCTCAATGCAAAGACCCAGCTCCACTTAACGACTAGCAAGCTACAGTGCTGGACACTCTATGCCAAATAACTAACAAGACAGGAACACAACCCCACCCATTAGCAGAGAGACTGCCTAAACTCATATTAAGGTCACAGGCACCTCAAGACACACACCTGGACGCAGCCCTGCCCACAAGAAAGACAAGATCCAGCCTCATCCACCAGAACACAGGCACCAGTCCCCTCCACCAGGAGGTCTCCACAACACACTGAACCAACCTTAGCTACGGGGGGCAGACACCAAAAACAATGGGAACTACGAACCAGGAGCCTGAGAAAAGGAGACCCCAGACACAGTAAGTTAAGCAAAATGAGAGGACAGAGAAACACAAAACAGATGAAGGAGCAAGGTAAAAACCCACCAGACCAAACAAATGAAGAGGAAATAGGCAGTCTACCTGAAATAGAATTCAGAGTAATAATAGAAAAGATGATCGAAACTCTTGGAAATAGAATGGAGAAAATACAAGAAACATTTACCAAGGACCTAGAAGAACTAAAGAGCAAACAAACCATGATGACTAACACAATAAATTAAATTAAAAATTCTGTAGAAGGAATCAGTAGCAGAATAACTGAGACAGAAAAACAGATAAGTGACCTGGAAGATAAAATAATGGAAATACCTACCACAGAACAGAATAAAGAAAAAGAATGAAAAGAAGTGAGGATAGTCTCAGAGACCTCTGGCACAACATTAAATGTACCAACATTGGAATTATAGGGGTCCCAGAAGAAGAAGAGAAAAAGAAAGCGTCTGAGAAAATATTTGAAGAGATTATAGTTGAAAACTTCCCTTATATGGGAAAGGAAATAATCAAGTCCAGGAAGCACAGAGAGTCCCATACAGGATAAATGCAAGGAGAAAAGCACCAAGACACATATTAATCAAACTATGGAAAATTAAATACAAAGGAAAAATATTAAAAGCAGCAAGGGAAAAACAATAAATAACATACAAGGGAATCCCCATAAGGGTAACAGTTGATCTTTCTGCAGAAACTGTGCAAGCCAGAAGGGAGTGGCAGGACATATTTAAAGTGATGAAAGGGAGAAACCTACAACGAAGATTACTCTACCCAGCAAAGATCTCATTCAGATTCGACGGAGAAATTAAAACCTTTACAGACAAGGAAAAGCTAAGAGAATTCAGCACCACCAAACTAGCTTTAATACAAATGGTAAAGGAACTTCTCTAGGCAGGAAACACAAAAGAAGGAAAAAACCTACAATAACAAACCCAAAACAGTTAAGAAAATGGTAATAGGAACATACATATCGATAATTACCTTAAATGTAAACGGATTAAATGCTCCAACCAAAAGATGTAGACTGGCTGAATGGATACAAAAACAAGACCCATACATACGCTGTCTACAAGAGACCCATTTCAGACCAAGGGACATATACAGACTGAAAGTGAGGGGATGGTAAAAGATATTCCATGAAAATGGAAATCAAAAGAAAGCTGGGGTAGCAATTCTCATATCAGACAAAATAGAGTTTAAAATAAAGATGATTACATGAGACAAAGAAGGACACTACATAATGATCAAGGGATCAATCCAAGAAGAAGATATAACAATTGTAAATATTTATGCACCCAACATAGGAGCACCTCAATACATAAGGCAAATGTTAACAGCCATAAAAGGGAAAATCGACAGTAACACAATCATAGTAGGGGACTTTAATACCCCACTTTCACCAATGGACAGATCATCCACAATGAAAATAAATAAGGAAACACAAGCATTAAATGATACATTAAACAAGATGGACTTAATTGATATTTATAGGACATTCCATCCAAAAACAACAGAATACACTTTCTTCTCAAGTGCTCATGGAACATTCTCCAGGATAGATAATACCTTGGGACAAAAATCAAGCCTAGGTAAATTTAAGAAAATTGAAATCGTATCAAGTATCTTTTCCGACCACAGAACTTTGAGTCTAGATATCAATTACAGGAAAAAACCTATAAAAAGTACAAACCATGGAGACTAAACAATATACTACTAAATAACCAAGAGATCACTGAAGAAATCAAACAGGAAATCAAAAAATACCTAGAAACAAATGACAATGAAAACACCACAACCCAAAACCTATGGGATGCAGCAAAGCAATTCTAAGAGGGAAGTTTGTGGCAATACAATCCTACCTTAGGAACCAAGAAACATCTTAAATAAACAATCTAACCGTACACCTAAAACAATTAGAGAAAGAAGAACCAAAAAACCCCAAAGTTAGCAGAAGGAAAGAGGTCATAAAGATCAGATCAGAAATAAATGAAACAGAAATGAAGGAAACAATAGCAAAGATCAAGAAAACTAAAAGCTGGTTCCTTGAGAAGATAAACAAAATGATAAACCATTAGCCAGACTCATCAAGAAAAAAAGGGAGAAGACTCAACACAATTAGAAATGAAAAAGGAGAAGTAACAACTGACACTGCAGAAATACAAAGGATCATGAGAGATTACTATAACAACTATATGCCAATTAAATGGACAACATGGAAGAAATGGACAAATTCTTAGAAAAGCACAACCTTCCGAGACTGAACCAGGAAGAAATAGAAACTATAAACAGACCAATCACAAGCACTGAAATTGAAACTGTGATTAAAAATCTTCCAACAAACAGAAACCCAGGACCAGATGGCTTCACAGGTGGATTCTATCAAACATTTAGAGAAGACCTAACACCTATCCTTCTCAAACTCTTCAAAAATATAACAGAGGGAGGAACAGTCCCAAACTCATTCTACAAGGCCACCATCACCCTGATACCAAAACCAGGCAAAGATTTCACAAAAAAAGGAAAACTGCAGGCCAATATCACTGATGAACACAGATGTGAAAATCCTCAACAAAATACTAACAAACAGTCCAACAGCACATTAAAATGATCATGCACCATGATCAAGTGCGGTTTATCCCAGGAATGCAAGGATTCTTCAATATACGCAAATCAATCGATGTGATACACTGTGTTAACAAATTGAAGGAGAAAAAACATATAATCATCTCAATAGATGCAGAAAAAGCTTTCGACAGAATTTAACACCAATTTATGATAAAAACCCTCCAGAAATTAGGCATAGAGGGAACTTACCTCAACATAATAAAGGCCATATGTGGCAAACCCACAGCCAACATTGTTCTCAATGGTGAAAAACTGAAACTGTTTCCTCTAAGATCAGAAACAAGAGAAGGTTGTCCACTCTCACCACTATTATTCAACATTGTTTTGGAAGTTTTAGACACAGCAATCAGAGAAGAAAAAGAAATAAAAGGAATCCAAATCGGAAAAGTAGAAGTAAAGCTGTCACTGTTTGCAGATGACATGATACTATACATAGAGAATCCTAAAGATGCTACCAGAAAACTACTAGAGCTAATCAATGAATTTGGTAAAGTAGCAGGATACAAAATTAATGCACAGAAATCTCTTGCATTCCTGTACACTAGTGATGAAAAATCTGAAAGGGAAATTAAGGGAACACTCCCATTTATCATTGTAACAAAAAGAATAAAATACCTAGGAATAAACCTACCTCAGGAGACAAAACACCTGTATGCAGAAAACTGTAAGACACTGATTAAAGAAATTAAGGATGGTACAAACAGATGGAGAGATATACCATTTTCTTGGATTGGAAGAATCAACAGTGTGAAAATGACTATACTATCCAAAGCAATCTACAGATTCAGTGCAATTCCTATCAATCTACCAATGGCATTTTTCACAGACTAGAACAAAATATTTCACAATTTGTGTGGAAACACAAAAGACCGCAAATAGCCAATGCAATCTTAAGAAAGAAAAATGAAGCTAGAAGAATCAGGCTCCCTGACTTCAGACTCTACTACAAAGCTACAGTAATCAAGACAGTATGGTACTGGCACAAAACAGAAATATACATCAATGGATCAGGATAGAAAGACCAGAGATAAACCCACGCACATATGGTCACCTTATTTTTGATAAAGGAGGCAAGAATATACAGTAGAGAAAAGACAGCCTCTTCAATAAGTGGTGCTGGGAAAACTGGGCAGCTACATGTAAAAGAATGAAATTAGAACACTCCCTAACACCATACACAAAAATAAATTCAAAATGGATTAAAGACCTAAACGTAAGGCCAGACACTATCAAACTCTTACAGGAAAACATAGGCAGAACAGTCTATGACATAAATCGCAGCAAGATCCTTTTTGACCCACCTTCTAGAGAAATGGAAATAAAAACAAAAATAAACAAATGGGACGTATGAAACTTAAAAGCTTTTGCACAGCAAAGGAAACCATAAATAAGATGAAAAGAGAACCCTCAGAATGGGAGAAAATATTTGTAAATGAAGCAAGTGACAAAGCAGTAATCTCCAAAATATACAAGCAGCTCATGCAGCACAGTATCAAAAAAACAAAAAATCCAATCCAAAAATGGGCAGAAGGCTAAATAGGCATTTACCCAGAGAAGTTATACAGATTGCCAACAAACATGAAAGTATTCTCAACATCTCTAATCATTGGAGAAATGCAAATCAAAACTACAGTGAGGTATCACCTCATACAGGTCAGAATGGCCACCATCAAAAATGTACAATCAGTAACTTCTTGAGAGGATGTGGAGAAAAGGGAACCCTCTTGCACTGTTGGTGGGAATGTAAATTGATACAGCCACTGTGGAGAACATTGTGGAGGTTCCTTTAAAAACTAAAAGTAGAACTACCATACGACCCAGCAATCCCACTACTGGGCATATACCCTGAGAAAATCATAAATCAAAAAGAGTCATGTACCACAATGTTCATTGCAGCTCTGTTTACAATAGCCAGGACACAGAAGCAAGCTAAGTCTCCTTCGACAGATGAATGGATAAAGAAGATGTGGCACATATATGCAATGGAATATTACTAAGCCATAAAAAGAAACGAAATTGAGTTATTTGTAGTGAGCTGGATGGACTTAGAGTATGTTATACAGAGTGAAGTCAGAAAGAGAAAAACATATACCATATGCTAACAGATATATATGGAATCTGAAAAAAAAAAATATATATATATATATATCTGGTTCTGAAGAACCTGGGACAGGACAGGAATAAATACGCAGACGTAGAGAATGGACTTGAGGACACGGGTTTGGGGAAGAGTAAGTTGGGATGAAGTGAGAGAGTGGCATGGACATATATACACTACGAAATATAAAATAGATAACTCGTGGGAAGCCGCCGCATAGCACAGGGAGATCAGCTCGGTGTTCTGTGACCACTTAGAGGGGTGGGATAGGGAAAATGGAAGGGAGATGCAAGAGGGAGGAGATATGGGGATATATGTATGTGTATAGCTGACTCACTTTGTTATAAAGCAGAAACTTACACACCATTGTAAATCAATTATGCTCCAGTAAAGATGTTTAAAAAAAAAACTTTTAAGTTTCATTAGGTGTCATTTGTTTATTTTTGTTTTTATTTTCATTACTGTAGGAGGTGGGTCAAAAAAATCTTGCTGTGATTTATGTCAAAGAGTGTTCTTCCTATCTTTTCCTCCAAGAGTTTTATAGTGTCCAGTCTTATATCTAGGTCTTTTATCCATTTTGAGTTTATTTTTGTTTATTGTGTTAGAGAGAGGAAACTAGTCTTAGAATCCTACGGGAAATTTTGGAGGGAAGCTTTTTTATTAGTTTGTTTTCCATATTTTAACCATTCTGTTTTCCTAGGTAGCAAATACTTGACTGATTGGAGAAAGCCTGAAATTGCATTTCTTATATTAGGTAGATTCCTAAGTTTTCCTATTGGAGTCATCTTGAGATAATATGTTTGATTTCCTATTATTTATTTCAATGTCCTTTCAGAGTTCTAGTCAATCTTAGGAAAAGCTTTATGTCGGTAGCATCATCACAATTTATTCACGTAACCTATTATATAAGATCACTCAAGAGTACAGATACGCACAAGATATGGCTCTTAAGCTTAGTGAAGGCCTTAGGGAAAATAGGATAAAAAGGTCAAAAGACATATCTCTTAAATCCATTTAGGTCTATAAATCATTTGATTATTCTCTTTTGCAGTTTATCTTTTAAAAAATGTCATTTCGATTTTGACCTATCATAATTCATGCTAAGAAGATTACCATGAACCCTGAACTCTACTGATATCTTCTAAGGTAATTAACTTGTGGAGAAATTCCATACTTAGACAGTGTAACTCTGACAGAAATAATGTTGAAAAGTAACAAAAGTAATCATTTATTCAGCCCTTGCTATGTCTGAAGTATTCTGCCAAGTGCTTAACTTCCATCTGTGATATTCCATCTTTAGGAGCAAGTCCTTGGTATTCTGTGAAACAATTCAAGTTACTAATTCCTCATCGTAACAGTGTTCCCACACTATTGTGATAATTGAAGAATGTGGACCCGGGTTACCTTCTTTCAGAACAATACACTGGAGATGCCCAAGCACAAATTATTTATACTTGAATAATTAGGCATGTGATATAGTTGTATCTACTCATTTCTATTTCTTTCAGCAGTGAGAGGATTCATATACTGTTACCTAGTTAAGGTTGAGAAAATAATACTGATAAAAGACATTTAGTAGCACAAGAAAAGGATTATCATAAGTAATATTTATCTGCTGTCCACAACCATTTGACACAATCAGTGCAAGGTCTTACATTATGTTAATGAAGATCAACAATGGTTAGAACTCTAATCACTCACATTCTTTAAAATAAAGATATAAGTAGTACATACAGTATTGGAAAACTATATAGTGTTTGGTGTCTAAATGTATAGAAGTAAACTGAAATTGGTCCAGGGGTTAAGAATCAGACAACTTGAATAAAAGAACAGCCCTCACTTTCTTACAAGGGAGAAGGAACAATTAGCCTGAAATAGCACCTGGGTTGACATTTTTTGTGGGTGTAAGAGAATAACGAATGATGATTTGAAATGAAATAAATCTTAGTTTTGAGATATTCTCTACATAAGAGATGTTCTAAGGATTATGTAAACATGCATACATATATTTTTTTAATTAATTTATTTATTTAATTTTGTCTCCGTTGGGTCTTTGTTGCTGCACGCAGGCTTTCTCTAGTTGCGGCGATCGGGGGCTACTCTTCAACACAGCGTGCAGGCTTCTCATTGCCATGGCTACTCTTTGTTGCTGAGTATGTGCCCTAGGTGCTAGGTACGTGGACTTCAGTAGTTGTGGCACGCGGGCTCAGTAGTTGTGGTGCACGGGCTTAGTTGCTCTGTGGCATGTGGGATCCTCCCGGACCAGGTGTCGAACCCATGTCCCATGCCTGCATTGGCAGGCGGATTTTTAACCACTGTGCCACCAGGGAAGTCCAACACATATATATATTTTTAAAAATAGATGTTTTGAACGCATATAATGTTCATATACATGGAAATGGAAAATATAAATGTATGAAAAATTATGGATGAGTACTCCTTGGATAAAGCCACCTGCTTCCTTTTTATCTCTACAACCCCCGAAATATCTCAGAAACCCTTATACTTCTCATTTTAATCACTTGCTATGCTCTTTAGTCTAATAGATGATACCTATTGTTTGCATTTACTTTTTTAAGAGCTTAGTGAAAGCTTCAGCTATGTTAACAAATATTTAGAAAATGTGTTGCTGTTTTCTCCAATGAAGAAATGTTATTTTTAAAACGTTTTAAGGAAATATATTTTAGAATATTAATTTTAAAGTGGCTTGGAGTAGATTGACAAAGCCAAAAAGGACCAGAGAGAGAGATTTTAAGCCCAGATAATACATGAATACAGATAAGGTGATACTAATGGACAAGGAATGGGAGGATCTGCTTAATAAATGAGAAGTTAAAACAATTCAGGAGACAACTTGGAAAAAATGACGTGAAAGAAGAACTTAAGAAAATTCTCCTAAAATATTAAAACATGCTTAAGTTACTTGGATATTTAAAATTGTTCACATTAAGTTATCTTGTTAGTGGAAATGATACTGCGTTATTTATAAAAACTAGTAACTGCAGAGTTTAAAAGAATCTAGGAAACAAAATTCTAACTGATTTAAAAATTTTCCATTTGAAGAATTTTAGTGGATTTTGAACCTATTTGTTAATATTTTCAAAGTAACATCTTCCAATTATTTTGTAGAAACAACTAATTAATATTATAAAAGATGGAAATTTATTAACCCCATTTCAAAAAGGCACTTGCGTGTTTGGTGGATGAGATTGAAAAAATAAATGTTGTGTAATGATGTAGTAAATATAGGTAAAGTACTTCTTCCATTTCAGTCTAGTTATCTTTTAAAAC
The DNA here is from genome assembly GCF_964374135.1 of Grampus griseus. NCBI lineage: Eukaryota > Metazoa > Chordata > Mammalia > Artiodactyla > Delphinidae > Grampus > Grampus griseus. The sequence continues at coordinate 35,083,929 of NC_139018.1, read as the reverse complement.
TATTTTTTACTTTTTAATTACCATATCACAAAATATCAAACCAAGATTTTCTAAAATAACGCGTATTAATCACATTGCTCTCACAAAAACATTGTTGAGAACTTTTTGCGCATTATTTAGTAAAATAAAATGAAAAGCTATTTAAAATATTATGTCATCTTTATCTCATCTTTTTAAAATTTTTATTTAAGTGTGATATACTACATGCTTTTCCAGTGGTTTGTGAAAATAACATTCAGAAATTGTTTACTGATAGAGATACATGATCAACCTTTTGGAGGTTACTCTCAGAGATGAGACATGTAAACATGTAAATTTCTTTAAACTGTGAAAAGTGCTTTCCAGAGGAACACACTCCGGGAACAAATTGCCTGGAGGCATTAGAGGAGACTTTACTGAGATGACCCTAAGACCCTGTTTCATTATGTACACATAGGAATTTTTCAGGTGGTTATTTCACAGCTCTTTAGTAGACCAAAGAAAAATGTAACATTTCTCAAATGATTTTATTTTGGTGAGGTCTGCTTAATTCAATGATTCATGTTTCTGTCAATAAATGTAGAGAAAAGAAGAAAATGTATTATTTTAGATTTAGATCTAGATGAGTATGTGACTTCGGGCGGACGTAGAGAAAGATGGCTTGTCTAAACTTAATTCCTCATATCTCTTACTGTCCCATTTTTCTCTTTATTGGGTTTTTCACTCTTGGGCAAGAGAAAAGTATTGCTAAAAACCTCTGTAGTGATAGTTTTCATCCTAGTTATGGTAGAGAAACTGTTATATATTCATAAATATGTAATATCTGTAAAAAACTTTTCTTAACATGGGCATCCCTCTTTCATAGCACTAACCGTGATATATTGATGTACCATACTATATTAATTTGTTCGTACCTCTGAGCTCTTTGATATCAAGGACATTTGTCATGGTTTTTTTTTCCCCCCATTCCTACATTTTCCTGCACATACTAGGCATTGGTATGTTTCTTAAACTGAATAATTAAATGCTACAATCACTTTCGTGAGACTTTATGCCAGTTTTTTTAAATGTAACTCACATCAAGTTCACTTTCAAAGCTATTTGGAAATTTATTATAAAGTTTGTATGAACTTATGACTAATAAGATATAAATTGGAAATAGCCAGAGAAAGAGAAGGATGCAAAAATGCTAATTATTAAAATAGTTATCTGTACTGTATTTGTTGCATTAAAAACCACCACAAGGGCTTCCCTGGTGGCGCAGTGGTTGAGAGTCCGCCTGCCGATGCAGGGGACACAGGTTCGTGCCCCGGTGTGGGAAGATCCCACATGCCGCGGAGCGGCTGGGCCCGTGAGCCATGGCCTTTGAGCCTGCGCGTCCGGAGCCTGTGCTCCGCAACAGGAGAGGCCATAGCAGTGAGAGGCCCGGGTACCGCAAAAAAACACAAAACAAAACCCACCACAAAACTTAGTGACTTAAAACAACAATGACTTAGTATTTCTCACAAATCTGTAGATTTGCTGGTCGCAGGTAGGTGTATCATCTGGTCTTACCTGGAATCACTCATGTGGCTGAAATAATTCGTTAGCTCAGCTATGGCTAGAGAATCTAACATGGCCTCAGTCAGATGTCTAGGGCCTTGCTGCTATCTGTTTTGCTAGGCCTTTCTCTCCACATCATCTCTCACCATTCCATGATTTAGCCTGGGCTTCCTATCATGTTAATAGAAGTATACCAAAAGAGTGAAGGCAGAAACTGTGAGGCCTTTTGAGACATAGGCTTCAGAACTCACACACCATGACTTCTGCCCCATTCTGTTGGCCAAAGTCATAAGTCCAGTCCAGATGCAAAGGTTGTAGAAATACATTCCACCTCTTGATAGGAGGACTTATAAAGAATATGTGACCATATTTAATCTTCCACAATAATACATGAGTTGTTGCTAAGTATAAAATTTGTTTCTCAGCTGGCTCATAATGAGGGGGAAATGAGACATTAAAGTACTAGCTACCAGAATGAAGAACTAATACCAGAAGAATCCATTTTTTTCTTCCAGTTTTATTGAGGTACAATTGACATGCCGCACTATATAAGTTTAAGGTGTACAGTATAATGACTTGACTTACATACATCATGAAATGATTACCACAATAAGTTTAGTGAATAGAAAGAAATAGAAACAAATTTTTCCTTGTGATAAAAACTCTTATGACCTACTCTCTTAACATCTTTCATATATAATGTATGGCAGTGTTAGTTGTAGTTATCATGTTGTACATTATATCCCTAGTACTTATTTATCTTATAACTAGATTGACCACCTTTATCCAATTCCCCCTCCCACCACCCCTTGCCTCTGATAACCACAAATCTGATCTCCCTTTCTTTAAGTTTGTTTATTTTTGAAGTATAATTGACTTACAACACTATGTTAGTTCCTGAAACAGGACAGAAAATTAAATTTTTAAAATCCCTTTAGTTAATAATAATACATGGGAATTATAAAGAATTCCAAAAATACAAAAAAACTAAAATAAAAAGAGTAAAAAATAAAATGCACTTCAAATCTAATTACCCAGAAATAATTATTATTAAGATTAATTGTAAAACATTCTAACATCTTTCTATGTCTATATTACAGGTAGAAGAATGGATGAATGAATGTTTAATTGAGTAAAAGATACAGCTATATGAAATTAGGATAATTCTCTAAAGTTAATACAGAATAGCATTTTATTTCATTTAAACAGAGGGAAAAGAAAATGAATGAAAAGAGCATATTACAAGAGATATTATTTGCTAAACAGAGATCTCTCTAAAGTTAAAAAAAAATCACGAAAATCATTAATAGGTTACAGTCATAGTTTTAACTTTTTAAACCTTAGGGTTGGTTGAAAGATAAGGAAGCTAGCACTGTTACATTTCCTTCTAACTACCCTCTCCTTGCCTTCAAATTTCTGCTTATTGTATGGTTATCAAAAAAAAAAAAAAAAAAAAAAACCTGCTTGAACAATATCCAGTCTTCAATCTGAGCTTATTTTATAAACCATTGCAGAGACGTAGGAAGAAAGATGAAGTCAGCCCAGAGTATATCAGATCTTGACAGACTTGCACAAAGGAAAATAGAGGAAGCGAGGGAATAGAGACAACATATCGTCTTTTATAGAATGCTCTGTTTTTCTCTGTGAGATTTTATTAAATGTCCAGTACTAGAGTTTTTCTACCTAGATAAGGGTTTAACTCACCGTTTATGTGGGGATATCATTGGGTTTCAGATTAGTTCCCCAATTCAGTGTGCATTTGTTCCTGGAACCTTCAACTTGATCACAGAGATTCAACCCCTTGTTTCATTTGTTTCTCACAGCAGCTGCTTTCAAGATGAAAAGATAGTTTCTTTCAGTTTACATCTCTCTAGATTTGAAGGTATTAGTGAGAATTTTTATGATTCGGATAATTCACCATTATGACTTCTTTGGGAGCCAGAACAGCATTATGAGCCTCAACCCTGCTGCAGTATGCTTCTCAAAGACCATTTATTTCTGTCGTTGACCACCCAACTTTTGAGATTTATGACATAAAGCTGTATATTTTTCCCCATTTGATCATTGCTGGTGGAAGTTTTTTCCTCTAGTTTGTACTCTTTTTTGTTGTTGTTGATTTCTGTTAGATATGGAGAGGCAGAAATTCTTTGTTACAGCTTGATCCTACTGTGCTAACCTGTAAGCTCAAGGCAGTAAATTTTTAAAGAAATACCTTTTATGTAAGGGAAAATAACCATTAAAATAGACAATGTCTTCAGCCTCAGTTTTGCAACAGATGGCAGAGGAATTTTTCGTAATGATGGTTTATGTAGAACTCCTCAATGACATACTACCTGGTAGCAGCCAGGTATATCTCAAAATGAAAGGTATCTTATAGGTGCAGAAACATATATGATGAGATAAATTGCTTTCAGGTGATCTAACATGATAGAAAAGTAAGACTCACAATATCCTGAGTGGTACATGGTTAGAAAGCATGGCTTAGTCCAGTTTAACGTGCATATATAGCACCTTGAGGAGTCTTTCTAAAATTGCAGATCCTGAATCAGTAAGTCTTGGATGGGACCTGAGATTCTATATTTCTAACAAGCTCCCTGGTAAAACAAATGTTGCTGGTCTTCAGATCATACTTTTAGTAGCAAGGTTCTTGACTAGACTCACAGCACCTATACTTGACTAAATCCTTGAGGCCAGGGCCTTATTTGTCTTTAGATCCCTGTTATCTAATGAAGTGCCTGAATAAAAGGCACTTTATTGTTAAATAAACGAACTGATGTGTTAAATAAGTATATGACCACTAGGTGTCTGGAAGACTCGTATTTTATATTAATGGTTGAGAAAGAATCCTTATGTTTTGGAGACCAGCTGAGTGAATGATAAGATTGCTGTTTTCTTTTAAAAGTCCAAAATCCTAACTAAGATTTTTGCTCAGTTGAAAAACTGTGGTACATCACACAGCTACTTTGGACCACAAAATATTACTTTTCAAATACTAGAACATATCCTTAACTGAGCTCAAGATATCAAATTTTATTTAAATGAAAGAAAATGTATAGAGTATGTGTTATCAGTTATCCATCCTGGGAATAGAAAAATTTAAGTAATATTCCTGTGGTGCAACTAATCTTAAGCTATGACATCTTTGTGGGCCCACCCAGTTGGGTTAGCTGTGAAGTTCACCTTCAGATAACTGAACTTATTGTCTCTTTAAGCTAGTAGTTCTCAACTGGTTGGCAGCATTTTAAAATTACCTGGGAAGCTTTTTAGAATCCCGATTTCCAAGCTGTACCGCAGAAATGAGACCCAAGCATCAGTATTTTTACAAGCTCCACAGATAATTCCAGTGTATAACCAAAGTTGAGAACCATTACTGGACTATGACCTCTTTAAAACCAGGGTCAGTCTTTCACTTATTTTTTAACTCTTAACACCTAAGACATGGTATAGGTCCTCAGTAAATGTTTATTTAATCAATGGATGAAATATGTTATAAGAATTATTGCCTGTTGCCAAACAATAGCATTCTTCACTCTAAAGGGACTATTTTGCCTATTTTTATTGGCATCTTGAAATTTGAAAAGTTTGAATTGCCCTCTTGGTATTGACAATACTGAAAATTAGTATTTGATATAATTTTTTTTTTTTAGTGCTTGAGCTGTTTTTTGTTGATACAAGTTGGATTTCACATCACTTTTTATCAAGATCTGATACAAATGGAGGTGTGGTCAAAGACTAGAATGCTGTGGCACAAACACTTCAGTAATATGGAATATTACAAAGAAATCTAAAGTTTCTAAGGTCTATTAGTGGGAAGACAAGATCAGTTCATCTCATTGCTGAGTTATGGAGTCAACTATGTATTTTTTTATAGACCAGAAATAATAACTACTTAGAATGATGAGTATTTTTGCTTTTCTAATTTCTAAATAAATAGAAGAGCAAAACACTGGAAATTTTAAGTTTGATTTGTGAAACCACCACATAATCACCTTTATTATAATAATCATTGATTTTGTTTGTTTTTGTTTTTTTAACATCTTTATTGGAGTATAATTGCTTTACATTGTTGTGTTTGTTGCTGCTGTATAACAAAGTGAATCAGCTATACGTATACATATATCCCCGTATCCCCTCCCTCTTGCGTCTCCGTCCCACTCTCCCATTCCTACCCCTCTAGGTGGTCACAAAGCACGGAGCTAATCTCCCTATGCTATGCGGCTGCTTCTTACTAGCTATCTGTTTTACATTTGGTAGTGTATATATGTCCATGCCACTCTCTCACTGCGTCCCAGCTTACCCTTCCCCCTCTCCATGTCCTCAAGTCCATTCTCTATGTCTGTGTCTTTATTCCTGTCCTGCCCCTAGGTTCTTCAGAATCATTTTTTTTTTTAGATTCCATATATATGTGTTAGCATATGGTGTATGTTTTTCTCTTTCTCACTTACTTCACTGTGTATGACAGACTCTAGGTCCATCCACCTCACTACAAGTAATTCAATTTTGTTCCTTTTTATGGCTGAGTAATATTCCATTGTATATATGTGCCACATCTTCTTTATCCATTCATCTGTCGATGGACACTTAGGTTGCTTCTGTGTCTTGGCTGTTGTAAATAGTGTTGCAGTGAACATTGTGGTACATGACTCTTTTTGAATTGTGGTTTTCTCAGGGTATATGCCCAGGAGTGGGATTGCTGGGTCATATGGTAGTTCTGTTTTTAGTTTTTTAAGGAACCTCCATACTCTTCTCCATAGTGGCTGTATCAATTTACATTCACATCAACAGTGCAAGAGGGTTCCCTTTTCTCCACACCCTCTCCAGTATTTATTGTTTATAGATTAACCATTGATTTTTTGTGTGTGTGAGCTTTCCTCAGAACAAAATTATAACTATATCAGTGGTGGGAGTTCTTCAGTTAGGCTCTAGTAGTCTATATTTTATGTCTTTTTAAAAATAGTTTGTTGCCATTAATTAATCACAGCAGGGGAAAAAATCTCCTTCATTAGGAGTTTTGCGCTCTCCATTCCTGTGATACCAGGATAAAATAAAAATGAGTGAGAAAAGGGAAAAAAATCATTTAAAAATCCTGAATTGTCCTTCTGAATAATTATCATGCATTTTGTCTCACTGATGAATTAGAGAACTGAGGACATTGTATTTTACCTATAGATATCAGCCTGCTACTGGTATTTCACATCTAATTATCAGTACATAAATGATATAATTGTATTATTAAGTTTTGGACCTGACTTGTATAAAGGTAATGAAACAATAAAATACCAAAGCAAATATTTAATTATAATTTAAATGAGCACTTAGTAGTGCTTTTTAATAAATAGCCAAAATGTAGGATGGATGAATAGAACTAGCAATAGAGTAAGCAGAGATCCTTGTCCCACTTCTTTACAAACTAGCTGGGTAACTTTGAGTAAATTATTTAACCACATTGTACTTCAGTTGTCTTATCTGTAAAATGAATAGACAAATCTACTAAGGTCTCTACCAACTCCAGAATTTTATGGTATGTAATTCTAATCTCAACTAAGTGTCATAATATTGGTGTGGAAAAAGAGAAACTTTAACCAATCATTTATTCCTACACCTTTCCTTTAAGGCAACTATGTAAAATAACATCCTGAAAAACGTAAAACTTTCCTAAACCACTTGAAACTTAGGAAAAAAAAATATTGACTCAATCATAGGCAAAATATAGAGGAACATCGTCCAACAGCTCTAAGTTTAAATTCTAGCTTTTTCCCCTTCTAGTTCGTGAGCCCATGAGCAAGTATATTTCTTGATCTCTCTGAGTCTCTTAATGAAAAAAAACAATGAGTCTGTTTCCTTAAATATAAAATTGAAGTGTGAATATTTACCTGACAGGATTGCTATACTTATTAAATAATGAGATCATATAATTAGAAATAGTGCTCAATTTTTTTAACCTGAATATATTTTGAGTGGCTGACAAGATGTCAGACATGCCATTTAAATACATAATGAATATTAATTATAAACTATTTATGCTATTTCCTGTGTTACATTTACTTTCAAGAATATGATGGTTGCATCTTCATTTTCTATAATGTATAAAATGCATACCCAAAACTGCAGTGTCTTTTGATTAACAGTGGAAACTGTTCCATGAATTGTGCTTCACATTTTTCTTAATGAGTGTTGAAAAGAATCTGTTTCTTCACTGTATACGAAGTATTTCAGTATGTGAATGTTTTAAGTAGGCAGGCAAGTCCTTCTGCATGTGAAAATATTATTGTTTTCTTTCAGGAAACCCTGATAGATTGGTGTGATGAAAAGGAACTTAATTTGATACTAACAACTGGAGGAACAGGGTTTGCGCCACGAGATGTCACTCCAGAGGTGAGATAGTATATGCTTTTCTGATATTCAATGAGTAGACTATTATGTTATTTTTAATCCTTTTTATTCTTTTTATATGATTTATGTAATTTTGCTAGACAGAACAAGAGACCTGTGGTTCTAAGAATGTGAACATTTTGCTGTGGGAGAATCATTATATTAAAAAAAAACTGTCTTGACTTCTTGTCTTTGGACTTAAACTAGAAATTATCTAAACTGAGGAAGATTGAACTGGTCCAGAAGGTAATCCTGCATTTGCTCAGTGGTCTGTGGTATCGGCTGAATTTCAGGCATATTGCCAAAGTAGGTAATAGCAGAACTCTGACTCAGCATGGCATCTGGTCTGATGTGCTTTGTTAATATAATTCAAAATGTTTCTGATTTGTCTTGAGATACCCTTGTCATTGGTCTCAAGTAGGATGACTGCAATAGCATATTTATACCAATTTTATAGTATTTGATGAGAAAGTTATATATTCCATAATTTTAAATGTGAATTTAAATGCAGAATTTAATAAGCCAAAAGGCAGAATTAATCTCTAGGCTTCATGCCACAAGAATTACCTTCAACCTTGCACAGGAAAAAAAATTAGGGAAAGAATGAAGAATAGACAGTGCTCAGTGATACAGGGGGAAAGTCCTTCTTTCTTTTTAAAGAAGCCATAAGCTTCATGTGTCACTTCAGAGTCATATGCAAACTTATATTAATACTTGTGACATTGTTTCCTTTACCTCCCAGAAAAGTGTTTCTTGGCTGAATTTCAAGCTACTGTTAACTGGTTTTTTATTTCCAAATCAGTGCACCATTGTGTCTCCTATCTTATTCATAGCAAGATACTTTTGCTCAGTACCTATTAATTATTGTCCTTACTCTAATATAGCAGTTTTCAAACTTTAGCTTGTACCACAGTTAGAGGTAAAACAGATTGCTGTGTCTCACCCACAGTGTTTCTGATTCAGTCAATCTGCAGTGGGTCCCAAGAATTTGTGTTTCTAGTAAGGCCCCAGGTAACACACATGTTGCTGGCCCATAGACCATGCTTCCAAACTTTGGGAACCATTGGCTCTAGTATGTGAAAATGCACATTGTTTTAACAAGTTTTAAAATGTTTTCTATTCTTCTATGTAAAAATCATGGCACAGAAATTTTTGGAATATTATTATAATTAAGCTTATAAATAAAGTCATTTTGTTAAGCAATTAGAATAGAATTCTGGGAGATTGTTAGCTTCAACTACTTAAAAAAGAAGTAATTCTTATATAGCTTCTGGGTCCTAAGGGGAAATGGTCCTTTGGCCAATTTTTATATTTCTTTTAAACTGTGAGACTAACTTAAAAAGTACAATTGCAGGGGAGCCATCTCCTGTAAAGGTGTGTTTATGTTTTGTTTTGTTTGTAAGAAAATCTCCCACATATGTGAAGACATTGATTTTTGGAGTTTGAGTGTTGGGTTAAGTGTTTGAAGTAAATGACCCTGGTTTTATATATCCTTGTTGTTTGTGTACTGGTTTGATATTTTCATAATATTACTTTTATATCAGAAAAGTAAAAAAAAGTTACCATAGAATTCATTCATAACCAGTTAACAAAATTATTTTTAATTGTGGGAAAATAATTTGCATCACAAAATTAAATATTTTGTATTCTGTGGAGTTTCAAGTTAATACCAAAACACTAGGTTGCAAATCCAAACTTTTAAATTCTGGCTCTGCTACTTGCAACACGGTGAGTGTAGACTAATTATTAAATCATTCTGTGCCTTAATTTCCTATAAAATGAGGGAAATGAAAGTGCTTATCTACCAGGGTGGCTGTGAGGTTTCAATGAGAACTATTCCTGGCATTTTAGTAAGCACTATGTAAGGGTTAACTTATAAGGGTTAATTTTTTTTATTAGTTATTACATAACTACCAAAGTAGACAAATTTGTAGTATTTTTTATATATAACTATCAAATGGGCAAAAATAGTCGTATACTAGATTTAAAGTATATCCATGAAATCGTCACAATCTTGTTAAATTTTTTAAAATTTTAACATAGTAAGCTTCATATTTTATCTTTTCCATCTCCATATAATTCAGAGGTCTTGAAATTCTACCATTCTAGTATCTGTTTATCGCCCAACATTTTTTTTGCTACTGTTAACAAGAGTCTATGTCTTTCCATGACTTTGTGTATTTCATTATATCAGAAAATTGAGAAGTCCTTTCTTTATTCTTCAATGCAGTTCTTCAGTTACCAGAAAACCTTAGAAGTGCTCTTATATTTGTATATGCCTATAGCAACTACCTGGCTAAAATTGTATTAGGGTAAATACATATAATTATGTCTTCTCTAATATCTATTTTTGAAAACAAGTAAGTTACTTGATTGTGAATATCTTGATCTTTAATAGATTTACTTTATTTCAAATTATATATACACACACACACACACACACACACACACACACATATAAGGTATGATTATCTACAGCAAAAGTCCATAGGGCTGTTAAGCCTTTGAAAAATAAACATAAAAGCAATATAAGACCACCCAAAAATAATTCTAATTTCTTCTTATCTTTAAATAGTTGCAATTCTTATAATATCTAAAATTTAACACTGGGATGTCAGCTAGGAATCCAGAAATATAATTTTGGACCTGTAATAATATAGTTAATTGTCTTAGATAATTGTGGCTAAGAAGAGAAACCTATTTGTAGAGCATATGTACCTATATAGAACTTAAGGTTGCAAATATTTTTAAATAGAGTCAGAAGTTATTGACAGAAAACACAAATATTAGTGATAAAGGTAAAATAATATAAAACTTCTCCCTTAAGGTGCTAATATTTTATAGTCAGTAATTGTCAGTAATAAGTTTGATCTACAAACACAATGGACAATGTTTGTGAGTTGTGCGGGTTGTTTAAAAAAAGGAAGGGGGAGGGCTTCCCTGGTGGCGCAGTGGTTGAGAGTCCGCCTGCCGATGCAGGGGACACGTGTCCGTGCCCCGGGCCGGGAGGATCCCACATGCCATGGAGCGGCTGGGCCCGTGAGCCATGGCCGCTGAGCCTGCGCATCCGGAGCCTATGCTCCGCAACGGGAGAGGCCACAACAGTGAGAGGCCCGCGTACCGCAAAAAAAAAAAAAAAAGGAAGGGGGAAAATGATAAGTTGAATGAGTGAAATAAAGCAATCTAAAGTTATTGGCACTGTGTTTGAACCTTAGAGAAAATGAAAAGTTTAATAGCTTTAGAGTTCTTCCAGGTCTATTAACAGAAAAATGGAAATAGCAAGTTTAGTAAAATGTATCTTATTTACATATTTTATACGAATAAGGCAATCAGAATTGATTTTCCTAAATTACGAATTTGTTTCTACTTTTAGGCCCTGTATCTTAGAATGAGGTTTATCTGATAGTCACTTACCTGCTGGTCTGTTCCCTGCCTCTCAACATGAGATACTATCAAAGCTTACATATAGTAGCATAATAATCCATACTCTACAACTTTTGAAAAGCTTTATTTTTAATAATAGATTGCATTTTCTCGGATCTGATAAAGGTTGGATAATCGTTGACATTGGTGAAATGCTAGTAATAAAATGCTATAGAACGTAACTCATTGCTATACCAAGTATATTATCTCTTCATGTCCCATTATCACTTAAAAGCAATTATATCCAAAATAGGTATTATTACATAAAGAATCTTTTATTATTCTTAAAAGGTAAAAGTATAATTAAGGACGTATAAGTGAGGTAAAGTGAAAGCCCTTTAGACATAAAGTCTAGAAGAGAATAAAAGATGAAGAAACATTTATTTTAAAAAGAACATCTTTGCAATTACAAAGAAATGTTTGATAATATATTATGGTAAATTAGAAAATACTGAACTATTTAATATTTGTAAGGTAAAAATAATTTTCAGCACTTTTAGACTACTAAGCTACACCAGAATAAAAGGTTGTATAGTAATATATTATTTTGATTATGAATTACAGAGTTAAATAAAAGCCTAGCATGCATCTTAGGTCTCATTTATTTATTCATTTATCAAACTTTTTATTTTTAATCCTTGATATGTATCTGATGCCATGTTGGGTGCTGGAGTTAAAAAATGAATAAGACATGGTCCCTGTCCTCAAGAAACTCAATCTGTTGCAGAGGTCAGCAAACTATGGCCTGTAGGCCAAATTCAGCCTGTCGTATTTCTTTGTATGACTTGTGAACTAAGAATGGATTTTTCATTTTTAAATGGCTGAAAGAAGTCAAAAGGAAAATAATACTTTGTGACACGAGAGCTATTTGAAATGTAAATTTCAATGTCCATAAATGAAGTTTTATTGGAACATAGCCACACTCATTCATTGACCTATTGCCTATGGCTACAACAGCAGAACTGAATAGTTGAATGAAAACCGTATAGGCCTGCAAAGCCTAAAATCTTTACTATCTGATCCTTTGCAGAAAAAGTTTGCCAACCTCTGTCTGTTAGATGAACATAAGTCATCTTTACTCACATTTTTAACTGACTTTTAAATTTACTTTTACCTTTTGTTCTTTAGTAATTTGAAATGATGTTGGGTTTCATTTCTTAAATTTTTACTTTTAGAAGGAGCAAAGAAAGAACACTTTTCTTCCATAGTAAAATGTATTGCACCATTGTCTCAGTAGACAATATAGAATAATAAAAACAAAAGATCCTTCATTATAAATAATATATAAAATTTTGAACCTTCAAAATTGATCAAATTATTGGATTTGTTATACATTAAGTAAAGTCTCACTCCAAAAAAATTTTCAAGCATTTGTTTGTAGTAGTATCTCCTAAAAAGTGTCCTGATAAAAGTTGTCATTATGAAATAAACTAAAGGAGGAATCACAAAAATTTCAGGAAACTATAAATTTGATGTAAAGGATGTTCATTTAAAAGGGTTTTTATGGTTCATTTTGGAAGTGAAGAGGCATCTGACAAAATGACTAATGCTGAAAGAGGTAAAATCTGGTACAAAGGATGAATTTCTAGGAAAAGATTATGAATTCCAGATCACATATTTTGTTTATAGCCTAAAATATTTACATTTCTTTGGAACAGATTACTACCTAAACTTTCTACAAATATTTTCCACTTGGGTTATTAGGAATTTTTTTACAGAAATATCAAATCAAAGAAAAACTATTTATTTTATAAAATTTATTTCATAATCAGTATATTGAAATTTATATATTTCATAACTTCAGGTATGAATGTACTGTAAGTCAACTATAATTTTATGTGGTCATTAACCATTTTTCTTACATTATAATGCTTCACAAACGAGAATACTGTGTAAGTAAAAGGAAGGAGACATAATTGAGCTGAGTTACTGACTATATGTTAATGATTCTTAATTTGTGACTCTTGTGAAAATCAGTGAGAATCTACATTTAACAGCACCATCTAAAAGTTAACATTGGACATTTTAAAAACCAGAAGAACTCTCCTGCATTATAGCAGAAGCATAGCAGAACACCATGTTTAATAATTTGTGTTTTTGAAAGAAAATTTGATCACTACTGTAGGTCATTTAAATTATATAGTTGCTTTCAAGTACATATCAATATTCTCTAGAAAACATTGTTAATTTCCCTAGCAAAATATCATATACTGATACTGTAGAACTCTACGAATATTTGTTTTGTAATTCTAACATTGTTATGACTAAAGTAAAATACTATTATACATGGTAAAGGTAAAAATAACCATATTGAAATAAAATTTTGAGTATTTTTAAATTGTTCTGTATAAATAGGATAACTAAACAGTGTGAAATTGGTAAGAAAGCAGAATACTAGAAACTCTTGTACTGGAAATATTTAAAACTAGATTCAGTAAAATATACTATCCCTTTATGGTCAAATAAGGTTATATTTTATGCCATTTGAAGGAGCTCTTTTTGTAATTTTTATGAAATAGTCCTGGACATGGGAAATACGTTTTCATCTTTTTACCTTTGTCTAAATATGTTGGGATACAATATGTCTATATCCTGATACTAACACTTAGTGAGTCAGACAGACCTAAATTTGAATCTAAAACTCTACCACTAACTATGAAATTAAAGCAAATTAACCTGTTCAAACTTCAGTTTTCTCATCTACTCAATTAACTAATGCCTACCTCTCAAGGTTGTTTTTTATGATAATTGAGATAATAAAAGTAGTCAATAATACTAATTAACAAACATATATAGCACTTACTATGTGTCAGGAGCTATTTCAAGCATATGTTAATTCATTTAGCCTTCAAAACAACCATGTGAGGCAGGTACTATTGTTGTATCTATTTTAAAGGTGGAGAAACTGAGACAGATCAATTAATTGATTTGCCCAAGGTTATCCAAGCTAGGAAGTGACTATAATGCATGTAAAAGCATCTAGTATAAAACCTGGCTTGTTTGTAGATGCTCAGTAAATGTCCTTTACCATTTTTTTCTCATTTAATTAATAATATTACCTATTACCTCTAATTAGATATGACAGCCCCAAATGTTTCTGCTACTAACCATTGTACTCTGATACCTATTGTTAGCTATTAGCATACCTGGTGGATATGTCTAAAAAATAAGAATGTTAGTCAACATTTTCCCACTACTACTTCAAGTCATGGGCAAAGGAACAAGAATAAGAATTTCTATAGTCTATATGATATGTGGATTATTAGTGCAGTTGCATTAAGTACCTCCTGATATCCTGTCTGAACCTATTTACTTTGTACCTCTGTAGTTTAAAATTTTTGGAATATGGCTTGAAATGGCCCAAATATGTGACATTCAGGATAGCTTTTTAGTAATAGTCCCTTTTATCTGGGGTTTATATTTATTTTGCATTATCCATTGTAAAGTAGTATATGCCTCAGAGCATGGGCACATTTATGACCTACCAGTTTGCTAAAAACAACATTTATAGTCTTTGTTCAATTTAACAAGTATTTACCAAGCACCTTGGGCTTTATTGAGTGAATGCTAAAGTACATGTACTCCTAAAATTGTCACCTGACAAATCAAAACAATACAAACTTAGTATCAAAAATGTTCAGACAAATGGGCTTCCCTGGTGACGCAGTGGTTGAGAGTCCGCCTGCCGATGCAGGGGACATGGGTTCATGCCCCGGTCCGGGAAGATCCCACATGCCGCGGAGCGGCTGGGCCCATGAGCCATGGCCGCTGAGCCTGCGCATCCGGAGCCTGTGCTCCGCAACGGGAGAGGCCACAACAGTGAGAGGCCCGCGTACTGCAAAAAAAAAAAAAATCAGGCAATTGAGGTCAAAAAAATTCTTTAAAGGGAAAGATTAATATAAAGCTGAGCTATCAATGAAATTTTTATACAAGTAGAATTTAAGCTAAATTGAAGGAGAGAAATAGGATTTAGATTAGGAGAGAAGAAGACATTAGTGATGGGAGTAAGAAAGAAAGGGAAATGTATGATCAAGCTACAGAGAAAGATAAAATTAAGAAAATCTTCCTGGCTAGAGCAGAAGATTCACTTTACATAGAAGGATGGATAAACTAGAACTATGTTATTTTAATCTCTTTCTTAGAACAGCTAGAGTAGTACCATCTGTGGAGATGCAAAACAGCAACTATCATTATTCAGAGATTCCTCTGAAGCCAGAATTCATAAGATGACTATCAAGCAATACACACAGTAAAACCGTGCCATCAATCCTTTCTAAAAGTAAACGCTTTTGAGAATTGGCACTTATTCAATAAGTGTACATTCCCCAGTAAGACTAACATCATTATTTTTGAAGATTGGTTTTTTTGCCCTGGTTTTTGTTTTGTTTTATTTTGTTTTTGAAGTTCTGATGTAATGTGCAAACCTAGTGACTATCCATACCATTATTTGTATATAAAATTTAAACTGCTGTGAAGTACCAGGTTCTAATTTTGTTGATTTGTTGTTTGGAAACCTTTTCAGTCAATACTTATCTTACCATCAAAACAAGGGATATTTTTTATCATAGATTTTTTGTCAGTGCTGTACCTCGAGTTGGCTTAATGTTTTATATAAAATTACTAGGTAATAATAGAGAACTCACCGTTTGATGAGAATTCAAAATCTGTCGTGTTCAAAGTCCTAGCATGACCTTTTCATCATTCCCAGCCTTTGTGTGAACATCTCAGTCACAGCTTCTTTCATCTGAGAGTTTATTGCTTGTGTAGTTCTAGTTATTTGAAAGTCCAACCCTGCCACCTTACCCAAGACATTTACCCTTTGTTTTATTTATGCATTAAAAGGAAAAGCTCCTTAGTATTACTATCCCAGTTGAAAAGTAACAGGTATAACATTAGAACATTTAGATAATTAGAGCAATATGTGACATTGCATTTAAAAATCATGTTGAAAGCCTCCTGTTCCACATAGCAATACTGCAGAGGGAAGTGTACATTGTTCCTTGAAGTGGGGATTTTGGAATTTTTAGCATAAGGCAAAAAGAAAAATTTCATATATGAAGAACCCATAAATAAAACGCTGTCTTCATTTTCCCTTAAGTACGTTTCTTTATTGCATGCCTACTCTGCATTAGAACAAGTTTTCAACTTTTGGGGAGTTCTGTTGGGGAAGAGAGATGAATCATATCAGTTAACATACAAGTGAGTACAAATATACTTATTATCGTAAATTCTATGTCTAATTAGAGCTCTTACTAGAAAAGTAGTGTTGCCCATATAACCATTTGTGACGCAGCATAACATAGTGCTTAAGAGCACAGACTACTTGGATTCGAATCCTAGATTCACCTCTTACTAGCATGTGACCTTACACAACTTACTTTACTCAGTTTTCTTATGTGTAAAATGGAGAGAATAAGAGTACCTACCTCAGAGGGTAGTTATATTATGTGAGTTAATGTAAGTAAAAGCAATATTTATTTGCTACATAAATATTTCGTATTAGTACCTACAATCTAAATAGAACTTTAGCTTAAAAAGTAAGTAGATAATGGTTGAGTAAATATTGAAAGAATTTTTCTCTAGGGAAAAAATCAAGCAGGATAGGTTACAGAAAAGGAAAAAGAAACAGAGATGACATGCTAAATGTTTGTTTTTACCTTGAATTTATCAGAGTAATAAAATCTTGAAATCAGTGTTCCAACTCACCCTTACAACCTACTCTCATAAAATGAACAGAGACTGGCAAACTAGAATAGTTTTGCAAAATATATGCTAAGATATTGACAATAAAGCATCATTAAATATTTTGCAAATATAAAATGCTAAAAGCATGTTTATTTAGAGATATAGTTTCAGGAATGAAGATTTCAGAATATTCCTTTCTTCATTATTGTCTGCAACCAAGAATGTGAATTCATCTTCCTTTTATTAGATCTCCATCTATAAAATGGACTTAATATCACTTTTCACACAAAATGTAATATGATGACAAATGGATTTATATCTATCAAGTCCTCTGAGCTTCTTAGAATAATATCACTGAATTAGAGCAGAATATTTGTATTGCCAGGCATAAAAGGAAACTGATAGAGGGTAAGAAAATGGACTCAGATAACAAAATAAACTGTTTGGAATTATGCTAATAATTTTACTAGTATTATTTCCTCATATTGGAACTTGGGAAAACCATGGCTGCTATTAAAGAATGGCAGACAAATATCCAACAGAGGGAGTAACCATTTCAGATAATCATAATAACAGACACAACTGAGAATTTACAGGAAGAATCCAAGTTCCTTCAAAAGATGCTGAGAAGAAAGAAGTAAAGCTGTTGGAAGTATGGAGTTTGAAAATGAACTGTTACCAGTTGCACAGAGAGAGAGAAGGACATCAAATATCAAAGGCACAATGCAGAAGAAGCAATTGATTGTGCTAAAAGGACCAATTGACAAGAGGCAATATATTATAATCCTCTATGAAGACTGAAGATAGCATTATATTGTTGGATGTCATTGAATAATTTAAGTGTTTTCCCCTCACCTTCTTCACTCCTTCCCATAAGTTTGATTACAGCATATGATATATGGCCCTTGCATGTAATAATCCTCAGCATAAAATTTTATGTGAGGAGAAGATAGGTCAGTTTTGATTAGAAGATGATTTTGAATAGAGTTCTGCAAATTTTAAGAATACTTTTCTACAAAATGTAGGCATTGGAAGCAATGACAAAATTAGTTTTGAATATTGTATAAATACGGGATTTCCCTGGTGGTCCAGTGGTTGACTCCGTGCTTCCAGTGCAGGGGGGCATGGGTTTGATCCCTGGTCAGGGAACTAAGATCCCACATGCCATGTGGCATGGCAGTAAATAAGTAAGTAAGTAAAGTAAAATGGGGTCTTATTATAATGTTTCTCATGCTTGCAGTGATTCAAGACTATATTTTATATAGGAGACCCGCATTATAACCCCATTGATAAGATTCAAAAGAGATTCACGTCATGCCAATTTCCCACTATTGTTAAACACAGAATTTAGAGGTTTTGGGTAATTACGTGATACTTTGATATGAGTTCTATTTGTGGGTCCTATTTACTTCCCTTTCTCGTTTACTCCCTTTTTGGCATTTTTTAAGACTTGCCTGTACTGTATCCTGTCCCTTAAGATGAGATTGCTCTGTGGGGTGGATAGATGAATGAATATCACCATCAGTATTAAATATTTAGAGGAATGAGAGGTCTGCTTTTATATAATATTGAAAGCCTATCCTAATATAAATGCACCTTCCCTCATAGGTGTATCTTGTGCAACAGTATTAATAATAATGCTCTAGTTTATCTTTGTTCAAACTTTAGTTATTACTGTTTGCCTTTTAAATATAAAATACCTTAAAAGAGGGATCAGCAAACTTATTCTTTAGAGGTAGTAAATATTTAGAGATAATAAATATTTCAGGCTTTGTGGGCTATGTAGTCTCTGTCATAACTACTCAGCTCTGCCAGCCCTGTAGCACAGAGTCTGCCATATGATGATATAAATGAATGGGCCATGCTGTGCCCCAATAAAACTTTATTTATGGACACTAAAATTGGCTTTCTCATAATATTCATGTCATGAAGTATTACTCTTCCTTTGAGTTTTTTTTCAATTATTTAAAAATGCGAAGATTACCGTGATTTCAGGCCATGCAAAAAAACAGACAGCAGGCAAGAGTTGTCCCATTGGCTGTGGTTTGCCACCCCCTACTTTAGGACATTCCTAACCTATAGTGTATTAGCATCTGCTCTGTTAATCAAAAGCTCATAGGGTGTAAGGTTTTCAGAAAAATGCTCTGAGAATTTAAGACAGAAAGGAGTTGCCCTGTGAAAATTAACACTTCATAGACTCAAATATGCCCTGAGTGCCTACTGTGTATATACCAGGCACTGTTCAAGATATTGGGGATACAGCAATGAACAAAGAAGTCCAAAGATTCTGCCTTTATGGAATTTACATTTTAGTGGTGTGTCACAAATATAAGTAAATTAGTAAAATGCATAGTATTAGAGATGGTGATAAGTACTATGGATAAAAATAAACCAGGGAAGGTGGATCGGTATTACAGGCCGGAAAGAGGGTTGTAATTTTAAATAAGGCTATCAAGCAAGGCTTCATTGATAAGGCGACATTTGAGCAAAGACCTAAAGGAGGAGAAGGAGCAAACCATGGATCATGTAGAACCTGTGTGTCACCCTCAGTATAATGGAGAGTTTTGAGCAGAGGTGTAACATGATCTGACTTATATTTAAACAGAGAAAGCATTTAGGAGGCTATTGAAATAATCCAGGTGAAAAATGATAGTGACTCAGACCAATGATAGAGATAGAGGTAGTGAGAAATACATTATTGTTATATATTGAAGGTAGAGGTAACAGATGGAGTAAGAGAAAAAGAAGAGTCGAGTATAAGATCCAGGACTTTGACTTGGGCAATTGGAAGAATGGAGTTGCCATTCAGTGAAATGGAGAAGACTGGGGGAAGAAGAGGTTTGAGGAGGAAGATCAGGAGTTTTACTTTGGTCATGGAAATTTGAATTGCCTTTAGATATCCAAATGGAGGTGTTAAGTTGGCAGTTAGGTATATGCATCTGGAGTTCAAAGGAAAAGTCTGGGCTAGAGATACTATTTTTTTAGAGTCATCAGTATCTTAATGGAATTAAAATCCATGACAACTGATGAGATCATCAAGGTATTTACTAGTATTACTATTTATTTATTGTATTACTACCCCTGCTTCATTTCCCATCCACTTTCAAAGAGGTATGTAGTTTCTAGTAACCTGTCCCCTCTGCTCACTCACGAAGGGTGGAAGGGATCCCACTGAACAGGAACCTGGCCTACACAGGAAGTACTATTAGTTGGCTATCCTGAAATTTTGCCATGGTGTAAACATGGGAGTGAATTTTCCCAAGTACCTCCTTGCTGGAAACTGTTTGCACTGGAGGTAAGTGTGAAAGGGGAGGTTGTGGGGAATGATGGGGTGAGGGCTTCCTAAACCTTTCCCAAACCTCAGGAATGGCCTGATTCTGAGGAAGGGAGAAGGTTCAGGCTGGTTCTTGTTTCCCTGAACCAGTTTATACAGCCCTAAATTTGACCTGCTTTCCTCAAACTGGGAGTCAGAAATCCCTTTTCTCTTCTGTTTTTCTGCTGCAGAAATTCCCAACATTCCCATTTTGTGGGCTCCAGAAAGGGGTAAGCGAAGACTTCAATCCCAGCCAATCATTTCCAGATTAATAATTTTTAGTGTTTTGGTTTCTTTTATCATCATAAAAAAACGCTTGGACCCATTTTTCCCATTTGTTTAATTTCCTTGTGGATTGTTATGTATCTATGTTCTAGGGTCATTCCGTATCCCTGGGCAGTAGAGTTCAGATCCATATGCTATCTCCATTTGTGTGCTGTTTCTCTTGTAGATTCTCATACGCAGTTTATTGATGACTATTTCCTAGATGGAAGACACCCCATTCAGGAGACTGCTTCAGTCTTAATCTCTTCTTTTCCTGAGTGTTGTTTTGTTCTCCTGCTGACAGCTTTTCACTACCCTACCCAACTGCTTCTGATGATCTGTCATCACTTCTCTGCTGTTCTGTCTTCCTGTTTAACTGCCTTTGATTTTTGTCTCTCCTTTTTCCCCCCATTACGTATCTGCTGAATGATTTGCATTCTTCACTCACTGGTGCTTTGTCCATCAGCAAATGGCCTGGTACTACATATTCATCTGCTATTTTAGCATTTTAGACTGCCCAGCATTGTCTGTCGGCTCTCCTACCATTCTCCTATACCGTGGCCTTCCAAGTGCTATGCTTTCTGTCTGCCTGATCTTGCCCTACCCAGTCTATACCAGTAATATTATAAGTAGGTTCAGATTGTTTAGCACTTTTGTTACCTATCTCTACTTGCCTTGTGCCACTAAGTTGGACTGCTGACTGAATTTGCTTGACTACTGTTCTTCTCTACCTATTTGCTGCACATGGCTGCCCCATTAGTTGACATGAGACATCACATTCATCGCCTGTGTACTCAGCCTTGCAACTTGCTGATTGGTCCATATTGCCTCCCTTATACTTCTCTGCATCTGGTAAATCACTGGCGTTGCTCCTCTGTTGTCTTGTAACCCTGATCAGATTTTATTTCCAAGAAGTGTTGCCTACATATTGTCCAAACATATCTTAGCAATAGGAAAATGCCTCACTATTTAAGTCCAGTCCAGTTTACTCCTAAACTGACTTAAATTCACAACTACCATCTTTCTGCTTTTTTATACAACTCCACATTCTTCCTCTATTTAGGAATAGATTTTTTTCTAAATCATTTATCATCTTTGCTTCAGTTGCCTTTTCATATCATATATTATGTACTTTTGTTCCTTGTGTATGGGATCTTTCAGTAATTTTCCATATAATAAATTTGTTTCCTAATTTATTTTCCCTGATTTTTCCAGGGCTTCATGAGGATAAATTACTCCTATTAATTTTATCCTTTTTAGTTAAGACCAGAAGAATTTTTTGAAACTTTAAAGTATCATCTCTAAAAATAATAAATTTAGTTGTCTTATAGCTCTTTGTAGTTAAGATTAAGGTAACTTTCCACTCTGCTCCATTTTTTCCTTTGAGAATATCATTTCTCTGCTACTCCATAATTTATGTAATATCATTTAGAGATCCTTTTGATGTATTTATCTTTCCCTCCCACATTTTAGACTGTGTTTTCTTTTGTGTGGGTAAACTTTTAAAATTGAAATTTTCCTTTATTTACTAAGTATTTGGCAACTAGACTAAAAAGCTTTAATTATCTGGACTATAAAGCTTATTGTCTTATTCACTTGTATTTAAACAAAAGACAAGATCAAACAAAAAGTAGAGAAGAATCTTGGTGAAATTTTCACACAATTTCAAGAGTCTGAGGAGATTTAAAGTGGGGTGTGTATGCATGCATGAAAGTGTGTGTATGTAGACTTGAAGTGTTCTATGTGTGTATATATCCACAACATCATTGTGCTTGAAGTGTGGAAAATGCTGAGTATCCATATTAAATTTTATTTTATTTTTACTAAAAATGAGAGGCAAAGGAGAAGGGAAAAGCTAAAAAGAGAGTGATAAACAGGGAGTACAGGAAAAGGTATGGATAGGTTTTGCTTCTGTTTCTCCCTCTCCTTTTCCTTTAGTGATAGAGATAAAATTGATATGAAGCAAAAGACTGCTCTAGGAAAGTCAAGAAAATTACTTCTGTAGGTTTTAATTTTTTTATTGTGATAAAATACACATAACATAAAATTTACTATTTTAAGTGTACAATTCAGTGACATTAAGTACAGTACATTCACTGTTTTGTATAGCCATCACCACTATCTGTGTCCGGAACTTTTTCACAATCCCAAATAGAAACTCTGTACAGTAAACAATAACTCCCCATTCCTCCCTCCCCTAGCCCCTGGTAACCTCTATTTTACTTTTTGTCTCTGAATTTGCCTATTCTAGGTACCTCATATAAGTGGAATCATACAATTTTTGTCTTTCTATGTCTGACTTAACAATATTTTCAAGGTTCATTCATGTTGTAGCATATATCACAATTTCATCCCTCATTGTGTGTATATACAATTTGTTTATCCATTCATCTGTTGATGGGTACTTGAGTTGTTTCCATCTTTTGGCTCTTACATTAATGCTGCTATGAACATTAGTATGCAAGTACCTGTTTTTCTTACCATTCTTTTGGGTATTTACCTAGAAGTGAATTCAGTAGCTTTTAATACTTTTGTCTAAGAAGAAATTAAATTAGTAGCAAAGACATCAGGGAAACTACATAATTAACACGAAAGATGTATAAGTCCAAGATACTGTATCAGGAGTCGAAGAAATTATAAACCTTTAGAAAGGCCACAGAAGGCCAAGTGAGATTTAGAAGACACTATATTCTAATAATAAAAGGGAGAATAAAGTTGAAATAACACAGATATTGGATGTTTGAAGGACAGCAAAAGTGATTCTGGAGAAAGTTGAATTTAAAAAATACTCGAAGTGGAATAATGCAGACTTTATAAGAAGCGGAGGTAAGCGTTTGAAAGGCAAGGTTTAAATGAAGTTAACGGAACTGAGATGAGGCAACCAGGTTGTGTTTATAGGAACCAGTAATGGGAACAGGAGTTCATTTCAATTCAGTGGTCTTCAATTCTGGATACCCAGCTTTCTACCTGAATTGAACTCTGCACCATAGTGTCCTAGACCTTACAGGAGTTAACAAAGATTGGAAAAAATTGTTCCTTGTCTTCAGGGGGTTTGAAACTAGAGTAGTTAAATATGCAATAATAATGTGTTTAGGAAAGAAGATTTTCAATCCTTTAGGTGATAATGTTTTCAAACTCAACAATTTTTTGGTGATTTTACATACTTTATCCAGCCTTTCTGAGCCAAGGTTCCTCATCTAAAGTATCAAACACAGAAAATGATTTGAGTGACTATCTTCTCAGTTCTCCCAAGGGTGGTGTATAAACTAGTACTATTCTGTATGCATAGGAGAGAAGTTAATTCAATACATCCAATAATTCTCTCAGAATCTATTCAAAAAGGCTTACTCTGTGCCATATACTCTGTTAGGTGTCTGTAACACAAAGATAAAGACTTGTTCTCAAGGAACTTACATTCCAAAAGAGGGAAAAAGACATTTAGCAAAAAAATACATTTCTAATATCATCCACAAAATTTTGTTATTTTCTTCTAATTTTTCAGGGAAAATGTTCAAAGTCAGAGTGATTGTATATGAGGGAATCGTTTCACCTCTTCTAAGCATCACTGATTCAGGAAAAAGAATGTCTTCTATGTTAATGTCTTCTTTGCACAGCTGAAGGATTCTGGTAATAGTTTAAATGCCAATAAGAATCTCTTTAATTTTAAAACCTAGGGCATTCAGTGACAGATTACTGATTTCACTGGTTAGCTGTTAATAAACAGCATTACCTAAAACCAAGTTTATTGGTTTTATAGTGGAAGAATAGAGAATGGTTAGAGATAAATAGATAATTAATGTTCAGGAGGTTCTTGAATGTAATTGCAAGCACAATGAGGGATTTTACCCCCTGAGGTACAACTATATACTAATACTGAAAATGTTTGGTAATTTAATTTATTCTTACTGTCAACTAAAGCTCACTTGAATTCCTGGTTACATTTATTGGTTTTTATTATGGTTTTGATTAATTTATCATTTGAACTAGGAGTTTGTCCTCCCTATCTTGATGTGTGCCTTCAAATTTGAGAGCAATTAGCTTCATTCCTATTGGTCAGTACTTCACAGTGATTCCTTTAAAGTAATCTCTTTAAAAGTGCTGCACTTAAGATAAGTTTTAGTAACCTATTTTTCCTCCCATCCCCTGATATCCTACTAAAGTTATTTATTTTGACAGCACAGCTGGGAAGATCAAAGTTCTCATGTCAGGCAAAAAGCATTAAAATAGAAATTACATCCAGATTTAACTTTTATTTTTTTTAACAATGGTGAATAATTTTAAAAGATTTTTCTTCACTTGTATTCATTCTGAAGAACATATTTAATGAAAATAAATGATTTAGGTATTTTTTTTTTTTTCTTAGCGGTACGCAGGCCTCACACTGTTGTGGCCTCTCCCGTTGCGGAGCACAGGCTCCGGACGCGCAGGCTCAGTGGCCATGGCTCACGGGCCCAGCCGCTCCGCAGCCTGTGGGATCCTCCTGGATCGGGGCACGAACCCGCGTCCCCTGCATCGGCAGGCGGACTCTCAACCACTGTGCCACCAGGGAAGCCCGATTTATGTATTTTAAAGTATAAGACCTGGGCTAAAGGAAAATATCAGTAACATCATTTTATTCAACTTGTTTTATTTGTAATAAATATACTTTTTATTTTCTCGTGACATCTGAAATTCTGTTTTTATTTTGAGGGAAGCTCAATTGGAAATAGAGTTTTGTAATGTATTTTTTTGTAAAGGTTAACCTGAAAGGCAGTATTTCTGTCATACCTTTATTAGTCTTCAAGTCCTTTTTATATTTAATAAGAAGATCCTCTAAATTTCTTTGCAATCAGGAGATTCTTTGTAGGCAGCTACTCCTAACAAACAAGTTGTCGTGTAATTTTTCATTTTCTTTTCTTTCTTTTTTTCCTTTCTCTCCTGAAGAACAGTAGATCATTTTCAATACTTCGCAAAGGAAGATGTAGCTTCCTTATATGAGCATTTTGTTAGGAAGTTTCACTCCTTCAGTTCTGAATATAGGCAATGACAGTAGCAGGTACTAATAACCAGTCTCTGAAACCCCAGTCTCTTTTTCTACCCTTTGTCTCCTACATCAAATATTTCAGTGTTGCTGGCAAAAACTAACACATTACATGTGTGGCACAAGAGATCCAGTGGAGTGAGAGAGACCATTGAGGGAAAAGTCAATTGCCTTGGATAAAGAAACTGTTCAATACAAACTTCTTCATGTATATTTACCAGTATTTAATTCCGTGAACATCAAAATCAATACCTGAAAAGTTCACTAGTTAGATATTTCGATGTTTATAAAATACAAACCACTCTAAACTTCTTGTATTTATCTCTGAATGCTTTTAGATTTCTTGTAATATTTAGTACTTATGAAGAAATAGAGATTATTTTCTATTCATATAAGCAGCATAAAAACATCTTAGATGTTCAGGAATCAATTTTTATTTGGTTTGTTCATAACCATATTACAGTAGTAGATGTGTACTTACTGTGCAATCATAGGTAATCTCATTATAGAAATCTTGAGCTAATGTTCTGAAAGAAAATATCTCTTATTAGTTAAATTCTTCTCTCATCCTCCAACTGGCTGTCCTCTGGTCAAAACTAAGATCAATCTTGAGAGAAGGATAAAAGGCAAAAGCCTTTGTAGATGTCCTGTTTCTCATGATGGTTAGTAACTAAAAATAAAACTTAAGGCCGTCTGCAGAAAACTCCTATTTTATTAACCAGAAAATCTGTCGTCAAATTTCCATAATTCCTGGTTTGTTAGAATCAGAATGAGAATATTAGGACCCCAGCATTTTGCGTATTATAGGTGTTTAATAAGAGCATAAAAATGGTGACCTTTTTATTAAGACACAGTATTAAAGGTGAGATTTTAACTGAAAGACATACGGTCATTTAGGATAAGGAAAAGACATGTTTTTATGACTTACAAAAGGCATAATAAAATGCCTTTTATGAATAGCTTTAAATTTTTTTTCTGAATGTAGATTTCTAAATATATTTTGATTTTACTGTTTTTGCCAAAAAATAATTTGGGAAATACAGAAAAGCAAAATGAAGTAAATACAAACCACCAGTAATCTCAACATATAGTTATTAGCTAGGACTAATTGATTAATTTGCCCAGTAGCAAACCCAACATATATTAAGGTTTATATCTTGGGTTTCTTAATAACATCATCCCAAGTGATACCATAGCTATGAAAATTTATTGTGCACTTACTGTGTGCCAGGCATTGTGATAAACATTTATGTAATGTCTTATTTAATCCTCACAACAAACCTACACAAGAGGTACCACTTTACAAACAGGAAAATTAGATTTAGAAAAATTAAATCATTAATAAGTTAATCCAGATCACAGAGTAGAAGATAATAGAATTAGAATTTGAACAAGGTAGTCTTGACTCTAGAGCCCTTGTTCTTAATCACTCTCCTTTTCATATAAAGTAAGATTTTCTCTGTTTTGTAAGTGTTCTTATAAAAGAACAAAAACGGGGAGGAGGGGTGTGTCAGTCACTACAGAGTATAAACAAGCTATGAGTAATTTAATTTCCCTGTCATTAATCATTTAGGTCCTTTATTATTTCCTGTCATCAACACTCTCTTTATATAAATTGTCATATACTTCTCTGATTACCAGTTTAGAAATATTTCCTTAAAATAGAATAACAGTCAAGATTGCTAAGTCTGCCAGTTTGCCCTCCAGAATATGTACAAATTTATATATTCATGCTATCAGTTTATGAAAGTACACATCCATTATCATTTTTAATCTTACTAATTTGATAGGTGAAAATTGTATGCATTTATTGGCATATTGCAGACTAATAATGAGATTAAACATTTTTCTTGTATTTTTCCAGTTTTGTTTCTTTTATTAACTGCCTGTGTTCTATATTCAGTTTTGGCTCAGCAGCCTGTTCTTAAAGACTGATTCTAATTGCTTGTCAGGAAATAATTTTGGCAGAGTCAGATTTATACTTTAACTATCTCAGTTTGACACATAAATATAAACCAATTCATTTTCTCTTTTTTCGAACTCCATTAACATAATAGTACTCAATTATTTCACTACTCACCATCTTGCAACAGAGGTCAAGTTCAAAACACATCCTGAATCAAAAACATGCAGTTTATAAAGTGCAAACACATTATTTTCTAACAAGCTAGTTATGCCCTTGGTGAAGTTTTCTTCTCATAGCTGATGCACAGTACTTTATTTTCTAACTATTCTTTTCTTATGGAATATTCACACTAAATGTTTTATGGATAGAATATTATGAACCTTAATATTTTAGAATTAATGGTCAATTCATAGATACAAACCTTGCAAAATAATTTATAGTTAGGACATTGAATACATATAGCTACTATTAACAGTCATTTTTTAAAACACCACAATGTACAGTCCTATTTACACAATTATTTTGCTTGGCAAACTTACTTTTCTGCATAGAATTCCAAAGGAAACAATATTCTAGCATGCAATTAATATGAATTACGTTTGATTATCTAGACATTTAAAGCATTTTATAAACTTTTCCTGACAGAGCTTAACTTCCCCTCTAGTGTTCAAGACAGCTTACGTTTTTTAGTCGCCCCTTAGAAGCAAACCATGTAATGCCCAAAGTTTTTTGGTAAGTGAATTGTTTAACACTTGGCTTGGCTTGGCTTGGGAATTCCCTGGTGTCCACCGCTTTCACTGCAGTGGCCCAGGTTCGATCCCTAGTGGGGAACTAAGATACTGCAAGCCACGCGGAAAAACACGTGGCTTGTGTTTTTTGACAGAAACATTTTTTTATGTAAGTGATTGTCAAGTAGGGCATTTTGGTCCCCAGGGTACATTTAATGCTTTGTGACATTTTTGGTTGTTCCAACTGGGGGGATGCTACTGACATTGGGTGATTAGAGGCCAGGAATGCTGCTAAATATCTTCCAATGAACTGGACAGTTCCCACAACAAAGAATTCTCTGGCTCAAAATGTTAAATGTGCATAAATTGAGAAACCCTCATTTACATAATATTAGTGATTACTCACTGCCAGGCACTGTGCTGGGGCATGGGGATACATGGATAGAAAGTTATGATCTTAGTACTCAGGGAAGTTCCTTAGAGATATTTATTATCTTAGTACTCAGGAAAGAATTGGATATATAAAAGGTAACATGATCGCCAATATAATATTGGTATATATGTAAGATAAAGTTTATCTGAGGGACATAGGGAAATTTTCAAAAAAGTGATACTAGAACTATTGTTCTTATTTTACCTTTTACTTAAATTTACATAAAGTGTACAAATAGTGTAGTTACAATTTAATGGATTTTCAGAAAATGAACATACCCATGTAACCAGCATCCAGATCAAGAAACCAGAATAATTTTTTTTGTTTCTTAATCTCTTCTTTTTTTAATTGAAATATAGTTGATTTACAATGTGTAAGAAACGAGAATATTATCAGTGTCCCAGAAGACCCTCTTGTGCCCCCTTTTCCTCACAGCCCAACCCGTGAGAGTAACTACAGTTCTGACTTTTAGCATCATAGATTTTTTGGGTTTGTACTAACCATTATATAATTGAAAGTGTATAGTAGTATGTAATCTTTTGTGTCTGGATTCTTTTGCTCAACATTATATTTGTAAAATTGATTTATACTGTTACATGTAGTTGTTTGTTGATTCTCATTACCATTGTATAAATATGCCATTGTATAAATATACCATTGTATAAAGAATTGATTAATTCTACAATAAAGGCACAATGGCTGAAATCATAAGTCTGCCAGTAGGTCAGTCGGCCTGCAGAATGGGTTTTGAGGAGGCAGTGGCAAGAAAGAGCCTGGAGAGGGGTAGAGTCAAATGATGAAGGCTCTCTGTGTCATAAAAAAAAAAGGCATTTGGATTCTTTCTAGTAGGAAATGAAGATATATATATATTTTTAAAGATGTTAAACAGCAATGAATTTAATGAGATTTGCATTTTAGAGAGACTACTTTGGCAGCAGAATAGAGAATGGGTTGAATGGGAGTGAACTTAGCTACAACACCAATTAGGATGTTATTGGAATATTCAAATAAAAGATGCTGAGAACCTAAATGCAGATGCGGGTAGAAAGGGTAGATTACTCTCAAGATAGAATTTATAACACTTTTTGACGAACGAGGTATGGAGGTTGCAGAGAGTAGTTTTCTGAGCCACCTTTCAAAAGACTTTGTGTGTTCCTGACATACAAAATATGTGCAAAGAAAAATAATAGAATTAAATGTTAGTAATTAAAATTGAATTCAAAATAACATTCAAATGTATCTATAGTGTTCAAACTTGTAGAAAAACAGATGTCATTAATTGAAAATGAATAAATTGATGGGAATCTTTATGGAGAATATGTAGGAAAATTGTTAACAGTTTAGATGAAGGTTAATGGCATTGGCCCTTTATTTGTTTTAATTTTAATCTAAAACTTATGTCTTCCTTTTTGTTGTTTCAGAATTTTGCTATTTTTATTTTTATTTACTAAATTTGTACATTTAGTCATGAATAAGGTGGTTTGCAGTTCAGGAAGAAAAAATAAGAGATAAGTGTGTGTGTGTTTGTGTGTGTGTGTGTGTACTAAAAGCACAAGTTGAGAAAGGAAAGGAAGAAAGGGGTTAAAATATTGCATCTCTGTGAATAAGAAGGAAATTGTCTGAAGTGGAATTAATAGAGTTCCCAGTTATCTCTAGGTAGGAATATTACTGTGTTTTAATTTTGTTTGTGTATGCATCCCTAAAGAGAATAAAGGCAGTGAGTCAGAAAGTTCCCCGTAGTCACCCCTAATAGCATCACTTCAAAGATGCATTGACTGCTATCTGAGATAGTAAAGTCAGTTGTCTCTTTGTGACCTAGAGAATGAGTGCAATTAGCTTTTGATAACAGAGCACACTGCTTATTAATGTTTTTAAAATGAAGAACTCTAACATGAATTTTTTTAAAGCTGTAAGCCCTTTATTTATGGATGTGATTGTTCACCTAGAAGACCCAAAAGAATCAGCTGAAAAGGTATTAGAAGCAAGAAGAGTTCAGGATGGCAGCTGAATATGAGTATTTTATTTTATAAACATCTATATGCTAATATTACTTAAATTAGAAACAACCCACTAGAAAAAAGTTTGGAAAGATTTCATTTGCAATAGCAGAAAAAAGGAAACTTCATAATACCTAAGAATAAACTTAAGCCATTTGACAGACCTGAAAAAAGAAAACTTTATTAAAGGACGTAAAATATAGCTTGAATGATTAGGAAGTCATGCGATATTCTTAGATGCAAATATTTTTGTGAAAATATTTTTTGTGTAACTTATCAATTTACCTTAACTTGATTAATACATGTGATATAATTCCCACTGGAATTTTGGAGGAGAAATTGATTCTAAATCAACAAAGTTGATTCTAAATTTCATTTTAAAATAGCAAAAGTATGAAAATAACTAGTGATTTTTTTCAAGTAAAACAATAAAATATAAAGGCACAGCAATGACAGGAAAATAAACTCAGAAAGAAATGCAACCAAATGATATTTCATTAACATACCTATGTATAAAATTGGAATTTAGTATTATATATATATGATACATCAAGACATTGGAGGAAAGAAGGGTCGGTCATTCAATAAAAGGTGTTGAGAAAATTGGCTATCCATTTTGGTGGAGAAGACTGATCATGCAACACAGAATTAAACTACAGACATTAAATATTAAAAACTGCAAACTTATGATTTAAAAATTAAGATGTTATTTTTATCTCTAGGTAAAAGAAACCTTTCTAGGTGAGACATGAAACCCAGAAAATATAATAAAAATAATGATAGAACCCCTGTATAAGCATTTAAAACCTCTTAATGGAAATGTCAACTAAGTAACAAATTTTACTAAGCAACTAAGCAACAAAAATTGTAACAAATGTCAACTTAAAATTAATATTTGCAATAGATTTAACTGCCAAAGGTTTAATATTTTCAATATATTAAGTTTTCTAAATATTAAATAGGAATAACATGGCAATGAGTAGAATAGCAGGCAAAGGATATATACAGGCCATTTGCAAGGGGAAAGAAGCACGTTGCTTTTAAATATGTACTCATAACTGGTAAGAAATGTAAATTTTTAAAATATTCTGTTTCTTTGTACACATCAGTTAAATAACTATTTAAAACTGAGATTGCCTGGAATTGGCAGGGTTTAGATGAAAAGAGCATTGTTGTTTGGCATATAAATTGTTAGCATCTTCTTGTAGGGCAGTGTGCAGTGCATCAAAAACCTCAATGTAATGATGATATAAAAGACATTCATTTTATAGGAGAATAAAGCATTTTACGAAAATTATATGGCCTGGAATAATTGTTGATTTGGAACTTTGAAAAACCTTCCCTCTGTAGAAAAATTTGACCCAGTAAAAGGACATACCCTATGAGGCATACCCTGTTAAAGGACATATACTGTCAGTCTTTACATTCACTCTTGCCCCAAAATACCATGAGACCAAGGAGCAGGGAGCAAGAGCCAGAAATGTAGGAAGCCAGGACTTGGGAGAGGGAGAAGGAGATGCTCTGAGGACAGATGACCATCGCAGCACTGCTGGTAAGACACTTAAACTTAGACAAGCAGCAATGTGTAAAGCTCAGCCTGGGATCCCTGAGACTATGAGACACTTGTGGGAGGCTGAAGTGGAACTGGTCAGTGGTGTCCTCTGATTAAAGGTAGAAGCAGAAATAAATTTTCTCTGTAGGAAGTTTTCCCCACTTTCGGTCAGCCATACTCCAACAGATTAAAATCAAGTAATGAATGTACTACCAAAACTCACCAAGCACAAGTAAGGCAGCAAAACCATTAATCAATAGATGGACTGAAAAGATGACTGCTAGAACTGTCAAATACAAAATACAGAGAAGAATTAGGTGAGCATTATCATTTATTATCCATATTTGGAAAATTTTGTTTAGGACAAATACTAAACCACAAAGGATGCAGACACAACAGAAGTATATCAAACTGTCCCTGACAATCCAAGGTTAAGTAGTGTATGATGAAATATCCAGAAGAACAAAGACATATTGGGTTGGCCAAAAGGTTAGTTCAATTTTTTCCATAAGATGGCTCTAGTAGTGCTTAGTTGTCTTTAAATTCGTTCGAAACAGTTTTGTTGGATTGTATTGTGACAGCTGTCGTATCAGCGTGCATAAAATTAAAAAAAATCAAAATTGGTAAATTTTTGTGTAGCCATTTTAATATTGAAGATGGAAGAAAAACAACATTTTTGGCATATTATGTTTTATTATTTCAAGAAAGGTAAAAACGCAACTGAAACGCAAAAAAAAGATCTGTGCAGTGTATGGAGAAGATGCTGTGACTGATTGAAGTTGTCAGAAGAGGTTTGCAAAGTTTACTGCTGGAGATTTCTCACTGGACGATGCTCCACAGTCGGGTAGACCAGTTGAAGTTGATAGCAATCAAATCGAGACATTAATTGAGAACAATCATTATACCCCACTTGGGAGATAGCCAACATACTCAAAATACCCAGATCAAGCGCTGAAAATCATTTCCACCAACTTGGTTGTGTTAATCGCTTTGATGTTTGCGTTCCACATAAGTTAAGGGAAAAAAAAACCTTCTTGACCGTATTTCCACATGCGATTCTCTGCTTAAACGTAACAAAAACATTCTGTTTTGAAAACAAATTGTGATGGGCGATGAAAGGTGAATACTGCACAATAATGTGGAATAGAAGAGATCATGGGGCAAGCGAACTGAACCATTACCAACCACACCAAAGACCAATCTTCATCCAAAGAAGGTGATGTTGTGTGTATGGTGGGATTGGAAGGGAGTCCTCTATTATGAGCTCCTTCTGGAAAACCAAATGATTAATTCCAACAGGTACTGCTCCCAATTAGACCAACTGAAAGTAGCACTGGATGAAAAGCTTCCAGAATTAGTCAACAGAAAACACATAATCTTCCATCAGGATAACACAAGACCACATGTTCTTTGATGACCAGGCAAAAACTGTTACAGCTTGGCTGGGAAGTTCTGATTCATCTGCCGTATTCACCAGACATTGGACCTTCAGATTTCCATTTATTTCGGTCTTTAGAAAATTCTGTTAATGAAAAAAATTTCAATTCCCTGGAAGACTGTAAGAGGTGCCTGGAAAAGTTCTTTGCTCAAAAAAGATAAAAAGTTTGAGGAATATGGAATTATGAAGTTGCCTGAAAAATGGCAGAAGGTAGTGGAACAAAACAGTGAGAACATTGTTCAATAAAGTTCTTGGTGAAAATGAAAATGTGTCTTTTTAGTTTTACTTTAAAGCCGAAGGAACTTTTTGACCAACCCAATACTTAAAAGGTGAAAACATAACAAGAGACCATCATTTATGAATGAGCAAATGGGGAGAAAATGGGACTCTTAGCAATAAGAAAACATAAGTTAAAAACTTTAAGTATAAGAACAGAGAAAACAGCAGATTGGACCAGTAGAAGAGAGAATTAGCATACTGAATTATGTACCTGAGGAAATTACCTCATTTGGAAACAATTACATAGAGTGATGATGTAATGGAAAAAAGAGAGACATAGGTTATGGAGAATGAAATGAGTAGGTCCAAGATATATTATTATATCAAAGCCCCAAAAGAAGAGAATGGAGGAAAGGCAATGATTAAAGGGATGATGGCTGTAAATTTTACAGAACTGATGGAAAAACATGAATCCACTGATCCTAAAGGAATAGTGTATCTCAGGAAGGATAAATAAAATAAATTGATGCCTAAACACATAAAAGTAAAACTTTAGAACCAAAATAACTGAGAAGATTTTAAAAGTTGTCAGAGAGAAAGGACAGATCACTTATATAGGAATGACAGCAGGCTTTTAAACAACATTGGAATAAAATAGATAATAGAATAATATCTTAAAAGTATTAAAGAAGTTATATTGGAAATTATTTTGTACAGGGTTTCATTTTGTGACATACATGTGTGAAGTGTTTATTTTGAGGTTCACAATATACTACAAAAACTTGTTCTGAAATTTTGGATAGAGAGCAGTTAGACCATATTCATTAGGTCAGGACAACAATATTATCATAGGATACCATGTACCTATTACATAGGATACCATGTACCTGTTACATTTGTGGTGTGTATTAAAAGTTACAAAATGTTTTCCTGAATGAAGATATCTTAGATGCTTCAAACTTAGTAATCATGTTTGACTTTCTTTACTAATATTAAAATGAAACAGTTATATTTCACAACTGAATTAAATATCTAAATATTGTATTATTTTCTCTTCCTAATATAATATTTAATACTTTCTATTTTTCTACTGCTACCTGCCTTCTCACTTTGATGTTTTGAGGAACAATTTTTAAAAATCTTCCATCATGTTATTACTTATATGGGGAATGTAAAAAATACAGCACACTAGTGAATATAACAAAAAAGAAGCAGACTCAGAGATATAGAGAACAAACTAGTGGTTACCAATGGGGAGGGCGGAGGAGGAAGGGGCAAAATAGGAGTAGGGGACTAAGAGGTACAAACTATTATGTATAAAAAATAAGCTACAAGGACGTATTGTACCATACAGGGAATATAACCAACTTTTATAATAACTATAAATGGAGTATAACTTTTAAAAATTGTGAATTGCTCTATTATACACCTGTAACTTATATAATATTGTACATCAACTGTACTTTAATAAAACAGGAAGGGAGGGAGGGAGGGAAGAAGGAAGGAAGAAATGAAGGAAGAGAGGGAGGAAAAAAGAAAGGAAGAAAGGAAGGAAAGAAATACAGGACTCCCAGTTAAATCTGAATTTCAGATAAATAGGTATGTTTTTAGCATACATATGCCCATTCAATATTTAGGGAGTACTTAAGCTAAAAATTATTCACTATTTATATGAAATTCAAATTTAAATGGATATCCTGTGTCTTATTTGATATCCCTAAAAAATAAATAAAACTCTTCCATCATGTAATAAAAATAGTATATTTTAAATAGTAAAAATAATATATTAAAAGCTATGCTTCTCCCACATTGTAATTTTGCTTCTCACTTATAATAATTTTACTGTTTTATTTAATTGGTAAACTTTGAAAAATCTTGAGAGCAATCCATAGAATGATCTTAATATGCCAGCATTGAAAACTCACTGATTTTTGAGACTCATGTCAAAGTTATCCATAGTTAACCAAAAGCAGTTTCCCTTTATCTGTAAAGATTTATGCCCAGAATATATCATATTAGATTGAAAACAATATAGTGTCTCATATTTCTATGAAGTAGCATGTAAGTAATTTTGAGGTTACTTTTCAATTATGATAATGATTGTGTCATTATCATATCATTTGTCTCTTGCTTTATTTTTTTGTATTTTTTATTGAAGTATAGTTGATTTACAATGTTTCGGGTGTACAACAAAGTGATTCAGTTATACTTACAGATATATATATATATATTCTTTTTCAAATTCCTTTCCTTTATAGGTTATTACAAGATACTGAATATAGCTCCCTGTGCCATACAATAGGTCCTTGTTGTTTATTTATTTTATATATAGTAGTGTGTATCTGTTAATCCCAGATTCCTAATTTATTCCTCGCCCTTTCTCCTTTGGTAACCATAAGTTTGTTTTCTATCAATATGTCTGTGAATCTATTTCTGTTTTGTAAATAAGTTCATTTGTATCATTTTTTTTTAGATTCCAACGTGTGTGATATCGTGATATTTGTATTTATCTGATTTACTTAGTATGATAATCTCTAGGTCTATCATGTTTCATTCTTTTTTATGGCAGATTAATATTTCATTATGCACACACACACATACCACATCTTTATCCATTCCTCTGTAGATGGACATTTAGGTTGCTTCCATGTCTTGGCTATTGTAAATAGTGCTGCCATGAACATTGGGGTGCATGTATCTCTTCAAATTAGAGTTTTTGTCTTTTCCGGATATATGCCCAGCAGTGTGTCCCTTGATTTAACTAGTCTTTATTGCTTTAAATATGCCCAGGAGTGTGTCCCTTGCTTTAAATAGTCTTTACTGCTTTAAATAGTCTTTAATGTTTTGGATTTCTATTAATTACTATTTATTTAGCTTCCTAACCTACCTCTGCCAATGACACAAGAACAACTCAGACCTACCCTCCATTTTAATAAATAATTTTAAGAGTAAATCTACATTTTCCCTGATTGATTTAGGCCACATTTATTTTGAGATGCTGGAAATTAATACTATAATTTCATTCTTTTTTAATGATTCCTTCCAAGTTTAAACAACTGCTGTTTCTCTTTGATGTTTTCTTGTCATTGCTCCTGGAGATCAGAGACAGGTCAGAAAGATTAAGAATATTCCTTAAGTGCACCCATCATGTTGTAACATAAAAAGCTTTTAAAAAATAGAGAATTTGCAGAAGTGGTGGTATCTGAAAATTATTCACAGAAAATTCTAAAAAGTCTGATAACTTCTGGGAAACTTGTGTTCAAAAAAGAAAAAGAAGGAAAAAACAAAGACTCCTCTGGGAAACCAGGACACGACAGAATCTAATGTTGCCACTCTCCACATCCCCACCTATTTCTTTGTTTTCTTTCCTTTCTCTAGAGACAAACTTGGTTAGGTATAGACGTCTGCCCTTCCTATTACAGTATTGATTGAGCAAAATGTCAACTTCCATCTGCCCCAGTTAATGTTCCTACTTTGGGCACCTTCTACTCTTGGATACTTAATTTTTATTATGTGAAAAGAAGATCTGAGTTAACTCTTCATAATTACCTATCTGGTTACCAAATCTTTCAGGTTTGTTTTATAAACCTGAATTTTTTATATCCTTTGTTTGTTGATTCTTGTGTATTTGGTTTGGGCCTACCATATGCTGAGCTACACTTAGGGGTACAATTAAGGGTACAGTTAGGGGTAAAGCATATAATTGGGCTAAAATGAACATCAAGGTAGCATTGAAAGAGGCAGTGTTGTAAATGAGCAGCCTCAGGAGTGTGTGTGTATATTCTTGTGTATGTTGTTTGCGTGTTAGTAGAAATGGTTATTTCTACTCATTCTGACTAGGTGATGGGATTTGTTTAGTGGTGGTAGATAGAACCAATTTCTTCTTCCCCATTCCTACCAGCTGCCGTAATAAAGTCAACTATTCAGTTGCTTATAGCCCTAACCTAAAGAACTCAACTCCAGTTCTAAGACATGTACTTGTGTGTACACACACATATACATTATCCTCAGTTTTATGAAGTGTAATTGTTTTGTTCAAGGATGGACTCTATTCTGACTTCTAAATCTCAGACTTGAAGGCAACATAGGCTTTATTTGGATAGTGAACTGCCTTATTCTAAGCATCATAGTCTGGATGTTCTGAAAAGAGTTTGTGATCTTCAGAGCTTAAATTATAGATCCTGATTCTAAGATATCAGCTCTAAGTTCCATACCAAAAAAATATATTTGGTGTGTGTATACACAAGGGTATACACACACACACACACAAATATGTAAGTTACGATTCCATGGAAGAATCTCATAATTATAGAATAAAATATTTCTTTTATCTTTCAAATTAGAGTATATATAAGAGCTGTTATTTAACTTTTTAAGAAGTTTTTTTATCTTTTTTGCATTCCTACAGTTTTACCTTTTTCATTGGCGAAGGATAGCTGCAACTCTTTAGAATAGTTTTTAAAAATTGGGCCTCTCATTATTTTAAGTCCTTGTTAAGAGATTTTTCTTCCATTATGATAAAGGTAAAGATTTTCTTTCATCTGACTTATATCAATTTTATTTAATAAATAATGTGTTCTTGCTTTTATATGTCTTCCAGATTGTAACTCACTGAGTTATTTTTCATTCTTTTTTTTGAGAGACTCTTGCAAAGTAGATTTTTCTACTATAAAGTATAATGTTGTTGATTTTAAGTGATTATGATAAGACCCCTCTGTTTAGCATGAGCAGCAGAGCATTAACTTGAGTCAAACGTTGCCTCTTTGCGTTCCCCTATTTTACAACATCCTGGGTCCAAGTCCATTCTGACTTGTCAGGCTGATGTTGTTTTCACAGCCTTAATTTGTAATGTATGGTTGTTATGGAAATTTTAAAAATTATATAAACTTATTTGGCTTACCAATTTGAACAATTTATTTACCATAAGTAGTTATGGATACTTGCTTATATTTTTTCATCTTTGCTTACGTATGTAATTACGTAGCTGTTTTCTATTGGACTTAGGTGAAAGCATAAATGCAGGAGGTGCTGTTAGTTATTTTTCTTCAAAATATATTTATAATCTTCTCATTTTCTTTTCCCAGTTTACTTTGGAGGTATTATGGTAATGTCCAAGGCTATATTCCTGGTCATTGGCATATCCAAAACTGCTGTTTCTTGATAAATCTTCATTAAGTTTTCAAGATTATTGCTAGCATATTGCAATCTTCAGACATCTGGTAATTCACACACATTCAAAAACAAACGTACCCATAACTTCTATTCTGTACTGCTTCTGGTAGAACTATTCAGTTTTCACAGTTGCTTTGACTGTAGTCCATTACAGCAACTTGTATGACATAAGTGACTTTAGACTTTTGTTTTAGTACAAATCATAGTATTCAACATTTGTTAAGCACTTACTACGTGTTAGGAATGATACTGAGCATTTTTATGTTCTGTCGCATTTAAGCAAAGTACAAAGATCCTTCCTATGTCTGAATAGGGTGTAATACCTTGTAAACTGAAAACATATAATAGATTTAATGGATTAATTTCAGAATTGGAGTCTACAGGCCTAAGTTTTATTGATTTACTGTGTGGCTTTGCATTATTCATAGAATTTATTAGTGTGTCTATTTCTTCACTTACAAAAAGATAATAAAATATGTCTCCTCTGTATTATGTAATATAGGAATATGTTGTGTTTAAACACAGAATATCTATAGATGTTTTGTAAGAAAGGCTCCATAAATAAAACATTCTGATGTGAATATTTCTCCTATTATTAAATTATGTTGCTAAATAATAGTATTCATGTTTAGCTCTCCAGTGCAATAAGAGAAATAAGAGCTTTTTCACAACATTATAAATTTATGTTATATATAATGTTATCATACTAGCATTATAAATATGACATCCTTTTAGTTAACTAAAATTGCTTTATAGTGTTAACAATTTAGTTTTATAAGATGGATAACAAATATTATTACCCCTTTTTACAAATGGGAAACTGAGAGATGGATAAATTTCTGGAGGCATAAGAACAAAAGCTTATATTTATTTAATATGTGAATAATGAAGGACTATTAGGTTATAGATGACGAATAAAAAGCCTGATCATAAAGTGAGAGGTTAGTAGCTTTAAAATCCATCTTTAGATGAGCAAAACCGTAAGAGAACAAGTTATTTAATTCAAGCTACAGCATGTCATAGCCTCCAAATACTTAATGTGTATGGATTTTTCTCTCATCTTTACTATTGAAACTTCTACTAAGTTAAGCTTATCGCAAGACAACAGCAATATTGCATTTCTTTGCTTTTAGGAAGTACTGTACTCATTTCCATCTTTCCCAGTTGGCCTGTAATTTTAAAACTGAGGGTGGTATGAGAAGACAAAATGCAACACCTTATAATAATATTTAAAATAGGAATGAGCTGTTTTTGGTTTTTCTCTTTTCTTAGCAGTTCTTCCACTCACTCTGTTTCCTTTACCTCACCTATTTCTTCCTCTCACTTTTTCACATGTGTCTGTTTTGGTGAGAATCTAGTTTTGTCACAAGAGAACTGCAGATGTGATAATTACGTGTTTCTAATGTGGATACTTCCTAAAGAGGCCACCAGTGAGAATTATTGTATCTTAAGGCAAAAGAGCAAAGTTTTACATTTTCTAAAATCAATTGGCAGTGAGTCATTTGCAAATAGTATTTATAAGTCTAAAGTAGGAGCTTATTTCCTTTATTCTCAATTAAGATGTTTAAGAATGGCTTAAATTATGTTGTTATATGAACATTAAAAACTTACACTGCTTTTAGTAAACCAAGTAATTATGTGTGACCATCAATAGAGTGGAAATCCAATGTATAGATTTTTTTAGGTAGCTCTTATGTTTCTACTTATATTATACACCACTAACTACATTAAAAAAACAAAATTCCAAAGTAGCTGGAGTAAAGAAGCTGGGTTATACATTCACCAGTTAACTGAGCAGACAACAGCCTTTCAGTACAATTTCAAATTGGATCATCTTTCTACTTCATCTTTCTTCAGATTTGAGAACAGGATATATTTCCATATCTGTATATCAACTTTTGAAGAACATGAATGAATAACATTTTCTTCTCTATAGCTTAAAGGACATGTAACCAACAATCTACAATAAAGGAGAACTTTATTATTTTTCACATAGTGCCAAAAATGAATAAAAGTGTAATGCATATATAAAAATGCTAATAATCCATAGAAATACCACTATTTTCTCCCTTTTCCTGGAATGAGATATAAAATAGTACAATTTATAAGTAGACTATAAAGATAAGTGCTATTCTTGTGAGAATCTCTTATAAAAAATAATTCACTCATTTGAGTTCCCTGATTTTTTGTTTGATAATTTGACTACCAATATTTAGATAAATGAGGAAAATAATATGAAAAAGTACTCACTGGGTAAAGAAATTATAAAACTTTGGAGTACTCACTGCTATACATATACTCAACTTGGTTATTTAATAAGGGTTGAGATGAACAATGGAAACAGTAGACTCTTCACTCAACATCTCATGCTCACTGCAGAGTACATGTTCGTTGAATGGAATGGACGATGAAATTGCCTGGAGTACTTAAATTTTTATTTTTTTGTTTCTTTCTCTATAATTATACTGTCTCCTTTGATCTTTCATTATAACCAGATCTTACTTAAATATTGTACCACTTTAACTGAAAAACAAAATGGAGTATCTCCATTTTGAAAAGCTTTCTGCTTCTTCCAAGAGTGGAAGAAGATGTAAATATTTAAGAAGGCTAAAGCTCCAAGGAGGAGAAATACATTACCAGTGCATTCATAACTCTCAAATTAAACTGGAATAACTATTTTCATTACTTAGTTGCAGCTTCTTCTTTGTAGCAGTAGTTTTTAACCACTTAGTCACACTGTTACGATACAATGACATGATTAGTTGAAAGGTGTTTGTAATTAGTAATATAAAATTAACAAAATCTGTATATGAATGTTTTTAATCAAGTGGAATAAATTAAAGACTGCCCTTATAATACTGCGACTCTTACTTCCACTCTGCTCTGCTTCTTAAATGAGGAGAGAAAAGAGTAAATTTATAGCTGGTGTTCCTTGAACATCCCTATGAGTTAGTCATCTATGTAAATTTTATTCATCATGTATAGTCCTGAGAAAAAAATATATTAAAGATAGCTTCTCTGTACCATAGGATACATATAGAGACAAGATCTGAATTGTTTATTATAACCTTTTATTAAAGTGTAAAATAAAATTTATGTGTTTGAGTCAAGAAAATGTATTTGGCTGACGTTAATGGATAGAGTCAGGAAAGTTTGATTGGCTGGCATTAAACTGCCTATTTTTACCTAATTTATCTCCTCACTAGGTCTATATTTTGCTCTGATGAAGGATCCTCACATTTATTTCGATCTATTTTACAAAGTTGATTATAAGGTGATTATGAATATTAGAACAAGTTGTGTACATTATCATGAATCTACCTCATTCCTTCTATCTGCAGTCTGTTTTTCAAAGTGTAGTCCTCTGACCAGCATCACAAGCATAACCTGGAAACTTGTTAGATATGCAAAATTTGAGACCCTAGCCAGACATTCTGGATCAAAATCTCTGGGTATGCCCAGCAATCAGCATTTAACAAGCTTTCTAGGAGATCCTGATGCACACTAAAGTTTGAGAACCACTGCTGTAATCATATCCCACCTTGATAGCTTAACAAGGTTATTAGTACCCATTAGATACTGTTTCAAAGATAGTCTTTGTTATTTAAGATTATTTAATCAGCAGAGGGCACTGTAGTAGTTGTTAGGAGGAAATTGTATTAAATCTACATGGTCAAGTAACAAGCATGTAAATATTAATGCATAAATTATACCTGTTAATAAAAATATGTCTATAAACATAAGTAAAAGCACTATACTAAGTGATTTTTCACCACCACCATGCATACAAGAAATTTCTGCACATTTACATTTAACTATTGTGTGTCCTGTGCATACTTAAATATCATTGACTTTTAGCAATAATGTTTTTTAAGGTAATTTTTCCTATGAAGGTTAAAAATGGACTTGAACTTCATTGACAATTTCCCTGGACTATAGAATCATTGTTTATGACACCCTTTTTTGCAACTTGAGTAGTCTTTGAAGCATCTTTCTGACTTTCATGTTATCTTCAAAGTGTCAAGGGTAAAAGAAAAAATCACAATAAGTGATTTTGCGTAGGAGATTGCAACCTTCAAAGTTTAGAAAGTATTTAGAAGTTAAAAATAAAATGTCTTATTTAAAGAGTATAGCTAAATCCAATTAAACCTCATTATTTTGGAAACTACTAGTCCAAAAAAGGTTATATCTGAAGTAAGAATATAAATTTCTACTATTGCTCAAGGAAAAACAGAAGTTGGTAATCAAATTTAATAATTTATTTAAAAAATGTGGGAAACGGAATGAAACTAATTAAGAAAAAAGGATTTCAAACTTTTAATGGCATCTTTTTTTGCCATTGATTATGAATAGTCCATTGATAATGATTGCTTGTTATCTACTTGTTAACAAGTACTGATAACCTTCATTTATCTGTGCTTGTCATCCTAATGTATATGATTGAAGGAATAAAGCTACATTTGTTAAAACTACTCTTCTGTTTGGATTTTCTAGTAAGTTCGACAGATAGTTTTTTCTCATTTTATTCTAAACTAACTTTTATTCTCTTGCTCTTTGCCTTCTAGTTGAGCCTCTCCATTTACAGTTTACAGATGTTTTCACCCAGCTCTTGCCCTCCTGTCCATCTTCCAATTTCCATCTCGTTTGGCTGTTTCTTCCCTTTAGATACCATTATTTCAGTATTCTTCTTCCTGCCCCCAACTTGTCAATGTTCTTACATTTAGGTTCTTGCTCTCTGTTCTCTTTCCCCTCATCTTTGGTTCTCAACCACTGTTTCTAGGTTTGGTTTCTGGATTTTTGTATTATTTCTCTTCTTTAACTGGTATAATCAAAACTGCAAGGATGTAACAATTGGAAAGCAGAGGCATAGAGAAAATTGACATGTATTGAATACCTACTCTATGCTAGGTGATTTACTTACATCATTTAATTCTCATAAAATGTAGGTATGCTTTATTATTAGCTCCATTTTATTCATAAATACACTGAAGCTCAGAGAGATTAAATATTTTGTTCTAATTCACAGAGCTACTAAGTGACAAAGCCGGGTTTCAAGCCTATATGGGTTCATTTATTCACTCCTTTATTCAACAAATATTTATTGAGTGCACGTTCTGTATGTTGGACACTATGGTAGGTGCTTCAACAGATCCGGTCCTTACTCTCCAGACCTTAATTGTATGGTGGTATTGTCTGACTTCACAGATGGTGATCTTTTTGCTACACCAAACAGAAGAAGAGAAAATAAAAAGTAAATAGAATGGTTCTGATGTTTTATGGAAAAGATGTATTTGTTATAGATGTAAGAAAGACTATATTTGTGCATTATTTAGGAATATATAGCAAAAGGGTTGCTTTGTGTCTAGTCCTGGAGAGGGTCTCCCTCCTCACTCACCCCTGTCAACACCAATGCCTTGTAGTGGCATCACCACAATATATATTTTCCTCTTATGTTCTATGCTGTACAAGATTTATGTCTATAGGCCAACATTGTCTAGAAAGTCTTCAGAAAGAATTAACTGTCCTCCCTAAATTATGTTTGGAAAAAGATGAAGACCCCTGTGTAAGAATACATACATTCATTCATCCATCTATTATCCATATATTTACTAATACCCTAAAAACTATTTAAGATGGTTTAGCCAAATACATAAAATATAACAGAACTTTTAATAAGATAAATATGGAAAATAGGGCAAGGAAAAATAAGATGAAATTGGGTTGTATTCAGTAAGCCTACTAAAAAATATTCATAAATTAGTCTCTCTTCTCAACGGTAACTTGATTCACAGTCATCATAATTTTAAA
Organism: Grampus griseus; assembly: GCF_964374135.1. Taxonomy (NCBI): domain Eukaryota; kingdom Metazoa; phylum Chordata; class Mammalia; order Artiodactyla; family Delphinidae; genus Grampus; species Grampus griseus. The sequence continues at coordinate 35,039,078 of NC_139018.1, read as the reverse complement.
GACAAACTGGTATCACAGAAGTGTACCCCATTCCTAGTTGTAATACGTAAGAGGAAATTTCTCCTACAGGTCCTCCTAAAGAGGACCTCAGTACAGTGTGGTGAGCAATGTTCTCAAATACTCGCTAAAATAAATATGAGTTTCACTGAGCCATTTAATTGTATCCACCTGCATACCATAAAAGCAAAGTCCAGTAAAACAGTTCTTTTACAAGTGGATGAGCCTTTTCAGGTAGATCACTGTGGTCTGGCCAAATCCGATGGTATATTTTAGAGGATCTCGAAAAATGAATGAATTACATTTCTTTTAGGTAATTCTCATATGTAATTTGTCAATTGAGTTTTTCATGTACTAGATAACAGTGAGTTTGCACACTCTTACAAGTTTTACTCACTACTGCAACATCATTGCATAGAATACCACCTAGTACATAGTAGGTGCTTAATAAGTATTTGTTGTATGGATGGATAAATGCTGTGCTTTGAAGTATGTAAGTGAAAGACTTCCTCTGTCACTTCTCTGTTGATATTTTCTTCCTTTGTCCTTAAATAACATGTGCTACTATACTTTGGAGTATATCATCTTTATGTGGACCCTCAAATTCATTAAATGTCATGCATTGCTTAGGTGACTTTTTCAAACAGATAATGAAATAAATATTAACCCTATACAAAGAGCTGTTTTAAGATTGTTCTCAGTAACATCCCTTTGTTGATTTTTAGGGCTCTAAGATTTTAAGGTCCCTAAGAAGAAGTTGTAAACTTCAGTGAAGCAATTTTAACATGGAAATAGTGTTTCTTCTCAGGAGACCTCAAAATCATACCGGATTTATTAAATTTGGAAAACATGGGATAGATTATATATAACACTAGCTCAACAATTTTCAGCTATATATTGATATTTTAATGAAAGTAGTTAGCTCCCAAACTTAGAATTTAAGTATGTCCTTTTCTCCTTCCTGTTGGCCCCTTATTTTTAAAGCAGGTTTTATTGAAAAGCTTTATGGTAGTGTTAATTTTCCTTTAAAATTTCTGACATTGTTCAATATTGCATTATGCTGGGATTCAGTGAACCAGTAGATTACATCAATTCCAGTAATCCTTTATTCTATATAATTATAAGGGATTAACTAATTTATATGCATCTTAAAAGTTTATTTATAACATCAACTGGCATGTAACACATACTTGGTGCATTTTAACTGCTCTGCCCAGATTTCTTACTCTATGAAAATCTATTGAGCTATTGTAACAATCTGAGGCTTCATTTTAAAGTTTAGGTTATTAGGCTAGAGGAGATATTTACCAACCTAAATTTTGCCTAGAACAGTGATTTTTACTTAGGACGATCACTCGACTTCTAATGAAATATTGAACTATCAATCTTTCACTATATTTTTCCATAACTTACTTTTTATTTTGTCTTGCTTCTTACTTACTGTAATACTTTATTTTGCAAGCTTTCTTCCTGTGTTGCTCCCAGTTATTGTAACCTGCTACATATGTAGAAAGAGGATTAGAAATGGATTAAATCATGTGTTTCACTCCCAACTTTAGCCTAAAACATATCTTTACCATCACATTATGATAAATATATGCCTATTTTCATTGACCTTTAGAAAATGAAATTTTCTTGCCTCCTTCAGTACCTTATTCGAGGTTTAACCACACTTGTCTTAAGAATGCCCTATCTTAAAAGTTCTATTATATAGTTAAAGCCTATCACTTCATTAATTCTTTTTTAAAAACAATCAGTTCATTTATATCGAAGATATGGAAATGGTAAATCTAGAGTTTTTCTTCTACCCAATTTATGGGGAAAGTTGACTCGATGATTTCTTGAGTTCCATTTATTATATCATAAAATCATAGAGCTAGGAGAGATACAAGGTGATCTTGGGTTTTTACGGACTAATTATTTCAAGAGTAATAGACAAAGAAAACTACCCAGATTTTTTATTCTGTGAAAATCTATTGAGCTCTTATAGCAATCTGAGGCTTAATTTTAAAATACAGATTATTAGGCAAGATGAAATTTCTATTAAATACTTCTGAATTGTAAGGGATAAGAAAGGTCTGCTAATGTAAAAGCTCCCTTGATGTTCTGGTCCTCAGCTTTTATTCAGTGGTCCCAAAGAATTGAGTCTTGGTGCCTTAAAAAAATATTTGGAGAACTACTAAGTATGGTTTATAGATAGCATGATTTATAATTAAGTTAATTTTACTACTCTGCCTTCCTTATTTTTGGTTAATTTCACTCAGTCTGCTATTTAATCTTTAATTACAGGCCACAAAAGAAGTAATAGAACGGGAAGCGCCAGGGATGGCCCTGGCAATGCTGATGGGATCACTTAATGTTACACCTCTGGGCATGCTCTCTAGGTAAGAAAGTCACCAACATGTTGCAAAGAAAATTAATTCCATACCACTAATCACTACAATAGACTGATAAACCTAAGAAACTCCAGTCATACCACTTAATTTTGCCCCCCTTATTTCCCAGAGTTATGAGTCTCAGTATCCTGTCTAGTTAAATATTGGCCACAGTTTCTTTCAAGTTCTTTTTTTGTTTGTTTGTTTTTGCATATTGTGTTGAAACTTTTAGAAAATATTGTATTACTGCTAAAAGTTATCAATTATAACCCCAAGAAGAGTCCAGTTTATTAAGATGTAAAATATTCTTTTTTTGTGTGATTATAATCATCAATTAATTTCCCTTAGTTGTCATTAAATACTAATTTAGTAAAACTAAGAAGTAGAGTCTTTTTTAATAAGTTTTTACAAGTCAGTTTATAAATAGGCATGTTGATGTGTGGTCATGAAAAGAAGCTCAATCAATAATATATTACTAGTATATTAAATTAGTGTATTTAAAACTATGCCTTTGTTGACCTAGATGGTGACATCCATCCTCAATTTGATGGTTTAGTTACTTATTTGTTATTATTTTAGCAATTCTTAGATTAAAATCCCCTTTAATGAGAACAACATACATCACTTACGTTAAAGACAGAAATATCAACTTAGTGAGAATCTGTTGATTTAATGACCATTGATTAATACAGTTGATTTCAGAGCAATCTAGAAAATATACAGCAACTTTATAATTGCAGGGTTTCACAATCATTATTTATAGCCATTTATTGATCCTGTGTGCAATATGAATATAAAAGTAAATATATCTATTGAATGCATAGAATATGAGTTATAATGCTCTTTCTGTTACTTAGACTAAGTTTGTATGCCATAAATGTCAGCCACTTGAAGCACAGCTACAGGGAAATGTGAATGGGTCATTAGTTAACTGTATTTTCTTTCCTGTTACAAATACTATATTATAACATTTCATTTTAATAAGAGCAAAAAAAGAACTAAAGTAGCTTGATAGAGATTTTGAATTTAAAAGTCCGTGCTGGTCTTTAATGAACTCACATTGATTCTTTTATGCTGTTCTTTTTTTTTTTTTTTTTTTTTGCGCAGCCTCAGCGGCCATGGCTCACGGGGCCAGCCGCTCCGTGGCATGTGGTATCTTCCCGGACCGGGGCACGAACCCGTGTCCCCTGTATCGGCAGGCAGACTGTCAACCACTGCGGCACCAGGGAAGCCCTATGCTGTTCTTTTTTTAACCCTTACTTATATTACCTGACTGTAGGAGATCAAAGGTCACATTTGGTCTCTTTTCTCTATGGAATTAAGTAGTAGTCTTTGAACATAAAAGAACTCTTTCTTGGCATTCAAGGAATATAGTCAAGAAAGAATTAAACGTTACCTCTTGTTAATTATTTTATAATAAAAATCTAATTCAACAGACATAATAATACTCTATTTGCCAGGCCTTGCATTAACCATTAGGGATGTCAGTATGGAAAGAAAAGTAAGAAATGGTCCTTACCTTCAGGATCCCCAGTTTATCTGGAGAACTTGTTCCTTACAACTGCTAAGGTAACTCTTTAAATTGAATATAGCTTTCTTGATCTAATATAGAAATAACACTTTTGCCTTATTGAAAGATTTTTCTGGATTAATTTCTCCTCTCCCTTCTGAATCCACATAATTACTGAGCAGTAGACTGCTGAGTGAATGGGAAATAAGTTAGCAAGAGCTGATTTTAAGTATTTTGAAATAAGTCCATCATCTTTAGGCTGAAGGCTTTGAAAACTAAAGTGTACACAGCATAGTATACACAAGCAGATTCTATATACACATGGTATACACAGTCAGATTCTTCTGGCTTTTCTTTATGTTCATTACCTATTGAACTGAGAGTTTATTTACAAATTTGAAACAGAGATAGTAGTTGGCATGAGCTATGGAAAAGGGAATTGTGGACTATTTCCCTTAATGTTTATTTTTTGGTGCTTTTCAAATCGTTTAAAAAAAATGTTAAACAGCCATGATTAGATTGATGCTTCCTTTGTTTAGCATTTTTACCTTGTATGTACTTGGGGCTTTGTACATGCTTATATTATAACACGTGCTATATTGTAATTATTTACTTTCTTGTCTGTTTTACCTAATTTGTATAAAATCCAAATTTGTATTAAGAACAGCAGCTTTATCTTATTCATTTTATATCCTCAGCCCCAAAACAACTTCTGACACATAGTAGGTACTCAAAAAAATGTTTCTTGTTATGGTTCCTATTGATAACTCAGTGTTTCATCCTAGCTGTAATAGAATTTTTTTTCAAGGTTAAGTAATGCATCAAGTTGGTGCCTTGCCTTCCTATTTTTATCTCTAGAGAGCAGCATTAAATAAAAATAATTTTTTTAATTACTACATCTGTTTAAATGGTTTTCATCTGCTTGGTTAACTTAATATCTTCCAGTTTTCCAGTTTTTTTTTGTACAAGTAAGTTGGAAGATTGCATCAAGTAAAGGTTAAGAGTGTCATTTCTGAACTCGGACTGCTTGGGTTCTATTCTTGTTCTGTTACTAGTTACATAACATCGTTTTTTTCTCATCTCTATAATGAGGATGTTAGTAGTACCAGCCTTCTTGCATTAAGTAAACTAGCCCGCTTAAGTGCCCAGAACAGTTGATTCATAGTAAGTTTAAGTGTTGATCACTGTTGTGTTGTTATTTGTTCAGAATTCTAGTTCTTAGAGCAAGTCTGCTGGCAGAACCTTTTAATGCTTTCCTTCATCTGGAAATGTCTTTATCTTACCTTTATTTCTGAAGGATATTTTCACTAGATATAGAATTATGGATTGACAATTCTTTCCTTTCAGCATTTAAAAAAATGTTATTCTATTCTCTTCTGGCTCCATGGTTCCTGTGGAGAAATCCACAGTCTTTTGAATTGATATTCCCTTATATGTATGATTTTTTTCTCTGGATGCTTTGAAGATATTTTTTCTTTATTTTTGATCTCAACAATTTGATTATTATGTATCTGGGTGTGGTTTTCTTTGAGTTTATCCTTTTGGGTTAAAGGAGCTTCTTGAATCTGTAAACTTATGTCTTTAACCAAATTTGGGAAATCTTTAGCTATTTTTCAGACTTTTCTTTTTCTGCACCAACCTCTTTCTCATTTTCTTCTGGTACTTTTGTGATATGGATTATACATCTTTTGATAACATGTCACAGGTTTCTGATGTTCACTTTTTTTATTCATTTTTACTCTATTCTTCAGATTGTTTTTATTAATCTATCTTCAAGTTCACTGACATTTTTCCTCTTTCATCTTTATTTTGCCTTTGAGCCTATCTAGTGAATTTTTAAAAATATTTGTTTACTTATTTATTTATTTGACTCCGTTGGGTCTTAGTTGCAGCATGCCGGATCTTCACTGAGGCATACAGGATCTTTCATTGCTACACATGGGTTCTTCATGGTGGCTCACGGGCTTCTCTCTAGTTGTGGTGTGTGGGTTTTCTCTTCTCTAGTTGTGACGTGGGCTCCAGAGCACGTGGGCTCTGTAGTTTGCGGCACGCCGGCTCTCTCACTGAGGCGCGCGAGCTCAGTAGTTGTGGCACATGGGCTTAGTTGCCCAGCGGCATGTGGGATCTTAATTCCCCGACCAGGGATCAAACCCACGTCCCCTGCATTGGAAGGCAGATTCTTTACCACTGGACCACCAGGGAGGTCCCTCCAGTGCATTTTAAAATTACAGATACAGTATTTTTTCAGTTCTAAAATTTCTATTCCGCTGCTTTTTTATGGTTCTATTTCTTTGCTAAGAATTTTTATCTTTCCATTTATTTCAAAAGGAGAATGGTTATAATAGCTGCTTAATATTATTTTTCTAACAATTCCAGTGTCTGAATCACCTTGGAGTTAACATATGTTGATTTTTTCTGTGAGAAGTGCTCAGATTTTCCTGATTCTTTTCTGTGTTGAGTAATTTTGGATTGTACCCTGGACATTTTGAGTATTATCTTTTAAGACTCTGGACTCTGTTAAAATCCTCTGGAGAGAGTTAGTTAGTTAGTTAGTTAGTTAATTTGTTTCAGGAATCAAGCTGATTGGATTCAGATTGAAAATTTTGTCTCACCTTATGTGGATAGTGATTCAGCCTTTGCTATACTGTCTGGGTCTGCCCAGCACATGAACTATTCAGGAGTTAGCCTGAGATGTGGGCAGTGGAGTATATTTTACTTATGTTTTTAAAAGCCTTTCTTATAATTCTTTGAGTTTGTTACATGTGCTTAGCTCAGGAGTGAGCCTGGAACTTGTGTCAGTTCATTCGCAGAATTAAGGAATCCGCCTTCTCCAACTCTCTTCTCTCCAAGAATTTCCCTACACTCTTCACTTCCCAGTTAATACTCTATAAGAAATAGCTTCTGGCTAAAGGAACTGGAAATAGATGATATTTCTTGTAGAGTATTAATCCCCTGTGCTATTATGCAATTCCGCACAATTTGCACACATTGCACAATTTGCCCTGGAACACCTTCAGGGCAAAGGCAAAAGAAAAGGAAAAAAAAAAAAATAACAGAGCTTCCTCTCACCCAAACTTTTACCCTTTAGCCAGAGAGATAGGTCTTCTCACCGGGTTCTAGTGCTTGCACCATCACAATCGCAGTAGTACAGCTCTATAACTGGAATTAGCCCCCTTAAGGGTTATTGACTCAAGTTCTGACTTCAGTCCCCAGTTTGCCTGCTATTGTTTATGTTCAGAGTTCTCAGGTAGTCATTCTTTGATTTTCTGTTCTCAATAAGTAGGAGACAGAGCCATAGTTAAGGTTCTACAATGTTGGTCAACACCAACAGAAAAAGAGCTCTATTTTAAAAATCAGATCCCTGAGTTTATATCCTAGCATTTACTAGCATTTACTATCTATGTGACCTTGGGAAATTTACTCAGCTAGGTTTAGCACTTCCAGTCCCAGGAGCTAATTGAACTGCCCACAGAAATTCAGCATATAAGCTCCCTAAATCTGTAATTTATGCCCCACTCACTTTTTAAAGAGATCAAATACTTTTTTTTCTAAGCATCATTGACAGTAATAGAGCAACCACTGTGGTTACACATTGAGACATAATTTATCCTGGTTTTATTCTCAGTTCAGTCATTAACTTGATTTGTGATCTCTACGTAGTTTTTTAGTGCCTTCACATAGCTCATGGTAATGTTATGAGGTCCTATATAGATTAACTCACTAAGAATAACTATCATATGAATATCTAAATTCATAAAAAGAAAAAGTGATAAGGAGTTTTTAATTTTATAAAGAGATTTACCATCGTAATACTCCATAACGTATCTTTCAATTGTGTTTTAAATATTCAGCTTATTTTTTTGTTACATAGAATTTTTCATAATATCTGTCTTATGAAATAGAAGATGAAGTCTCTAGTTAGTTTTTAATATATGAAGTAGGACTAATCTTTTTTTCTTACAGTTTGCCCTACTATCTACCATTATTACCAATTTGATCTCAGCTTCATCTAGTCAGTAACTGAACATAAACACTCAAACACATGCACTGTTATTGGGGAGGAGTAAACTTTTTCCATTCAGTGCCAAAAATGGTTTCATGCTAATATTGTTTAAAAGTTTTTTAAGGAAAAAAATACTGGATTTAAATTTTTATATCAGTGAATTGAATTATCCCTAGTATTATTTAATACATGTTAAAACAACATGGATCATTTAAAATAATAATTGACAATAACAGTATTGCCATCTTGAAGTGCTTCTATTTTTTAACCTAAAACCAAATATACTTAGCTTATAAAAGGCTGTAGAAGGGAGCTGGGCAGAAGACGATGGAGAGGAAGTACCAGTAATCTACTTCTTGACCTAGACAATAGTTGACTAACAGAATCTGATATAACAATTTTGGATATCTAGAGTGTATTTGAAGGCTTTCAGCTTCCAGGGGTAGGTTTAGTTGGTAAACTATGGTTAATTTTAGTCAATTTCAGCCCAAAATAATTGTAACTATACATTCCCCAGTCCCTCAACCCCATGGCAGGCAGCCACACTAACATGCTTGTGGGAGCCAGAGTGGGCAATTAGGACCTTGTCGTTCAAATATCAGGAATCTAGGTTCTATTTGTGGATTACTGGTTTGATTACAGGGGTACGGACAAAGGCAGGTGGCTGCTGTTGTAACCCCCACCAATTGAAGTGACTTCAAGGGGAATTAAAGGGACAGTGCCTTTTTTTTTCCCTTTCTCTTTTACCCTTTTTGGGAGCCAGACATTTAAGGATTAGGACACTCAAGAGCAACCACATACATAAGGGAATTTAAAAAGCCATTGCACATGCCCAAAGAGGAATGCAGGCTCAGAAAAGACCTGAGTTGGCCTTAGGTTTACACCTCAGACTGATCCCAACACAGAGACACTCTACAACAATCAAAAATATAGCAAACCCTGCAGGGAGGGAGAGAATGTGATTTCCAGAATTACCACATTACAAGATTCAGATACCCAGTTTTCAACAATAACAACACAACACAAGATATAGAAAGAAACAGAGAAGTGTGGCCCATTAAAAGAAAAAAAAAAAAATTGACAGAAAAGACTGACTAGGATGACCAGATGGTAAACTTACTAGACAGAGATTTTTAAAACAATTGTCTTAAAGATGCTCAAATTACTAAAGATGTGAACAAAATCAGGAAAATGATATGAGTAAAATGTAAACATAAGTAACAAGATAAAAAATAAAAAGGCAAAAAGAAATTCTGGAGTTGAAAAATACAACTGAAATAAAAATGTCACTAAAGGGATTCAGAACCAGTTTCAGTAAAAGGAATCAGTGAACTTCAAGATAGGGCTATTGAAATTATCAAGTCTGAGGAGCAGAAAGGAAAAAAATTGAATAAAAGTGAACAGAGCCTAAGAGACCTGTGGAACACCGTTAAGTTCTTGGTCTAACACCATTAGACCATGCTTTGTGAAAATCCCAGAAGGAGAAGAGAGAGAGAAAGCGGCAGAGGATTATTTGAAGAAATAATGGCTGAAAACTTCCCAAATTTCATGGAAGATATAAATCTGCAAATCCAAGATAAAAAACAAACTCCAGGGGCTTCCCTGGTGGCGCAGTGGTTGAGAGTCCGCCTGCCGATGCAGGGGACACGGGTTCGTGCCCTTGTCTGGGAAGATCCTACATGCCGCGGAGCGGCTGGGCCTGTGGGCCATGACTGCTGAGCCTGTGCGTCCAGAGCCTGTGCTCCGCAACAAGAGAGGCCACAACAGTGAGAGGCCTGCATACCGCAAAAAAAAAAAAAAAAAAAAAAAACAATCAAACTCCAAATAGGATAAGCTGAAAGAAGCCCATATAATAATCAATCTGTCAGAAGCCAAAATCAGAGAATATTGAAAGCAGCAAGAGCAAAGACACTCATCATATACAAGAGATTCTCAAAAGATTATAAGTTGATTTCTCATCAGAAACATTGGAGGCCAGAAGCAGGTATGGAAGTGAAACATTCAAAGTAATGAAAGGAGAATACTGTTAACCAAGAATTCTATAACTGGCAAGCCTGTCCCTCAAAAATGAAGGAGAGGGCTTCCCTGGTGGCACTGTAGTTAAGAATCCACCTGCCAATGCAGGGGACACAGGTTCAAGCCCTGGTCTGGGAAGATCCCACATGCCCACGAGCAACTGGGTCTGTGTGCCACAACTACTGAACCTGCACTCTATAGCTCACAAGCCACAACTACTGAGCCTGCATGCCACAACTACTGAAGCCCGCAAACCTAGAGCCTGTGCTCTGCAACAAGAGAAGCCACCACAGTGAGAAGCCCATGCACCGCAACGAAGAATAGCTACTGCTCGCTGCAACTGGAGAAGGCCCACGTGCAGCAATGAAGACCCAATGCAGCCAAAACTATAAATAAATAAATAATTTTTTTTTAATGAAGGAAAAATTAAGACATCCCTAGTTAAACAAAAGCTGAGCAAGTTCATTACTATTACACTCAACCTACAAAATAGGCTAACAGGAGTTCTTCAGGTTGAAATAAAAGGACACTGTACAATAACTGAAAGCCTTGAGAGGAAATAAAAGATCTCCAATAAAGGTATAAATATGGACAAGTATAAAAACTAGTATTATTGAAATTTTGGTTTGTAATTCCACTTTTTATTTTCTTTATTTAAATTTTTGCAATTTAAATGCATAAGAAAATTATTAGTCAGTGTTTTGGAGCACACAATGTATAAAGATGTAATTTGTGACAACAATAACTGAAAGGGAATGAGATGGAGCAGTTTAGGAGGAGGGTTTTTATATGCTATTGAAGTTAAGCTGGTATACATGCAAATTATACTGTTAAATTTTAGAATGTTAAGTGCAATTTCTATGGTGACTACAAAGAAAATAGCTATAAAATATACACGAAAAGAAATGAGAAGGGAATTAAGATATTTCACTAAAAAAAACAACTAAACTCAAAAAGAGACACTAATATGGGATATGAGGAACAAAAAAAGCTATAAGGCATATAGAAAACAGTTAACAAAATGGCAAAAGTAAGTTCCACCTTATCAGTAATTACTTTAAATGTAAATGGATTAAGCTCTCCTGTGAAATAATACAGACTGGCACAATGGTTAGAAAAGCATAATCTGATGACATACTGTGAACAAGACTCTTGGTTTAGATCCAAAGACAAATATATTGAAAGTTAAAGGATGGAAAAGATATTCATGCAAATATTAACCAAAAGAGCTGGTTGACTATACGACTATCAGACTAAATAGACTTTAAATTTTAAAAGGTTAAATATCCTAAGTCAAAACAGGTTACAAGAGACAAAGATATTTATATAGTAATAAAAGTTTCAATTGAATAGGAAGATATAACAATGATAAGCATTTATATACTTAATAACAGACAAATAACAAAAATAGATGATGATGGAATTGAAGGAAGAAGTAGATGGTTCTGGGCTTCCGTGGAGGTGCAGTTGTTAAGAATCTGCCTGCCAATGCAGGGGACATGGGTTGGATCCCTGGTCTGGGAAGATCCCACATGCCACAGAGCAGCCAAGCCCGTGTGCCACAGCTACTGAACCTGCGCTCTAGAGCCCATAAGCCACAACTGCTGAAGCCCTCGCACCTAGAGCCCATGGTCCGCAACAAGAGAAGCCTGTGCACCGCAATGAAGAGTTTCTGCTGCTCACCACAACTAGAGAAAGCCCGCACACAGCAACGAAGACCCAATGCAGCCAAAAATAAATAAATAAATTTATTAAAATAAAGAAAAGAAATAGATGGTTCTTCAATAGTAGTTGGAGACTTCAATATCCTACTTTCAGTAATGGATAGAAAAGCCAAACAGAAGATAAGTAAGGAGATGTGAGTTGAGAAACACAATAAATCAGCTATCTCCAACAGGCATATAAAGAACATACCACCCAACAACAGTAGAATATACATTCTTCTGAAGTTCCCATGTGACATTTCCTATAATAAACCATATGTTATGCTGCAAAATAAGTCTCAATAGATTTAAACAGGTAAATGTCATCTGAAGTATATTCTCTGACCACAAAATGATAAAGTTAGAAATCAGTAACATCAGGGACTTCCCTGGCAGTCCAGTGATTAAGACTCCACACTTCCACTGTAGGTTCAATCCCTGATCAGGGAACTAAGATCCCACATGCCATGCAATGTGGCCAAAAAAAAAAAAAACAAAACAATAACATCAGGAAAATCCACAAATATGTGGAAATTAAACCAGTACACTCTTAAACAACCAACTGGTCAAAAAAGAAATCATGAGGGGAATTAGAATATATGAACAAATTTAAATGCAAACACAGACTACCAAAATTTCAGTGATTCATCAGAGAAAACAGTGCTAAGAGGGAAAGTTATAGCTGTAAATGCTTACATTAAAAAGGAAAGATCTCAAAAACAACCAGCTAACATTACAGCTTAAGGAACTAGAAAAAGAGTAATAAACCAAAGCCAAGACTAGCAGAAGGAAGAAAATAATAAAGATTAAAGCAGTGTTAAATAAAAGAGAAAGTGGAAAAACAATAGAGAAAATCAACTAAACCAAACATTGGTGCTTCAGAAAGATCAACAGAATTGAAAACTTTTAGCTATATTGACTAAGAAAAAAAAGAGGTATGACTCAAGTTAATAAACTTAGAAACAAAAGAAGGGATTACTACCAATTCTACAGAAACAAAAAGGACTATAAGAGAGTACTATAAACAATTGTATGTGTATGTCTAATCTAGATAAAATGGACCAATTCCTACAAACACAAAACCTACCCAGATGAATCACATAAAAGTAGAAAATTCAAGTAGATCTGTAACTAATAAGATTTATTCAGTAATCAAAAATCTACCTACAAATCAAACGCCTTTACCAGATGACTTCCCTGGAGAATTCTCCCAAACATTTAAAGAAAAACAGACACCAGGCCTTCTTAAACTCTTCCCAAAAACTGAAGAGAAGGGAACACTTCCTAACTAATTCTGTGAAGCCAACATTGCCTGCAGATCAAAGACAAAGAGCTGCAAGAAAAGAGAACTACAGACCAATATCCTTTAGGAACATTGATGCAAAAAAATCTTCAACAAAATACAACCAAATTCATATCAAAAAGATTATACACCATGATCAAGAGGGATTTATTCATAGAATGCGCGGGTAGCTGAACATACAAAAGCAGTCAATGTGGTAAACTACAGTAGCCGAATAAAGGGAAAAAAAATCTTCTCAATTGATGCAGAAAAATCATTTGACAGAATTCAGCATGTTTTCATGTAAATGACCCTCAACAAGCTGGGAATAGAAGGAAACTATCTTTAAATAAATAAATAAACAAACAAACACAGAGCTAATGTCATGCTCAGTGTTGAAAGAGGAAGCTTTTCCTCTAAAGCAGGAACAAGTCCAGGATGCTTCCTTTTGCCACTGTCATTAAACATACCACTGGAAGTTGTAACCAAAGCATTAGGCAAGAAAATGAAATAAAAGATATCCAAACTGGGAAAGGATAAGGAAATTTGTTTCTGTTTGACATGATCTTATAAGTAGAAAACCCTAAAGATTCCACCCCCCCCAAAAAAAAATCTAATAGGACTAATAAATGTATTCAGCACAGTTGAAGATATATAATTAACATGCAAAAATCAGTTGTGTTTCTATACACTAACAGTGAACAATGCAAAAGAAATTATGAAAACAATTCCATTTACAATAGCATCAAAAAAATAAAATACTGTGTAATTAACTTGATCAAGGAAGTGAAACACTTGTACACTAAAAACTATAAAACTTTGCTGAAAGAAATTAAAGAAGGCATAGATAAATGGAAATACACTCAAGTTTATGGATTGGAAGACTTAATATTGTTAAGATATTAATATTGCCCAAGGCAGTCTGCAGATTTAATTCAGTCCCTATCAAAGCACAGCAATATTGTTTTGCAGAAATAAAAAAATCTATTCTAAAGGGACCCTAAATAGCCAAAACAATCTTGAAAAAACCTCAGCAAAATAGGAGGACTCACACTCCCTGATATCAAACTTACTACAAAGCTACAATAATCTAAATAGTAGTAGTGGGAAAAAAACAAAAAACAGTGGTAGTGGCATTAAGTCTGACTTCTAGTCCAATGAAATAAAACAGAAAAAACAGAAATAAGCCTTTGCATATAGGGTCAAATGATTTTTAAGAAGGGTGCCAAGAGGAAAAAACAGTCTTCAGAAAGAAATGGTAATGGAAAAATTGGATATCCACATGCAAAAGAATGAAATTGGACACTTATACCATATGCTAAAATTAACTCAAAATAGATCAAGACCTAAATATGAGAGCTAAAATTATAAAATTCATAGAAGAAAACTTTGGGGAAAAGCTTCATGACATTAGATTTGGTAGCATTTTATTGAATATGACACTAAGCGTACAGGCAACAAAAGGAGAACTCGATAAACTGGATTTCATCAACATTGAAATCTTTGTGCCTCAAAGGACACTATCAACAAAGTAAAATGGCAACCACCAAATGGGAGAAAATATTTGCAAATCATATACCTGGTAAATGTTTAATATCCAGAATATATGAAGAACTTCAACCCAGAAGCAAAAGCAACCCAATTTTAAAATGGGCATGTTTATCTAAGCAATGGACAGAAGTAAATTTTCTCTGGAAGAATTCTACTTCAACCTAGATCTCAAAGATTTCTCACAGATAAAGTTCTAACAAAATTATCAGGTCACACATACAGAATAAAAGTTGACAAAAAAACATAAGAATCAAGGCATACTAAGGAATGAGAGACTACAGTTGGATCCTGAAAGACTTAAAATCCTGGTATTATCAAAAGAATAAAAATAAATAAATGTAATATATTTAGAGAACTAAAAAAGAAGCTTGAAAATTATATATGAGGAACATATAGTTTGAAAAAGAACTAAATATGCATTTAGTTATGTAAAATATAATAATGAGTGTTTAAGAACTTAATAGATGTATTAGATTGCAGATTATATAGAATTGAAGAGAGAATTGGGGAACCAAATAAAACTATTTGAAGAAATTATCCAGAATGCAGCTCAGATTGACAGAAACATAAAAATGGATGAAAAGTTAAGCATGGAAGATAGAGTTAGAAAATATAAAATATACATAGAGTTCAGAAGGAGATAATAGAGAATGAAGGAAAGGAAATGGTTGAAATATAATACCAAAAGTAATCTCAAAATCTTGAAAGACATCAATCTGCAGATTTGGGAATCCAAACATATATTTAGCAGGATGAATAAAAAGGAATCTTTGGGCTTCCCTGGTGGCGCAGTGGTTGAGAGTCCGCCTGCCGATGCAGGGGACGCGGGTTCGTGCCCCAGTCCGGGAAGATCCCACGTGCCACGGAGCGGCTGGGCCCGTGAGCCATGGCCGCTGAGCCTGCGCTTCCGGAGCCTGTGCTCCGCAACGGGAGAGGCCACAACAGTGAGAGGCCCGTGTACTGCAAAAAAAAAAAGGAATCTTTATCTATGCACATGGTAGTAACCCTGTAAACTATCACAGAAAAATAGATATTAAAAATTTCCAGGAAAATGAATTTTATGGTATGTAAATTCAATAAAGTTTTAAAAAGTGGAATTTTCTATATCTTGACATTATAAATTTGATTCTTTCTCATTGTGATAAGCAGTAAATGATATGTCATTATTTACCTGTACATTTCATTGCTTAATAGCAATATTAAACATTTTACATGTGTTTTTTAACTATTTATAGTTCCTCATTTGTTAGTTGAATATTCATATCCTTTATCAATTTTTAGTTTGGTATGTTTCCTTATTGATTTTATGAGTTTTTTTAATGTTAAGATTTTAAACTTCACTTGTAATTTTTTTCCAATTAGTCATGCAGACATTTTATTTATAGTATTTTGTCAAACATAAATTTCAGTTTTATGAAGATAAGTCTTTAAAAATAAAATTGGGGAGACAGAAAATACAGAGTACCTAAATTTAGACAGCAATTTGACTAATTGCTAACCTCTCAATAACAATAATTAAAAAGAAGATACTGGAATAGTACCTTCAATGTGCTGAAAGAAAATATCTGTTAACCATGAATTTCACAACCAGAAAAGCTGACATTCAATTATGAGGGAGGAAAAAAAATTTCATTTTTCTACTAAGGCAAATGGGCAGATTTTATCACCAAAAGAATTTCACTTCAAAGATTTGAAGGATATTCTGGCAGAAGAAAAATTATCTCAGCTGAAGAGTGAGGATTCAAGAAGGAAAAGGGAACAATGGTTAATGTCTGCTTTATGGATGAAAAAAAGACACTGGAACTAATACTTGAAAACAACAACATTGGGACTTCCCTGGTTGTCCAGTGGTAAAGAATCCACCTTGCAGTTTAGGGAACCTGGGTAAGATCCCTGGTGGAGGAACTAGGATCCCACATGCCCCGGGGCAACAAAGCCCATGTGCAACAACTACTGAGCTCGTGCACCTCAACTAGAGCCCACATGCTGCAAACTACAGAGCCCATGCACCCTGGAGCCTGCGTGCCACAACTAGAGAAGAGAAAACCCGCACGCCACAACTAGAGAGAAGCCCGCATACCACAACAAAGAGCCCACACGTTGCGACAAAAGATCCCGCATGCCTCAACAAAGATCCTGTGTGCCACAACTGAGACCCGACACAGCCAAAAATGAAAGGAAGGAAGGAAGGAAGGAGGGAGGGAGGGAGGGATTCAAAGTAAAGAAAAGAATGCCACTGATGATTATAGATGCAAAAATTCTCAACTAAATAGCAAGCCAAACTCAACAGGACATTGAAAGAATTATATATCACGACCAAGCGGGAATTATCCCTGGGATGCAAGGATGGTTCAACATATTTAAATCAATAAATGTAATATGCCACATTAATAAATGAAAGATTAAAATCATTAAAAAAAAGAAAAGAATAACATATAAATTGGGTTGATATGTTTACAGTTAAATATTCTAAAAGTCCTGTGGTTTTTCTAGTAGATTAAAGATACTGATTAATTTTTTAAAGTTAATGTACATACTAAAATTGTTAGGGTAATCACTAAAAGAATGGCTATAACTTTCAAAAACAAAGGGAAGAAATGAAATGAGGAAAACAATCAAAATAAGGCACTGAAAGGAGGGAGAAGATAAAAAGAAACAAAAAGGCAAGACAAGTAGAAAGCATATGTTTTTTTTTTTTCACTAAAGCATTAAAATACAGGCAGACCATCAAAACATCTCCCCAGATAATAATTTCTTAGTAGAACACCACTTGGTTTTTTATATTCAAATTTTATAAATGTGTACCTCTTAGTATACCTTTGACTGATATTTACATATAAAAATATTTATATCTACAAAATTCAGTACATTTTTTAAAAATTGGTTATTAATTAAAACTTTTTAAAGATAATTGTAGACTGACATGCAAATGTAGGAAACAGTACATGGAAATCCCATGTACCCTTTATCAAGTTTCTCTTAGTGGTAACACCTTGTAAAACTATAGCATAAAATTATAATCAGGATATTGACATTGATATAGTCAAGATACAGAATGATTTTATCCCCACAAAGATCCCTCCTGTTGCCTTTTATTTCCACAGCCAACTATCTCCCACTCAGCCTTCTTTTTCTAAGCTTTGGCAACCACTAATCTGTTTTCCGTTTCTGTATTTTGCCATTTCAAGAATTTATATACTTAGAATCATACAGTATGTAACTTTTGGGGTTGGCTTTTTACACTCAGCATAATTCCCTAGAGATTCAACCCAATTGTTACATGGTTCAATACTTTGTTCTTTTTTATTGCTGAATAGTGTTCCCTGGAATGGTTGTACCACTTTGTTCCACCATTGAAAGACATCTGCGTCTTTACCAATTTAGGGCTGTTATGAAGAAAGTTGCTATGAACGTTTATGTACAGGTTTTCATGAACATGTATAGAATTATTCCTCATTATCAGCATCCCCCTCCAGAGTGGTACCTTTGTTAACAATTGATGAAGCTACATTGACGTATCATAGTCACCAAAAGTCTACAGTTTACATTAAGGTTTACTCTTTGTGGTGTACATTCTGTGCATTGGGGCAAATGTATAATGACATGTAGCCATCTTTATGGTATCATACAGAGTATTTTCACTGTCTTAAAAATACTTTATGCTCTGCCTATTCATCCCTCCCCCCTTGTCAACCCCTGGCAACCACTGATCTTTTCACTATGTCCATAGTTTTGCCTTTTCTGAAATGTCATATAGTTGGAATCATGTAGTATGTAGCCTTTCCAGATTGGCTTTTTTTCACTTAGTAGTAAGAATTTAAAGTTCCTCCATGTTTTTTCATTGCTTGATAGCTCTTTTCTTTTTAGCACGGAAAATATTCCATTGCCTTGATGTACCACCATTTATTTATCCATTCACCTACTGAAGGACATCTTGGTTGCTTCCAAGTTTTAACAGTTATGCATAAAGTTGCTATAAACATCTGCGTGCAGGTTTTTGTGTGGACATAAGCTTTCAGCTCCTTTGGGTAAATATTAAGGAGCAAAATTACTAAATTGTATGGTAAGAATATGTTTCATTTTCTAAGGAGCTGTCAAACTGTCTCCCAAAGTGACTATACCATTTTGCATTCCTACCAGCAACAAATGAAAATTCCTGTTGCACTACATTCTTGCCAGCATTTGGTGTTGCAGTGTTACGAGTTTTGGCTGTCTAATAGGTGTGTAGTGGTATCTCATTATTGTTTTAATTTTCATTTCCCAGATAACGTGATGTTGAGATTCCTTTCATGTGCTTACTTGCCATCTATATATCTTCTTTGGTGAAGTGTCTGTTAAGGTCTTCGACCCATTTTTTAATTGGGTTGTTTTCTTATTGTTGCATTTTAAGAATTATTTGTTTATTTTGATAAATATTCCCCTAATGGTTGTGTTTCTTCTAATATTTTCTCCCAGTCTATGGCTTCTCTTCTCATTTTGTGAACATTGTCTTTCATAGAGCAGAAGTTTTTAGTTTTAATGAGGTCCAGCTTATAAATTATTTCTTGTGTGGATTATGCCCTTGGTGTTACATCTAAAAAGTCAATGCACCTACTCCTATGTCATCTTCTAGGAGTTTTATAGTTTTTGTGTTTAACATTTTGTGCTGTGACCCATATTGAGTTAATTCTTACAAAGAAGTAAAGTTTCTGTCTAGATTCATATTTTGCGTGTGGATGGATGTCCAGTTGTTCTAGTACCATATGTTGAAAAGCCTAATTTTTTGCTCCATTGTGTTGCCTTTGCTCCGTTGTCAAAGATCAGTTGACTATATTTATGTTGGTTTCTTTCTGGGCTCTCTATTCTGTTCCATTCATCTGTTTATCTGTTCTTTTGTCAATACCACAGTCTTGATTACTGTGGCTTTATAATAAGTCTCCAAGTCAGTTAGTATCAGTTCTCCAACTTTGTTCTCCTTCAGGATTGTGTTGGCTGCTTGGAGTCTTTTGTCTCTCCGTAAAAACTTTATTTTTTTAAATTAATTACTTAATTTATGTATTTATTTATTTTTGGCTGCGTTGGGTCTTCGTTGCTGCATGCAGGCTTTCTCTAGTTGCAGCAAGCAGGGGCTACTCTTTGTTGCAGTGTGCAGGCTTCTCATTGTGGTGGCTTCTCTTGTTGTGGAGCACGGGCTCTAGGCATGTGGGCTTCAGTAGTTGTGGCTCACGGGCTCTAGAGCGCAGGCTCAGTAGTTGTGGTACACGGGCTTAGTTGCTCCGTGGCATGTGGGATCTTCCCAGACCAGGACTTGAACCTGTGTCCCCTACACTGGCAGGCAGATTCTTAACCGCTGCGCCACCAGGGAAGTCCCCTCCATATAAACTTTAGAATCAGTTTGCTGATATCCATAGAACGACTTGCGTGAATTTTGATTTGGTTTGCATGAAATCTGTAGATCAAGTCAGGAAGAACTGAGATCCTGACAATATTCAGTTTTCCTGTCCATGAACATGGAATATCTGTCCATTTATATAGTTCTTCTTTGGTTTATTTATTTATTTCATTCAGGGTTTTGTAGTTTTCCTCATGTAGAACTTGTACCTATTTTATTAGATATATCCCTAAGTATTTCATTATGGGGAGTGCTAATGTAAATGGTATTATGTTTTTAATTTCAAGTTTCTATTGTTTGTTGCTGGCATTCAGGAAAGCAATTGGCTTTTGTGTATTTACTTTGTATCCTGCAGCCTTGCTATAATCACTTATTAGTTCCAGGAGTGTTATTTAATCTGCAAGAATTGGGGGATTTTTCAGGTATCTTCTTGTTATTGAACAAGTTTAATTTCTAGTTTAATTCCATTGTGGTCTGAAAGTAGACATTGTATAATTTCTATTCTTTTAAATTTGTTAAGATGTTTATTTTATGGCCCAGATTGTGGTCTATCATGGTGAATATTCCGTGTGAGCTTGAGAAGAATGTGTTTTCTGCTGTTGTTGGGTGAAGTTTCTGTAGGTGTCAATTATACCCAGTTGATTGATGGTGTTGTTGAGTTCAACTGTGTCCTTACTGATTTTCCCTGAGTTATATCTGTCCATTTCTGACAGAAGGGTGTTGAGTCTCTAGCTATATTAGTGGACTCATATATTTCTCTTTGCAGTTTTGTGGTTTTGCCTCACATAGTTTGACACTTTTGTTAGGGGCATACACATTAAAGATCATTATATCTTTTTGGAGAATTGATCCCCTTATCATTATGTAATGTCCTTTATTCCTGATAACTTTCCTGACTTCGAAGTCTGCTTTGTCTGAAATTAATATAGCTACTCCTGCTTTTTTGATTGTTAGCATGGTATATTTTTATACATCTATTTACTTTTAATCTATATGTGTATTTTATATTTAAAATGGATTTCTTGTGCACACATATAATTGGGTCGTGTTTTTAATCCACTCTGACAATTTCTGTCTTTTAATTCGTGCATTTAGACCATTGGTACTCAAAGTGATTATAACTGGAGTAATGTCTACCATATTTGTTACTGTTTTCTATTTCTTGCCCTTTTTTATTCCTGTTTTTATCTTCCACTCTTTTTTTCTGCCACTTGTGGTTGTAATTGAGGCTTTTATGTGATTCTATTTTTTTCTCTTTTCTTAGCGTATAGGTTAAACTTCTTTTTTTACTTTCTTTTAGTGGTTGCCTTAAGAGTTTGCAATATACATTTATAGCTAATCCAGGTCCACTTTCAAGTAACATCATACTACTTCACAGGTACTGTGAACACCTTATAATAATGAAGTTATCCTTATAATAATAAAGTTATCCTAATTCCTTCTTTGCATCTCTTATATCATTGCTGTCATTCATTTCACTTATATATAAGTATACATAAACATATATATACATAAATATACATAATTAAATACATTATTACTACAATTTTGAACAGACTGTTACCTGTTAGATCAATTAAGAATGAGAAAAATAGAAGTTTTTATTTTACCTTAACTTACTCCTTTGATGCTCTTCCTTACTTTACATAGATCTGAGTTTCTGATCCCTTCTTTCTAAAGAACTTTCTTTTTAATTTTTTTTATTGAAGTGTAGTGCTGTGCCAATCTCTGCTGTACAGCAAACTGACTCAGTTCTACAGATATGGACATTTCTAAAGAACTTCTCTTAACGTTTCTTGTACGGCAGATCTGTTGGCAGCAGATACCCCCAATTTTTGTTTGTCCTGCACTTTTGAAGCATAATTTCACAGGGTATAGTATCTAAGTTGGTTTTTCTTTTCTCGCAACACTTTAAATATTTCACTCCACTTTCTTCTTGTTTGCATGGTTTCTAAGGAGAAATCAGATGTAATCCTTTCCTTGGTTTCTCTTTAGGTAAGAGTTTTTCCCCTTTGGCTTCTTTCAAGATCTTTTTTTTAATCACTGATTTTCTGTAGTTTGAAATGATACTCCTGTGTGTAGTTTTCTTGGCACTTATTCTACTTGATGTTCTCTGAACTTTCTGGATCTGTAATTTGGTGTCTGACATTAGTTTGGGGAAATTCTCATTCATTATTGCTACAAATATTTCTTCTGTTCCTTTCTTTCTTCTCCTGCTAGTATTCCCATTATGCATATATTACACCTTCTGTATCGATAGTTGTTCCACAGTCATTGCATATTCTGTTTTGTTTTTTTCTGTTGTTTTTCTCTTTGTTTTCCAGTTTTCAGAGTTTCTATTGATATATCCTCTAGCTCAGAGTGTCTTTCCTCAGCTGTGTCCAGTCTACTAAGGAGCCCATCAAAGGCATTCTTTATTTCCTTTACATTGTTTTTTATGTCTACCATTTCTTCTTGGTTCTTCTCAGGATTTCCATCTCTCTGCTTACATTGCCCATTTGGTCTTGCATGCTGTCTACTTTAATCATTGGGCCCTCAGATAGTTGTGTTAAGTTCCTGGTGTTATAGTTTAAGCACCCCTGCCATGTCTGGTTCTGATGTTTGCTCATTTTCAAATTATGTTTTTTGCCTTTTAGTATACCTTGTAATTGTTTTCTTAATAGCTAGACATAATGAACTGGGTAAAAGGAATTGCTGTAACCGCCCTTTATTAACTTGGTCATGAGGTTGGAGGGGGGAGCATATTTTGCTCTATAAGGTTCTTAAGGTGGGAGCTTATATTATTGATTTGAAACTTTACCTCTTTTTAAATGTATTTTTAGAAACACTCTTTTAGGTGAATCTCACAGATTTTGATATGTTGTCCTTTCATTTTCACCCACTTCAATATATTTTTTTTCATTTCTTTTGAGACTTTTTTCATCCATTGGTTATTCAAAAGTTTATAAACTTGGTTTAGGTTTGAAGTGTATGGGAATTTTTCTGTTAACTTTCTATTATTGATTTCTAATTTTATCCTGTTATGGTTAGAAAACACACTCTGTATGATTTCATTTCTTTTAAACTTGCTGAGCTTTGTTTTTATGGTCCAGGATATGATCTCTCTTTGTGAATGTTCCATGGGCTTTGGAGAAGACTGTAGATTATTTTGTCAGGTGAAATGTTCTATAATGTCAGTTAGATACTGTTGATTGGTGATGTTTTTAGTTCTTCTATATTCTTGTTGATCTTCTGTCTAGTTATTCTATCATAATAACTGAAAAAGAATTTACATCAAGAATAAAGGAGCAACGTAGTAAGGTAGATAGCTGGTGGGAAGCAGCCGCATGGCACAGGGATATTGGCTCGGTGCTTTGTGACAGCCTGGAGGGGAGGGATAGGGAGGGTGGGAGGGAGGGAGACGCAAGAGGGAAGACATATGGGAACATATGTTTATGTATGACTGATTCGCTTTGTTATTAAGCAGAAACTAACACACCATTGTAAAGCAATTATACCCCAATAAAGATGTTAAAAAAAAAAAAAAAGAATAAAGGAGCTCCTAGATATTAACCCAATTGATTTGAAATTTTATATTCATGAAAAAATCTGCATGTGAATGTTTATAAGAACTTTATTCACAATTGCCAAAAGCTGGAATCAACCAAGATATACTTTAATAGATAAGTAGATAAGCAAACTGTGGTGCATCCATACAATGGAATATTATTCAGTGTTTAAAAAGAAATGAGCTATCAAGCCACACACACACACACACCAAAAAAAAAAAACCATAGAGGATCCTTAAGCGCATATTGCTAAGTAAAAGAAGCCAGTCAGAAAAGGATGAATCCTGTATGATTCCAATTTTATGACATTTTGAAAAAAGTAAAATTATAGAGACAGTAAAATGATCAGTGACAGTGACTGCCAGGGGTCTGTGGGGAGAGGAGGATAGATGCATGGATGAGTCACAGCAGATTTTTAGGGCTGTAACACTATGCTGTATGATACTGTAGTGGTGAAATATGGAAACATGACATTATGTATCTGTCAAAACTCACAGAACTTTATATCACAAAGAATGCTTACTATATGCAAAATTTTTATAAAACATTATCTAGACATAAAATAATGCAGACTCTGACAAGAGAATCTAAATGTCTTACAAATACAGGAAACAGTTTCACTAAAGGGAAACTGACACTGAGGGAAAAGACACTGATCTAAATAACTTAGGATATGAGTGGTGTTTATAAGACTGAAGGTGAAAGGAACTATACATAAGCATTTTTGTTGATAATGTTGTAGTCCATGTTGGTGTGCATTAACAATTCTGATACTTTACTGTATTTGTACAGATCTTCCTCAGTTTGACATGGGGTTGCATCCAAAAAAACCTATTCTATTATAAGTCAAAAATGCATTTAATACCTCTAACCTACCAAATACCATAGCTTAGCCTAGCCTATCTTAAATGTGCTCAGAACACTTATATTAGCCTACAGTTGGGAAAAATTATCTAACACAAAGCTTGTTTTATAATAAAGTGTTGACTATCTCAAATAATTTATTGACTACTATACTGAAAGTGAAAAACAGAATGGTTATATGGGTAAAGAATTGTTGTAAGTGTATCATTTTTTACTCTCATGATTGCATGGCTGACTGGGAGCTGCACCTCACTACTGCTGCCCAGCATTAGGAGAGAATATCATACCACATATATTGCCGGAAATATCATACCACATATATTGCCGGAAAAGATCAAAATTCAAAATTTGAAGTATGGTTTCTACTATATGGTTTCTACTATATACATACTAGTATGGTTTCTAGTATATCACTATCACACCATCATGAAGTCAAAAAATCATAAGTCAGAAATCATTGTAAGTCAGAGCCCTTACTGGGATTGAACAATGTAAATGGGTGATGAGTGGTGGGAACCATATTTCTCACTGATACAGTAGGAAATCACATAGTTACAAGCAAGAGGAGGAGGCTAGAATGATCCATGTGGTGAAATGGATCAGAGTTGGAGTAATCAGTATGGATTCATGTTAGGTTTAATATAGATACAAATGAGATATATAGAAATATTTGTAGATATGTATATATATGCAGGTTAGCATGCACATATATATTCCTTTGCTCTGTCAACAGAGAGGACCTAAAAGAAACAACACCCCAGTAACAACAACCATATCTAATGGCTCAGTTCTTGGTTTTGAATACCATTTTCCAATAAACGGAATTTCACCTCAGAGAAATGGTTGATTCTAGGACTGGAGCAAGAAATATACAAAATGACCCTGGAGTATCTTTTAGTGCTTGAAAGTAAGGAAGTGCTCAAAAAATAAAAAATAAAAAACCATATTATGGATGAATGTCACAGGAACATAGGAGCCAACTGACAAAGCTTCTAATGGCCAAAGACAGAACAGTTTGAGCAACAAAATAAAGTAGTATTTGATTATAACCTAAAGTATAAAATAAATATTCAAGAGTCCTTACTGATATCAATAAATAATTGAATAAATTAATAGTGAGGGAAAAGAGACAGATATCTCTTACAGAAGATTTCCAAATAATTTATGTAGACATTCTACCCTCGAGGAGGGGACACGTAACTCCCCACTCCTTGGCATGGGCTGCACACAATAACTTCCTTCCAAAGTGTACAGTATGGAAAGGAGAGGAGAAGAGTAACTTTACTGTGGAGAAATCTCCCAACTGCCTCAGCTAGGTAATCAAGATTAATAACATGCATAAATCATGTTGATTGCATGGACCTTTGCTGTGATGTGATGAAAATAACACCTTACTTCTATGGTCTTCCACCCTAAATCCCATTATGAGAAGCATATCAGGCAAACTCAGTAATGGGGCACTCTACAAAATACCTGACCAACACTCAAAAACTTCAAGAGAGTGTTAGTGGTATAGTGGTGAGCACAGGTGCCTTCTAAAACTGTCAAAAGCATTATAGCCAAAGAAAGCCTGAGAAATTGTCACAGCCAAGAGGAGACATGAAAACTAAATGTAATATGATAATCTGGATGGGAACCTCGAACAGAAAAAGGACATTAGGAAATATGAATAATGTATAGGGGAAGCTGGTTGCAGGGTATATATGGACTCTCTATACTATTTTAATTTTTCTGTAAATCTAAAACTCTTCTAAAGAATGAACTTTATTTTTTTAATAAGTTTAGTTCATTTTATAGGCATATTCTATACAACTTTCAAGGAACAGATCCAATCTTACATAAACTGTTCTCGAGAATAGTAGAAATGTAAACGTTTCCTAATTCATGTTATGAAACTAGGATAATCCTGTTATCAAATCCAGAAAAGGATAGTAGAAAAAGGAAAACTATAGTCTAATGTCATGGTGAACGTAGGTAAAAAACTTCAAAAATAAAATATTAACACAACAAATCCAGCAATGTATAAAAAATGATACATCAAGACCAAGATAGATTTATTTCAAAAATACAAAGATAGTTCAACATTAGACAACTGATTAACATGAGTCACCTATTAACAGAGTAAAGAAGAAAAGCCATGTGGTCTTCTCAATGGGTTCATAAAAAAGCATTTATTAAATTCAACACCCACTTATGAATAACAGCTCTTAGCAATCTGGGATTCGAACAGAGAACTCCCTTAATCTAATCAAGCAAATATAGTTAATAATTAGATGTTAGACTAATAGTCTTCTCTTTAAAGTTAGGAATAAGACAGAGTCCTACTATAACTACTTTTATTCAGTATTGTGCAAAGTAAAAGAACTTGTATAAGCATTGAAAAGGCCAAAACATAGCTTCATGATTATCTGTGTAGAAACTTATAAGAAATCACTAGTCTTTTAGAACCAGTGAAAGAGTTTATCAAGTTTGTTAGATAAAAAATGAAGATAGGGCTTCCCTGGTGGCGCAGTGATTGAGAGTCCGCCTGCCGATGCAGGGGACACGGGTTCGTGCCCCGGTCCGGGAAGATCCCACATGCCGCGAAACGGCTGGGCCCGTGAGCCATGACCGCTGAGCCTGCGTGTCCGGAGCCTGTGCTCCGCAACGGGAGAGGCCACAACAGTGAGAGGCCTACGTACCGCAAAAAAAAAAAAAAAAAAATGAAGATAGATACACCAGTTGTTATCCTATAAACCGAAAATGTTTTTTTCAAAATGGAGTCATTTGTAAGGTTTATTTCTTGTTTATTTCATAATGTGGAGATTATAATGGCACAATTTTCTGAACTTACCTTGTTTCATAAAAATTGAATTAAGTGCATAAATAAATGATCATGACATTGTATTAGATGGTATACGAAAAAGTCCATACCTGCCCTCCAGAAGTTTACAATTCTTAGGCACCCTGCACAAACAGATGGAGGTACATAAATTACAGGAGAAAAATAATAAGCTAAAACATAAATAAACAATGATATACTTATATAGAGTCCCAGTACCTTTCTAAGGGTGGGAAATAAGGATAAATATAGTAGACAGGGAATTTAGAGAAAATCGGTAGGATATCCTTGTCCAAACTGGTCAAGGTGAAATATGAAATTCTTTTTCTTAACTCTGTGGACACCTCTTAGGGCAGGTGGTATTTTCAGAGCTGTTTACAGGATGAGATCAATGAATGGTGGTTAGAATGAAAGAATCTTCCAGTATGACATTGCTTTGAAAAAACTCTTAGAAAATTTAAGTTAAAGTAATTTTACTCCAAGCTTTTATTATGAAAAATAACAAACATATACCAAATAGAAAGAATTTTACAATGAATACCTTTATGTATTCTAACTAAATTCTACGGTTAACCTTTACTATAGTTGCTTTATCACTTATCTATCATCTGTTCATCCCGATGTTTAAAAAAATCCACTTCTGGGTGTTTATCTGAAGAATATGAAATTACAGTATGAAAAGATACATGCATCCTTATGTTCACTGAAGCAATTATTTATAATAGCCAAGATATGGAAACAACCTAAATGCTCATCAATGAATGAATGGATAAGGAAAATGTTTTATTTGTGTATATATGTATGAATACAACACAGCCATAAAAAAGAAGGAAATCATGCCATTTGGGACAACATGGATGGACCTTGAGGGTATTATGCTAAGTGAAATAAGTCAGATGGAAAAAGACAAATACTGTATGATTTTACTTATATGTGGAATCTAAAATATGACACAAATGAACTTATCTATGAAACAGAAACAGACTCATGGACATAGAGAACAGACTTGTGGTTGCCAAGAGGGAGGGGGTTGGGGGCGGGATCAGTTGGGAGTTGGGGATTAGCAGATGCAAACTATAATATAGAGAACAGATAAACAACAAGGTCCTACTGTATAGCACAGGGAACTATATTCAATATGTTGTGATAAACCACAGTGGAAAAGAATATGAAAAAGAATGCATATGTGTGTGTGTGTGTGTGTGTGTGTGTGTGTGTGTGTATAAAACTGAATCACTTTGCTGTACGGGAGAAATTAACAACATTGTAAGTCAACTATACTTCAATTAAAAAAAGAGGGGAGGGCTCCGTTTCCCATGAATGGGGGCGGGCAAATAAATAAAACAAAACCAAACTCATAGATAAAGAGAACAGATTGGTGATTACCGGAGGGGAAGGGGACTTGAGGGTGGGAAAAAATGGGTGAAGGGTGTCAATTATATGTTGATGGATGATAACTAGATTTATGGTGGTAATCATTTTGAAGTTTACACAAATATTGAATTATAATGTTGCACACCAGAAATTTATATAATGTTATATACCATTTTACCTCATTTTTTTTAAAAGTAAATCTTTAAAAATAAAACAAATGCTAAACTAAAAAGAAGACAAAAAGAAAAAACTATGTCAGTATCAAGTTTTGTCAGGATAGACAGCAATACTGCTGCTGATAGGAGTATAAATTGGTACACTATGGAATATGATTTGTTTTTATGTAGTAATGCTGTACATCTGCTTATTATTATGACTTATAAACTCCACATCTGGTGATATTCCCTAGAACAGTAGCTTTCACTTTTTTGACCATGAGCCATACTAAAAAATATACTTCACATTGTAATCCAGTACCCTCACACATAATGTATGTGTATGGCTCTGTGTATGTGGGTATGTATATATGCATATATATGGACACATGTGTTTAGAAGGTACAAGTTTTTGGAAACAATAGTTATCCTAACTACAAGGAAGGCATTCTGATATTTTCTTTTCTGTTTTTTGTATTTGTGTGTGTGTGTGTATGCTACTTAAGACAAATATTTAAGTTGGTGTACTGCTCTACTAATTGGTTTTGACCTGCAAGTTGAAGAACACTGCCTTAGGGAAAGACTTGCACATATATACGAAGAGAAATGTAAAGGAAAGTTAATAGCTGGATTTTTTGTAATAGCAACAAATGGAAGCAAAAAATGTCCATCAGCAGAAGAATGCATAACTATACCACATTTTATTTATCCAATAGAATATTGTACAGCAGTGAAAATGAATGTCAACATGGAGGAATCTCACAAATACATCACTGAGTGAGAAAAACCAAGTTATATAAGAATATATGCCACATGATTCCATTTGTATAAATATCAAAAACATGCTAAACTGAACAATATATTTCTATAAACCTATGTGAAAAAATATTTTTTTAAGTTAACTATGACTGACATATATTCCAACATGGATGAACCTTGAAAACAAAAGAAGCTAATCTCAAAAGGCCACATGTTATATGATTCCATTTATGTGAAATGTCCAGAATATACAGATCTATAGAGACAGAAAGTAGATTAGTGGTTGCTCAGGTCTGAGGGTTGGGAGAAAATGTGGACTGCTGTTAGGTATGGGATTTTTTTTGTGGGGGTGGGGTGGGGTTTAATATAATATTCTAAAATTGATTGTGGTGATGGTTGCACAACTCTGAAATACACTAAAAATAATGTTTTTCACTTTAATGGGTGAGTTGTATAGTATGTGAATCACATCTCAATAAAGGTGTTACAGAAATAAGTAAGGGAATGATTTTTAAATTCAGGAAAATAGTTATCTGAGGAAAAATAGGACTTGAGATCAGGATAAAGCACCCAGAGTCTTTGAAGATATAATAGTCTGTTTCTTAACCTAGACTGTAGGTACATAGGTAGGTTTTTTTCATTATTGTCTGCATTTTATACATACATTACAAACTGTATGTATTTAATACTTAATAAAAATTTCTTTTTAAGGGAAACAAAATGGTATTTTTCGTATTATTTTATATCCATGCCTATTGTGATCAAGTTAACACAGAATATCAAATTTCTGGTATTAATCTAGACTAGGACTTAGTTTTCATCCAAGTATGTCCCATTTTAAAGAATTATTCTCTGTAATTTACAAAAATATATATATTTTAGGATTGAAAGGTTACTGTCTCATTATAGTTTCTGTAAGTCATGAAAAATTAAGACTCTAAGTCTCTGTAAGTCATTTAAAAACTATAGCCTGTCTATTTTCATCACCATTGCAACCATCCTAACTCACCTCTCATATTCCAACATTCTGTTTTCTTTGCACCTCTTCAATCAGTTTTCCACATTGCAGCCCAGAGACATCTTTTGAAAACACAAATATTAGTATGTTATTTCTCTGCTTAAAACTTCAGTGGTATCTCATTTTTCTATGGATAAAGACTGAATTCTGTAAGATTATTTTCCAGGACCTATGTAAGTTGTCTCTGCTGTCAATTTAGCAGCATCTCCCACTGTCTTAACTTGGGCTGCTGTAACAAAGAACCAGAGACTGGGTGGCTTATAAACACCAGAAATTTATTTCTCACAGTCCTGGAGGCTAGAAGTCTGAGAATAGGGGGCCCAGCACGGTCAGATTCTGATGAGAACCCTCTTCCAGGTTGTACACTACTGAGGATACAGAAAAGAACTCACATAGTGACAGGTGTGGTGCTCTATAGTGCTCTTTGGAGTCTCTTCTTTAAGGGCACTAAATCGCATTCATGAGGGCTCTACCCTCATGACCTAATTGCCTCCCCAAGCCCCCAACTCCTAATACCATCATATTGAGGGTTAGGATTTCAATATATGAATTTGGGGAGGATACAAACATTCACTCCATTCCACCCACCTACCCTCATTATTGTTACTACACACAGCAGGTTCTGTCTCTAGCTTCTGAGTCCTTTGTTCGTGCCATTTCCCCTGCCTAGAATGTTCTTCCCACTCTAACTGATAACACCTGTTTTTCAGGTAGCAGCTTAGGTTTTCCTTCCTTCCAGAAGCCTTCCCTAACCATCCCTTGCCCTCCCCCAACTAAGACTAAAGTGCCCTTCTTGTTGTTCCTATAGCTATTAATGTGCCTATAACTTAGTTAACTATCTTAATACTTACTGATATTTTCCTATAAATCTGTAAACTCCCCTAGGGCAACACTGTTTGCTTATTGCCCAGGTTAAGTACTCAGTAAATATTTACTGAATGAATGAATTCACTCTGATAACCATACTTTATATATTTTAGAAGGTGTTTTTAAATAAGAAATTCATGTTAAATTATCCCACAATTAATTAGCAAATAGGTTCATGGTCTTTAGTACTTGTTTTTTTGTTTTTTTCCCCTGATAGCTCTCCATTAGATGAGTTATATTGAAATTAATGACAGTTCAGTCTATCATTTAAGTTTATGCACTAACCAAGTTCACCTGATTTTTAAATATATTCTTTATTTTTTAAAAAACGACTGTTACATTACCATTTAATACTGAATATTTCTGGCTGTTTATGCATCTTCTCATTTGATATCCTTTTTTTTTTTTTTTTTTTTTTTTGCGGTTTGCGGACCTCTCACCGCTGTGGCCTCTCCCGCTGCGGAGCACAGACTCCAGATGCGCAGGCCCAGCGGCCATGGCTCACGGGCCTAGCCGCTCCGCAGCATGTGGGATCTTCCTGGACCGGGGCACGAACCCACGTTCCCTGCATCGGCAGGCAGACTCTCAACCACTGCGCCACCAGGAAGCCCTCATTTGATATCTTTAAAGAAGACAAAAACTAGAATATTCTTTCAAAGGAAATAAACAAAAATCCTATTATTCTATTTCTAATTTCCTTTTTAATTTCTGAGATTTATTTTGTAAGTATAAATTCAGGCAAATATATCTCAAACTTTCATTGAATAAAATGTTGCTATTCTAACTATAATGCTTACAAGAATAATTTATCTTCTGTATCAGACATAGAAATATCTAAAAATGAGAGCTAAAAGGCAAGTAATATCTGTCAAAGTTGGCCGTAATTTATATTTACATATAAAAAACTAGAAGGTAATATACTATTATATACATACCTCGAGGGGGTGTTTTGTGTGTAATGTAAAAATGCCAGTAAAACACATGACATATAACAAGCACTAGTTAAATGTTAGATGTTAAGTTTTTCACAAGTCTTCTCAATCTCATTGCCATATCATTAATAGCAAAAGAAAAAAAAATCAGGTGTTGCCCCCTTTCTCCCTGCAAAAAAAGAAAAGTGAAAAAACAGTAGAAAAGGAAGTAGGATTTCTCTAGAAAAAACAAAGTACTGTATGAGGTACTGAAACAGATACATCATAGAACATATACCAGGAATCATTCAACTTGTATTTAGTGTTTCTATTATCAGACTTTCTTTTCTTTGTATCTTGTATTATGCCCTTCCCATTTATTTTAGACTGTTATTCCTCAAGTAGTGCTTGATTATATTGAACAGAATCCATCAGTGGTCCCTGATACCTTAGGAATACATTCTAGCTCTTTATCGTGAATTTATGACTTTCAGTGTCTAATCACAATATACTTTCTAAGAGAAAAAGGGCCAGGTACTTATTAAGTATCCATTAAGTACCATACTGTACATTATGTATCCACTGTACTATACATTATATGTCAAGGATTATATTAATTCCTACAACAACTCAGATTTTGAAAACTACATTAAAGAGACTCAGTAACTAACGCAAGTTTACACTGATAATAAATAGTAGTACCAAAATTCATAGTTTATCACAGTAGTTCTCAAGCTTTGCCATGGAACAAAATCAACTAGAGAGCTTAGTAAGATACTAAGTGGTAGATCTCACCCCATAGTTTTTGATTCAGTAGGTCAGTCGCAGTGAGGAAAGGAGCAGGGCAGTGTGGAACGTTTTACATTTCTAACAATTTACCAAATGATGCATATATTGCTGGCACAGAGACCACACATTGCAAACTATTAATCTTTCAGACTGCAACATCTTCCCACTGGTACTTCTTATCTCACATTACTCCTCTGAGTACAATGTGCTCTCACTAGATGAAGGACTTAATATACCCAGAAAGTACT
This sequence comes from Grampus griseus, assembly GCF_964374135.1. Classification (NCBI taxonomy): domain Eukaryota; kingdom Metazoa; phylum Chordata; class Mammalia; order Artiodactyla; family Delphinidae; genus Grampus; species Grampus griseus. The sequence goes on along the minus strand of NC_139018.1, from coordinate 35,005,916 downwards.
TGGTGCTATTTTTTTTGGCTCTGTGCTTTTATCTTGTTTTTCCCCTCCACTTAAAACTATCCTCTTTTTCTTGCCCTTCCCCCACTTTCCTACCTGTTGAAATATTTTCCTTTATAAAATCACTCAAGAGCTATCTCTTGCATAAAGACATACTTCATACCCTCCCATAGAAATTTCTTTTATTTTGAACTCATTGTATTTTAGGATAACTTGTGTCATCACCTACTATCTTGTAGTTGTTTATATGCTTTTGTGAATCTGTATTAACATTTGTAAACTCCTTAAGGAATTGGGTTGCATTTATCCCATAATACTTACTGCAGGTCATTTAATAAGTTTTGGAATATGCTAAGAATATGGTGCTTATGTTTTTGAAAACTATTAAGTAAAATAGTGTTTGTAAAAATACTTCATTAACCAAAAAGGTTTATATAAATGAAAAGTACTTTCTTCTTACAATAACTCTGGACGTTCTAGAAATGAAAAAACACATCTCAAAATTAATTTTTTTGTGTGTGTGTGGTATGCGGGCCTCTCACTGTTGTGGCCTCTCCCGTTGCGGAGCACAGGCCACAGGCTCCGGATGTGCAGGCTCAGCGGCCATGGCTCACGGGCCCAGCCGCTCCGTGGCATGTGGGATCTTCCTGGACCAGGGCACGAACCTCTGTCCCCTGCATCGGCAGGTGGACTCTCAACCACTGCACCACCAGGGAAGCCCTCAAAATTAATTTTTAAACACTCAAAGAGAACAGGGAACTAACAAAGAATTTTTGTTAAGTCTTGTCTCATATTTTTGGCAAAATAAAAGGCCAAAGAGATTGAGGGGGGAAAAAACAGATATAATTTCTCATGGCTATATACTAAGGCTTTTAATTATATCACACATAACACATACAGAAATAGTGGTCTAGGTATTATAATTATTATGTACATACAGTACTGGTAGAAGTTTATACCCATAGCTTTATTAACACTGCTATTTGGGTATCAGCCTAGAGCAGATGAAGTATTATTGGAGACATAACAGGACTGGGCTTGATGACCAAAAAGTTGGAATTAAAAGTATTGACTGAATTTTAATTTGTCACTAACCTTGTGGTGGAGGGAGTTAATAAAACTTGGAACATTCTTGGAAACATCCTTGGAAAATAGTTATATTCTTGGAAAATATATTCCATGTTTTGTAATACTTGATAAATTAAAAATGTAGATAGACCCAACATCATTCTAAGTAAGGATAAATTTATGACCACTATACTTAGAAAAAGAAATGACATAAGCACAGTTAGAATGAACTTGCTTCATAAAATTACAAAGATCCCAGAGGCATGTATCAATCTGTACCTAAAAGACAAAACCTCAAAAAAAGACCTTAATGAAACAGAGATAAATGGTTTACCTGAAAAAAAGTTCAAAATAATGGTCATAAACGTGCTCACCAAGGTCAGGAGAACAATGCATGTACAAAGTAAGAATTTCAACAAAGAGAGAATATAAGAAAGTGCCAAACAGAAGTCACAAACCTGAAGAATACAATAACTGAACTGAAAATTTCAGTACAAGGGTTCAACAGCACTAGATAATGCAGAAGCAGGGATTGAGGAACTTGAAGACAGGGCAATGGAACTCATCCAGAAAGAGGAACAGAAAGAAAAAGAGTGAAGATAGCTTACAGGGCTTACAGGACAACATCAAGCAGAATAATATTAACATTTCTGTGAATTCCAGAGAGAAAAGAGGAAGGGACAGAAACCTATTTAAAGGAATAATTAATGGCTGAAAATGTCCCTAACCTGGGAAACAGACATCCAGATCCAGGAAGCCCAGAGAGTTTCAGTAAACATGAATCCAAAGAGACCCACCCACACAAAGACATATTGCAATTACATTGTCAAAAATTGTAAAGACAAGGAGAGAATCTTAAAAGCAAGAAAGAAAAACAATGTTTTATGTATAAGGAAACTTCCATAATACCTTCAGTAGCTTCTTTAGCAGAAACTTTTCAGGCTAGAAGGGAGTGACATGATGTATTTAAAGTGGTGAAGTGAAAAAATTGTCTATCAAGAATACTTTACCCAAGAAAGTTGTCCTTCAGTATTAAAGGAAAGGTGAAGAATTTCCAGTCACGCAAAAGCTAAAAGAGTTCAGCACCACTAGATTGGCCTTACAAGAAAAGTTAAAGGGACTTCTTTAAGCTGAAATGAAAGAGTGCTAACAGGAAAGCATATGAAAATGTAAACCTCACTGGTAAAGGTAAATACATAGTTCAATTTAGAATAGTCTACTCTTGTAATGGCGGTGGATTGACGACTTATCTAGTGTGAAGGGTTAAAGTAGTAAAAGTAACTATAACTACAATAATTTGTTTAGTAATACTCAAAAAGATGCAGATTGCAACATCAAAAGCATTAAACACAGTAAGAGTAAAACTGTAGAGCTTTAGAATGTGTTTGAACTTAAGTTGTTATAAGCTTAAAATAGACATAAATAAAAGTTGTTATCAGCTTAAAATAGACTTATAAATAAAAGATGTTTTACATAAGCTTAATGGTAACCACATAGCAAAAACCTATGGTAGATACACAAAAGATAAACAAAAAGGAATCTAAGCATACTACTACCAAAAAAATCACAAAGGAAGGGAGCAAGAGAAAGAAACAAAGGAATTGTGAAACAGCAAGAAAATAGTTAACAAAATGGCAATAAGTGCATACTTATCAATAATTACTTTAAATGTAAATGAATAAATTTTCCAATCAAAATGTACAGTAGCTGAATGAATTTTTTTTTAAAAAAAGCACCCCACTATATGCTGCCTAACTTCTCACATAAGGATACATACACATTGAAAGTAAAAGGATGGAAAAAGATATTCCATGCAAATAAAAAACAAAAGAAAGCTGGGATAGCTATAATTGTATGAGACAAAATAAACTTAAGCAAAAGACTATATAAGAGACAAAGAAGGTCACTGTATAATAATAAAGGGATCAATCCAACCAGAGGATATAACGTTTGTAAATATTTATGCACCCAGCATAGGAGCACCTATGAATATAAAGTATATAAAGCAAGTATTAACATACCTTAAGTGAGAAATAGACAGTAAATACAATAATTGGAGATTTCAATACTCCGCTTTCATCAGTGGATAGATCATCCAGACAGAAAATCAGTAAGGAAACACTGGACTTAAATGACACTTTAGATCAAATGGAAAGCAAGAGAATACTCATTCTTCTCAAATGCACATAGAACATTCTCCAGAATAGATCACATGTTAAGCCACAATACAAATCTTGAAATTTAAGAAGATTAAAATCATATCAATCATCTTTTCTGACTACAATAGTATGAAACTAGAAGTCAGTTACAAGAAGAAAATTGGAAAATCCACAAATATATGGAGATTCAACAAAATGCTACTAAACAACCAGTGGATCAAAGGAGAAATCAAAAGAGAAATCAAAAAATATCTTGAGACACATGAAAATGGAAATACAACATACCAAAACTTATGCAGCAAAAGCAGTTCTAAGAGGGAAGTTCAGAGCAATCATTTCCTACATTAAGAAAGAAGAAAGAGCTTAAAGAAACAGCCTAACGTTACACTCCAAAGAATTTTTAAAAAATAAAACAGAACTAAGCCTGTAGTTGAAGGAAGGAAATAACAAAGACCAGAGTAAAAAAAATAATAATAATAGGGACTTCCCTGGTGGCACCAGTGGTTAAGAATCTGCCTGCCAATGCAGGGGACACAGGTTTGATCCCTGATCCAGGAGGATCCCACACCCCGTGGAGCAAGTAAGCCCGTGTGCCACAACTACTGAGCCTGTACCCTAGAGCCCGTGAGCCACAACTGCTGAGCCCACTCACCGCAACTACTGAGTCTGTGTGCCTAGGGCCCATGCTCTGCAACAAGAGAAGCCACTGCAATGAGAAGCCTGCACACTGCAATGAAGCGTAGCCCCCGCTCACCGCAACTACAGAAAGCCCACGCACAGCAACAAAGACCCAATGCAGCCAAAAATAAATAAATGTATTATTTTTCTTAAATGACATAGAGACTAAAAAGACAATAGAAATGATCAATGAAATGAAGACCTGGTTCTTTGAAAAGATAAACAAGATAGACAAGGCTTTAGCTTAGACTCATCAAGAAAAAAGAGGACCCACTACTGGGCATATACCCTGAGAAAGCCATAATTCAAAAAGAGTCATGTACAACAATGGTCATTGCAACTCTATTTACAATAGCCAGGGCATGGAAGCAATCTAAGTGTCCATCGATAGATGAATGGATAAAGAAAATGTGGCACATATATACAATGGAATATTACTCAGCCACGAAAGGAAAAGAGATTGAGTTATTTGTACTGAGATGGATGGACCTGGAGTCTGTCATACAGAGTGAATTAAGTCAGAAAGAGAAAAACAAATACCGTATGCTAACACATATATATGGAATCTAAAAAAAAATAAAGGTCATGAAGAACCTACCGGCAAGACGGGAATAAAGACGCAGACCTACTAGAGAATGGGCTTGAGGACACGGGCAGGGGGAAGGGTAAGCTGGGACGAAGTGAGAGAGTCGCATAGACATATATACACTACCAAATGTAAAATAGATAGCTAGCGTGAAGCAGTCGCATAGCACAAGGAGATCAGCTCAGCTCGGTGCTTTGTGACCAGCTAGAAGGGTGGGATAGGGAGGGTGGGAGGGAGGGAGACGTAAGGGGGAAGAGATATGGAGATATATGTACATGCATAACTGATTTACATTGTTATAAAGCAGAAACTAACACACCATTATAAAGCAGTTATATTCCAATAAAGATGTTAAAAAAATAAAAAAAGAAAAAAGAGGACTCATAAATAAAATTAGAAATGAAAGAGGAGACGTTACAACTGATACCACAAAAATACAAAGACTCTACTGTGTACAAAGAGACTGCTATGTACAATTATACACCAACAAACTGGACAGCCTAGAGATATGGAAAAATTCCCAACATCCACAAATCAGTGAGTATGATAGACCACAGTAACAGAATGATGGGTAAAAATCATACGATCATCTCCATAGATGCAGAAAAAAATTTGAGAAAATTGAACATCCATTCGTGATGAGAATTCTCAGCAAAGTGGGTATAGAGGGAACATACCTCAATGTAATAAAGGCCATATGTGACAAGCCCACAACTAACATACTCAATGGTGAAAAAACTGAAAACTTTTCCTCTAAGATTAGGAACAAGACACGGACAGCCACTCTTGCCACTTTTATCCAAGATAGTAATGGAAGTCCTAGCCAGAGCAATTAGAGAAGGAAAAGAAATAAGTCACCCAAATCAGAAAGGAAGAAGTAAAATGTCTTTCTTTGCAGATGACATGATATTATATATAGTATACTCTACGGACTTCACCAAGAAAAAAAAAAAGTTAAAACTAATAAATTTAGGGCTTCCCTGGTGGCGCAGTGGTTGAGAGTCCGCCTGCCAATGCAGGGAACACGGGTTTGTGCCCCGGTCCGGGAAGATCCCACATGCCGCGGAGCGGCTGGGCCCGTGAGCCATGGCTGCTGGGCCTGTGTGTCCGGAGCCTGTGCTCCGCAACGGGAGAGACCACAACAGTGAGAGGCCCGCGTAGCGCAAAAAAAAAAAAAAAAAAAAAAAAAAACTAATAAATTTAGTAAAGTTTCAGAGTACAAAATCAATATATAAAAATCAGTTACATTTCTATGCACTAATAAATTATCAGGAAGAGAAATTAAGAAAACAATCCCATTTACAATTGCATCAAAAAGAATAAAATACCTAGGAATAGATTTAAGAAATTGAAAGACTTGTACACTGAAAACTATAAAACATTGATGAAAGAAATTGAAGAATTCTCAGAGAAATGTATATATCATTCAAACATGAAGTCAAAAAGGAAACATAGTCCTTAAATGAAACAGTGGACTTAAGATATTTATACAGATCATTTCATCCAAATGCAGCAGACTACATATTCTTCTTAAATGCACATGGAACATTTTCAAGAATATACCATATGTTGGAACACAAAAGAAGTCACAATGAATTTAAATATTGAAATCATATCACGCATCTTTTCCACCGCCATGGCATGATCAACTATCAATACAAGAAGAAAGCTGGAAAAATCGCAAATATGTGGAGACTAAACAACATGCTACTGAACAACTATTGGGTCAATGAAATCAAAAGGAGAAATCAAAAAATACCTGAACACAAATAAAATGAAAATGCAACATATCAAAATCTGTAGGATGTAGCAAAAGCAGTACTTACAGGAATGTTTATAGCAATAAGGCCTACCTTAAGAAACAAGAAATATCTCAAATAAACAGTCTAACATTACACCTAAAGAAACTAGGGTGGGGGGAAAGAACAAAGTCTAAAATCAATATAAGGAAGAAAATAAAAATCAGAGCAGAAATAAATGAAATAGAGACTAAAAAAGGCAATGGGAAAAAAGTCAATGAAACTGTTCCTTTAAAGAGATAAACAAAATTGACAAACCTTTAGCTAGACTCACTAAGAAAAAAGAGAAGGTGTAGATAAATAAAATCAGAAACAAGGAAAAATTACAGCCAATATCACAGAAATACAAAGGATCATAAGAGAATACTGTGAAAAGCTATGTATCAACAAATTGGACAACCTAGAAGAACTGGATCAATTCTTAGAATCACACATTCTTCCAAGACTGAATCATGTGAAATAGAAAATTTGAATATATCAATCACTAGTAGGGAGATGGAAACAGTAATCAAAAACCTCCTAAGGAACACATCCAGGACCAGACAACTTAATTGCTGAATTCTACCAAACATTTAAAGACTTAATACCAATTCTTCTCAAACACTTCCAAAAACTAGAAGAGAAGGGAACACTTCATAACTCTTTTTATCAGGCCAACATTACCCTAATACCAAAACCAGACAAGAACAACACACAGAAAAGAAAATTACAGGCCAGTATGTCTGACAGACATAGATGTAAAAATTCTCAACAAGACATTAGCAAACTGAATACAGCAATACATTAAAAGGATCATACACCATGATCAAATGGGCTTTATTCCAGGGATGTAAGGATGGTTCAGTATCCACAAATCAATCAACATGATACAACACATTAACAAACATGAAGGACAAAAATCATGATATATCAACAGATGCCCAAAAAACAGCATATGACAAGAGTCAACACCCATTTATGATTTAAAAAGAAAACTCAATAAAATGAAGGAGCATACATCAACATAATAAAAGCCATATGTGACAAACCCACAGCTAACATCATACTGAATGGTGAAAAACTGAAAATTTTTTCTCTAACATTTAGAACAAGAGAAGGATACCTACTCTTGCCACCTTGCCACTCTTACTCAACATAGTACTGAAGTCCTAGCTAGAGCAATTAGGTAAGAAAAATCCAGATTGGAAAGGAAGAAGTAAAACTGTCACTATTTGTGGATAACATGATTTTATATATAGAAAACCCTAAAGATTCTACAGAAAAACTATTAGAAATAATAAATGAATGCAGTAAAGTTGTAGGATACAAAATCAGCATGCAAAAATCTGTTGCATTTCTGTACACTAAGAATGAACTAGCATAAAGAGAAATTAAGGAAACATTTCCTTTTACAATCAAAACAAAAAAAATAAAATACCTAGTAGTAACTTAATCCAAAGAAGTGAAAACTATAAGACATTGTTGAAAGAAATTGAATAAGACACAAAGAAATGGAAAGATAGTCCATGCTCATGTTACAAAAATTAACATTGTTAAAATATCCACATTACCTAAAGCAACCTATGGATTCAGTGAAGTCCCCATCAAAATACCAATGACATTTTTGATAGAAATAGAACAAAAATCCTACAATTTATATAGAACTGCAGAAGACCCTGGATAGCCAAAGCAATCTTGAGAAAAATGATCAAAGTGGAGGTATTACACTCCCTGATTTCAAATTATACTACAAAACAATAATAATCAAAACAGCATGGTACTGGCAGAAAAACAGACATAAATCAATGGAACACAATTGAGAGCCCAGAAATAAACCCATACATATATGGACAATTTACAACAAAGGAGCAAAGAACATACAATGGAGAAAGGACAGTTTCTTCAATAAATTGTGTTGGGAAAACTGGATAGCACATGCAAAAGAATGAAACTAGACCCTATCTTACACCATACACAAAAATTAACTCAAAATGGATTAAAGACTTGAATGTAAAACCAGAAACCATAAAACACCTAGAAGAAAACGTAGGCAGTATACTTTTCACATCAGTCTTAGCAGTCTCTTTCTGGATATGTATCCTCAGGCAAAGGAAACAAAAACAAAATTAAACAAATGGGACTACATCAAACTAAAAAATTCTACACAGCAAAAGAAACCATCAACAAAATGAAAAGAAACCCTACCAAATGGCAGAAGATATATGCAAATCATGTATCCATAAGTGGTTAATATTCAAAACTATAAACAACAATTTTTTTTAATTAAAAAATGGGCAGAGGATCTGAATAGACATTTTTCCAAAGAAGACATACAGATGGCCAACAGGCACATCAGAAGATGTTCAACATCACTAATTCAGGAAAAGCAACTCAAAACCACAATGAGATATCATCTCACACCCATTAGAATGGCTGTTATTGAAAACAATAACAAGTGTTGGAGAGGAGATGCAGAAAAGGGAACCCTCATACACTGTTGGTGGCAGTGTACATTAGTGCAGCCACTGTGGAAAAAAGTATGGAGGTTCCTAAATACATTAAAAATAGAAGTGTCATATGATCCAGCAATTCGACCTTTGGGTATTTATCCAAAGCAAACAGAATCCCTATCTCAAAAAGATATCTGCACCTCCATCTTTACTGCAGCATTATTTACAATAGCCAGGACATGGAAACCAACTAAGTATCCATTGATGGGTAAATGGATAAAGGAAATGAGGTATATATATGCTATAGAACATTATTCAGTTATAAAAATAAGAAAATCTTGCTACTTGTGACAACATGAATGGACTTTGAGTCCATTGTGCTAAGTAAAATAGGTCAGAGAAAGACAAATACTATGTGATCTCACTTACATATGCAATCTAAAAATAATCAACTCATAGATACAGAGAACAGATTGGTGGTTGCCAGAAGCAGGGGTTGCTGCGTGGGTAAAATGCGTGAAGGTGGTTGAAAGGCACAAATTTCCACATATAAATCCTGGGGATGTAATGTACAGCATGTTGATTATAGTTAATAATATTGTATCGTATAGTTGAAAGTTTCTAAGAGAGTAGATTGTAAGAGTTTTCATCACAAGAAAAAAATTGTACTGTGTGTTGTGGTGGATATTAACTTATTGTGATAATCATTTCACAAAGTATACACATATCAAATAATTATGTTGTATACCTAAAACTAATACAATGTTATTTGTCAACTATATCTCAATTAAAAAGAAAAGCGTATGGGGCTTCCCTGGTGGCGCAGTGGTTGAGAATCCACCTGCCGATGCAGGGGACACGGGTTCGTGCCCTGGTCCAGGAAGATCCCACATGCCGCAGAGCGGCTAGGCCCATAAGCCATGGCCGCTGAGCCAGCATGTCCGGAGCCTGTGCTCCGCAACGAGAGAGGCCACGACAGTGAGAGGCCCACATAACGCAAAAAAAAAAAAAAAAAAAAAAAAAGAAAAGCGTATGGAAAGTTTTAAATAGCTATGAACACTTTGTGAATAGGACAAGAAAAAAACAATAAAATAAAAGACAATTTTAGGTTATTTCAAAGAGTTAAAGTAATTAAAGAAGAAACTCAATCAGAAGTTTTAGGAAAAGATTCTTATGTGGCTTACAATCTAAGTTGTGAAATTTTAGAAATAGACTAATCTAATCTAGTCCTTTTGTTTTCAAATGATGGAAATGATATCATTACCAGGTCAAAGTAACACAGCCAATTATTGGAAGAGCATGATTTGAACTCTCATGAAATCTAGGCCTTCAACTCTTTTTTTTTTTTTTAAGATGTTGGGGGTAGGAGTTTATTAATTAATTTATTTATTTTTGCTGTGTTGGGTCTTCGTCTCTGTGCGAGGGCTTTCTCTAGTTGTGGCAAGCGGGGGCCACTCTTCATTGCGGTGCGTGGGCCTCTCATTATCGCGGCCTCTTGTGTTGCAGAGCACAGACTCCAGACGTGCAGGCTCAGTAGTTGTGGCTCACGGGCCCAGTTGCTCCGCAGCATGTGGGATCCTCCCAGACCAGGGCTCGAACCTGTGTCCCCTGCATTAGCAGGCAAATTCTCAACCACTGCGCCACCAGGGAAGCCCATAGGCCTTCAACTCTTTATTCCAGTTTCCCATGCTTTTCCACTATTTATGTTTCTTATCTAACCACTTGGTTTAAAAGTGGCCTGAAAATTTACAATGATCTCTGAAAGACCTTTCTACTTTAAATTGACACATTATCAATGAATCAGTTAACAGCTGAGCTCTCTAAACTCTCCCCAATGCTGTTGATTTATGAGAGACCTGTCTTACTTTAAAACTTATAGACTTCCTGAGAAGCAAGAGTTTAAACATCTCACTCAACTCATGAGTGCTTTATATGTTAGACTTTTGAACATAGATATTACTCTACTAGTCATTTTTAATATGCTATCTCATTGAATTCTTAGAACTGTAAGAGATATGAAAAAGTTGAAGTTAGAGGAAGAAGATAATTTGGCCAGTATTTCTTTAAAGTGGCTAATTTATTCTGATTTCATGTTCAGTGCATTTTTCAAATCCCCTGCACTAACCATTATTATAAAAATCTCAGCCAGAGTGAGTGCCCAATTTGTATAACAATTGGTGAATCTTTAGCTATAACAACTTTATTCCTAAAACAGTTGTTCACATATAAAGTACAATGATTGATCTTTGTTGTTGAATGTATTTAAACCAACTATCATTCTAATTCAGTATTCATCAGGTTTCTCTTTCCTTCCAGGCCTGTATGTGGAATCAGAGGGAAAACTCTGATAATTAACTTGCCAGGTAGCAAGAAAGGATCTCAGGTAAGCTATCTTGAGATTTATATGGTTTAGTGTAAGAAATTTTGGCCACTGTGAGAGCCAAACAAAAAGTTGGAGCACTCCACAAGACTACCCTCACTTCTGACACCAATTACAGTTCAATGCCTTCCCCAAACCACCCTCAGTTTCAGTAATTCACAAGATGGATTCAGAGAACTCATTGAAAGGTGGTATACTCATGGTTATGGTTTATTACAGGGTAAGGATACAGATTAAAATCAACCAAGGGAAGGAGTACATAAGACAGAATAAAGGAGAGGTACCAAATGGAGAGCTTCTAATATCTTCTTCCTGTGGAATCATGAACACATTGCTCTCCGGGCATCAGTGTGTAACAGCACAGGGATTATTGCTTATCAGGGAAGCTCTAAGCCCTTAGCATCTGGAGTTTTTATTGAGGCACATCATATACTGTCCATATACCTGTAGTCTCCAACACTTTCCAAAGGCAAAATTGATACCACATTTCCCAAAGCCCCCATCATAAATCACAGTTAGACTGTCTGGTGGCCAGAGTTTCCAGACAAACAAAGACACTCCTTTCATTTCCCAGTAACTGAGGGCAAAGGCCAGACTCTCTTTGGGTAAGGTTAATTCTGTATTACACAAGCTACCCCCTGGCCTCTGGCCAAGGCTTTCTTACAACAAAACAATCATATTTGTATGGCTGGCCATCTGTATTTAGTATAGCATGTATATTATAGACACAACATCAGTAGCAGTGTGAATATGCCTAAGATTTGGAGGAGCCAGAGTGGGATAGGAATAAATTTAGAGAAACATGTAATTCATCCTCTAAAGCCATTATACAAATTTTCATATTTTTGTACTCATTTACTAATTTTCCATCTTGATCTACTATTATTTGTGCCCTATGATACATTCTCACAGCTATTTACCATAGAAATTAGCTCTCTTGCTCAGACCAATCATTTCCCATTGGTATTGCGTATTGAGGAGGCTTTAATTCACATTCCCAGTATATATCACTATCAATATCAGCATTATAATCTTATTAACAATGCCTGTATTATAACATATCATAGTATATTAGTAAATATAACCTGAAAAATAAGAGTCAAAAGATACTGGCACATTACTGGAGTCCTACACAGACATTAACAGTTATCCTAGTCGTCATCATATCATATGATCAAAACATGTCCCAGAGCAATGTTCCTCAGGTTTACAGACTTGTCAGGTTCCAAAAGCAGGAGTAGTCTCAGCAACATATGGCTTTTCCCTTTCTGGCATCTGCTACAGCTGAGCCAAGAAACAATATCGTCTTTGTTCTAAGCTTCTTTTGAGACACCAAGGTAATACTGGATTTCCTTTGTTGCATAACGCATTTACTCATTCCTTTACCTTTAACTGCCATTCCTCCTTCTCTCCATTTATACTCAGACATTTCCTTTGAACATCTTTGAATGAGACCGTTGGTTTGGCCACTGGGCTGGCCCAGATTGCCATTAGTAATACTAGTTTAGCAAGTACTTCCCACTCAGTCCATTTCATTCATATAAGATAAGATTAAGGTTACATAGGTACCGTGCTAGTAGGCAGTCTGAAACACCAGGCAATATAACTGCATTTACTGTCAAGCCCAATTTGACCAGATGGAGTAAGACATAGTCTACACCATCAGGCCCTTAGGAATTCTGACATAAAGATTTAAAAGTATAGTTACGGTTTGGGCTTAAGAATCATCCCTGCTTCTGGCACCCACAGTTGCAGCCCTGGTCCTAGGACCATTGCATCAGGTAGAAAAGAAGAAAGTTGAGGTGACGTGGGGAAAAACGAAAAAGGTTAACCGTAAAGAGAAAAGTATAGTTATACAAGCATCCTTTGCCATCCCCTCTTCCCAGAAAAGTAGAGGAATCTGTCTAGAAGGAACTCTCACTTAGCCTCCCTATTGTTGAGTGTGATCACACACTAATGAAGGCTTCATGACTTTATCTCCTCACATTTTAGACAACAAATATTTCAATTGCCCATTTCAATTTTCTATCATATTTTTGCTCTGAGGATGAAAGTGTTCCTTGGTCTGAAGAAATGTGCCTCCATGGTCATTGATACAATATCTTCTTTTCTGGTCCTTTTATAGTACGTTGAACATTTGCATCTACTCTGGGATAAGCAAAGCTCATACCAGAGTAAGTGTCTATACCTGTTAGGACCCATTTGTAGCCTCCAGGGACTAAAAGCATCAGTCCAACATGACAGCTATGTGTAGGACTTTTCCCCTGTGGAATTTGCTGCATAGCCCTCTGCCTCTGTGTCTCTCTTTTTAGCAGACAAAACAGTTCTTATTGGCATTTTGTGTCTCAGAGTGTAAGAGGAATATATCTAGATTCAGCCCATCTCTGCATTGCTACAGACCTCCAGTGTCCACTCATTTTATGGACCCAGGTGGCCATCTCAAGCAAGTACACCAGGATATCTGCTCGCCAGTACCAATCAACTTCCAGTTCTGGAAGGGAATTCTTCTTGTGGGCATTAACATAATCTACTTTAATATACCCCTTACGTTCCCAGAGTGATTTCCACAGGGCCATGTCCCATACAGGTATTCCTTTAATAGACCAGTTTTCCATTGCCCATCTGCCTGACCATACGGCCAGGCCATTTGGACACTTCCCGTGACTCAGTAAAAACCCAAACATAGGTGCAAACATGTAGTTCAGCCCATCGAGCTGATTTGTTTTTACCTTCTTCAATCAGAGTGGCGGCCTTCCAAACAGGATGCTGTCCCTTCACCTTGGAATTGCCATCCATAAACCAAGCAGCTCTTTGTTGATCAATAGAAAGCTGTTTATAGGGCACCGCCCAAGTGGCCCAAGTGGCCATAGGATCCAGCAGCTCCTCAGGTGGTTCCGAAGTCAGCCCTAGGTGAAAAGAGGCTGCCTGCTCGTGAGTACCTCCTTGCATTCTCCTGGTAGCATGATTCTATATGCAACATTTCCATTTTATTATGGAACTCTCCTGGGCATTGCCATCCCCATTAGAGCTTTTCTCTGAAATTACCCAAGACCTTTTGGATATTTCAGGTTTTAGGATTATTTTGTGTCCTTTAGTTATAAAGGCAGTCTCAGTTAAAGTCAAATAGCAAGTAGTAATTGTCTCTCAAATGGAAATTTTCTGGTCCAAAATCCCAGCAGTTGTTGTTGGGTGGCACTCAGAAGTTTTTGCTATAAGCCCAGTCTGCACTCCACACAGGGCTTTTGTACAGCAAATTAATGAACTGTGTGGGCCCATTTAGCATGTCCAATTATATTGGTGGAAGAGTGGATTTACATGCCTGCTGTTTTACAATATGAGGTAGAGGACGAATTCTCCAGTCAGACACAACATCCATGCCCATAATACATTCAGGTAAAGGAGATTCACCACTTCACATGAAGTTCACTTTCCAAACATTCTGATTCTTATCCAAACATTCACCTTAATCCCATCAACTATTGCATTCCTATATCTTCCCATTCTAACTGTACCCCCTCCCCCATTAGGATCTCAACAGGTTGTAGAATCACAGTACATGAAGCTCCCATGTCAAGGAGTTCCAGAAAAGTCTCTTCTCTGTCTCCTGATGATTTTAGCCATTTGTGTGCATATGGCCTTGGAGTTTAAGGCCTGGGTTGGGTCAAGGGATCCATACCCTTTTGTCAGACCTTATATTGATTAGATTATGGGTCCATCACTTAAGGTGATTAAAGGTAAGGTTTCTTTGCTTCCTAGCTTTTTTAATTGCTCCAAACCAGGGTAAATAGAGATTTGTTTAGGACCCCTTAATGTTAGGAGACCAGTAGGGTCTCCAGTCTGTCTATTCAGCCCACAGCAGTGCTTCTTTAAGACCTCTGTTTTGTCCCCATCAATGCTCACTTTTTTCATACATTTCTTAATAACCATTTAAATATTTCCACCCTGCTAGGACAAGTCCCTTGAATCTCTTGTTTCTTTTTCCCCATTTTCTTATGAATCAGTCCAACTTTATTTACTGTTTATTGCTTCAACATAAATTTTTCCTTGGGAAGCAGCTCTGAGGCTAGCAGCTATATGTCAGACCATTCAGAATCCAAACTTGGCCCAGCCTCAGGATCCACCCCAACATTCTCCATTACTTTTGTTTTAGCTAGTACAGATACCATTAACCAAGAAATTGTGTGTTTACTTTGTTTTTTATCATTTTGCATTTCTTATGCTTTGACATAACTCCTTAGGAGTTAGATCTTTCATTTTAAAACTTCATTGCTAATTTTATCTCCAGTAACTAACTACAGTACAGCTGCAGTTCCATACTGTGGGTGACCCTGTGTTCATCTAGGCTCTAAAGATTCGTTATCCACCACCCTCTCTTCCTTCCTCTTCCCAGATCACAAGTTTCAGTGAGTCAGGGTCTTTCTATCAAATCCCACTTCTTAACACCAACTGTAAGGAGTTTTGACCAACTGCAGAAGTTAGCCAGCTACAAAGTTGGAGCACTCCATAAGACTGCCCTCATTTCTGACACCAATTGCAATTGAGGGGATTTCTAAAATCACCCTCACTTTTAATAATTCACAAGAAGGACTCACAGAACTCACTGAAAGCTGTTATACTTATGGGTATGTTGTATTACAGGGAAAGAATACAGGTTGAAATCAGCCAAGGAAAGAAGCACATATGGCAGAGTCTAAGAGAGGTACCAAACAGGGAACTTCTGGTCATCCTCTTCCATGGAATCATGGAAGCATCACCTCCTCTTAGCCACAATATAAGACAGTATACACAGAGTATTGGTAACTATGTACATTCTCCTTTGCCTTTGGTGTTCAGAGTTTTTATTAGGATTTGATCACGTATTGCCCACATGGTTGACCTTTAGTCAGCCATTCCCAGTTCTTTCCAGAGGCAAAACTGATACAGTGTTTCCCAAAGCCCTCATAGTAAACCACGTTGTTAGACTGTGCAGTGGCCAAAGCCCCCAGGCAAACAGAGACACTCTTATCAGGCATGACATAACAAGGAACTAGAGATCACCTCCCAAAAACTAAGAGTAAAGACCAGACCTCTCTTTGATTAAAGTTAAATTCTTCACTATACAATTTTTTCCAGTAGGTTAAAAGATTAGATACCTTCCAGGTAGTCCATAAATTGTAAGATATTTCTTTACATATTAGAATTTAAGGTAAGTTACTGTAAATGTAAAAGAGAAAGACCTCTGCTCAAACATATTCCCCAAACATATCTGGCCTTATGTTCTGATTTTAAAATTCTCACCTATTTTCTTTTGGTGATACAATATAGGTAATAATGGATATATTTTGAGCATTAGCTGCCTGTTCTCCTTGCTTGGCACCCTGCAATAAATGCAGTACTTTCCTTCACTGCCCCCTAAAAGAAAGAAACCAAGAGACTATATTGACTTTTATGCTGTACAAACTTATACCTATTTTTACATATTGTACAACGTTGTCTAGCTGTACATTATGACTGTAGTCAGAACTTATCTCTCTGAATAAAATAGTTCAGTACTCAATTGGTTTGTTAGTTCTAGTATCCTTCTCTAACCAGAAAGGTAAAAATTCTTACCTGCTCTCTCATAATGTATCTTTAAACCCCAAAGTTGTATAGAAATTTTACTTAAAAAAAAAAAATGTGATGTGTGCTTATATAGTGTAGTTCTTCAGCTTATGGAGAATACCGTAATATATACCATTCTTACTTCATATTTTGCATTGCAAAGACAATACATTAAATATGATTCTTTCTTAAGACAGATGGAGAGAAAATCACAAATCCAAAATCACAAACACATTTGATTGCTGCCATTTTGTATGCCTATAAAAATGCTTTATCTTCATTTTTTTTCTTCCTCTTGCATACAGGAATGCTTTCAGTTCATACTGCCAGCCCTACCTCATGCCATTGACCTTTTACGTGATGCCATTGTAAAAGTAAAAGAAGTGCATGATGAACTTGAAGATTTACCTTCCCCACCACCACCTCTTTCCCCTCCTCCCACAACTAGCCCCCATAAACAGACAGAAGACAAAGGGGTTCAATGTGAAGAAGAGGAAGAAGAGAAGAAAGACAGTGGTGTTGCTTCAACAGAAGATAGTTCTTCATCACATATAACTGCAGCAGCCATTGCGGCCAAGGTAAGTCTGCTGAGAGAGACCCAGAGATCTAAAGGACCCACAGGTAAATGTATGGATTTCATCTCTCTTTCCATCCCATTCTTCCATAAGTTAAGTACCACTTCAGGGCATCCTTTAAAAAGAACGGGGATATTCATGACACTCCACAGCTATATTCCCTCCATTATGTAGAGTTCTTGAAAGCATTGAAGTTTTATTCTGAGTTCTGAGGCATTAAAAATTCTGCTGTTATCTACTGAAGTGATAGCTCCAATGATAAACAATGTGACATTTAAGAACTCTTTGAAGATGTCATTTTTGTGATCATAGTAAGTATACAATGTTCATGTATTCAGAACATCAAATATTCACAAATTCTTAGAGGAGCACCAAACTGAAGGTAAGATACCTAAGGTGGTTCAAGAAATTAGCTGAGGAAGATTAATAAATATTTTTTTTAAAGACAAGGCTTTTCAGCAGTTAAGTAGCACTTATTTAACTATTGGACACAAATTACTCCAGTCATAAAGAGAAGAAATGGATGTAAGATATTCATGTTTTTAATTTAATAAAGTAATAAATATTATTAAAACAGCATCAAAGTGTTACAAGTTCTCTTTGAACAATTCTGGGAGTAAATATAGTACCATGAAGTACTTCAGTAAATTTAGTTATCATCTTAAAGTCACAGAACATGATTTATATTATTATCCATATCTAGTATAACCCACCTTGTACACTTTAAAATCTTCAGACAGTAGCATATCACTTCTGGGAGTAATGATTGTTCATTGAGAGTGTAAAGATTGAAAATCTAATCACTATATGAAGTGATTTTTAAACTTTATGGCTCATCCAGATACTTTGGGTATGAGCATAGCATGAGAGGATTTTTTTGACAATGTATATATTGGAAAGGATCATAGAGATCCTTTGGAAGTGTCCATTCAGACAACAAGTAGGTGGTTCTTTCACTGAAGATGGGATTATTCTGTCTCCAGATCCATTCAGTGATCCATTAAGTCCTCACTTAAGGCTAGTAAGTAATTGTTGTGTGTGAGGTTTGTTCTGTTTTTATGGAAATGATTGATGAAATACATTATTAAATCATCGTATGTTCTCTTTCTTTTACTCTTAATTAAAAGAGTTAAAAGTACCATCAGTTTCAATCTTAAAAAAAGCTTGTACCATTTGAAATCTAAGCTAATTTTGTCATTCTTCATTTGAAAATTTTTGACATTCCATTGTTCCATTTGTTTTCACCCTTTTTCCTTTCCAGTCATTTTGCTTGTATAGTTTCATGTTTTCCTGTCACTATATTCATAGTTGTTATGTGTTGTGCATTAGAAGCATCCATTCTACACCAGTCCTGCTGTTCTCATGGCACACGGTGAGCAGCCCATCCCTGGTCTCATCAGTTATTCCCATGATGCAACAGGCAGTGCAGAGGAACCGGTAAGACAAGAGGCTTTTGCATTAATGATTTTGCAAGCATACAGCCTACCTCCTATCCTTGGAGGTAGGCTATAGCATATGACGGAAGATGTGTTTTACTCTGAAAGACCTTCACTAGTGCTTTTTTGGGAAAGTGTTAAGTGCCACTGACTATCTTCCATCAAGGAATTTAATAGAGTTTCTCCTGTACCTAAAGTACTCTAACATCATTAAGATTTTGTAGTATGTGGCAATGAACTTTCATCACATAACTTTCAAGAAATTCATTGCTCAGAAGTTATCTTTTTCTTTAGTAATTTCATCACATACCTTAAAATAAATTGCCTAGCTTAATTAAGATAATCCCTTAAGAGGATCACATTAAGTTTTAATATCCAAACAGATTGGTCAAGATAATATTTAATTTGTATTAATCTTGCTTTTTTTCCTTATGATTTTGCATCTTTTTTTCTTTTCTTTCACTATGTTCTCATTACAACCGTTTAGAAAGTTGAGTCTTTGTACAAATTCTGATATTACTGATCTTCATATAGAAACTTTTAAGGGTGTTTATCACTTCTTTCAGTCATTGGCTGAATGATACTTTGTAAAAAGTGTCAGGCTAGGAAAGATTAAACTGATAAGTATAGCTGAATAAGCAGTGACAATTTAGACCATGGCTGCAAAAGAAACCTCAGTCCCTGATATGAATATAAAATGAGAAGGAAAAAGAAAAATAAGTAATAAGTGTAATTTTGTTTTTAATCCTTAGGAAGAAAAAACACCCAGGATTTCAGGGGGATGCAGGGAGGAAAACTAGTATCAGTCGACCCTTAGGAGCTAAACTACCAAATGATGACTTTAACGCTTATATTCAACAAGCCATGCCTGGTTGGAAACAAACTTAGCTGAGTCAAAGGCCAAGTAGAAAATGTAAATATTGATTAATAAAATTATTAATGAATTCCAGTTGACAACTGAATTCTCCAGCTATAGCTTTGCTGTAACTTATAAACATTCCAAAGCATACCAAACTGTCTTTTGTATTCTCATATTATAAAGCAGCCACAGCAACTACAATAATTATCCTGGTTTTCAAACTAAAATATTTGGAAGTTTTGTATTCATAACCAAGCTTTTAAGTTATCATATTCTGAGTTTCGTATTATTACACAGAAAATGATTTGAATAACTCTTCAATAGTTAGCTCCTAGTGATCTGAATACTGGTTATTGCCAAACTGATCAACTTGCTTTTTCAGGAAACAAGGAGGCTTGAGAAGTGCTTCTCATAATGGATATTTGTTAGTTGCCTCTCCAGCAGCCAGTTCCCATCCCTCTTTCTAACACTACACTGCATTTCCCAGTCATATAGTTTGGGTGAGATTGACTAATCCTCCAGGGTAGGTGGCTTAGTATAATCAGCATATCTATTTCACATAACCACAGTTTTTAGTTCAAGGAACACATAATTCAGGTCAATAGGAGCAAGTGGGTCTCATCTCTTAGATTTTATTTGAGTGACTAGGAACATAGACTCTCTGTTTCCTATTGAATATGAATGAGGAAATATACAACTCAAAGAATTCCTATCTTGGAACCATGAAAGTAATGCCTGCCAATAATGGAGCCAACTGGAAAGAAGCATTCCTAAGAAATGGGAGAGAAAGAGAGGTACTCGGTCCTGTCACATTTTTCGACCACTTACTCCAGCCCCTGTTGAACTATACCCGCCTCTTGACTTTTCAGTTACCTGAGCCAATACGTTACTTTGAAAAAGCTAATTAGAGATAGAGATGGGTAAACTGTTGTCTGCAACCAAAAAGCATCTTGACTAATAATTCTCAGTATGTAGTGTCTCATCAAAGAGCTGAAAAGACTTCCTTATAATAACTGAAACATAAATAGGAATCCCTGAAGTTTCATATTTGAGTGAGAAACCTGATTCAAGAGAACAGAGAGTAGGGGTGTGTGACACATGGAAGGAAAAAAGGAAAGATAAATCTTGCCCCTCTGTGATTACTAAATAAGTGTAAAGGTCTTTTCAAGGAGACTGGATCCAAACCTGAAGAAACTACAACTATACTTTGCATAATGCTTGTATTATGCTTGCAAAACTCCAAGCATAATGAGAGGCAAGGAGGAATTTAAGACAAAAATAGCCATGGAGATACATAATAAGAAATCTTGTCTTACTGACAGAAATTAAATCTTCTGGAGAAGTCCCACATAATAATGATGGTCCCCAAGCTCCACTGGATGCAAGAAAATCTGCTGCTTGCCCTGGGAAGAAAGAGTTGCTGATTTCCTTTTGGGAAAGAATATGGAGAAAACAAATATGTTAGATTGATATGGTCAGTCAGGAAGTGTCTATCTTCCTAGGGCATTTATTTGGAACTTAAGAGAGAAAATGCTAAAAGTTAGCAACCTGCCACACTTACAGATTTGCCTGGAGATAAATGATACCATTACAAAAGACCAGAAGCACTTAAAAAGTTTTGGTCAGAAAATTGAAGAATATACATATTTGTATATATATGGTTTTATTGTTTCTTCCTATCCATGATGATTTTAGTATATTGAAATAATATTAATTGTCAGTCATTCTTCTAAACATTTTATATATACCAACACTTTACATACATTGTCATTTTACTTATGAGAAAATTGACACACAAAGAGGTTAAGGACATATAACCAGCTAGAGACTAAACTGGTATTCAAGTCCAGGCAGTCTGGCTCCAGAATCATCACTCTTCACCTCTCTGCTATAGCAACTCTCAGTGCAAGAGAGAAAGAAAAAGAATGATGTTATGGGAGATGACTAACTAGTTACAAATTCTTCTAAAGAATGAGAATTAGGATTTTTAGACCTTGGTTTGGAATACTTGAATGACAAAATGTATTGCACAACCTAAGAACTGTGAACAGTAGACTATATTTACTCTGGAAGTTTGCTGGTCCAAGCAGCAAAGCTTTAAGCTATAAGCACAATTGGAGTCAGAAATATATTTAGATAAATCCATGAAAACAAATACTTCGGAGAACACAGTATGTATGCGTTAAAGGATAATATTTTTAAAGGTTGAATCATAACATTTATAGAAATATAAATGTGTCAATTATTCTATTTAATTAATTAATGAGAGAACAGTAAGCTGTTAAACCAGTTCAAAGAAAAAAAATCAAAGGACACATACATATATCAACAGTCACAACGACTGGGATGAATTTATAAATAGATACAAAATTGGTCAGTATACACAGGGCAATAATCAATTGTTCCTTCTCAAGACAAAATTTATTTGCATTTCTGTAGACAATAATTTGCATTAGCATTAGTTTTCTATAACTTGCAGAGTTGTAAAATAGTGAAAGTAAAAAGTGCAGATAACCCAGAAGAGTATACAAATCAGGACATTTAATAATCTTTCTTGCCCATTTTCTTGACAACTCTCTACACCCCCAATCATAATAATCTCATAATGATTTTTGTTGCAAAAAAATGGCAGATCTCATTAGTTTGGGATTGATTATTTATTTAGCTGCAGCAAGGTATTAATTAACCAGGTAGCTTCTCTGAGTTTGCTTTGCAAATACTGAGGCTGCAAAATTAACTTCTCTCTAGAAGTTTTCATAGGGAATCTCAGATTTTACTTTTAAAAGTTTCTATTTTTGCCATTCCAAGTTTAGGAAACCAAGCCCCAGACAATCTCTTCACCCTGTTTCACCTGCAGGTACCTGTTACTGGGTGAATTCCTCTCTTCTCCAGGTCACCAAAAGTTCATTACCATATATAAGTGACCTTCCTTAACCACATGCAAGGCTGAGACCCTCTACTTCAGGTACCAGGTCATTTTTCCTGGGAGGGCTTTATAGGTATTAGCTTCGTGAGTACAGCCAGTCTTTGTTCTTCAGAAGTGGTAGGCATATCTGATTAAATGGGCACCATTCTCAAACATGACACAGGTAAGTCCTTGGTTCCACCATCAGTTTGTCCAATTATATCCTGTTAAAAAGGAAGATATTCTTAATAAATCTATGGAAATCACTATATTGTCAAGAAAAGTTAGCAGACCTAGTAAGAGTTTCTGAATTCTGAGGGACTCAGTGAGAATCAAAACTTTTAGTTTTAAGAAATCAGGATGTACGAAATTGTGTGGGTTATATATAGATTGAGAAGAAAGAAGAAATTTCTTCACATACCCTGAAAATAGAACATTTAAAACATCAATAATATTCCAAACAAATAGCCAGGAAAAAATTCTTCTGTTTACTCAGTCCTATGTAGTTAATTCTCATTCTACTAGATCTTAGCAGTTTGCTTTCATGAAGCTTTCAGCTTCCAGACTAATGAGAGTTTTGGAAATACTAACCCAGTCCACTATTATAGTCTAAAAGTTATCTAAGCAATATCACTTCAGCAGTCTGTACCCAAGAATATATTCTTTGAAGTGTCAGTAGTTGGAAGTATCTGGTACAGTTCTTTCTTTGAGGCTTGTGAAACTGTCCTTCTTGTTAAATGCACAAGCTCTGGTCTGTAGCTTACAGCATAACTTTTAGGTAAGCAACAAAATCCATCTGTAGATGACAGGAACTTAATAGCTGTAGTTATTAACTGTAACCAGTAATAGCAGAATGGCAGGGAGTAAAATTCTCTATTGAGGGATGGAATATAACTATTTCACGAGTTTTTAAGCAGTATGTCCCCTTAGAGTAAAACCATTAGGGACTGGGGGTAATTGACAATTCTCCAGGGACTTTACACAAAGCACACAATTAATGAAATAGTTATATTAATAACATTTTGCTTATATAAACTTAACCTAGAGAAGACTGGGCTTCTCTTTTGATATGACGACTTCTCATGAAATTTATAGTTGTAACTCATCAAACAAATCTAATTATATCTTTCATCACTCTTATCTATTCTGAAAGAACAAATTTCTGTGATTTCTAGGAGACTGCCAGGAAATCTCAAAGATAGTTTTCAGTGAAAGATACTCTGAAATTTTTTAATAATTTGATTTGATTTAGAGTTGTCAGAGGAAATTTGGACACTTGATTTAAGGTAGGATCATGGATGCCTGAGAAATAATTTTTTGGTTGCCTTTTTTTATTAAAATGACAATAAAACATTTTTAAAAGCACAAAAGGTAACACAGTTGTTAAGAAGTAACTCTTTCATAACTGAGGAACTTTTTGCTCTTTTTCCCCTTAAATACTCAAGCATATAATAAGGTTAACCTATAGCAGAGAAAATTATTCTGGTAAGACACAGGATCTCTTCTATCTAGGCAGATTAGGTAGATAGTGGGTAAAAGCACTAATCAGTAAGCCAAGGAAAGAAGCCCATCAAAATTAAGTGAACCTTGTTTTAAGTGAATGTGTATTTTAACACATTTTATAACTTATTTTCAGTCTCGGGCATTATAAATCAAAGGAAATAATCTTCACTTTCCAAGTTTTATCTTTCATTATGTTCTTTCAAATATTCTGGAACAAACTGATACCTTGCTTTAGGATTACAGTTCTTTCTCAAATGACCTACAAGGTGAAAACTATCTTCATAATAATATAATGGTATAGTTTATTTAACATGCAACATGTTAATCATTGCTTTTTTCAAATGAATTAATAAGTTCGTAAATTTTTTGTTTTGATTTCAAATTCAGTAAATATTGATAGTTATAACCCACATGTACAAAAGCTCTATGAGTTCTAAATAAATTATAAATGTGTAAAGGGGTCCAGAGACCAAAATGTTCGAGGACTGCTGCTTTAGGGCAATTTTTTTTTTCCCCTTAAAAAAATAAAAGCACATGCTCAGTTGTATATCTCAGCGACTCATATTAAGTATAATTTTTAATGAAAGTCATTTCTATTTCACAGAGAAAACTTGGGGTAGATAATTAAGAACTATCTGACATACGCATATATTAGCAGACAGCAAAGCTCATAAACATGCATAATATAATTTTCTACAGCAACATGCAATCCTTTGACTACTTGTTAAAGTAGCAAAAAGGAACATGTTCATAAATATGACACAAATTTCTAGCATCTATATAGCAAATAAAAGTAAGCAAAAGTATATAAACTTAAAATTATGATTAGTAATCAGTGCAACAAAAGAAAAAATAGATAAGACTCCATCAAATTAAAAACTTTTGTGCAACAAAGGATACTGTCAAGAGAGAAAGAGACAACTGACAGAATGAAAGAAAATATTTGCAAATCACATGTATGAGAAATGATTAATATCTAGAATATAAAAAGAACTGCTGCAACTGAGAAAAGAAAAAAAAGGGAACCCAATTGAAACATGGGTGAAGGATTTGAAGAGACATTTCTCCAAGGAAGGTATACAAATAGCAATGTGCACACAAAAAGATACTCAACATCACTAGTCATTAGAGAACTGCAAATCAAAACCACAATGAGATACCACTTTATATCCATTCTGGTGTTTTATCCAAAAAAAAAACAAAACAAAACCTCCCCCCCCCAAAAAAAAAACAAATAACCCAGAAAATTAGTGTTGGCAAAGGATGTGGAGAAATTGGAACCCTTGGGCATTGCTGGAGGGAGTATAAAATGGTGCCACCACGGTGAAAAACACTTTTGTGGTTCTTCTAAAAGTTAGCCATGTGATCCAGCGATTCTACTTCTACTTATATACCCAAAAGAATTGAAAGCAAGCAACTACTACACCAGTGTTTATAGCAGCTATATTCACAATGGCCAAAAGGTGGGAACAGCCCAAAGATACATGGATAAACAAAATGTGTTATACAGATATAACTGAATATTATTAAGCCGAAAGAAGAAATGAAGTTCTGATGCATGCTACAACATGAATGAACCTTGAAAACATTATGCTGAATTTAATAAGCCAGAAATAAAAGGACAAATATTGTATGAGTTCACTTACATGAGGTACTCAGAATAGTCAAATTCATAGAGGCAGAAAATAGAATAGATGAAAGTGGAGAGTGGGAAGTTACTGTTTAAACGGTATGGAATTTCTCTTTGGGATGATGAAAAAGTTCTGGAAATGGATAGTGGTGATGTTTGCATTACATTGTGAATTTGCTTAATGCCATTTCGTTGTACACTTAAAACTGGTTAAAGTAGTAAATTTTATGTTATGTTTCACCACAGTAAAAAAAAAATTATTTACGATTAGTACTTGATGTTTCCTATTTTACCTTATTTAAAAATTATCTAGGCTTCTAATGATCATCCATTAATTTAATGTAATGCACTCCAAAGTTTAAGTTACCTAAAGATCATGGAAATTATGTTCAAGCTGACATGGATTATGTAGGAATAATGTAAGCTTCTTCAGTCAATAAACCTGTATATGTTTAGGGAAAGCAACCCAAGAAAAACAAAATGTGTACTTGTATTATATTTAACATTAAAAATTATTTAAGACAATTGTTAAACCAAAATTATTAAGCTAGTCTTATTTGCCAAAGATTTACCCTAATTTTATGAACTTGGATTCTTAAAATATTTATGAGTTAGTTTCTAGTAGAAGATTCTTTTTTAAGTCTAGCATATTTAAAGTATTAGAAATTCAGTTTATTTTGGGAAATATTAGGAATAATTAACTTATTTAGGCATTTATCTCTGTAAGCCAGTCAGAACAGAACTCCTTTAACTTCAGAGACAATATAGCTTTATACTTCCCAGAGATTGGGAAACATTTCACAATGGTAAAGGGTAAAGGTCTTTCTGAATTACAGATAAACACAGAGAGGGCTCATAATTTCAATTCTGCAGCTTCAGCCACAGGTCTAGAGTAAATACAGAAACACAAAAACTCATCCCCAATACACCCCCCCCCAAAAAAAAATCAAAGACCTGTTCTCCTTCCCAGAGGGCACCAGTTTCTTAATTGTTTTGAGCTCAAAATGGAGAAATAGACAAATAAAACTACAAGTAGGACTACAAATAGGATTCTGTGTCATCTTTTACCCAACAAAGAATGGACATCTATAATACATTTACAGAGATCACCAAATGGTCAGACCATAAAAGCAAAGTCTCAAGCATTGCTGCCACCAGGAAGCAATAATTTCCTGGCAGTGCACAAACTAGAAACAAAGACAAAACACAAATCAAAAAATAATGGGGTTGGGGCTTCCCTCGTGGTGCAGTGTTTAGGAATCCACCTGCCAATACAGGGGACACAAGTTCAACCCCTGGTCCAGGAAGATCCTACATGCCACGGATCAACTAAGCCCATGCGCCACAACCACTGAGCCTGCATTCTAGAGCCTGAGAGCCACAACTAGTGAGCCACGTGTCACAGCTACTTAAGCCCATGCACCTAGAACCCATGCTCTACAACAAGAGAAGCCACCACAATGAGAAACCCATGCACTGCAACGAAGAGTAGCCCCCCTCGCCAAAACTACAGAAGGCCTGCGTGCAGCAACGAAGACCCAATGCAGCCAAAAATAAATAAATAATAATGATGATGATAATAAAATAAAATAAAAGAGATGATATTTAAAAAAAAAAAATCCACCTGCCAATGCAGTGGACACAGCTTCGATCCCTGTTCCAGGAAGATCCCACATGCCACGTAGCAACTAAGCCCGTGGGCCACAACTACGGAGTCTGTGCTCGAGAGCCCCAAGCCACCACTGCTGAGCCCGCGTGCCACAACTACTGAAGCCCATGCACCTACAGCTCGTGCTCTGCAACAGAGAAGCCACCACAATGAGAAGCCCGCACACTGCAACAAAGAGTAGCCCCTGCTCACCGCAACTAGAGAAAGCCCGCACGCAGCGACAAAGACCCAACACAACCAAAAATAAATTAAATAAATATATTTATTTATTTATTTTTTTAAAAAATGGGGTTTTTCTGTTTTTTTTGTTTTGTTTGTTTTTTTAAACCTAAAGAAACAGTCATCTAAGTAAAGTTCTGTTGGTATTTGGGATTCACCTCCAATTGCCAAGAAAAGATACTTGTGGGCTTAAGCAAGTGCTTAAAAGTGTACTCTTTACTATACTACAAAGCTACAATAATCAAGACAGTATGGTACTGGCACAAAAACAGACATATAGATCAATGGAAAAGGATAGAAAGCCCAGAGATAAACCCACGCACATATGGTCACCTTATTTTTGATAAAGGAGGCAAGAATCTACAATGGAGAAAAGACAACCTCTTCAATAAGTGGTGCTGGGAAAACTGGACAGGTACATGTAAAAGAATGAAATTAGAACACTCCCTAACACCATACACAAAAATAAACTCAAAATGGATTAAAGACCTAAAGGTAGGCCAGACACTATCAAACTCTTAGAGGAAAACATAGGCAGAACACTCTGACATGAATCACAGCAAGATCCTTTTTGACCCACCTTCTAGAGAAATGGAAATCAAAACAAAAATAAACAAATGGGACCTAATGAAACTTAAAATCTTTTGCACAATGAAGGAAACCATAAAGAAGACCAAATGACAGCCCTCAGAATGGAAGAAAATATTTGCAAATGAAGCAGCTGACAAAGGATTAATCTCCTAAATTTAGAAGCAGCTCATGGAGCTCAATATCAAAAAAACAGACAACCCAATACAAAAATGGGCAGAAGACCTAAATAGACATTTCTCCAAAGAAGTTATACAGATTGCCAACAAACACATGAAAGAATGCTCAACATTACTGATCATTAGAGAAATGCAAATCAAAACTACAATGAGGTATTGCCTCACACTAGTCAGATTGGCCATCATCAAAAAATCTAGAAACAATAAATGCTGGAGAGGGTATGGAGAAAAGGGAACCCTCTTGCACTGTTGGTGGGAATGTAAATTGATACAGCCACTATGGAGAACAGTATGGAGATTCCTTAAAAAACTACAACTAGAACCACCATACAACCCAGCAATCCCACTACTGGACCTTTACCCGAAAAAACCATAATTCAAAAAGAATCATGTACCACAATGTTCATTGCAGCTCTATTTACAATAGCCAGGACATGGAAGCAACCTAAGTGTCCATCAACAGATGAATAAAGAAGATGTGACACATATATACAATGGAATATTACTCAGCCATAAAAAAAATTAAATTGTTATTTGTATTGAGGTGGATGGACCTAGAGTCTGTCATACAGAGTGAAGTCAGAAAGAGAAAAATACTGTATACTAACACATATATATGAAATCTAAAAAGAAAAAAATGGTTATGAAGAACCTAGGGGCAGGACAGGAATAAAGACGCAGACCTACCATAGAATGGATTTGCGGACACGCGGAGGGGGAAGGGTAAGCTGGGACAAAGTGAGAGAGTGGCATGGACATATATACACTACGAAACGTAAAATCCATAGCTAGTGGGAAGCAGCCGCATAGCACAGGGAGATCAGCTCGGTGCTTTTTGACCACCTAGAGGGGTGGGATAGGGAGGATGGGAGGGAGATGCAAGAGGGAAGAGATAATGGGGATATATGTATATGTATAGCTGATTTGCTTTGTTATAAAGCAGAAACTAACACACCATTGTAAAGCAATTATACTCCAATAAAGATGTTAAAAAAAAAAGTGCACTCCTCTAGCAATGCTGTTTACTGGTTCTATTAGGTGAATCCATTGGGCATCTCAGTGGATGATCTCTAAAACTGTTAAAGAATTATTTTTTAAGTTAAAATCATGTCTTTGTTACAAATACCAAATCAATACATGTCAAAGATCTTATTTCATTCGTTAATTAATGAGGGAACCAGAAAGATGTTACAACTGGTTAACAGGAGAATCCAAAGAACACAAATATATAGGCATTGGGAGTGCTGAAATGAATTTACAAACAAATGCAACACTTGGTGATTACCTGCAAGGCAGTCCATTGTACTTCCATGGTACAAAAGGATCATTTGGACAAACACTACTTACATTACTCTCAGTTTTTTACAACTTATATTTGTAAAATAGCTAAAAGACTAAACAGTGTAGATAATTCAAAATGGTCCACTACACAAGACACCTAATAATAATTTTGTCCATTTCAAAGTCTTTCACAATTTTTCCTGGCATATGAAAGGAATACAATAATGCATGGATGTTTACAGAATAAAATTTCTGTTCAATATGTCCATGTGCTTAATGTGCTTTTTTATTCTTGTTTATTTGTTCCTACTCATATGGATGCCATGTAGCAGGATTTTTTAGAAGGTTATGTTATCTTTAGTAATAAATGTTTGACTTTCTCAAAATTTTAATTGAAAAAACAGAAGTTTTTATATCACTACTATAGTTGTTAATCTAGGGATTGAGTTATTAGGATGCCAGTTGTTTTTTCCTAGCATTAACCTTTTAGTACTGTGGACTGATTTTGTATGCATGTGTAGTAAACCTGTAGTAATCACTATTTGGGCCAATAAGTATATGTTCTTATAAGTTTTTCACAAAGATTGCTATTATTATCAATAAAATAAGTAGGAAGCTGTATTAAACTACATAGACCTTTTTCAAATCTGGGAAATAGTATGCATTGTGCTTTAACAACATGAGCTTTGGCATCAGATAGTTTCTGTTCTACTAGATTCTACATGATCTGGTTCTAGGCCCTTCCCTTACCATCTCTCTCCCTCTCCCCTTTGCTCACTAAGTTTACATCCAGCTTTTGCTTGGCTCTGAGCACATGCTGTTTCCACTACCTAAAAGCTCTTAACCCCACTCTTTACCTGGCTAACTTCTGTTTATTTTTTCTGTTCCAGTTTCAGTGTCTCTTTATCACAGAAAGACTTCACTAATCTTCTTCTCCAATCTAAATTTTTCTCAGAGCTATTCTCTCTCATAACACCTTGTTCTTTTCCTTTATAGCACTTACCACAATTTACAATTATATACTTATTCATATGTTTGAGTTCTATATATGTAGACTATAACGTCCATGAGACAAGGATCACATCTGTTAGTTTATATGATTTATCCAACATCCAACACAGTTTGGCACATAGTAACACTGTGTGAATATTTGTTTAATATGTTTTATGAAAAACTACAATGCATCATCCAACTAAGTTCACAAGACAGATATAAAAAACCAAAATATATTTAGCAATTCCCATTATGTACAAGGACTTTTCCATGAGATAGACAAATAATCAGCATATTCTCTCCCTATAGTAGCAACTTCAGTAATAATGATAATATTGATAGTTAGCTTTAAATAATTATGTAGCAGACACTATTCTAAGTGTTTTAGACAGATACACCATCAGAAATTGATACTGGAATGCAGGTATCAGCAAGGTTATACCTTTTTATTTTCCTGGAAGGCAAATTTATATGGAATAATAAGAACTCTGATTACTACCATTGAGAACAACAAAAATCCCAAATGATTTTAGTAAGTATAAACAGGTGTTAAGAAACAAACTCATATGAATATTTAAATTTTTATGTTTATTTTAAAAGATCTGTTATAGTCAAGCCTCATAAGTTCTCTGTCTAGGCAAAATCATAAAGTGTGGCTTTTCTTTATAAATATAAATCATAAATTCTTGTGGATTTTTTTACCATTGATTTTAATCTAAATCCAGGTCTTCACATTTTCTTGTTTAATTTCATTTTGTTGCATTTAACTGATCAGTCTACCCCAAGGAGACCTTTTTTTAAATCTATATCAGACATTTGTTATTTTACCTGTCTTTTCTAGTGCTGTCACCTGCAAATATGTTAATCAAATCATTCAAGTCACTGATGGAACATTTTTTTAGGATAGGCTATTTCACATACTACCAGAAACTCTACTGGTTAAGTGCTTAACTACCTAATATATGTTTCTCTTGTAGCCCATCAAAATGCACTTTGTCTATCTTGTTCCAAGAACTTTTTAAATACTCGTCAAATATATGACTTGTCAAATACCTTAGTGAACTCAGGATACTCTGGTTTGATACTTTTGTTCTTTAGTAAAATTTTTATAACACTTAATCATAACACTTTAATTGGTGTTCTGATCAGTATTAGAAGCTCTGGGAAGACTCATGATTTTTTTTTTTTTTTTCTGAAAGAACCCATTTAGGCATTCATATGTAATCTATTTTTATTATTAGTTCAGATCCTATGTTGCACAATTGGATGTATAGTAGGATTTTTAAGGGAGTGCAACCTACCTTAAAGGTCTCTAAATAGAGACGTTACCAGGAAAGGGTTCATTTGATAGAGCTAACCATCAGGCTGACAAGGACTGCAAAAGCCTTACAATGGGGACTGGCAAATTGTTGCCATGGAAGCCATACTCCTTCATGCATGGCTGTTTTGGGAGACTCACTTCAATTATTATCAATCTGCTCACTAGCTACCCAAAATTAAATCCAAATAACAGATCTTCTGTTCTATTAGCCTTGCAACTTTTCTGTAAGTTATATTTTTTCAAAACAAAAAAATATTAAGTGGTAAAAATAGTGCTTCAAAGAGGAAATGTATGCCAGTAAAGAATTTCTCTAGCATCAAAATACAAAGTTGTATGTTGACTTCATTGGTATTCTTACTGGTGTTTCAAAAGACAGAGTTTATAAAGGGAAATGATACTTTGGCTATGTATTCTAATTTTGATAATTCTCCATTTCTTCTTTTAGAAGTGTTTGCCTAATCAGTCTAAGTAGCTTTCGGACAGAATAGCTACATACCTAGAAAGAATCAGCACAGTTCCTAAGAAAATATGTATTCCAGTTATAATTTCCCTTACGAGGAAAATTCTATTGTTTAATAATTCACAGTTGAAATTACAGTGCATATCGTCAGAGGGTTTGAGATCAACTGAAATAAATTGTCTTCCCTACCTTCTCAGTTGCATAATATAATAGGAATACAGATTAGTGCTCTAAAAGTAGGAATGCTATTTCTTTTGGAAGTTATTTGGCATTTCTCCTTCTTATTTGTGCTGACTTACCCACTACAAATTCTGCTTGCTCTAGAACCTCACTACTTAGCAAGCCTTTCATTCATCTCTTATTGACTCCTTTATATACGTTAATGAATTGCAGTTTTCAGACTTTTACCTTTTTTCATCTCCTCATTTCCCCTATTCTCTCCTCTTGCTTATTATATTAAAATAAAGATCACCAAGGCTAAACAACTATCCTTTCTGATTAAACTATTTTTCTGAGTTAATACTTAGTTCCATTCCTTCTGTCTCAAAGAGAGCTTGTAATTCTCAGAGTTGGTGGCTGCTTCTGCTTCTTTATTATCAAAGAATAAATTATTAATTATCAACTGTATACAAGACATTATGCTCATTTTTTTTACTTCTCTCAGGCTCTTGAGTATATTGATCACTCCTTAATTTTTGTAACAATTCCTCCCATAGTTTTTATCACTAAAATTTTTTTTATTGTATAATAATACGAGTACATTCTTTTTATTAAAAAATAAAAATAAACATGGATAAGATTAACATCCGCTTGAACCACCCTCTCATCTCATTCTCATTTGCTTTCACACACACCCCTGAAGTAAACACTTTTCAGTAAATTAGAGGGGTATCCTTTAAAACTATTATCCTTTTCTGTAAAAGCGTAGTAAATGAAATCCTAACAGTTTGTATGTGGTGTGTGTGTGTTTGTGTATGTATTTAATTAAGAGAGGGAAAGAGAAACTTGACAAGCTGCTTCTAAAATTTATACAGA
Source organism: Grampus griseus (assembly GCF_964374135.1). Taxonomy (NCBI): domain Eukaryota; kingdom Metazoa; phylum Chordata; class Mammalia; order Artiodactyla; family Delphinidae; genus Grampus; species Grampus griseus. The sequence continues at coordinate 34,972,587 of NC_139018.1, read as the reverse complement.
ATGGAAATGCAAAGGACCAAAAATAACCAAGATACTCATGAATAAGAAAAAGAACAGAGTGAGAAGATCTGCTCTATAAATACCAAGACTTAAAATGATATAAAGTGCATTATTGGTGCAAGAATTAACACTTAGATCAATGGAACAGAATAGAAGCCTAAAAAAAATGCCAACACATATGGACACTTGGTATATGACAGAGTTTGTACTACAGATTAGTGAAGTTCTTTTTTCAATAAATGATGCTGGGACAACAGGCAGTCCTTATAAAAAATGAAATTGATTCTCGTATCCCATACAGTATCCAAAAAAAAGTTCTAAATTTTTTAGAGACCTAAGTATGAAAGACAAAACTATAAAGCTTTCACAGATTTATATAGGACAAAATTTTCATTGTGCTGGATTAGGGAAAGATTTCTTTTTAAATATATAATTGAAGTAAAAGACACATAAAATCAACATGTTTAGGTGTACAGTTCAGTGACTTTTAGTACTTTTACAATATTGTGCAAGCATCACCTCTAATTCCAGAATATTTCATCACCCCTCAAAAAATACCACACCCAGTAAGTAGTCATTCCCCATACCCCCACCTCCCATCCCCTATCAACTTACTGGTTATGTATTTGCCTACTCTGGACATTACATATGAGTGGAATCATACAATATGTGGCTTTTTTTGTCTAGTTTCTTTCACTTCACATCATGTTTTCAAGGTTCATCTGTGTTGTAGCAGACATCAGTACTCCATTTTATGGCTGTAAAATATTCCGTTGTATAGATGTAATGCCTTTTGTTTAGCCACTGATCAGTTGATAGACATTTAGGTTGTTTCCACGTTTTCGGTATTAAAATAATGCTGCTATCAACATCTGTGTACAAGCGTTTGTTTGAACACCAGTTTTTGATTCTCTTGGATATACACCTAGGATAGAACCGTTGAGTAATATAATAATTCTGTGTTTAACTTTGTGAGGAACCGCCAGATTGTTTCCACAGAACTGCACCATTTTACATACCTAACAGAAATGTGTGAGCTTTCCAGTTTCTCTACATTCTCAACAACATTTATTTTCCTTTTTTAAAAAAAATTACAGCCATTGAGTGAGTGTGAAGTATCTCATTATGGTTTTGATTTGCATTTCCCTTAATGACTGATGATAATGAACATCTTTTCATGTTGCTTGTTGACCATTTGTATATCTTCAGAGAAATGTCTATTTAAGTCTTTTACCTCATTTCTTAAAATCAGGTGTTTTTTTTTTTAAATGGATTCATCTTTTGTTGTTCTGTTGTAAGTATTCTTTATATATTCTGGATACTAAACCATTATCAGATATATGATTTGCAAATATTTTCTCCCATTCTATTGGTTGTCTTTTCAACCTTTCTTGATAATCCTGTGATGTACAAAAGTTTTTAAATTTGATGAAGTCCAGTTTGTCTAAATTTTATTTTGTTCCTTATGCTTTTGGTATCATATCTAAGTATCAATTACCAAATCCAAGGTAAAGAATATTTATTCCTCTGTTTTCTTCTGAGAATTTTATAATTTTTAGCTCTTACATTTAGGTCGTTGATCCATTTTGAGATAATTTTTGTACATCATGTGAGGAAAGGGTAGAACTTCATTTTTTTTTTTTTTTTTTTTTTTGGCTGTGTTGGGTCTTTGTTTCTGTGCGCGGGCTTTCTCTACTTGTGGCAAGCGGGGACCACTCTTCATCATGGTGCGCGGGCCTCTCACTGTCGCGGCCTCTGTTGCTGCGGAGCACAGGCTCCAGACGCGCAGGCTCAGTAGTTGTGGCTCACGGGCCCAGTTGCTCCGTGGCATGTGGGATCTTCCCAGACCAGGGCTCGAACCTGTGTCCCCTGCATCGGCAGGCAGACTCTCAACCACTGCGCCACCAGGGAAGCCCGAGAACTTCATTTTTTAAATGTGGATATCCAGTTGCTCTGGCACAATTTGTTGAAAAGATTATTCTTTCCTATTGTCTTGGCACCTTTGTCAGAAATCACTTAACCATAAAAGAATAAGAGGGTTTATTTCTGGACTTTCAATTCTATCCCATTGATCTATATGTCTATCCTTATGGCAGTATTACACTGTTTTGATTACTGCACCTTTGAAGTAAGTTTTGAAATAGACAAGTGTGAGTTTTCCAACTTTGTTTTTCAAGATTGTTTTGTCTATGTGGAGTCCACTGAGATTCCATATGAATTTTAGGATGGGCTTTTCTATTTCTGCAAAAAATTCTATTAGAATTTTTTTCCAGTTTCCGTGATATTTTTAAATTTATTTTTTTATTGGGGTATAGTTGCTTTACAATGTTGTGTTAGTTTGTTGGAATTTGATAGAGATTGTATTGAATCTGTAATTCCCTCTGTGTAGTATTGCTACCTTAACAATATATGTCTTTCCATTTATTTATGTCTTATTTTAATAAAGTTATTTATTTTATTTATTTATTTTTGTCTACGTTTGGTCTTCATTGCTGTGTGTGGGCTTTCTCTAGTTGTGGTGAGCGGGGACTACTCTTCGTTGCAGTGCATGGGCTTCTCATTGCAGTGGCTTCTCTTGTTGCGGAGCATGGGCTCTAGACGAGCAGGCTTCAGTAGTTGTGGCACGTAGGCTCAGTAGTTGTGGCTTGCAGGATGTAGAGCACAGGCTCAGTAGTTTTGGCACATGGGCTTAGTTGCTCCGTGGCATGTGGGATCTTCCCGGACCAGGGCTTGAACCCATGTCCCCTGCACTGGCAGGCGGATTCTTAACCACTGCACCACCGGGGAAGCCCTATTTATGTCTTTTTATGGAGGAAATTTATTCCTTAATATTTAAGGAATAATTAAGGAAATTTATTCCTTAATATTTTTTTTTAAGAAGATGTTGGCGGTAGGAGTTTCGTAATTTATTTATTATTATTATTTTTTTTTTTTTTTGCTGTGTTGGGTCTTCTTTTCTGTGCAAGGGCTTTCTCCAGTTGTGGCGAGCGGGGGCCACTCTTCATTGCAGTGTGTGGGCCTCTCACTATCGTGGCCTCTCCTGTTGCGGAGCACAGGCTCCAGACGTGCAGTCTCAGTAGTTGTGGCTCACGGGCCTAGTCACTCCGCGGCATATGGGATCCTCCCAGACCAGGGCTCGAACCTGTGTCTCCTTCATTAGCAGGCAGATTCTCAACCACTGTGCCACCAGGGAACCCCAGTTCCTTAATATTTTATTCTTTTTGATTCTGTTGTAAATGGAAATGCTTTCTTAATTTTCTTTTTTTAAATTTTCAGTGTTAGTGTATACAAATACAACTGATTTTGGTGTGTTCCTCATATGTCCTGCAACTTTGCTCAATTTATTAGTTCAAATATTTCTTTCTGTGGAAAAAAAAATTGTGTCATCTGTGAATAGAGATTGTTTTACTTCTTCCTTTCCAATTCGGATGCCTTTTCTTTCTTTTTCCTGCCTAATTTCCCTAGCTAGAACTTGTAGTACAGTGTTGAAAAGAAGTGGTGAGTGCAGACATCCTTGATCCTGATCTTAAAGTAAACTTTCAGTCTTTCATTAAGGAGAATGTTAGCTGTGGGGTTTTCATAGATGTCCTTTATCAGGTTTAAAGTTGTCTTCTATTCCTAGTTTTCTGAATGTTTTTCTCATGAAAAGGTGTTCTATTTTGTCAGATGCTTTTTCTACATCATTTGGATTCTGGGATCATGTGGATTTTTTCTTCATTCTATTAATGCATTGTATTACACTTTGATTATATTACATTTTAATACATTAATGGAATGTATTACATTACCTTACATTAATGGAATTAATGGAATAATTCCATTACATTACATTACATTAATGGAATAATGTAATTATTACATTACATTACACCCTTACATTAATGGAATAAATCCCACATGGTCATAGTATATAATCCTTTTAATATGCTGTTGGATTACGTTTTATAGTACTTTATTTAGGATGTTTGCCAAACATCTATATTCATAAAGGATATTGGTTTGTAATATTCTTTTCCTGTGTCATCTTAATTTGTCTTTGGTATCAGGGTAATACTGGCCCCGTAAAATAAGTTTAGGAAGCCTTCTCTTCCATTTTCTGGAAGAGTTTGTGAAGGATTTATTATTTAGAATTATTTAATTCTTCTTTAAACATTAGAAAGAATTCTTTGATGAAGCCATCGGGTTCTGAGCTTTTTCTTGTTGGAAGCTTTTTTCTAATTACTGATTCAGTCTTTTTACTTGTTATTTGTCTATTCCAGATTTTCTGTTTCTTCTTGAATCAGTTTTGATAGTTTTTGTGTTTCTAAGAACTTGTCTGTTTCCTCTAGGTTACCTCATTTGTTGGCATATAATTGTTCATAGCATTCCCCTTACAATCTTTTTTATTTCTGTGAGATCAATAATAATGTTCCCACTTCATTAGTGATTTTAGTAATTTGAGTTTTATCTTTTTTTCTCTTGGTCAGTCTAGCTAAAAGTTGGCCAATGCTGTTGATATTTTCAAAGAACCAATTTGGGTTTTGTTGATCCTTTCAGTGTTTTTCTGTTCTCTATTTAATTTATCTCCACTGGAATCTGTATTACTCCTTCCTCCTCTTTTTTGGGAGGTTAGTTTGCTTTTCTTATACATTTTCCTCTGAGCATTCCTGTTGCTATATCCCATAAGTTTTGGTATGTTGTGTTTTCATTTTCATTCATATCAAAGTATTTTCTAATTTCTATTGTGATTTTTTTCCTTCACTCATTGGTTGTTTAAGAATGTGTCTAATTTCCACATATTTGTAAATTTGTCAGTTTATTTCTATATTGATGTCTACTTTTCTTCCATTATGGTCGGAGAAGAAACATTGTATGACTTCAGTATTTTAGTGAGACTTATTTTGTGGCCTGACATTTGGTCTATCCTGTAGAATGTTCCATGTTCACTTGAGAACATGGAACAATCTACCTGATAGGTAGATTGTTTTCTATATGGTTACTAGGTCTAATTGGTTTATACTCTTGTTCAAATCTTCTGTTTTACTTGTTGATCTTCTTACTGGCTATTCTAGCCATTATTGAAAGTGTTGAGAGCATTGAAGTCTGCCAGTTTTATTGTTAAAAAAGTTTTTTCTCTCTTTAATACTGTTGGGTTTTGTTTTATATATTTTGGGACTCTGGATAAGTGTTTATAACTGTTTTGTCTTCTGATGAATTGACCTTTTTGTCATTATCTGAGGTCTTTGTCTCTTTGAACAGTTTTTGCCTTACAGTCCATTTTGTCTAATATTATTATAGCTATTCCAGCTCTCGTTCTTTTTTTATTTATTACATTTTTATTGGCGTATAATTACTTTACAATAGTGTGTTACTTTCTGCTTTATAACAAAGTGAATCAGTTATACATATGTTCCCATATCTCTTCCCTCTTGCATCTCCCTCCCTCCCACCCTCCCTATCCCACCCCTCCAGGCGGTCACAAAGCACCGAGCTGATCTCCCTGTGCTATGTGGCTGCTTCCCACTAGCTATCTGCCTTACGTTTGGTAGTGTATATATATCCATGCCTCTCTCTCGCTTTGTCACAGCTTACCGTTCCCCCTCCGCATATCCTCAAGTCCATTCTCTAGTAGGTCAGTGTCTTTATTCCTGTCTTAAACCTAGGTTCTTCATGACATTTTTTTTTCTTAAATTCCATATATAGGGCTTCCCTGGTGGCGCAGTGTTTGGGAGTCCGCCTGCCGATGCAGGGGACACGGGTTCGTGCCCCGCTCCGGGAGGATCCCACATGCTGCGGAGCGGCTGGGCCCATGAGCCATGGCTGCTGGGCCTGCGCGTCCAGAGCCTGTGCTCCACAGCAGAACAGGCCACAGCAGTGAGAGGCCCGTGTACCGCAAAAAACAAAAAAAATCCATATATATGTGTTAGCATACGGTATTTGTTTTTCTCTTTCTGACGTACATCACTCTGTATGACACACTCTAGGTCTATCCACCTCATTACAAATAGCTCAATTTCGTTTCTTTTTATGGCTGAGTAATACTCCATTGTATATATGTGCCACATCTTCTTTATCCATTCATCCGATGATGGACACTTAGGTTGTTTCCATCTCCGGGCTATTGTAAATAGAGCTGCAATGAACATTTTGGTACATGACTCTTTTTGAATTATGGTTTTCTCAGGGTGTATGCCCGGTAGTAGGATTGCTGGGTCATATGGTAGTTCTATTTGTAGTTTTTTAAGGAACCTCCATACTGTTCTCCATAGTGGCTGTACCAATTCACATTCCAACTAGCAGTGCAAGAGTGTTCCCTTTTCTCCATACCCTCTCCAGCATTTATTGTTTCTAGATTTTTTGATGATGGCCATTCTGACTGGTGTGAGCTGATATCTCACTGTAGTTTTCATTTGCATTTCTCTAATGTTTGATGATGTTGAGCATTCTTTCATGTGTTTGTTGGCAGTCTGTATATCTTCTTTGGAGAAATGTCTATTTAGTTCTTCTCCTCATTTTTGGATTGGGTTCTTTTTTCTTTTTGTTATTGACCTGCATGAGCTGCTTATAAATTTTGGAGATTAATCCTTTGTCAGTTGCTTCATTTGCACATATTTTCTCCCATTCTCAGGGATGTCTTTTGGTCTTCTTTATGGTTTCCTTTGCTGTGCAAAAGCTTTGAAGTTTCATTAGGTCCCATTTGTTTATTTTTGTTTTTATTTCCATTTCTCTAGGAGGTGGGTCAAAAAGGATCTTGCTGTGATTTATGTCATAGACTGTTCTGCCTATGTTTTCCTCTAAGAGTTTGAAAGTTTCTGGCCTTACATTTAGGTCTTTAATCCATTTTGAGCTTATTTTTGTGTATGGTGTTAGGGAGTGATCTAATCTCATACTTTTACATGTACCTGTCCAGTTTTCCCAGCACCACTTATTGAAGAGGCTCTCCTTTCTCCACTGTACATTCCTGCCTCCTTTATCAAAGATAAGGTGACCATATGTGCGTCGGTTTAACTCTGGGCTTTCTATCCTGTTCCATTGATCTATCTTTCTGTTTTTGTGCCAGTTCCATACTGTCTTGATTACTGTAGCTTTGTAGTATAGTCTGAAGTCAGGGAGCCTGATTCCTCCAGCTCCGTTTTTCGTTCTCAAGATTGCTTTGGCTATTCGGGGTCTTTTGTATTTCCATACAAATTGTGAAATTTTTTGTTCTAGTTCTGTGAAAAATACCATTCGTAGTGTGATAGGGATTGCATTGAATCTGTAGATTGCTTTGGGCAGTAGAGTCATTTCACAATGTTGATTATTCCAATCCAAGAACATGGTATATCTCTCCATCTATTTGTATCATCTTTAATTTCTTTCATCAGTGTCTTATAATTTTCTGCATACAGGCCTTTTGTCTCCGTAGGTAGGTTTATTCCTGGATATTTTATTCTTTTTGTTGCAATGGTAAATGGGAGTGTTTTCTTGATTTCACTTTCAGTTTTTTCATCATTAGTGTATAGGAATGCAAGAGATTTCTGTGCATTAATTTTGTATCCTGCCACTTTACCAAATTCATTGATTAGCTCTAGTAGTTTTCTGGTAGCATCTTTAGGATTCTCTATGTATAGTATTATGTCATCTGCAAACAGTGACAGCTTATTTCTTCTTTTCTGATTTGGATTCCTTTTATTTCCTTTTCTTGTCTGATTGCTGTGGCTAAAACTTCCAAAAGTATGTTGAATAAGAGGGGTGAGAGTAGGCAACCTTTTCTTCTTCCTGATCTTAGTGGAAATGCTTTCAGTTTTTCACCATTGAGGATGATGTTGGCTGTGGGTTTGTCATATATGGCCTTTATTATGTTGAGGAAAGTTCCCTCTATGCCTACTTTCTGCAGGGTTTTTATCATAAATAGATGTTGAATTTTGTCAAAAGCTTTCTCTGCATCTATTGAGATTATCATATGGTTTTTCTCCTTTAATTTGTTAATATGGTTTATCACATTGATTGATTTCCGTATATTGAAGAATCCTTGCATTCTTGGAATATACCCCACTTGATCATGGTGTATGATCCTTTTAATGTGCTGTTGGATTCTGTTTGCTAGCATTTTGTTGATGATTTTTGCATCTATGTTCATCAGTGATATTGGCCTGTAGTTTTCTTTCTTTGTAACATCCTTGTCTGGTTTTGGTATCAAGGTGATGGTGGCCTCGTAGAATGAGTTTGGGAGTGTTCCTCCCTCTGCTATATTCTGGAAGAGTTTGAGAAGGATAGGTGTTAGCTCTTCTCTAAATGTTTGATAGAACTCACCTGTGAAGCTATCTGGTCCTGGGCTTTTGTTTGTTGGAAGATTTTTAATCACAGTTTCAGTTTCAGTGCTTGTGATTGGTCTGTTCATATTTTCTATTTCTTCCTGATTCAGTCTTGGTAGGTTGTGCATTTCTAAGAATTTGTCCATTTCTTCCAGATTGTCCATTTTATTGGCATAGAGTTGCTTGTAGTAATCTCTCATGATCTTTTGTATTTCTGCAGTGCCAGTTGTTACTTCTCCTTTTTCATTTCTAATTCTATTGATTTGAGTCTTCTCCTTCTTTTTCTTGATGAGTCTGGCTAATGGTTTTTCAATTTTGTTTATCTTCTCAAAGAACCAGCTTTTAGTTTTATTGATCTTTGCTATCGTTTCCTTCATTTGTTTTTCATTTATTTCTGATCTGATTTTTGTGATTTCTTTCCTTCTGCTAACTTTGGGGGTATTTTGTTCTTTCTCTAATTGCTTTAGGTGCAAGGTTAGGTTGTTTATTCGAGATGTTTCCTGTTTCTTAAGGTAGGATTGTATTGCTATAAACTTCCCTCTTAGAATTGCTTTTACTGCATCCCATAGGTTTTGGATTGTCGTGTCTCCACTGTCATTTGTTTCTAGGTATTTTTTGATTTCCTCTTTGATTTCTTCAGTGATCACTTCGTTATTAAGTAGAGTATTGTTTAGCCTCCATGAGTTTGTATGTTTTACAGATCTTTTCCTGTAATTGATATCTAGTCTCATAACGTTGTTGTCGGAAAAGATACTGGATACAATTTCAATTTTCTTAAATTTACCAAGGCTTGTTTTGTGACCCAAGATATGATCTATCCTGGAGAACGTTCCATGAGTACTTGAGAAAAATGTGTATTCTGTTGTTTTTGGATGGAATGTCCTATAAATATCAATTAAGTCCATCTTGTTTAATGTATCATTTAAAGCTTGTGTTTCCTTATTTATTTTCATTTTGGATGATCTGTCTATTGGTGAAAGTGGGGTGTTAAAGTCCCCTACTATGAATGTTACTGTCGATTTCTCCTTTTATGGCTGTTAGTATTTGCCTTATGTATTGAGGTGCTCCTATGTTGGGTGCATAAATATTTACAATTGTTATATCTTCTTGGATCGATCCCTTGATCATTATGTAGTGTCCTTCTTTGTCTCTTCTAATAGTCTTTATTTTAAAGTCTATTTTGTCTGATATGAGAATTGCTACTCCAGCTTTCTTTTGGTTACCATTTGCATAGAATATCTTTTTCCATCCCCTTACTTTCAGTCTATATGTGTCTCTAGGTCTGAAGTGGGTCTCTTGTAGACAGCATATATATGGGTCTTGTTTTTGTATCCATTCAGCCAGTCTGTGTCTTTTGGTATGGTAGGAGCATTTAGTCCATTTATATTTAAGGTAATTATCGATATGTGTGTTCCTATTCCCATTTTCTTAATTGTTTTGGGTTCATTATTGTAGGTCTTTTCCTTCTCTTGTGTTTCTTTGCTAGAGAAGTTTATTTAGCAGTTGTTGTAAAGCTGGTTTGGTGGTGCTGAACTCTCTCAACTTTTGTTTGTAAAGGTTTTAATTTCTCCATCAAATCTGAATGAGATCCTTGCTGGGTAGAGTAATCGTGGTTGTGGGTTTTTCTCCTTCGTCACTTTAAATATGTCCTGCCAGTCCCTTCTGGCTTGCAGAGTTTCTGCTGAAAGATCAGCTGTTAACCTTATGGGGATTCCCTTGTGTGTTATTTGTTGTTTTTCCCTTGCTGCTTTTAATATGTTTTCTTTGTATTTAATTTTTGACAGTTTGATTAATATGTGTCTTGGCGTATTTCTCCTTGGATTTATCCTGTACGGGACTCTTTGTGCTTCCTGGACTTGATTAACTATTTCCTTTCCCATATTAAGGAAGTTTGCAACTATAATCTCTTCAAATATTTTCTCAGTCCCTTTCTTTTTCTCTTCTTCTTCTGGAATCCCTGTAATTTGAATGTTGGTGAGTTTAATGTTGTCCCAGAGGTCTCTGAGACTGTCCTGAGTTGTTTTCATTCTTTCTTCCTTATTCTGCTCTGCAGTAGTTATTTTCACTATTTTGTCTTCCAGGTCACTTATCCGTTCTTCTTCCTCAGGTATTCTGCTATTGATCCCATCTAGAGTATTTTTCATTTCATTTATTGGGTTGTTCATTGTTGTTTGTTTCATCTTTAGATCTTCTAGGTCCTTGTTAAATGTTTCTTGCATTTTGTCTATTCTGTTTCCAAGATTTTGGATGATCTTTACTATCATTATTCTGAATTCTTTCAAGGTAGACTGCCTATTTCCTCTTCATTTGTTAGGTCTGGTGGGTTTTTATCTTGCTCCTTCATCTGCTGTGTGTTTTTCTGTCTACTCATTTTGCTTATCTTACTGTGTTTGAGGTCTCCTTTTTGCAGGCTGCAGTTCGTAGTTCCCGTTGTTTTTGGTGTCTGTCCCCAGTAGCTAAGGTTGGTTCAGTGGGTTGTGTAGGCTACCTGATGGAGGAGACTAGTGCCTGTGTTCTCGTGGATGAGGCTGGATCTTGTCTTTCTGGCTCGCAGGTCCACCTCTGGTGGTGTTTTGGGTTGTCTGTGGACTTATTATGATTTTAGGCAGCTTCTCTGCTAATGGATGGGGTTGTGTTCCTGTCTTGCTAGTTGTTTGGCATAGGATGTCCAGCACTGTAGCTTGCTGGTCGTTGAGTGAAGTTGGGTGCTGGTGTTGAGATGGAGATCTCTGGGAGATTTTTGCCATTTGATATTATGTGGAGCTGGGCGGTCTCTTGTGGACCAGTGTCCTGAAGTTGGCTCTCCCACCTCAGAGGCACAGCACTGACTCCTGGCTGCAGCACCAAGAGCTTTTCATCCACACGGCTCAGAATAAAAGCTAGAAAAAGTACAAAGAAAGAATTAGTAGAAGTAGAAAGGAGGGAGGGAGCAAGGAAGGAAAGAGGGAAAGAAGGTAAAAACAGAAAGAAAATAAAGTAACATAAAATATAATAAAGTTATTAAAATAAAAATTATTAAGAAAAAAAATGGACAGATAGAACCCTAGGACAAATGGTGGAAGCAAAGCTGTACAGACAAAATCTCACACAGAAGCACACACATACACACTCAGAAAAAGTGGAAAAGAGGAAAAAATCATGAATCTTGCTCTCAAAGTCCACGTCATCAATTTGGGATGATTCGTTGTCTAAAGGCGGAAAGGAAGGAAAGAAAGAAAGAAAGAAAGAAAGAAAGAAAGAAAGATAAAGTAAAATAAAGTTATTAAAATAAAAAAAAATTATTAAGAAAAAAAGGACGGGTAGAACCCTAGGACAAATGGTGGAAGCAAAGCTATACAGACAAAATCTCACACAGAAGCATACACATACACACTCACAAAAAGAGGAAAAGGGGAAAAAATCATAAATCTTGCTCTCAACGTCAGCCTCCTCAATTTGGGATGATTTGTTGTCTATTCATGTATCCCACAGATGCAGGGTACATCAAGTTGATTGTGGAGCTTTAATCCGCTGCTTCTGAGGCTGCTAGAAGAGATTTCCCTTTCTCTGCTTTGTTCTCACAGCTCCCAGGGGCTCAGCTTTGGATTTGGCCTGCCTCTGCGTGTAGGTCGCCAAAGCGCGTCTGTTTTTCCCTCATACAGGACGGGGTTAAAGTAGCCGCTGATTCGGGGGCTCTGGCTCACTCAGGCCTGGGGTTGGGAGGGGCACGGAGTGCAGGCGAGCCTGTGGCGGCAGAGGCCAGCATGACTTTGCACCAGCCTGAGGCGCCGTGCATTCTGCCGGGGATGTTGTCCCTGGATCCCGGGACACTGGCAGTGGCGGGCTGCACAGACTTCCCGGAAGGATAGTGGATAGTGACCTGTGCTCTCACACAGGCTTCTTGCTGGGGGCAGCAGCAGCCTTAGTGTCTGATGCCCATCTCTGGGGTCCACGCTTTTGGCCGTGGCTCGCGCCCGTCTCTGGAGCTCCTTTAAGCAGCGCTCTTAATCCCCTCTCCTCACGCACCAGGAAACAAAGAGGGAAGAAAAAGTCTCTTGCCTCTTCGGCAGGTCCAGACTTTCCCCTGGACTCCCTCCCGGCTAGCCGTGGTGCACTAACACCCTGCAGGCTGTGTTCAGGCCGACAGCCCCAGTCCTCTCCCTGCACTCCGACCGAAGCCCAAGCTTCAGCTCCCAGCCCCGTCTTCCCTGGCAGGTGAGCAGACAAGCCTCTCGGGCTGGTGAGTGCCGGTCGGCACCGATCCTCTGTGCGGGAATCTCTCCGCTTTGCCCTCCGCACCCCTGTTGTTGTGCTCTCCTCCTCGGCTCCAAATATTTCTCCCTCCACCATCTGCAGTCTCCGCCGGTGAAGGGGCTTCCTAGTGTGTGGAAACCTTTCCTCTTTCACAGTTCCCTTCCACTGGTGCAGGTCCTGTCCCTATCCTTTTGTCTCTGTTTATTCTTTTTTCTTTTGCCCTACCCAGGTACGTGGGGAGTTTCTTGCCTTTTGGGAGGTCCGAGGTCTTCTGCCAGCGTTCAGTAGGTGTTCTGTAGGAGTTGTTCCACGTGTAGATGTATTTCTGGTGTATCTGTGGGGAGGAAGGTGATCTCCGCGTCTTACTCTTCCACCACCTTCCCCTCGTCCTCTCCAGCTCTCTTTCGATTACTGTTTGTCTGGAATATTTTTTCCAGTTTTTCACCTTCAACCAATATGGGTCTTTGGATCTAAACTATATACTTGGATCATGGGTTTGTTCTGTTTTGTTTTGTTTTTTTGAGGGGGGTTTAATCTATTCTGCCAGTCTTTGCCTTTTAATTGAGTAGTTTAATCCACTTATATTTAATGTAATTACAGATAAGGTAAGATTTCTTCCAGTTCACTGTTTTTTTTCAGTGTCTTTTGTTGTTGTTCTTGTTCCTCATTTCCTCCATTACTTCCTTCTTTTTTGATTAATAGATATTTTCTAGTGTACCATTTTGTTTTTCCTCTCATTTCTTTTACCAAATATTTTTTCATTATTTCCTTAGAGATTGCTGTGAAGATTACAGTTAACATCTTAATTTGTCACAATCTAGTCTTAATTAATAGCAAGTTAGTTTAAATATTATGCAAAAACTTTTCACTATCTTCCTCACTTATATTGTTATTTTAACAAATTATATATGTATACATTGTGTGCCCATCAACACAGATTTATAATTAGTCTTTTATGTAGTTTTTTTTAAAATTGTATAGGAAAAATACAGATTCATGACCCAAAATATACATTAATAGTTATTTTTATGTTTATCTATGTAGAGTACCAGTGTTGTTTGTTTCTTTATATGAATTCCAAATTACTGTCTAGTGTCCTTTCATTTCAGCCTGAAGGAATCCCTTTAGCATTTCTTGTCAGGCAGGTCTTCTAGCACTGAACTCTCTCAGTTTTCGTTTATCTGAGAATGTATTGATTTCTCCTTCATTCTTGAAGTGTAGTTTTACCAGACAGAAAAATTATCATTGGCAGATTATTTTTCTTTCAGCATTTTTGAGTATGTCTTCCCACTGCCAACCAACCCCTTTGCTTTCTGTTGAAAAATCAGCTACAATTCTTATTGAGGATCCCTTGAGTTGCTTTTCTCTTGCTGCTTTCAGGATTCTCTCCTTTCACTTTCAGTAATTTGATTATATATCTAGTTGTAGATCTCTTTGAGTTTATCCATCTTGGGGTTGTTGAGTTTCTTGGATGTGTAGATTCATGTATTTCATCTAATTTGAAAGTTTTCAGGCATTATTTCTTCAAATATTTTCTCTGCCTCTTTCTCTCTTCTACGTGGGATTCCCATTATGCATATCTTGGTACATTTATTGTTTTCCCACATGTTTCTTAAACCCTGTTCATTTTTCTTTATTCTTTATTTATTTCTGCTCCTCAATTCATTGATTCTTTCTTCTGCTTGCTCAAATCTTGTACTGAACCCTTGTAGTGAATTTTTTATTTTAGTTATACTTTTCAACTTTAGAATTCCTATTTGGTTTCTTTTTATGATTTCTACCTCTTTATTGATATTCCCTATTAATGATACATCATTATCATGCTTTCTTTAGTGCTTTTCCATGGTTGCTTTTAGCTTTTTGAATATATTTCAGTTAGTTAATTTAAAAGCTTTTTCTAGTCAGCGCAGTGTCAGGACTTTCTCAAGAACAGTTTCTATTTCTTCTTCTTTTTTTTTTTTTTCCTATACATGGGTCATACTTTCTTGTTTCTTTGCATACCATATAATTTTTTTGTTGAAAACTGGGCCCTTTGAACATTTCTAGTAGCAACTCTGGAAATCAAATTCTCTCCCGTCCCCAGGGTATGTTATTACTGCTTGTTATAATTGTTGTTGTTTGTTTGTTGATTAACTTTTCTGAACTGCTTTTTTTTTTTAACATTTTTCTTGGAGTATAATTGCTTTACAATGGTGTGTCATTTTCTGCTTTATAACAAAGTGAATCAATTATACATATACACATGTCCCCATATCTCTTCCCTCTTGCATCTCCCTCCCTCCCAACCTTCCTATCCCACCCCTCTAGGTGGTCACAAAGGACCGAGCTGATCTCCCTGTGCTGTGCATCTGCTTCCCACTAGCTATCTGTTTTACATTTGCTAATGTATATATGTCCATGCCACTCTCTCACTTTGTCCTAGCTTACCCTTCCCTCTCCCCGTATCCTCAAGTCCATTCTCTAGTAGGTCTGCATCTTTATTCCCGTCTTGCCCCTAGGTTCTTCTGACCATTTTCTTTTTTTTTCTATTCCATATATATGTGTTAGCATACGGTATTGGTTTTTCTCTTTCTGACTTACTTCACTCTGTATGAAAGTCTCTAGGTCCATCCACCTCACTACAAATATCTGAACTACTTTTGTCAAGTCTGTTCTTCTTTGTTGTGTGTGGCCACTGAAGTCTCTGTTCCATTAGCTTCGTAGTCAGCTAGTGATTTGACATAATTTCCTTAAATGCCTGGAAAATATAAATATACAGAAAAGGAAAATCTCCCATTCTTTGCAGATGAGCTCTTTTTGTATATTGGAGCATGCCTTCAATGCTCAGCCAGGCAGTTTACTACTCTGCCTAATCTTCACTTCCTACTTGTGCAAAATCTTTAGTTCAGCAAGAGGTGAAACATTAGGTGAAGTCTTCTAAGGATGTGCATTGCCTTGGGCATAATCATGACCTCCTGGAACTCAGGAATATCTGGGAGCTTTTCAAAGCTCTTATGCCTGAAAGCATCTCATTACATGGCCTTTCCTCCCAGGTTTTTAAGTTAATCTGTTATTCATTCCACCTGTTATCCACTGCCCAGACAGCAGTGGCTAATATGTTTGACTTTAAATATTTGGATAACCTCCCCTCCAGTTAGTTGCCTGAGCCATGGGAGTGTTCCAAGATAGGGAAAATAAAGGAAAGCCCTTTGAGAGTATCCTTCAGTGAGCTACCAGACATGTTGAAACAACCACAACCCTTGAGAATAAGGTTTGTTTCCCTTCAGTATTCAGAACCTTTACCAGACATGTGGGCTGTGTCTTCAAGGCCATCACTGAGCTATATAGTAGGGGATCAATTGGGGGGTTTTGTGGGGGGTTTTGATTAAGCATTCACCTGGCTGCTGTAAACTTGATTAGTTTCTAGATTTCTGATAAAGTTGATTCTGACAGATTTTGTTAGTTTATTCACTTCTTTAGTAGAGGTGTGGACTATTGACATTACCTACTCTACCTTTCTACTGATGTCACTCAGAAAGGATTCCTTTTAAGACACAAAAACCACTTAACTATAAAGGAAAATATTGATAGAGCTAACTAAATTTAAATTAAAATATTCTGTTCATCACAATACATGATAAAGAAGGCAAGCTACATAGTAGGAATAGATATTTACACCATATAAAACTGATAAAGGACTTGTTATCCAGAATAGATACAGAAATGTAACAATTCAATAAAAAATGAATGACTTAATAAGGGAAAAATAGGGCAAATTGAATAGGGACTTTATAGAAGAGAACATCTAAATAGCTGATAAACATGAAAAGGTATTTACTCTCATTAACAATGATGGGAAAAGAAATTAAAACCACATTAAGGGGACTTCCCTGGCAGTCCAGTGGTTAAGACTTCACCTTCCAATGCAGGAGATGTGGGTTTGATCCCTGGTCAGGGAGCTAAGATCCCACGTGCCTCGCATCCAAAATATCAAAACATAAAACAGAAGCAATCTTGTAACAAATTCAATAAAGACTTTTAAAAAACACACACATTAAGACATTTTTAGTAACCCATTTGAAGAAGAATTAATACTGACAATACTAGGTAGAGCTAAGTAGTGGAGTAAGAGGAATTGTCACCATTTTCTTTTGATAGACATATAAATTGACTTAACCAATTTGGGAATTTGTAAAAGAAAGTATTCACACCCTACAACCAGCAATTCTGAGTATATATATCCTAGAATTAATGCATGTGGGAATTATGGTACATGAACAAGAATTGTTCATAATATCTCCAAAAAGGAAACATTACAAACACTGTACAACAGAGTTATCCATATTCACTGCATCCTTTTCCTCCAACTTTTTTCTTTACCACCTCTATTGAGGTATCTATCTTCATCAAATAATCGCTTTCTTTTAGGTTACTAATGACCACCTCTATCTTGTTCTTTAATGTCTGTTTCTTTCTCCTTTTTCTGTTTTGCTGTATTCTTTCCATAAGGTCTTTGTCTTTCAGATCTCATCTATTTCTGTAGCTTCCACAATCTTATCTCTGCAAATAATTTCTAAGTCTCTGTCTGTAGCATAACTTTCTTTTTTGAGATGGGTGAAGTTTTATTTCCACACTATATTACATAATGAAATTGGAAATTTATGGTTGCCAGGATTAACTGGATTCTCAATGATGGTTGATATTTCCTTTGCCAATGCCTTAGTTATCCTCCATGCTTCAGTCATCAATGCATTTTTCCAGATTTTTATGACGCTCCTAGAGTTATCTTTCCCACTTTTACTTCCCATTTTTCTCATTAGATAGATCTTCATTCCAAGCACCAAAGAAAAGAATATTAGTGAATGTCTCTCTTTTTTTTCCACCAGTTACCTTGGTTTGTCATCCCCACTTGCTTCCTCAACTCGTTTCTATTCTTTTTACTTTACTTGTATCTTCTTTAATTGCTAGATCTAATGGCATCTTTTCAACTCTCACCTTACTCCTGTTCTCCCCAATAGTTGATATTTTGTAACATCTTTTGTAACATCTTTCTTCTCTTTTCTCTTCCCTTATGTTCACTCTGTCTTAATTTTCCTCTTTTGTCTCTGTTTCTTAAAGATAGGAAGACCAAATAATTTATCTTCCAAACTGAAACACTTCTGAAAGTGAGAAGATGTGTTATTTAATAAAGTCAGGATAATAGATATAAACCCAGATTATTCAAGGAAAACAAGATTGTATCATCATACCATTTACAGGGCTTTTTTTTCCCTAATTCCTTTTCTTCTGTTAACCCCTTATGGATATCACCTAGAATTTTGAACCGTCATCTTTTGTTCTTTTACATGCCCTCCTTGGGTGACCTGAAATATTTGCATGACTGAAACTACCACCTTCAGTGATAATTCCCAAAGTATATATCCAATCCCTAACTTTTTCCTGAGCTCCAGTCTCATATTTCCAATAGTTAATTCTGTATTTCCAGGCTAGTAACCCAAAAGTATGTACCTCACAATTTAAAGTTACCTTCTTCCTCAAATATCCTACTCTTTTGTTTATTGGGGGGATGAAGATTGTGTGTGTGTGTGTGTGTGTGTGTGTGTGTGTGTGTGTGTGTGTGTGTGTAAGTCTGGAAATATATATCATACATGTATACTACTTTGTGCAGATGCTTCATTAGGTACTGGATGTACAGTAGTAGCAAAAACACAGTTCCATCATCATGACAATGCATTCTGGTGTGGGAGATAGACATTGATCAAACTAGCATACATATAAATGTAGTATAAGTATGGGTAATTTCTGTGAAAGAGAGAAACGTGGTATTATGTGAAATATAATAGAGGCATTTGACCTTTTTCTTTCCAATACATGGCCTTTTATATTAGACATAAGTGACAACATATAGCTCTTCTAAATTAGACTGCTTCCATTTCTTTAAAATATTTATTGCAATTCACTATTCAAATATAATAGCAAATGGAGCTATTTTTCTTCTCAGAATTCCCATTGCTTTTCATCCTAGTTATGGGGTTATTGTTCATAAATCACATAAATTGTTAAGCCCTGAAATGGTGGCAGTACCTTTGGTATTGAGGATGTAGGTATGGAAACTAAATAAAAGAGCATTTATGAAAATAATATGTCCTTTGTGAGAAAGAGATGGTGTGTTAGATAGAGAGCACCTTTCTAGTCACAAAATCTGGCTGCTGTTTTCTTCTTTTCACATAGTAAGTAATATTTGTTGATTGAATGATAATTGCTTGAAAGTAGTCAAGTTGTCATTTTGAGATTAGAAGACCTACACTCACTAGTACTAGCCCAGAACATGAACTAAATTATGCATAGCCCCAAATAATAAATTTTATAATCAACGTAAATATTAATATTTTTTTAATAATCCACATTATTTGTCCTTACATTTATATGTTTTTACAGTAGTAATATTCAGTTACATCAGTCTTTACCCTATTGATAGGTATAATAACTAGCAATCGCCAACATTTATTAAGTATTAACTACTTGTGTTACATAATTTATATACATTATCTTATTTAACCCTCAGCAATAATCTGGTGAGGTAAATGCTATCATTATCTACATTTTTTAGGTAAAGGAAATGGCAAGTTAAAAAAATATATCCATCAGTATCCCAGCAAAGTCACAGCATACTTAAATGGATAATTGAAAAGAGTTTAATAAAGGACTATGATATTTACAAAAGCTTGGGCAGATTTTAGGGAAAGCAACAAAACATGATGCAGCACCCTGGGACTAGTAATAGTGGGGATCATTAATACTCCTAGTCCTAATGGGGCAAGGGAGGGAGCTGCTATTGGAATCCAGAAAAGAGCCGAAGGCAAGGGTCATCTGATAGGGGCTGTGATCTTAGCCAACCTACGGTGACCTGGTAGAGAAGGAGCCAGGGGAATAAATGTCAGACCTTACTCTCCTACAACTCTTCAGTTTCCTGACAGTGGCTCCTATTAGCTGAGCCCAGCTAGAAACCAGAGAGCACAAAATAGCTTATTGATTCTATCTATACAGGTTAGCTTCAAGCAGAGAGAGTGAAGAAGGGTGGAGAATTAATCTGAAAGGGAAATGGAAAATATCTAGGAATTAAATAACTATTAAGTGGCAGAGCCAGTATATGAATGCCAAACACTTTACTTCTGACTACAATTCTGTACTGCCTCATAAAAAAAGCTTTGATGAAATATTATTTGGCCAAGGAAAATATTTTAAATCTGAAGGTTTCTACCCTATCCCAAATTGTTGGATGCATTCATACGTAACAGTGAGTGAGACCAAATATCTGAGAGCTCAGCAGCAAAGAATGCCCCCCTCAAAAAATGTTTGATGTGGGTATTGATTTTACATGTTGTTGGTATTTTCAGCATATTAAACCATACTTGTTCCTCTTGTCCAGATTCCAGACTCCATCATTTCTCGTGGCGTTCAGGTGCTCCCACGAGACACAGCCTCCCTCAGCACTACTCCTTCAGAATCTCCTCGTGCTCAGGCTACATCTCGCCTATCTACAGCTTCCTGCCCAACACCAAAAGTAAGTACAGTTCCTTGGCACCTTACACCTGCTCTGCTATGTGAATCTGGGAAAACTAACCAACCAATATTTCCCTCCGCTTGTCAAGATTGGATTGCATGCAAGATAACACGATGAAAAATTAATGGGCTATAACATAGTTACCACCTAATGTTTCACAGATTGTCGTATTAGGCCAACAATAGAGCAATAGAAATTTCATTCAAAATGCCTACCACCTCACAGCGATAGGTATTACTTTGTGTAGCTCCTGTTTCTTTGTTGTAGACTTATTACTTTTTAGCATACTTATTAGTATAGAAGTGAAGTTATTTACGCAGGGGATGAATGTGTTTCTGGCCAATAAACAGTAAGATTAACAAAATAAAATAATATCACCAAAGGGATTTTTTTTAACTTGTCCAGGCAGGGGTAGCTCCCTGCTCTAGTATCATTCCAAATTTTTTCAAACATATTCAACTTGGAATGTTGCTGCCTAATATTTGGAAACAAATCTAAATTGATTAGAAAGAAAGTTTTAATGCCAACCTTTGGGGGAGGGAGGAAGTGTCTTAGTATTTATTTTTTATAATTTTTCCCAAGTACTGAATCATGTAAGGGGGTGGGGGGAGGATTAGACATTTATTTGCTACCTGACATCTTCATGTATGTGAAAAATTGAGTAGCAAACCTAATTATGACTGTGATGCTTTTTCCTGGAATATCTCTTTCCTGGCAAAGTTAGTCATTTGTGCTTTCAAGTTTTCTATGGGATAGATCCACTATTGGCATCAAAAGCTTAACAGTAACATTCCTTCTTATTTAATAGGATATGACGTTAGATATCAGGCTATACAGTAAATTTATTTCAGGGCTCTCTAGGTAATTTTTCAAACTGTGGCTTTTTCACTGTCATCAGATTTAAGGACTTATATAGCTATCTTCCTCAATTCCAGCTTTTCTATGAGTTTTATGAATATTATCATTGAATTTAACTAGAAGTAATCTCAAGCAATTCTTGATATGTGTAGTGCAGTTGTTTTTACATTCCATGGTACAACCTTTTCAGCAAAGTCTTCAGAGTGTTAACTGTTGTATATCATTGTTTTTAGACTTGTGTCAAAAATAGCTGATATTAATTTTATAGTTTAAAAAAATTGACGTCCTAAATCTTCAATAAAGAAAAACTATAAAAACATTCTAGATATAAAATGTATGTTATACATTTATACATGGGGTGCCAGTCAGCTACATCTTCAACTGAATGAAAACATGGAGTTCTCAAGACATAATTTGGGTAGAAGAATCTCACCCATATCTTATAAATTTTTAAAACAAAATAATTTATTTGACTTCATTAAATTCCAACAGTATAAGTTGTACTCATTTATAAAGTCTGGGAATAATTAAAGCTAGATGTTAAGTCCAGTATAAAATTTACTCATTCACCAAATATTAAGACCTTAATGATGGGAATACAGAATTATCTAAGACACAGTATTTTTTTCTTAGTGATATACTGTGTACATAAATATTTTAAGCTAAGTTTAATTATACATAGTAGTTCTTGAGCCTTTTTAAAACTCTGCAATTACATCTTAATTGCAAAGAGAATATTAAATACAGTTTTAAAAATCACTCCAAATTTCTACATTAAGTTAATTTGCTTATTGCAAAATTTTAGGGGAGGAAGTGGCTTGTCTTGATATTTTTTCCATAGTTAACACTTAGCTGTTCACATTGACAGTAAATTCAAATAAAACAATATTTGAATATCTTTTTTTTCAGGAATTTTTTTCTGTATTTTTGTCTAGGAGTAAGATTCTGTTTCTTTTAAATAATTTTTACCAACACCAGAATGTAATCTCAAAGATAAAATTATTGCTTTGTTTTAATTTTAAAATTAAACTTTTACAGTTAAATCAGAATAGTAATATAATAGAAAAATTAGTTTGTATATTTTAAAAAGAAGTGAAGATAATCAAATTAATCCTCCTATTAAAAGTCTCAAATTATAAGACTGCTTAATTGAATGTAAACTAGATGCTTTTATATGTACTTTTATATCAGTGACATATAATCTCTGCCCTCATGGAGTTTACAGTTTAGTCAATGGTATATTGAAGTAAATAGGTATTTTTAAAATAAATTTATTTAAAATAACTGTTTAAATTATAATAAATATACTTTTACAGTAACTTAATAATGATACATTGAAATTCACACTAAGGAGAAGTAAAAAAGTGTAGTGATAGAAAATAAAAGGAGGGAAACCTCACTTAGATGAGATGATCAGAGAAGCCCGCTCTAAGGAGTAACATTTCACCAGGGACATGAAAGATGAGTAAAATAAAACAAAAGCTTTTTTGCCAGGTGGAGGTTTTGAGAATTATATTCAGCAGAAATGACCACCTTACAGGTAGTATTCACCAATCAAGAACTCTCAGACTAAAACTTCATTAGTACATAAATAACCTAATTCAGTGACTTCAAAATTCAACTTCAGATATCAATTCTTTTTTATTTTAAATAATGACTTTTTTTTTTTTGCCTTTGCCTGCTGAGTCAAATTTCAAGGATGTAGGTTTTAGGACATTAATCTGTTCTAGATGAATTCTTTATTTTAATTTTATAGCATAAAAATTTAGGGCAGAGAAGAAATCAAAAAGAAAGTCAGGTTTCTAATTTGAGATATGGGTAAATGATGTTATTAACTATACTAAGGAATAAAAGAGAAAAAGCAAAGGAGAGTGGTTAATACATTTTGGTTTTGAATGTTTTCAATCTAATATATGTATGAGACATCCCAGGAATGATATCTTAGCACAAGATTAGAACACAAGTTGAGTTTGACATTGTTATTGTTACTGCATCTTAGATGGGATATTTATAATTTAGTACATATTACTGTTTGCCAAACCCCATAGAAATACCCCTTCCATGTTTCAGATTAGGCATGCAGTCTGTCATGTGTAGAAATATATGTGCGAATATGTTTTCTTTACATCGGAAATACAATACAGTCTTAAAAGATGAGCACTAGAAAGAGCACTTGACTTGATAATAGACGACCTGGATTCAAATGCTGACTTCTCTACTTAATTACTACACTGCAATAAGCAACTTGCTCAACTTCTCTGAGCTTTTTGTCTGTGATGAAGCTGGTAATCCTTGCCTCCCCAACAGGGTTATTAATCTATTAAATAAGTCTTTGCCTGGTTCTGGGAAAGCAGTGGTGAGCAAATAACATTGTTCTTAGCTTTACAAACAGATAAAACAGGCAACTATAAATTATAATAAAGTATAATAAGTGCTATGATTTATCAGCAGGAGTACAGAATACTCTGGGAATAACCATCAGAAACACTTACCCTAGTCTTTGTGAAAACACAGAAGAGTTAAATAACCAAATTATGATTAAAAACTAACAGTTCCAACCTTTCCCTCTGTAGCTTTTTATCATGGGGGAGGATTTAAGATGAAAACTTTCTGTCCATTTGTATGTATGCATCTATTCCTGTGAGGTCAACAATGTAATATTAAACATTATTTTAAATTCACGTTTTTTATGCTCACTGCAATATAATTGTTCTTTGATTGTGCTTTGATCCTTTAAGATTCTCCAGCTATAGTGAGAACACGATCTGTAAAACATACAAAGTTTGGATTTCCTTTTCAGTACACTCATCACAATCTAACAAGGACAACAAGGTGTTATCTTTTCTAAACAGTTCTTCATAGAATGACATTGTCTCCAGCAAAAATTTATTTGCTGAAATGACATATTTTTCTGTATATGGAGAAAGTCGTTTCTCTTTCATATCAGATATTTTCTTTTAATGAAATCTGACTGAAATGACAATTGATTTTCACTTCTCTTGCTTGAGAACACAGTGAAGTATATTTTAAAAACAAACTTGGGATTTTAGTCTTTCATTGCCCTAAGTAAATTAGTGCCTAAGTCAAAAAAGTCAAATAGTATGTAGATTTTATGAATGGGCAATATCTAGAGGACTCAAGTTCTAAAATGGTGATAGTCTCCCAAAAATGGTTTGCTAAAAGAATAATTCTGTAACAAACTGCGTTTTAAAGTGAGCATGGTCCACAACTTAAATGAGTTCTGATTTTCAATTATGAAAGGCAGCAGCACCTCTATTAGAATCAAGAGGCTTGTTGTAGAGCATAATAACCAGAACAAAAAAGAAAAAAATTCCAAACTTCCAATCAATTCACCATTCCCTATAGATGTTATTAAAATAGAGAATTTTTTACAAAGACCAATTCAATTTTCCTTTTATTCCCTAAGCATCTGAAGTTTGACTAAAATAAATAAATGAATAAATGTAATCTCTTGTCACATATTCCCTTGTACCTCAAAGGTTAGAATAGAATTTTGTGCCCAGACTAACCAGCAAGTTCTTTTTTTTTCCCCTTAAGAAGAAAATATAAATTCTCCCTAATTAAACTGAAGTTTATAAAATAATTTAAATGTATATATTGAAATATCTTTAGGTAGTATGTGTTCGTTTAATAATTAGTAATAATGTCTAATCTTATATTCAAACAAAATGCAGAATTATGACTTCTCTCTAGGCTTCTGTTATTGTCCTTTGAGCAAAAGAATTTATATTACTCTGGTTAAAGAATATTTTCTTAACTCAAAGTTTTTAATGTGTATGTTTGAAAGGCAGTGTGATTTCCTTTACATATAAAATGGCATTATTTGATCCAGTAATATTTGATCCAGGGTAATATTTTCTCTGAGATTTTTTTCCTAGGATGTTAGTTTTTACAAACTATTCCATATTATCACCACTTTCCTTTGTGAACATCAGAGTGATTGTGTACTATGGCTAGTTCATTGGTTCCCAGGTCTCTGGAGAATGTCATGAAATTTCTAAAATTCTAGCCTAGATCAAGGCAATAACTGAGGACTACAAATGATTTTCCACTATTTTTGAGAGCCTAAATAAAATCAGTAAGACTACACTAAACATCAGGTTTCTTTGCTTTTGTCTGAAGTCATGTCAACAATGGTATATCAACAACTGTTCAGCAGTTAATGACATTGTAGAAATGTATGGGTTCTACATGTGGAGTCAACAAACACCAAAAAGGTTGGGAAAAACTGAATTAATAACATTAATTAATTTAATAAAATACATCCTCTGGACATAAAAATATATGTTTTTTTGTGTTCAACGTTAACTGTCCCATGGGGGCGTTGGTTATTGAGCAATAATATTCTCAACGTTATTGGTCAGATCCAGCAGCTCTCAAACTTAATGGTCTCGGGACCCCTTTACAAACTTAAAAATTATTAAGGACCTCAAATAGTTTGTTTATGTGAATTATAGTTGGTGATGTTTACTGCACTGAAAATTAAAACTTAGAAATTTTTTAAAAGTTTATTTATTTGCTTCAAAATGAGAATAATAAGGCCTTTCTATGTTAATATAAATAATACTGCTATGGGAAAAATAATATTTTCCAAAAATTTTAAAATCTACTAAAAAGGATGGCACTGTTTTACTTTTTCTTCACATTCATTTTGATGTCTGGTTTAATGGAAGGCAGGTAGATTCTCACATCTGCTTCTGTACTCAATCTGTTGTGATATGTTATTTTGGTTGAAGCATATGAAGAAACAAATCCAACCTCACAGATCCGTAGTTAGAAAAGAAGGGACTATCTTAATAACATTTTCTTATAATTGTGGATATTCTTTGACACTACATCAAAATTTTTCAATTAGTAGCCTATTAAAAGTTAGTTGAAGCGTAGGGCTTCCCTGGTGGCACAGTGGTTGAGAGTCCACCTGCCGATGCAGGGGACGCGGGTTCGTGCCCCAGTCCGGGAAGATCCCACATGCCGCGGAGCGGCTGGGCCCGTGAATCATGGCCGCTGAGCCTGCGCGTCCGGAGCCTGTGCTCTGCAATGGGAGAGGCCACAACAGTGAGAGGCCCGCGTACCAAAAAAAAAAAAAAAAAGTTAGTTGAAGCGTAGAATCTAAAACCCTGTCAAGGACAATTTCATACTCCTATGTATTAAAATCTGTTGGACACACTACTGTATATAAAATAAACAAGGATCTACTCTATAGCACAGGGAACTGTTCAATACCTTATAATAATCTATAATGGAAAAGAATCTGAGAAAGAATATATATATATATATATCACTGAATCACTTTGCTATGCACCTGAAACTAATACAACATTGTAAATCAACTATACTTCAATAAAAAGTTGTTTG
Source organism: Grampus griseus (assembly GCF_964374135.1). Lineage (NCBI taxonomy): Eukaryota > Metazoa > Chordata > Mammalia > Artiodactyla > Delphinidae > Grampus > Grampus griseus. The sequence continues at coordinate 34,946,304 of NC_139018.1, read as the reverse complement.
TTCTGGGGAAAAAAAATCCATTGGTCTGTCCTGAACGTTTATTGGATCTTATAAACAGGTATGATTTTGTAACATATTTTTTGATCACATGGGAAATATAAGTTCTTCCAAGTGTTGACTATATCCAAAATCATTTTAATTAATATAACCACCAAGCTCATTAAAAATGCCTTGGAAGCATTGGAAGCTCTCAAGCTCATGGTGATATACATTTTCCACAGTTCTAATTTTTGCTTAAAACGTAGAGTTTCTTCTTTGGCAAAAAAAAACAAAAAAAAACCCAACAAATCCTGTCTGTTTTCCATGAATTGACAGTCTCATTTCATTCATTTTCAAGAAAATGCCTACCAGACATCTAAGTCTGAATAGTCATAGTTTGTCAGACATTGTTTCAAGTAAAAATTGTTCTGTGCAAAACCTGGCTAGTTCAGCTTGCAACTCAAACTATTGCCTAAGTACTTTAACCTGAGACAACTGTCATTCTTTCTTATGCAGCAGAAGTATTTTATTTCATACTTTCCATTTTATCACACTCAAGGGACAAGCTTTAATTAAATTGAGTTACTATTTACTGTTTCATTGAGGAAAGTGTTAAACTGTTAGTACATAGTGGTGAATAATACAATAACTATTCACACTATTTGGATCCACTGCCTTAATTTTTTACTATAGTACCAACCCACCATTGCTTTTGTACTATCGGTGCAAATGTCAACATAGTGTAAGAGACAAATAATGTCTTAGTATTATTATTAAAATAATTTGCCCTTGTGGACCCCTGAAAGGATCTCAGGGACCCTCACAGGTCTGTGGACCACACTTAAAGAACTGTTAGTATAATCAAATGAGCAGAGTGGTTTATGTTTCTTGGAAACATCCTGGGTCAAAATTACGTGTGTTCTCTTTTTCATTTAGACCATGTTACAGTGGTATTCTCGTTTCAGAGATCTTATTCTTTAGGAAAATGACCACTGGTACTATGCTTAATATAAATGATTCACCCTAGATTCATTCTAGGACAGGGAACAGAGTTTCTCCTCCCTGATTCAAAATAATAGAAGACTTCACAAAGTCTTGAAGATACAACCAGAAAATGTAATTCCCAGCTAACTTTACTCATTTCCAACGTGATACTACTTCTATGTTTGTATAGTAACTGATGTTTCCCTAGGGTCTCCTTTCTACTTATAGGTGCACAGAGAGCCCTCTTTTAAGTCATAACCTAGTTGATGGAAGATAATTTTATTAGGGATATCTTTGGGGATGACTTCCTTTTTTATAACTAGTTTGGAACATTTAAATTTGGTGAGATTTTAAATAAAAATACAGTTTTCAGCTAATCTAAAAAAATCAGATTGACAGGGCTTCCCTGGTGGCGCAGTGGTTGAGAGTCCTCCTGCCGATGCAGGGGACACGGGTTCGTGCCCCGGTCCAGGAAGATCCCACATGCCGTGGAGTGGCTGGGCCCGTGAGCCATGGCCGCTGAGCCTGCGCGTCCGGAGCCTGTGCTCCGCAGCGGGAGAGGCCACAACAGTGAGAGGCCCACGTACCTCAAAAAAAAAAAAATCAGATTGACATTACTGGGCCAGCACGACATATATCAGTACTCAGCTGACATTCTTTATACCCTCCAGCCGACTTTACTTATTTGCATTAAATGCCTGGCTCCTATACACTTTTGAGTAACTGATTTCCACTCTCATTCATTATTGTCTAGTTTCTCCTCATTTATAACAGCATATTTATTTTGCTATTTATTCTAGTTTGATAGCAAACAGATTTTTGAGACTTCAAAAAAAGGATTGTTTTCATATCATTTCTATCAGGAGAGACACTATCCAGTATGGTAAATTAGTTGTTGACACTTTGAAGAAAATTAAAATCAAATAGTAATAATATATTTTAGCTATGAATTTTGAGTTTACAAATTATTTTAAATGGTTGTTCTTTGACATTCTGCTAAATATACAGGACTTTACATTGATTTCTGTTTTTCATTCATCTGATTAAGTGTCCCCTCTACCTTTATGTACAATGAAAATTGAAAATGGAATTCGCCCCATCCTTTTCTTATTATTTAATGCTCACAGAATTATATTTATCATTGAAACTAAGAATAACTTAACTGTGAAGTGTACAGTCACCACTTTGGAATCTGAGTTACAAATGAAATTTGATTAGCTAGCCTGAGAAGATATAGCTAACCAGAAATTATTAGCTATAGAGTTAACAGTTTTATAGATTAGACAGTCTATAAGTGGCATGGTCTTTTTTTTTTTTAATTTAAAAACAGTAATATACATGCTCATTTTAGAAAATTAATATAAGCAAAAAAAAAAAAGAGTTCCTGTAAGACTGCCTTTAATAAATAACAACTGTTAAAACTTTGCTTATATCATTCTGGTTTTTTTTCCTATGCATTCAAATATTTTATATAAATGAATCATGATAGCAAGGCAGTGATTAAGAGCTCTGGTTCCAGAGTCTCCAGGCTTGGCAATGAATCTCAGCTTTACCACTTACTAAATGTGTGGCTTTCAGAACGTTACTTCACTTCTATAACCTTAATCATCTGTAAAATGAAAAATAATAATACTATTTGCCTCATAGGGTTGTTGTAAAGTTTAAATTTTAAAATGCATATACATCACTTACCACAGTGTTTGAAATATAAGAAACGATCACTAAATGTTAGCTATTGTTATGAAACTATATTTTAACCTATCTCATTCATTTAGTAACATTCTTTCTATGTCATGTACATCTTTATTTACATGTTTTTAAATTATCTTCTTCAACATTAATATCAGTTATTGTTCAGTATTCAAATTTGTGGGTATAGCATAGTTTTTTTCACCAGTCCCTATTTTGCATATTTTAGTTGTTACCTATTTCCTAGTTTTAAATATAATTCTGTGATAGTCTTCTGGAAGTGAAGTGTTTTAGAATCTTCTCTTAATTAAACTTAGCAACTTGTATTAATTCTACCTTTGTTGAAAGTATATGCCAAACTTTTAGGCCCATGGTTCCCATAATTCATATGGATATCAGGAAGAGATCATTTTTGCATCTTCATGAATTCAATTTAATGATATTCTGGAAGGAACAGTCTTTAGCATTTGCCTTTGACAGATTTACTGACAGATATTTAAAAAAATTATGGATCCAAAGTTGTTTGAAAAGTCAACAGTATTGAGTATATAAAAGTATTGCACTATCAGGCACCAAATATTGAGTATCAGCCCTAGTCTTCCACTTTATACCTTTGTTAGAACTAGTAAACCTCAGTTTCTATATCTGTAACATCATGATACTAAATTAGGTAGCCTCTAAAGTCCCTTCTAGACCTATAATTCTGTTCCTTTGCAATAAGTCTCTACACTGACTGAATAAATATTATCATTCTCTTTAGCCCTTCTCTCTGATATTATGTTAATATCCAATTAATGTAAAATAATTTACATTTATTTCAGCTTTTGCATTTCATGCTACTACATAAAGTTAAAGATTATGAAGTGAAAACGTTCTGACTTCATTTAAGATCTTTCTCATTTAGGTCAAGCTTTGTCTCTGTTAAGTGGAATATTGATTTCTCTTGGTATTCACTAGCATTTTGTTTAAGTTATAGGATGACAGGGAAGTGAGAACTGTAGAAATACAAGGAATAGTGAAATTAAGAATACTAGCTTTCAGTTAATTTAATATCTTTGATTCCTATAAACTTCTTTTTAAAGATTTGGGGTATGTTTTGTGTAAAAGCAGCTCAACAAAAGTAATCTGTGCCATCATTATTTCACCAGCAGAATTGATTAGATATAGCCATTATTCAAATCTATATAGTTAACGGGCCATGTCTCATTCATGACTTTAATAGACAACATATACCAAACTAAATTATTTTCTAGATCTTTATATTTTTAAATGATACATATTCTAAAATTGGCCATGTATTTTCTTGCCCAAAACTTCAGGATTATCTGCTCTCCCTTTTCATCCTACTTTCATTAAAGACAAAACACACATTAATTCAGAAATTCATTCAGTGAATATTTTTAGTGCATATTATGTCAAGTACTTTTGGGAATAGGTTTTGGGTCAAGTAGGTTTTGGGAATATAGCAATGCAAAGACTTACTAACCATGACCTCAAGGATCTTATGGCGGAGCAGATGTGAAAAAGAAAAAAAAAAAATTACAACAAATCTATCAAAGCTTTGATAGCCTAAAAGAGCTCTTCTAATCTTATAGGGGAAAAAAATGTACCCTCACAGAAATCTGTTAAAAATTTTGTAGTCAAATTGGTAACTATTTTTAAATTATAATCATCCATGCTATAATGAGCAGTGACATGAATATTCCTAGTCACACTAGTAGGAATATAAATTTGTATAACCTTGCAAGCAAACTATATATATAAAACATTTTTTGTGTTTTAACCAATCATATTATTTGCAGAAATTTTTCAATGGAAGTTATCAAAGAGGACATGAAAGACTTATGTACAAGATTATTTATCACAGCATTATTCATATTCATGAAAAATTAGAACCAACCTTAATGTCTATGGTTAAATAACTTATATAATAATATGTATCTATATGAGTTATTTATATAACCTAAAAAATCATATCTTTAAGAATATTTAATGACAAAGGAAAATGCTCAAAATAAAATATGTAGTTTAAAAAAGTAGTAAACAAAATTGCATAGGGATTAAATTACAGGTTATTTTATAATCTATATTATTTTTTAAACCAGAGAAGTGTAAGTTTTTTTTGGTTTGTTTTGTTATGTAGACAGGTTCTGGTAATGACGAGGATGGATGTCTTTTGCCTGCTTTTCAGATTTATGGCAAATCTTCATAAAGCTAACTATTTGTTTGTGTTTGTAACTCTGTTTATACCAGAGCATTTTTATATGCAGGCTAAGCCATTCTAAATCTTGCTGGATAAAAAATTGTATTTCAATGGAAGTTTGAAAATAAACTTTTTTCTATCTCCTACACAAATAATAAATAATTCTTAAAAACATACTAATTAAAACTTATCTATTTCAAAATGCCTAATAAATTTTTTATACCATACCTGTGATGGGCTTCATTATTTCTTTTTAGACAGATACGAAACTTGGGGAAAAAGAGCATGGATTGAATTATTCTCTGGCTAGTGGGCAGGAAATAACTTGCTTAAAAGTCTAATTTTGTATAGACTGTATTATTTTGGAATCAAAGCTATTATAGAAACTTAGGGATCAAAATTATAAATGTACAATAAAATATAAATAAATATTTGAAATGTTAATAAACCATTAGAAATCGGAGCCTTTAAAATAAAGGATCTCCTAAGTATAAAAATTTTTCATAAGTGGGTGGGGCAGTTGGTAGAGCTGTGACTTGCTACCAAGATTCTAATTTTTGACTTAATTCTTCATTATTCTTTGCAATATTTCCTTGAACTTCTCTATTCTTTTATTGGTTTGCCTTTCTCCAGAAATGCATTAGAGTGTTTATTTTTTCCTGACACACTTATAGAATTATTGCTTCTCTTACTTTCATTTCTTTCTTTCCTCTTTTTTACTTTGCCTTAATAAATCACAAATGAAACAGAATTGTTTTACAATGAAGTACCAGTTTTACTGAAAGGGCTGAAATATAGTGAATTGAAATATTAACCGGATCCCCACAAGAATTTCTTTATTTACAAGAGTTTGTTTAAATTTTGAGTTCTCAAGTAAAACTTTTTTAAAAACCTCCTTCTCCAGTCACAACTACCAGAAGCAATCTATAGCTGTACCAATATGTACTAAGTGATATTGGTTGGAAGAGAAACAATTTCTAAAAAAAAAAGTTTTCTTTCCTGTCACTGATACCCATACTTTAAAAAAGAAACTGGCATAATAAAATAGGATTAAAAATGTCTGTCTCTCAGGGTAGTTCTGAATGTAAGTCAGATAATTCTAAAAATAAAACAATTCAATCCCTAGGACAAACAGAATTTTTTTTAATCTGTACAATCTTAATCTAAATCAATACAAAATATATCAGGGGAGAAAAGGGGGAAATCTACATTAGTCATTCTATAATGAGAGCCCAATTTTAATGAAGAGACCTGAGAGCCAGAGAATCTAATATAAGCTATGCTTTTTTTATTGATATGTCTCCAAAAAGCTAATGGACCCCTCTAAGACCTGCGTTCTCTCTCCAATAAAACAAACACACAAAATATTAAACTTTTCTCACAGTTCTTCACCAGACATCTTGCAGCTAAAGAGATGTATTAATGCATACATCCAGCGATATGGGTGCCTACCTTAAGTGGCTTCTACACCCCCAAAATTCCTTGAAGTTTCATATTTTATTTCAAAAATCAATACAAAGTTGGATTTCTACTCCAAAATCTTGTTTTTGCCTTTAAAAAATATTACACTTACAACTACTTATTATTGGCAAGAGAGATGAGGGTGAGATGGAGTAATTTTCTACTTTGTTAATAATGGAAATAATTTTACAGTGAGCTCAGTTTTGGAGAACTGAGCTAAATCAAAGGGAATCAACAGTCCGTATTGTGTTAGCACCCAGGCCATTTCTTTTGTTGCATGATATATCTAAAATTCAAGCTCTAATTTAAAAAAGTGAATACAAATAGCAGTCATTTCACTACTTTAGTAACCACATCCTGGTAATTAATTCCTGAGGATAGATTACCCAGTAATTAATTCCTGAAGAAATATTCCCAGAATGTTGCAAAACAGGTGATATAGTGCAATCTTTTCAGACAATTTTTTTTTTTTTTTTTTTTTTTTTTACTTTTTTTTTTTGCGGTACGCGGGCCTTTCACTGTTGCGGCCTCTCCTGTTGCAGAGCATAGGCTCCGGACGCGCAGGCTCAGCAGCCATGGCTCACGGGCCCAGCCGCTCCGCGGCATGTGGGATCCTCCCAGACCGGGGCACGAACCTGCATCCCCTGCATGAGCAGGCGGACCCTCAACCACTGCACCACCAGGGAAGCCCTTTTCAGACAATTTTTAATGGATATCTTGTTAAATATATTTAGGCTGAGAGGCTGAATAGAAGATTGAAATGATTTTGATCCTCTGATTTATGTCTTTACAATCTCAGTAAAAATATTTATAAAAGGATTTCTTCAGGGTACAAAAATCATTAGTGATAATATTTTTTGTTTTGCAGGTAACATTTTAGTTTTCATATATCATTATTATAAACTAATAATCTCAACCAACCTGTTATCCCTACAATTCTTTACATCCAATTCTCAAACTTCATTTATATTGCAGTGATCTTATATGTAGTATAAACATTTGCAGTTTAGCCTCTCTTAGTTATTGATACAGAATGTTTATAGCCTCATAGAAAAATATGTATAAAATTAGCTAACAATGTGAGGCTTTTATAATTATCATGAAGAGTAAAGTTCATTTTATTCAAATGCTAATCTTTTGTGATTTCTTTTAAATTCCAATCAAAGAAAAATAGTAATCAGGTATCTGGATTAGCTGTGAATTTCTTTTATTTATACTACTCCATAATTGGTGATTAAGGGTTGACTAGCATAAATGAGAGCATTATGTCTTAAAATCTATCGATTTGACTTTTCTCTACAACTCAAATTTTAGTATATGTGACAAATCTTTTTCATGTTCTTTCTGAAGTTTTTCAATATTAGGGATAATTACCTATATCAGGAGCCACAAAAAATCACATGACACCTGATTTACAACCACTTGTGGCTTTGATAACCACATTGGTTTTCTAAAGTCTTCCTGTTACGATAGTTAAGGATTCACAAAATCAGATTTAAATACAGAAAATTGGTGTCAAGCATTGACAGATGAGCTGTCTGCTCCTAAAAGTCTTTGTGTAAATTGGTATATAGTCTGTTTTTCATGTTCAGAGTTCAATGGTGATTGTCTTTTCTCTTCTTATATTTCATTCTTTAAGCTTTTGTACTTGCACTTGCATTTGGAATTGAAATGATTTAGGAAAACTTTCATTCATACATTAATGTGGTAACATAAAATTTCCTCCATAAATGAGATAGACAAACAGACACACAGGGACATGTATACATATACATCCTATTATAAGCATCAGATTTTTTCCAACCCATTTATTTCCAGGCCTATTAAGGGAATACAGCTTTAAAGTAGAAACCAGGAATGGTGGTGGTCTTAGATTTGTCATTAATGTCCTGTGTAACCTTGAAGAAACTACCTCATGTTGCTGGACTTGATGTAATTTTAAGCTTTCCAGAAATAAAAGATAATGTAGAAAATGGTGTTCACTTGTTACTATATAACAATGCAGTTTCTAAAAGTTTTCAGAAAGCAGCATGAAACATTAGACTTTATATTTTTTTATAGAAAACTACGTTGTTTATAATCAAGATATTGTGTCAATTTAAAATGGAAAATAGCTTTTGATATAAAGATGTTCTCTGAAATCAAAGAAAATAGCATAAGAAAATGACTAAATAATATGAACTCACTGTCCATCCAGAGGCCCTTTCTTATAGACTGTTTCCATTCTAATTAGTATCCACTGTTTCTAAATTTAAGAACTCTGTTCAACCAAGAAGGGTAAGAATCAGTGATTATCTTTAGGGTACAAAATTTAATTAATGTTGAAGAATTAGTAAAAACTATTTATATCAAATAAAACCAAAAGTTGACAGAATTCTTATGGATCAAGATGCTTTTTTTCAAAGTGAAAATCCAATTTTCTCAGTATTATTCCTAAGCAATCTACTTATGCTATCAGAGATGTCCTAAAAGGGATAAGACAATCTATAGCCTGTCTCCAGAAACTATAATTTTGTAGCACGGTCAGATTTCTTATTTTTCCTGAGGACTTTAACACTGGGAATTTGGCATCACAATGATACTTCATCAGTTGTCTCCTAATACAAGCAAGAGAATCACAACTAACTTGAGCTATGCTGCTCTGAATGGAGACCGTTATTCTGCACATGTAGGAATCCATAATGTAAAAGCACTTGGTCTGAAGCTTCCTTCCAATCTCCCCCCTACTCTTTTTTAGTTTGACTTCCTCTTTAACCAAAATATTATTGTTACAGCTCTATTAAAAAACAAAGGGATTTCTAATTTATACCTAATCTAATAGGTATATTAGATTGGGTTTAGAATCTTCCTTTTCTCATTTACACAGTGAGGTGAAACAAATTTTTAAAATAGCAGCTTTACTTTTCTTTTTTTCCTATCTTACCCAAAAGGAAAAAATAACTGAAAACTTTGAGGGAGTAAATGTATCTAACTTTGGTCTGGCATTAAAATTTTCTGGTTGGGCAGCACAGTTGTTTAATTGGAATCTCAGTGACAGCTGAACAACCTCAATGCTTGGGTTAACAAGCAGAGGAGCTTCGTTCTGTCACCTGTCAAGAATGATGCTTGTCAGGACTGATCTTTCCACTTAAGGAACACTCATGTTTCTAGTCATAGCACTGATGTTTTCTGATATTACAATGGAATAGACACTAAAGGAGACAAAGTTTTCTGCATAGGTATATTTGTAATTCTTTGTTTTTCATAAGCCAAATGCAAATGTAACACTACTCCAGATACTGCTTCATGAGAAGTCCCCAAGATAACCAAAAGTAAGTGCCCATTTCCTCATCTTAGGAATAGTGTCATAACAAAGACTGAATTCTAGTGACCAACCTATCTGCAGAGCATGTCATATAGCCTCTGGGTTAGTTAACTCCTTGGCTTGGCCTCCTAAGATGTATCTCAAAGAGTCAATTGTTGTTTTTGCATGTATTATTTAGTAATGTTTAGAAAAATTTTTAAGTTCACTTTTTCTTTATTCTGTCTTTTTTACCCATCTTCCCTCATTGTAGCAAATTAGACGGCCGGATGAAAGCAAAGGAGTTGCTAGTAGAGTTGGATCCCTCAAAGTAAATATGTTTCTAACATTTTTTGGCAAGATTTCGTCTATAGCCTACACTTCTTCCTTTTTGGAGGGTGGTGGGAGGAAGGGGGCTTTTTCCATTTTTCACCATCCCATTTTGTTTTATTTTAATATTTTTATTGGCTGTTGGGTCATATTTTTTTTGTTTCAGCTACACATAGAGCAACCAGCTGAAGGCAAGCTGCCAAATAACTAGCTTTGAGTGGCACCACAAACAATAAAAAGGGCACTGCCTCATTACGGGTGCCTGTAATTTGGGGTTCTAGAGTAAACCGTTCCTCTGATTGATGTCACTGACTATGTGTTAAGTTCCTGTTACACAGAGAACTAATATTTATTTTCAGAATGTTATATGCCCTTTTTACTTTTTTTTGTTAAATGTTATTTTAGTGTCATTACCATTTGTAGTTCATTCCAGAAAATAATTATTATGAGTTAATAACATGTATATTTTATATATATGTATATATATATATATATATAATCTTAAGAATTAGAAAAGGAATTTCATATGATGCTAGCTAGTATAGGGGCTCACATATAGCTAATAGTAAGCACTCTTAATCCCCTTTGTTTTATTTGTTAAAAGTTAAAAAGTTTATATAACAATCAACAGAAACTGATATATATATATATATAAATGTTTGCCCATTTGTGTATGTGACCTACAAATACACCACTTAAAGATTTCTGATCTAATGGTCCCATTTGGTAGTTGTTAAATATCCATTTGGTCAATTTATCTTGGGCATTCGATACTCTAACATTTAATCACAATGAAAGGTAACTAAATTATCACCCTTAAGAGACATAGACATAGCCAATTAATCACTTTTAATGCTGCTACTATAAATGCAAGTTAGAAAATTTGCTGAATTTTAAAAATATGCAGAGAAATCTCCCTCAATATTAACCACTTCTTCTATCTCAGTCCCATTTGTCCTTACAGCAATAGTAACTGCTAAATTAATCAAAATGACATAATTCACTGTACTGGGATGTCCCAAAATTCAATAACTACTTTGAGGCTAATATTAAGTCATTTTAAAATTTTACACACCTCCAATTTATTTCCATTTAACAATTTATGAAGCACTGATTTCTGCACTCTTTCCTCTCCTTGCCTCTTCTGCCTTCTTAATTTTACTTTTTTGCTGTTGTTTATTTATCTGTGTGTGCACACACATGAGTGCACATGGATGAGGGTGTGTCTGTATGTTTGTGTCCTTTATTCCAAACAAGCCATCTTCTCTGTTCTCTAACACTGCTATATACTGGGTAGCATTTTTGTTGTTGTTGTTATTTCACTAAGAATAATCAGAGGGGATGGGAAGTGTCTATTATATACCTAATTCAGAAGCGAGGCAAGCTAAAATTATTTAGTCAGAAAAATATGACTTTATGTATCTTGATGATATATCAGTAGCATTCCTCACTGTCTACCTGTGAGGTATCATATTTTAATTTTTTTAAGGGAAGATAAATCCATTATTGTTGAGACTATGGATTATGACTCAGATTCAAGTGAAAAGGTGCAGATGGACATAACTTTTTGGAAATGACTGATAGTGAAATAGAGATAAAATGGCATCCATACTGCAGCACCATCTGTTATAAACTGGATTGTGTGTGCGAGTACACGTGTGTTTATCTCGAAGTTCAGCTTTTGGATGTGTAGAACTTCAAGTTGTGATTGTTTATTGTTTTTAAGTGTATATACAATATGATTATGTGTATACACATAAATATGTATAAGAACAAAATATACATTTTAGGGTTCAATCAGTTTATTTGAATATGGATGCAGCCTTAAATCAAAAAGTGTGTTTGGGAAAGGCAAATTTCATAATTTTTAAATGTCTTTATTCCATATTTCTACAAAATAGAAAATTTTAAAGTGAATCTCTAGGGGTTTATAAGGATAGTTAAGGTATTTATTTTCTCTAACACTTTGGGGAGAAAAGAGCCTTTAATTAAAATAAAATATTCTCTTCCTAGTCACGGTTTATTGAGCATGTATTCTTGCGCTATACAAAGATCTTTGATGTTTTGAAATGTTTGCCAAAGGCAGTGAGAAATGTATAATGCTATGATTTATTTTTAAAAGGAAAAAGGAAAACTGAAAAGAGACCAAGTTGCTTTTTCAATTCATTTTCTGATGTTTACATGTAGCTCCATCGAAAGCTGGAGGAGCTCAGAGATCACCTAGAAGGCAATGTGAAAGGATACTCTCTCAGAGTAAATGTACGATTTCACCCGGTGATTTTTTTTTTTTTTTTTTACCTAAACTTCTGCTGACTGGTAATTCCAAATCTGATTGGTTTGTCCTCTCATCTCCATCTTTTTTACTTTCTGTCTCTTTTCTCCCTATCTCTTTCTTTTTTTTCTAACTGCAGCTTCATGCTCACATTTATGAAAGAAAGATTAAATCGGCATAGAAGACCTTTAAGCCACACTAACATTGCATTTGATTTAATAGCATTCTGGCTCCAGTGCAAATTAAAACCTTTTTTTTTTTTCAAAATCTGTGTTTCTTATACAATTGTATAATTTTCTGACGATCGTTTTATGAGACTTCATTTGGAGCTTTTCCATTTACTGTGTCTTCTGTCCCTTGTTGGATGTGTCAGCAGGATTATAAATTATGGGCTGGATCCAAGTGATAGAGCCTTGATGTTTCAGTTTCAGTTGTCAAGGAAGATATTCAGTGTTAGAGTCTCATTATAGGTAATCTGGCAAGTAGATACATCTATTCTGAGTTAATAGACGTCTCTTAACTCAGACTCTTTGGGAATAACTATAAGATATCATTTTTTGTCTAAAAATAAGAAAATTAGGCAGTAAGAATCTTCACTATGAACACTATTATGTAACATCTTACAAATACTTGAGATAATGGCTAATATACCCAGGACAACACTGAAGGAGAACAATACCTTATAGCCACTCAATACTGTACATACGTCATATAGGCATACTAACAATTGTATTTTTTGTGACTGATAGTTCAGACTCAGAATGCTTGGTCCTTCTCCTGAATATATCTTTTCAAGATAAATGGAATTAAAATCTCTAAAATGGTACATGGTATAAATATGGTAGAAGAAAAGCTAAAATATTACAGTAAATAATTACTGGCTCTATTTAACCTTGACCTCCTATTTCTGAGGCTTTAAAAAAAAGTTCCTATGAAACTTAGCCCTGGTTTACTTCTCCCGAGATTATTGTCATACATTTAATTCATATTGCTATAATAATTTTGTTATGAAGGATAGAATAAAAAATAATAGTGTTATGATAATTCTCTGGTTTCTCAGCTTTGTTTTTAATTATATACTATGTGTATTTTGTATATCTCGTCATTAAATTTCTGTTGACTAAAGTTCAAAGTTTTTTATTAATATCAGTCTTTAAATTCTGATAACTAAACAGAAAAGGAAATTAATACACGTCTCATTTTTCTACTTCTTTCTTTTGAGCCAGTCCTTCTTTTCAGTCATATTCTTAGAGAATTTGAAAAATTACCCACAATCATCCCCAGAATCTATCCCACTGTTTTAAAAAAAATAAAAAAGATTAGTATGAATTTTATGATTAAATCAGTCTAGATATATCTGGATATCATTCTAGAAACTCCTAAAAAGATTCTGATAATGTGTGTTTTTAGTGCCACACTCTTCCCTAACCAGTCATAAAAAATGATATTATTTTTCTTTCAGTGAAACCAAGACCAGAAAGTTGAAACTTGCTAAGATCTATATGATAGGGAGTTTGTGTTAGATTAGGGTTAAACTGAAATCTCTGTGCTTTGGAAATTGGTTTTCTCATGCCACTCTTCAATTTCTTTTTTTCAATACCTGTACTGCGTGGTGGAGTACATAATAACTAGTCTCGGTGTCTTCATCTTTTGTTTCATTTCACTGGGTCACACTTTGTTCTGATTATCCTTCTTCTAAAAAGATTGAATATAAGGTGTATCCTTCTAAGATTCCTGTTAACTAGAAAAGTACAGAAGAACAAAAAATATATTGTCAAAAGGCAAATAATAGTATTTTCTCTACAGAGTTCAGCTAGCAAAAGACACAAATCAAAATCTTAGCTGAGGGCTTCCCTGGTGGCGCAGTGGTTGAGAGTCCACCTGCCGATGCAGTCCGGGAAGATCCCACATGCCGCGGAGCGGCTAGGCCTGTGAGCCATGGCCGCTGGGCCTGCGCATCCAGAGCCTGTGCTCCGCAACGGGAGAGGCCACAGCAGTGAGAGGCCCGCGTACCGCAAAAAAAAAAAAAAAATCTTAGCTGAATGTTCAGTGTCTCTCCTTCCCTTTAATTCTTATTGCCCCAGAATGCCTTAAAATATGCCTTGTATATTAAAAATTGTTGCTTAGAAGCAGAATAAAGTTATTCTAAGTACCATACGCTGTATAAATAGATTTCGTTTCTAAAATGAGATAAATTGGCATATAGTGACCATTCCATTTTGTGAAAATTTATTGTAGGTGTCCACACAGAAGAGCAAGTATATGAATGCCTTTTAATTCATTGAACATCGCTAAATAGTTCAATAAGATGACAGGTTCAGAACCATGTTGCCACTTAAATATCTTATAGTTGAAGAAGGTGAGACATCATTCAGAAGTTTGGGATGAGAATTTAATTAAATTATTCATGTTTCAATTGGTATCATCTATATGATGTATTATTTTTTAGAGGACCTGCATTTTTATTTATTACTTATAATCAATGATATAAAGTAGACTTTTATTAAGAGGTAATTTTTAGAACAGTATTAAATTTTATTTATTTCTCATATGAAAACATACTTTTTAATTTTACATGGACTCTTCTATAGCAAAAAGTAGGATGCATTCGATTCTTGAATTCTCAGTTAAGAATGTATCATCTTTTTCTGTACTTTATACAAAACTGAAGTATTCTGAACCCTAAATGAGTTTTTAGTAATTTTCATCTTGTACCTAAACACAGTTTGCCTAATTTAACTACTGCAAAAGTAACTACAAATCCTTAGATTGATACTGTGCTGAGAACAATGATTGAAGAATAAAACCACATAAAGGAAAAAATTAATTTTCCATGTAATCTAATGTATGAATCTAGTAGGAAGTATATAAATCAGACAGAGAAAGACAAATACTGTATGATATCACTTATATGTGGAATCTGAAAAATACAACAAACTAGTGAGTACAAAAAAAGAAGCCAACTCACAGATATAGAGAACAAACTAATGGTTACAAGTGGGGAAAGGGAAGGGGAAGGGGCAGCCTAGGGTTTAGGGATTAAAAGGTACAAACTATTACATATAAAGCTACAAGGATATATTGTACAACACAGAGAATATAGTCAATAGTTTATAATAACTGTAAATGAAGTGTAACCTTTAAAATTATGGCTCACTATACTGTACACCTGTATTTACATGGTATTGTACATCAACTATACTTCAATAAACAATTAATTAAAAAGTAATGCAGACAGATGATAATTGGAAAACATAAGATAATGCAAATGAATTCCTTTAAGTAATGTACATCAAGGTAAATTTATAAAATTGAAGTTAATTCATTAAAGAGCAATAGGGCCCTGGGAAGCTTGAATGTTAAAACATTCAGAAAAAAAGTAGATAAGTACTCATGAAATAAAGACAAAAAGAAAAGAAAGGAGATGAATAAAAATACCTCAAAGCCACAAATTTTTTATTTTCACTCAGTCTATGTAATATGATGATACATTTCCATTCAGCTACAAATATATACAGGTAGGTTTGGGGTAATCAAATATGTTAATTTTTTAAAGGCTTTAGCAAACAGTAAAAGGGAAGGTGACTTATGAAGACAGATTATTGACACATAAGTGAACTAAGAAGAAAGGTGATGAAGTAGAAGGAATATGATAATTATAAGTACCTGCTATGCTAACACAAAAAAGGGATGGTGTTATCTAAAGTGGAAAAAGTTAAGGGAGGAGTTATCACTTGACTATATTTTTATTAAGTTTAAGAAAAATGTTTGAATCAAGCCAGAAAGTAATATCTTTTGAAGTGTAGTTTTTAAATGTTTAATAATTTCCTGAGTGCCAAAATAAGACTGGTGTGAAATGGGGTAATACAAATAATGAATTAGATGGTTGTGATTTTATGTCTTTCAAGATCAGTGTCTTCATTCCAGCTTTAGTTCTAAACTAACTCATCTTATATTGTTGATGAATTGTCTGTGGGTTTTTTGCACTTTTTTATTAATTAAATTAATGCTATAACTCAGGGGTCAGCAAACTACAGCCCTTGGGCTAAATCCTGTTTCTCTTTTGTGGGCCCGTGAGCTGGGAATGATTTTTGCAGTTTTAAATGCTGTGGGGGAAATCAAAAGAATATCATTTTGTGACGTGTGGAAAATTATATGAAATTCAAATTTCAGTGTCCCAAAAATAAAGTTTTATTGAAACACAGCCATACTCTTTCATTTGCATATAATCTGTAGTTGCTTTTGCAGTACAACAGCAGTTGAATAGTTATAACAAAGACCGTATGGCACATAAAGCCTAAAATACTTACTATCTGACTGTTTACAAAAAAGTTTGCTGACACCTGCTAAAACTGGTTAGTGTGTCAAGGCAACATTGACAAAGAAATTATTATAATAGAGATTGTGTGAAATTATCATCGTTTTACAAACTGAGAAAAGGAGAGCTGCTTATTTTTTCTGAGGATGGTTTCGGATCATTCTGCATGGAAGCATGCACTTAAAAGAGTTGATCCCCTGAAATTTTCTACCTTTATGTTTTTATTCTTCCTTTTTGCACTGTTTATTCTGTGCTCTTCGCATGCCAGGCACACAAGGTAAACTCACTATGGAATTACATTAAACCCTTCAAATATAGAACTATCATATGGATAAAGTATCGATTATAAATTCCTCTTCTTTGGGGAGCCCCTTACAGAGATTTAAAGATAAATTCCACTGTTGCTCTTTAAACTTATTTAAATATTTAAATGTGTTTTTAGAGTATTTTTATTTAAAAATAAAAATGTGTTTTTAGAGTATTTTTGCTGTACACATTGTATTTTTCTGTTTATTACTTCCTTGCATCTTAATAAAGATATTTCCCCTGAAAACCACAATCAACTTTTGATTTCTGCTAAATTTCCTACTTGACCTCACCTAAAATCATACCTTCTATAGGAAATTTCGTACAACTAAGAAAGACACCCTGAAGTGATCAAGTAATACATCATATCTTAATATAGCACTTAAAAATCTGAAAGTGTCTACATTGAATCAGCCTACTTTGACTGAGGTGAGGAAGAACTACTGGAACATTAGTCCTTAGATGAATAATCTTTTGGTAGCTTTTAAATGAGTAAAGATCAATTTGTTTATGTACTCTACTTTCTTTAAGCAAATTTCAGTGTTTTTTGGTTCTTGTATGTAGAACATTGAGCCTCCTGAGTCTTTCTTGTTTGACATTTTGGCATTTACTCATATTAATAATATGTGTCTTCTGCTTTGAACCATCTATTACTTATAAAATCGCCTGCAGTAGCCTAAGACATCATTTGGAGTGGAAGTGACACATCTGTGAGGTGTTTAATGCTTACTGTGGAATTGCCTTCTCAGAATTGACATTAAGACAATAGGGTACTAGTAAAAGATCTCCTTGACAAGTAAATTTCCCTAGTAATTAAAAATGGAAAAGTGAGGGGAAAAAAAAGACAAGACTCAAACTATTTTGAAAGATAAAGTTTTTCACTTTTATGGGTATAGTTATAGGAACAGACCAAACATGCAGAGGAAGGCTTTCTTAGAACTAGTATCCCGCTAAAGAAAATCAGATATGTATGTGGTTGAAAGATTTAATTTCTTAATATGTATAGAATTGATCATATTTTAGAAACTACCTCATAGTAACTCATTAAGTGGCAGTGATACATTTTATCACAAATCTTTGTGATGGTAAGTGTAAAACCTTCTGAATATTATTTCACACAATTCAGTTTTTGAGGATAGAAGAAAAAGATTTTGTATATTCACTTATTCAGTAAGTCATTATTGAGTGCCTACTATATTCCGCTCTGCTGGGTGCTGGAAATACGCTTAAAGAACAGATCAGATAATAAGGACATTTCTGATTTCTCCACTGTGCCATCTTCTTCTTTACCTTATTTCCCTACCCTAACTTTGTATTTTGGAACTTCCTGAAGAATTTCTAACTAGAAAATGCATACTTGAATATTTAGCTCACATGGCATTCTGACAACATAGTGAAAGAAGAGGCCACAAAATTGAATGTGGCAGTGTGACAACCTAGAAAGTAAGAACAGGCCAGGAAATTATCAAGTGAAAGTCATGAAGATTAAACATGGTTTTAAGTATAAAATAGTTATCGCAAAAAAATCAATGAAACATTCTGATAAAAGACAGGTCTGGAGAAGAGTTTTGTGGTTAAGTTTTTTAAATATCTTTTTGGTGTTGCTACTGGCTTACTTGTTTATTTAGATTCAGTAATACTGAATGGATTCAGTAATGAGAATGAAATAGTAGGAACAGGAAATTAGAATCAGAATATTGATCTGGCTTTGGTGCCCTCTTTAAAGAGTAATATGAAAATGTACAATAGAGTCATTCTATAAATAATCTCACATGTAGTTTGCTAGTGTTAAGACTGAGATCAGTGTGGTACCATAGGAAAAAGTGACCAGTGTTCCACTTTCCTGTTAACCTTAAATGAGCGTCTTCTGAGCAAGATCATACCAGATTCTGATCTGGAGAGCCATCTCCATCATGGATCTTTTTTTTAAGCCAGGTATTTTTTTATCACAAAGTTCTCCTCAAATAGTATGAACCTTGAGATTTCAAGCTCAAGTGTCTCTTTATAAGGCTGTTTTATTATCTGGCAAATGTGTTGGTGATGGAACCTTCTAAACTTCTGAGACCCTTACTGTGCTATCATTTCCTCTTTAACAGTGTTTTCTTTTCCCCACTGCAAAACCAGGCTCAGCTTCCCTCGCGCTTATCTACCTATAGTGTATCTGAGGTATACTTTGCACATAGTTTATTTACATGGTCAACAACATGCTCGCCCTCACCATTTTTCTTATTTTATTTTCCTTTTGCCTTAATTTATTTTGCCTTGCACTTTGCACTTGGCTGAAAGAGATGAAGGGACCAAAGGGGAAAAGTTAGCTGTTTTATGGGGAAATTTCTATATTTTCATACAGCACTTTTTTCTGAGTAACTTTTTTTTGGCAGTCACTGTATCAAATTGAAATGGTTAAAGCCCAAACAGCCAACTTAATTGTTGCCACCACCTTAATTCCATAAAGATTCCTTTGAACTGGGTAATTTGTTGTTAAACTCATGTTGGCTAACGGCAAAGATTCCAGTTTGCAGAGCTGTATAGGTCTGTCTCTGGTAGCTGAAGATTTACATTAAATTAGTAACAATCCTGTCCCATTAACCATAGACAGAGGAAAGCCTCCAAATTGATTATTAAATGAAAATTTAATATGATTCCCCTATTTTTATGTAAAATAGAAGATTCACTCCCTTTTAAATAACTGATTAGGTTACTCAGGAAAATAGTCTCCTTGATACTTGTATAAGGTTCTTAAAATCTAGAAAAGCTTACCACTCATGAGATTCATGTTCTTTTAACAGAATACTTTACATCAACTTTGACCTATGTTATTTGCCTTTTCAGAGGTTTAATTTCTTATTCTTATGGTGTTAAACCATAGCATAAGTGGGTTTTCTGGTTGTGTAAACCAGGGGTCCCTGAAATATCACTAATAGGCTCTGAATATCCTTTAAGTCTACTATTCAAAGCAGGGGCACTATTGAATAGCTAAGAGAAAAGAGTGTATGCACCTCAAAATATGACTAGTAAATAACAGGACTTTAATAGCCTGTGAATTTTAAGATCTTAATTTTTTTACTTTACAGACATATTTCTACACATATTTACTTTGTGCAGGCAACTTTAGCTACTATGCGTAGTCCGGTATTGTCAGTGTAATTCTGATCACAGAAATATTATCTCTGAATTTCATGCAAAAAACAGAAAGATGGCACTGTCTAAAATACCAGGTAAATGTATGTAGAACCACAGGCAGAATATCATCTTCTGACTTTAAAACTTCATAAAAAGCCTTGAAAGGAATAGCATTGCTAAACCTGTAGCTTCACAAAGTTGAACTTATTGAGTCAATAGAATTAAAGCCATCTTCTTTAATTTTTTCCTTTGCAAGTTGCAGCTGTTACAAATTTTTTTTTCCTCTAAAACTGATTTTGTGGAGAATTGATTTCTTCTTGAAATGTGTGTTTGTAGGGAGAAACGAAGTAATGAAAGGGAAATGAATTAACTTGTGATATTAGCAAAGACTTTTGAAAGAGAAGATTGGTATCATCTCATCACCGCATTTTCCACAGGTCTTTTCTTAATACCCCAGGATTATGATTCCCAATGTAAAAAATATATAACCCATTTCTTTCTGCCACTTCATCCAGGCAATTCTCCATTTCCCATGAGAGTGTTTAAGAAGTTTACCATTGGCATCATCTCCAATCACAGCCTACAGCATCCATCAGGGTATTACTTTCTCTGTGACAGCATGTTTGCAGGAGGGCTCTCAGGTTGGAATGCGGAAATGGTTTCTGGGGAGTCGAGATTGTGGCCTTTTCTCCATAGCACTCAGCTCTTAAATGAACTCTGGCTTCACCTGGGTGTGTTTCTTTCATTGTGACACATGAGCTTTAGTTACTTGTCATGAAGTGTGTTTCTCCTTTTGTCATCTGTGGTAGGGTTTCTATATTTTATACTCAGTGCCACATTTCTGTGGACTCCATAGGTGGTGTTTATGTTTAATTTTTGAAGCTGTAATGACCGATACAGTGAAGAACTCCTTAGGGAATCTAACATTCATGATGTCCTCTTTACAGAAATAACCTTGCATAATTGTTTCCTGTTTCATTTTAAATTGGTAAATGATTGTTTCACAAAATTTAGACTATAAGCCTTAACAGTTAGAATTTCAAGGAATGTTCTCATGTTTCTATTTTTCATATGGAAGCCTCTTCTTATTTATTTTATAGCATCACTATGGAAGTAGCCAAACCTTCCATGTTTGGCTTCTCTTCGTTCCCTCACATTTACATCATTTTCATTTATCTCCACTGCTGAAGAAATAAATTCTCCACTCCCTGATGTAGCACACTGATTTTACCAATTTCATGTCACTATCTTCTGTGACGTTCATGAGACCAAAATAATAAGCCTTGTTCAAAAATTAATCTATCCATGAGATGTACAAAAACAAGATCATTTCTAACCTTACCTGGCTCAGCAAATGTTACTCCATGTAGTTGACAGCCCCTTTGTAAAAAATACAATTCTCTTACTATGTGACAAGCTCTATGTTTGACATCTTATTTATCTTATCTCAGTCTTCACTACAGCTCTGTTTGGAGAAGATATTATTGTCATCCTCATTTTGCAGATGAGGAAACTGAAGCTCAAAGAGGTTAGAGGGCTTCCCTGGTGGCGCAGTGGTTGAGAGTCTGCCTGCCGATGCAGGGGACACGGGTTCGTGCCGCGGTCCAGGAAGATCGCACATGCCGCGGAGCGGCTGGGCCCGTGAGCCATGGCCGCTGAGCCTGCGCGTCCGGAGACTGTGCTCCGCAGCGGGAGAGGCCACAACAGTGAGAGGCCCGCCTACCGCCAAAAAAAAAAAAAAAAAAAAAAAAAAAGAGGTTAGATACCTTGCCCAAAGTCGTAAAATCTGCCAAGTGAGTAGCAGAAAATTGTTTTGTCTTAAAAACCATGCTTTTCACTTTTCAGGAGTTATTAAAAGTCGTCAGCTCTCTGAATGGCATGTGGTAGTCTTGTGTTTTCACAGTACCTGGTTCAGGTTGATTATATAGTTTTGGATTTTATCTTATGAAAGGATACAGGTGTTTCTATAAGATATGAAACTTTAATTCAAGGAAATATTAGAAAGACATTCCTTTGTGTAATTTATTATTCTTATTCTCATATTTAGTCATTTAATAAATATTTATTGATCACCTACTATGCCTTTCTTAAATATAATCTTCTAGCTATTTCTTGATCTTTGGAATTGGCTTCACATTTAGAGTGTATAAAATATCATGAATGTAATGAGATCAATGGCTCAGGTTGTACACTAATCATCCCTTCAAGCCAAGTTAAAAAAAAGCTGGGGGTTGGGGGAACAGGGGAACTCACCTTCCATATCTCTAACTAATCTTCAACTTTGTTCCAACAGTGTTCATTTTTTAAAATCCTTTGAAAAAATTGCTTCAGAATTCCCTTAGCTTAAACCAAAGCCAGAAATAGTACTATCTCTTGGTAGAAATAGTGTTCTTTCTGACTTATTTGAAAAGCTGGAGTGTATACTAGATATGTCTTTTATGATTTGTAACAGTATCTAAACAACAACAACAACAAAATTAATAAACATTGAACCTTTTGAAATCTTGTTTTTAATGTCTTAGATTTCCCAGTAGCAAGATTGATTTAGATAATTTGAGATTTTGAAGCTAAATTCATTTTTCCTGTTCAGTGGACAGAGACTGAAACTTAATTATATTTTTACTTAATGCTTAAGGACGTTTAGGGGACTTCCCTGGAGGTCTGTACTTCCACTGCAGGGGGCACCAGTTCGATCCCTGGTTGGGGAACTAAGATCCCAAACACAGTGTGGCCAAAAAAAAAAAAGAACTTTTACCTTTAACTTTTAAAGAAAAGGAGGCATTTTTAAATTGTAACATGCAAAACAGTTGCCATTTGAACTCTTAACCCACTATTAGCACACCAATTCTAATCTAAACAAACCTTGATTGACTGACAATTTTGAGCTTATACAAATGGAAGTTTTAGTTGAATTGCAGATAGGAGATTCAAGAAAGGAAGGAAAGGAATAAAACTTGACTTTAAGCACTGTAGCATTTCCTGTTTCAAAAGGAAAAATAGGACCGATTTTTAGAACCAACAGGGCCACAAAATGTTTAAGCTGGAGGAAACTGTAATAAAATATTCATAAAATGAATATACTGCGAGATAATCACATAAGATTTTCTACTTTACAAAATCTCACTTAGAAAATCTTTATTTCTTATTTATTTCAATATAGTTGTCTGGGATGTTCCACGTTCCTTTCACTCTTATCTGAATTATTTTCATGCTGTTTCTATATAATAGTTGGAAATTTGGAGATAGTGTAAAGAGATCTGTTAGAAATGTATCTTTTGAAAACACTGCAACTACTCTACCAAGTTTCTTAACTCATACCTCTTTTTGGAATCTTTAAAAATGAATTGGGGAACCGCAGCCCCGAGCGCAGAGGGCGATGAGGCTGGCGCCAATGACCAGCGATTCGCAGCGGGAGCGCGGCCTGGAGGGGCTGGCCTAGCTGGGGCTCGTGGCCCTGTGTCGTCTGGTTGCGACGTGGGTCCTGTGCACGCTGTGGGGCCGCAGCCACCGGGCGGTGAGGGCCCGAGGGGCCGGGAAGCGAGCCGGGGACCCCAGGCGGGTGTGGGCATCGTGTCCACAGCCAGCGTCCCCGAAGCCACGCTCGGGCCATGATCACTCGGTGAAGCTGCGCTGCGACACCGCGGCCGACTTCTTCCCGCGCTGTGAGGAACTGTGCGCGCTGCAGGGCTCGGTGCCTCTGCCCGCCTTGCACGCTTCCCTGCGGGAGGCCCTGCTGGACTTAACACCGACCGCCTCCGCGGGGTGGACTGGGCGCCGCTCCTGAGCACCCTCTGCCCTTGATCTGTATCCAGAGCTTCTTCCAGCCATGGCTGAGCAAGACAGTTATTTGTCAAGGTGTAAAGAACTCTATCACTCTTCAGACAGTAAACTTCACGGGGTGTAATCTGACATGGCAGGGAGCAGATCACATGGCCAAGATCTTAAAGTATCAGACTACCAGAAGGCATGAAGAAACCTGGGCTGAGAGTCTTCGTTCCAGGAGACCTGATCTTGACTGTATGGCTGGTTTGAGGCGCATCACTCTGAACTGCAGTTTGCTCATTGGTGACCTGGGTGCAAGTGCTTTTGCAGAATCTCTTAGGATTTGTGGCTTGGAGTACCAGTGGGTAACTTCTCCATCGGTGAAGGAACCATCCAAAGCTGCTAGACAGAAAAAGAGAACTATAATTTTGGGAAGTGGTCAAAAAGGAAAAGCTACTATTAGAATTGTGGAGCCCCAGAATAGAAGCAAGATGAATATTCCATTCCACATTGGCAACACCAAAGGAGATGATGCTTTAGAAGAAAGATTTCTCGACAAAGCTCTTGAACTCAGTATGATCTCCCTGAAAGGGCATAGCTCGAGAGAGGCTATATTCATCTGTGTTAATCACTGCTCTGTTTCCTGAACATGCCTATAAAACATACTGAAGAAGGATGCCTGAAATTTGACTTTTAGAAATTAAAACTCAAGTTAAAAAGTGAGTGACGAGCTTCCCTGGTGGCGCAGTGGTTGAGAGTCCGCCTGCCGATGCAGAGGACACAGGTTCGTGCCCCGGTCCAGGAAGATCCCACATGCCGCAGAGCGGCTGGGCCCGTGAGCCATGGCCGCTGAGCCTGCGCGTCCGGAGCCTGTGCTCCGCAACGGGAGAGGCCACAACAGTGAGAGGCCCGCGTACCGCAAAAAAAAAAAAAAAAACTTTGCACCAACAATGGCTAAGAATGAAAGGAACTCAGACCTGAATATTTTTTCCCTTGTCAAGCACAGAGAATATGGGAAAAAATGAAATTGGGAAATTGTTTTGCCCCTCGTCCTTTCCTCCTTTTTGGTCAGTTACCTTAGTCGTCCACCTCACTTTGTATTTCTAGCCTGGCTTCAGAAAGACCTGAATTTGATGAACTACACACTGTTGGAGTAGTAGATTGCTAGAAGGAACCAAGATCCAGACGACCTTAAATGGCATCTTCATGGAATTATATTCAAGAAGGATGGTCCAGCCAATTTCCTCACTACCATTGTGAAGGGAGTTCCCTGTTCCTAAGAAAATGGACCTATGTCCGACTGACACAGAAGATGGAGATTTATCCCAGTGCATTTATATGTGTATATATATTAAAATTATATATATATATATATATATAATGCCTAATGGAAATATCTCAGATGGTCTATTTTGTGTTTTTTCTTTAATTTTACTTATAAAATTGTAACCATTTTTTAACTCAAAAGAGGAGAACCTTAAAAATTAATTAAAAACACATTCTCAGTAGTCTAAGGTTCAGAGCGACTTGGCAGAGAAAATTCCTGAATGGTTAGATAACAGTGCTGGTATGCTTGGCTATTGTAACACTTTACATTTGAGTTTCTCTTCCTTGAAATTACAAGAACTATATGACTCAAGATAAAGATTGATAATTAGGAATATTCTACTTGCTTTTTATATAGCCCATTGAAGAACATTTTGATTAATTATTTGGAAGTCATAGGAAGGTACCTTCATGATCTAATTTTGGAACAAGTAGTGTTACAACACAAAGCTATGACTTAAAAAGGAAATTTGAAATAAAAAAACAATTGGAATATATAAATTGTTTGGGTCAAAATAAGAAAATTAAGTACATATTTCTCTCTGACATCCAAATAAGTGACCAGCCATAAAGATAGTGGGAAAGCACATGACTTTCTCTTTGACAGGGATATTTGATACATATAATCAAAACATTCTTGGAAAAGAATTGAAACGAATTGGTTGATAATTTTTGACGAAAGACAATGGGTACTTCTTTCTACTTGGCCATACATTCTTAAATTTCCATTATAAAAAAGATTTTTGAAACACATTATTGTAGTTGACACTAATGAATTTCTGCTTATCCTCATATATTGCCTCATATACTCAGGTCGTTTGAAATACAAAAGAGGGTCATCAATGGAAATAAGAAATGAGAATTCTAAAGTTTAAGATGAGGAAATATTAATGCTGTTAATATAAGCAGGTGAGTTCCCCTGCTCACCATCCTCCCCCCAGCTTTTCTTAACTTGGCTTGAAGGAATGAACAATAGTGTACAACATGAGCCATTGATCTCATTACATTCATAATATTTTACACATTCTAAACGTGAAGCCAATTCCAAAGATCAAGAAATATTAATGCATAGATAACAAGTTTAGGAAGTTTTTGAGGTAAGTGTCTTAAAACTAAAATATAAACTATATATATCTCTCTTTGAGAGAGAGAGGAGATAGAGATATATTGTCTTGGTCCAAACACAGGTTGGAAAAGAATTTCCAGACACAAAGCAGAATGTAAAGAAGGTAGAATTCATTAGAGGGAAGGGTTGCTGCCAGAACAGTGGGGCCGACTTCCTAGTAGTTTGGGAGAGTCGAGCCCGAACATGCACTATTGATCAGGTTTTATAACCAGAAAACAAAAGAATGGTCTGAGGTGAAAATTTCATTTACTGATTGTTCGAGGCACATATACCTTCCTTCTATAGGGTGGGAGTGGGACAGGCCAGACTCCTTTCCTTATTTGGGACAGGTCCCATTGCCCAGGTGGGCTCAGGAATTTCGTAACCATCACAACATGGTGGGGAGGGTGATTAAGAGTCCAGTAAGGGGTGTAACGCTTAAACATATTCAGGCAGGGTCGTCCTTTGTCCTTGAAGCATCATTGTTCTTGGAGCACCACATATATCTAGATAGATACATACATAGATAGATAGATAGGTAGGTAGGTAGGTAGGTAGGTAGGTAGATTGGTAAAAATCTGCTTATGTGGAAATCTAGCTTTATACAAATAGATTAGCTTATTGTCATGATGTTATCATTTTTCCTCTGCCATAGAGAATTTACAAATACAATAGGTTAATTAGAGTTATCGATAGTTAAAGCCCAAATAAATGTTAGCTTGTTAGAATATACACTAAAGTGACATAGCTCACTTGCATTCATACTTATATTTCCAGCTGTTGTTTGAATGTTTTTTTATGATTTCAAACTTAGTATATCCAACTTCTATCTAAATCCCTTCTATCATGTTCTTAAAGTTTCTTAGATCATGTTCTTAAAGTTTCCCATCATAGAAATCTTCTAGTTATTTTTTACCCTTCCTTATTTTTCGTCTTTAACAGTATGCCATTAAATTTTGTCATTTTTGTTATTTCTTCCTTTGAATTATTCTTACTTCTAATACATACAATGAACTTTGTAGCCAGATCTACTTTCAAATTCTGGCTTTAGTAAGACAAGTAATGAACTTGGTGTGTCATATAGAAGTCACTCAAAAAATATTTGGGAACGATGAGTAACTGTTTAAACAAATAAATCAATCAACTTTTCAAAGGTTTATACAAATTTCAGCATCTGAGTGTCAGGAAGAATTGATAATTTATGTAAAATCTAGTAGAGTACCTGGGATATAGTAAGGATTAAATAAACATAAGTTTCTATTTTAAGCCCTAATCACCTCAGACTTAGATTACAATAGTAGCTAAATAATTGGATTCCCTTTGTATAGTCCTTCTTCCCTCTAATGGCAGACTAATCTTCCTAAGCACTACTTTAATTCCTTTTAGTTCCCTGATTGAAAAAGCTGTAATAGCCTACCTCTGAGTTGTTGTATCAAGAGTAGATGCCTCTCTGCCTCTCTTTCAAAGTCCTTCATACTTTGGCCAGCCACTGTTTATCTAGTAGTATTCTCTAGTGACCAACTCCTCCCAGTTTGCCTAGGACTTCCCTCACTTTAGCACTGAAGTACCATGTCCTGGGACTGTCCCAGTTTTAAAACTGAAAGTTCTGCATCCCAGGAACCCCCTTAGTCCCTGGCAAACAAGGACCGTTGACCACTTACTCCCTATCATATGCCTACCACTCCAGTCAGGGTGAACCTTCTTGTCATATTATGTTCCTTCTTTCTTGTTGGCCGTTATGTGTGCTAGCCTGTCTCCCTGAAATGCCCTCCTCCACTTCATAGCTCCAGTCCATACTCCTCCAGAAAGCTTCCTCTACCAACTCCCATTCATCCTAATAATCCTATCAAGGGAATTTCAATTGTGCCTCTAAACCGTATTACCCTATATTGTTTTTCCTTTTGCCTATTTGACTGTTTTTCTGCTATTCCTTACATGTTGATGATCAACTTGATTAATTCCCAAATTCTCTTGATTTCATTTCTCACTACATATCTACACTGTCCAAAACAATAACCAGCAGCTCCATATGACTTTTAAATTTAAATTCATTAAAATTAAATAAAATTTAAAATTTTCTCAATTGCAACAGCCACATTTGAAGTGCTCAGTAGTCACATGTGGCTATTTGCTACCATATTTTAAAGTATAGACATAAAACATTTTCATTATCACAAAAAGTTCTATGATGCTCTGTATACTTCTGAGTTATCTCATAATCAACCATTTTTATTATTATGATCATCACCATCCATCATCATTATTATTCTACTTACGGTATAGCGCTTACTTTGGTCAGGGATCATTCTAGGAGCTTCACATATATTAATATTACATCACTATATAGTAACTACCTTGACATCAACTCCTATTTACAGCCCAGATCTCTCTCCAGAGTTATAAGCACCTTGTACATAACTCAACCCCCAAATTTGTACCTTCATCCACTATTTCAGTATATGACACTGCCCAATCACGCAGACTAGAAACCTGGGAGTTATATCCCTTCTAACCAATCAGACCTGAGCCTTAAAGATTCTGCCTCTTTTGTATCTCTAGAATCTATGCCCTTCTCTCCAGAACCTCGTTCAATTATTTAGTTGGATTTTTCATCTGGATTACTAGATTAATATCCAGACTAGTTCCTCTACCCTCATAATTTATTCCATAAATATCTCTAATCCATCTTCACATGCTTACCGGAATGAACTTTTTAAAATGTTAATGTAATCATTGTCATTCCACTATTTAAAATATTTTCAGTGGCTCTCCACAACCTGTAGGAATTGGTCCCTACCTACATCATCAACTACTCCTCTTACCACTCCCTATCATGGTTAAAACTAGTTTCAGCCATGCTTTTTGCCATTTCCCAGTTGCCATGATCTCTCAAATCTGTGAATTGCACTAGCCTTTTTCTCTGACTTTCCCATCTTTTCTTCACCCAAATTATAATTGTCCCTTAAAACTGTGCTCATATATCCCAGCTCCAGGAAACCTTTCCTGATAACCTTCCCCCATCCCCCCCCCATCTGAGTTAGGAGCATCTCTTACATATCCCCATAGCAGTTTGTACTAAATTCTATTATACTACTTATCATGGTGTATTGTAATTGTATGTTTTACTTGTCTTTCTGTAATGAATTGTGAACTTCTGGAGACCAGAGGCTGCTTTCTTTTTAACCTGTAATTCACAGGCCAGATTAGTATGGGGCAGACAACAGATAGCAAGTGTAAGTTGAATGAATGACATTAATTATGCCTTAATTGCTATATCTATAATAATATTCACTTTGTTATTAGACTATGAAACTTGGTTGGGTAAAGGCATTGATTTACCTTCTTTACCCCATCTAGCACACAGTAACCATTTAATAAACACACATTACCCAAATCATGAGTTACAACCCAGTCTCAAATATCCCATTATATATGTATCAAATGTCCCTAAGATTTGTATGCATTTTTCTAATTCCCTGAAGCATATATTAATCTAGGTCAATGTTTCTAAAACATTTTAATTCTACACTGCCTGACTGTTCCTACAGTCTACTCTAATATTCCACTTTTAAATAAATAACAGGGGTAGCTGGCCCAATTTTTCTTCATTGTGGCTCAAACAGTATCAAACAGTCATCCCAGTCTCTACAACTTTAATTCCTTGTTGACCTTGGATGTAACAGGAGGGAAGAGTCTCAAACAGTAGAATTGACTTTCTTGCCCTATTATTGAAACTTGAAGTTTACATAGAGCAATGCAGCTTTGTTCTCTGTGACCGCAGTCAGTCTCCTTGACATCCTGTTTGAAAACCACTGGGAACTAAAAGTCTATGAAAAATCATACTCTCGTAAATTCAGATGGGAATTCATATGGGAATCAGAATTGGTACACAAGCAAAAAAATAATAATAGAAAGCTGAGGTTTATTGTTAAGTCAGTAAGTATTTCTTAGTTAGCTTTCAACAAAATTGTAGTCAGAATCTAATGTTATTGATTGATAAGTAAGTTGTATATAGGCCTCTGATTAAAGCTTCTTCATCTATTACTAAGACACAAAGGGAGTACTGACAGGCAATTTAAGTCAAAAGAAGGCTCAAAATATAAATTTCCAGTGGCTTTTGTACTCTGTAACCAATAGTGAGGGAAATTTACACCAAAGTGATTTTTACTCCCCATTGGGCTCATGCCCATCATTCTTTTCCTTCATGTGCCCTTATGCACCACAGGCCAGCATTGTGTCTCCATTTTTCTTTTTCTTTCTTAACCCAATTGTCACTTCTGTATAGGAGGTAATACCAATGCATGCTTGCACAGCTTCCTGTAAATTACAGAGGTTTAATGAATTCTGAGCAGTTCATGACCATACCCTCATGTGGTTCATACCCATAGATTTACAGACAGGTTTGGTTTACCACCAATCCTGTTCTAATTCTTAAAGATTTTGATAAATATCTTCTTGACTACTAGCAATGTAAATTTTCTTTTACTTGTTTACAGAAATATGCATTTGGATACAATGGAATATATAGCTTGGACTTCAGCAAATAGAATTATCAGTTTTCTCTAGTCACCTTATTTTTCCCCTTTGAAAAGCACTTCCTCTCTTAGCCAGAGTTCCTCATCTAAACCACAGTACAAGAAGTGACTTGTGTGGCTGTTTTCTAAAGCTCCTGTGAAGATGGTGCCATTCTAGATTCATAAAAGAGAAGTTAATTCATTATATACAATGGATGTATAATGCATCAGGGCTTAATTCTCTCCCAGAATTGAAAAAAATATAGTAATTCTTTCTTTGCTTTTTAAGTAGTTCAGTGCTTCCTGAAGCCATTTGTTATTTAAAACCGTACTTAATATTTCTTCTTTGGGAATTCTCCCTGTTGCCTTATTCTTTGGATACTAAAATCTCTAAATAGCTTCATGCTTAGTGTGTGAATTTAAGAGTTGAGAGTATGAGGCCGTGTTTTTATTTGAGAGTTTTTTAAAATAAGCTTTTTAATTTTCTGAAAGAATCAAGAACTTTAACCAGCCTCTTAACATATTCCAAAGATGTTCATGCTTTGGCGGTAATGAATGTTTTATTGGTTGTCTCACAGTGCTTAAAAATCTGAGATTGGGCTAGATTTCAATCCCAGCCCTAGATTTGAAACCCAGCCCTGCCTCTTACTAGCTTTGTAATATTAAGCACTTGATTGTAAACTTGATTAAGTTAACTTGTCTGCACTTCATATTTCTATAAAATGGACATGATACCACTTTAAGGATTGAATTGCTAAAGACTGCTTGGTGCAGTGCCTGATATGAATAAGTACTCAATAAATAATAATTATTATTATTATCAATACTGGTTGTTATACTAAAGGCCTAAAGGTAAAGTTATTTTTAGTTTGAACTAACTCTGTCAGACATATTATATGCTACATTTGTCACACAGTAGAATGTGTTTTGCATATGGTTGTTAGCCACAATCTGACTAAAATATCAAATATTATTAGCTTCACTGTCAACTTGACACAAGTTAATGTCAGCACTTGTGCCATTCCTGCCTTGCTTCTTTTTCCTAATCATTGTCCAGTGTATTGAAGATGATATATATGAACATATATCTACGAGATATATCTTTTTTCATTCAATGAGTTGACTGTCTTCTCCAGGTTTTATCTTATCTATTTCTTCAAAATCACTTTCCTATTTAGTGGCTGGATTATTTACACGCACACACCTCACCTCACTGAAGATTATGGCTAAAAAGAATAGCACTTTTTATTATAATTATTATTTTAGGGTAGGAAAAAGTTTTTCTTGACCCCCTTAGGGTCCCTGGTTGGGTCTGAAAATTAAACTGACAAAGATTAACAGGAGGAAGCATACAAATTTATTTCATATAAGTTTTACATGACACGGGAGTCTTCATAAGGAAATGAAGACCCAAAGAAATAGTTAAATCTGAGTGTTGTTATGCTAGGTTTGATGAAAAGGGGACAGTCACAGAGAAATATGATGGGGCATAAAGTATGAACTTAGAGTAGTAAACTAGAAGAAACTTAGTAAGACCTGTTCATTCTTATTCTTCTTGGTGCCCTTTTGTCTTGGAGAAAACGATGCTCCTTTCCTCAGGGTATAAGGAGGACACCTCTTGTTTGAGGGTGTTTTGACCTTTTTCAGGGGAGAAGGGCAGAGGAAGGACAAGAGACCTTCTTGCTTTCGCCATCTTCTCATACTTCTTCAGTTTTATTCAGTATGCAAGATGCCATGTTTTTGGGTAGCACATCCTGAACCCCGTCATTATATTATCCTTAAATTCCGTTATATGCCATACTCTACAGACAGTCACCAACTTATAAGTGGGGCAAAGCAGTTTCCAAAGAAAACAACTTTATAACTGGTTACCAGATTCCTAGGCTAGTTCTCAAAAGTTTATATAACCCTTAATAAGCTGAAATGGTGCTACGGTTTAACTGAATTGAGGGTCAAATAGACATATATGGATTAATGTAGGAATCTATGTACTATATGTAACATTATTTCTTGGGAAAATGCTTTTTAACCTCTAACAGAATCCAGCTTACTCCAAAGTATTTTTACCCTGGCAAATTCTGAATGGCAACAGGATCTTACATTCTGTTTTCTTCTTCCAACAGCTCAGATAGAACATCTTCTTTAAAATACTCATGGTAGTGGAAGGTAAAGCGGGAGGGAAACTGGCAGTTTGGGGCAAGGACTTCTCCACAGCGCCATCAGTCCGTGTTTGTTGAATGAATTTATAAATTGAATGTTTATATGAAGGGGTTATGCCTATATAGTTAAGTTTCAATAAGCTTTCTATAGTATGGTATTATTATTTTCTAATTCCTCTTTCTAGTGAATGCTGATTTTTCTGACTTATTAAATGCCTTCTGTGTCCTTAGTATCTTGTAAACAAGATATAGGTCTTTGAGCCAGCTGAGCAAAGTAAAACAAACATATGACTGTGAATTAAAAGAGGTGATTTCTACTGCGTGGTCTGTTCATGAGAAAACTAATATATCATGAATGTAGCAAACAGGATTTTTAATCCTGTTAAAATATTAATGGTATAATTTTAAAGGAACTGGACTTTGAGTATCCTGTATCCATTTTGCTTTCTACATGAAAGTTCAGTCAGAGTGCCAAATGCAGATAAAAAACATACTTAGAGCTTGAAAGTCTATAATGCATCTTGATGCCCTGAATTAATGTAAAAATTGGATTTGATACGATAGTTATTTTTACTTGATTGTTTATGCTTCCAGGATTATTGCAGACCCTACCAGTAGGTCACAATTAGTCATCTAGTGTCTGTTGAACATCTACACTGCAGAGTAGATATTACCATATTAAGTATATAGAGAACATAGCAAAAATTAAATATGGGGCCTCACTTAAGGATTTTACAAATTGGAATATTGTCTTTTTTTAAATCGTATTCTATGTATTCAGGCTATGGTGTTTGAAAATATTACTAGAAAAAAATGCCTTTGGCTTGAAAATTAAAGCTCTTCAGTGTTAGCATCAAAAAAAATCCATAGGGAAATTATCATTTTGAGGTCCTGTGTTTACAAAATAGTCATGGGGGAATTACTCAGAAATTTATGAAGTTATCAGTAAGTCCCAAAAAGGAACTTGCATAGGGTAGATTTTCCTAGAATAGTTTTGAGTTCTTGGGATCTTATTTTATAACTTTAAAAATGCCATATTTCTTTAGGCCACACAGAGATGGTGTCACTTATTCTAAATTGGTGGTAGGTCTTATTTAATTTATTTGCCAAGTACGCACCTCTTTGGAAAAGAGAAATAAAAGCAAAGCATGATATTACATTTTATTTCCATTGCTTATGGCAAATTTTCACCCCTTAAATGCTCTCCTGTGCTCTGCTAAGCTATCTGACACATTTGAGTGGTATAGGAAGACAGAGGACTCCAGTAAACATTATAAGTCAGGATGAATAGCATATGCAAAGGAGATATCGTTTATGAAAAGGAATTTGATGTGTTTTTTTAAGTCTACTCAATTGAATTTAAGGGCATGTTTTGAATCCTGTGGAATCCGTTGTGATCATACTGATAGTCTTTTGCGTGTATTTTAGGCACTTACCTGTGTTATCTAGTAACACCCTATTTTACAATTGCAGCTATCATTCTCCAAAGTAGATTAATCTATAATATTCACAGTCTTGTTAATCCTATGTGTACTATGTCTATTATTCAAGAGTTTTTTAATGGCATTCTTTTGTCTTTTCACAGCCTCTCTCATTAAGATAGAGTTTTCATTTTATTCTCATTTTTAACAAGAATTACATAATTTGGAATTATAAAGAACTGTTGAGGGTTTTTCCACAAGGCACCCTATCATCATCAGTAGGCTAAGCTAGAAATAAAAATGGATAATGTATGGTAATACTCTTTCCATTAGCTTTTAAAAGTTCAGCTTGTGTAATTACATGTATATAATGTCAGAGTATTTCATAGGTATGCACATTTATCATATTCACTTACTTCTCTTCAGCGTAAGTATTTCAGGAACCCAGATTCATGTTTGGTTTTTCAGTGAGGTATATTTTTTTATCCATGAATAAGTATCAATGCATTGGATGATAAATTGTAATCACATACAGCTTTTTAAATATATGTGCTTATTAACATTTATGAATCTACCTTTTAAAGTGCTTTTGACTTAGTTTCCATGTGACTTATGTTATGAAACATAGTAATGTTATTATATAAAATAACATTTTTAATATAACACATCTCGATGTGTATTATGAATAGGAAAACTAGAATGGCATATATCCCTTGGAATTGAGTGGGGAGAAAAAGTAGGTATGTTGGTACTCAAATGTTTTGCATTATAAGAAATTAAAAAAAAAAAGAAACAGAGAAGTGGGGGGCAAGGGGAAGGGAAGAAAGGGAGAGATGGAAAAAGGAAACAAGCCCTAGTTTTTCATTCCCTTTTCTGCCTCAGTATTTTAAAAATTGGTCACTTATTCTAACTTTCCCATATTAAATAGTTGCAGAGCATAAGGAACAACTTATAGAACAAGGTGATTTCAGAAAGACCTTAAAGATATTTTTAGATTCATGTTCTATGAAACCCTGAATGGAATTCAGATTCATATGGACTTTCATAGCCATAGTTTTCAATTATATTAGCAATTTTCCTTGTTCTATTTCTGAGTCTGCCTTAGGATAAGAAAAGAAGGGTCTATTTTTGAAATTTTGTCCTTGCCATTCTGCAGTCAGTATTGCCTACAGTCATAAAAATCAGGCTTGCTGCTTTTTTTTTTTCCCTCTCTGGCAACTTGCTGCTATCCCAGCACACAGCAATTAAATCCAATTCTGTTTGGGCTGCCATGCCTGACTGTTCTTGTTGAGAAGCATGGCATGAACTAATGCATGGCTCTTTGAGAACGCTGCTGTGTATATCTGCACTGAAAGAAAACTTCTGTAGCAATCTAGCCCTTTGAATTTAGTATTAAAGCTGCAGTAATTAACGATGAGCTCCTGTACAGTGCTTGACAGAGAAGGGAATTCCCCAGGAATAAAAGTGGAAACTGAAGGAAAAAATGATCTTTTGCAGTCAGATGCTGCTAAATTAGTCGTTGGTACTTCTCATCTGAGGAGGTAGGCATCCTTTCAGAGCATGCATATGAGTGAGAGAGTAGGAAAGAGATAAAAGGATGCCATTGAGACCTGAAAGAGGTTGTATAAGGAAATGTTGGGTCAATTCTTAATCTCAAGTATTTGGCTCAAGAGTCTGAAGTAGTTTGGGTGAAAACGAGACTGGTTTTAATTATCTTGCCACGAGATTTCACAGCCTAATCATCCAGCATTAAATATACTGAACATGACTTAACTCCTTCATACCATGACAGTTTCAAGCTGTTTTTGTAAGCAACCTTATAATTGCCTTCAGTATTTTAATTAGGAGCATTGGTTTAATGATCAAGTGATCTGCACCCTTTATTAGTTCCGTTAAGCATTTGTCTTGTTTCATGTATACATTTTTTCTTTACTAGAAAATAAACTAGACACTATTTTTCCAAGTGAAATAAACCTTCCTTTTTTCCTTTCATATTACAATTTGATCTTGAAAAGATGGGAAGCAAGTGAATGGTCCTGAAATTGGGCATTTAATCTTTATATTCCTAAACAATTTTTCCGGGCATGAATTATTAAGTTTTACCTAATTTATATCAGGATGTTCTCAAATAAATGTAAGTACAGAAATTGAACCATGCAACTGTCGATTACTCCAACCTTGATATGTAGGTTAATGAAGTTTGAACAAACAAAAAATGTTGTATGACCAGAAGTTCAGAATCATCTAAATCGCCTCCTTTAGCTCATTTCCCTTTATACATAACAAGTTTATCTGTAATCTCCCCAGATCATCTGTTTTAGAGCCATGTAGCACAGTTCAGGAGTTCAAAGGACAAGTCAAAATAATATTGGGTTATTTGTTCAACCTTAACTGCCACCATATAGCAAGGATCTCTGTAGCCATTCTCACTATTACAGGTCAGTGATAGTAGCATTTCTGAAGCATTCATTTAGGTACCACTCTTTCAGTCCACCTATATCACTATCCTTTCACTTGCAGTTATCTGTCTTTCAGCATAACTGACCTCTGTTTCAAGGCTTTGGTCTGAAATATTCTCCAGCTAGAGTTACCTACTTGGACTTTGCTTTACTGAGTCATTTATCCTGGTGGATGTAGTCATACTGTGTCATTGTTTTAAGTTGTGTTTGAAATCACTTTGGTTTCCTTTTAAATATCCCATCCACAAAGAGAAATTTTGCTACTGCTCTTAAGATTAGTCATGATGGGGCTTCCCTGGTGGCGCAGTGGTTGAGAGTCCGCCTGCCGATGCAGGGGACACGGGTTCGTGCCCCGGTCCAGGAAGATCCCACATGCCGCGGAGCGGCTAGGCCCGTGAGCCATGGCCGCTGATCCTGCGCGTTCGGAGCCTGTGCTCCTTAACGGGAGAGGCCACAACAGTGAGAGGCCCGCATGCAGCAAAAAAAAAAAAAAAAAAAAAGATTAGTCATGATGTGTTTCAAAATACCTATTTTTTTTCTTACACACACACTTTTTTAAATTTTATAAGCTATGACTTTTGATTTTAAAAGACAGTTTCAGAGCAGGGATGATATTGGTGTTGTTAAGGTCTGCTGTGTGTTTTGAAGGTTGACGTAAGAAGTGTGAAGAGGAGAATAATCCATACGAATCCTCATTCCCTTATTTATTACCTCATTTACATTCATCCACCTTCCTAACGCAGTTCCCTACACTTCACTCTTTTCTGTGCTGCTTTCCCCTTTCCTTGTGTGTGTTTTAGAATAGAAATTACCTGCCTTTATCTAGCTGTTTCTTGTTTTCCTTTCCATTTTCAGTGAAAACCCATCTCAGCCACTGAGAATTAGAGTATGAACCTTAATGATTGTTGTTAAAATGAATATGTGTATCTCATTTTGCTATAAAGGGACAAAATGAGATGAACATACCTGCTCTAGTGTTTAAATATGGTGACCCAACCATATACTGTGCCTCAATTCTAGGCCAACTAGTTCACAGCAATCTAGGAGAGGTAATCTGGATGAAACTAGCATAAATGAATTAGATATAACATCTCTACAGGTAAAATTTCTAAGTCTAAAATACAGTGATCCTGTGAAAAGACTGTAAAGTATTTATGTGCCTTTTTCAGCTTAGATGAGTGAAAACATAATGCTAATGAGTCCAGGTTTACAATTTATAAAACCAGTTAGCTTCACAGCTGTTCTATGATTATAGACTCTAAACTAATCCTAAGTATCTTATTGCAGATATGTATGCAGAGGAAGGACTGAGGAAGTATGTGTTGATGGCTCAAAATAAACCTATCAGGAATTGACTGAGACTGACTTGAACAAATATTATAATGGTCAATCTATATTATACTAAAAGGTTTGAATTTTAGAATTTTTTAAAAAATCAAATGTCTATCATTTTCTATGACGGTTTCTATTTTCCTTTCATTTTCAATGACTTTTGTCTTGTTTTTCACATGTTCAGTAAAGAATATAGATAAGCAAAGAGGGAGGAAAAATCACCCATGAACTCTCCCTTGTTAATTGCTATTAACATTTAACAGAAAGAAATAACATGGATGGTGAGCTGAAGAAAAGAGAGGAGAAAGTAGGGAGTTCTACAGAGACAGTAGAGTAAATAAGCAATAAAGGAGCATGTATACAAGGAAGAATTATTATTTAAGAATTCCCTATGTGGAAAAATTTTAAGAACAGCTAGTAAATAAGAGATTTAAGAGTTGGAAAGCTCTGATGAATGCATTTCTGTGGAGTTTTGAGTTGATTGTGATTGTATTCCTCATGTAACAACTGAGCAATGCAAGGCACAGCAAAGCTACCTGAAGCAATCCTGAGAAGGGTTGAGGGAGTAAACTGGCTAATGGTGAAACTATCAAGGACAGTGGTTGCAATTTAACAGCATTCTCAGTACAGTGTATACTTAGTAAAGAGAAAAAAAATGATGAAAAATATTTGGGTTGAAATCATTGGCATTGGATATTTTTAGAATAAAGAGGGCAAAAGGGTATCCAGATGATCCCAGATTCTAAATGTAAGAAACTTAAGCCAAAGGATTTGAGTATGGACAGCATCATGTCAATGTCCTTTGGTAAATCAGTCCCCACTTTTCTTTTTTTTTTACAGTTCTCATTTTTTAATGAAATATTTCAAATATATAGTAAAGAATATAGCTGACAAACACCCATACACTGACTACCTCGATTTAATAAATATTAAGGTTCTCCTTCCCTTTGGAATTTTTCATGACTGAATCTTGACAAGATAAGGTTTATATTCAAACTGAGTTTTCACTGAACTTGGATGAAAAAGAAAACTACAAAAATGTGTGTGTATTAAGACTTGGAAGTTATATTTTTCAAGTCAGATTTTAAAAAGAATGCAAATTTCATATAAATTCCATTTTTTCAATGTAGTAAACTTATTTTAATATTACAATCAACACAAAAACTGAAGTCCATTTAAAAGGGACTACAGTAGGTATTTCATATAATCTTATAAGGCAAAGTTATACACTAGGGGAAGAAGTATCTACAACTGAACTAAACAAAACTAGAACTCAATTAATAGACATAAATTCTATTAATAGGTACTCCCAGGTCAAAAAGTTATCAGGTAAAATTGTGAAAGACTTTGAAATAAATGAAAATGATTATTGGCTGTCTTATCTAGGGCATCCTTCTGAGTCATCTCCTTCTTTTACCATCTGAGCTATTGTACAAGATTAAATTGTAGTATATGAATAGTAATGTAAATGATCCTAATCCATAGAAATGCACATTGTGTCCAGTTGGAAATACAATTGATTTTTGCTCAATTAATCTGAAAATTCATTTCAACATTCCTGATGGCCCATATATGTGTGTTTTTTTGATTCTCTTTTGAACCAATTAAAACATCTTCCTGGTTCTCTCATTAATTAACACTTTAGACAAAATCTTTAACACATGTTCATTTTATATTTGTATGAGAGTCATGAGTTTGTCTTTTAAAAAAAATAATAACTTTTAATAGTTATGCCTTCTCTGTAAGCCAAAAGTTCTGTTTTAATGACAGTGGATTTTTCTGCCTTTCCTTTGATTAAGCCTAGACATCCAAAACTTGAGAATTCAGAGAAAATGGAAAGGATATGTATAATATAAACAGGAGTCTAACAATAATATCAAACTATATCTGTTAACTGTTTACTTGGTTAGGTCATGAGAGACTTGATTGACAATATAATATACACCACACATGGCTGCAATACAAGGCTTCAGAAAACTTAGCTCATATCTCCAGGCCTCACAGGAACTGCCTAAACATTTTCTAAATCATTGCTACGTACTAATATGTTTTAGAAATGTCTTTGCCTTCATACATCTTCCATGTGCCTTACGAATGCTAATTAAGCATTTAGAGAAATAAAAGTCACAACTTTTTAAACCAATACTGTGTTTAAAAAGAAACAAGAGGCCCAAAATGGAGTCACTTGTGCTAAACCCTACATCAGCAAACCAAGACTTAACACTTAACCTAATTGCAGTTTCAGCCTCTCCCAGGAATGTAACCTTTAACTAGTCAATCTAGGGTTTCCTGGCCAGCACTGGTGAGGCAATCCACCTGATAGACACCTGCCTTCCCCCACCCGCCTCCACCACCCTCAAGGAAGTTAGCCTAGCCTAAAATATTTCTTTCTTTTGTTTATGACTTCCTTGTCTTACTGCCTTTCTGCCTTCAAAAACCTTCCATTTTGTACAGCTTCTCAGAGCTCCTAACTAATTACTAGGTGGGATGATGCTTGATTCATGGAATGTTGAAAGAAGTCAAGTAGATCGTCAAATTTTCTCACTTGAATTTTGTTTTTTAACAACTGCAATACAACAGCCTTTGATTTAGAAAGGAGAACAATGCAGCCATACTCTTACGTGGTATATTACACTCAGTAGAAATAGTAGGTTTTTTGTTTTGTTTTAATGAGTAAGTGGTATGACATGACATTTAAGAATGTGTAGAGGAGGCAAATAATTTTTCATGTACCTTTCTGAGTTCTTGGCTGAGACACCTGTGATAAAAGATTAATGAGAGGAAAACAAAAGTTTGTTAACATGTATACCTCATGTTTACTTGGGAGCTACCAGGAAAAGATGAGTAACTCCCTAAGATAGCCTAAACTACCAGTTTAAATATCATCCTCAACTAAAGACAAATGAAAGGTGGGGGCAGTAAGTCCAGTTACAGAGAGGTTCCCAGGAAAAGCACAGCAAACAAGAATAAGGTTTGTTATATAGATTAAATTGGTGCCTTCTCCATTGACAAGATTTATCTTGTGATTTAAGAGTCATCGTTCTTCCAAGTCCAGAGGACTGAGACCCCAGTATAAATGGAAATTTATTTCATAAGTGTAAATTTCCCTTACAAAAGGGTAACTTCTACTCTGTTTTCAGAGCCTCTTTTATGTCTGCTCTTTCTCAAAATAATCTTTATGCCAAAGAGGCACATTTCTGCTACCACTCAAGGAAAGCCA
Organism: Grampus griseus; assembly: GCF_964374135.1. Lineage (NCBI taxonomy): Eukaryota > Metazoa > Chordata > Mammalia > Artiodactyla > Delphinidae > Grampus > Grampus griseus. The sequence goes on along the minus strand of NC_139018.1, from coordinate 34,905,061 downwards.
AGGAGAATATTAAATCTAGTTAAAAACTCAGCATTTCAAAACTCATATTTAATGAAAATGAAGGTGATTTTCTTCTAAGAATGTCAGAAAATGATAATAATTACAAGTGCTCAATAATTCAGGTTTTTATATTATTGACTGTATCTATTAGGCTTTATTTCATAAGATATACTCGTTTTTTTTAAACTTTCTATTCAAATACTTATCTAAACTAATCTTACTTGATCTTATTTATGAGAGCTGTCAAAATCATGAAAGAAATTAGACATCATTCTTTATTACAGATCTAGAGTATCATCCAAACAGAGAATGGTAATAGTATTGATAACAACAGCAAACACAGTATTAGTTAATACTCATACACTGTTCACTCTGGGCCAGATATTCATCTAAGCAAACACTTTATGTATATTATCTCATTTTCTTCACAGCAACCCTATAAGTTAATTATTGGTATTCTTCTCATTTTATACATAAGAAAACAAAGACACAGAGAGATTATGACTTATCCAGTTTCAACAACTAATAATGATAGAATCAAGATTGAAATCCAGTTTGGCTTCAGAGTGCTACTCCCCAAACTGCCTTCCATTATATCATTTTTTCTTCATTCCTGCATTCACATACTTATTCTTAATGGTTTTCATTGCTAAGAGAAATAGTCAGGAGCAAAAAGTCAATGAAAGTTCAAGGTCTAATTAGGAATGCAGTGCTTGCCATTGGTAGGTTAGAGAGATAAGGTCATCTACTAGTGTACAGAGAAATGGATTTAGAAGTCAAGAGGGCTGAGTTCCGTTACAACTTTACTGTGTGATCTAAAGCCAGTAACAATCCTTGCTTTCTCATCTCTAGAATGGATATAAATTTCTCTTTAAAATAATCGGTTATTCATCTGAAAATTGAGAAATTGTGTCATCAATAATTGAAAATCCCTACTAGTCAAAAAATTTTATTTAGGTTTGTTATATATATAATTTATATATATATATACATATATATATAATTAGGTAGTTGTATTTTCCTCATGTTTATCATGATCAACATTAAAATTCTCAGAACAAAAATCAGCTCACAAATATTGTTGGTACCAAGGGAAGACCAACCTAGGACTTTCAAATTTTTTGGAGGTCATTGAGAGTGACTCAATTTAGAATTAAAGCTTTAAATAGGAAATACATTAAGAATATTCACGATTGATGTTCAAATTATATTCCCTTGAGTCATAGTGTGATCAGTTCTATTCTTAGATATGTTCTACATATTATAGTATTCTCTTTGAGAATAAGGAACTCACCATGTTAGGCTTTTCATTTTTAATGGTAATTATTCACTTCACCAGCTGTGTAACCTGCCATAGTTCAGCTTCTTTTAGAAGAGGTTAATACTGAAAAAAGAGAAATTCTTCACATTTACCTAGGACTTAGGAAAGCTAAGTGGAATTTAAGACAGTAGTAATTCAGATGGTGGTGGGAAAACATTTAAGAATGGTCCTCTGGAAAAGATGTGTAAAATTATGTTGCTTATAAATATTGTCTGTGTGCCTACAAAGATTTATGTTATACTTAGATAACAGCATTGTCGCTCTCTGCCTGTGGTCAAGGTATGACTGAGTTCAAAGAATATTAATTAATGATACACATTTATCCACACACACACGTGTGTGTGTGTGTGTGTGTGTGCGTATGTAAGTTCACCTTTGGTTAGAGAGTTTGAAATGTGATGACAGTTAAATGATTATTCCATTTAATTAATTATCTAAACCAATTGGAAAAGAACAAGTAAAGCAGAATTTTTTTTTTTAAGTCTGAGGTCTTTATAACTTTTTAAAAGCCATGTATCTTTTTTGTTTCTGAGATGGTCTGTCTATTAAATGGGCAGTTGCTTAATTCAGTGACCAATATATAATTTTCTCAAAAAGAGAAGGGCTTCTTTTATATGTGGTTTCATAAAGGGCAGCAGACGGAGGTGTTAAAGATTTCTTACAGCAACAAAATCCTAGAGATAAAAGGAAGCTTAAAAGTTATCTAGTTCAGAGTTTTTTTTAACATTTGCTCCCATAGACCCATTTGGGAATCTGGCAAAGCCTACAGACTCTTTTTCAGAAAAATGTTTTAAATATATATAAAATAAAATACATAGGATTACAAAAAAAACTAAATTGAAATCATTAGCAAAATATCTATTACAAATTATGATATAATAATACTGCCTTTTTAAAAACACATCAAATAACAAAATTTAGCAGCAAGTCATTAGACTACTGTAATTTGAAATCCTGATGAACATACACAGTATTTTTAAATATCCATAATAATTTGAAGCAATAGATTCTGCTGTTATTACTATAATTTGTCACCTAAGCTCATAATGAAAGAAAATAGTAAAATTTAATTAGGTTGGTGAATATAAAAATGATAATTTTTTTCTCCATCACAGTAAATGGACCCCTCATTTTTATCCACAGGTTCTCTCAAGGGGTCCATCAACCTCAGTTGAAACCCCCGAAAACATCCTCATTTTGCAGATAAAGAAACTAAGTCCCATGGAAGTGAGATAACTTGACTAAAATCATACAACACAGAATTAGATTAACCCTTGCAGTGGTAACCTCACACCTTAACTCAGCCTTTTTTGAAGCTTTAGTCTAGAAATTGGCAATTATAGTCTTCTGTTTGTCCCTGATTTATGGCATGATCTGGAGCAAATTCTTTATTCTCATTGTGCCTCAGATTCTACCTATATAAAATGTAGGTGACTTAAAATGTACGTAAGGATAATAATAATGACTTAGATTTGTATTGCTCTTTTTCATTTACAATAGTTTTTACATATATTATCCTGCTTAATTTTCCTCATTTTATGGATAAGGAAATTAAAACTCCAGGATGTTGAATGTCGTCTAAGGTTCTAAAGATCAGAAAAGGAAAAACCAGTATCAGAAACCATACCACTGGACTCCAAAGAACATTCCTTTATCATGCTGCCTTTCACGTTATAAATAAAACTCTGAGTTCAGTCACATATGTATTGTGATATCATAAACACAAATTAAACACAAATAAGTGGTCATTGGGCTCAGATGAGCCAAATACTTATATCCTAATTTATCCAGATAAAGTGATGAATGAATAGAACTATGGAACGGAGCTTTTCTAGACCAAGTCTCCATTTTTGCAATAAGAAGTGAGAAGAGAAAAATAGAATTTAAGAGTCTAAGATTGTAGAGTTGTTGGCTTAATGTTGTTTAAATCAATCCTTTCTTTCCTTCTCTTTCAAGGTAGGCTAAAGAGGCAAGTAATCTGAGTAAATGCCAATGAGGTCATTTTTCTCTATTCTCTTAAGTTTTACTTTTATGAGTTAATGGTATTCAGTGAAGTTTGTTCTTTCAGAGACAGATTACTCTTAAATAAGTTTAATAAGGTAGAGAAATTAAAGTCAAAAGGGCCATGATACATCAAATATCTCTGTCATTCAAGTGACCTGACCTATGAGATACAGGACATTCTGTTCTCTCAAAGAAATCTTCTTAACCTGACCTAAAACCTATGGTATAGAATAACCTTTATTGGACTCCAAATGTCACTATTTGATTAACCTTAAGCAGTATTAATAGTAATTTGTTTTCCAAATTCTTATAATCATTCTATAGGGTATTCAGATATTTCTTTGCTATAATCCACATACTTTTCATATTATATCTCTTAATATTACCTGATCCAAATAAATTAAAAACATTTTAAGATAGTACAGGAATAGCTATGATCATACTTATACTATAAATAATAAATTTGAATCTGCTGAGATTGAAAAAAACTATAATTACTACAAAAATAAACACATTGAGATTTGGCAAATGTTTATACAAAGCACTATATTTGACTTAGCTAGAAATATAAAGAGAATTAAAGTCATGGTCCTCTCCCTCCAAAAATAAACAGTATATTTGGGAACCTACATCAATAATTGAAATGTGAGTAACTATGAGAACTCTTAAAGTAGAAGTTCAGTTAAGAGGCTTTAAGAATTTAGGTATACCCTAAAACTAGATTGTGGTGATGGTTGGACAGCCATATAAATCTATTGAAAGCTATCAAATGTGTACTTAAAATATGTGAATTTTATAGTATGTAAATTGTTTCTCAGTAAGGCTGTTAAAAGAGTTCAGGGAAAGAAGAGATTATTTCTGGTTGAGGAACTTGGGGAATATTTTTTGCCCCAAATACAATTTAAGCTGTATCTTAAAGGACAAGTAGTATTTGGATCAGAAAATAAGCAACAGAGTATTCTAGAAAGAGGAAATAGCTTGTCTAAGGTCTAAAAGCTCAGGAGTACAAGAAATATGCTAGAGGAGCTAGTTCAGACTTTGCTCCATGACTTAGATTATATGGCTTTCATTCCTACCAGTACATGTGGCCATATGGCTATGACGTTTCCAAAAAGTTTTGGTCAATCCCTATTGAGAAAAACATATAACTGTACATGGCTATTTTTTCTTTCCATCAAAAATAAGAACTTGCCTCCATTTTGAGCTGATGAGAAAGTTATAATGAGGAGTGTGTATAATTCAGAATGTTTCACAGCTGTCAGTGGCTCCACTGATCATAACAACCACTGACATTTGTTTCCGTCTTTATAGCTTAAAATCACTGATACATACATTATTTCCTTTGAGCCCGTAACAGTCTTTATTTTACCGATGAAGAAAGTAAGATTAAAGCAGGGTCCAGAGCCTAAAATAATAAAGACATGCTAAAGTAAAGATCAAGATATTCTGGCCTGCTAAGAATAGGATGAGGGAGAGAAAATGGTAATATAAGTAAATGATCTTTAAACAATTAAAAATCTGCTAACTAAATTGCATGCCACACATGAATCAAAACCCATCTCATACAAAATATAAAACAGATAAAGTTAACTACTGTCATCAATAATAGGAATCCAAAGTTGACATTTTTCCTAATAAGCTGATAAAACCCTCTTATTGACTGGAACAGCCCATGTTAAAATAAGATTTATCAACAGTAAAGAAAAGTACATAGGGAGCTTACTAACAATTTCTAAATAGGTAGTCATTTTTGTTATTTGCTTTTTAAAATTTAAACAGATTAAAATTTAAAGCAAACCACTGACATAGAGTTTCTCGGATTATGTAAGTAAGCATATATACAGAAGCTTAATTTTTAATTTAAAATGTAACTGCCAACCAGTAAAATCATGTTAAAAATAGAGAGGGCTTTCATAATGTCCATCAAAGAAGATGACTTTTGTTCTTGACTTTGACACCATCTGACCAACTGCTCAGAAATTTTAAATATGAGCCATATTGTATAGATTTATTCCAAATTTTTACAAGGAAAAAGAATACAAATTAACCCAGTGAGCAGCAAAATAGAGGCAGTTTTTATGAAATCTGAGTTGTGTTAACCTGCAATCAAATGTAATCTCCATTTTAATATTTACACATCTTTATATTGTTATGAACCTATTCTTGACATGGGTTTTATTTTGTTTCTCTCCTCCCTCACTTCTGTGAAATGCAGAAGGGAAAAGATGTTTGTTATTCACATATTTGTACCCCACTAACTGGTGTTACACATCTGGCTTCCACTGGAGAGCCCCTGACATCGCAGGGAACGGTGATCAAAATTCCACACACTAGCTTCAAGCTGGGGGCTCGTAGCTATTGCAGCATTGAAGGGGGTATTTTCCTGGCTTCTTTAAAATAAGCATGGTGATGGGATGGTTTAAGGGAAGAACACCTCTCAAATCACATGACCACTGCTGTGCTTCCTTGTGTCCTGCTTTCTTCATAACAGCTTGGCACTACATTCTTTCTCTGTATCTTAGTGGGCTTTTGTGTGTACAAGTGGGATGGGGGTTGGGTGTGGGGGCTTTCAGTGGATGCTTACACATTATGCATGCATCTTTCAATGTTAGAGTGATGTGCCTTCCCTTGTGTGTCACAGATTACGGTCACAGATTAAATCTTCTGTGTTCCTGAGAGATTGGGCTGTCTCTCTCTTATTGGTGTGAGATTCATGTGTTTTGATGTTTACACCCTCAAATATTCTTCATGTTGCATTAAACATAAGTTGAAATGTTTTCCCATAAGAGTTAGCTTTTCATGTTGGGCTGAAAAAGTCTTCATTTCTGTGTAGCAATTCGTGTTATTATAACCTATGGCTTTCAATTGTACCTCCCATAATGAAGAGCTGACTTTAAACACTGTGCTATTCTTGTTAAGACCTAAGCATAAGGTAAGTCACTTCTCTAACTGTATCTAAAGATTGTGGTTGTTTGTTAAAGTTTTCTCAGCTTTGTTTAAAGCATTTTCACTTTTTTTCCTTACCGTTTATTACGTGCTCTCCCTCCTTTTGTTTTCTGTTTCATTGCTTAAGATGTCTTAATGGACAATGTGATCTTCAGCAAAAATTATACATGTAAACACATGTTGAAATGAATTAAATGAATTATTTGATGTCTGAAAGCAGTCTTGATTAGTAAATGAATACCTTCATTTTCAGTAAGTCTCTTGTGTTTTTTATTTCCTCCATTGACTTTAATATACTGTTTCTACACATGATTTTAGCTTTGATTTCAGTTGAAAGGGGAATTAATTGTCAATACTATAAATTTATCTTAGTAAAATAACATAATCCAGTAGAATAAAGTAACAGATCATCCAACACCATACTTTTCATTTTTAATCCCTGACAAATTGGGTAAGATAAAGAAAAACAACAGCAAATCATAAAACTTGAAACAGACCTGTGTTACCTTTTTTATAGTCCATATTGTGAGAACAATAGTTGTTTCTCAACTTTATTCTTTCAAGTAAATCCCATTACATTGTGAGCTAGGCAAAGTCTTCATATTGGGATTTTATTAAATTAAGTCAGTATTATAATGATGACAAGTTTCATGGTACAGAAAAGGGCATCCACTGCACACATAAGTATTAAAATGTTTTAAATTAATTTTCTCAATTTTTTAATGTATACTCAAAATCACTACAGTAAAGAAGTTCATTTAATCATTGATTTTTAAAAGTGATTTCCCTCAAATCTGGATCAAATAGCCAATGTAATGTGAATGAGAAGACATTGGTTATACTGATGTTGGCAATTTTTGAACCCAGATTCAGAATATTGAATTTTTCTCATCATCCAAATTTCTCTTCAAAACTGTTTGAAATATATCGTTCTAAACTGATGTGCCACAAAGCAAGACTTGGGTTTCTTTATTAAATTCATGCTATGAGGGACTTCCCTGGTGGCTCAGTGGTTAAGAATCCGCCTGCCAATCCAGGGGATGTGGGTTCAAGCCCTGGTCCGGCAAGATCCCACATGCCGCAGAGTGGCTAAGCCCATGTGCCACAACTACTGAGTCTGTGCTCTAGAGCCTGTGAGCCACAGCTACTGAGCCCATGTGCCAGAACTACTGAAGCCTGCGTGCCTAGAGCCCCTGCTTTGCAACAAGAGAAGCCACTGCAATGAGAAGCCCGCACACCGCAACGAACAATAGCCCCTGCTTGCTGCAACTAGAGAAAAACCTTCACACAGCAACAAAGACCCAACGCAGCCAAAAATAAATTAAAAAGTAAATTAAAAAAAAAAACTACTTAAAAAAAATTAATGCTATGAATGAATTTTTTGTTAAGTTTTAGGCCACCTAAGAAAGGGAGAGAGTGTTTTTTTTATTGTGGTTTTGATTTGGTTCGCTTTCTTTGGTAAAGCCAGCTAGTACTTCACTTCCATTTCCATTTAGACATTATATAAGTCTGTTGAAACATTTGATGAGACAATTTGAACTACTCATCTGAACTGCTCTGTTCATTGTAAATCTCTTGTTTCTGTCCATACACTAGCTCCACTCTAGATTGGAAGGGCTTAAAGATGAACTCTGGAGGAATAGAGGATACGACTTAAGAGTAACTATTACTGATCAAAGGAGCTGCTTTCCATTCGCAAACGTTGCTTTGCGCTATGGGTTTGGCTCCTTCTGTTTCTACATCTTGTTGAAGACTTTCTTGACTTCCATTTGACTTCTTTGAATTCTGTTTTTGTCCTTCAACATTTTCCCCTTTCTTTTCCTTCTCTCTCCAGATTTTTCTCTCACTCTTTTGGCTATCTCCTGTGTTCTTTGAATCGTTTTTAAAAGTAGTTTATCTCTTTATTAAGCTTGTCTATTAATTTGTCTATTAGTGTTTGTTTCTTTTCTCCTTTAAGGCTGTACTGATATAGTTAACACTTATTTTCATTCCATGGTATGCCAACTTGCTTGTTTATTTTGCAGCAAGTTCATTAGTCATTCTTACCCTCTTGGTATGAATTTTCAATAAGAAATGGCAGAACATTCTGCATTTACATATTGTCCCCTTCTATAAGACCATACTTTCTTTTCTGTCTACTAGATTTACCCTCCTCAAACCTCTCTCTCTTTTTTTTCTTTTCCTTGCTCTCGTGTCTTCCTTACTGTATTATTTTCTTTAAGTAGTCATTAATTTCTTTCCCATTTGGTCCAGCATTGTTCTCCAATAAAACTTCGAGAAAAGAATATAAGAATATTATCTTACAGATTAGCTTCTTCATTCTAGTGTATTTAAAACTAATTAAACAATCTGGGCCAAAAGAGAATAACTTTAACATCTGGAATTATATTTCCTCTCTCTTTTTTTTTTTTTTTTTTGGTGTGTCTTGTGTGTATGTGATTTTTTTTATTGTTGTTGTTTCTTTAAACATTAACAATTGTTTTTTTCAGGGAAGGACAACCATTACCCACCCTAAGTTGCAACATTACTTTCATAATTTGTTTCATTACAATAGTAGACTGTGTTAAGCGATAGAAATTAATTTGCTGTGTATACCATTTGGGGCAAGCTGCTGGGGAGTGGGAAGAAGAGGTGTGGAGTTTCAATACAGTTGCCTCTGAAATCAACAAGTGTCAATGCCATCCAGCATGGCCCTTGAATTCATCAGTTTTGCAACATGTAAAAGAATGTTCCACTTTGACCTGAAATATTTGAATCAGCATGAGTTTCTGATTGATAACTATATACACACTTAAGAACTGGCAAATAAATGACTTCAATTTCATTGATTTCCAATTGAAACATCTTTCATAACTAATATTATAATTATAATCAATTATTATAATCAGTAAATAACAAAGGTTATTAGACTCACATGTAAATATTGTATATGAAGATTTCTCTTTTCCCCTCATTAACATATGTAACTAAAAATGACTACCAGTGAACATTTGATTACAGCTTTATTACTTGAATTGCATTATTGTTTTAGTCAAGAGATAAGCACAGTATCTTTAATATTAAGCATCTGAATTCACAACTGAATATGTGGTAACTTGAATTTTTTCCCATATACTAATTTCCAATACACATCAATTAAAAAATGCCATTAGTTTTACCCTTGTCCTATGTACAATATTGTGCCCCCAATTTTTTTTCTAGAAATCAGTCCATTCTTTAAGTAAGAAAAGGAAAAATTAAAAATATATGGAATAAGTGTAACATATTTTTATTAACATGTTTTTATATGTGAGATACATAAAGCCTTTGCTCCTAGACCTCAGGAGTTTGCCCATTAAATATACATATCTGGCTATCTCTGTTATGAGCCCTAAATTACTGAGTTTATGCTCTCTCTGCAGGTCCAGTCCAGGTGCAGCAGCAAGGAGAACATTCTCAGAGCCAGTGAGTATATCATTATTTCAGATGGACTACTGGATTAGAACTTGTGGTTCAACAAGAAGGAAAGCTAAAAATGACATTTTGGTGAAAGAATAAAGAAGAGCACTGGGGAAAGTTTATGTCAAGAATATGAATTTTAGAGCTTTTGCCTTCTAAAAATAACAGTATCAATATATTAATGAATATTTCCCTTATCACAATTGTTTTTGCAAGTCCTGACATCAGAACTTTGACAGGACTACTGGTTAGGGTAGTAATGAGCTCCTCTGTGACTCCAAGATGAGAACCCTCTTTAATTGCCCCACTGCCAAAAAGTTATTTGAAAACAGACTAACTGAAAATAATGTAATATAAATCCACTAAATGAATCTAAAAAAGAAAAAAAGGACCCCTAAGCAGGTACATCATAATCATTTCATTAATATGAATTCCTAAAAGATGTTATCTTCACAGGCAGCATATTTCAGAACATAGTGCCCTAAACCAAAGATGAAGAAACCTTATTTTTCTGTTTTATCACCAATAACATTTGCATGGAAGTCATTTGACTTTGCGTATTATTCATTTTCTGACTTTGTGTATTATTCATTTTCCTATCTTATAAAAAGGAAATATAAATAGCTTTTCCTTACCTGTATCCTTGAAATGATGTGACATCAAAGGTTGTGCCTTGAAAGCTTTGGGATTCTAAGAGAAAAGTGCCGTATAAATGCTAATTTTGTAGATATTGTTCTCTGTCACTTAATATTAATGGTATCACCCTATCTTCTTCCTGATCATTATCAAGAGAAGAAGTGCAGGAGGACAATACTGAAATGGGTCCTTACTTATACCACTGGGAGTTTTAGTAAATGGAATGATTTCTATTTACAGTAGAAAGTCTGTATTATTTAACAATTTGAAAAGTACCTGGAGAACTTCAAATAGGTAAAATTTTGTTTCATTTATTTTTTTTAATGTAAGATTTTCCCATTTCTGTGTTGTAAATCTGCTACCTTAGCTTGAAGACCTTGAGTTATTAGGCAAGCACACTTCAGTTGTTTGTCCAGGACCTTCATATTAGAGTTATATAAAAATAAGTGCAAACAGGCATGTTTAACTTGTATACTTTTGTGAGTTTTCATAACATCTGACAGGCATGTGAATCTGAGGGAGGTGCTTCAATAATAGGAGATGTAAAGTCCTATAATCCCTTAAGACCTAAGGTTGAGAAAACTAAGAGTCAAGGAAGTGATGATTGAATATTTACTAAAATAAAACAACAGAAATAAATGAAATTTTAAAATGACATTTTTGATGATTTCCATTTATTGTTGATCCTGAGATGATGATGGATCACTGATAGTGATTGTGGTGATTAGGAATTAAAAAAATTTCTTACTGAGAACAGATTTCTTTGAAACCTTTTTCACCTCTATCATGGATCTTTGTGCTGTTAGAACTGCTTTCATTTCACTTATGCTCTAACTGGCTTGTTGGTTGTTAATCACTTTGGATGGACCTTATGATGGTCCAGGTTTTTCTGTTCACCTTTTCTTAGGATAAAATAATCATGTAGATGGTCCATATAGCCATTTAGATCCATGTAGAGAGCCCATCCAACATTGTAGCCTCTTAGTTCTGTGAGTTCTATAAGTTTAAGGTCGTTCCTCTCAACACTGCTTTAGTAACTCATACTCATGCCCATAGCCACACCCAGGACTTTTCATGAGCTGTTCTACCTCTGAACTTCTTAATCTCATTGCTTATTTAGTCTATTTCTATCTTTTTTTTTTCCTTCCTTTGCCATGTAATACTATATTGCAGTCATAGAGACCCTATTAGCAGTTCTCCCATTCTCTCAGTGCTATGTCCTGCCTCTATTCCTTGGGACCCTTTCCCTCAGAGCATAAAATATCCATTCCCCTTATTTTCCTAGAAAACTCTTACTTATCCTTCCATACTCAGTTCAAGTGTGATCTCCTCTGTGATGGCTCCTCTGAGTTCCCCCAAGGCAAGGTGACTAATCCTTCTTGTATACCCCATACAGTTTCTTCTATTTTAATCATTTTTTCATTTACTTACTGAATTAACTATCCTCAAGGAAAACATTTCCAAAATGTAGCTAATAAAAAGAAAACTATGATCAACTGCTTTTTTAGCACATATAAAAATGTATCAAAGCAAAAATCAGCAGATACTAGAGAAAGGAAAAAAGTTAGAACTTAATAGAGCTTGTTCAGAATTGTCCAAGGAAGAGTTAACTTTGGTAACTTTGTTCAAGCAAGAGGTAACTTTCCTTTAGCACCTCAAAACTATTGAATTGGCCAAAAAGTTCCTTCGGTTTTAAAGTAAAAATAAGAGACACATTTTTCATTTTCACCAAGAACTTTATTGAACAATGTATTCACCGTTTTGTTCCACTACCTTCTGCCATTTTTCAGGCAACTTCATAATTCCGTCTTCCCAAAACTTTTTATCTTTTTGAGCAAAGAACTGTTCCAGGTGCCTTTTACAATCTTCTAGGGAATTGAAATTTTTTTCATTAAGAGAATTTTGTAAAGACCGAAATAAATGGAAATCTGAAGGTGCAATATCTGGTGAATATGGCAGATGAATCAGAACTTCCCAGCCAAGCTGTAACAGTTTTTGCCTGGTCATCAAAGAAACATGTGGTCCTGCATTACCCTGGTGGAAGATTATGCATTTTCTGTTGACTAATTCTGGACGCTTTTCGTCGAGTGCTGCTTTCAGTGGGTCTAATTGGGAGCAGTAATTGTTGGAATTAATCATTTGGTTTTCCGGAAGGAGCTCATAATAGAGGACTCCCTTCCAATTTCACCATATACACAACATCACCTTCTTTGGATGAAAACTGGTCTTTGGTGTGGTTGGTGGTAGTTCATTTTGCTTGCCCCATGATCTCTTCCATTACACATTATTGTACAATATCCACTTTTCATAGCCCGTCACAATTTGTTTTAAAAAACAGTCCATTTTTGTTATGTTTAAGTAGAGAATCGCATGCGGAAATATGGTCAAGAAGGTTTTTTTCACTGAACTTATGTGGAACCCAAACATCAAAGCGATTAACATAACCAAGCTTGTGCAAATGATTTTCAATGCTTGATTTGGATACTTTGAGTATGTCGGCTATCTCCCACGTGGAGTATAACGATGATTGTTCTCAGTGAATGTCTCGATTTGATCGCTATCAACTTCAACTGGCCTACGCGACCGTGGAGCGTCGTCCAGTGAGAAATCTCCAGCACAAAACTTCGCAAACCACTTTTGACACATTCGATCTGTCACAGCACCTTCTCCATACACTGCACAAATCTTTTTTTGGGTTTCAGTTGCGTTTTTACCTTTCTTGAAATAATAAAGCATGCCGAAAATGTTGCTTTTTTTCTTCCATCTTCAATATTAAAATGGCTACACAAAAATTCACCAATTTTGATACGGTATTTTTTTAATGCACACTGATATTGTAGCTGTCACAATACAATCTAACAAAATTGCTTCGAATGAAGTTAAAGACAAGTAAGCACTACTAGAGCCCTCTTACAGAAAAAAACCAAATGAACTTTTTGACCAATATTAAAACAACCTGTTGATAAAAGGCTGAGTTTATTCTTACTCTGGTGAGAGAGAGTGCCACTTCGACAAAGTCTTAGTCTCAGAGTCTCAGAAAGGGAACGGCAAAGTCAGGATATTTATGAGGTTTTGAAATTTGATTTAAAGCAGTTCTTTTAACGTGGGCTTGATTAGAATTAAATAAGGATCATGATATAATCATTTAGAAATCACGGGCATGGCAAGGCAAGGACTTCTGAGTCTTGGTGTATAAACCGTTTGTTGGTGCTTTCTGTTTAAGAAGCTTCTGGAATGAGCAATAAAGTTATTTATAACTTTTATCTTCCAAGGAAGAATCTTCTGGAATAGTAAAGTTATGCTGATAAAGACAATGGAATAGTAATGTTATGCTAATGAAGACAGTAAGCTGTGCACTTACAGATGGTTTCAGGTATCAGAATTCCCCTTGTGATCAGCCTAAGCTGAAAGATAGACCATTAACATCTAAGGATGTGATCAATCAATCAATCTAGACCTTCACCCTTACTTAAGGAATCACAGTATTACATCAACTATCTAGGAAAGTTTTTTCAACCTTCATAAGTGTCAGTTTGCCTGCATTTGTTGTTGTTGGATGGTCATTTATTGAACTATTGAATGAGACAGCAGCTATATAGCAACATTTAGAACTGTGGAGGTCTCACATCTGAACCCTGCTACACAAATGTGAGAAGGATTATGATCAGAGTTTGTAGTCCTTTTTTCAGCCAGGAGCCAAAAGTGTCCAAAATTAAGCCAAGAACAACTATATGTCAACAAACTGGACAACATAGAAGAAATGGAAAAACTCTTAGAAACATATAATCTATCAAGACTGAATCAGGAAGAAATAGAAGATCTGAAGAGACCAAATACTAGTAAGGAGATTGAATCAATAATCAAAAATCTCCCAACAACAAAAAAAAAAGCCAAGAACAGATGGCATCACTGGTTAATTTTACCAAATATTTAAAGAAGAATTAACACTGATCTTTCTCAAACTCTTCCCAAAAATTGAAGAGAAGGAAACACTCCCAAACTCATAAGACCAGCATTACCCTGATATCAAAGCCAGAAAAAGATACCACAAGAAAAGAAAACTACAGGCCAATATCCCTAATGAATATAGATACAAAAATTCTCAATAAAATACTAGCAAACTGAATTTATCAGTACATTAAAAAGATCATTCCCTGTGATCAAGTAAGATTTACCCCTGGGATACAAGGACAGCTCAATATATGCAAATAAATAAATGGGATGCATCACATTAATAGAGTGAAAGAAAAAAATCATATGATCATCTCAGTAGACACAGAAAAAGCATTTGACAAAACTCAACATTTGTTCATGATAAAAAAAAAAACTCTTAACAAATTTATAGGTATAGAAGGAACGTACCTCAGCATAATAAAGGCCGTATATGGTAAGCTCACAGCTAACATCATATTCAATGGTGAAAAGTTGAAAACTTTTCCTCTAAGATCAGGTATAAGATAAGGGTGCTCACTTTCGTCATCCCTACTTAACATATTACTAGAAGTTCTAGACAGAGCAATCAAGCAAGAAAAAGAAATTAAAAGCATCAGAATTGGAAAAGAAGAAACAAAGTAGTCTGTATTTGCAGATGACATGATTATATAGAGAGAAAATCCTAAAGACCCCACCAAAAAACAGAACTGATCAATGAATTCAGTAAAGTTGCAGAATACAAAATTGACACACAAAAATTCAGTAGCTTATCTGAACTAACAATTATCTGAAAAAGAAATAAAGAAAATGATCCCATTTATAGTAGCTTCAAAAAGAATAAAATACTGAAGAATAACTTTAACCAAGGAGGTGAAAGATCTCTACACTGAAAACTACAAGACATTGATGAAAGAAGTCAAAGAAGACACACATAAATGGACAAGTATCCTTTGTTCATAGATTGGAAAAATTAATATTGTTAAAAATGTTCATACTACCCAAAGCCATCTGTAGACAGTAGACTATTCCTATCAAGGTTCCAATGGTGGGCTTCCCTGGTGGTGTAGTGGTTGAGAATCCACCTGCCAGTGCAGGGGACACGGGTTCAAGCCCTGGTCCAGGAAGATTCCACATGCTGTGGAACAACTAAGTAACTAAGCCCGTGCACCATAACTACTGAGCCTGCATTCTAGAGCCTGTGAGCCACAACTACTGAGCACGCATGCCGCAACTACTAAAACCCATGTGCCTAGAGTCCATGCTCCACAACAAGAGAAGCCACCGCAATGAGAAGCCCGCGCACTGCAGCCAAGAGTAGCCCCTGCTCGCCGCAACTAGAGAAAGCCCGCGTGAGGCAACAAAGACTCAGTGTAGCCAAAAGTAAAATAAATAAATAAATAAATTTATGTTAAAAAAAAACATTCCAATGGCATTTTTTGCAGAAGTGGAAAACAAAAATCCTAAAATTTGTATGGAATCATGAAAGACCCAGAATAGCCAAAGCTGTCCTGAGAAACGAGAACAAAATGGGAGCCATCACACTTCCTGATTTTAAGCTATATTATAAAACTATAATAATCAAATAGTATGGTTCTGGCATAAAAATAGACACATAGACCAATGGAACAGAATCAAGAGCCCAGAAATAAATCCATGCATATACAGCCAACTGATATTTGACAAGGAAGCAAAGGATATTCAATGGAGAAAAGACTATTCCATAAATGGTGCTGGGGAAATTGGATATTCACATTTAAAAGAAGGAAACTAAGGACTTCTCTGGTGGCACAGTGTTTAAGACTCTGAGCTCCCAATGCAGGGTGTCCAGGTTTGATCCCTAGTCAGGGAACTAGATCCCACATGCGTGCTGCACCTAAGAGTTCGCATGCCACAACTAAGGAGGCTGCCTGCTGTAACTAAGGAGTCCACGTGCCGCAACTAAGGAACCAGCAAGCTGCAACTAAGGAGACCTCAAGCTGCAGCTAAGGAACCCACCTGCCACAACTAAGGAATCAATGAGCTGCAACTAAGGAGACCGCCTGCCACAACTAAGACCCAGCACAACCAAATAAATAACTATTTAAAATAAAATAAAAGAAGGAAAGTAGACACCTGTCTTACACCACTTACAAAAATTAACTGGAAATGACTTAAAAGACTTAAATGTAAGACCAGAAACCATAAAACTCCTAGAAGAAAACACAGGAAAAAAGTTCCTTTACATCAGTTGTCCCCAACCCCTGGGCCATAGCCCGGTGCCAATCTGCAGCCTGTTAGGACCTGGGCCGCACAGCAGGACATGAGCAGCAGATGAGTGAGCGAAGCTTCTTCTGCCGCTCCCCACCACTCACATTACCACCTGAACCATGCTTCCCATCACTTGCATTACCGCCTGAACCATCCTCCCCCGCCACCCCAGTCCATGGAAATATTGTCTTCAACAAAACCAGTCCCTGGTGCCAAAAAGATTGGGGACTGCTGCTTTACATGGATTTTGTCGATGATATTTTGGATATTACACCTACGGGACAGGCAACAAAATAAAAAGTAAGCAAGTGGGACTACATCAAACTAAAAGCTTCTGCATAGCAAAAGAAACTATTAACAAAATGAAAAGACAACCTATAGAATGGGAAAAAAATATTTGCAAACTGAATACCTGATAAGGGTATATTAAAAGTATATAAAAAGCTCATACAACTCAATAGCAAAAATAAATAAATTAAAAATCCAGTATAAAAAGACCTGAATAGATATTTTTCCAAAGAAGATATACGAATGACCAACAGGTACATGAAAAAGGCACTCAACATCACTAATCATAAGGGAAATACAAATCAAAATCATAATAAGATATCACCTCATGCCTGTCAAAATGGCTTTCATCAAAAAGACAAGGGATAACAAATAGTGGCAAGGATGGGAAGAAAAGGGAACCCTCATTCATTGTTGGTGGGACTGCAATTTGATGCAGGCAACAGGGAAAACAATATGGAGATTTCTGAAAAAATTAAAAATAGAACTTCCATACTACTCAGCAATGCTACTTCTGTGAATATATCCAAAGGAAACAAAAACACTATGTTGAAAAGATATCTACATCCCTTATTCATAGCAGCATTATTTACAATAGCTGAGACATGGAAAGAACTTATGTCCGCCAATGGATGAATGGATAAAGTAGTTGTGTCATGTATACACACACACATAGACACACACACACACACACACACACTGGAATATTATTCAGCCTTAAAAAGGAAAGAATTCTTGCTATTTGCAACAACAAGGATGGACCTTGAGGGCATTATGTTAAGTGAAATAAATCAAAGAAAGATAAACCCTATATGATCTCACTTATCATAACAATCAAAAAAAACTCCTAGAAAAGGAGATCAGATTTGTGGTTACCAGAAGCAGGGAGTGTGTGTTAGGAGAACTGGATGAAGATGGTCAAAAGGTACAAACTCCCAGATATAAGGCACACAAGTACTGAGGATATAATATACAACACGGTGACTATAGTTAACATTATTGTATGGTATATTTGATAGTTGTTAGAGTATAGGTCCCTAGAGTTCTCATCACAAGAAAAAAAATTCTTTTGTATCTATATGAGGTGATGGATGTTAAATAAACTTATTCTATTAACCATTTCACAATATATGAAAGTCAAATTATTCTGTACACCATAAACTTACAATGCTGCATGTCAGTTATATCTCAGTAAAACTGGGGAGAGAAACAAAAACAAAATTAAGCCAATCTGAGGAGTTTTTAGAAGAAGATATAGGGTTATTAGCCAAACTACCCAATTTTCTGACTTCTTTGTTTGCTTACTGGACCCTTTTAGTAATATAAATGATTCCAGAGAAGTATACAGGCATGTAAGAACAACATTCTTATCTAAAAGCAGCACATGTTTTTCCTTCAAAGGCCAATATTATATCTAAAGCAGCTGAGCCACTGCCACTGTAATTTCATGAAACTTTCAAGTGAGGAGTTCTTTAGTCTTGGTGGCATTATCTAACTCACCTACTAGTGTCTGAATCAGAGCATGTAGCACACTCCCTACTTTCTGCGCCTCTTGTAAAGCTTGAAGTAAAGAGGCTTGAGAAAGGAAGAAAGAAATCCAGAATTTCTCTGGAGTGATCATGATATTTATTCTTAAATCAAGGTCCACTTTTCCTACTTTTTTAAAAATTAAATTATCTAACAATCTTTTTTTTCTTCAAAAAGAAACTGATGGCTTAAAAATGGATCTTGGATGATGCTAGGGACTCTACTGAAGGCAGGCGTCAGTTTACAAAGATAGTAAGATCCTATCCAGTCTGTAGGCTTTGTACCACAAATCCAATACCAGTAATTGGGGAACACCCAATGACCTATTTGGGATCAAAATACCCATAAGTGGTTATCAAATATGTTATAACATTTGGAGCCACTCATCAAAAATAATTCTGCACCATACAATAAAATTTAAAGTGTTGAGTCCATTTAGAGGATCTGAAACAAAAGAAAAATAGTAACTTGTAAGGTGTATAAAAGTGAGACAGCCTCCAAATAATATATTGTTGTTTCTTAGTTCCCTTACAAGTTCTATTTCTTTTAAAGTTTGCTTCCCACCCAAAAAAATTAGAGAATTATTTTGGTGGAGTCAAGAACCTTGTCTTCTAGGTATGACCTAAGAAAGGGTTTTAGATTTCCATCTCTTTGGCCTGTTACATAGTGTGTCATTGGAAAAGTCACCTAATAGTTGAGCATAGTTCCCCAGGAAACCAACAGATTCAATTTGAGGAAGTGGAACCAAAGGAATCTGGTTGGCTACCAAAAATAATAATAATAATGTAGTGCAAAACCAGTTTGGTTGTATACTTTAGCTAGTTCACAAGTAAATAACAGCCAAGTATTAGATACATACCAATGAATGATTAAGGATGCAAACGAAGTGCAATATTAAGAATAGGGCAATATAGATAACAGTTAAAGAAACATTAAACCAGGGGAAGAAAGGGAAGAAAATAACAATGAAAATAAAGAACAATAGAATGCAGATAAAACTGTGGCAGTCCACCTTCTTATTCTATGGATCTTGGGTAGAAGCTCCCTACACTCATATGGTCAAAGGTCTTGGATGGAGGATGTCTCTTTCAGAGAATTGTCTGTTTCTAGAGGATTTCTAAAAACTCCTCGGCTTAAAATCTACAAATTCAGGAATGGATTATGCCTCTTTGGGAGACATGAATCCAAGGATCAAACCTTTAGAGTTGTATAGCTGTGCTGATTACTAACAGTACTTGATAAGGTCCAACGGGGTTCCAGAGCTGTCTTTCTCTGATGTCTCTTCCAAAAGACCACTTCTCTGGGTTTTAGGTCATACAAGGTTATTTAAAAGGGTGTTGATGAAAGGCTGCTTGTACCTGTTTATAAGACTTGGTGTATGGCATGAATAATTCCTTGCAATATTTAGCCATATCTGCTTGCAATAGTGTGGAATTTAAGGAGATATTCCTAGATGTATGTGGGAGAGTTGATGAACCACAGAAAGATTTGATCTCGTTGCCATTAAAGACAATGCCTTAGGTCATGGAAGTTCAAGAGTTTCTATGTTTGTTCTCTCTACCTTTCCTGAAGATTGGGGGTGAAATTAGTAAGTGGCATATCTTTCCAAAACTCTTTAGTAATAGGCCCAGGAAAATGGATGCCTCCATCACTAGAGAGAAAGGTCAGAATTCCCTGGATTGGGAACATGAGATCAAGAAAATTTTCCTACTATTAGAGTTATAGCTCTTTATCAAGGGAAGGCTTCAAACCATCCTAAGAATAAGTAAACAATTACCATGAACATATTCAAAACCCAGAGAGTAGTTTCATGAAACACATTTGGAGGTGTTTAAACCTCAGGAGGGGGCCCTGAGTTTTGGACTCTTATCCATGTCCCACCTTTATATTCTTACCAGGATTATAGTGGTGACAGATGAGATAGAGTAAAGCTTTCCCATCAGTATTAATTATGTACAGTGGCAAATTTCTTCTTTAACTTGTGGGTAATTTCATGTAAAATTTTTATAAGATTTTGTTTGAAGTCCTTCAGTGCTGCTAAATAGCTAATAGTGCAATTTACACCCAGCTTTCTCGTGGTACCTCTTTTCTGACTGGAGCTGATTGCTAGCATTCTATAATAGGGGCTTTGAACTCAGTTCGCTTTTGAAGCAAACACTTGGTCCCTTGGGGTATTATAAGGGCTATAATTTTAGTGAAGGCTGTCTGTCTGGCATGATGATTAGTCAAGACATTTCCTCTAGCTTCCATATTATCTCCTTTTGTTTGAGCTCCTATTTTTATAATAGCCACTTCCTCAGGAAGCATTAGAGCACTTAAAATTTCTATAAATTGCTAACCTTTTTTTTTTTTTTTAATTTATTTGGCTGCGCTGGGTCTTAGTTGCCACATGCGGGATCTTCATTGCAGCATGTGGGATCTTTAGTTACAGCATGCGGGATCTAGTTCCCCGACCAGGGAACGAACCTGGGCCCGCAGCATTGGGAGTGTGGAGTCTTAACCATTGGACCACCACAGAAGTTCCTAAATTGCTAACCATTCTTAACTGAGATTCCTTCTGAGGTCAAGACCCTTCCTTGTTTCCAAAGCATTTCAAAATCATGGAATAACCCAAAAGCAAATCTACAGTCAATGCATATATTAACCCTAATATCTGTAGCTAACTAAAACTTCTGGTGTGCTCACAGAGTTCTGCCATCTGGGAAGATTTGCCTCTGACAAAGGATCATATCCTAGGGATGAAATTTTATAAAAATTAGGTAGGAAGTTAGTAAAGAGCTAATTTTAACTCACAAAAGGCCTGTTCATGTTTGGTGCCTAGGGAAGAGGTTCACTTTCAAAGGACTTGGTTAAGTCTTTTATTGGCATGGCAATTGCAGAAAAGTTGGGAACGCATGGCCCACGACAGTCAGTGAGACTCAAGAATCCTTTTTATTATCTCTTAGTTAAAGTCCATATTCTGTCAGGAGTAAGAGATTTACTTCCTTGAGAGAAATCATGTTCTAGGTAATGAACTTTACTTAGACAAAGTTGTAACTTCTCTTTGGAAACTTTATCCTCTTTGTGAGTTAAAAAAGTAAGTGGATAGATGGAATCAATCTCAGAGCTCACTCCATCTTTAGAACACAACGTTACCCACATGTTGAATTAGAGTAGGATCACAGGGAAATATAAAGTCTTAAGGTCCTGGTTGAGGACTTGTGAAAAGTAGGAGAGTGTTTCAGTAAATCTTTGCAACATAACAGTCAAAGTATATTTTGTATTTTCTCAGGAGAAGGCAAACAAATATTGACTATTTTGACCTAAAGAGTCATTAAAGAAAGCAGAACATAAATCTCCACAGTCAAATATGCAGCCTCAGGAGGTACTGAAGATAAAATACGTTTGGGGATTGGTACTACATGGAAGTGGGAAATGACTATTCTATTATGGGCCTGTTGTGCTGAACAAATCCCTATCCCCACCCATGCAGCATTTTGGCTGAGGGATAGAAGTGTTACAAAAACTAGTACAACATATGTTGCATCTTTTCTCTATTTACTTTTACCTGTTAGTTTTAGTGCTTCTTTAGCTTCTGGTTCAAGAGAGCATTTTACACTTTGGGGTATAGGTTTCAATGGCTTGATTTGGGTACTAATAGGTTCAGCCCCTGTAATCCTCCCTATATTCATAGAATTTTTGCTCACAGAATGAAAAAGTCTGGCATCTCCTTCAGATCTTCAATTTAGGGTTGATTTAAATACAAAGATACTAGTAAATCAATTTCCAAATTAGCTATATTCTCTTTGCAAATAAGGGAGTCCTCAGAGATTTCAAGAAAGAAACCATCAGGAAAATATTTAACAATTCCATTATAGTACACCCTGCCTAGCAAGTTAGCAGGTATGATATCACAGAAGAAGGAAGAATGTTATTTTGTTAAATGTCCAAGGATAACAGTTATGAATGACATGGAACCAACAAAAGGATTATTAGAGATACCCACTGAGTAGGTTTTTTTTACCCCATGGGGGAGATTGTGTAACAGTGGTCGAGTTTAAGATTGATAGTGTTTGCCTCTATATCAATAAAAAAAAAAAATTTTTTTTGGCAAGGTTCTCTAATATTTAGAGAAATTTCTCCCTGGGAATTTAAGGGTAAAACAAAAAATACCCCTCATTAATTTATTTTTTTCCCCTTTAGCTTCTTAGCTAACACAAGATAGCTCTTTTTCCAATATCCTTTTTTATATAGTATTTGTAAGTATCTTTATCAAGAGATTCCCTCTTTTGGGATTTACTGACCCTGGTAGAAACATCTAGTTGTTTTATCTCTAATGCTATCAATTTATTCTGAGTTTTATTTTGTTTTTGTTCTAAGACTCTCAAAATATTCAGCAAGGTGCTTGAGTTCTGGCAGTGGCATTATTTCCCATACTAGTTTTTGCTTGCCTACTAAATCCCCTATTTGGCTTAAGACTGTTTACAAAAATCTAGAAGAGAGTTAGGAGTCACATCTGCTTTAACATCTACTCCTGAGTGCTGTCTAAAACTGTTAAAGAGCCTATCCCTGAGGTCTCCAATGTTATCCTTTCCTTGCTTGTAAGAATAAGTCAGAGCCCAGTCTACTTTCTCAGGAAGGACTTCTGGAATCGCCTCCAAAAGACTATGACCAACTTCTCTAGCTTTTCTAAACCCCTCTGGTTTCCTGTGCAGTTTAGGTTCTTCTGTGTTACCCTCAGGTTCTTCAATTCTGCTTTCTCATGGAATTTTTTGCGTCTCAAGCTTCCGCAAACATAAGAACTAATTGTTATAGAACTGGAAGCCCTGGGTATGTTCTTAAAATTATTCCAAATTTCTCTGCAAATTTCACTCTGCCCTTTCTAGGCTTTGGAAAGTCATTGATGACTCTCAGCTCAGAGGAAGAACGGAGCTTAAAATCAACTATAAGGGGATTTTTTTCTGTTCTGAAGGAAGTTAAACTTTAAGAGGTAACTGAGCTTTGGAAGTTTCTGGCCAGCCACAAGGAAAGGGGAGTGGAACAGAGGGAGAGATGGATGGAGGGAAATGGAGGAGTATAGGATGGGGAAAGAGAAATAAGATAAAATCCACTAGGTTCAAGGTATGATTTTGGAGGATCTAAACAAACATTATTTTAAGTTTTTCACATTTTAATTTTGCCTTGGCCAAGGAATTTCTTTAAGCAATTTTGGAACCTGAATTTCTTTTGGTTATTTCCTCACACCAATCAAAAATATCCAGCCCATTAGATGTTTGGAATTTTGTTCCTTTTTTGTCCTACAGCACCTCTCAAACAATTTTGTTTATAACAGAAGTTCCCCAAAGTGACCACTATAATTCTAAATTATCCTCGGTGAAATTAAAGATGAATACATAGATTTGGGGTATAACATAAATGCATGTAAAAAGTAGGATTCTGGCCTGGATAGAGGCATAGATTTAAGTTTAGACTAACACAAACGAGAACCTGTGAATAGTCCATCCAAGGTGTTGCTTGGACACCTCATACATCAGACTCCCCAACCTAATGAGTGGACTGTCCAACTACAGACTGACGTATTTGTAGTTCCAGAGCATCAAAAGCTTTGAAGGGGAGCTCTCTTCCACAGTCAGACTCTCACTAACAAAATAAGAACAAGGGAAGTTCTCAGAGGTTGATGGGTAACCCAGGGCAAAGCTTAATGAAAGGACACCACTTTGAGAAGAAACCTGAACCTCTCAATTCCCAGAGCCAGTTTGCAAAATAGACTTATTGGGGCCTACGCCCATATTTTTCCATATGAATTTTCCCCTTATAGAGGTATAACAGAAAATGACAAGGATAGACAGAGACAAACAGTAATGTTAGTAAGAAGATGGGTTCCTTATTCCTACGAGACAAAATAAATTTAGCTGTTGGGGAGCTCAAAGAAAATAAATGAGTGCTCAGTCTAATGTGAGACTTATCTCACTGTGGTGATTAGAGGCACTCCCATTCCCCAAAGCAGGAGGGTCAAGGGGTCTCAGAGGAGCTTGCTGTTGTCAAATCAAGAATCTTGCACTTTGGCGGGAAGGGGTCAGTCTTGACTGGGTCTCCTTATGGCCTCTAAGACTGTTGAATGTTGACTCCCCACAAATATGAGGTTAGTGTAGCCAGGGAGAATACCACCTTAACAGAGTATTAGTAGCGTCTCAGTGTGCGCTCAACATTGAGGTATTTATGATATTTTGAAGCTAGGTTTAAGTTGAGTTTTTCATTGTGACGGTTTGATTAGAATTGGGTAAAGATCATGATGTAACAGTTTAAGATGGGTGGATACAGCAAGACAAGGATTTTGTGTGTATGGTGTGTGGCTTTGTTTGGTTTTACTTTAATTTTGGCCTTTCTACTCTACAGAATAGATTTGCATGTAAGTAAAATTAATTACAACCTGAGCAAAGCTCAAGTTGAACAAAAGGGCCAATGCTAACTCCAGGAAATCCTGCAGGGGTCCCCAAAAATAAAGACAACATGTTAAAGTTGTGACTTGAACATATGGATTTTTTTGGTGTATTCAGTCATTTAGCTACAGTCTTCACGTTGTCAGTCAGCATGAGTACCCAGGACACAGATAAGGCTTATGTTAATAACAACCTAACCAAACTATATAGCGATAAGGAGTTACATTTTTCAGGGAAATGAGTCATTCCCAATCTGAAATGACTAAAATAGTTCATTTCACTTCATTCATACTCAAATTCCACTGGACTCAGAGATGAAGTGTCATCTTCAATTCCAAAAATGAAATCTTTAGGTAATGTTAGATGCTGTCTAAACTAAATGTCATATGAGTACATGATCCATAATTTCTCTAGTTGGTAGGTTTCTCTGGTTTCTAGAGCATCAAATGAATTACCATGGCTGCCAAAGTCCACATAAAACCAATCATCAGTGTCTTTCCTTTTAATTTTTTTTAATTGAGGTAAAATTCACATAATGTAAAATTATTAATCATTTAAAGTCAATAATACGGTGGTATTTAGTAAATTTATAATGTCGTGCAACCACCACCTCTGTCTAGTTCCAAAACATTTTCATCACCCCAAAGGGAAACACCATACCCTTTAACAGTTACCCTCCATTCCCCAGCCCCTGACAACCACCAATCTGCTTTCTGCCTCTAAGGATTTGCCTATTCTGAATATTTCCTATAAATGGAATCATACAATTTCAGATGAATGTAATATGTGACGATTTTTATCTAGCTTCTTTTACTTAGCTTAATGTTTTCGAGGTTCATCCATGTTGTAGCATGTGTTAGTATTTCATTCCTTGTTATGGCTGCATAATATTCCACTGTATATTTATACCATATTTTGTTTATGCATTGGTCAGTTTATGAACATTTGTGTTTCCACCTTTTGGCTATTGTGAATAGTGCTGATTTGAACATGCCTGTACCTACATTTGTTTGAGTACCTATTTTCAGTTCTTTGGGGTATATACCTAGGAGGTAGAATTGCTGGATCATATATTAATTCTATGTTTAACTTTCTGAGGAGCTGCCAAACTATTTTTCACAGTGGCTGAACCATTGTACACTCTCAACAGCAGTGTACAAGGATTCCAATTTCTCCACATCCTTGCCGAAACTTGTTTTTCGTTTTTTGTTTTATGTTTTTTGTTTTTTTCATTATAACCATTCTAGTAGAAATGAAGTGGTATCTCATTTTGGTTTTCATTTGCACTTCCCTAATGAGAAATGATGTGGAGCATCTTTTCATGTACTTCTTGGCCATTTGTGTATCTTCTTTGGAGAACTATCTTTTGAAGTCTTTTGTCCAGTTTTTATTCAGGTGGCTTGTCTTTTGTTGTTGATTGTAGGAATTCTTTATATATTCTGGGTACTAGACCTTATCAGATATATCATTTGCAAATACTTTCTCCCACTGTCTAGGTTATCTCTTCACTTTCTTGATAATGTTCTTTGATGCACAAAAGTTTTTAATTTTGATGAAGTTTTATATATATATGTTTTCTTTTGTTGTGTGTGCTTTTGATATCCTATCTAAGATTTCATTGCCAAGTCCAAAGTGATGAAACTTTACTCCTATGTTTTCTTCTAAGACTTGTATGGTTTTAGCTCATATATTTAGGTCATTGATCCATTTTGAGTTAATTTTTGTATATAGTGTGAGGTAGTGATCCAGTCATTCTTTTGCATATGGATATCCAGTTGTCCCAGTGCCATTTGTTAAAGAGACTATTCTTTCCCCCATTGAATGGTCTTGGCATCCTGGTCAAAAATCAACTTACTATAGGTGAATTGGTTTATTTCTGAACTCTCTATTCCATAATCTATATGTCTATCATTATGCCAATATTACATTGTTTTGATTACTGTAGATTTGTAGTAAGTTTTAAAATCGGGCAGTGAGAATCCTTCAGCCTTATTCTTATTTTTCAATATTGTTTTGTCTCTTTGGGGCCCCTTGCCATTTCATATGAATTTGAGGATTGGCTTTTCCATTTCTGGGGAAAAGAGAAAGGCCTTTGGGACTTTGATGGGTATTACAGTGAATCCATAGATTGCTTTGGGTACTATTACCATCTTAACAATATTAAATCTTTCAATCTGTCTTCCTTTGGATCTTAATGTGAGGCTCACTTTTACATCTCAGGCATTTGAACATTTCACAGTGAACTAGGTAGGCCATGACATGTAAGTATCTGATGGAGATTCCATTCCCAATCACAATGTGTATATACACAATCTGTATACACAGTATACACAATCTGTATATTTCACCTCTGGAGGAACTTTTATCACACAAATATCTCTTTCATTTTCTTGCCCCAAAGTGAAACCAGCATATCAATGCCAAATTTGGGATTAATATGATCTGCTGTGCCAGACTCCAGGCACCCCTCCCCACTTTTCCTCCCACCTGCTTTTCCAGGCAGGGCTTAGGGCCAGGCAGCCCAGGCCAATTGCTAGTTCTGCAGTAAGCCACCTCATGGCCAGCAGTGGAGACCAGGGCCATGTGCCCACAGCATGCCTCACTCCCTGGAAAGAGGTTGTGTACCACAGCAGTGCCCAGGGCCCCCACCCCCACCCCACCCCCAGCACACAAGGATTTGTGGATGAGGGCTTAAAATAGTCTTGGTGTTTAAACTGTCTTTGATACTGTCTATTTAAGAGCTAATGGGTCGGGATTTACCTGGCAGTGAAGTGGTTAAGAATCCGTCTGCCAATGCAGGGGACATGGGTTCGAGCCCTGGTCTGGGAAGATCCCACATGCCGCGGAGCAACTACGCCCACGTGCCACAACTACTGAGCCTGTGCTCTAGAGCCCGCAAGCCACAACTACTGAGCCCGCATGCCACAACTACTGAAGCCCCTGTGCCTAGAGCCCATGCTCTGCAACAAGAGAAGCCACCGCAATGGGAAGCCTGGGCACCACAACAAAGAGTAGCCCCCCCTCACCACAACTAGTGAAAGCCCACATGCAGCAATGAAGACCCAACACAGCCATACATACATACATACATACATACATACATACATAAAAGAAGAAACACACACACACACACACACACACACACACACACACACACACACACAAAAGAGCTAATAGCTCTTTCAGAAAATTCCTAGATTGAGTAATAAAGTTATTTGAAGTTTTATCTTCCTGGGCAAGAAGTTTCTGGATTAATAAAGTTATGATTATGAAAACAATAGTATAGTAAGGTCAGGTTTCAATTCTCATTCTAACATAGTAGTCAACTGTATTTATCTAGGCAGAAATATCCCTAGAGTGCAAAATAATTCATCTGCACCTAATTTGGTGAAAAGGCATTCTTCTTCATTTAACTGTGTGTAAAATTCTATGCTAATTTCTGGAGAGTATTTGAACAAACTAAAAGAAGTAAAATAGAGGCTTTGGGATTTGGGTTAAACAACGACAGAACTGACTTTCTTCTTTTTTTTTTTTTTTTTAAACATCTTTATTGGAGTATAATTGCTTTACAATGGTGTGTTAGTTTCTCCTTTATAACAAAGTGAATCAGCTATACATACACATATATCCCCATATCTCCTCCCTCTTGCATCTCCCTCACACCCTCCCTATCCCACCCCTCTAGGTGGTCACAAAGCACTCAGCTGATCTCCCTGTGCTGTGCAGTGCTTCCCACTAGCTAGCTGTTTTACATTTGGTAGTATATATTAAGGCTATCTATTTTACATTTGGTAGTATATATAAGTCCATGCCACTCTCTCACTTCATCCCAGCTTACCCTTCCCCCTCTCCACGTCCTCAAGTCCATTCTCTATGTCTGCATCTTTATTCCTGTCCTGTCCCTAGGTTCTTCATAACCTTTTTTTTTTTTTTAGATTCCATATATATGTGTTAGCATACAGTATTTATTTTTCTATTTCTGACTGACTTCACTCCGTATGACAGTCTCTAGGTCCATCCACCTCACTACAAATAACTCAGTTTCATTTCTTTTTATGGCTGAGTAATATTCCATTGTATATATGTGCCACATCTTTTTTTTTTTTTGCGGTACGTGGGCCTCTCACTGTTGCGGCCTCTCCCGCTGCGGAGCACAGGCTCCGGACGCGCAGGCTCAGCGGCCATGGCTCACGGGCCCAGCCGCTCCGCGGCATGTGGGATCCTCCCGGACCAGGGCACGAACCCGTGTCCTCTGCATCGGCAGGTGGACTCTCAACCACTGTGCCACCAGGGAAGCCCCACATCTTTTTTTTCTTTTTTTTTTAACATTTTTATTGGAGTATAATTGCTTTACAATGGTGTGTTAGTTTCTGCTTTATAACAAAGTGAATCAGTTATGCATATACATATATCCCCATATCTCTTCCCTCTTGTGTCTCCCTCCCTCCCACCCTCCCTATCCTACCCTTGTAGCTGGCCACAGAGCACCGAGCTGATCTTCCTGTGCTATGCGACTGCTTCCCACTAGCTATCTATTTTACATTTGGTAGTGTATATATGTCCATACATATACTACCACTCTCTCACTTTCTCCCAGCTTACCCTTCCCCCTCCCCATGTCCTCAAGTCCATTCTCTAGTAGGTCTGCGTCTTTATTCCCATCTTGCCCCTAGGTTCTTCATGACCACTTTTTTTTTTTTAGATTCCATATATATGTGTTAGCATACAGTATTTGTTTTTCTGACTACTTCACTCTGTGTGAGAGACTCTATGTCCATCCACCTCACTACAAAAAACTCAATTTCGTTTGTTTTTCTGGCTGAGTAATATTCCATTGTATATATGTGCCACATCTTCTTTATCCATTGATCTGTCAATGGACACTAAGGTTGCTTCCATGTCCTGGCTATTGTAAATAGAGCTGCAATGAACTTTGTGGTACCTGACTCTTTTTTAATTATGATTTTCTCAGGGTATATGCCCAGAAGTGGGATTGCTGGGTCATATGGTAGTTCTATTTGTAGTTTTTTAAGGAACTGCCATACTGTTCTCCATAGTGGCTGTATCAATTTACATTCCCAGCAACAGTACAAGAGGATTCCCTTTTCTCCACAACCTCTCCAGCATTTATTGTTCGTAGATTTTTTGATGATGGCCATTCTGACTGGTGTGAGGTGATATTTCATTGTAGTTTTGATTTGCATTTCTCTAATGATCAGTGATGTTCAGCATCCTCTCATGTGTTTGTTGGCGATCTGTATATGTTCTTTGGAGAAATGTCCGTTTAGGTCTTCTGCCCGTTTTTGGATTGGGTTGTCTGTTTTTTTGATATTGAGCTGCATGAGCTGCTTCTAAATTTTGGAGATTAATCCTTTGTCAGTTGCTTCATTTGCAAACATTTTCTCCCATTCTCAGGGTTGTCTTTTTGTCTTGTTTATGGTTTCTTTTGCTGTGCAAAAGCTTTGAAGTTTCATTAGGTCCCATTTGTTTATTTTTGATTTTATTTCCATTTCTCTAGGAGGTGGGTCAAAAAGGATCTTGCTGTGATTTATGTCATAGAGTGTTCTGCCTATGTTTTCCTCTAAGAGTTTGATAGTGTCTGGCCTTACATTTAGGTCTTTAATCCATTTTGAGTTTATTTTTGTGTATGGTGTTAGGCAGTGTTCTAACTTCATTCTTTTACATGTAGCTGTCCAGTTTTCCCAGCACCACTTACTGAAGAGGCTGTCTTTTCTCCATTGTATATTCTTACCTCCTTTATCAAAAATAAGGTGACCATATGTGCATGGGTTTATCTCTGGGCTTTCCATCCTGTTCCATTGATCTGTATTTCTGTTTTTGTGCCAGTACCATACTGTCTTGATTACTGTGGCTTTGTAGTATAGTGTGAAGTCAGGGAGCCTAATTCCTCCAGCTCTGTTTTTCTTTCTCGAGATTGCTTTGGCTATTTGGGGTCTTTTGTGTTTCTGTACAAATTGTGAAATTTTTTGTTCTAGTTCTGTGAAAAATGCCATTGGTAGTTTGATACGGATTGCGTTGAATCTGTAGATTACATTGGGTAGTATAGTCATTTGCACAGTGTTGTTTCTTCCAATCCAAGAACATGGTATATCTCTCCATCTGTTTGTATCATCTGTAATTTCTTTCATCAGTGTCTTATAGTTTTTTAGAGACAGGTCTTTTGTCTCCTTTGGTAGGTTTATTCCTAGGTATTTTTTTCTTTTTGTTGCAATGGTAAATGTGAGTGTTTCCTTAATTTCTCTTTCAGATTTTTCATCATTAGTGTATAGGAATGCAAGAGATTTCTGTGCATTAGTTTTGTATCTTGCTACTCTACCAAGTTCATTGATTAGCTCTGGTAGTTTTCTAGTAGCATGTTTAGGATTCTCTGTGTATAGTATCATGTCATCTTCAAACAGTGACAGCTTTACTTCTTCTTTTCTGATTTGGAATCCTTTTATTTCTTTTTCTTCTCTGATTACTGCGGCTAAAACTTCCAAAACTATATTGAATAATATTGGTGAAAGGGGACGACCTTGTCTTGTTCCTGGTCATAGAGGAAATGGTTTCAGTTTTTCACCATTGAGAACGATGTTGGCTGTGGGTTTGTCATACATGGCCTTTATTATGTTGAGGTAAGTTCCCTCTATGCCTACTTTCTGGATGGTTTTTATCATAAATGGGAGTTGAATTTTGTTGAAAGATTTTTCTGCATCTATTGAGATGATCATATGTGATCATACGGTTTTTCTCCTTCAATTTGTTAATACGGTGTATCAGATTGATTGATTTGTGTATATTGAAGAATGCTTGCATTCCTGGGATAAATCCCACTTGATCATGCTGTATGATCCTTTTAATGTGCTGTTGGATTCTGTTTGCTAGTATTTTGTTGAGGATTTTTGCATCTATGTTCATCAGTGATACTGGCCAGTAGTTTTCTTTTTTTGTGACATCTTTGCCTGGTT
The DNA here is from genome assembly GCF_964374135.1 of Grampus griseus. Classification (NCBI taxonomy): domain Eukaryota; kingdom Metazoa; phylum Chordata; class Mammalia; order Artiodactyla; family Delphinidae; genus Grampus; species Grampus griseus. Next base: position 34,873,334 of record NC_139018.1, on the reverse strand, counting down.
TTGGTATCAGGGTGATGGTGGCCTCATAGAATGAGTTTGGGAGTGTTCCTCCCTCTGCTATATTTTGGAAGAGTTTGAGAAGGATAGGTGTTAACTCTTCTCTAAATGTTTGATAGAATTTGCCTGTGAAGCTATCTGGTCCTGGGCTTTTGTTTGCTGGAAGATTTTTAATCACAGTTTCAGTTTCAGTGCTTGTGATTGGTCTGTTTATATTTTCTATTTCTTTCTGGTTCAGTCTCAGAAGGTTGTGATTTTGTAAGCATTTGTCCATCTCTTCTAGATTGTCCATTTTATTGGCATATAGTTGCTTGTAGTAATCTTTCATGATCCTTTGTATTTCTGCAGTGTCAGTTGTTACTTCTCCTTTTTCATTTCTAATTCTATTGACTTGAGTCTTCCTCCTTTTTTTCTTGATGAGTCTGGCTAACGGTTTATCAATTTTGTTTATCTTCTCAAAGAACCAGCTTTTAATTTTATTGATCTTTGCTATCATTTCCTTCATTTCTTTTTCCTTTATTTCTGGTTTAATCTTTATGATTTCTTTCCTTCTGCTAACTTCGGGATTTTTTTGTTCTTTTTTCTCCAATTGCTTTAGGTGTAGTGTTAGGTTATTTATTTGAGAGGTTTGTTGTTCCTTGCAGTAGGATTGTATTGCTATAAACTTCCCTCTTAGAACTGCTTTTGCTACATCCCATAGGTTTTGGGGTCATCATGTTTTCATTGTCATTTGTTTCTAGGTATTTTTTGTTTTCCTGTTTGATTTCTTCAGTGATCTCTTGGTTATTAAGTAGTGTATTGTTTAGCCTCCATGTGTTTGTATTATTTACAGATTTTTTTCCTGTAATTGACATCTAGTCTCATAGCATTGTGGTCAGAAAAGATACTTGATACAATTTCAATTTTCTTAAATTTACCAAGGCTTGATTTGTGACCCAAGATATGATCTATCCTGGAGAATGTTCCATGAGCACTTGAGAAGATAGTGTATTCTGTTGTTTTTGGATCAGAATGTCCTGTAAGTATCAATTAAGTTCATCTTGTTTAATGTATCATTTAAAGCTTGTGTTTCCTTATTTATTTTCATTTTGGATGGTCTGTCCAGTGGTGATAGTGGGGTGTTAAAGTCCCATACTATGATTGTGTTACTGTCGATTTCCCCTTTTATGGCTGTTGGCATTTGCCTTACGTATTGAGGTGCTCCTATGTTGGGTGCACATTTACAGTTGTTATATCTTCTTCTTGGATCGATCCCTTGATCATTATGTAGTGTCCTTCTTTGGCTCTTTTAACAGTCTTTATTTTGAAGTCTGTTAACTCTGATATGAGAATTGCTACTCCAGCTTTCTTTTGATTTCCCTTTGCATGGAATATATTTTTCCATCCCCTCACTTTCAGTCTGTATGTGTCCCTCGGTCTGAAGTGGGTCTCTTGTAGACAGCATATATATGCCTCTTGTTTTTGTATCCATTCCGCTAGTCTGTGTCTTTTGGTGGGAGCGTTTAATCCATTTACATTTAGGGTAATTATCGATAATGTATGTTCCTATTACCATTTTCTTAATTGTTTTAGTTTTGTTACTGTAGGTCTTTTCCTTCTCTTGTGTTTCCTGCCTAGAGAAGTTCCTTTAGCATTTTTTGTAAAGCTGGTTTGGTGGTGCTGAATTCTTTTAGCTTTTGCATGTCTGCAAAGGTTTTAATTTCTCCATCAAATCTGAATGAGATCCTTCCTGGTAGAGTAATCTTGGTTGTAGGTTTATCCCTTTCATCACTTTAAATATGCCCTGCCACTCCCTTCTGGCTTGCAGAGTTTCTGCTGAAAGATCACCTGTTAACCTTATGGGGATTCCCTTGTATGTTATTTGTTGTTTTTCCCTTGCTGCTTTTAATATTTTTCCTTTGTATTTAATTTTCCATAGTTTGATTAATATGTGTCTTGGCATGTTTCTCCTTGGATTTATCTTGTGTGGGACTTTCTGTGCTTCTTGGACTTGATTGACTATTTCCTTTACCATATTAGAGAAGTTTTCAACTATAATCACTTCAAATATTTTCTTAGTCCCTTTCTTTTTCTTTTCTTCTTCTGGGACCCCTATAATTCAAATGTTGGTGCATTTAATATTGTCCCAGAGTTCTCTAAGACTGTCCTCAGTTCTTTTCATTCTTTTTCATTATTCTGCACTGAAGTAGTTTTTTCCACTATTTTATCTTCCAGGTCACTTATCCGTTCGTCTGTCTCAGTTATTCTGCTACTGATTCCTTCTAGAGATTTTTAAATTTCAGTTATTTTGTTGTTCATCATTGTTTGTTTGTTCTTTAGTTCTTCTAGGTCCTTGTATTTTCTCCAGTCTATTTCCAAGATTTTGGATCATCTTTACTATCATTACTATGAATTTTTTTTCAGGTAGACTGCCTATTTCCTCTTCGTTTGTTTGGTCTGATGGGTTTTTACCTTGCTCCTGTATCTGCTATGTTTCTCTGTCTTCTCATTTTGCTTGACTTACTGTGTTTGGGGTCTTCTTTTTGCAGGCAGGAGGTTCATAGTTCCCATTGTTTTTGGTGTCTGCCCCAGTAGCTAAGGTTTGTTCAGTGTGTTGTGTAGGCTTCCTGGTGGAGGGGACTAGTGCCTGTGTTCTGTTGCATGAGGCTGGATCTTGTCTTTCTGGTGGGCAGGACCGCATCCGGTGGTGTGTTTTGGGGTGTCTGTGACCTTACTATGATCTTAGGCAGCCTCTCTGCTAATGGGTGGTGTTGTGTTCCTGTCTTCCTAGTTGTTTGGCATAGGGTGTCCAGCACTGTAGTTTGCTTGTTGTTGAGTGGAGCTGGGTCTTAGCATTGAGATGGAGATCTCTGGGAGAGCTTTTGCCTTTTGATCTTACATGGAGCTGGGAGGTCTCTGGTGGTTCAGTGTCCTGAACTCAGCTCTCCCACCTCAGAGGCACAGGCCTGACACCTGACCGGAGCCCCAAGGCCCTGTCAGCCACACGGCTCAGAAGAAAAGGGAGAAAAAAAGAAAGAAAGAAAGAAAAAAGGAAAATAAAAAGAAATAAAGTTATTAAAATAAAAAAAAATTTTAATTATTAAAAAAAAATTAAGTAATAAAAAAAAGAAAGAAGAAAGCAACCGAACCAAAAAACAAATCCACCAATGATAACAGGTGCTAAAATTATATTAAAAAAATAAAATAATGGACAGACAGAAACCTAGGACAAATGGTAAAAGCAAAACTATACAGACAAAATCACACAAGGAAGCATACACACTCACAAAAAGAGAAAAAGGAAAATATATATATATATGTAAAAAAAAAAGAACAATCAAATCAATAAACAAATCTACACGATAATAAACTCTAAATACTAAACTAAGATAAAAATAAAACCAGAAACCAGTCAGTCACATTCAGCAAACCCCAAGTCTTCAGTTGCTCCCAAAGTCCACCACCTCAATTTTGGGATGATTCCTTGTCCATTCATGTTTTCCACAGATGCAGGGTACATCAACTTGACTGTGGAGATTTACTCCACTGCTCCTGAGGGTGCTGGGAGAGATTTCCCTTTCTCTTCTTTGTTCACACAGCTCCTGGGGTTCAGCTTTGGATTGGCCCCGCCTCTGCTTGTAGGTCGCCTGAGGGCATCTATTCCTGGCCAGACAGGATGGGGTTGAAGGAGCAGCTGATTAGGGGTCTCTGGCTCGCTCAGGCTGGGGAGAGGGAGGGGTACGGAATGCAGGGCGAGCCTGCGACGGCAGAGGCCAGCATGAGGCGCGCCGTGTGTTCTCCCGGGGAAGTTGTCCCTGGATCAGGGACCCTGGCAGTGGCGGGCTGCACAGGCTCCCCGGAAGGGAGGTGTGGATAGTGACCTGTGCTTGCACATAGGCTTCTTGGTGGCTGCAGTAGCAACCCTAGCATCTCATGCCCAGTTTTTGGTGTCTGCGCTGATAGCCGCGGCTCGCTGCTGTCTCTGGAGCTCGTTTAGGCAGTGCTCTGAATCACCTCCCCTCGCACACCCCAAAACAATGGTCTCTTGCCTCTTAGGCAGATCCAGGCTTTCTCCTGGATTCCCTCCCGGCTAGCTGTGGCACACTAGCCCCCTTTGGGCCGTGTTCACGCAGCCAACCCCAGTCCACTCCCTGGGATCTGATCTCCGAAGCCTGAGCCTCAGCTCCCAGCCCCCACCCTCCCTGGCAGGTGAGCAGACAAGCCTCTCAGGCTGGTGAGTGCTGTTCGGCACCGATCCTCCATGCGGGAATCTCTCCGCTTTGCCCTCTGCACCCCTGTTGCTGCGCTCTCCTCCGTGGCTCCGAAGCTTCCCCACCCCACCCCCGCCCACCTCCCATCTCCGCCAGTGAAGGGGCTTCCTAGTGTGTGGGAAATTTTCCTCCTTTACACCTCCCTCCCAGTGGTGCAGGTCCCATCCCTATTCTTTTTCTCTTTTTTTTCTGTTGCCCTACCCAAGTACGTGGGGAGTTTCTTGCCTTTCGGAAGTCTGAGGTCTTCTGCCAGCATTCAGTAGGTGTTCTGTAGGAGTTGTTCCACATGTAGATGTATTTCTGATATATTTGTGGAGAGGAAGGTGATCTCCATGTCTTACTCCTCCACCATCTTGAGGGTCTCCTCTGACTTTCTTCTTTAAATGAATTAAGACATTTTATTACTTCAGTAGCAAGAAACTGGAATAATGATTCAGTCGAGTCACTACTGGAGTAAAGGATTTCCCATAGCTCTATTTTGAAACTGACTCAGCATTGTCCTTCTTTTCAAGCAACTCTTTCCTTCCAAATTGTTTTGCCAGTTCTCAAAGACTAGCACATTCATCCCAGGTTTCAAATTGGCTTTTAATTTCAAAGTAATTTTATCTTACAGACACATTTACTTGAAGACATTACTGTTTTTTTGGAGACACTCATTATATGATAAAACAGGGTTCAGTGGGATGCAGATGAGATAAATGTCATTCATTAAAATTCTTACCATAACTATTAAATGAAAATTTTAAGATATGTTAGTTTATCTGCAGCTCCTAACTTTCTGTGAGGCTTTGCTTTTTCTACTTTATGCATAAAAAGTTTGCTAGTCTTATTCTAATCAACTGAATTTTATGATTTTTTAGAGTTCCTCTCAGGACCTTAATACTTCAGGCAAAGGTTTCAGGAGTTAGATTTACTTCTGTTTTATTTTATAATTAATTATTTTCTATCTATAACCTTACTTATATCTCCTTCTGTTCACATACTTTTAATATCCATACATAAATGTGATACTGCATTTATGTATGGATATTACATACATAATATTCACACATAATGGATCATCTTTTTAATGATGCCATCATCACCTTAACGATAGTGATCTTAAATATTTGTATGAAACCTGTCCATCATCCTATTACCATCAGGTTTGATAAACATTTCCTGTAATGATAGATCTAGTCCATTAAAACCCCTTAGTATTTAAAGTATTATAAGTCCCAAATGTTAATTCTAACTTAAGAAAGTAATGAAACACTTTCAATAAGCAAGATTTATGATTTAACAAGCCTGAACTCTCTAAATTGATGTGCTGCTCAAATTCAGGCACATACATAAGCAGAGCAAGTGGGTGCCTTTTTTATATATTTTGAGATACAATGAAAAATCTGTGGATCTCAAACACCTGTCCTCACTGGCTCATTTTATACAGGAAAACACACTCTAGTATTCAACTACCTGAATCTTGGTTTCTCTACTTACTAGCCTTCATTTTTTCATCTGTAAAATGATAATAAGAGTATCTACCTTAAAGGTTATTATAAGGATTGAACTGTGAAATGTTTGGTAAACAGTAGTCACTCAATAAATGTTAGCTGCTACTATTGTTATTATTACTAGTAGTACTGCTGATATTACTGTTATTATTTTAATAATTATTCTTTAGAGTGAAGACATTGTTTCAAAAAAAAACTACTACTTCAGTGATAATCTGTTAATTGAATGGGGTAACAAATCAAGCCTTTAGAATCCATAATTTCAGGTAAATTTATCAGATAATCTGGCTGCGACCTCTAAGTGTTGAGTTTTATGAAAATGGGTGCATACAGTACTATTATTAGGGTATAAGAGAAAGGGAAAGCCTAAAGGTAGGTAGGTCAAGGTTGGGCAACTCTTCTAATCACCCCCTCCTTGAAACAATTATCTTCCTTGGCATTGTCCTCTCCTTTTATTTATTTTTTTAACATGTTTATTGGAGTATAACTGCTTTACAATGGTGTGTTAGTGTCTGCTTTATAACAAAATGAATCAGCTATACATATGCATATATCCCCATTATCTCCTCCCTCTTGCATCTCCCTCCTACCCTCCCTATCCCACCCCTCTAGGTGGTCACAAAGCACCAAGCTGATCTCCCTGTGCTATGCGGCTCTGTCCTCTCCTTTTAAAATATCTGTTTCCTTTTTTTCCAGCTTCTCTGAAGGCTCCTACTTTAGACCCAGTCATTAAATATCAGTGTTATTCAGAGTTCTCTCTTAGACCTTGCATTCACACTCTGTATTCTGCATGTGCAAGGTCATCTACTCACAAAGCTTCAGTAAACCTATATATTTCCCTAAACTTCAGACTTATTTCCAATTATCTATTGTAGATCTCTTCTTGGATATTCCACAGTTATCTCATACTCAGCATGACCAAAACTAAATTTATAATCCTAACCTGTTCTTCCTCACACCTCAAGGAATGACATCACTATCTACCTAGTTGTACAAACCAAAAATCTTTCCAGTGTTTATCTTTTGTTCCTCTTCCTGCAACCATTATTATCTTTCTAAAATGCAAATCTAAACCTGTCATACTCTTTTAATGACTTTCATTCTTTAATAGTTTATTCTTGTTCTTAAAGTCCCAAATCCTTGAAATTGCTTATAGTCTAGCTTCTGCTTACCTCTAGTTTTACCTTTACCACTCCCTTGAATTCAGTGCTCCAGCCATACGACACTTTCAATTTGCAAAAGGTTCCCTCTTTTCCAAAATGTTGTCCCTTCTCTTTCCCTGGAAAACTTCTACTTATTTTATATTTCCTCAAGGGGTACCTCTCAAATCTGAGCAAAGTGCCCCTCCTATGTTTTTCTCTTGTGCCCTATAGTCCCTTACCTTATCTATCTTGTTCACCAGTACTATTCTCAGGATCTAGCACAATTACTGTTTCTCAATAAATAGGTTGAATGGGTAAGTGAGTAAATAAATTAGAGGAAGACCTTGGGCAAGCAGAGCAGGCAAGGGACAGCAGAACATCCAGAGTAAGAATTCAGAATGGGAACAGAGAAGGAAAACAGTAGACATTAGCAGAAATGCTAACCTCTTTGTTACCGACACTATTTTTCTTAACTGCTCCTTCTCCTTAAATTATTTTGTGTTTTTATTCTGGCCCTTATTCCTTCACTCATTCTCACTACTATCACCCAGATTTAGAACCTATTACTGCCTCTTACCTGGAGTGTATCATTACTTTTTGGTTTTAGTCTTATGCCATTCAATCTATTCTTTATGGATAAATCTTCTAGTTAATTTTCTTGCACCTTGCCATAAAAAACATGAAGTTTTCTTTTTCTTCATATTCCTCAGAAAAGAGAATTATGAAATAGTTCTTGAAGAAGTATGCTCATTTCTTATAGTTCTTATTTTTAGAAGAAATTTCCTAGTTCTCTCCTTCAGCAAACTAATTCCTTACTCCTTTAATTGGCACTTACTGGATCAAACAACAACTGCTTAGCAGAATAAATCAACTGTTTCTTTCATATATCCTCATATAGTTTATTTACCAAGTTTTCAAATTTTTTTTATTGGTAAAACTTAATAATTCCATAAGGAGTATTTACCTTCAATTTAAATTTATCTCACTTGTCTTGTTTTCCTAGCTTATCACATTTTTAATTTATATGAAAAATTGTGACTCATTTATTACTTTTAGTCAATCTTTTTAGCCTCCTCATTGTCAGTATTGTATCTGGTATAGCTAAAAACATTAAGTTAATAGATTGCAGAATAGGAAGTCCTACCCTTCTTTCCCCTACAGACACCAACTTAACAATATATGGACCAAAATATCTTATGAAAACTTCAGAAACCACTTAAGATGTTGCAGTACCCAGGTGTGGGCAAAGCCAAGAACAAGCCAAGAACAGCTGCATTAAAATGGGTAAGAAGAGTCTTTTCACTTTACCTGTGATCTCTCCTCCCCCAAGCCAACACAGCTCACCATGATCAGCGGAGAACACCTGGCTTGTAGTCTGTCACTGGAGGGACAAGCAGAGAAAAGAATAGAATGTGCACCCAACATTCCAGCTTTTCACAAGGCTGCCCAAGGAACTCATTTCTGTCTTGCTTGATGCAATGCTAATGGAATCGACATAGTTTGGGTACATGGGGGCCACTGAAAGCAAGGGAGAGCAGAAGCAGCTTGCACTGACACCACAGAGTCTGAAATGGTGCAGAGGCCAGCATGGCTCAGTTTGATGGGGAGAAAGCACCCAACTCACAGTTTCTCCATTGGGCAGAAGGGAGAAGAGTAGAGCATGTGTCCGGCTTTTTTTTTTTTTTTTTTTTTTTGTGAGTGGGGAGGTTTCTGTCTACCTGACTCAGGACATTTGAGCCAGCATACTTTCAATGCCTAAGAATAAAAGAGTAGATTGGTTTGCTAATGCAGCACCAGAGAACCTGCAACACTGCAGGCAGACACCAGAAGGAATAAGAGATTATGGACTTCTGAAAAGAAACTGGCAAACCTCTGATTAGAAAGTTACATACACAGCCAAGAGAAGTCACATCACCCAGAAAAAGGTTTCAGAGGCCTGCAGAATCTCTAGACAGGCTGACTGGTGAAAGTCTTCACCTGTACAAAGCCAGTCCATAAAGACTAGGAGATGTGGCTAGTTTTTCAAATGCATAAAACTCAGCCAAAAAAAAAAAAAAATTCACAAGGCATGTGAAGAAACAGGGAAACATGACCCAATCAAATGAACAAACTAAATCTCCAGAAAACAACCTCAAAGGCACAGAGATCTATAAATTTTCTGACAAGGAATTCAAGGTAATTTTCTTGACGCTAAATGATCTACAGGAGAACACAGATAGAAAACTGTGCAAAATCAGGAAAACAATTCATGAACAAAATGAAAGTATCAACAAAGACATAGAAATTAAATAAAGAACCAAATAGAAATGCTGGAACTGAAGGATACAATAACTAGATTGAAACATTCACTAGAGGCATTCAATAGCATACTTAATCAGGCAGAAGAAAGAAGTTGAAGAAAGATCATTTGAAATTATCAAGCCAGAAGGGCAAAAAGGAAAAAATGAAGACCAGTGAAGAAAGCCTAAGGGATTTATAGGACTACATCAAGCAGATTAATATATGTATCATGGGAGTCTCAGAAGGAGAGAAGAGAGAGAAAGGGACATAGAGCTTATATGACAAAATAATGGCTGAAAACTTCCCAAAGCTGAGGAAAGAAATAGAATTTGAAATTCAAGAAGCTCAAAATCTTCCAACTAAGAATAGGAAAGTTTGAAAATTCACAAATTTGTGAAAGTTAAACTCTTGAGCAACCAATGAGTCAAAGAAGAAATCACAAGGAAATCAGAAAATATCTTGAGACTAATGAAAATGAAAACAAAACACCAAAACTTATGGGATGCAGGAAAAGCAGTAATAACAGGAAAGTTTATAGCAGTAAAACCTACATTAAAGAAGAAGAAAAGTCTCAAGTCAGTAACCTAACTGGACAAATTAAGGGACTAGAAAAAAGAACAAACCAAACCCTTGCATATATGGTCAAATGATTTTTGACAAAGGTGCCAAAACTACACAAAGGGAAAAGGACAATCTCTTCAACAAATGATGTTGGGAAAACTTGATGCAAAAGAATGAAGATTGACCCTTATCTTATACCATATACAAAAATTAACACAAAATGTCTCAAAGACCTGAAGGTAAGACCTGAAACTATAAAACCCCTAGAAGAAAACATAAGGGGAAAGCCTCAAGACTGGAATGGGTAATGGTTTCCTGGATATAACACAAAAGCAGTGGCAACAAAAGCAAAAATAGACAAATGGCACTACATCAAACTTTAAAACTTCTACACAGCAAAGGACACAATCAGTAGAATGAAAAGGCAACCTATAGTATGGAACAAAATATTTGCACACCATATATCAGATAAGCAGTTAATTTCCAGAATACAGAAAGAATTCCTGCAACTCAGTAACAACAACAATAAAAATTGTTAAAAAAAAATGGGCAAAGGACTTGAAGAGACCTTTCTCCAAGGAAGATATACAAGCATATGAAAAGATGCTCAACATCACTAATTATAAGGAAAATGCAAATCAAAACCACACCTATTAGGATGACCACTATCAAAACAACAGAAATACAAGTGTTGGTGAGGATGTGGAGAAATCAGAACCCTTGTGTACTGCTGGTGAGATTGTAAAATGGTGCAGCTACTATGGAAAACTGTAAAGAAGTTCCTCAAAAAGTTAACATTAAAACTACCATATGATCTAGCGGTCTCACTTCCAAATAAATAATCAAAAAGAATTAAAAACAACATCTTGGGGCTTCCCTGGTGGCACAGTGGTTATGAATCCGCCTGCTAATCAGGGGACATGGGTTCAAGCCCTGGTCCGGGAAGAGCCCACATGCCACAAAGCAATGAAGCCAATGCACCACAACTACTGAGCCTGTGCTCTAGAGCCAGCAAGCCACAACTACTGAGCCCGCATGCCACAACTACTGAAGCCCACATGCCTGGAGCCCGTGCTCTGCAACAAGAGAAGCCACAGCAGTAAGAAGCCTGCGCACCTCAACAAAGAGTAGCCCCCGCTCACCTCAAATAGAGAAAACCCACATGCAGCAATGAAGACCCAGTGCAGCCCAAAATAAATAAATAAAAATTTTTTTAAAAACAAGATCTCAAAGAGATATTTGCACATCTGTGTTCATTGCAGCATTATTCACAATAGACAGGATGTGGAAGCAACCTAAATGTTCATCAACAGAGGAATGAATATATACATACAATGGAATATTATTTAGCATTTAAAGACAAGGAATTCTGTCATATACTACCACACGAATGAGCCTTGAGTCATTATGCTAAATGAAATAAGCCAGTCACAAAAAGGCAAATACTGCATGATTAGACTTATCTGAGATATCTAAAGTAATCAACTCATATAAACAAAGTAGAGTGGTGGTTGCCGGGGGCTGGAGGAAGGAGGAAATATGGGGCATCATTGTTCCATAAGTACAGAGTTCCAGTCACACAAGATGAAAATGTTCTAGAGGTCTGTTGTACACAATGTGCATACAGCTAACAAGGCTGTACTGTACACTTAAAAATTGTTGAGTGTAAAAAAAAAGAAATGTATATTATTGGATTTACTAGGTGTATACTACTGATGCTTAAATATAGGCCTACCTTCTCTCACAAACTCCAGACACTCCTTGCTGTTGCATACTGGAATCACCCCTTGATGTCCTGCTGACATCTCACATTTCCCTCATCAGTAACCAAATTTAGTACCCTTCCATCCAAATTGTTTCTATATTGCTCTCTTAGTTTATGATACTCTCACCCACCCTAATAACCAAACTTGAAATTTCACTATAATATTTACCTTCTCCTTCCCAAAGCACAATCACTCATAGAACCCTTTGTTATGGCTCTTCTAAATATCCTTTATCCAATTTCTGTTGTATTCTGGCCTTCATTGTCTTTTAGCTTTAGGATTGCAGTATCATACTAACTGCTCTGCCTGTCTATAGTCTCTCTTCCTTACAATCTACCATTAGTCAGGAATTACATTTTTATGTATCACTTCACTATAAAAAGTCTTGAATAGTTCTCTATTTTCCACAGTACTATAAGCATCTTCAAAATTTGTCCTAACTGAATTGACCAGTTTATGTCTTATATTTCATCCTCTCCATCCAACCTCTAACCTCATTATGCAGTTTCTCATTCTCTAAAATGAGAATTCTCTCTTTTTTTGCTCATTCTGTTTCAAATGTTCCTTCCTTTTTCTTATTGTTTAAAGATCAAAGCAATTGTTACCACCTCTATGAAGTTTTGCAGATTGTTCCATGAGAATTAGTTATTCCCTTTTCTGTGTTATCATACATAGTATTTTGCTTTTACATGAAAACATAAATATTTACAGGGTTTTGTTTTGTTTTGTTTTGTTTTACTTAAAACACAGCCTGATTTGTGTGTTCCATGAGATTATGGAAACTGGAATCCCATCTAATTTACCTTAACATCACTCCCTAATGCTTAATAAACAGCCTTATATAGAGAGAGTATTCAATTTATATTTAGTAAATGAAGTTGACAAAGAAAGTTCCCCTAATGTAAGATAGGAGGAAGCACACCAGACAAAAGCTGGAGATTTGGTCTTTTCATCTTGACCTACTGTCTATTAAGACATTTGACTTTGAGCTAATCTTTTAACCTCTCTGTGGTAGAATTTGTTTTCTACAAGAAATCTTTATGGGCATCACACCCATGCTTAAAAACTTAAAATATTGGCTAACATGATAAAGTTATGTAAATGGTTTTCCATCGGCTTACATGATAAAGTTCAAAGCCTAGCATTCAGAGGCCTCCACAGTCTGGTTTTAGTTACTGTTCTGGTCTCAGCTCCCACTAACAGGAGGCCAAGGGGGAGAAATACCTTAGTTCTGTACTCTTCTCCTGCTCACCACTCTCCTGCCAATACTTCCCATTGGCTAAACTCAAGCAGAAGCCACAGGGACAGGGAGACCATTGGTCCTATTCATAAACACTAGCTCCTTGAAGGCACAGAGCAGGGTAGAGAAGAGTGACAGTGATGAGAAGGAACAGATGGAGCGGCCTTATTCAAACTGTTCTCACTACCTGAATTTAAGGCTATTTATCTCAGTCGATGGCTCTATAAAAAATAATATTAACGCAAGTGTTTAACATTTATGGAGAGGTTACCATGGTCCAGGCAGTTTGACATGCAGATAGAGGAGGAGGTATGGTTTGAGGAGGAGAAAGAAGGGAATGAGGGAAAAAAGAGGCTGAAGAAGTTACCAGATGATGACCTCCAATTGGCCATATAATTTTTGCAGACAGACATCCTAATTGCCATCCTAATGGGTTTGGACCTTATTGTAAAGACCAATAAAGGAATTTAAACATGGAAATGACAAGATCAAGTTTGAGCTTTTGAAATAATGTCTACTACTATGTGGAGAATGAATTGAGTCAGGGTGAGATCAGAACCAGGAATCTGATGAGAGCTTGAATGAAAGCTGAAGCAATAGTAATAGAAAAATAAAGCAGGATTTTTGAAATATTAAGGAATCACAATTGACAGGATTAGAAACTGGATGTGGAAGTTAAGGAAGTCAAGAATGACCCCCAATTTCTAACTTGAGCAACATAAGAATTAGAATACCATATATTGATATAATCCATACTTTATCTTCATAGTCTTAAAATATAAGCAAGTATTTGCTAGTTGGACTGCAAGAAGGAGAGTTGATACAGATGTGTGACAAAATCATGCTGTGTACTAGAAATTATTGTTTGCTATAGCTAGAAGAAGGGTATGTGTAAGAGCAGAGAGAGATGAAATTGAAGAGAAAGAACAGATCATGAAAGGCCTAACACATTACTCTAGGCAGCCTGAACTTTATCCTTAGAACAGTAGGAAACTTTTAATAGTTAAAAGTGCAATTAAATCAGATGCTGTTGAAAAATTTCCCTATAACCCTAGAATTTGGACCATGAGTTTGGAAGATACTGACTAGGTTTGACTAAGAAAATAATAATTTCAAATTAAAAAGCATTTATTAAATATTTTTGAGCATTGTAGAATCAGTCAACAATCTGAATAATAAGGGCTTCCCTGGTGGCGCAGTGGTTGAGAGTCTGCCTGCCAATGCAGGGAACACAGGTTCGAGCCCTGGTCTGGGAAGATCCCGCATGCAGCGAAGCAACTAGGCCCGTGAGCCACAACTACTGAGCCTGCACGTCTGGAGCTTGTGCTCCACAACAGGAGAGGCTGCGACACTGAGAGGCCTGCGCACCACGATGAAGAGTGGCCCCCATTCGCCGCAACTAGAGAAAGCCCACACACAGAAACGAAGACCCAACACAGCCAAACATAAATAAATAAATAAAATTTTTAAAAAAAATAATCTGAATAATAAAAGTAGGGAAAAAAATCACTTTCATCCTACTACTTAAACATAACTACTAACACATATAATTATTTTCTTCCAGTATATACCTTGGATTGTACTTTATTTCTACAGTTACAATCATACTATGATTCATACTTTTTTTTAATGTACGGCATTTATATCAGCAGAATTAGTAGTGAATTAACCCTACTTTTTAGGCCTATGGAAAGACCTAGATCATATCAAGTGCCCAATAAATATAGAGTAAACCACATAGTTTTTATCTACATATTGTGCAAAATACCTTAAAAACTAGATTTGTTTTCACCAATGACACTAACTCAGTCTTCACATTTGCTTCATTCTCTATGATCACCTGTTCTAAGATTTCCTTTCTCAGCCATACAAATTAACGTCTACTACTTGCCTAAAGACCGTGATATATATGTATGTCTGAAACTGCATCTTGACAGCCTCTTTAGGGAATAAGAGAATTCTCAGTCAGCTTTTTTGACTACTGAAGATTAAAAGGGGGGTCCTAGCAGCCTAACAAAGGCAGCTAGAGTTCAGAGACCCAAAGTGCACCAAACCAGAAATCAGATAGTAGGACAGGAATGAACCAAGGAAATATAAACCAAGCTCTGAGGTTTGTATTCCTGAACCAGCATAACAGCGAAGCAAAAGGTAATTACCAATAGTGTAAGCAAAGAGAAAGATCTGAAGAAAGATGGGGGCAGAAAAGGGGAAGATTGTGTCTGAAAGCTGGTCTTTTGCCATAATGGCTATAACCAGTACCCACAATTCTTAATGTATATAAAGCACTAGCACTGCTAGTAAGGGCAAGAACCCAGGGATCCCGATTTGAGAGCTTCCTCAAGAGCCCTCATCCTTAAGAATACCTTGTTGTGAAATCCAGCCCTATAAACACAGTCATGAAAAAACTACTGTTGATCATCTGAAGCCACCTCAACTCAAAAGGCTTTGCTTCCTTTGTTAGGAATATTGGCACTTGATTCCTACACTTAAAGTTTTTTTAAATAATTTTATCCTTTTTTAGTGTTACTTTAACTGTTCTCTTTAATCATTATATCTTCTAATACCATTTTTTCACTTCATCTGTTTTTACACTGTTCTGTCAGTTGTTTTACCTATTTACTTTTATTTTTCTATATTTAACTTACATGATGTGACAAATTTAAAATAAAAGCCAAAGGAAGACAGCTGCCAAGACAGTTCATACCTGACCATGGGAAATGAATTACTTTTTCCTCCTTTTGGACTTATAATTTTTCTGTAGATAAACTTCTTGATCTCAAAAAGAACCTATAAGGATTTATTTACAGTGTTGCTTACAGTGTTATCATTTAATCTTCAAGCTAAGTAGTACATGCATTGAACAAAGCTAATTTTCCATTTCCCTGATTAGTTGACCTTAGCTAAAAGTGATAATTATCATATTTTTTACTCTCCTTTTTCTTTTCCCTACTACAGTGACTCACTACTTTTTAACAAAAAGGTAGAGAAAAGAGGAATACCTAGTTTTCACTTCATTGTTAACAAATGTCTGCAGTTGTCTTTAAAAGGGGGGCCGTTCTAATAAAAAGAACATTGAAATTAATGACCAGTATAGGGTTTGAAACTGTATTTCAAACTCTAGAATACCATATATGTTCTATATATATAGAATAGAATATGTATATATCTCTACAGCCCATCTTCTTTGGCAATCTATGTATTCTAGACTGATTAAAATCAAGCATTTAGAAACTCATTCATCAAAAATTTTCTTTGTGACCGCTGTGTGCACAGTATTGTTGGGCCTTGACTTAAAACATGTTTTCCTTTCTCAAAGAGCTGTTAATCTAGTTAAGAAAACAGACATGTATATAAAAAAGTATAATTACTGTAAGATATGTAGTAAATACAATATGCAATGAGAATCCTGTGATAAAGTATTTCCTAGTGCCTCAGTGCAGAAAAAAATAGAATGGTCATGCATTGCTTCATAACGAAGGGACTGTTGAAAAAAGCTTCTTTAATTTTTTTTATTTTGAAGTGATTTCAAACTTCAGAAAAGCTACAAGAATGGTACAAACAGTTCCTGTATATCTTTCACCAAAATTCCCCCAAGTGTTAGCATTTTGCCACATTTGCTTTATCATTTCTCTCTACATATTAATATACTTCTTTTCCTGAACTGCTTATGAGTAAATTGCAGACATGATGCCTTTTACCCCTTAATACTTCAAATGTATACGTCCTTTTTTTAAAAAAAAAAAAGGAACAAAAGAAAAATATATATATATTCTTAACTAACCACAGTACAATTATCAAAATCAGGAAATGAACCTTGCCATAATGCTATTATGTAATCTTATTCAAATTGCATTTTGCCGATTTTTCTAATAATGTTCTTTATAGCCAAAAGGAAAAAACATTCTCTTCTTCTGATCTGGGATCCAATCCAGAATCATGCATAACTTTTAGATATCATGTGTCTTTAGGCTCTTTTATCTGGAACAATTCTTCAGTTTTTCTTTGTCTTTCATGACCTTCACATTTTCAAAGAGTATAGGAGAGTTATTTTGTAGGCTATCCCTCAAATTTAGACTTTTCTGATGTTTCCTGATGACTTGGTTCAGGTTATGGATTTTTGACAGTAATACCTCATATGTGATTTTGTGTCCTTCTTAGTACATTATATTAGGAATTTCATAATGTCATTTTGTCCCATTACTAGTGGTATTAACTTTGATCATTTGGTTAAAGTGGTGTCTGTCAGATTTCTCCACTGTAAAATTACTATTATGGTTAATAAGAATCTTGTGGGGATATATGTTGAGACTATATAAATATGTTGTTTTTCTTGAGGTTTTTCAGCTTCTAGTTTTAGTATCCATTGATGATTTTTGCATGAACCAATTATTACTATGATAGTTGCCAAGTAGTGACTTTCTAATTCCTTCTTTTCATTTATCAGTTGATATTCTGCTATAATGAAGAATTTTATTTAATCATTACTTTATTAGTATATGCTCATGGATTTTAATTTTTATTTTATTAAATTGATTGTATTATCTGTTAGTATCCTAATAACACAATCCCCTCAGCCACGGTTTTTAGGTTTTGTCAGATATATTATTCATTATCTTGAAAAAACAAGTAGAAAAACATAGAATAATCAAGTAGAAAAAGGCTATTAAATTGAAAACAATATAAGAAATTATTTTCAGATATACAAAATGCCCTGTAGACCTGAGCCTACAAATGCTACTATTGCCACAGTTTCCCTAGAGATTTGGACCTGATTTCTCTTAATTTGAGGTTTATATGAAAGACTAAATGCTTTGTATATCTGAACCACACATTCTTTGAATTACCAAAGGCCCTAGCTATTTAACCTGAATAAATTACTATCACCTTTGCTTTTTAAGCTTCCTAGGAAAGTTATTCATTGTCTTCGATGGTTTGTGTTCAGAAAGATCCAGGAAGTAGAAATATAAGAAATTCAAGCTTCAAATACAACGGGAAATAGAGGCAGTAATATTAATAAGGCAGACCAGGTCTCTCCCGTGAGATTTTCTGTATCTAAGGAATGAATAATGATTTACACTTTAAGTAGTTTGGAGAACTCTTTTATTGATTGTTTTGAAGAATAAACTTTTCTCTTGAGGTTTTGAATTCAATCAAGAAGAACCTGCATGAACATCTTGTTTCTATTATACTCTGTCACCTGAAAGCATCTTTTCTTCATTTACTTCTTTTTTATTTTTTTGATTCTCTCAATCTTCATTTACTTCTAATTTAAAAAATGGATTTTCAAGCCAAGGTGAAACATTGTATATTAAGAATTGGAAGGTTAAAAAAGATGCATTTGAAGTGGGAAAAAGTCATTCCATTGGTATGAACAGCTTCATTTAAGATGGCCATGCCATAAGAAAAAGATTACTGCTGTATAACAAAGATCCCTGGTTTGCTCAGTAGAAAGGAATCCATTTGTACTTTTTTGTCCCTTTGAAGGCCTTGTACGTCATAGACATTGCCATTAGTATTTAAATATGTCTTTGATGATGGCAATCTTGAGTGAACATCATATATAGTCTTCTTAGTGATTATAAATGCTGCATGGAAAATAGGAAATCTCAATAATATTTTGAGTACTTTACCTGCAAAGATTCTGAACTCACATATAATCAACCCCATGTCTGGACCTAAACACGGGAAAATATAAAAGAGACAAGTTAAGTTTTACTAATGGAAACCTAGGCTTATTAGAGAAACCTCTAGATCATCAATCTGTGGCTAATTTAGAATTGCTTTAATCCTGAAAATCTACTTCAGAAAATTAAACCCATCATATAAGAATGTTGTCAATTTAGATATTATAATAATTCAGCCTGTTACTCTTTGCTTAGGTCGGAAATCTATGAGTAGGGAAGATGTCTAGACTTCCACTCCCCATCACCATCCCTACTCCCATATAAAGATCCCATATCCTAAAGTACTTTGTAGTTTATTTTTCTCAAAGTAGCCAGTCTACCTACAAATTATCATTACCATACATCACCAGCTAAACTGTTATAAGTTTAGATTTGATCAGCTCAAGATGGTGGAGTAGGAGGACATGGAGCTCACCTCCCCCCATGAACACATCAAAAAATTATCTAGAGCGTCCCCCCACCACTAGGGCACCTGCTCACCGCTGATGGGGGACTCTGATGCCCAAGGAGATGGGAGGAACCCCAAAGCGAACCAGCGGCTTACGGGATCTTGGTTCACGAGCCTGGGGTCAGGCAGAAGCTCCTGCAGTGGGAGCTCTGAGTCCAAACCACTGGACTAACAGAGAGCCTCAGACCTCCAGGAATATTCATTGGAGTGAGGTCTCATGGAGTTCCTCATCTCAGCACCAAGACCCAGCTCTACCCAATAGCCTACAAACTGCAGTGTTGGAAGCCTCAGGCCAAACAACCAGAAAGACAGGAACACAATCCCACTCATTAAAAAAAAAAAAAAAGAGAGAGAGACGGCAAAAAATATGTCACAGATGAAGGAGCAAGGTAAAAACCACCAAGACCAAATAAATGAAGAGGAAATAGGCAATCTACCTGAAAAATAATTCAGAGTAATGATAGTAAAGATGATCCAGAATCTTGGAAGTAGAATGGAGGCCCAGATTGAGAAAATACAAGAAATGTTTAACAAAGATCTAGAAGAACTAAAGAACAAACAAACAGAGATGAACAACACAATAACTGAAATGAAAAATGCACTAGAAGGAATCAATAACAATAAGGCAGAAGAATGAATAAGTGAGCTGGAAGACAAAATAGTGGAAATAACTGCCAAGGGGCAGAATAAAGAACAAAGAATGAAAATAATTGAAGACAATCTCAGAGACCTCTGGGACAACTCTAAACGCACCAACATTCACATTATAGGGGTCCCAGAAGATAAAGAGGAAAAGAAAGCATCTGAGAAAATATTTGCAGAGATTATAGTGGAAAACTTCCTAACATGGGAAAGGAAGTAGTCACCCAAGTCCAGGATGCGCAGAGAGTCCCATACAGGATAAAACCTGGAAAAAAACACACCAAGACACATATTAATCAAACTAACAAATTCAAAGAAAAATTATTAAAAGCAGCAAGGGAAGAACAAAAAATAACATACAAAGGAATCCCCATAAAGTTATCAGCTGATTTTACAGCGGAAACTCTGCAGGCCAGAAGGGAGTGGCAGGATATGCTTAAAGTGATGAAAGAGAAAAACCTACAACCAAGATGACTTTACCCAGCAAGGGTCTCATTCAGATTCAATGGAGAAGTCAAAAGCTTTTCAGACAAGGAAAAGCTAAGAGAATCCAGCACTACCAAACCAGCTTTACAACAAATGCTAAAGAAACTTCTCTAAGCGGGAAACACAAGAGAAGAAAAAGACCCACAAAAACAAACCCAAAGCAATTAAGAAAATGGTAATAGGAACATACATATCGATAATAACCTTGAATGTAAATGGATAAAGTGCCCCAACCAAAAGACACAGACTGGCTGAATGCAAAAAAACAAGACCCATATATGTGCTGTCTACAGGAGACCCACTTCAGACCTACGGACATACAGACTGGAAGTGAGGGTATGGAAAAAGTATTCCCTGCAAATGGAAATCAAAAAAAAAAGCTGGGGACTTCCCTGGTGGCACAGTGGTTGAGAGTCCACCTGCCGATGCAGGGGACACAGGTTCGTGCCCCGGTCCAGGAAGATCCTGCATGCCGCGGAGCGGCTGGGCCCGTGAGCCATGGCCTCTGAGCCTGTGCATCCAGAGCCTGTGCTCCGCAATGGGAGAGGCCACAACAGTGAGAGGCCCGTGTACCGCAAAAAGAAAAACAAAAACAAACAAAAACAAAGAAAAAGCTGGAGTCGCAATACTAGTATCAAATAAAATAGAATTTAAAATAAAGACTGTTACAAGAGATAAGGAAGGACACTACATAATGATCAAAGGATCAATCCAAGAAGAAGATATGGCAATTATAAATGTTTATGCACCCAACATAGGAGCACCTCAATACATAAGGCAAATGCTAACAACCATGAAAGGAGAAATTTATAGTAACACAATTATAGTAGGGGACTTTTAACACCCCACTACACCAATGGACAGATCATCCAAACAGAAAATAAATGAGGAAACACAAGCTTTAAATGACACAATAGACCAAATAGATCTAATTGATATTTATAGAACATTCCACCCAAAAGTGGCAGAATACACTTTCTTCTCAAGTGCACATGGCACATTCTCCAGGATAGATCACATCTTGGGTCACAAATCAAGCCTCAGAAAATTTAAGAAAATTGAAATTGTATCAAGCATCTTTTCTGACCACAGTGCTATGAGATTGGAAATCAATTACAGCAAAAAAAAACTGTAAAAAACACAAATACATGGAGGCTAAACAGTGCACTACTAAATAACCAAGAGATCACTGAAGAAATCAAAGAAGAAATTTAAAAATGCATAGAAACAAATAACAATGGAAACACAAAACCTATGAGACACAGCAAAAGCAGTTCTAAGGGGGAAGTTTATAGCAATACAATCTCACCTCAAGAAACAAGAAAAATCTCAAATAAACAATCTAACCCTACACTTAAAACAACTAGAGAAAAAAGAACAAAGAAAACCCAAAGTCAGTAGAAGGAAAGAAATCATAAAGATCAGAGCAGAAATAAATGAAATAGAAATGAAGAAAACAATAGCAAGGTCAATAAAACTAAAAGCTGGTCCTTTGAGAAGGTAAACAAAATTGATAAACCCTTAGCCAGATTCATCAAGAAAAAAGGGAGAGAAACTAGCACACCACTGTAAAGCAGTTGTACTCCAATAAAGATGTTAAAAAAAAAAAAAAATGGAGAGGACGCAAATCAATAAAATTAGAAATGAAAAAGGAACAATCACAACTGACACTGCAGAAATACAGAGGATTATAAGAAACTACTACAAACAACTATATGCCAATAAAATTGACAACCATGAAAAAATGCACAAATTCTTGGAAAGGTACAATTTTCCAAGACCGAACCAGGAAGAATTAGAAAGTATAAACAGACCTATCACAAGCACTGAAATTGAAACCATAATTAAAAATCATCCAACAAACAAAAGTCCAGGACCAGATGGCTTCACAGGCGAATTCTATCAAACATTTATAGAAGAGCTAACACCAATCCTTCTCAAAGTCTTCCAAAAAATTGCAGAGGGAGAAACACTCCCAAATTCATTCTATGAAGCCACCATATCACCCTGATACCAAAACCAGAAAAAGATATCACAAAAAAAGAAAATTATAGAACAATATCACTGATGAACATAGATGCAAAAATCGTGAACAAAATACTAGCAAACAGAATCCAACAGCACATTAAAAGAATCATACACCATGATCAAGTGGGCTTTATCCCAGGGATGCAAGTATTCTTCAATGTACACAAATCAATCAATGTGATACACCACATTAACAAATTAAGGAATAAAAACCATACGATCATCTCAATAGATGCAGAAAAAGCATTTGACAAAATTCAACACCCATTTATGATAAAAGCACTCCAGAAAATGGGCATAGAGGAAACCTACCTCAACATAATAAAGGCCATATGTGACAAACCCACAGCAAGCAACATACTCAATTGTGAAAAACTGAAAGCGTTTCCATTAATATCAGCAACAAAACAAGGATGTCCACTCTCACCACTCTTATTCAACAGAGTTTTGGAAGTCATAGCCACAGCAGTCAGAGAAGAAAAAGCAGTAAAAGGAATACAAATTGGAAAAAAAGAAGTAAAATTGTCAGTGTTTGCCAATGATAGACATTCCAAAAGATGCCACCAGAAAACTACAAGAACTAATGAGTGAATTTGGTAAGGTTGCAGGATACAAAATGCACAGAAATCTCTGGCATTTCTATACACCAACAACGAAAAATCAGAAAGAAATTAAGGAAACACTCCCATTTACCATTGCAACAAAAAGAATAAAATACCTAGGAATAAACCTGCCTAAGGAGGCGAAAGACTTGTACTCAAAACTATAAACACTGATGAAAGAAATCAAAGATGACATAAACAGGTGGAGAAATATACTATGTTCTTGGATTGGAAGAATCAATACTGTGAAAATGACTATACTACCGAAAACAATCTGCAGGTTCAATGCAATCCCTATCAAACTACCAATGGCATTCTTCACAGTTTTAGAACAAAAAATTTTACAATTCGTATGGAAACACAAAAGACCCCGAATAGCCAAAGGAATCTTGAGAAAGAAAAATGCAGTTGGAGGAATCAGGCTCCCTGACTTCAAACTATACCACAAAGCTACAGTAATCAAGACACTATGGTACTGGCACAAAAACAGAAATATAGATCAATGGTACAGAATAGAATGCTCAGAAAGAAACCCATGCACATATGGACACCTAATTTATGACAAAAGAGACAAGAACATACAGTGGAGAAAAGACAGCCTCCTCAATAAGTGGGAAAATTGGACAGCTACATGTAAAAGAATGAAATTAGAACACTATCTAACACCATACACAAAAATAAACTCCAAATGGATTAAAGACTTAAATGTAAGACCAGACACTATAAAACTCTTAGTGGAAAATGTAGGAAAAACACTCTTTGACATAAACCACAGTAAGATCTTTTTAGACCCACCTCCTAGAGTAACAGAAATAAACACAAAAATAAACAAATGGGACTTAATTAAACTTAAAAGCTTTTGCATAGCAAAGGAAACCATAAACAAGAGAAAAAGGCAACCCTCAGAATAGGAGAAAATATTTGCAAGTGAAACAACAGACAAAGGATTAATCTCCAAAATATTCAAACAGCTCATGGAGCTCAATATCAAAAAAACAAACAATCCAGTTAAAAAATGGGCAGAAAGGGCTTCCCTGGTGGCGCAGTGGTTGAGAGTCCGCCTGCCAATGCAGGGGACACGGGTTCGTGCCCTGGTCTGGGAAGATCCCACATGCCGCAGAGCGGCTAGACCCCTGAGCTGTGGCCACTGAGCCTGCGCATCTGGAGCCTGTGCTCCACAACGAGAGAGGCCACAACAGTGAGAGGCCCGCATACCACAAAAAAAAAAAAAAAAAAAATGGGCAGAAGAACTAAATAGACTTTTCACCAAGGAAGACATACAGGTGGCGAAGAGACACATGAAAAGATGCTCAACATCACTAATTATTAGAGAAATGCAAATCAAAACTACAATGAGGTATCACCTCATGCCAGTCAGAATGGCCATTATCAAAAAATCTAGGAACAGTAAATGCTGGAAAGGGTGTGATGAAAAGGGAACCCCCCTGCACTGTTGGTGAGAATGTAAATTGATACAACCACTGTGGAAAACAGTATGGAGGTTCCTTAAAAAACTAAAAATAGAACTACCGTATGACCCAGCAATCCCACTACTGGGCATATACCCTGAGAAAACCATAATTCAAGAAGAGACATGTACCACAATATTCACTGCAGCACTATTTACAATAGCCAGGACATGGAACCAATCTAAATTTCCATTGACAGATGAATGGATAAAGAAGATGTGGTGCGTATATACAATGGAATATTACTCAGCCATAAAAGGAAACGAAATTGAGTTATTTGTAGTGAGGTGGATGGACCTAGGGTCTGTCATACGGAGTTTAGTAAGTCAGAAAGAGAAAAACAAATACCGTATGTTAACACATATATATGGAATCTAAAAAAAAAAAAAAAAATGGTACCAACAAACCTAGTTTCAGGGCAGCAATAGAGGTAGACATAGAAAATGGACTTGAGAACATGGGGTGGGAGGGCGAAGCTGAGGCAAAGTGAGAGTAGCATCGACATATATACACTACCAAATGTAAAATAGTTGGCTGGTGGGGAGCAGCAGCGTAGCACAGGGAGATCGGCTCGATGCTTTGCGATGACCTAGAGGGGTGGGATAGGGAGGATGGGAGGGAGGCTCAAGAGGGAGGGGATACGGGACCATGTGTACGCATATGGCTGATTCGCTTTGTTGTACAGTAGAAACTAACACAGTATTGTGAAGCAGTTATACTTCAATAAAGATATATTTTTATAAACTATTATAAGTTTAAGTAAATATTTCTTTGAACACAATAATCTCAGTAGGACTCATATTTCCATATGTTTGTTAGTTTTGTTTTGTTTTATATTGGGTTGACCAAAATGTTAGTTCGTTTTTTTCCGTAAGATGGCTCTAGGAGGGCTTAGTTGTCTTTAACTTCATTTGAAACAATTTTGTTAGATTGTATTGTGACAGCTGTCATTATCAGCATGCATTTTTAAAAAGACTTATCAAAATTAATGAATTTTTGTGTAGCCATTTTAATATTGAAGATGGAAGAAAACAACATTTTTGGCATATTAGGCTTTTTTATTTCAAGAAAGGTAAAAGCGCAACTGAGACCCAAAAACAGATTTGTGCAGTGTATGGAGAAGGTGCTGTGACTGATGGAACATGTCAAAAGTGCTTTGAGAAGTTTTGCGCTGGAGATTTCTCGCTGGACAATGCTCCAAGGTTGGGTAGACCACTTGAACTTGATAGCGATCAAATTGAGACTTTCATTGAGAACAATCAACATCATACCATGTGGGAGATAGCCGACATACTCAAAATATCCAAATCAAGCATTGAAAATCATTTGCACAAGCTTGGTTATGTTAATCATTTCAGTGTTTGGGTTCCACGTAAATTAAGCAAATAAAACCTTCTTGACCGTATTTCCTCACGCAATTCTCTACTTAAACATAGCAAAAACATTTCATTTTTAAAACAAATTGTGACGGGCTATGAAAAGTGGATATTGTTCAATAATGTGTAATGGAAGAGATGGTGGGGCAAGCTAAATGAACCACCACCAACCACACCAAAGGCCGGTCTTCATCCGAAGAAGGTGATGTTGTGTATATGGTGGGAGTCCTCTATTATGAGCTTTTCCCAGAAAACCTAATGATTAATTCCAACAAGTACTGCTCCCAGTTAGACCCACTGAAAGCAGCACTCGACGAAAAGCGTCCAGAATTAGTCAACAGAAAATGCATAATCTTCCATCAGGATAACGCAAGACCACAAGTTTCTTTGATGAGCAGGCAAAAACTGTTACGGCTTGGCTGGGAGGTTCTGATTCATCTGCCGTATTCACCAGACATTGCACCTTCAGATTTCCATTTATTTCGGTCTTTACAAAATTTTTTAATGAAAAATATTTCAATTCTCTGGAAGACTGTAAAAGGCACCTGGAACAGTTCTTTGCTCAAAAAGATAAAAAGTTTTGGGACGAAGGAATTATGAAGTTGCCTGAATAATGGCAGAAGGTTGTGGAACAAAACAGTGAATATGTAGTTCAATAAAGTTCTTGGTGAAAATGAAAAGTATGTCTTTTATTTCTACTTAAAAACCAAAGGAACTTTTTGGCCAACCCAGTAGTTTACCTAAATTGAATGGAGCTAGTACAGTCACAGATTATCTTTGTGACTGTTGGTATTCATTTGTAAGGTAGTCATCAGGATATGTTTGTGGCCGGGAAATAGCTTTTGCTTTATAGGAAAAACTGTATCCAAATTTTGGATATTTTCTCTGTCCAAAACCCCAACTTCCTTTTGTTATAACCTTCTTTCTTTTTAAAAATTATTCTTTCCTTCCTTTCCTACTTCTTTGTAAATGGATTTATGGACCACTCAGTGAAAACTGGCTGCTAGGCTATAACGCATCTGGCCTTCAGAGACAAGAGTGCATACTTTTTTTCCCCAGTTTTTTTCTCTTCTATCAGATTTCTATGCTGAGCTCAGAATCAAGAAGAGGGCTGGGGTGTGGGGGAGAACATTTCATGGTGCTTTTTCCTGAGTCAGTTCTTCAGTGGCCCAGGACTGTTAGAAGTGCTTTGGGGTTTTAACTTGCAAAATAGGAGAAGTCAGAGGCAACTATTCTTAAGTTTCGTGAAGCTTTCATTTTAAAGCTTCTTTTTTTTTTTTTTTTAAATTACATCCTTAACTTACTCCCAATACTTCTTTTTTTTTTTTTTTTAATTTATTTATTTATTTATTTTTGGCGTGTTGGGTCTTCATTTCTGTGCGAGGGCTTTCTCTAGTTGTGGCAAGCAGGGGCCACTCTTCATTGCGGTGTGCAGGCCTCTCACTGTCGCGGCCTCTCCCGTTGCGGAGCACAGGCTCCAGACGCGCAGGCTCAGTAGCCGTGGCTCACAGGCCCAGTCGCTCCGCGGCATGTGGGATCCTCCCAGACCAGGGCCCGAACCCGCGTCCCCTGCATTGACAGGCAGACTCTCAACCACTGCGCCACCAGGGAAGCCCCATTTTAAAGCTTCTTGTCAGTCACTGGTGTCAACATCAAAAAATAGTTGAAATTTTTTTTTATGGAAACAAAAGAAGGAAACATAACTATTTGCTTACCAGATTTATTTTGGAAATGTATGCCTTCTAAAAATGGGCCTCACCATGCCAGCCCATGGGAGGCCTGCATAAGAGCCCCTGAGCTATACATGTGAGTGCTGTGCATCCTCAGCCTGTGCCTCCAGCTGCCAGTGGCTCTGTGTGTGTGTCCCTGGTGCTGTCCCTCAAGCATGGCTTATCCACTTTTGATTTGAACGTGAGAGTACTGCATCACCTAGATCAATGGTTTTCAAACTTACGTTAGCTACAGTCTTTTGTTAAATGGAATCTTATGTGGTCACATAGTCATCCTACATGTGGTGAGGGATACAACAGAACTAGGTATGTTAATGTTATATATTAATTCTATTTATGTAAAAGGAGCAGCTATTAATTATTAGAGAAATGCAAATCAAAACTACAATGAGGTATTGCCTCACACCAGTCAGAATGGCCATGATTAAAAAACCTACAAATAATAAATGCTGGAGAGGGTGTGGAGAAAAAGGGACCCAGCTATACTGTTGGTAGGAATGTAAATTGGTGCAGCCACTGTGGAGAACAGTATGGAAGTTCCTTAAAAAACTAAAAATAAGAGTTACCATATAATCCTGCAATCCCACTTCTGGGCGTATATCTAGAGAAAACTCTTAATTCAAAAAGATACATGTGCTCCAGTGTTCCTTGCAGCACTGTTTACAATAGCAAAGACATGGAAGCAACCTAAATGTTCATCAACAGATGAATGGATAAAGAAGATGGTGTGTGTGTGTGTGTGTGTGTGTGTGTGTGTGTGTGTGTGTGTGTATAGATATAGATATATATAGATATAGATATAGATATAGATATAATGGAATACTATTCAGCCATAAAAAAGAATGAAATAATGCCATTTGCAGCAACATGGATGGACCAAGAGATGATTATACTAAGTGAAGTAAGCCAGACAAAAACAAATATCATATGTTATCACTTATTTGTGGAATCTAAAAATATTATACAAATAAACTTATTTACAGAACAGAAATAGACTCACAGACATAGAAAACAAACTTATAGTTAGAAAAAGGGATAATGACGGGGGGGGAATAAATTGGGAGTTTGGGGTTAACATATACACAGTAGTGTATATAAAATAGTTAAACAACAAGTACCTACTGTAGAGCACAGGGAACTATACTCAGTATCTTGTAATAACCTATAATGGAAAAGAATCTGAAATAGAATATATATATATATTCTTAGCTGTATACTTGAAACTAACACAACATTGTAAATTATACTTCAATTTTTAAAAAGAGCAGCTGTTATCTATATCATTTTATTCTTGTGTGTAGAAGGTAACAATACTGTTTTTCTCATATTTACACAAATAAGTTAGCCCTTCTTTATTGGTGAAGTAGCTGACTATTTCTACTATGTGACCGTGGGTGGGTCTTGAGTGGGAAGAAGCCACTTGGCACATAGAAGGTGCTCAGTGAACACTTGTTGAGAACACACACATACACATACACACACACACACACACACACACACACGTATCTGCTAATGTGCCAGAGAATTAAAATACTCCTCTTTTGAGACATTTCTTTCAGTTAATTTATTTTATATCCAGAAAGCCCCTGTGATAACATGCAAATAGTTTAGTGAGGGACCAATATTAACCCATTAGCATCAAAGTTTGGATTATTTATCTAGCAATATGGATTATTTATCTGTCACTTTGTGACAGAGAGTTTGTAAATATGAAAGGACCTAGAGACACAAAGGGCAGAACAGGAGGTGCAACTTTGAATCTTCCTTCCCAACTTTTAGCTTTGTTTGAAGGATTTGCTATTCATTCATACCTCGTTTATTCAGTACCTACTGTTAGTATAAGGAAAGCATTGCTCTAAAAGTAGCAAAGGATACACAGATTAATAAGATACAGGTTCTGCCTTCAAGGAGTTTATGATAGACTAGCATAGGTAAGGCAAATATTTAAATGTCTGTAACATTAGAAAGTGGTAGGTGCCATAAGAAAGATATAAACAAGGTACAAAATTATCTTAAAGACAGGAAAGATTTTTCCAGGCTGGGGGAAATTGGTATGCAATTTCCAATTTAAAAAAATATCAATCTCTATAGTTAGAGAACCATCCATTTGTTTACTGTCCTCCTGCCCTTATTTTTTAATTCACTTACATGTCTTTCCTTTCTGCTGAGCTGAAACATTCTTCATGGCAGGGTGTATCTTACTCTTTGTATACCAAGGGTGTAACTGTGCCTGGCTCATAAAATGCACTCAATAAATATTTGTTGAATGGATGTGTGTATCACTGATAATCAAACTTGCTTTCTAATAAAGTACAATTTTCTCCTCAGAAACCAAACATTTTAAAAGCACAGCTTTTATAAGATTGTACACAATTTTCACCATAAAGAAACTAAAGAATATCTTAGAAAAGATCAGATCTGAGATCTATAAACCCGAATAAAAGGGTCTATAGAAACACCTATCTATCATTCTCTTCAGTTACACTGGTTGTGACAATATGTATTTATTGATATTTAATGATGTGGCAGGGACTGTAGTGAAAGTGAGTTATGAATAAATTTATGTTTCAATTATAGGTAAATGATAAATCATACATAATCCTTCTTTAAGTGTTCACCTTAAAGTAGAAAAAAATTTTCATATTTAGCACTAAATAATTTCTAAGGTCCTTCAAGCTTTGAAAATTTTGTAATTTTGTGATTACCCATGGGTGAGAAATAAGTATAAGCATATTGTATGTCTTTTTCTTTGACTACTTATGACAATGTCATTTGTCTTAGAATGAAAACTCTTTGGGACAGTTCCTGTAAGTCAGTTCAGTGAATATGTCTGAAGCAGCTGCTGGGGTTTGGGTAGGAGGACTAAATTTAATAAATTGCAGTGACCAGGAACTTACAGACTGCAGGGGAATATATACAATCATTATAAAGTGGATTAAAGAAATAGGAGCTTATTTGTCTCACATATAAAAAGTCTGGAGGCAGGCAGTCCAGGGCTTGTACAGCAGCTCAGTATTGTCATCAGAGACTCTGCCTCTTTTTATTCTCGTGTTTCCAATACTTATGTGTGGGTTTCTATCCTCATGGTTGAAAAATGGCTATGGCACCTCCCAGTATCTAACCATGCTCTCCTCTTAAAGCTTTATCTCTTTATCTTTTTATTTGTAGTAGGAAGCCTGCCCCAGGGACTTCTTCCTACATCTCACTGGCTGGAACTATATCGTATGGCCAGTCTTACCTGAAAGGTGGCTATGGAAGAAGGGAATTGTGGATATCAGTTACAATAGCCAAGCAACAGTGTTTGCAGTTACTCCTTTTATGTTTACCCTTTGGGCCAAGTTGTTTATGCATGGGCCAAGTTGTTTATTGTGCTCTAAGAATTTCCTTTTTGTCATTAAATGATTCATTTATTAGGTCAACAACTATTTATTTTTTATTGCCTAATATGTGCCAGATACTCTTCTAGGTTTTGGGGATGACAACAGTGAATAAAAAAGACAAAGTTGCTGCTGTCATGGAGCTTACATTCTACTAAGAAGGTTATAAACAAATAAGTATAAATATATATTATAGGTATATAAATATCAATATATATGTGTATATGTGTGTATATATATGTATATATATATATATATATTTTTTTTTCCCCATGAAGAAAAGTAAAGTAGGGTAAGGAGAATAGAGAGTGATGGTAGGTAATATTCTATGTAGGATGTTTAACAAAGGCCTCTGATTAGGTGATCCTTTAGCAAAGACCTGAAAGAAATGAGGGATGAATGGAACCATAATATCTGGGGAAGAATGGTCCAAGTAGAGGAAATGGCAAGTATGAAGACCCTAAAGAAAGATGTATTTGGCATTCTCAGACAAGGAACGAACCAGTTTGGCTAGAGCACATTGAATAAGGGTGAAATGATAGGAGAAGAGAACAGTGTAGGCTATAATATGTTGGGCTTTGAGGGCCATAGCAAAGATTTTACTCTGAATGAAATGGAAAATCATGGAGAGTTGTGAGCAGAGATTAGCACAATTCAACTTACAGTTTAAAAGGAGCATTGTAACTACTGTGTGGAGAATAAACTGTAATGGGACAAGGATAGAAGGAAGGAGACAAGTTAGGACACTATTCAATTTCCCAGGAAATAAATGATGGTTCCAATTATTGTAATAATTGTAGAGATAGTGAGTAATGATCAGATTCTAGAGACATTTTAATGGCAGTTTAGATATGGTTCTGACAAAACTAGAAGAATCAAAGATGTCACCAAGGTTTTGGATTAATAACTGAGTGAGTAGAGTTTCTATTTGCTGAGATGGGAATTGCAAGAGAATAAGACATCGTGCAGGTAGGTTAGGAGGGTGGGGAATCAAGAGTTTGATTTTGAGCATGTTAAGTTTGAATTGCCTGTTGCACATTCAAGTGCATATTTGATGATTTATAAGCTTGTAGATATACGCTGTTATCCCCCAGCTATTTGGATGACATATAAGTATAGAGGTGAAGGTAGAGGTTGAGGTTGGAGATATAAAATTAGGGAGTTTAGTGTATGGGTGGTATTAATGCCAGGGGACTAGCTAAGGTTACATGGGGAGTGAGTAAATAATAATATTTTTCTATGCTTTTAGAAGAAAGAAAATTTCCTATGAAATTCTGAATAAATTCAAGTTTGTATATTTCACTTCACTAACTAGCTCATTAAGTGTTCAAACAGTATAGTAGTTAAGGACATGGACTCTAAAGCCTGGCTACCTAGGTTTGAATCCTGACTCTTCAGTTTCTAGCTTTGCGATTTAGGCCAAGATATGTAAACCTCTTTTTCCTCATCTGTAATAAAGGATAATAATGATGGCTCCCTTTAGGTTGTTGTGAAGATTAATTAGAATAGTGCCATGGCACATAGTTAAGCACTCAAAAAGGATTAGCCAGGGCTTCTCTGGTGGCGCAGTGGTTGGGGGTCCGCCTGCCGATGCAGGGGACGCGGGTTCGTGCCCCGGTCCGGGAGGATCCCACATGCCGCGGAGCGGCTGGGCCCGTGGGCCATGGCCGCTGGGCCGGCGCGTCCGGCGCGTCCGGAGCCTGTGCTCCGCGGCGGGAGGGGCCACAGCAGTGAGAGGCCCGCATACCGCAAAAAAACAACAAAAAAAAGGATTAGCCAATATCATCATTAAATTTCACCAACTTTTGATACATGATGTAACATTACTAACTTGATTTAATGTTCCACCAAAGCAGGCTATATTTTGGAAGCAGGAAAAAGTTTCTCACCTTGTAATCTTCATTTCTGGACACATGAAATTGAGAATTGTTGATATTTATAAGCCTTTCCCACTTTTTAATCAGTGTTTCAGCATCATATTCTTAGTTAATTATCTTCCTGTTTAGGTCACAGTGCTGTTGATATCACCAAGGTGGCTAGAAGACACCGCATGTCTCCTTTTCCTCTAACATCTATGGACAAAGCCTTTATCACAGTCCTGGAGATGACTCCGGTGCTTGGGACAGAAATCATCAACTACCGAGGTACTGTTATATTTGCCCATTGCCTTTTATTTTCATTTTTTTCCAAATAAGATTCATCTAACACTAATACACAGTTTTCCTGAAAGAGAAATGTTATTAATCATTACTGCAATTATCATCATCTTGCTTTTTGCTTCTTATTTCTACTCAACTCTAAGATCAACCTTAATGGTATACAGAGTAAAATACCCATAAAGCTTCCTTTACATAAAGAAAAAAAAAAAAAGGAAAAAGTCAACCGTGTTTCTCCTGTTCATCAAAATACCAATACCCTAAAGAAAGGGCTGTCAGCCCTGAGTGAGAAAAACAGTTGACTGTGAGTCTGCCTTATGTCCTTTCTGACAGAAATGGGAGATAACTAATGTGTCTCGTAATTATTTTCATTTGTGGAAATCATGTTTTTAAATGTAAAATGTAAATACTATGTTAATTTATCTATGGATCACTGAGCAACCAGTCTGATCTCAGTTTTTCTGCTTCATATATCTTCTCATTTTCTGCTCTTAGTTTAGTAGTACATTGAGACCAGCTTGTGGAAAGATAATGGAAGGGTAGTTTTCCCCAGTGTTTTCAGTTTTTAATCAACTACTTCCCTTTCTAAAAATTCAGTTCAGGTGCAATCTGAATAAATTGTAGTTTCTTAATTGTTTTTGTTATACAGATAAAAACAATACAAAAGGATTGCTTTTACAAATAAAGGACTTTATTCACAGATCATAAAATATTCAAATTTCAATGAACATTAGAGAGCATCTATACAGACACCATAATTTTTCTACAAGAAAACTCAAACTCAGAACAGCAGAAAAGGAATAGGATTAAGCCTCAAGACTTAACATTCTTGGGAATTCCTTTGCAGTCCAGTGGTTAGGGCTTGGCGTTTTCATGGCGGTGGCCCGGCTTCAATCCCTGCTCCGGGAGCTAATATCCCGCAAGATGCGTGGCACGGCCAAAAAAGAAAAAAAAACAAGACTTAACATTCTTATTTTTACTACATAATAGTGCTCTTCTTCCAGTGTTAAAATATAAAAAACAATAGTAGATAAAGTAACAAATTATGTGAAAATTAAAAGGCCTAAAATTAGTGAAATATTAAATGCCAAATTCTAGCTCTTTGATCCCTGACCCGACTTAGACAAAAATTATTTTTACATAACTTACACCTATCCTACATCTTTGACTTACATTCTTTTAGATATGTTATCATTAGGTTTAAACCTTTTCTTTTGTTTTTGTTTTATTCCTCATTAAAGGAAATAAAGATAATAAAACTGACTAGAGTGGGGAGTTAGGAATTAACTACATAATTTCAGAAATCAATTTTAATGAAATAGGTTTCTTTCTATTATTAAGTACAGATATTTAGATATTTTTATGTCAAGCAACACTAAGACATCTTCAGAAAATATGTATGTAAAATTAAGTTGAAAAAATTTACATGTTATAAAAATAAGTTAACCATCCCTGGCCTCTTGTAATATCAGGGTAGTTTCTCTTAACATCAGTCCTTAGAAAAATCTCACTGTGATGCCAAGTCACATTTAGACAGAAATTCCAGTCCTTTTAAGGAAAAAACAGAACTGGAAATGGCCATTTCTATTTCTCCTCTAGAAAAAAAATAATACTGTCAGGTGGATTCTCTTTTCCTTTCATGTGCTTGTTTCCCCTTCATTTGTTCATCAAATCAGTTGTCACTCATAAGTAAGCAAACTCTTCATGGATGGTTAACTTCTTGTCAAGTGTTTCCATGCATGATGATGAAAAATAATAGTTAGGTTTGCATTCAACCTTTGAGTTGGATCAAACTCGATTTGTAATGCAAAAGAGCATTATAATTAAACCTCCTAGGCACTTTAATTAGTTGTTTAGAAAACAACACCATATATAGAAACATAATGCAATTTGTTTAACAATTATCTATTAAAAATCTAAATTCCAGGTACTATGTTAAGTCCAGATAATGCAAAGATGAATAAAATAAAACCCCACCCCATGCATCTCACTGTGTAGTGCAGGAGAGGGACAGATAAACAATGTGGTACATTTTCTCCTTTACTGGCTCTTTTGTAAGCTTGCCTTCCTTTGTCAATTCCTTGAATATGAACTTCCTTTAGAGTGTTTGTCTCTGACCCTTTTCAGATCTTACACATTCACTTCAGATAACCTCATACATGCCAATTGTTTCAAGTACCAACTATTAAGTGATTTCTAAATCTGTATCTTTGCCCAGACCTTGCCTGAGCTCCAAACTCTTACAACAAATGTATACCTGCTGCGAGTAAGTTTAACATGACCAATATTAAACTTATTTTCTTTACTTCTACAATACTCATTTCCTCTACGTCCTGTTGAATCTGTCCCTTGTTTGCCATCCCCACTGCTATGATTTTAATTTAGGTCTTTATTATTAACTTTCTGGATTATTGTAAAGGCTTCCCTCCCCCAATTAGCATCTTTACATCCATTTTCCAATTGCATACCAAAGTTATCTGTTCAAAATTTGATATTAACATTCCTGCATACAACTCTTCAGTAGTATTCCTCATAACCTCCAGATAAAATTCAAACTCCTTGATATGTCATATAAGGCCCTTTATAATTGGCCACTATGTATTCTTTTTTTTCTGACTTTATTGAGGCATAATTAATAAATTAAAATTGTGTATATTTAGGGTATACAACATGATGATTTAATATATATACACATTGTGAAATAATTACCATAATCAAGCTAATTAATACATCTATCACTTTATAGTTACTCTGTGTATGTGTATGTATGGTGAAAATACTTAAGATTTACTCTTTTAGCAAATTTCAAGTATACAATACAGCATTGTTAACTACAGTCACCATGCTGTACTTTAGATACCCAGAATTTATTCATCTTATAAATGAAAGTTTGTACCCTTTGACCAACATCTCCCCATTTTGCCAGTACATGTTTTTTAAGATTAAGCTTAAGAAGCTCTCCTCCATGAAGACATTTCTGGTGTCCACTTCTCCCTTTCCCTAGCTGGGTTAAGTATCCTTCCTCCATGTCCCCATAGCACTTTGTTCATTCGTTTTGTAATAACAATGACTGACATATTTGATCACTCTCTCTCATAAGTGCCCGAATAAACAACACGGGTATAAAAAGCTGAGTGATCTAAATGTGAATCACTATAAATTGAGTTTTGAGTCAAATGTGGCCTGTAATTCTCTTACTCAAGATAAGCAATTTCTCCCCAGAAAAAAGATTAGAAACTCATTCTCACTATACTTTAAATGTTATCTTTTCCGAGGATGTTTGCATTTTAATGAGCAAACCTTCATAGTTCATTTTGATTTCAACTAGATGCACCTCTAACTATTGAATTTCATAGGGGTGAGGAGGACTGAAAGGCCTTCACAGTTCTCTGAAATCCCAAATATTTTGCCTCTGCAAATACTCTGACACCTACAATTATAGAAGCCTGTAGAGGAAAGCCCATGTTTCCTAAGAGAGATCCAGAACCACTGAATCTATGAGGCAGTTTGCTACTGTAGGATCTCTAAAATTACTTTTTATATGTCTGTGAAGTTTCAGCAATAATCCAGAAAACTAAGAATAAATCACGTATACAGAAGTGCTGGTAGTGATGCTCTCAAGGTCATACATATAGGGTAACTCTGTGAAGGAATGTTACCATATAATATATTAAATACTTACAATATTACAATAAGAAGGTAACTTGGAGATCAGGTAGTCTCTCTTACTTTAAAGACAAAGGAATTTAGGACCAAAGAGGTATAATAATGTTCTTAGAGTTAGACAAATTGTTATGATTAAAAACAACTAGAACCCAGGATTCTTGACTCCTAGTCTACTGTTCATTCCATTATAGCAAAGTACGTCTCAAATCAGTATGAAAATTATTCTTCTGAAGTAAGTGCCTAGATGTGTAAAGTGTATTGTTTGTTTGTTTTAACCTATTTTGACTACAGGTGAATTTTCTATTGTCTCTGGTCTGCCCTTTAGCATATCTACTATTTTCAGCTCCTATCTGCAAGCAAGGCCTTTAAGGAGCAAGTGCTCCACTGATTATAAATACCTTACTTTGGTTTCTTGGGAGAGGAATACCAATAGAAGATAACATTTGCAAGACTACCATTTATGATTCATCTTTGCTTATAAAATGCATGACATGAACACATTACAAATTCACACTTGGTACAGTACTAGCTACTGAAAGGCAGATTAAAATGTTCTAGAGTTCCCTGTAATCCCCAATATTGTTCAGTTAACAATGGAAAAACTATAATCTTTGAATAGAAAGGATTCTGCTTTCTTAGGAGCATTATTTTATAAGCGCTAGGCTTTTTTTTAAGATTTCATGACCAAAGACTTTAGCATCGCTGACCTCAGTTCTTTGTATTTCCACAAAAGACTTAAGCAATTCTAGACAAGGAAGCTTTAAGTTTACTGAACTCAGTTTAAAGCAGTGAAGTATCCTTTTTAGAATATTGACCACAACAGAGGTAGTTCTCCCTGTCTCTGACCTAAAGCAAGATATATTTATAATATATTTTAAAAGAAAAAAATATATATGAAAATATATAATGATATGCATAGAAGGAGGTATGAAAGAGGAAGATTAGTCAACCTGGTTGTGACATAGGAATAATTCAGCCAGCATTATAGGTCTGATTCCTCTGTGAGTTAATTTTACTCAATTGTGTAACTATAAAAAGAACTCCCCCGCACAAGGGGGCTTTATGAGTGCCTAAACAGTCATAATATCTAGTTGAGAAGTTACTGCTGCCTGGCTCCTTTTCTAAAACCATGTGCCCGAAGTTTATTCAACACTAATACTTGGGCTCCACCTATGGGCAAAAAGAAGAGATGGTTTAACATCTATCTAAGTATTTGTATGTATGCAAGAGAGACTGCCCCATGTGATAAAGTAATTTGCAGCACTACTATATACTCTTTAAGTTCCAAAGTCAATCATTGAATGAAATGTAATATTGACTGCTTGGAAGAGCTATCCATTGTCTAATCCTTGAATCCTATTGAGATATATGGATATAGTTGCTGCTGTAGCAGAGGGGTGTACCTGACGTTTATTCCTTCAGTTCTCAAGTATTTGCTGCCAGCTGAGATTCCTTACCATTTTCTAATCAATTGCGTTTTTCTCTTCAAATCCTTTCCCTTGCCTTACTCAGGCTTTTAGAAAAAAACTTGAAGTAATGCATGTTTTTCTCTTTGAAGAGACGTAAGTTCTGCTGGTAGGTTAACTTGATACCAACTCCAAAAGCAGAACTAATCCAGTAGGGATCTAATTTACCTTAAAGATAGAAATCCCTATATTTAGCATGAGTACAAAATAAAAATCTGGCCAATTTTCTATTACTAGATTTATATTGATAACCTTAAGTATGAAGCTGTTCTTTCTTTCCAAATGAAATGTTTTATTTTTCTTTCCAAGATATTTTAAAGATCTATAAAGACCAGATGGTATATGTGTGCTTCAAATATGACTTTTCTTGACTCTTCTATATATAGCTATATGTTAAAATGAGAGAAATATTCTTTTTAAAAAAATCTCTTATTCTTGCCCTTTAAAAAATAAGTTTACTGAAATACAATTCATATACAGTATAATTCACCCACATAAATTATACCGTTCAGAAGTTTTTAGTATATTCACAGATATGTACAGCCATCACCACAGTCAGTTTTAGAATATATTCACCTCAAAAAGAATCCCGGAGGGAAGGCGGAAGATGGCGGAAGAGTAAGACGCGGAGATCACC
Organism: Grampus griseus; assembly: GCF_964374135.1. Taxonomy (NCBI): domain Eukaryota; kingdom Metazoa; phylum Chordata; class Mammalia; order Artiodactyla; family Delphinidae; genus Grampus; species Grampus griseus. Next base: position 34,834,838 of record NC_139018.1, on the reverse strand, counting down.
TTCCTCCCCACAGATACACCAGAAATACATCTACACGTGGAACAACTCCTACAGAACACCTACTGAAGGCTGGCAGAAGACCTCAGACCTCCCAAAAGGCAAGAAACTCCCCACGTACCTGGGTAGGGCAAAAGAAAAAAAGAAAAAACAGAGACAAAAGAATAGGAAAGGGACCTGCACCAGTGGGAGGGAGCTGTGAAGGAGGAAAAGTTTCCACACACTAGGAAGCCCCTTCGCGGGCGGAGACTGCGGGAGGCGGAGGGGGAAGCTTCGGGGCCGCGGAGGAGTGCACAGCAACGGGTGCGGAGGGCAAAGCGGGGAGATTCCCGCACAGAGGATCGGTGCCGACCGGCACTCACCAGCCCGAGAGGCTTGTCTGCTCACCCGCCGGGGCGGGCGGGGCTGCGAGCTGAGGCCGGAGCGCAGGGAGAGGACTGGGGTTGGTGGCTTGAACATAGCCTGAAGGGGTTAGTGCACCACAGCTAGCCGGGAGGGAGTCCGGGGAAAAGCCTGCACCTGCCGAAGAGGCAGGAGACTTTTCCTTCCCTCTTTGTTTCCTGGGGCGTGAGGAGAGGGGTTTAAGAACACTGCTTAAAGGAACTCCAGAGACGGGCGCGAGCCGCGGCTAAAAGCGCGAACCCCAGAGACGGGCGCGAGCCGCGGCTGAAAGCGCGGACCCCAGAGACGGGCGCGAGCCGCGGCTGAAAGCGCGGAATCCAGAGACGGGCGCGAGCCGCGGCTGAAAGCGCGGAATCCAGAGACGGGCGGGAGACGTTAAGGCTGCTGCTGCCGCCACCAAGGGGCCTGTGTGCGAGCACAGGTCACTCTCCACACCCCTCTTCCGCGGAGCCTGTGCAGCCCGCCACTGCCAGGTTCCCGGGATCCAGGGACAACTTCCCCGGGAGAGCGCACAGCGCGCCTCAGGCTGGTGCAAAGTCACGCCGGCCTTTGCCACCGCAGGCCCGCCCCGCACTCTGTGCCCCTCCGTCCCCGCCGGCCTGAGTGCGCCAGAGCCCCCAATCAGCGGCTCTTTTAACCCCATCCTGTCTGAGCAAAAAACAGACGCCCTCCAGCGACCTACACGCAGTGGCAGGGCCAAATCCAAAGCTGAGCCCTCGGAGCTGTGAGAACAAAGAAGAGAAAGGGAAATCTCTCCCAGCAGCCTCAGAAGCAGCGGATTAAAGCTCCACAATCAACTTGATATACCCTGCATCTGTGGAATACCTGAATAGACAACCAATCATCCCAAATTAAGGAAGTGGACTTCAGGAGCAAATCTATGATTTTTTCCCTTTTCCTCTTTTTGTGAATGTGTATGTGTATGCTTCTGTGTGAGATCTTGTCTGTATAGTCTTGCTTCCACCATTTGTCCTAGGGTTCTATCCGTCCATGGTTTTTTTTTTAATTTTTTTTCTTAATAATTAATTTTAATAACGTTATTATACTTTACCTTCGTTCTTTCTTTCTTTCTTTCCGTCCTTCCTTCCCTCCTTTAGACAACGAATCATCCCAAATTGAGGAGGTGGTCTCTGACAGCAAGATTTATGATTTTTCCCCATTTACCTCTTTTAGTGAGGGTGTATGTGTATGCTTCTGTGTAAGATTTTGTCTGTATAGCTTTGCTTCCAACATTTGTCCTAAGGTTCTATCCGTCCCTTTTTTTTTCTAAATAAGAATTTTTTAATTCAATAACTTTATTATACTTTATTTTATTTTTACTGTATCTTCTTTCTGTCTTTTTTCCTTCTTTCCCTCCTTCCTTCCTTCCTCCCTCCCTCCCTCCCTCCTTTCTTTCCTTCTTGCCTTCTTTCCTTCTTTGCTTCTTTCTTTCTTTCTTCCTTCCTTCCTACCCTCCTTTCCTTCTTTCTTTCCTCATACTTCTACTAATTCCCTCTACTTTTTCTCCCTTTTATCCTGAGCCGTGTGGATGAAAAGCTTTTGGTGCTCCAGCCAGGAGGCAGGGCTCTGCCTCTGAGGTAGGAGAGCCAACTTCAGGACACTGGTCAACAAGAGACCTCCCAGCTCCACATAATATCAAACGGCGAAAATCTCCCAGAGACCTCCATCTTAACACCAGCACCCAGCTTCACTCAACGACCAGCAAGCCACAGTGCTGGAAAACCTATGCCAAACAACTAGCAAAACAGGAACACAACCCCACCCATTAGCAGAGAGGCTGCCTAAAATCATAATAAGGCCACAGACACCCCCAAACACACCACCAGACGTGAACCTGCCCACTAGAGAGACAAAATCCAGCCTCATCCACCACAACACAGGCACTAGTCCCCTCCACCAGGAAGCCTACACAACCCACTGAACCAACCTTAGCCACTGGAGACAGACATCAAAAACAGGAGGAACTACGAACCTGCAGCCTGCAAAAAGGAGACCCCAAACACAGTAAGATAAGCAAAATGAGAAGACAGAAAAACACACAGCAGATAAAGGAGCAAGATAAAAATGCACCAAACCTAACAAATGAAGAGGAAATAGGCAGTCTACCTGAAAGAGAATTCAGAATAATGATAGTAAGGTTGATCCGAAATCTTGGAGATAGAATGGACAATAGATTGGACAAAATGCAAGAATCAGTTAACAAGGACCTAGAAGAACTAAAGATGAAACAAGCAACGATGAACAACACAATAAATGAAATTAAAAGTACTCTAGATGGGATCAATAGCAGAATAACTGAGGCAGAAGAACGGATAAGTGACCTGGAAGATAAAATAGTGGAAATAACTACTGCAGAGCAGAATAAAGAAAAAAGAATGAAAAGAATTGAGGACAGTCTAAGAGACCTCTGGGACAACATTAAACGCACCAACATTCGAATTATAGGGGTTCCAGAAGAAGAAGAGAAAAAGAAAGGGACTGAGAAAATATTTGAAGAGATTATAGTTGAAAACTTCCCTAATATGGGAAAGGAAATAGTTAATCAAGTCCAGGAAGCACAGAGAGTCCCATACAGGATAAATATAAGGAGAAATACTCCAAGACACATATTAATCAAACTGTCAAAAATTAAATACAAAGAAAGCATATTAAAAGCAGCAAGGGAAAAACAACAAATAACACATAAGGGAATCCCCATAAGGTTAACAGCTGATCTCTCAGCAGAAACCCTACAAGCCAGAAGGGAGTGGCAGGACATACTGAAAGTGATGAAGGAGAAAAACCTGCAGCCAAGACTACTCTACCCAGCAAGGATCTCATTCAGATTTGATGGAGAAATCAAAACCTTTACAGACAAGCAAAAGCTGAGAGAGTTCAGCACCACCAAACCAGCTTTACAACAAATGCTAAAGGATCTTCTCTAGGCAAGAAACACAAGAGAAGGAAAAGACCTATAATAACGAACCCAAAACAATTTAGAAAATGGGAATAGGAACATACATATTGATAATTACCTTAAATGTAAATGGACTAAATGCTCCCACCAAAAGACACAGATTAGCTGAATGGATACAAAAACAAGACCCTTATATATGCTGTCTACAAGAGACCCACTTCAGACCTAGAGACACGTACAGACTGAAAGTAAGGGGATGGAAAAAGATATTCCATGCAAATGGAAACCAAAAGAAAGCTGGAGTAGCAATTCTCATATCAGACAAAATAGACTTTAAAATAAGGACTATTAAAAGAGACAAAGAAGGACACTACATAATGATCAAGGGATCGATCCAAGAAGAAGATATAACAATTGTAAATATTTATGCACCCAACATAGGAGCACCTCAATACATAAGGCAAATACTAACAGCCATAAAAGGGGAAATCGACAGTAACACATTCATAGTAGGGGACTTAAACACCCCACTTTCACCAATAGACAGATCATCCAAAATGAAAATAAATAAGGAAACACAAGCTTTAAATGATACATTAAACAAGATGGACTTAATTGATATTTATAGGACACTCCATCCAAAAACAACAGAATACACATTTTTCTCAAGTGCTCATGGAACATTCTCCAGGATAGATCATATCTTAGGTCACAAATTAAGCCTTGGTAAATTTAAGAAAATTGAAATTGTATCAAGTATCTTTTCTGACCACAATGCCATGAGACTAGATATCAATTACAGGGAAAGATCTGTAAAAAATACAAACACGTGGAGGCTAAACGATACACTACTTAATAATGAAGTGATCACTGAAGAAATCAAAGAGGAAATCAAAAAATACCTAGAAACAAATGACAATGGAGACACAACGACCCAAAACCTGTGGGATGCAGCAAAAGCAGTTCTAAGGGGGAAGTTTATAGCAATACAAGCCCACCTTAAGAAGCAGGAAACATCTCGAATACACAACCTAACCTTGCACCTCAAGCAATTAGAGAAAGAAGAACAAAAAAACCCCAAAGCTAGCAGAAGGAAAGAAATCATAAAAATCAGATCAGAAATAAATGAAAAAGAAATGAAAGAAACAATAGCAAAGATCAATGAAACTAAAAGCTGGTTCTTTGAGAAGATAAACAAAATAGATAAACCACTAGCCAGACTCATCAAGAAAAAAAGGGAGAAGACTCAAATCAATAGAATTAGAAATGAAAAAGGAGAGGTAACAACTGACACTGCAGAAATAAAAGAGATCATGAGAGATTACTACAAGCAACTCTATGCCAATAAAATGGACAATCTGGAAGAAATGGACAAATTCTTAGAAATGCACAACCTGCCAAGACTGAATCAGGAAGAAATAGAAAATATGAACAGACCAATCACAAGCACTGAAATTGAAACTGTGATTAAAAATCTTCCAACAAAGAAAAGCCCAGGACCAGATGGCTTCACAGGCGAATTCTATCAAACATTTAGAGAAGAGCTAACACCTATCCTTCTCAAACTCTTCCAAAATATAGCAGAGGGAGGAACACTCCCAAACTCCTTCTACGAGGCCACCATCACCTTGATACCAAAACCAGACAAGGATGTCACAAAGAAAGAAAACTACAGGCCAATATCACTGATGAACATAGATGCAAAAATCCTCAACAAAATACTAGCAAACAGAATCCAACAGCACATTAAAAGGATCATACACCATGATCAAGTGGGGTTCATTCCAGGAATGCAAGGATTCTTCAATATACGCAAATCTATCAATGTGATAAACCATATTAACAAATTGAAGGAGAAAAACCATATGATCATCTCAATAGATGCAGAGAAAGCTTTTGACAAAATTCAACACCCATTTATGATAAAAACCCTGCAGAAAGTAGGCATAGAGGGAACTTTCCTCAACATAATAAAGGCCATATATGACAAGCCCACAGCAAACATCATCCTCAATGGTGAAAAACTGAAAGCATTTCCACTAAGATCAGGAACAAGACAAGGTTGCCCACTCTCACCACTCTTATTCAACATAGTTTTGGAAGTTTTAGCCACAGCAATCAGAGAAGAAAAGGAAATAAAAGGAATCCAAATCGGAAAAGAAGAAGTAAAGCTGTCACTGTTTGCAGATGACATGATCCTATACATAGAGAACCCTAAAGATGCTACCAGAAAACTACTAGAGCTAATCAATGAATTTGGTAAAGTGGCAGGATACAAAATTAATGCACAGAAATCTCTGGCATTCCTATATACTAATGATGAAAAATCTGAAAGTGAAATCAAGAAAACACTCCCATTTACCATTGCAACAAAAAGAATAAAATATCTAGGAATAAACCTACCTAAGGAGACAAAAGACCTGTATGCAGAAAATTATAAGACACTGATGAAAAAAATTAAAGATGATACAAATAGATGGAGAGATATACCATGTTCTTGGATTGGAAGAATCAACATTGTGAAAATGACTCTACTACCCAAAGCAATCTATAGATTCAATGCAATCCCTATCAAACTACCACTGGCATTTTTCACAGAACTAGAACAAAAAATTTCACAATTTGTATGGAAACACAAAAGACCCCGAATAGCCAAAGCAATCTTGAGAACGAAAGAAGGAACTGGAGGAATCAGGCTCCCTGACTTCAGACTATACTACAAAGCTACAGTTATCAAGACGGTATGGTACTGGCACAAAAACAGAAAGACAGATCAATGGAACAGGATAGAAAGCCCAGAGATAAACCCATGCACATATGGACACCTTATCTTTGATAAAGGTGGCAGTAATGTACAGTGGAGAAAGGACAGCCTCTTCAATAAGTGGTGCTGGGAAAACTGGACAGGTACATGTAAAAGTATGAGATTAGATCACTCCCTAACACCATACACAAAAATAAGCTCAAAATGGATTAAAGACCTAAATGTAAGGCCAGAAACTATCAAACTCTTAGAGGAAAACATAGGCAGAACACTCTATGACATAAATCACAGCAAGATCCTTTCTGACCCACCTCCTAGAGTAATGGAAATAAAAACAAAAATAAACAAATGGGACCTAATGAAACTTCAAAGCTTTTGCACAGCAAAGGAAACCATAAACAAGACCAAAAGACAACCCTCAGAATGGGAGAAAATATTTGCAAATGAAGCAACCGACAAAGGATTAATCTCCAAAATTTACAAGCAGCTCATGCAGCTCAATAACAAGAAAACAAACAACCCAATCCAAAAATGGGCAGAAGACCTAAATAGACATTTCTCCAAAGAAGATATACAGACTGCCAACAAACACATGAAAGAATGCTCAACATCATTAATCATTAGAGAAATGCAAATCAAAACTACAATGAGATATCATCTCACACCAGTCAGAATGGCCATCATCAAAAAATCTAGAAACAATAAATGCTGGAGAGGGTGTGGAGAAAAGGGAACACTCTTGCACTGCTGGTGGGAATGTGAATTGGTTCAGCCACTATGGAGAACAGTATGGAGGTTCCTTAAAAAACTACAAATAGAACTACCATATGACCCAGCAATCCCACTACTGGGCATATACCCTGAGAAAACCAAAATTCAAAAAGAGTCATGTACCAAAATGTTCATTGCAGCTCTATTTACAATAGCCCGGAGATGGAAACAACCTAAGTGCCCGTCATCGGATGAATGGATAAAGAAGATGTGGCACATATATACAATGGAATATTACTCAGCCATAAAAAGAAACGAAATTGAGCTATTTGTAATGAGGTGGATAGACCTAGAGTCTGTCATACAGAGTGAAGTAAGTCAGAAAGAAAAAGACAAATACCGTATGCTAACACATATATATGGAATTTAAGAATAAAAATGTCATGAAGAACCTAGGGGTAAAGCAGGAATAAAGACGCAGACCTCCTAGAGAACGGACTTGAGGTTATGGGGAGGGGGAAGGGTGAGCTGTGACAGGGCGAGAGAGAGTCATGGACATATACACACTAACAAACGTAGTAAGGTAGATAGCTAGTGGGAAGCAGCCGCATGGCACAGGGATATTGGCTCGGTGCTTTGTGACAGCCTGGAGGGGTGGGATAGGGAGGGTGGGAGGGAGGGAGACGCAACAGGGAAGACATATGGGAACATATGTTTATGTATGACTGATTCACTTTGTTATAAAGCAGAAACTAACACACCATTGTAAAGCAATTATACCCCAATAAAGATGTTAAAAAAAAAAAAAAGAATCCCCATCCCCTTTAGCTATCAGCCTCCTCCTGTCCCCGCAGCCCACCATTCAGCCTTAAGCAACCATTAGCCTACTTTTTATCTCTATGGATTTGCCTATTCTGGACATTTCACATAATGGGATCATATAATATGTGGTCTTTTGTTACTGGCTTTTTCTACCTAGAATAATATTTTCAAAGTTCATCCATGTTGTAGCATGTATCAATATCTCATTCCTTTTTAAAATATTACTGTAGTAAAAAAAACATATAAAATAAAGTTTATCATCTTAGCCATTACAGTTCAGTGGCATTAAGTACATTCACATTGTTGTGAAACATATCTCCAAAAGTTTTTCATACTGGATACCTGAAACTCTTTACCCATTAAACAACTCCCTTTTTCCTCCTCATCCCAGCCCCTGGTAACCACCACTCTACTTATTATTTCTAATAATTTGACTATTTTAGATATGTTATATAAGTGCAGTCATACAGTATTTGTCTTTTTGTGGCTAGCTTATATCACTTAGTATAATGTCCTCAAGGTCTGTTCATGTTGTGCCATGTGACAGTATTTAGATATATACACCACATTTGTTAATCCATTCATCTGTTGATGGACATTTGGGATGCTTCCAACTGTTGACTATTATGAATAGCCATACTATATGAACATGGGTGTACAAATATCTCTTCAAGACCCTGCTTTCAATTCTTTGGGATATATACTCAGAAGTGAGATTGATGGATCATATGGTAGGTCTATTTTTAATTTTCTGAGGAAACTTCTTCTGTTTTCCATGCTGGTTGCACTATTCTACAATCCTACCAACATTACATAAGGATTCCAGTTTTTCTACATTCTCATCAACACTTTTTATTTTCTGATTTTTTGATAGTAGCCAATTTATGGATGTGGGGTGATATCTCATTTTGATTTACATTTTCCTGATAATTAGTGATGTTGAGCATCTTTTCATAAGTTTATTAGCTATTCATACATCTTTAGAGAAATGTCTATTCAAGTCCTTTCCCATTTTTAAAAATTTTTTAATTTTAGTTAATTTGTAATGTTCTGTTAGTTTCAAGTGCACAGCAAAGTGATTCAGATATATATATATATGTGTATATATATATATTCAGATATGTGTGTATATTCTTTTTCAGATTCTTTTCCATTATAGGTAATTAAAAGATATTGAGTATAGTTCCCTTTGCTATATAGTAGGTCCTTGTTGTTTACCTGTTTTATGTGTAGGAGTGTGTATACGTTAATCCCAAACTCCTAATTTATCTCTCCCCCCACCTGCTATCCCCTTTGGTAACCATAACTTTGTTTTCTATGTGAGTCTATTTTAGTTTTGTAAATAAGTTTATTTGTATCATTTTTTTAGAGTCCACATATAAGTGGTATCATATGATATTTGTCTTTCTCTGAATGACTTACTTCACTTAATGTGATAATCTCTAGGTCCATCCATGTTACTGCGAATGGCATCATTTCATTCTTTTTTTTTTTTTTTTTTTTTGTGGTACGCGGGCCTCTCACTGTTGTGGCCTCTCCCGTTGCAGAGCACAGGCTCTGGACGCGCATGCTCAGCGGCCATGGCTCACGGGCCCAGCTGCTCCGCGGCATGTGGGATCTTCCCGGACCGGGGCACGAACCCGTGTCCCCTGCATCGGCAGGCGGACTCTCAACTTCTGCGCCACCAGAGAAGCCCCATTTCATTCTTTTTTAAGGCTGAGTAATATTCCATTGTGTATATACACCACTTCTTTATCCACTCATCTGTTGATGGACGTTTGGGTTTCTTCCATGTCTTGGCTATTGTAAATAGTGCTTCTATGGATATTGGGGTGCATGTATCTTTTTGAATCAGAGTTTTCTCTGGATATATGCCCGGGAATGGGATTGCAGGATCATATGGTAACTCTTATTTTTAGTTTTTTAAGGAACCTCCATACTGTTCTCCACAGTGACTGCACCAATTTACATTCCAACCAACAGTGTAATTGGGTTCCTTTTTCTCCACACCCTCTCCAGCATTTATTATTTGTAGACTTTTTAATGATGGCCATTCTGACTGATATGAGATGATACGTCATTGTAGTTTTGATTTGCATTTCTCTAATAGTTAGTGATATTGAGAATCTTTTCATGTGCCCATTGACCATCTGCATGTCTTTTGTAAAGCAATGTCTGTTTAGATCTTCTTCCTATTTTTTGATCAAGTTGTTCAGTTTTGTTTTTTTTTATATTAAGCTGTTTGAGCTGTTTGTATATTTTGGAAATTAATCCCTTGTCAGTAGCATCATTTGCAAATATTTTCTCCCAGTCCATGGCTTGTCTTTTTGTTTTGTTTATGGTTTCCTTTGCTGTGCAAAAGCTTTTAAGTTTAATTAGGTCCCATTTGTTTATTTTTCTTTTTATTTCCATTACTCTAGAAGACGGATCCAAAAAAATATTGTTGTGATTTGTGTCAAAGAATGTTCTGCCTGTGTTTTCCTCTAGGAGTTTTATAGTATCTGATCTTACATTTAGGTCTTTAATCCATTTTGAGTTTATTTTTGTATGCAGTGTTAGAGAATGTTCCAATTCCATTCTGTTACAAGTGGTTTCCCAGCACCACTTGTTAAAGAGACCATCTTTTCTCCATTGTATATTCTACCTCCTCCATGGTAGAGTAATAGACCATAAGTGTGTGTGTTTATTTCTGGGCTTTCTATCCTGTTCCATTTATCTATAAGTCTGCTTTTTGGGCCAGTACCATACTGTTTTGATTACTGTAGCTTTGTAGTATAGTCTGATGTCAGGGATCTTGATTCCTTCAGCTCCGTTCTTCTTTCTGAAGGTGGTTTTGGCTATTTGGGGTCTTTTGTGTTTCCATACAAATTTTTCAATTTTTTGTTCTAGTTATGTGAAAAATACCATTGGTAATTTGATAGGGATTGCATTAAATCCATAGATTGCCTTGGGTAGTATGATAATTTTAACAATACTGATTCTTCCAATCCAAGAATACGATACATCTTTCCATCTGTTTGTGTCATCTTCAGTTTCTTTCATCAGTGTCTTATAGTTTTCAGAGTACAGTCGCTTGCCTCCTTAGGTAGGTTATTCCTAGGTATTTTATTCTTTTTGATGTGATGGTTTCCTTAATTTCTCTTTCTGATCTTTCATTGTTAAGTGTATTAGACATGCAACAGATTTCTGTATATTAATTTTGTACCTAGCAACTATACTGAATTCATTGATGAGCTCTAGTAGTTTTCTGGTAGCATCTTTAGGATATTCTATGTATAGCATCATGTCATCTGCAAACAATGACAGTTTTACTTCTTTCCCAGTTTGGATTCCTTTTATCTCTCTTTTTTTCTCTGTTTGCTGTGGCTAGGACTTCCAAAACTATGTTGAATAAAAGTGGCCAGAGTGGTCATTCTTGTCTTGTTCCTGATCTTAGAGGAAATGCTTTCAGCTTTTCACCACTGAGTGTGATGTTAGCTGTGGGTTTCTCATAGATGGCCTTTATTATGTTGAGGTATGTTCCGTCTGTGCCCACTTCTGGAGTTTTTATCATAAATGGATGGTGAATTTTATCAAAAGCTTTTTTCTGCATCTGTTGAGATAATCATATGGTTTTTATTCTTCACTTTGTTAATGTGGTGTATCACATTGATTGATTTGCAGATACTGAAAAATCCTTGCATCCCTGGGATAAATCCCACTTGATCATGGTGTATGATCCTTTTAGTGTATTGTTGGAGTCAGTTTGCTAGTATTTTCTTGAGGATTTCTGCATCTATGTGCATCAGTGATATCGGCCTATAATTTTCTTTTTTTGTGATATCTTTGTGTGGTTTTGGTATCAAGGTTATGGTGGCCTCATAGAATGAGTTCGGAAGTGTTCCTTCCTCTGCAATTTTTGGAATAGCTTCAGAAGGATGGGTGTTAACTCTTCTTTGGTCATCTTTACGATGATTACCATGAACACTTTCTCGGGTAGATTGACTCTCTCCACATCACTTAGTGCTTCTTCTGGGGTTTTATCTTGTTCCTTTGTCTGAAACATCTTCCTCTGTTGCTTCATTTTGTCTAAATTGCTATTTGTATTTTTATATATGTGGTAGATTGGTTACGTTTCTTGACCTTTGAGAAGTGGCCCTCGGTAGGAGATGTCCTATGTGTCCCAGCAGTGCACTCCCTTCTTGTCACCCAAGGGCCAGGGGCCAGCTGGTCTGTATCTGACCTTTGTTCGTGGACTCGATATGCAGGTTGCAGGACTGTAGTTTTCTTGCCTCTGGTGTCTGTCCCCTGGTAGATGAGGATTGTCTAGAGGCTTGTGCAGGCTTCCTGGCAGGAAGAGTTGGTGCCTGCCCCCTGATGGCTGGAGCTGGGTCTTGGTCTTCTGGGGGGCAGAGCCATGCTTAGGGACGTGTCTAGAGGTGGCTGTGGGCTCAGGAAGTCTTTAGGCAGCCTGTCTGCTGATGGGTGCAGCTGTGTCCTTATCCAGTTTGTTGTTTGGCCTGAGGCATCCCAGCACTGGAGCCTACATGCTGTTGGTGGGGCCAGGTCTTGGTGGCAAAATGTCAGCCTCCAGGAGAGCTCACACAGATGAATCCTCCCCGATATGTCCTCCACCAGTGTCTCTGTCCCCAAGGTGGGCTATAGTCACCCCTTGCCTCCCCAGGATACCTTCCAAGACCAGCAGGTATGTCTGGCTCAGGTTCCTATCAAATTACTGCTTTTGTCTTTAGTCCTGGTGTGTGTGAGATTTTGTGTGTGCCCTTTAAGAGTGAAGTCTCTCTAACACAACACTGTGAAGCAATTATACTCCAATAAAGATGTATTAAAAAAAAAAAAAAGAGTGAAGTCTCTATTTCTCCCAATCCTGTGGAGCTCCTGCAGTCAAGCCCCACTGGCCTTCAAAGCCAAGTGCTCTGGGGGCTCCTATTCCTGGTGCCTTTCCCATTTTTAATTGGGTTATTAGATCTGTTTGTTTTTGAGTTGTAGAATTTCTTTATGTATTCAGGAGATTAACCCCTTATCAGATATATGATTTGCAGATATTTCTCCCATTTTGAAGTTTGCCTTTTCACTCTGTTGATAGTATCCTTTGATGCACAAGAGTTTTTAAGTTTGATGTTGTCCGCTGTGTCTAGTTTTGCTTTAGTTGCCTGTGCTTTTGTTGTCATATTCAAGAAATCATTGCCAAATCCAATGTCATGAAGCCTTTCCTCAGTGTTTTCTTCTAAGAGTTTTATAGTTGTTGGTTTTACATTTAGGTCTTTAATCTTTTTTGAGTTAAGTTTTGTATATGGTGGAAGATAAAAGAGTCCAGCTTCATTCTTTCAAATGTGGCTATCCAGTTTTCCCAACATCATTTTTTGAAAAGGTTATCTTTTCCCTGTTGATTGGTCTTGATATCCTTGTCAAAGGTCATTTGACCATATACATGAGTGTTTATTTCTGTGCTCTCTATTCTATTCCGTTTGTTTTAGACAGGGTTCTCCAGAGAAACAGAACCAACAGAATATATATAGGAAGAGATTTATTATGAGGAATTGACTCACATGATTATGGAGGCTGAGAAGTCCCATGATTTGCCATCTGCAAGCTGGCGACCCAGGAAAGCTGGTGTTATAATTCCAGTCCAAGTCCAAAAGGCTGCAAACCAAGGGAGTTGATATAAAGCCCATCCAAGGGCAAGAGAAGACCAACGTCCCAGGTCAAACAGGCAGGCAGAAAGCAAAAGGGACAATTTTTTTCCTCCACCTTTTTGTTCTATTCAGATGCCCAGTGGATAGAATGATGCCACCCACAATGGGGAGGGCAATATACTATATTGATTCCACCAATTCAAATACTAATCTCATCTGGAAAAACTCTCACAGACACACCCAGAAATAATGTTTAATCTAGGTATCTCATGGCCAGTGAAGATGACACATAAAATTAACTATCAAACCATTAGTCTATTTGTCTGTCTTTATGCTGGTGCCACTCTGTTTTTCTTACTGTAGCTTTGTAATATATTATAAAATCAGGAAGTGTGAGTCTTACAACTTTGCTTTCTTTATAATCGTTTTGGCTGCTCGGGGTCTCTTGAGATTCCATATGAATTTTAGGATGAATTTTTCTATTTCTGCAAAAAATGCCATTTGCATTTTTATTGAGATTACATTGAATCCATAGGTGGTTTTAGATGGCATGGGCACTAAGAATATTACGTCTTTCAATCCATGAACAAAGGGTGTCTTTCCATTTATTTGTATCTTTTTTATAATTTCTTTTCAGCAATGTTTTATAGTTCCCATTAATACCTCACTCCTTTTTATGGCCAAGTAATATTTCATTTTATGTATATACCATGTTTTATTTATCCATTCATCAATTGATGGACTGTTGGATTGTTTCCATCTTTTGACTGTTAATGAATACTGCTGCAATTCGTATTTGTGTACAGGTTTTTGCATGGACATATGTTTTCATTTCTCTTGGATTTGTCCTTGCCTTTTAAGAAGAACTGAATTTAAGTAATAGCAGAGACTCTTCTGGAAGCCTAGGCTGCTATAAGTCATTTTAAATATAACCTGTGTTTGTTGCTTTGATTAACCATAAAGGAAAAATACAGTTCTCTTTCTTCAGAATCTTAAGAAACCAAACACACACTTTTCTCACACTCACCACCTTGAGAACTCTTACACACAATTTTGCAAATACTTGCTGATATATTACTAACTGAATATACAAGAGTAGTAATCAGAAGGGCAATAATCAAGGAGAACCTACTGTCTTAAATGGGGTCTTGAAATAGGTGATAGACATTTATTGATAACAAAAAGGAAGATGATAGTCCAGGTTTAGGAAAGTCATGACTGTAAGCATGGAGGTGAGCATCCATTACACACACAAAAAATGACTTGCTTAGAGGAGTCTAAGTGGGAAATAATGAGAGTAGAAGTTAGCAAGATGTCCTTCTCCATTTTATGTATTCTCTGGATGAAGTTGGTTGTATTTGATTGATATGACCTTTTTCTCTATTTACCTGACATTTCTTTCCCTCCTTAGTTCTAATCATTAACGTACTCAATCATTGACTCAGTCATTCAACAAACATTTACTGGGTACCTTTTAAGTATCAAGCACTGTGCTTGGTACTGGGGATACAATGATGGGTGAGATATGCTGTGACAACAAGGAATTCACAACCTGATGGAGAAGTCAAGATAGTTTCACAAACAACCGTAATGTAATGTGGAAAGTGTACCATAACAGATGGATACAAATGTTTTAAGAATATGAAGACTAAGTACAATCCCTCCAAACTATTCTGTATCTTGTCACTAGGCAAGCTCATAAAACGTTCCATTATCTCTGAAGAGACTTAAACACTGCTGGGAGGTTAACTTGAAGTCATTACTCTGCTTAAAAATCCTACATTGGATTCCCATTTTCATAAGATTCAGTTTAAACTCCCTCGATCCTGCTTCCGTTGTCTAAAATGTCCCCTCCTTTCTCCTACTTGATTCTTACTTCAAACTGTGAAACTCAGCATAGATACCTCATCTAGGAAGATTTTCTTGATGTTCCACAAATTGTTGGTTAGGTGGTTTTTTCTGTATGCTTCCGATATTGCCCTGATCATATATCTGTCACTGCCCATATCATACTATCTTTTAATCATATTTTTATTTTTCCATATCCCCCTCTCTCACATGCACTGTTACATGTGAATTCCTTGAGGAAATCAGCCAGGTCTTACTAGTATTTTTGTCCCCAGTGTCTAGCGTATAGTAGGTTCCCGGTGTTTGATGAATGGATAAATAAATTGGTCAATGAACTAACTTTTCCTGTTTAGAGACAGAAGGCCAAAGACATGACATCTGAGCTGAAACTTAAAGGTTGCCTAAGATTCACTAGGGGGAGAAAAGAAGAAGGAAAAAAGGTATTGCTGTCCAAGGCAACATTATTTGCAATGGCATAGAAATAAGAAAAAGCCCACCATGTTTAAGATGTGGCAAATCATTCTTTGTGTCAGAAACTGGACACTTGTCAAAAATAAAGTTCAATCTCAGTATAAACATTTTCAAATTACGCTAGGCAAGTCTTATGCTAGCACTACAGAATTCTTAAAATAGGATCTGTGTATTATTTTGTAGCCTAATGAAGCTTGGGTAGATTGTAGCATTTAAATAACTCGCTTATAGGATGTAAAGAAAAGGGAACTTCCTCGTCCACTGTTGGTGGGAATGTAAATTGGTACAGCCTCTGTGGAAAATAGGATGGAAGTTTCTCAAAAAACTTAAAACAGAACTACCATATGACCCAGCAATTTCACTCCTGGGTATATATCCAAAAAAGCAAAAACACTAATTCGAAAAGATACATGCACCCCAGTGTTCATGGCAGATACATGCACCCCAGTGTTCATGGCAGCATTATATATGATTGCCAAGATATGTAAGCAGCCTAACTGTCCATCAGGAGATGAACAAATGAAGAAGATGTTACACACACACACACACACACACACACACACACACACACACACACACACTGGACCACTACTCAGCCATAAAAAAAGAATGAAATTTTGCCATTTGCAGCAACATGAATAGACTTGGAGGGCATTATGCTAAGTGAAGTAAGTTAGAGAAAGACAAATACTGTATGATATCACTTATATGCAGCATCTAAGAAATACAACAAATTAGTGAATATAATAAAAAAGAAGCAGACTCACAGATGTAGAGAACAAGCTAGAGGTTACCAGGGTGGAGAGGAAAGAAGGAAGGGGCAAGTTAGGGGTAGGGGAGTAAGAGGTACAAATTATTAGGTATAAAATAAGCTACAATCATATATTATACAACACAGAGAATATAGCCAATATTTTGTAATAACTATAAGGGGAGTATAAGCTTTAAAAATTGTAAACCACTATATTGTACACCTGTAACTTATAGAACATTTAAAGCAACTATACTTCAATAAATAATTAAATAAACTCACTTATTCTTGTCATATGTACATCTTCTCAATCCAGAGTTATTATTTGAGCCTCCTCAGATTTGAGGGCTATTTCTTAGTGTTTATGTGTATGGTAGGATGGGGGTAGGGGGTCAATTATTATTGGAAACTTACGGAACAGAGTTTTTACTTTAGTTTCCAGAATCTAATTTTGTCAAATTATGATTGAGTAGACTCTATACCTTAGGAACCCTCCAGAGTGGAATTGCACAGTGAGATATATGAGTAACTCAGGCATTAAAGGGAGAAATCAAGTCAGCTGATACTCTTTTCTCTAAATTGGCTGTCAATGAGAACTTAGTTAACTTGTGTTAAGCCACTACGATATCTACAACTGTCAGTATCAATAGTCTTTCATACTTAGCATACTAAGCGTTCAACCTCTTTCTTTCTGGAATACAGGAATAAAAAGAGCCATCATGAGCATGTATCACTTCTCTTGGGCTACTGGCAAGGACTTAGGAAGGAAAAATAACATGTGCTAGCTGTTGATGCCATCAGTTCTTTGTAGTTTTTGTGATGGTGGTAACACATACATAAAATAAGATTTACCATTTTAATTGTGTTTAACCGTACAGTTCAGTGACATTAAATACATTTACATTATTCTGCAGCTATCATTACCATCCATCTCCAAAACGTTTTCATCTCCCCACACTGAAACTCCATACTCATTAAAAAATAACTTCCTATTCCTCCCTCTCCCCAACCCATGGCAACCACCATTCTACTTTTTGATACTATGATTTCGATTTTGAATATTCTGTATACCTCATATAAGTGGAATCATACAATATTTCTCCTTTTGTGACTGGCTTATTTCACTTATTTTCACTTATTTTATAATGTCTTCAAGTTTCATCCATATTATGGCATATGTCAGAATTTCCTTCCTTTTTAAGGCTGAATAATATTCTTAAATGTACATACTACATTTTGTTTATCCATTCATCTGTCAGTAGACACTTGGGTTACTTCCACTTTTTGACTACTGTATTGTGAATAATGCTGCTATAAAAATAGTGCACAAATATCTGTTCAAGTCTCTGCTGTTAATTCTTTTGAATATATACCTAGAAGTGGAATTGCTGGATTATATGGTAATTCTATGTTTAATTTTTTGAGGAATCACCTTGTAGCTTTTTTAAACGTCAGAGAAACAGAGGAAGAGCTGTACATGGAGAGTATGTAGCTATTGCCATTGTAGTAATGATTGATGCTCTAAGATCTAAATTTCAGTCCTACCTTAGCCACCTGTGAAATATATGACCTTGGATAAGTTACTTACCCTGTTTAAATTTCTCTTTTTTCATCTGTAAAATGAATATAATAATGCTTTACTAGATTTTTAAAGGATTAAATGAGATTATATATGTATATGATATTACTTAGTAACTTATAAAATGCTATATAAACATTTACTAGATTAACCGCACCAGCTGCCAGAAAAACTCAGCTCTGGCGCTATATTTGATTATTAACCACTGTTACTGAGCTATTCCAAATCCCAGAAAATTATTCTCTTAGGATCTGAACTGGCATAACACTTATATTTTCATTCGGCACACCAGACCAGAATAGTTTCAGATAAGGAGCTACCCCAGGTAGTTTATTGTGACCCTGGACAGATGTCATGGGGCTCAGTACCAGAGACTGCCTTATAGCTTCAGGTTCATTTGGGAGTTAATGTTGTATATGTGAATACAAACCAGACCCTCTGGTCCTACCACTTCCCTGGTCTTACAAAGTATGGTCCATAGCTACAGAATAGTTTCAATCTCCTGGGAGTACCTACAGCTAGAATCTGCTAAGAAGTTCTCCCTTCCAATTCAGGTGTCACTTTCCTTAAAAAGAAAGAGTCACTATCACTATCACTGTGGATCAGAGTACAAAATTTATAATCTGTCTGTCCTTACTTCTTTGTCCTGGAATCTGGAAACCAGAGGCTCTAGGTGGCTAAGAAGGACAAAGCTAAAAACAAAAAAGAAACAAACAAAAAAAGACTCATCCAGCTCTGGAAACAATGGAATTTTCTAAATCTATACAAACATCTTATGTAAATCAAGTTCTATATTACTTACAGTCTTTGGAGAGAAGCTTGATTTTTTTTCCTCCTCCTCTTCTTCCTTCTCTATCTCCTATTAATTATTCTGTTACTTCTTTAGAATAATAACAATAGTAATAATAATAATAAGGACAGATTCTGACTAGAGGGTTTAAGGAATTGGTCATGACTCTTGAAACTTTTATTCTTTTTGGCACTAAATCAAACTTCTGAGCTGTAACCAAATGTGATTGTCATCCAGAGTGGATGAATAGTGGTTTGAATAGTCACTTCACACAATAGATCAATGGTGCTCTTCTTATAGTCACTAATTTTTTTTAGGTTAATAAAGGCAAAATTTTGGCTAAAGTTAAAATAGAATAATAAGGAAGCTCCTTTCTTTTCTTTACTTTTCTCTTCTAAAGGAAAAAAAGCTCTAAAAATTATATGTGATCATTGTAGAAAACTTGGAAATTTTCAGAAAATTATAGCAAAGGGTATAAAATTATACATAATTCTAACATACTGCAGTAAACAAATACTTTATATTTTCATGTATGCCTTTCTCATCTTTTTCTATTGCTCTATATACATATATCTTAACATAGTTAGGATTATACATTGTATATACAGTTCTGCATGTTTTTAAAATGTATGTCATAAGAATTTTCCTGTCAGTGAATATTTTTCATAAATATTACTTTAGCCTGTATAATATTTTATCATAAGGATACATCATTGTTTAAATTTATGTATTGTTAAACTTTTGATTTCTTTCCATTTCTCACTAATGTAAGCAACTCTGAAATAAACATGTACAGAAAGATTTATCCATTTTCTTAAGATAGATTTCTAGAAGTGAAATTACTGGGTCAATGTCTATGACTGTTTAAGAATTTACTTTTTAAAGAAAATCATCTTTGGATTGTTAAAGGATTAATGACACATCAACTTGAACACATCTTTGATGACTGTGTAGCTACTCATATTCAAATAATCCCTGGAAGCATTGCTATTAATTGACTGAATCTTAATCTTTCATTTCAGACACTAGGATGCATCTCTTCCTTCTGTCGCCTATTCCTTGGGATAGAAATCAGGAGATCTGACTGAGCCCTTATACAAGCCTTGTCAGACAAGTACCTATGTCCATCTTGTTTAGGACTACCTGTTTAACCCACTGCACTTAACATCCATATTTTCCTTCTTTTCTCTTACAGATGGAATGGGGCGAGTCCTTGCTCAAGATGTATATGCAAAAGACAACCTACCCCCGTTCCCAGCATCAGTAAAAGATGGCTATGCTGTCCGAGGTAAATATTTTGGTTTTCTTGAGTATCAACATACTCACATTGTAATTTGTTTTTTTTTTCAGATTTTTGGCTAAGCCCAGGTACCTAATGACTATTACATCTATTTTCCCCTTGGCTGTCGAAATAATTTTATTCACAGATAACAATGTTAACCTACACCTATATATTTTCCAGCACAATCTTGATTAAAACTTTTCAGTGACAGTACTATAGTTACTTGAAAATTCTTACTTACAAATAAATATGTAGAGGTTGATAAAGACACTGTATCATGATTTATTCTTTCGGCCTCTACACATACCAGATGGCAGACAGTCTTGGTCTGGAAGTCCAAATGTTTTCTAGTTGAAAACATCTGTATGGTCCAAGAAAGAAGAGCAAACTCCCAACACAGGGATAAAGTAGGGAATTTTTTTTCTCCTGCTTTAAACTGAAACATCAATAAGGGCTTCATAGAAAGCAAGCATGAGGGAAACCTCTAATTCCCTAGAAGATTCCATATTTCAAGGCTCTGAAGCCCCAGATGGTACCAGCAGCTCATGCCTTTAGAGTTGCCTGGGATTGCATGAAGCTCAAAAGCAAATACTAAATAGCATTTGCCTGCCTAAAGTCCAATCTACGAAAGAACCCAAAATGAAAATGCAACTGAATTGCTTAGAAACTATTATTGGTTATTAACTCAAGGCTGGTATCATTGAAGAAATGTCTAAAAACATTTCCCAGTTTATCAGAGCTGTTAAGAAGGCCAATTCCTTTTTGATGGTCATTTATGGAGTCCCTTACTTGATTTTTTGGTTTTGGATTTTTTTTTACTCTATCTAGCTATTAAAATAATTTCTTCTTTCTTGTAATTAAATACATTCATTGACCTCCTCCGTGTTCCATTGCCATATCTTAGCAGTATCTTTCTCTGTTGGAGACAGTAGAACAAGTGGTTAAGATTATGGACTTTGAGTGATAAAAAAGTGAGTGATAACAAAGTAAGAGTGATCTGGGTTCTAGCACCAGTTCCATCTATGTAAGTTTGAGCAAATCACTTAAACTTTTTGAGGCTTGGTTTCCTCATCTATAAAATGGTGATAATTATAACAGTATTTATCCCAACAGGTTATTGTGAGAATTAAGTGAGACTGTAGAAGGCCTTAAAGTATATGGCAAACACACACACACCAAAAAAGCACTCAATCGTTTTTTTAATGTATAATAATAGTACCTATTATTACTATTATTTTTTTTTATTTTTTTATTATAATTATCACATTTTCTTAAACCATCTCTGAAAAAAGGATAACATTTATCTAAACTGTTATTCTCATAAAATGGTGGAGAGATTAATTCCTACTAGTGTATTCTTTCTCAGGAAACTGTCTTAAATGCACCTCATTCAGCTCTATCTCACAAATTAGAGTATTTCTGAAAATATAAATAACAAATCCCCAATGCCTCCTATGTTTTCTCTTCCAAATTCATTTCTTCTATAGTGTTTATTATAATGAATATTATCCAGAAAGAAATTTATTTTAGTCTTCTGATAGCCTCACTGGCTCTTGTTTCTTATTCCCTCTAAAATGTAAATTCGGTTTGAACTTATAATTGGTAGCCATATTGGATTGCTGTGAAATGATGAATTCTTACTTCCAGAGTAGAACAAACAACTACAGCAGATGAAACACCAAAAGGACAAGAAAGTCTATTTTTTATATTCTCGGTAATGTAAAGTAAGAGAAAGTGAGAAAATAAATTATATTAGGCAGAATTATTCTGAAACAGAAAGTTGTTCTGTGATTTTTAGATGAGGTAGCAGCAGCTCAATAAAAAGAAACTATTGCTTTTAGCTTTTCTAGTTAGCCCATGTGAGCCAGGAAAGAGCCTTTCTGCAACTGTAGATTCTATCAAAGAAATTTATATATAAAATTACCATTTAGTATATCATTTATTTTGTTTTAGAGTGGTGGTGTTTTTAGTTATTTCACACACATACGCAAGCACACACACACACACACAAACCTTTAAAATGACATCTCACGGTATAAAATGTTCAACAGATAATCCACCATGCAGCTAATTCACATTATTTCTTTCCTGTGAAACATTGCTAGTTCTCTAAGATGTGGAATGTATAACAGAGACATAACAGATAACCATCATGGATATGGTTAAATTTCAAAGTAGGAATGACTGGTTAATTATGATCAACATAATTAAGGCAGCAGAAGTCATCAGTGAACAAAAAGGCATGGTCTTAGTCTTTTCTGTGTTATAATACCAACCCCAGGCAGTGTTTTGGTAAAGAATATCCTTGAGGCTATTGTTGTGGCTCTCTACCTCTCTACTTTGTATACCTTCTTCTCTCCACCCCTTCTTCCTTTACTCCCACTCCTTTCTCCCCACTCCCTTTATTCTCCTTGTTTTTCTTCTCCTCTGCCTTTGCCTTAGGCCTTCCAGTAATAACCAGTGGCACCTGTGAGCATTGCTAACCCTCTAGGTGTAAAGAGATTGCTAACTTGCTCTGGATCACTAAGCGTTAGCCAATATCCTTCAGAAACATGTGGGATAAAACTCCAAACCAGTTGGAGGATCACTTGCTTTAAGGTATGTGGGTTGAAAAATCAAGACAGTAACAAATAGCTAAAGAAATAGGAACAGCTTTTAAAAAATAAGAAAGAATAGAGTATAAAGAAGATAGGAATCAAGTGATGATGATGTAAACTAATAAACCTAAAACTACATTCAGAAGGGAATGAATTTGAATGATGAAAGAAGAGAAAAGAAAATGAAAGTAGCATTTACCAGATAGAAGCAATACAATAGTTTTATTCGTATTTTTGAGGAGTTATTTCTCCCTTCACACTGATTAAGTCAACCACCTTCTTGATGCATTCACACGCTCCTATAGAGATGTGGGTGCCCATTGTCTCACAATTGCTTCTTAGATGTTAATAAAGGTAAAAATATCTCAGAATACCAAATTCACTCTCTTGAAAATGTTCAATTTGAAAGACTTATCACTTCAGAATTAGTTTTGGGATTATTTAAGAAAAGGGAAAATTATAAACAAGCCAGTAATTATTTTGAGAACCATGTGCAACAAACAATTCTGGAAAATTATATTAAGAGAAATCCTTGCCATTTAGGTTAAGTAAATATTAAAGCTTTTTCTTTTATACATTCTGATTAAATACATGCTTATGGAAAATACAGAAAATCAAAAAGAACATTTTAACCCATCATCTCACTGTCTAGCTACTATTAACATTTTGTTGTACTTCCTTCCAGTGTATTAAAATGCATACTAAAATTTGGTATAACCTTTTTGATTTTGAGCTATTTCTTATTCTGTCACAAAAGTAATGTTTTAGAGTTTCTGTTTTGTCCATTTAAATCCTGTTTGGCCATAGCTGGTTTTCCAACTCATTTGACAGCCAGTGGCCTTCCACTGTAGGACACTTTGGATGAAAAAGAAAGCCTTATGATATAGGAGTATTACTCATGTGAGCAGAGAGATAATTTTGAATAATTAATTTAAGTTAATCCCCAAAAGCTTAAAATAATGTATTTAAGGAAATAATATATCTTTTCTCAATACTAACAATATATGGGCATTTTTCTCCTGGAAGAGGATGGTAAAGAATACAGAATGCCTTCTCATTCATCTGTTCTACTCCTTGCTCCCTGCTTTCCAGGCAGCAGATTTAAAATTCCAAACAACTCACCTGATTTAATCCCTCAGTATAACTGCAGCAAGTATTAATCCTGTTGTGCTAGTCTTGTCACCTACCCTTGCCACCACTCCAAACTCATGCTACAATGTTAATTTTAGTATACACATAAATATCAATACTATTACCCTGTTGCCTATCATCCAGTCTTAGACAGTTTGGTTCTATAATTAGAGATAAACAGAATATTAGTCCTTCTGCCTTATTCCTCTATTGAAGAATAGAGGTGCCTAGGACCTCTGAAAGTTATGCTATCTATGGCCTCTGTTTATTCAGTCCTAACATGGAAACGATGAGGCTTTTGTTATTGAAAATAAGTGAATAGCTATAAAGGATTTCAAGAGATTTAAAGAGAGCTCCCACATGGCTGGAAAATGAAAATGAGGGATAATTCTAGGGCAAATGGCTTGAGGATTTTCTATACATTGCCACAATGAATAGTTATCTAATGGCATCAATTTTATATCAAATGATATAATCAGAAATCTTCAAATAAAGACTAAAAGTGTTTTCTGGACATTAAAAAAGTGGAAGTGGGAGCAGTTTCAGGGTCTAGCATTAAGCATTATACAGTGCATTTGCTGTTAGGATTTGGTTTGTATTGCTTTTATCTCTTCCTTCAAATTAAATTCTACAGTTACAAAACAGAAAAGAAAACTTATTAATAGAAATGCCAGAATTAGTGGGGGGAAAGAGTCTAAGCCTTTACAGAAATCCTTGGAATCCATCCATCTTTTCTAATGGCGTACTGTGGCTTACTTAATTTCTTTCCAAGCTTTAGCTTCATCTGCCACTGTACCTCCACTTCTGCCCCCTCCCACCCAAGCTGGTAGAATTCATCTTGAAAATGGCAACTTTTCTTTTACCTGTCTCTTTAATAGATATTTTAAAATAAATATCGGTAAGTTAGGTAGATAGATCGTTACTTTTCTGTCTTTATAATAAATAGTTAACCTTGGTGTTGATGTAAAATCAGGACTTCTGTTGTAGTTCACTGATTTTTTATTTCTTAAGTTTTCTCTTAGTCTGAATTTGTCTGTATTCCGTTCAATCTTACAGTACTCTGCTCCTCAGAAGGGGTAGTCCATGAACCAGCTGCATAAGCATCAGCTTGTTAGAAACGTAGAACCTCAGGGCCTGTCCCAGACCTACTGAATCAGAATCTGTATTTTAAGATCTCCAGGTGATTTCTATGCACATTAAGGGTTGAGAAGCACTGTTATAAGGGAAATGGTAAAAATGACTCCTCCGTTGGTACCAGGGACTTTCTATAATGTTGGTTGACTAAGCCTTCCTTATCTAGCATGTTTCCCAGGTGGAAATTTTCAGAGCAAAGTGGAGAACATAGTTAAAGTGAGATATATTCTCTCCCCAGTCAGTGTACCTTCCTTGGCAACAAAGCATCTTGCTTCTTAGAATCATTTAAAGGCTCTTTCAGTTGTTGGCCTCCCTGAAACTCTATATCAACCTTGCCCCGGATTATCTCTAGCCACTCATTATATAATGACATTTGTTTGGAGCATTTGTGCAGAACACTGATATGAGCATTTTGAGTGTATGTATATTTGCATGTGTGGGGAACAGGAGACAAGAGGAAGACTGAAGAGCAGAGGGTTTCAAAAAAGAAATAAAGGAAGTGATCCCTACCTACCACACATTTATAAAATTATTTAAGAAAATTTACAAAGCACAATACTAATGTGTATAAGACAGTTTACAAACTTCCCACCTAAGTATTATGGAAGTGCCAAATTGATTTCTTTGTTTTATCAAATATTTACTGAGCATCAGTGATGAACTAGGCACTATGCTAGACATAATCTAAGTTATATAGAATTAAGCAGAGCAGTCTTTCTGAACATTCTAAAGATGGTGAATGTTGACTCGTATTTTGAAGAAAACAATATACATGAACCAGCAGAAAATGGAAGGCATTCAAAATACAGCATTTTGCAGTGGAAAATATTATTTATTTTTCATTCATGCATGCATCTTTCTACAAAGATTCTTAGGAGCCACACTCATTCGTTTCTTGAACTTTCGAATACTTCGTATATTGAACATTTATTGAATACCTATTATTCAGCAGGTACTAGGAATTTCCCTGAGACAAATAACCAAATGGTTACAAATACATTAGGAAGCCATAATTAGAGTTATTTTAGGAATACACTGTGGAAACAAAAGAAGAAGTAGGTGACTCTTGAGGGAAAGGAAGTCAGATATGACTTCCTAGAGAAGGTGACACTTGAGCTGAGTCTTAAAAGCTAAGAAGTCTTTAACCAGAAGGCAGGGAGAAGAAAAGGACACTCCAAGCAGTGAGAGTAGCATATGTTATGGAGCTGAAATATGAGTCATCTTGGTATTCTAAGGTACTCCTGAGAATAGCTAGACTATAGGATAGAGGGAGGACGTGAACCAGAGCCTTTACACATACTGTTTTCTTTAGGTGAATATCTATAGATGAAGCATTTTCATTTCCTCTCTGTCTCTTTCCCTCTCCCTCCATCTCTCCCTCTCTCCCCATCTCTCCCTCTTCCCCCCACCCCATCTCTCCTTCTCCTTTTCCCTCTCCCTCTCCCCCATCCCCACATATTTTTGCCTACTTAGCTCTTCCTCGTCCTTCATATTCAAATCATAAATGCTTTTATCAGGGTGTCTTTCCCTGACCCTCCAGTGTAGTTCAGGTACTTTCAGTGTATGCTCTCATAAAACCGTGTTCCTTTCCTTTAGAATGGTTTTCTTAATTTGTATTTATATACAAATTTATATGTTTGTTAATGTGACTATTTGATTAATATCTATCTCCCTCACATCGGTGGCTTTAAGAGTTTTGTTTTCACCACACCCATAGAAAGACACACATTAATACATTAGACATCACAAACCAATGATATACACATACATATATAACATATACAATGCATATAAATATATATGCATGCATATATATAAACAAAAATAAGTTTCTTGACACAATTTTCACCTTTACCATGTGTGATGAGATATATTTTATGTTCTTTTTCTTTACAAGATGATTTTACAGCCCACCTCTATTTGTGATCTAGAGTTTGAAAAACATTGCAACAGACTGACACTGCATTAGAATAGAAACAATATCTAGTTTTACTCTCTACTCTGTCCCAGCATCTAATATAACACTAAGAGCACAGAAGACCTCAGTAGAAATTTAGTGAATGAATGAAAGGAATAAAAAGCCTTAAAAGGTATTATTTTTAAAGTATGGCTATTCCCATTTTTATCAACAAGCAAACTGAAGGTTAGAGAAAGTTTTAGTAATTTGCTGAACGTCCTGAGGCTAATAGTAGGCAGAACCAGGATTCAGATTCAGCTTTTACTCTAAAACCATGCTAATTTTCCCTTGAGCAAGAAGTAAAAAGAGAAAACATCTAGGTTGCTTATGGGAGGTGGAAAGCTGGTAATATCTCTAGCAGAGAAATAATCAAAACTAAGTTTATTCAGTTTTGAGATGCAGTTAGTACAGAACTCTGAAAGATAATTGACTTTTTAATTTTCTACAGTAAGAACATTATGATTAACTTTAAAATACTGCAAAAATAAGTGTGGGGGCAGATGAAACAAAATTGGTAAAATGTTGATAATTGTTGAAGCAGTGATTTCTATGTCTGTTCTAAATTGTTTCATTAAAAAAAAAAGAGGAAAGAAAAAAGAACCCATGAAAGCAGCATAAGAATACCATTGCAGGAAAACTACAGTATTCTCTTTCTTACAAGTGAACACTGAAAATACAATAGCATTCCAAAAAAACACCAGAAAGCCAAGAATTTATTAACTGAGACAATGTCTAAAAAGCACAAGATACAACATCTAGTAAGTAGAAGGCACCCAATGTTAATTTTTGTTCCTCTTCACATCAGGTTAACCAAAGCCAGCTGTGCAAAATAGTGACTTATTATAAACGGTATTGTATATATAAGGCTTCAGAAAAAATACTACTTTGTAGTCACATAAAGAAACAATAATTTTTTAAAAAAATAAATGTAATCAGGCTACATGGATTCTCTTATATCTGGCTTTCTTTCTTTCTTTTTTAAATTTATTTATTTATTTATTTATTTTTGGCTGCTTTGGGTCTTTGTTGCTGTGCGCGGGCTTTTCTCTACTTGCAACGAGCGGGGGCTACTCTTCCTTGCGGTGCATAGGCTCCTCATTGCAGTGGCTTCTCTTGTTGCCGAGCACAGGCTCTAGGCGCACGGGCTTCAGTAGTTGTGCCTCACGGGCTCCAGAGCACAGACTCAGTAGTGATGGCACACTGGGCTTAGCCGCTCCACAGTATGTGGGCTCTTCCTGGACGAGGGCTCGAACCTGCATCCCCTACATTGGCAGGTGGATTCTTAACCATTGCGCCGCCAGGGAAGTCCAAGAAACAATAAATTTTATATATCCTCTCTAAAAGAGGGAAAATACTTTTTATTATTTATCAACATGACTGCAAATATGATTAAAATATTCATATAAATAGTGTTATCTTTGCTGTGTATGTGCCCCCAAACCCTTGCTGTATGCTGATTACAAGGAGATAATGGTCATGATCATGAAACTCATTAGGTATGCATTGCCTTGCCAATAGTATTGGTCTGAAATCCAATGTATGTATCCAATGTATGTGAAGAAAACCCTTTTGAATACATTTATCTCCAGGAATATTTTTTCATCCAGCCATTACTATACTGTATATAGAAAAAAATTGGATGAGAAGTTTTTTCCGTCTCAAGTCTGAAAGTGTTTCTTTCAATTTAAAAATAAACAGTCAATGGGAATTGTGATGCAGCACTGCCTGTGTATTTTGATTTAGAAACAGAATTTTGATCCATCACAAAAAAAAAATACTGTATTGGAAATTCAGGGACTGGGGTTTTAGTCCTAGCTCTACCACTAGCCAGAACTTGTTAAAGGTACTGAACCTTTTCTACCTGAGTTTCTTCATTCTGTAACTCATTTCCTTCAAGTGTCAAATGAAGAAAAGAATATATGTTCTTCCTACTTCACTTGCTACTTCATACATATGTCTCCATGAGTGTGTACACACATATAACGCATACATACCCATTTATTTAGGATGATAGGCTAAAAGAACTTCCTATTAAAAAGTGCAAGAGTGGAAATTATGGAACAACAAGAAAACTATCTCCAGAGACACCAAGAAAAGGCACAATCTGGACCACTTCTGTTGGTTCTTGTGAGTTGTGGATACCGAAGATCAAACTAGTAATAACAAAGCCCTTTTCTAAACTAGGAGATCAGAAAAGTATTCCACTTTCCTGAAGCCTTATCTGATCATTTGAGTCAAGTTTTAGAATTCCAACACTAGGTTCTTATTCTTTGCTATAGGTCCATTCTGATGATTGTTCTTGGTTCTGTTCATCTCACAGCTGCCGATGGCCCAGGAGATCGTTTCATCATTGGGGAATCCCAAGCTGGTGAACAGGTGAGATTCATAAGCCTGAAAGGCCCTAAAGATTTTAGTTTCATGGACTTTGGGCTTCTAATTCTAGACTTCTGCCATTGTTGTAATGGAAATCTTAGAGAAGGATTACACAGGTTATCAAAGAGATGAAAGGATGGTTCCCATGAGAAAGAACCAAATGAATTATTTCTTAACTGAAAGAATCTGCATCTATTAATATACAGCATGATGTTACTGGTATGTCTCAGACGACATGCCCCACAAGCATTTTCCAGCCCTGTGATTGGATGAATCTTTCTTCTGGTATAAACATTAATGTTTGAATAGAGCTAAAATTTCTAAGTGGTCTTTGCAGAGTTTTCCCCGACTCGTGTTACATACAGGGAAATTTAGAAGAAGCAGATTATTTAATCTTTCTAGCTAATCATTTTGATTAATTTTTCTCATCAGGGAGCTAACCAGAGAACAGGTATTTCTTAATAGAATCGAAGCACTAATGGGCCATGGTCGAAGTACAACAGAAGTCCTCTTAATTAATGCTTTGGATACCAGTAATTGGTCATTTAATTGGAAATAAGTTACAAGTGGGAAATTATCTTTTACTTTTAAAATAAATATAAATGTAAGTTAAATAAATGAACATTTATTTGTCAGTAATTTGATGGAGAGCTAGGCTTTTTTTTTTTCTTTTTTTTGCAGTACGCGGGCCTCTCACTGTTGTGGCCTCTCCCGTTGCGGAGCACAGGCTCCGGACGCGCAGGCTCAGCAGCCATGGCTCACGGGCCTAGTCACACTGCGACATGTGGGATCTTCCCGGACCGGGGCACGAACCCGCTCCTCTGCATTGGCAGGTGGCCTCTCAACCACTGCACCACCAGGGAAGCCCTAAGGCTTTTCTTTTAATAAGTATCTGCTATTTGAACTTCTCTTATACCCAAAAGGCATTATATGTGATTTCAAGTTTTAGTTTCTTTAAAGTAGAAAAAAATTTAAGGCCTTTGCAAAGTATCTAAGTATACAATCCTTCTAGATTTTTATTACACTTCTATAATTTTTTTTACAGTTGCTTCACCCATACCTAATTTGACATCAGTTCTTTTTAGCAGCCTTTTTTAAATGAGTTTTTCCAAAGGTTTAACTTAATTTTTATAGGAAAAAAATAACTCCTTTTACACTCATATATCATTGGTTTATGTAATATTTATTTAAATAACTTAATTCAGTAGCAACTATTGCCACAAACTGGTACAAACAAGTTTGGGAGCAAACTCGGTTGAATCTTAGGTGTACAAGAGAAGAGTCTAACAGTTTCAAACAAAGTGTCTGTAGGCATCATTACGTTCAATAGGAAATAGAGAACATATGTTAATCCAGTGAGTTTTGAAAGTTGGTTAAAAGAGCACCTTCCTTATTGACTAGAGGCAAAGGGAAGACCAACGCACTTTTCTGCTACCACCAAACACTCATAAGGATTATATAAAAATAAAGGACGGGGGCTTCCCTGGTGGCGCAGTGGTTGAGAGTCCGCCTGCCGATGCAGGGGACACGGGTTCGTGACCCGGTCCGGGAAGATCCCACATGCCACGAAGCGGCTGGGCCCGTGAGCCATGGCCGCTGAGCCTGCGCGTCCGGAGCCTGTGCTCTGCAACGGGAGAGGCCACAATAGTGAGAGGCCCGCGTACTGCAAAAAATAAATAAATAAATAAAATAAAGGAGGAAATAAATAAATAAATAGGGCAGTTTGAGCAAAAGCTATATCCCACACCTTAACATGTACTCCCATATGTGCTAAAAATAGAGAGGGGTTGAGGAAGTATATAGGAGAAGGATGGTGCCAATCGTGGTAACCCTAGCTGCCTCACCTCTACATCCAAGCATTGAGGAGTACTGTGTACAGGTCTCTGAAGCTAAGCCTGGCCCTGTAGTAATTAGGTCCTTGTCCATGCTGTGCACAGGCTGGTTTTGCTCTTCATGACTGTTTTCCTGACAAAAAGAACAACTAGACCTAGGTCGCTTTTTTATAAATAACTTTCATTATGACCTCATAACTTACTTGACCTCTTAGTATGTGTATCCATCAGCAATGGGCATACAAAGCATCCATTTTTTTAAACAAAGCCCCGAAATATCAATTATTCAAGGAGTACTTCTCTGATCTTCAACTGAGTCTATCCAATATTTATCAAACATACCTACTGTCTGTACCAAGAAGCACTGTGCTAGGTTCTAGGAATATAAAATAGATTAATACATGATTACTACTCTTAACAGTTTACATATAGTGGAGGAGACAGAGTATAAACAACTAAATATAATACAATATATTAAGTGTTAAACTAATGCTCTCAGTCATGTGCTATGGAGCACAATAGAGAGGTTGAGCATTTTGTCCTAGAAGGGCTAGGCAGATGACATTGGAGCTGGGCCTAAGAGAGTTTTACAAAAACAGAAACAGAAATGAAAAAGGAACATTCCAAGCAGAAAGAACAGTATAAGTCAAGACCCAGTGGTGTTTGAAAAATTGCATGGTATTAGGAAATTGCAAATAGTTTGTGGTAGTTACAGCCTAGAATACTTAGGCATAGGTAGCAGATTGTTAAGAGCCTTATGGACCCTTAAACTTTATTTACTAGTTAAGACTTCCAACTGATAACAAGGAGCACAAGAAGAGTTGTGAAATTAAAAAATTGCCAACTTCTTGTAAGTTCTCATAAAATTTTGATGGGAAAAAAGATCAAAACTATATAAGAAAACAGGGTTTTTCCTCAAGTTACCTGTGATGTACTTTATCTATAACTGATGTATCATATACATACACTCTTTACAGCAATCTCAGGGATCTTGCAAGAGCCAAATTGCTCACTTATTGAAAGTAAATACACTTGAGCACTAGGGGACCATTGCATACACTGAGACAGTTATTTACAACATGGTTTATTGGTGTACCAAAATACTTAAACTTAAATCACTTATAGTTTGGTCCTATTGGTTAGCATTGGACACTTTCAGTTTCAGTTGTGTAATTGTAAAGTGCTATCATTGGACAAAGTTCAAAAAATCCAACTCAATATCTCTATTAAGGAAAAATCAAGATTTTTATAGTTTTTACTTTATATAAAGTATATAAGGTACCTATATCAATAAAAATAAAAGAGTTGGTAGTCTTAACAATCTAAAGGAAGTACTTCATTTATTGCTAGAGTTTTTCCAGTTGATTCAATTCAATTCCAGTTTATATGTCTACTCTAAGTAGATATATAAATGTCTTTATATATCCAGTAATATCTTTTACATTAGATTTAATATAAGTGAGCTGGTGGGAATCCTTCACCTACCATTTAGAATTACTGGTTTTGGAGAGGAGCCAAATTTTTTATTTAGCAGCCACACAGAAACACTTCTTTAAAGTTGGTTTAAGCCAAGAAGCAGAGAAAATTACAGGTATAGCCACAGTAAAGCTTAAAGTAAATTTACATAATATGGTACATTGAATCAGACTAAATTGAGGGAGGGCTCCAGGCTAACACACATCAGCTTAAGAAGCAACTACCCTGAAACTCACTTTGGGAATCACTTTCTGCCTTAGCCAAAAAGGCACTTTCAGGGGAATAAAAGGGCTTCTTTAGACCTACATTAAATATTTTTATTGCACAGTCTCAGAAGATAGTTTTGACATTAGCACCTCTAGTAAAAAACACATATATCAAAACATTAATGCTTTTCATCAGAAATCACTGCACTGCAAAATGGTCATGTTTAGTGAATTAAGAGATGCACCAGATAATAAGTAGTATCTGGGGTTGAAAAAAAATTAATGCATTGAGGACTTGCCCAGTAGCGCAGTGCTTAAGAATCCACCTGCCAATGCAGGGGACATGGGTTCGAGCCCTGGTCCAGGGGGATCCCACATGCCGCAGAGCAACTAAGCCCACGCCCCACAACTACTGAGCCTGCACTCTAGAGCCTGCTAGCCACAACTACTGAGCCCACGTGCTGCAACTACTGAAGCCTACGTGCCTAGAGCCCATGCTCCACAACAAGAGAAGCCACTGCAATGAGAAGCCCACGCACCACAACAAAGACGCAATGCAGCCAAAACTAAAAATTAAAAAAAATTAATACATTGAGCCCTAAGCTTTTTTTTAAATTCTATGCATTATCTTGGTAGAAAATTACATTAGAATGTAACAATTCCAAATAAGCCTGAAATGTGTTTTGTTTTGTTTTTCTTGCGGTACGCGGGCCTCTCACTGTCGCGGCTTCTCCCATTGCGGAGCACAGGCTCCGGACGCGCAGGCTCAGGGGCCATGGCTCACGGGCCCAGACGCTCTGTTGCATGTGAGACCTTCCTGGACCCCTGCATCGGCAGGCGGACTCTCAACCACTGCACCACCAGGGAAGCCCTGAAATGTCTTTTTGTCAAATAACATAATAAGGGGATATAAAGTATGTAGTTCAATGCCAGATTTGATCCCAAGAACCTTTCTCCAGTGACTTGTGGGAGAAAATCAGTGAGAATACCGGAGTTGTAAGCCAAGAAGGATTACATGGTTCATGTAGTTGTTGTGGTAATGAGACCATGCATACTTATTCATTCATTCTGGAAATATTTATTGACTACCAACTTTGTGCCAGACACTTTCTAGGCTTTGGGATGATAGAGCAATAAATATGTCTGGAAAGAGGGTGATTAAAGATTAATGAAATGACTCTACCCAAGATATAGACAGGATTAAGGGAAACTAACAAAGGAATGTGAAGCACTCAGGTACTAGCAACAGTGAGATTTCATTACCTCCTCTAGGTTTGAAGGGGCAAAGGGAGAGAGTAGTACCTAGACCTGGGAGATTGATAGCTATGAGAGAGGTCCACCTAATAGGAGCTGTGGCATCAGTAGTAGAAATGGCATACCCATCACCAAACTGCAGCCCAGCAGGGAAAGGGCAAGGGGAATAAAAATTGTACTTCTCTCTCTCTCCTACCCTCTGATCTCTTGTTGGCCCCTCCCATTGGCTGAACCTAACCAGAAGCCAGAGTGATGGGAACCTGGTTGAAACAGTCCATAGAGGTTGGCCTTATGGGCCACAGCACAGGAAAATAACGATGTGATCTAGAGAGGCAAACAGAAAATGAAAATTTCTGTCTTTATAAGGCTTATATTCTGGAATATAATAATGCACCTAACACTGCCTAGCATAGCTTGAGTATTCAGTAAATATTAGCTATTGATGGTATTGTTTATAGCAATAACATTATGGAAATAAGCTTTTTAAGGCTTTTCTAACAAATAAATTTCCAGTTTTACTTTGATTGTACATCTAGTGGAAGGGTATTTTTCCTTAATCATTCCCTAATATTTTTTAATGTGGTAAAAAATGTATAACATAAAAAGTACCATCTTAACCATTTTTAAGTGTACAGTTCAGTAGTGTTAAGAATATTTACATGTTGTAACCTAAAATTTTAAATACCTAAGAAGCAGATGTCTTTGGAAAGATATCATTTTTATTGGGGAATTAATGTTATCTCAGAATTTTCTTTTTGGGGAAATTTAAAGCATTCCTTTTCCCAAATCTGCCCTAAATCATGGCCCATGACAAGTGACTCTTCTGAGGCCAGATCAAACCTATTAGATGGAGCTGACAGAAATATGATTTTTCCTGTGCTGGGAGGAAGTGTGCAAGGTAGGTCCTGTAGTCAGTCTCCCATACCATTCATATGAGAGCTCAAACAATAAAAATCTTGGATATAATATTTAACCCAAATCATTACAGACACTGGAATCATTTTTAAATGATTTATTTACATTTGTTAGACTTTTATTATTAGTTGCAAGGTGAACTAATATATTTTATAAAGATTTTCAAGAGTAATAATTAAAATAATTTTTCTGGCTTGCCTTTATTTAACTAAAACGTTGGTTAATAAAATACTACATTTCTCAAACATCAGAACTGCAGTAAATGATCAACATGATGGTTTTTCATAATTGTCATTCATAAAATCATATTACATGGTATTTTTTTAAAGACTGTAAAATCGCTTTACATATATTAAGAAAATTCACAATGAGTGAGAGACAGTAGTGGCAAATATAAGTGGTAGTTCTTCAAAAGGAAAGCAGGGCACCAAGAAAGACATCTAAATAAGTCATTACTTAAGTCAAATGAAAGCCTCTTTGGTGTAAGTATATTTGTTTGTGACTTTTATTCCATTTTCCCAAAATGAATAAGACTGTAAGATTTTCCTTTTATGGTTTGTTTCAAAAACTGTCACATCTCCTGCAGACTTTTCCTTTGCAGCAGTAAAGTAAATCGACTCTTTCTTGCATGTTTGTATTTCCAGCCGACTCAGACAGTAATGCCAGGACAAGTCATGCGGGTTACAACAGGTGCTCCAATCCCCTGTGGTGCTGATGCAGTAGTACAAGTGGAAGATACTGAACTGATCAGGGAATCTGATGATGTATGTCATTACCAGGTCTCATGGCTCCATTCCTATGGCGGTATTATAAGTCATGCCTATTTTCTGCAATGTTTATGAGATTAGCCCAATTTTTTTGGTTATGTTAGAACCTTACATTGTAGTGTATAGTAAATAAGGAACTGCCTTAGGCTTGAAAACCTTTTGTTATAGTAGATGTTTTTATGATCATTACTGTGATTACAGCAGAATTTGAGCCACATTTGAGCCAAGAAATTTCATATGCAAGCAAGGAAAGAAACTACCTCAAGATAAAAGAGCAGAGATATTAACTGTTGACTTATCATTCTAGCTGAGAAACTTGTTCATCAAGACTAGTTTCTGGTAAAATGTGAAGGAGATTTTAATAGAGAAGAATTAAACAAAGAACACTTGGGCAAGTTCTTGAATATTACACTAAGCCAAGCATTTAAACCAAACGATCCTTTCAGCTCTGGTTTTCTATAATTCAGGAAAATCTGTGCCGCCAAATTACAGTCTGGAAACATTAAATTTATGTCAGTTCCCCCTCTATTGCCTAAAATACAGGACTCTGTTCTAAGTAGGCCTTTATCTCACTGAAACTAGTGGCAGTTATTGAAACCAGAGGATCAGTCACTAATAAAAGAATAACTTCAACTGATGCTTTAATGACTGGCTATCTTACTTGTTTTGAGAAGTTTAAGATATCTTGTATTTTTAAAGTTAGAATTAATAACAAATATATATTCTTCTCTGCTGGGTATATAGTAAAATTTGGCCATGCTGAGACACACCCTCTTTTCTTGATTTGGGGATTTTCTCTTTAATCACCTTCCCACAAGTAAATCTTATAAAATTCAACTCTTGGCACACAGATCACATTGCCCTGCTGTTAAAACTGTCCAACAGATTTATTGGCATCAGTGAAGGCAGCAGAACATTGAAATCCAGAACACATGCCTCCACAGACTCTGCCAGATGACAAGACACAGTTCCAGTGTCACAATGTTATTCACAGTCCATAAATGTAAAAATGATGATCACCATTAATTTATAGAAATCTACTACCAGATAAACTATAAGTCCTTCACTGAAATTTCTGCAAGTATTTCAGAAATACCTGCAGATATGTATGCAAGGAACCTTGGCATAGTATTGAACCCATGATTTAGAAGAGACAGGTTATCTCCATGCACATTCACTGTATCTATTAGGGTAGCCATCTTTTTTTTTTTTTTTTCCCTAAAGAATGCTGCTTACAAAGTAAGAGTCAGTATTTGAATTGGTACATTTTTTAAAAGCATGAGAATCAGTGAAAATGTTTGTTTGTTTATTTATTCATTCATTCATTCCTTGGCATCAAACCTGATTTTTCAGGAACGTGTGGTAGAAATTCATCATGTTCAAAGGGTTTAGCAAAGGCTTTTCTGTTCCTCTATATTTTTATATATTCTGGGCCTATCTGATGATGAAAGCATCTGAGTAGCTAAATTCTATTGATCAAAATTCAGTTAGATTGTTCTGTTTGAAATTACATGATTTGCTCTTATTATAGGGCACTGAGGAGCTTGAAGTACGAATTCTGGTGCAAGCTCGGCCAGGCCAAGATATCAGGTAAGTTCATAACATATAGAATGTATAGCCAACTTTTGTTTCTGCCATGATCATGAACTCAGGAGAGCATGGCTATTATAAATTCACAGCTCAATCAGTTAACCATTAGCTTTCAGGGCTTTTAACAAGTAGCAAAATTAATTTTCTGAATTCTGTATCCCATGTCTGCCCTCCCTACTTTTTTGTAAAGTTGGTAAAAGCAAATGAAATATTCAGAAGTAACATGAGAAGGAGGCAAAATCATGAGCCTACATAATCCACAGTCAATCCTCCTCCTAGATAATCCAGAATTACCTCCTCAGTCAATCCTCCTCCTAGATAATCCAGAATTACCCATCCCTACTCCCTTGGTAATCCAGAATTTGATATTAACACAGATACTTTCAGAGTTGAGTATTTATATAATTAGCTGAAAGCCCCTCCTCTATTGACTGCCAATAATAATGGAATAATGTACTACTGTTTATATACAAAGATGAGACTACGGTCTTACCATTAGTAGTGTATATTTGTCAAATGATTTTTCTTACAATTGAATATGTTTGCCCTGATTCTATTAATGCTAATTTGCTCAACGTTTTGTAACAAAGCTATACTTCTCCAGTTCCTGTGTCAGCAGGCCAAGAGTGAATGGACCTATACAGCCACAGAACTGGACCAGCCTAAGTGGTCTAAATGGAAATTATCTCCATGACTGTAACCTCATTAGCATTATTCTCCTCACCACAAAGCTAACAAGCTATGGACATGGCATTAGATATTTTCATATAAATGCTTGCCTTACATCAAAGAAAGATTGCAATTGGTGTTTTGGACTGTAACGTGATACAAAACAATTTATAAAATAACTTTCAAACATGAAGTAACATATTCCTGTTTAACAGCAATAGATACAAATCTATTTCTGTCTTCTGTTATGTGATTTAATTTTTTTAATTAAAAAAGCATAGAGTTTTTAGAATCTCTTCATTTTAGTATTCTGGTCCTGCCTCATCTCTTCACCTTTTCCCCCTTGAGTGTCCTCCTTCTTTAACACTAAAGTTTCCCCTGAGTTGAGAAAATACTGTTCTTAGTCATACTGTTTATGGTTCTGCTTTGACTTTCAGACCCATTGGCCATGACATTAAAAGAGGGGAATGTGTTTTGGCCAAAGGAACCCACATGGGCCCCTCAGAGATTGGTCTTCTGGCAACTGTAGGTGTCACAGAGGTTGAAGTTAATAAGTTTCCAGTGGTTGCAGTCATGTCAACAGGGAATGAGGTAAGGAAAAAAAGCGGAGGTGGGGCGGGGGTGACAGCAGGGGCAAGATGGTGGGTAGTGGGGCTTTCAGATGAAAGTATTTCTGACATTCTGTATTCTGTGTTATAAATAGAACATTAAGGATTATAGATCTTACCACATTTCTATAACAAGGAAATAATAAATTGGCCTCAGGATAGTTCAAGTACAGAAAATGAAAACGAAGAACTAGAAATTACATATTAAGAAATGTTCCCTTCCATTTACTAAAATGAAATATTACAACCAATGACCTTCCACACACTCAGTACATATAAACAAAGAATGTTGACTGCTAGCTGTAGGTATTCAACTGTGCAAACCCAGTACTTAGTCTGTTGGGACAATCAATTGTGCATACCCTGCTGCTGAGATGATGGGCCACCTCTGTGTGGGAAATAATTCAACGAACTAGGACACCATGGCTAGCCCCTTTTCTTGCTAAACATTCCATGTGATCTTTAATCACCAGGAAGGATTTGAAAATCAGAGGTTTTTTTTTTTCTCTAAAGATAGCATCTCTAGTAGCATGCTATTCAGAATGTGTCAAAATGTCATTTCAGCCCTGATTTAGGAAGGGGAATTTAGTCAGTCTTTTTATGAGAACTCTTGAAAAACTTCCTGTTCCCTGTTTGCTTAAGTTATACAAAACTTCAGTTGGAAGCTGTAAGGTCAAACTGGGAATATTGAAAAGTGAATCCGCTGGAAATTCAAAGCCTAAAAGCAGAATCAAACTATTGAGATTTTTTTAAGTAATTCCTTTAGATCTTATACTATTTTTAAACAGATTAACAGGATTTTGTTTTTTTTTTCTCTTTTAACCTCTAAAAAGAGGTTGCTACCATTATTTTTAATTTCCTAGGGTCTTGGAGATGGATGTTTTCAAGGGTCTATTACCATTATAGTTCTTTTGGAAAGGGCAAAAGAAAAGAATGTTTTGTTTTGCTAATGGAGAGGTAAATCAGAATTCTAGATTTGCTTACTTCCCAGTATAGGTGTACTAGTCATTCCCAAAAACTATTGACTGACCCAAAATAAACATTCTTTTTAATTGATCTACAAAGTGATGATTCTAATATCCCTAGGACGAACTGACACTATGTTTAGCATCAGAAAGAAATTTCTGTTAAACTGGTTGACTTAATGATCTATTCTTATTTGAGATTTATTTATATGCTTTGTGCATCTAAGTGACTTCATGGGGTTTAGGAAAGCTAAGTACAATGAGCAAACTAATAGACAACTAGTTATTAGGCAACTTTGTTTAAGCTACATGTATTATGTTCTTCCTAATGACTTTGTAGGCCTGGATTAATATTATCAGTTATCCCCCAGAGTACATTGGTAGTATTTTTTAAGCTATCTTTTTTTTTTTTTTTGCGGTATGCGGGCCTCTCACTGTTGTGGCCTCTCCCGTTGCAGAGCACAGGCTCTGGACGCGCAGGCTGAGTGGCCATGGCTCACGGGCCCAGCCGCTCCGCGGCATGTGGGATCTTCCCGGACTGGGGCACGAACCTGTGTCCCCTGCATCGGCAGGTGGACTCTCAACCACTGCACCACCAGGGAAGCCCCTAAGCTATCTTTTATAACCTTTATTAAAACTCTTTACTAGTAGTAGGGAAAAGTGACAGGGTGAGAATAGAGATGGTACATACATGGTAGAATCTAAAGAAGATTTTGTAGTCCTAGTTCCCTGCCCCCATAGATTTGATTGTCCTTAGAGAAGCTTTGACAGATTCCCCTACGTTTTCTGGCCTGCTGTACTTAACATGGTTTTCCAAGGGAATAATGCTTCTAAGTTCCATAATCTCTGGCTCCATGTAGTTTGACATTCCTCCCTACTCCCATCCAAAGTTAGCTATTATTATGACTCTCTATCACCATATAGTTTAGTTCAACAAATGTTTGTTGAATACCTCTATGCCAGGCACTATACTGGAAAATAGAGATAAAAGTAATAAATAATGCATAGTATCTCTCCTGAGGCTTGAGATCCTCAGATAGCCAGAAAATAATAAGGAAAAAAAAGTATTCATTTATTTCAGAAAGGCCAAAAGAAATTACATTTTTCTATGAATGTGACAAGTCTATAATTTATTCAGTCACAGCACAAGCTCCCCTTAAGTATTAGTTCTGATTTCCCCTGATATGTATGGCTTCACATACGCCACCTCTTGAATCCAGTGTGGTATATTGCTAAGCAGAACAGTAGCCTTAGCCAACCCAAAGAATGCCATACAAGATGTCTATGTATACTATATTTAAAGCCTGCTCTGTATTTTGTGACTACATGATCTTATTCAGGATGAAGGAATTCTTTTAGAATTGGGAAGGTAGAGTTGTAAACAATAACTAACACAGACCAGCTGTTGTAGACATTTGTTGATTTTGACAAACTATGCAGGTTAAAATTTAGGTAATAGAATACCATTCAATAATTACTTAATTGTGGTCGTACATTTCCAACCTCATGTATTTGTTCAATATATATTTATTAAGCATCTGTTACACGCTGGAATGCTCACCAGAGGTTCTCTTAACTAAACATCAGACTTAACAATATATGAATATACTGTACCTTGAACCAGCTTACTTAGAAAGATACTGAACAGGAAACTCAGCATCCAGCAGGGGAGCATCATGCTTTCTTCAGTGGGACCAGTCATCTTAGCAGTTCATACAGCCATCAACAGCTTTTCTCTTTGTTCTTCAAGTGACATTTAAGTGCAAGGGAACAAGAATTCTACTAGGGGAATATGGGAGCCAGCAACTTAGAAGCACCATCTCCTACATAGGAATCAATATTTCTTATAACAATCTTAGGTAACTTCCAGAGTCCCTACAAGGGATATGCCCAGCTTCAAGTGTCACCACATTCGTGGAAGCCGAAAGCTTGGCTTTCCACTAGGGATTTATAGGTCATCTGTAATTTCTTCCATTCCATATGCAAGTTACTAATCAGAGACCATTTTACCAGAAGAAGTGTTGCCTACTAACAAGCTGACATTTTTCTTTATCAGATTTCCAGAGGAACTGAGCTAGAAAGTTAACCCAAGTTCAAATTTGTCCTTAGACATGGCAAAAGGGTTTTATTAAGGCTTTACCCTCACATAAAAGAAAGCACTGTCTGCAGAAAATTCGAAAACAGTAATAAAACTAACTACAAGTCATTCTGTTCTTTATTATCACCATACACTGGCAATCCTAAACAATGTCAGTGATAAAATACTCCTTTCCACTGAGGCAGTCTTCTCTCACAACCCCTCCCCTTTTAGTATGCTACCATACCGATGTCAGGCAGTGTTCTGACTCCTGGAGATACAGCAGCAAGCGGGACAGACAAAGCCCCTGCTCTTACAGAATTTATATTCTGATGGGGGTGGGGGGGCAGGTAGTCAATAAACAAACATATAGTGGTAAATGATATGAATTTTTAAAAAGCCGAGTGAGATAATACAGCATGCTAGCAGAAGAGGTATATGCCAGGTATTATCTATTGAAACTTATTCCACATCAGCTCTTTTGTTCTCTCCCCTATACAATAAAGCTGGAAGCCTGAAAGCAGTTTCCCAGACTCTCTTTCCAGCTGTGGTCCAGTTAGGTTTTGCCATTGAGATGCATTAACATGGTATTAGAAGGTGGAAAGAAGGTAGCAGGAGTATATCTCCTCAACTCAGTAACATCACTTTCCTCCAACAGCCCTGGGGACGATGGTGACTGCAGTTGCTGATCTTTAGTAATACACGTTTCTTCTTTTGTTTCTCCAACTCTACCAACACATTTGTAACCAATCCCATGCATTAAATCCTCTCTTCTCCTACCCCCTCCATTTGAAATACCTAGAGGAGTTTTGGTTTTCTTGTCCCGGATCTGACTGGTAGACAGGTAGAGTCCTCTGTTTTACAAAGGCTAATCAGGCCACACTGATGAGGGGAAATTAGAGTGGAAATCTGAAGCCATTGAGGGTATATGCCTCGTGAGCAGAACTGTGTCTCAAGCAGAGGGGACAACAAACACTAAAGCCCTGGAGTACATGCTTATCAAGTTTGAGGAACAGCAAGGAGGCCAATGTGGCTGAAGTATAGAGGGAAAGGAGAAA
This sequence comes from Grampus griseus, assembly GCF_964374135.1. Taxonomy (NCBI): domain Eukaryota; kingdom Metazoa; phylum Chordata; class Mammalia; order Artiodactyla; family Delphinidae; genus Grampus; species Grampus griseus. Next base: position 34,792,283 of record NC_139018.1, on the reverse strand, counting down.
AGTAAAAGGAGTTGAGGTTGGAGAGGTAACAGAAACATGATCATTTTATTCTAAATGGACAGTTTTGAGGAAGCGAAACATAGCATGGAACATAAAATGTCTTAAATTTTTAAATGATCACTCTGGCTTCTATATGTATGGCTTGGCATATGGGAGAGAAAAAGTGAAAAGCCAGGAGGCCAGTTAAAAGGATATGCAGTGGTTACTGTCTGTACCTCTTTGAAGCTTGTATTGTTTGTTCACTACTGTATTACCAATGCTGATAAAATTGCCTGACACACACACACACACACACACACACACACACACACAAAATTAAATTAAAATTAAAAATTAAAATAAATTTAAAAAAGGAAAGGATATGCAATACTCCAGCAAGAGATTTGGACCAGAATGGTAGTGGAGATGGTGAGAAGTAATCAGATCCAGGATACATTTTGAAGGTAAAATCAACAAACAGGATTTGCCAGTGAATTCAAGGTAAAAGATAAGAGAAAGTGAAAAATCAAGATGAGCTCCATTCCATAAAATATTTTGTTTCCCTTGAAACTGTAGATGGTGAATTTTAGGTCTTTAAACTGGACATCAGTCAGCCAGCTGCCATTAGCTTCAGGAAGTCAAGATTGTATGCTTGTTATCTAGTTACCCAAAGTACTAGCAATAAATATTCCTTCCATAGATGGTGAGTTTTCTTCTAGTTTCAGTCACCTTCTGCCATATTCCATAACTCATTCATTCATTTCTATTCATTCTCATTCTTCCTACCCCCTCCTTCCCTGTCTCTTCCTCTCTCCCTTCCTCTCTCTCTCTCTCTCTCTCTCTCTCTCTCTCTGTCTGTCTCTCACGCACACACACATACACATACACAGAACTAAGTGTATTTATTTCCACTATGCCTCTCCTTACTTTATTCTGTCTTTTGTAAATCTCTTGGCCACTCTCAATAACAGATGTCTGTACAAACAAGTTTAAACTTTAGATATATAAAGTCTGTCTAAAATTTCCATATACTGTTCTTTGGGAGCTGCCACAAGCAGCTGTTATTATAAAAGTAGAATCTTTAAAATCTTTGTCCCCACTAATAAGAGAAGGAATAAGAAGTTGAGTGTCTACTATGACCAGTACCGCTATGTGCTTTATGATTAAAGCAACACTATGAGGTTAATATAATTATCCTTCTTTTTACATAAGAGAAAATTGAAGCTCAAAAACAAAGCAACTTACCCAACATTATATATGTTGTGTAAGTGATGAAGCCTGGTTTCACACCTAAATCTTTTGGCTGTAATGACTTTTTTCCACTATTCCACAATGCTTCCCACTTCCTTAAATTTCATTTCCCCAGCTTTTTAATGGCAATCTCTGAAACCTATCGGGTTAGATAGTCCATTACTTTCTTCTAGCCACACTATACTTCTTGTCCAGATTAAGGACTATGACTCACCACTTTAAAGTTGCCTTCATAACACTTCAGATAGCTTCACTCCTTTAACCTATTCCTTTGCTTACTGTGGTAATACCCAAAGTGAATGACTCCATTCTCCACTTTCTCCATTTTTGCTCCCAAGCAGAAAAACATTACTGAAAAAATTCATAGAACTATGATTACCTGAACAACTACAAATTACTGCCATTTAATGGCAACCTGGCACTTAAAGTTGTTCAGTAATTCTGATGTAACTGTCTTGTTGATTTTCTAGTACATTCTTCCAATTCCAGTATGATAGTCCATTCATACACTCTATACCCTCTTTAAACCTCAGTAGCAGCCCTACTTTGTACTCTTGACAGATGACCTAACCACCTTTATGGGAAAAAAGTAAAGGTAAAAAATAAATATATTTGTCAAACTGAACTAGATGAGATCTCCCTCTTCTTCCCATCTCATTACCTCGAAAATGTCCCCATTCCTTTAGCTATCCTCCTTTCTTCCAATCTAAAAGGAAAAGGTACTTCTTTCTAAGAACAATTCCTCTACTTCTACCTTTAGACCCACTTTTTCTCACCTTCCTCAGAACTTTGATTTCTAAATTACTTCCTGTGTCTTCTATGTTCTCTGATTATTTTCTCTCTAGTGGCTCGTCCTCCTTTCACATCCAAAAAGACAAAGATTACCGCTATCAGAAGAGAACCTATATTTAAACACCTTCTTGCCTCCTTGAGCTACTGCATATTCACCTCCTATCCACTACCAGCTTTGTTGAAAGAGAGGTCTGCACATGCTGGCTTTCCTTCCTCACTCTGCACTTTCTCCTCAAACTCCCGAATCTCATTATTGCCCCCCATTAGTACAGAAACTGCTTTCCTGAGTATACTATTCACCTCCTAACCTCTAAAACCTGCTCTGATATTTATCTTCCTTAACCTGTCTATATCATTTGACATCAGTGGCATTCCTCACCCACCACCTTGAAACTGTCTCTTTCCTGGTGTTCCATGATTGTTCTCTCTTGATGCCCTGCCAATTACTACTTTTTTTCCTCATCGTTCCTTTTCTTGATCCCATTCCCTAATTGGAATATTCCCCTAGGATGCTGTTCTCTGCTGTGTCTTCCACTCTCTCTAAATTCTTCCTTAGAGTTTTCCTCTCATGTCAAATATATGCAGGTAACTTCCCATATCTGTAGCCCTAAACTTAACCTCTTTTGTAAATTCAAGCCTTCATTTACAACTTCCTCTGGATATTTCCACCTGATGTTCCACCATTACCTAATCTCACTCACCATCTTTCCCTTCCTACCAGGAAGAGTGGAATACTTCCTTCCTGACTTGCCTCTTTTTTAAAGGCATCACTATTCCCTGAAACTGTTATTGCCAAGGTCATCAGTGACATTTAATTTTTTTCATTTTTAATTACAGTAGAATACACATAACAAAAAATTTATCATCTTAACTGTTTCTAAGTGTATACTTCAGTAGTTTTAAGTACATTCACATTGTTGTGCAACCAATCTCCAGAACAGTTTTTATCTTGCAAAACTGAAATTCTATACTCATTAAACACAGCTCCCCATTTCCTCCCTCCCACAGCCTGTGGCAACCACCATTCTACTTTCTATCTATATGAATTTGGTTACTCTCAGTACCTCATCTGAGTGTCATCATATAGAATTTTTCTTTTTGTGTCTGCCTTGTTTCACTTAGCAAAATATCCTCAAGTTTCAACCATGTTGTAGCATGCGTCAGAATTTTCTTCCTTTATAAGGTTTCTTAAAGGAGGTGAGTCTTGATCCTTCAGTATAGTTTTTAACAATATAAAAAATGACCATGGATTGGCAGACAGGGAGACAGTTCTGAGTATAGTTGAGGAGGAGAAAGTCATAAGATTGGTGTTTGAGAAAGATCATTTTCAGTAGATGTGGGCTCCTGAGCAACAGAAATGTCAAAACCCCCGTACAAAGACCACCAGAGCCCTGGGTATGACTCATTAGAATTTGTAATCTAGGCAGGTTGCTGGAACTGGACAGTCAGTAGCCTTATCTTTGGAACATATGAATCTATGTGGACTTACTATTAAATCATTTTGTTCATGATCTTAGAACATGTGGTTCTGAATGAGCTGGTGTTAAAAAACAATTTCAGCCAAGACAGTTTGTGCTCTGTATTATGGTTTGGCACAATTTATCTGTATTAAAAGTCATAGTACACTTTTGCAAATTCTGATTTCAATTTCATTTCTCAGTGCCCCCACTTCTGGTCACTTTCAGCCTAAATTAGCTCATTATCTTTGAGATGTGATCAATCCAGATTGGTACCACTTTTTGATGGGCTATGATTGTGTATTAGGTTTTCTGAGGTAGTTTTTTTGATCTCTACATGCACCATGCCTTTGTGTACTCTTTATTTCATGATAATTTGTTGAACTATATAGCTTACAGCAAATATGCAGCAACATTTAAGGCTCTAGAGTTTATATATTCGGCCACTGCCATACAGACAAACATTAGGACAAATATATTACCAAAGTTTGCAAGGTACTTCAAAGCCATGATTCTAGACTTCCAAACCTGTACGTGAAAATTTGTCAAATATTTTAGCATGGTTCTCTTTATAAGAAGAAAGGAGCAAATCTTTGTATTATGTAGTAGCCATCCAGTAAACTCAAAAATTGCTTAAAAGGTATAAAAGACAACAGATTTATTCCAAATTTGGGAAAGGCAAAACCAAGAAGAGTTGTCAGAAGAAACAAGATATTAATATGTCATAAATAAAGACAATAAATATTTACAGACAATATTTTTAATCAACAATAAATAACCATTATTTTTAGAAGCTTTTGATTAAAATGATTTAAGAATGTGCCATAAACCAGAGAGTTAACAGAATATTTTGGTTATAAAAAGGGACCTTTGTTATCTGGACACAAATTAACTTAGCCATTTTTAACAAAAAGAAAACCCAAATTCTAGTAACAATTTACAATAAAAGATCCATAGGCCATTTTTCCTTATGAATAAACCCACGTCATGTAGCCAACTTTGTCAATGTTTTTAATATATATTATTCTTCCTGTATATTCATTATTTGTAGTTATTACTGCCAAGCAATAAGTCATTTCCCTTCAGACCTTCTATACTTTACTGAATAATACTCCTAAATTTGTTTTTTACTGTCTTCCTTTATATTTTGGCACAATCAGTAATTTTTACTTTAAGAAAAATATTGTTCTGTTTTTTCCTAATAAATAAAACATAATCATTACCCTGCACAAGCATTCCTCTATCTTGATATATCCTTTCTACTCTGTTAATGGTGGTTACTTTAACCTGTTAATGATGTACTTAATATAAACACTGGTATATATTTTTTAACATCCTTATTGGAGTATAATTGCTTTACATTGGTGTGTTAGTTTCTACTTTATAACAAAGTGAATCATCTATACATATACATATATCCCCATATCTCCTCCCTCTTACGACTCCCTCCCACCCTCCCTATCCCACCCCTTTAGGTGGACACAAAGCACTGAGCTGATCTCCCTGTGCTATGCGGCTGCTTCCCACTAGCTAGCTATTTTACATTTGATAGTGTATATATGTCCATGCTACTCCCTCACTTCTTCCTAGCTTACCCCTCCCCCTCCCCATGTCCTCAAGTCCATTCTCTACGTCAGGCACTGGTATATTAAACATTTCAGTGTCCACATATCCAAGATTATTTACCAGTCAATCAAATTAATATTAGTTTAAGATCTTAGAGTTAACTAAGGATCTGGCAATTTAATTTCTTATAAAGTCATGATTTAATAGAAGCGTTATAAGGATTCATCTTGTAAGGGAGGAAAAATATTTTTTCCTCTACCTTTCTAATTTCTCAAGCTCTGAATTTTATTAACTCTGTAACAAAAGACAGATTAATAAGAGAAAAGCACAGCATTAATTTATGTAAGTTTTATGTAACACGAGAGCCTTCATTTAAAAAAAAATGAAGACCTGAAGAATCAGTTAAACCTGAGCTTTTTTTTAATTAGTTTTGATGAAAAATGGAAAGTTGTGGAGAAATATGAAAGGACAGAAGTCATGAGGAAAGTGTAGTAAACTGGGGGAAACTTAGCAAGGCCTGTTCCTTCAGATTCCTCTCTCTGTCCCTTCATCTTCAGAGATAAGGATGCTCCTTTCCTCTGGGCATAGGGAGGGCACCTCTAACATAAGGGTTTTTTGACGTTTTTCAGGGGAAAGTCAGAAAGTCCTTCCTGCATGTACTATTTCTCAAATTCCTTCAGCTAAAATATTCACTATGCCAAATGCCATATTTTGGGGTAGCATGTCTTGAACCTCACCAGTCTCTTTTCACAGAGACATTCCATATCATCATCCCCATATTTAGATGAACGCAATTTAGAAGGTTCAAATTAGGATTTTTTTAATAAGAAAATAGGGAATTCCCTGGCAATCCAGTGGTTAGGATTCCGCACTTCCACTTCCAGGGGCCCAGGTTTGAACCCTGGTCAGGGAACTAGGATCCCACAAGTCGTGTAGCATGGCCAAAAAAAAAAACCTATTAAGATTTTTTATATATGTGTATGTATAGCTGATTTACTTTGCTGTACAGCAGAAACTAACACAAGGTTGTAAATCAACTAACTCCAATAAAAATTAATTAAAAAACAATTTTTTTAAATAAGAGTCTTTAAGAATAGAAAAAAAAAAAAAGCAGAGAGACCCAAGGCTTACATAACTAGAATGTTATACTAGTATAACTTTCTTACATGGTAGTAAAGTTAGGAAAAAGACATAGGACAGTTTTTAAACTAAAATTATTAAATCAGTCTAACATGTCCAGAATCATGATAATAGAAATAGAATATGAATTTTTTCTAATACCATTTGTAAACCTCTGTATTTATAAACCAAATTCTTAAGGACTCCTTAGATTATGTTTAAAAGCTCTGTATGTTCCTTTTTCTTTCTTACATCCAAGCAACCAAGGCAATTAATTTAACTCTTAATTAAAACTTTTTTTTCAGAGTTTAATTAAAAGCCATTTAGAATAAGACCATTCTCCATTAGAGTTTATAATCTGACTTTTCTCACCTTTTTTTGTGTTAGGTCTGTTTGTCTGGACTATCTAGGTATTTCTAAGGTGTGGCCATAATTAATTAATGTCCATAATTAATTAATGGAATTAATTATTTAATTACATTTTCCAAAAGAAGGAGAAAGTAAGGATGTATAAGGAAGCTGTTTGCAATGGATATGGTAATAGTTACTGACCTATAAAATTCTAATACCTTCTCTTTGCAAAGAGGAGAAGTCTTAGATGCAGACAAACCCATTTCAATACATTAAAAAGAGAGAAAGTAAGTTATTACAACCAGTCTTAGGCCCTTTGACAATTCCATCAAGACCATCAAGATAGAATTAAATAGGATTATTCCATCAAGGTAGGAGTAAATCTCTGAAGAACAGAAACAAAGAGAGAGAGGTCTCTTAAAATAAACTAACTGATTTCTCTTTTAGACAAATAAGACATAGAATTTCCTCAATACAGGGTTTAACAAACTTGTAAATATTTTGTATTTTTATTAAAATTTCATTTTGAAGCAGTGCATAACAATAAAAGTGATAATCATTGAATATTCTGAATTGTATTCGCCCTTTATTCTAAAAGTGCTTTCAAGTGAATAATTGTCATGTCAAAAGTACTCCAAAATGACCACTGCAATTCCAAATTTTCCTTGATGAAACTATGCTTTCTAGAAAAATAAATGCAAGAAAGACAAAACAGAAGCCAACTTATGCCAGGAGAAGTACAAGTTTATTATTAGATGAATCCATGAATTCATTAGCTAAAAGCCAGTCAACAGGGAAAATATCACTTATATATATCTAAAGTCCTTAAAACTAAGGCTGAGAATGGAGCTGGAGGAATCAGACTCCCTGACTTCAGACTATACTACAAAGCTACAGTAATCAAGACAATATGGTACTGGTGCAAAAACAGAAATACAGATCAATGGAACAGGATAGAAAGCCCAGAGATAAACCCATGCACCTATGGTCAATCTATGACAAAGGAGGCAAGGATATACAATGGAGAAAAGACAGTCTCTTCAATAAGTGGTGCTGGGAAAACTGGACAGCTACAGGTAAAAGAATGAAATTAGAACACTCCCTAACACCATACACAAAAAGAAACTTAAAATGGGTTAGAGACGTAAATGTAAGACCGGACACTATAAAACTCTTAGAGGAAAACATAGGCAGAACACTCTTTGACATAAATCACAGCAAGATCTTTTTTGATCCACCTCCTAGAGTAATGGAAATAAAAACAAAAATAAACAAATGGGACCTAATGAAACTTAAAAACTTTTGCACAACAAAGGAAACCATAAACAAGACGAAAAGACAACCCTCAGAATGGGAGAAAATATTTGCAAATGAATCAACAGACAAATGATTAATCTCTAAAATATATAAAGAACTCATGCACCTCAATATTAAAAAACAAACAGTCCAATCCAAAAATGGGCAGAAGAGCTAAATAGACATTTCTCCAAAGAAGACATACAGATGGCCAAGAAGCACATGAAAAGCTGCTCAGCATCATTAATTATTAGAGAAATGCAAATCAAAACTACAATGAGGTATCACTTCACACCAGTTAGACTGGGCATCATCAGAAAATCTACTAACAACAAATGCTGGAGAGGGTGTGGAGAAAAGGGAACCCTCTTGCACTGTTGGTGGGAATGTAAATTGATACAGCCACTATGGAGAACAGTATGGAGGTTCCTTAAAAAACTAAAAATAGAATTACCATATGACCCAGCAATCCCACTACTGGGCATGTACCCAGAGAAAACCATAATTCAAAAAGACACATGCACCCCAATGTTCATTGCAGCACTATTTACAATAGCCAGGTCATGGAAGCAACCTAAATGCCCATCGACAGACGAATGGATAAAGAAGATTGGTCCATATATACAGTGGAATGTTACTCAGCCATAAAAAAGAACAAAATTGGGTCATTTGTTGAGACGTGGATGGATCTAGAGACTGTCATACAGAGTGAAGTAAGTCAGAAAGAGAAAAACAAATATCGTATATTAACGCATGTGTGTGGAACCTGGAAGAACGGTACGGATGAACCAGTTTGCAGGGCAGAAGTTGAGACATAGATGTAGAGAACAAACGTATGGACACCAAGGGGGGAAAGCAGTGGGGGGTGGGGGTGGGATGAACTGGGTGATTGGGATTGACATGTATACACTGATGTGTATAAAATTGATGACTAATAAGAACCTGCTGTATAAAAAAATAAATTTAAAAATTTTTTAAAAACAAAAAAATAACTAAAGTTGAACCCTTGAGAGCTAACCCTAAAAGTCAGCAGGCCAGAATGGGGAGGTAGATCTCTCTGAAAGCCAGTTTCTCATACATAAACAAAGAAAAGTTCTTACAGACACACAACAATGTAGCCAATTGACAAACAAAATGGTTAGTAGCAAATCAACACTTTAGCAAACCAACACTAAGGAAAACAAAAATCCTTACAAATTCAGTCAGATAACCAAAAAGTCCTGGGAATCTTACTCTTAGAGCAGAAAAATTTTCCATCTACCCTTCTAGGTTCTTTGGCTAATCTAATAATTAAATTGACATAAGGCAGATTAACAGGAGAAAAGTTTAATTTTGTGCATACAGGAATCCCATAAAAATATGAGACCCAAAGGCAGTCAGGCAATTGAGGCTTGTATGTCAGTCTGAGCTAGGGAATGGGATAGGGCCTGGGGCTTCAAAGGGGAGAAGGGCAGTTCAGGAAGATGAGAAGAGCAGATGTTTAGTAATCAGATGTTTGCCCTACCATGCAGGTAAGTCAGATAAAAAGTTATCTCTGGTAATGGCTCTCTTTCTGGGCCAGGCCCCCTATCTAAATTCTTTTAGTCAGTTAAGGGAGTAGTAAATGTTTTTATTGAGTCTGCTGGGTCTTGATTGCCTTCAGCTGAAAGTAATGCATGTGCCAAATGGGCACATTTGGAGGTGGCATATTCTGCTCCCCTTCAAAAACAAAATAAATTTCAGCTAACTTTGGGAGCTCAACAAAAAAGCATCAGAGTTTAATGTAAGTGCTGGACTTACCATCATAAAGACTCCCCTGAGCAAAGAGGCTCAGAAGACCTCAGTGAAGTGCAATGTAACCAATATGAGAATAGTGGTGGCATGAGGTCTTGCCTAAGTGTTGGTAGGGACCTTCATGACCATCATTGTCCTAATACAAAGGCCACCAAGGAAACCTGTTGATCATACAAAGCTGGATATATTAAAGTTTCTGAGCAAGGAAGAGCATCACCTTGAAAGTCTCAGTAGTGTCTCAAGAGGAGGAAGTTACAGAAGGATACTTACAGGATTTTGAGGACTGGGATTGGTCATGAGGTGGTTTTAAGGTAGTTAGTAAGTACAGTCTAGGCAGACTGATCACATTTTGTGAAATAGGTGAGTTGCTGAAACAATTTCATTTGATCTTTGGAGCACGAGTCCATATGGAGTTACCATGGTCTCTAATTGTCCATAATCTTATAGGACCATACAGGTCTGAACAAGCTTATGTTATAACAATTTGACTTAAGATAGTTTGTTACATATCATAGTTTGGTACAGTTTACCTGTTATGCAAGTAATCGTACAGTTTTGCAAGTAGATGTGTCTATTTTATTTCTCAGAAGGAAAGAGTCTGTCGGCAAGATAGCCAATTATAAGACTTTTGCAGAAATTCAGATATATTGAATGCCTGAAATTGGGGGATGGGGAGGGTTGATAAGAGAGTGAATAAAAATGTAGTGTCAAGGAGGAGATGGATTCCTGTGTATAAAGCAGCAAAATATTAAAAAAAAAAAAAAGATGGAGTAAGGATTAAGGATTGAAACCTTTGGGAAGATAGTGGACTACAAAAGGAAAAAAATAAAAGGCTAAATGTTTGAAAGCTGGAAATACAGTGGCACCATTGACAATAACAGAAACAGGAAATTGAAATTTAGTATGGGGTAGATAAGAAAGTAACAAGGTATCAAGATAATGGGTTATGTTTTTGTTTTCTTGTTTGTTTGTTTTGGGTTATGTTTTATTTTACTTTATATTGTATTTTTTCTTTTATATTTTAACTACAGTAAGTTTCAGGCATCATTCCAGAGATGACTAGAAGTATAAGAAGCTGGAAAATAAGATTACATTTTTAAAGAGGAATATTGTGAATTTATTCTAGTGTATGCAACCTTATAATCTTCCATTCGATTCTGTATGTTTTCTTTGAAAATACTTAAAATGCACTGGAAATCCCATACCCTCACTTAACTAGCTATTATTTCATTATGTCAATTTTACAGACAAACAACTGGTTCTCCAGTGATCGCTAATTGTTCTATTATTTCTGGAACTGTGTGCAGCAAAATAACAGAGAGGAACATGAATGGCAAAGAAACCACCCTAATAACGGGGAAATCTTATTACTCAGTTGGTGGTCAGTACCCTTTGTGAAAAAAATATTATATAACCATTCAGTTTTCTTTCTGCAGCAACTTGTCTGATTAATGGAGTTTAAAAGCTGCAAGCCTTGGCCTTATAAAATTATAAGTTCAATAACTGTGTATTAATTAAGATCAGAAAATTAATCTGTATTAGTACTGCAATAGCAATTTTCCAAGCTCTCCCAGTGACAAAGGATGAAAGTGGGTTGCAGTGTCACATGGGATCTGATTAAGTTAGATTAGTGCAGTATTTGAAGGGAAGTCTCCCAGGTGACAGTGAATAAGATGATCAAAGTTTTTCTGCAGATATTTTAAGGGGACAGTTGTTTGCAAAGCTACTACTTTTCCAACATAAAGCCAAAGGTCCAGCCACATGGTATCACTAATGAGTCAGAAGGAAGACTAAAGGGGCTTTAGGTCATTGTTTGGCAGAACTGAGATACAAAACCCTGGGTATTGGCCATATTAACAGCCTAAGCATCTGAAATGTGCAGGCTTGCCTTCAACCTCCTAAGATAATATTCCAGATTTTCTCACTTCAAAGATGTACTTTTTTTTCATTTTGTAATTTTCTGAAATCAAAGTATATCTTAAAATTGTGTAAATTAAACTTGCATGTTGTATGTGTCTGTGTGTGTTAGGGACCTCCTACTCTTAAGTATTTTATAATCTAATAAATGTAAATCTGTGTTCACGTTATAAACTGATTCCATCCATACTAGCACCTAGGAGTAACAATATGAGAACAATTGGGGGGAATTAGGTGCTCTTTCAATATCATGTATCATAAAGAAAGGACAGAGAATTGTTTTTATTGTATATTTATCTATGTTAACTGAGTGTTCATTATCTCAGTCCTAACAACTGCCTTTCAAGGTAGTTTTATTACTATATATTATAAATGAGAAAATTATGGCATAATGTGTTTGGGCAACTTGAATTTGAACCTTATCTGAATAAGGTAGACTCTTGCTTGCTACTACGCTACACTGCTTCATTGGAACATCCTAACATAAAGTAAGCTTCTTATAATTTTCTTCATTGACATATAATAGTAGATATTAAATCTCTAAAGGGTGATTCAGTTCAAAGTCATGGAATCATGGGTGTGTGCAGTTAAGTATTACTTGTTTAAGTTTGCTAATAGAGGCAAGATATCTGGCTCCCTTTCCTTCAAATAAGTTTAACTTCTTCGTTACTACTGATCCCACTTCACAAAAGAGATCAAAAGCTTGAAAGAAAAGATAAATGATCATTCTCTTCAGACTTGAGAATATCATGTCACACAGTCTCTTCCTCAAATATTCTCAGTGAAGGACAGATTAGAAAATAATAGTGGGAGGAAAAAAGAAAGTTGTTTTTTTTTTTTAACAACCAACCAGTAGAAAGGCAGCTATCTCCAGAGCACTATTCTGTCAAATTGTAGCCAAAGCTGGTGTGAATTTGGCCTGCTGTTTAGTCACCACTTAAATTTCTGCATGTTTTTTAATTCTGGAGGACTGTTTTCTGATCCTCCTATGCTTTCATTATTTATCAAAGATCCTTTAAGCATATATCTTCTATGGGCCAGATACTGTTATAGGTGCTAGATGTGCTAAACTCTGTTTACTAGATCTATTTTTTCCCCATTAACAATAGGCAATATTATCCTAAGAAAATAATTTGTAGTGGTTTTTTTTTTTTTTTGGCTTTGTAGCTGCTAAATCCTGAAGATGACCTCTTACCAGGAAAGATTCGAGACAGCAATCGTTCAACCCTCTTAGCAACAATTCAGGAACATGGTTACCCCACAATCAACTTGGGAATTGTGGGAGACAAGTAAGTATTGGATTTTATTTTGAAGTTGTTATTGTACAGATATGAATTTTGGGAGTACTAACTAGGCGGGATTGTTGCTAAAGAGAAAGAAATTTAATACCATAATTTTCACTTATTTCATTCTTCAGAAGTCAAAGAATTATGGAGATGTCTATGTCCTTTAGCGATAGACATTTTCCTGGAATGCCTTTTACAATAGGAGAAATATGTTGCTCTGCTTTGGGTGTTATTCCTATTCATACTTTTACTTATGTCAAGAAAGATAGGGAAGACATGGGTGAGAAGAGTAAGAAGGAAATGTCAAAATTAGTACTAACTGATTCTTTGAAGTTTAAGTACAATTATTTTCTAGGACTTTTATATTGATTTTTGTATTCTTATAAAACCTGAGTTTCTCCAGGCTTCACCCACTTGTAAATACAAAAGGAGGCACATTGACTATAATTGCCCATCTCTGAGAGCATATTACCCCATTTACTAAATTAACTCAGCCCTCTGCTAAATTCTCCAAGTATTTCTATAAATTTCCAACTACGTCTCCAGCTCCAGCTGCACATGCAATCAAAAACAAGTCTGCTCTTTCTGAGCATCCCACTTCCATGCAACACTGCTGTTCAGCCATCTTTCACCAGGCACTATTTCCAGTTCACCAGAGGTGTGCCTGCTCTTAGTAACACTCAAACAACAGCCTGCTGGAGACAAAGCTAGGAGACATATCTGAGTGATGGATGCCCTGATGTATCTGTCACCCATAATTGCCCCTTTCTGTCTTATCACCACCTTGTCACTGAGCAAAGCTCATTATGCCTGGATCCTCCTTCCCTTAAGATGAGTGCTTTCCCAGGGCTCAAATATACTCTTGAAAATGCTCTGTCCTACCATTTCACAAGGTATGCTGGGACTCCTATAAACCCCAGTTTAGGCTCAAACTGGACACAATGTAGTCCAAACCTGGAGCACAGCGTCTTGCTAGTAACCTGAAAGGCAGTAGTTATAATGTTAATCTCACCTTTTAAACTTCTCTTCTTTCCTCCTGATTTTTTTCTTTCTCTGTGGACACTGGAGTAGAGTCTGTGACACATATTTTCAAACATCATTTTATTTTTTTAATTCACCATTTGTATTTACCTGAAAGTTTAGTTCTAGAGAAGTCCATAGGTAAGTAACCAGCCAACTTAGAACCCATGCTGGTGAAGCCAGTGCTGCAGGTTACCTAGTATCACCCTGACCCAGTCTCCGTAGCCCTGGGAAGGGATAGAAAGAACCCAGTGAAAAAAAGCAGGGAGGGTTGAATTTGGACCTGACTGGTAACCCATCCTTTCATATATATAAACTTCCAAGCATCTAAAAATTATCCTGATGCAGATACACCTTTAAAGAAGGCAAAAAGTAATTTCTGAGAGGAGGTAGGATGAATCCAAGAGTTCCAACAGCACAGAACAGACCTGAAACTCTAGGGAACAAACACGCCAGATTTAGAATTTGTTTCCCAGCCACTGCTGACTTTGGCCCTGCCTCCAAGTGCATTAATGAGCTCTAAGAACTATTATAAGGTAAAAGGTGCTTTTTGTTTGTGTGTATCATTTTTACCTTATGCTGTCTTGACTATAATTCTGTTCATTCTCTCCTCCTAATGTTGTACTTTTGTATTAAAATAAAAAGCTAACTTGATATATACTATATATGCTGCCATTACCTTACTACAAAGGCCAAAACACCATTGAAAGGTTCCTATGTTGATATGCTAATATTTGATTTTCTAGGACCAGCTGTTGATTCGTTGTAGACATTTCCTAATAATTAATGTTGCTATTACATGTAACTTCAAAATGTCCCTTGAAACAACAGCATATAAAGAACAACAAAACTTATAAGCAAGATATAGGCAATTTTGAGAATATGTACATCTTTAGTATATTCTTTTCTTGGATTTAATACCTTACATAAAACTGAGAACAATTTTTTTTTAAATACAATTGATGCAAATCTAAACTTTCTCAGCCTTAGAGTGCTGTATTGAAGAGGCCCAGAGTAAATGGTTTAAAATGCAGAGGTGGAATGTGGGAGGAAAGAATTTATAACTGTTCAGATGGAAATCTGTGCTGGGAATTTAGCAAAGGAAACAACGCACATTTAATCTGCAGCCTGTTGATATTCTGTGAAGGTTGTCTCCCTCTTCATCCTTCTCTTTCCTATATAGCCGTTTGCTAGTGAAAGCTAATGTTGTTATACAGAAGCCTCTATGTGAAGCTCTCCAGGGAAACAAGCAGGGTCACGGGAGAAACTACCCTATGTTTAAAGCAGGGAGAGAAATAGCTCAAGAATGTCAGCAAGCACAGAACCCTTACTCAGCTATGCCAGATAAGAGTAGGGAGTAAGAGTGCTATTCTTGTTATTTTTAAAAGGTTTCAGTCTGGGTTTAAATTCTGTATGATTCTACTTCTTAGCTCTTATTCTTATCACCTACCATGACTTTAACAATAAATGTTAAAATTGAAGGGTAAGACTCTATAACTTATTTGGATTGACCTGGATGAATTTTGCCTTTGTTTCTTGTACATTTCATTTAAAAAGAGGGTACAGTGGAGCTTATGGGAGGGGTGCTTCAAATACGTGAGCATTAACTACATTTTTAAAACATTCATTTTTAACTATTATGTGAATATTAAAACACATTCCTTAGACATATTTTCTCTCATTGTGTGGAACACAATACCATTGTGGTTCCTAGCGTTTTTCTCTAAAAAGACAAATTTTTTACAATGTAAAAAAAATTCTATTGAGGTATAATTTACAATGTTATATTAGTTTCAGGTGTACAACATAGTGATTCAGAATTTTTATAGATTATACATCATTTAAAGTTATAAAATGTTGGCTGTATTCCTGTGCTATACAATACATCCTTGTAGCTTATTTATTTTATACATAGTAGTTTGTACCTCTTAATCCTCTACTCCTTAATCCCTCTTCTCTTCCCTCTCCCCACCGGTAAACACTAGGTTTTTTTTCGATATATGTGGGTCTGTTTCTGTTTTGTTATACTCACTAGTTTGTTTTATTTTTTAGATTCCACATATAAGTGATATCATACAGTATTTGTTTTTCTCTATCTGACTTATTTCACTAAGCATGATACACTCCAGGTCCATTCATGTTGTTGCAAATGGCAAAAGTTTTTTCTTTTTCATGGCTGAGTAGTATTCCATTGTATATACCACATCTTCTTTATTCATTCATCTGTTGATGGACTTTTAGGTTACTTCCATATCTTGGCTGTTATAAATAATGCTGCTGTGAACACTGGGGTACATGTATCTTTTCAAATTAGTGTTTTGGGATATATACCCAGGAATGGAGTGGCTGGGTCATATGGTAGTTCAGTTTTTAGTTTTTTGAGAAGCCTCCATACTGTTTTCCACAGTGGCTGTACCAATTCACATTCCCACCAACAGCATAGAAGGGTTCCCTTTTCTCCACATTCTCACCAACATTTGTTACTTGTGGTCTTTTTGATAAAAGCCATTGTGGCAAGTGTGAAGTGATATCTCATTGTGGGTTTGATTTGCATTTATCAATGATTAGCAGTGTTGAGCATCTTTTCATGTGCCTATTGGCCTTGTGTATGAAAAAGACTAGCTTTTAAACCCAGAGATGTTCATTGAACTTGCCCAGCAATATACAAGTTAGTGGCAGAGGTGGAAATGGAATCTAAGTTTCTTGAAAGTAACAATCCACAATTCTCATTATGAAGAGAAGATAATATCATTATGAAGATATTTCATTTTAGCTAGAACAGGAAGGATAAATAGGATTTGTGTATTTAGAAAAAGAGAGTATGTTAACCAAGTAGGAAACGGAATGAACAAAAATAGAGAAGTAGAAAGAATAGTTTACTCAGGTCAGGCCAGACTGTTTAGAGTAGGAGGTTCAGGTAAAAGGATAATATGTGTAAATTTGGTAGAAATTTGAAGCCAGATTTTGAAAGGTTTTGTAATCCAGGCAGCACTACCCAATTTGGTTAAATTTGCAGCTTTTTTAAAAAGCAGAATTAACATAGTAAACCATATTTTGGAAAGATAATTTGCCGAAGTTGTATCACATGAGCTAAAGTTGGAGACCTACTAGAAATAAGAACAACAATACAGTTTGTTTATTCATTGTTCAGTTAGTCAGGAAGTATTAATTGTGTACCTATTTGAATCACCTGGAGATCTTATTAAACATGCTGATTGTGATTCAGCAAATCTGGAGTGGGCCAAGATTTTGCATTTCTAACAAGTTCCCAAGAATACCAAGCCACTGGTTCATGGATCACAGGAAGTAACAAGGGTGTGGTAAACTTAATCATGATTCTACTATGAACTTTTAACCAAAGGCTCTTGAAGATTCAAAACTGAAATAGATATAGATCTTGTCCTTAAAATTACATGTACTGTAAATGCACTATAAACTACAGCCTAGTAATAAAGATGTTTTAGAAAGTTCCAGAGCTTATGCTCAAATTTGGAAGTAGAATTTTTAAAAAAGAGATTAAATCGAAAGACATTTTGAAGGCTATTACATAGAACAGAAGGGTGTCAGTGTTGATTCATCTTCATCTGGATTGCAAAGCCTCATCAAAATGGTATGTGTCTGTAAACACAAATAAAATGCCTGCATAACCCAGCTATTAGGTCTCTCTACCACAATTTTACATTCCTCTCCAGCAGTACACCATTTCAACTTCTTCGTTCTCCATTTGTAGTTTATTCTTTCTTGTTTTGGCAGCTTCTCTTCCTATGCTCATTCCCAAATGGAAGTGTCACCATGGCTCACCCTTGACCTTTTTTCCTTCGAATTCTGTATGCTATTGACTCCCAGATCTTATCTCTGTCTTGAGCTCCATGCCTAGATCCACCTGCTTACTAGGTATATTTTCTTTAAGTTCAATAGGCAGAGCAAATTCAACATGTAAAATTAAATTCATTGGGCTTCCCTGGTGGCACAGTGGTTGAGAGTCTGCCTGCCGATACAGGGGACACGGGTTCGTGCCCCGGTCCAAGAAGATCCCACACGCCGCGGAGCGGCTGGGCACGTGAGCCATGGCTGCTGAGCCTGCGCGTCCGGAGCCTGTGCTCTGCAACGGGAGAGGCCACAATAGTGAGAGGCCTGCGTACCGAAAAATAAAATAAAAAATAAAAATAAATAAATTCATTTTCCTTCCTTTCCTTTCTCACTGCACCTCCCACTTCCATCTTACTGCATTTCTTTGAGTTCTTCTAGCTCAGTGACTGTGCCCACCAGCCACCCAGTCACCCGAGCCATAAGAAACCTGAATGGAAAGCTTCCGTCTCTCACTCAGCCCTATATTTAAATCCCATACAGTTTCCCTCATCAGTACTTCTGTACATTCCTATCTCTTCATTTCTACCATCCTGGCTTAGTTTGGGGCTCCGTTTACTTTTTGTCTAGGCACATGAGGCTATCCTCTTAACTGGTCTCCCTGCGTCAAGCCTTGTTTTCCTCTAACTCACCCTCTATTCTGCTACAAATATGATCTTTCCAAGGTGCCAATTATATACTTGTGGCAGAATTGGGGTTTTATTATATGTGGGTAAGTATACTCTAATAATCCAACAAACTTTTATGAAGTGTTATGCTATATCAGATGTTGTCTCAGTCTTTGGTACTACAGAAATGAGTAAGATAGTTATTAGTAAGAACTACAAAAAAGTTTTCAATTCTATTTCACTCCTGTCTTTCCTCCCCACCCAATCCACATCCATTTTCTCCAGCCTCCTCACTCCAAACATGCCAGTCTTTTCCTGGAAAGAGATACTAATCTTTACTTACTACCTACTATATATATAGTACTATACTACATTCTTTCACTTACTTATCTTATTTAGGCCTCATGAAACAACCAATCCAGATAAGTGTCTTTTATCCTCATTTTGTAGATAATAATATGAAGCTAAAAAAAATTAAATAAGCTGTTCAGAGTCATACAACTAGTAAAAGACAGAATGAGGAGTCCAACCTAGGCCTGTCAAACTCCAGGGTCTTTCTCCTTTTGCTGTACCATGCTGCCCTCTTAACTGGGCTTAGCACCCACAATTTATTAATATTAAGGTTAATAAACTAAATATTCTATATCCATTTTAATAGATAAAACCCCTAAGTAAATAGTAACTATCAATATTTCAAAAGCCAGAGAGGAAAATTTAGTTTAAATTTTGAATTAAATATTGACTGTAGGTATGAATGAATTATAAGGACTTGAGTTGCAAAATTCTAGATCTTTAGGTGATATAGAAGTGGGAGAAAAAGGCAAGAGGATTTATTACAGTAGCTCAAGTTTACTTTCTGGACCCCTAAATAAAGCTTCTTATTCACTGTAAAATAGACACCTCTCCCTTCCATAAAGAGAAAATCCCCTTCCTTTTATAATTTCTTATTTTATCTTTCCTCCCACAACTACTAGAGCCACTTTTGCAGCATTTATTACCTCTGGGTAATTTGTTATAACAAGTTCGTAGTATCTTCCAGGGGGTGGGAAGGAGTGGAGAGAGGAGAATGGGAAAGAGGAGAAGAGAGCGTGCATGCAATGTAAATAATGGTAATTTGGTATTCAGATCTACATTAATTCAATTTATAAATGACTGAGATTCACAAGTGGCTACCCTATTCTAACCTTTCCCCTACTCACCATCTAAGCTCCTCTGTCAGTACTTTCAAGAGAAGGGAAGCTTTTTGAGAAGTGAAAGGGGAAAAGCCATGAACAGCAAGAAACTTTAAAAGAACAATTAATCTCCTTATTCCCTGACTCTCAAGACCCAGTCCGTTTAGGAGAGGTGTTTTATTAAGCCCAAATATCCTCCACATTGGCTAAATGTGTTTGTTCTGTTCACTTTGCTGTACTTCTTGATAATCTAATATTTAGAGGTGCATTTGTGTTTAAAAGTATTCTACCTGAGAGTGAGTTGTTCACATATTAATATTTAATAGTTCAAATCAGACATGCAACATCTGGGTAAATCTGCTGTCCTAAATAAACAGGAACTAATCACTTAGAACTTAGAGTTCTTTGACTCACAGGGCAAATCCTGAACAGGACCACATCAGAACCTTAGCATAGCAAGATACTGTAGGCATGGCAAGAAGTACCTTTGACAGCAGGAAAGGACTCTAGAAAGGTAGATAGGAAGATAACTTAAACAAATGCTTTCCATTTCAACATTCTTTCTTCAGTCTTCCACCTTGTTTCCAAAATTCAGGTTAATACTAAAGCATAATTCAGCAACATATTAGTAACATTATGAGCTAAATGAAGATTTGTTTTTAACTACCCTGGAGTCTTGCCCACCATCTGTAATATTATTTTTAAAGGAATGTGTTCCAGGTTCCAAACAGCCAATTTCTCATATAGACTCTGGGAACATAATCTGTGAGTTAGGAACTACCTGTGCGAAAAAAGACTCTCCTGAAGCAGTCAGCTTACTACTGACTGTATACTGTCTTTCAGTGCTGTTTAAGGAGTTGTATTGGGTTGGCAAAAAAGTGCCTTCAGTTTTTAAGTAAAAATAAAAGACACATTTTTCACTTTCACCAAGAACTTTATCAAGCAACATATTCACCCTTTTGTTCGACTACCTTTGCCATTTTTCAGGCAACTTTGTAATTCCATCTTCCCAAAACTTACCCTTTTGAGCAAAGAACTGTTCCAGGTGCCTTTTACAGTCTTCCAGGGAATTGAAATTTTTTCCATTAAGAGAATTTTTGAATAAATGGAAATCCAAAGGTGCAATGTCTGGTAAATACAGCGGATGAATCAGAACTTCCCAGCCAAGCTCTAACAGTTTTATCCTGGTCATCAAAGAAGCATGCGATCTTGAGTTATACTGATGGAAGATTATGCATTTTCTGTTGACTAATTCCAGACGCTTTTCGTTGAGTGCTGCTTCCAGTTGGTCTAACTGGGAGCAGTACTTGTTGGAATTAATCATTTGGTTTTCCAGAAGGAGCTCATAATAGAGGACTCCCTTCCAGTCCCACCATATATAAAGCATCATCTTCTTTGGGTGAAGACCGGCTTCTGGTGTGGTTGGTGGTGGTTCATTTCGCTTGCCCCACGGTCTCTTCCATTCCACATTGTCGTACAGTATCCGCTTTTCATCGCCTGTCACAATTTGTTTTAAAAACAGACCGTTTTCATTACGTTTAAGTAGAGAATCGCATGCAGAAGTATGGTCAAGAAGGTTTTCTTCACTTTATATGGAACCCAAACATCAAAGCGATTAACATAACTAAGCTGGTGCAAATGATTTTCAGCGCTTGATTTGGATATTTTGAGTATGTCAGCTACCTCCCATGTGGTATGACGTTGATTGTTCTCAATTCATGTCTCCATTCTCGATTTGATCACTATCAACTTCAACTGATCTACCCAACCGTGAAGCATCGTCCAGCGAGAAATCTCCAGCACGAACCTTCGCAAACCACTTTTGACATGTTGGATCAGTCACAGTACTGCACAAATCTTTTTTTGCGTTTCAGTTGCGTTTTTACCTTTCGTGAAATAATAAAGCATAATATGCCGAAAATGTTGCTTTTTCTCCTCCATCTTCAATATTAAAATGGCTACAGGGCTTCCCTGGTGGTGCAGTGGTTGGGAGTCCGCCTGCCGATGCAGGGGACGCGGGTTCGTGCCCCAGTCTGGGAGGATCCCACGAGCCGCGGAGCGGCTGGGCCCGTGAGCCATGGCCGCTGAGCCTGCGCGTCCGGAGCCTGTGCTCCGCAGCGGGAGAGGCCACAGCGGTGAGAGGCCCGCGTACCGCAAAAAAAAAAAAAAAAAAAAAAAAGACTACACAAAAATTCACAAATTTTGATAAGTCTTTTTTTAAATGCACACTGATATGACAGCTGTCACATACAATCAAACAAAATTGTTTAGAATGAAGGTAAAGGCAACTAAGTGCTGCTAGAGCCATCATACAGAAAAAAACGATCGAACCTTTTGGCCAACCCAATAATTAGTAGTAGGACGGTGAAACATTTTAAAATGGGTGTAACATGATCACCTTCTCTTCCTGGTCCAGTTCTATTATGAACTTCTTAGGCCATTGTTCTAGATATTCTAGGTATACGTTTTCTTTTTTCTTCTTTTTTATTTATTTTCTTGTTTATTTACTATTTTTTTTTATTGAAGCATAGTTGATTTACAATATTATACAAGTTTTAGGTGTACAACATAGTGATTCAAAAATTTTATAGATTATATTCCATAGATAGTTATTATAAAATGTTGGCTATATTCCCTGTGCTATACAATACATACTTGTAGCTTGTCTATTTTGTACATAGTAGTTTGTACCTCTTAATCCTCTACCCCTATCTTGTCCCTCCTCCTTTCCCTCTCCACACTGGTAAACACTAGTTTGTTCTCTGTATCTGTGAGTCTGTTTCTGTTTTGTTATATTCACTAGTTTGTTGTATTTTTTAGATTCCACATATAAGCAATAACATTCAGTATTTGTCTCTCTCTGTCTGACTTATATTATTAAGCATAATACCCTCCAGGTCCAGCCATATTATTGCAAATGGCAAACTTCCATTCTTCTTTATGGCTGAGTAGTATTCCATAGTCTATATACACTACATCTTCTTTATCCATTCACCTGTTGATGGACATTTAGGTTGCTTCCAAACTTGGCCATTGTAAAGAATGCTGTTATGAACATTGGAGTGCATGTATCTTTTCAAATTAATGTTTTCATTTTCTTTGGATATATACCCAGGAGTGGAATGCTGGGTCATATGGTAGCTCTATTTTTATTTTTTTTGAGGCATCTCTGTACTGTTTTCCACAGTGGCTGCACCAATTTACATTCCCACCAACAGTGTACAAGGGTTCCCTTTTCTCCACATCCATGCCAACATTTGTTACCTGTGGTCTTTTTGATGATAGCCATTGTGACAAGTGCAAAATGATATCTCATTGTGGTTTCAATTTGCATTTCTCTGATGATTAGCGATGTTGAGCATCTTTTCTTCTGCCTCTTGGCCATCATATATCTTCATTGGAAAAATGTCTATTAAGTTCTTATGCCCATCTTTTAATCAGGGTGTTTGGGGTTTTTTTTAATATTGAGTTGTATGAGCTGTTTATATATTTTGGATATTGATCCCTTATTGGTCATATCATTTGCAAATATTTTTTCTCATTCCGTAGGTTCTTTTTTCATTTTGCCAATGGCTTCCTTTGCTGTGCAAAAACTTTTGAGTTTAATTAGGTCCCATTTATTTATTTTTGCTTTTGTTTCCTTTGCCTTAGGAGACAGCTCCAAAAAATTATTGCTACAATTTATGTCAAAGAGTGTTCTGGGTTTTCTTCTAGAAGTTTTATGGTTTCTGGTCTGACATTTAGGTCTTTAATCCATTTTTAGTTTATTTTTGTATATAGTATGAGAAAGTGTTCTACTTTAATTCTTTTACATATGGCTGTCCAGGTTTCCCAGCACCACTTATTGAAGAGACTGTCTTTTCTCCACTGTACATTCTTGCCTTCTTTGTCATAGATTAATTGACTACCACAGGGGCATGGGTTTATTTCTGGGCTTTCTATTATATTCCATTAATCTATATTTCTGTTTTTGTGCCAGTACCATACTGTTTTGATTACTGTAGCTTTGTAGTATAGGCTGAAGTCAGGGAGTCTGATTCCCCCAGCTCTGTTTTTCTTTCTCAAGATTGCTTTGGCTATTCAAGGTCTTTTGTGTTTCCATACAAATTTTAAAAATTTTTGTTCGAGTTCTGTGAAAAATGCCATTGGTATTTTTTAAGGATTACATTGAGTCTGTAGATTGCCTTGTGTTGTGTGGTTGTTTTAGTTCTTCCAGTCCATGAACACGGTGTATCTTTCCATCTGTTTGTGTGGTCTTCAATTTCTTTCATCAGTGTCTTATAGTTTTCTAAGTACAGATGTTTTACCTCCTTATGTGGGTTTATTCCTGGGTATTTTATTCCTTTTATTGTGATTATAAATGGGGTTGTTTCCTTAATTTCTTTTTCTGATCTTTTGTTGGTAGTGTATAGAAATGCAACAGATTTCTGTATATTAATTTTGTATCCTGCACCTTTACTGAATTCAGTGATGAGCTCTAGTAGTTTTCCAGTGGCGTCTTTAGGGTGTTCTAATGTATAGTATTATGTCATCTGCAACAGTGACAGTTTTACTTCTTCCCTTCCAATTCGGATTCCTTTTATTATTTTTCTTGTCTGATTGCTGTGTCTACAACTTCCAATACTATGGTGAAGAAAAGTGGTGAGAGTGCGCATCTTTGTCTTGTCCCTGATCTTAGAAGAAATGCTTTCAGCTTTTCACCATTGAATATAATGTTAGCTCTGGGCTTATCATATATGGCCTTATTATGTTGGGGTATGTACCCTCTATACCCACTTTATTGAGAGTTTTTATCATACATAAATGTTGAATTTTGTCAAAAGCTTTTTCTGCACCTGTTGAGATGATCATATAGTTTTTATTCTTCAATTTGCTAATGTGGTGTATCACACTGATTGATTTGCAGATATCAAGCCAGCCTTGCATTCCTGGGATAAATCTCACTTGATCATGGTGTGTGATCCTTTTAATGTACTGTTGGATTTGGTTTGCTAATATTTTGTCCAGGATTTTTGCATCTACATTCATCAGTGATATTGGTCTGTAATTTTTTTGTGTGTGTGATACCTTTGTCTGTATTGGTATCGGGGTGATGCTGACCTCATAGAATGAGTTTAGAGGCATCCTTCCTCTGCAATTTTTTGGAATAGTTTGAGGAGGATAGATGTTAATTTTTCTCTAAATGTTTGGTAGAATTCACCTGTGAAGCCATCCGGTCCTGGACTTTCGTTTGTTGGAAGTTATTTGGTTACTAATTCAGTTTCATTACTGGCAATTGGTCTGTTCATGTTTTCTAATTCTTCCTGGTTCAGTCTTGGGAGATTGTACATTTCTAGGAATTTGTCCATTTCTTGCAGGTTGTCCATTTTATTGGTACATAGTAGTTTTTATAATCTCTTATGATCCTTTGTATTTCTGTGGTATCGGTCATAACTTTGCCTTTTTCATTTCTGATTTTATTGATTTGGGTCCTCTCTCTTTTTTCCTGATGAGTTGGCTAAAGTTTTACCCAATTTGCTTATCTTTTCAAAGAACCAGCTCTTAGTTTCATTGATCTTTCCTATTGTTTTTTCAGTCTCTATATCTTTTATTTCTGCTCTGATGTTTATGATTTCTTTCCTTCAACTAACTTAGGTTTTTGTTTGTTCTTTTTCTACTTCTTTCAGGTGTAAGATTAGGTTGTTTATCTTAGATTTTTCTTGTTTCCTGGGGTAAGCTTGTATTGCTATAAACTTCCCTCTTAGAATTGCTTTTACTGAGTTCCATAGATTTTGGATCATTGTGTTTTCGTTTTCATTTGTCTCCGGGTATTTTTATTTCTTTCATTTTTTCAGTAATCCATTGGTTGTTTAATAGCATATTGCTTAGCCTCCATGTGTTTGTGTCTTTTGCAGTTTTATTTTTTCTTGTATTTGATTTCTAGTCTCATAGTATTATGGTCAGAAAAGATGTTTGATATTATTTCAATTTTCTTAAGTTTACCGAGGCTTGTTTTGTGGCCTAGCATGTCATCTGTCCTGGAGAATGTCCCATGTGCACTTGAAAAGAATTTGTATTCTCCTACTTTTGGATGAAATGTTCTCTATATATCCATTAACTCCATTTGATCTAATATATCATTTAAGTCCAATGTTTTCTTATTGATTTTCTATCTGGATGATATTTCCATTAATGTGAGTGGTTTGTTAATGTCCCCTACTGTTACTGTGTTACTGTAAGTTTCTTCCTTTATGTTTGTTAATATTTGCTGTATGTATTTTGGTGCTCCTACGTTGGGTGCATATATATTTACAATTGCTATATCTTCCTGTATTGATCCCTTTATCATTATGTAACATCCTTCTTTTTCTCTTGTACAATCTTCGTTTCAACATCTATTTTGTCTGGTATAAGTATTGCTACCCCAGCTTTTCTTTTGATTTCCATTTGCATGGAGTACCTTTTTTTCATCCCCTCATGTTCAGTCTGTGTGTGTCTTTAGATCTGAAACAAGTCTCTTGTAGGCAACATATATATAAGTCTTGTTTTTGTATTCATTAAGCCATTCCGTGTCTTTTGATTGGAGCATTTGGTCCATTTACACTTAAAGTCATTATGGATAGGTATGTATTTATTGCCATTTTGTTATTTGCTTGGGGGTTGTTTTTGTAGTTCTTTTTTGTTCCATTCTTCTTTTGTTCTCTTCCCTTGTGGTGTGATGGCTATCTTTATTGTTATGTTTGGATTCCTTTCCTTTTTCTGTGTGTGTATCTATTATAGATTTTTGGTTTGTGGTTACCATGAGGTTTATATATATAGCAATTTACATATATATATGTATACGTGATTATTTTAAGTTACTGATCTCGTAAGTTCAAAAACATTTTAACAACCCTGCATTTTTACTCACCTTCCCTCAAAATTACTATTTTTAACATCATATTTTATGTCTGTTTGTTTTGTGAATCCCTTAACTGCTTATCATGGATATAAATGATTTTGCTACTTTCATCTTTTAACCTCCTTACTTGCTTTGTATGTGGTTGACTTTTACTGTATATTTGCCTTTATGATGATCGTTTTCCTTTCATAATTTTCATGTTTCTAATTGTGGCCTTTTCTTTTTCACTTAGAGAATTCCCTTTAACATTCATTGTGAAGCTGCTTTGGTGGTGCTGAACTCTTTATGTTTTCCTTGTCTGTGAAACTTTTGATCTCTTCATCAAATTTGAATGAGAGTCCTGCCAGGTAGAGTATTCTTTGTTGTAGGTTTTCCCCTTTCATCACTTTAAATATATTGTGCCACTCCCTCTGGCCTGCAGAGTTTCTGCTGAAAAGTCAGCTGATAGCCTTAGGAGAGTTCCTGTGTATGTTATTCATTGCTTTTCCCTTGCTGCTTTTAATATTCTCTCTTTATCTTTAATTTTGCTATTTTAATTACTAGTGTGTCTTGGTGTGGTCCTCTTTGGGTTGATCCTGTTTGGGACTCTCCATGCTTCCTGGGCCTGGTTGTCTGTGTCCTTTCCCAGGTTAGGGAAATTTTCAGCTGTTACGTCTTCAAATATGTTCTTTGCCACTTTCTCTCTCCTCTTCTCCTCTGGGACCCCTATAATGAAAATGTTAATACATTTGATGTTATCCCAGAGGTCTCTTAAATTGTCCTCATTTTTTAAATTCTTTTTTCTTCAGCTTTAGTGACTTCCACTAGTCTGTCTTCCAGCTCACTGATCTGTTCCTCTGTATCACCTAGTCTACTGTTGATTCCTTCTAGTGTATTTTTCATTTCAGTTATCATGTTCTTCATCTCTGGTTCTTCTTTATATTTTCTAAGTCATTGTCAAAAAATTCTAACTTCTCACTCTGTTCATCCATTCTTCTCCCTAGTTCTTTGATTATCTTTACGATCATTACCTTGAACGCTTTCTGGGGTGCATTGCCTATCTCCATGTCACTGAGTTCTCCTTCTGGGGTTTTATCTTGTTCCTTCATTTGGAACATGTTTCTCTATCACCTCATTTTGCCTAACTTGCTGTTTTTTATTTCTATGTGTCTGGTAGGTTGGTTACATTTTCTGATCTTGAAGAAGTAGCCTTTTGTAGAAGACTTCCTATGTATCCCAGCAGTGCACCCTCCTCTGGTCACCAGAGCTATGTGCTATAGGGGTGTCCCCTATGTGGGCTATGTAGGTCCTTCTGTTTCAGCAGGCTGACTACTCTGGGCAATCTGGTAGGTGTGACTGGCCCCCAGTTTTGTTGGTTACCAGGCGCTGCCTTGTACAGAGCTGCCAGCTACTGGTTGGTGGGGCTGGGTCACAAGACAGCTAGCTGCAGAATCCCAGGGTGTCCAGGGCTATTGCTGGCTCACTGGTGGGTGAAGTCGGAGTCCAGGACATCCTGGGGCTGGTACCCACCTACCAGTGGGTGAAGCCAAGTCTTGGAGCTAGTGCTGGCCCATTGGCAGGGTTTGGCTGCAGGGCCCGGTGGTCCCAGAGCTGGTGTCAGACCACTGGTCATTGGGGCATTCCTGACACAGCTGGCTATGGAGTCCAGGATGTCCCAAAGCTTGTGTTGGCTTGCTGTTGGGCAGTGTAGGGGCCCAGCCAGTCCCAGGGCAGGTAGTGACCTGCTGGTGGGTGGTCTGGGTCCTGCCACAGTGGGCTGTGGAGCTGCAGTTGTCCCAGGCCTAGCATTCTCGTCCAAGGTTCCTGCTATTGCGTGAGACTGCTCCCAAGGCTAAAACAGGCACACTGGTAGGTGGGATCAGGACCCAGGGGATTCTGAGGCTGGTGCCTGCCCACTACTAGGTGGAACTGTGTCCCAGTATCTCTGACTGCAGAGTCTTGGGGGTCTCAGGTCTAGTGCCTATGCAGTGGTGTGTGGGGACAGGTCCTGTGCCCTCAGTTGGGCAGGGCCATGTCCAGGGGTGGCTGTGGGCTCAGGGGATCTTAAGGCAGCCTGTATGCTGGTGAGTGGAGCTGTGTCCTGGCTCAGTTAGTTGCTTGACCCAAGGCATCGCAGTACCAGTGCCTACAAGCTTGATGGGCAGAGGTGCGGCTGGGTATTGAGACTAATAAGCTAGAGGGAGGATTCCAAAATGGCATTTGCCAGCACCAGTGTCCACGTAGCAGAACAAGCTCTCAAAAATGGCTGTCGCCAATGTCTGTTTCCCCAGGGTGATCTCCAGTTGTCTCCTGCCTCTCCAGGAGACTCTCCAAGATCAGCAGGTAGGTCTGACCCAGGCTCCTTTCAAATTACTGCTTCTTCCCTGGGTCCCAGAGCATGTGAGATTTTGTGTGCCCTTTAAGAGTTTAGTCTCTATTTCCCACAATCCTCTGGGACTCCTGAAAGCAAGCCCCGCTGACCAACAGAGCCAAATGTTTTGGGGGCTCGTCTTCCTGGTACAGGACCCCCAGGCTAGGGAGCTTGATGTGGGACTCAGACCCCTTGCTTCTTAGGGAGCACCTCTGCAATTTTAATTATTCTCCCATTTGTATGTCACCCACCTGGGGGTTTGGGTCTTGACTATACTATGACTTCACCCCTCCTACCCATCTTGTTGTGCTTCCTTCTTTATGTCTTTAGTTATAGTATCTTTTCTGGTAGGTTCTGGTCTTTTTCATTGATAGTTGTTCTGTAAATAATTCTAAAATTTTTGTGCCTGAGAGGAGGTGAGTCCTGGATCCTTCTACTGTGCCATCTTGGGAACGCCCCCTGCCCAGCTATACATTTTTAATGTAACTTTTTTTTTTTTTTTTTTTTTGACCTAGCCTCATGGCATGCGGGATCTTAGTTCCCCGACCAGGGATCAAACCCTCACCCACTAGAGTGGAAGCGTGGAGTCTCAACCACTGGACTGTGAGGGAAGTCCCTAATGTGACTTTTTAATCTTAGAACAAGTAAACATTCATTGAAGAAAATTTAGAAAATATAGATTTTTTTTAAAGCAAAGGAAATTAACACATCATCCTGTTACCCAACATTACTCTTCTTCTATTCTTTAATTCTGTGCATGTATACAGTTTATGTGTATGTGAATGTGTATTAAAAAACAAAGAAATTATACTTATTTTTGCCTTCCATTTTCCTTCCCTCCATTTTTATACTCAGTATACCATAAACATCTGTCCATATCATTACATAGTACTCCGCTATGTCATTTTAATGCCTACATATTATTCTCTAGTAAAAAGTATAATTTGACTGATTTATACAATCGCTTGTTGTCAGACATTAGATTGTTCCTAATCTTTCTCAATTGTGAGTAATTGATGAAGACCTTTATAACTAAATCTTGGCATACACCCACAATTATTTGAGAGTGTTTTTAAATTTTTTATTTTATTAGCTTTACGACCATTTGTTGAGTGTCTGCCGTATGCAAAGCTATATTGATACCAGGGGTAAAATGATAAATAAAACAACTGCTATCCTCAACTGCTTGCTGGTAGGCATGTGAAACAAGTTGTTCATGGCTTTATCCTTAGCATTTAGAACGTTGCCAGCACATAGTAGCTACTCAATAAATGCCAGGAAGTAACAGGAAAGGAAAGAGGGGGGCACTGAATATGGTCTGAATATGAAACTAGTCAAACCTAGTGATTTCAAACTGGCACAAATTAGTTTGTGTTTACAGGGGTAAACTATAATACTTCTAAGCTACATCCTATTTCTACTTTGAATATGGAACAGTAGATATCCTAGTTTTCTTTTCCCCATGGCTGGTTCAATAACCTGTTAGCTTCCTTTTGTTCTCCTAGGCAGCATGAAATACTGTTTCCCTACTGTGGTGGAAGTCTAAGACAAATGAGGATGTTTGCATACGTACATAAGTACAGAGTATTATATGTGCCATGACAATTGTGGCCAGACTTGGTTAAGATATTGGTCATTTAGCACATATGTGCTTCTCTGTTTTTACATTTTTTCTCTTTTCCCTCAGTGTCCTGATGTGGCCTAAACAGGGTGGGAAAAGGATTTGTTCATATTGAGCCAGTGTTGTTTTCTTTCCCAACATGTAAGCTCCATGAAATCCAGGACAAGGTATGTCTTGGTAACCCT
This sequence comes from Grampus griseus, assembly GCF_964374135.1. Taxonomy (NCBI): domain Eukaryota; kingdom Metazoa; phylum Chordata; class Mammalia; order Artiodactyla; family Delphinidae; genus Grampus; species Grampus griseus. The sequence goes on along the minus strand of NC_139018.1, from coordinate 34,761,793 downwards.
ATGTCTATAGCACTTAGTAGGAGTACCTCTTCTAGATTAGACAACTCTGCTATCTTTTCCTATACCATCCTCCTTTTCCATGGAACCTAGAAACTTCCAACTGTGCAACTGTCCAGACCCTGTTACAGGGTCCCTTCAAAGTGAGTACAAAAACCTTAGCCATAGGAGCAGACCAGAAAATATGGCACTGACAACAAAATTATATTGGTAACTGAGGTACCTCAGAAAAAAATGCATGATATAAAGCTTTGCACCTAGGATGATTCATTTTATATTTCTGAAGAATGTGGGGCAGGACGGGGGAACAGAATTCCAAATGAATTTAGGAAGCTTCTAACTTTAAAAGTTGGGGAGCTGCTCCCACTGGCTTACATGATCTTACACATTAACATCTTTTTTTTTTTTCCCAAAAAATAATTTTTATTGTCACTCTCATTCACTTCACACACAGTTAATTCTTCCAAGCCATCTTTCACAAAAGGTAAAATGTTTTTCCAGAGTAACATATATGCATTCTGGCACCCGAAAATTTAAGTACAAAATGACTCATTATATTGTGAGGAGCAGGATGGTGATGATTTTAAAGAATCTGTCCAGTTCATGAATATAAACCAATTAACATATCGAGTTCAATGCTTAAAACTACATCTCTGAGGGGTGTTGTCATGTGCAGTAGCAAAGGGAACAGAGTGAGGGACTCAGTTCTCAGTGGGTACATCTCTTCATGCTCCAAAAAGTACTAGATGGTCACAGCAGGTATTAAAAGAAAAAAAAAAAACTACTATAATAAAACATGTCATGCATTCTATCAGGCCAAAAGAAGTAGAGTAACAGAGTGAAAACAAGGTAGATTTGGGGGATTTAATCATTCAATAGATATTAACATCCAAACATTACACATTAACTTCTTAAATATACCAAGCAGTAATTATGATTCAAATACACAAAATCCATTCGAGGAAATCGTTTTAAATAAAGTTCAGCATTGATTAAATTTATATCATTCCGAAAACTGAGTTTTAACTATTGAGCTGTTTATATTTCTACATAAGTTTTGAAACAGCTTGGTGTAAGGTAGCTAACAAACTGCTGACTTAGACTTTCTAGCCTTTCAAGGCCTGAAAGGCTGGGAAATTCCCTTAATTAAGAAAAGAATTCCCCCTTCTGGAAAATTGCCATCACAGAAGCCTGCCCCACTCAAATCATGCTGGGCTTGCTTGGTTCTGTCATAAATTGATGTTTTGGATTTAAATTGCCTGCTCCTGCTGCTGCCAATTTGTGAAGCTGCCTCTTCCCAGGGAAGCGTAAAACAGAAGGGGAACAGGCACGGAGATAGCAAATTGGATTCTTATAAAACTGACACATTTAGCAGGAATTATCAAGATAGACTTAACAGAGCCCAGTGCCTTACATCCTCCAATTTGTGAACCAAACATATCCTAGCTTCCTAGTGCTTATTTTATAAAACTAGAAATTTCATATTATCAGAATTTAGATCTGAATTTAAATGGTTCTTATCCTCTTTATAAACTGCCAGCTTCCCTTATGGAATAAAGTTTTAATTTTTAAGTCAACATAATGGATTTATTTTCTGATCATTTATCAACAGAGGTCTCTCATTTTCTATTGGTTAACCAAAAATATTTTTTTTACCATAAAAAACATGTGTTTATTGACAAGAGATTCTTCCCATTCTTAATGACAGACTTTTTAGTGGCTACTACATTTGCCTTTTTTAATCCTTAAGAGCTGCTATTACAGTTGATGTTACTGTTTCTTCCAAGAATTACCTCTAGGTATTACTGTAATTTTCGAAATGTTTTTCTCATATGACCTGACTCCCATAAAGAGTAATATGTCCAGAAAGCCTTTCCTAATTATCCCAAACCAATTCTGATCATTCTATTCCACTCAACATTTATAACATTTCTTTTTATATGTATTTTCACTTTAATTAATGTATTTTAAGTTCAATCAGTGTTAATTTATTTGCTCATTTTATTCAGTTTTCTAAATTTTGTCACATGTTTTCTGCACTGGTTTGTACATTTAAAGGCAGTGACCATACTTTGTTCTGTTTTATATGACTCCATAGTACCTGAAAACCCAGTGAGACTGAAGGAGGACTAAATGATGACTATATGTAGTATATAGTTTGATCCTATACGTGAAGTAGACACCCAGAAAATATTTATAGTTCAGGAATTTATCCTTGACCTCTGAAGAAATTAGTATATGATTAGTTTATCCTTAACTATTTTTTTTTGGTTATCTTGGTATGATCAACTGCCATTATTGTTTTAATCTCCAAATCCTAGAATTTTTTTCTCAGTCTCCTGCTGTCATCTTCACTCATCCTAAAATGATACAGCTCACAGTTGGTGTAACAGATGAAACAGGAAACTAATTAGCAGCTGTTGTCCATCTGTGTGTTTATATTAAATATGTTAAAATAAAACTGCATTTGCATTCTGAATACTCTAAGTCCATAAAATCTAATCTTGGGTAAAGGATCTGTCTTTGTTTTGACTTCTATAGTAGACTATGTGATAAAGCAAAAAAAAGTTTATCCCAGAATCAGTATTACAGTAACTTAAGGCAGATACAATTTTTTCCACTTTTATTGAGATATAATTGACATCCAGCACTATATAAGTTTAAGGTGTACAGTATAATCATTTGACTTATAGTAGTTCTATATTTAGTTTTCTAAGGACCCTCCATACTGTTCTCCATAGGATTGTACCAATTTACGTTCCCATCAACAGTGTAGGAGGGTTCCCTTTTCTCCACACCCTCTCCAGCATTTATTGTTTATAGATTTTTTGATGGTCGCCATTCTGACCAGTGTGAGGTGATACCTCATTGTAGTTTTGATTTGCATTTCTCTAATATTTAGTGATGTTGAGCATCTTTTCATGTGCCTCTTGGCCATCTGTATGTCTTCTTTGGAGAAATGTCTATTTAGGTCTTCTGCACTGGGCATATATCCAGAGAAAATCATAATTTGAAAAGATACATGCACCACAATGTTCACTGCAGCACTATTTACAATAGCCAAGACATGGAAGCAACCTAAATGTCCTTCAACAGAGGAGTGGATAAAGAAGATGTGGTACATATATACAATGGAATATTACTCAGCCATAAAAAGAACAAAATAATGCCATTTGCAGCAACATGGATGGACCTAGAGATTGTCATACTGAGTGAAATAAGTCAGACAGAGAAAGAAAAATATCTATATGATATCGCTTATATATGGAATCTAAAAAAAATGGTACACATGAACTTATTTACAAAACAGAAATAGAGTCACAGATACAGAAAACAAACTCATGGTTACAAGGTGGGAAACATGGGGGAGGAATAAATTGGGAGATTGGGATTGACATATACACACTACTATATATAAAGTAGATAACTAATACGGACCTACTATATAGCACAGGGAACTCTACTCAATACTCTGTAATGACCTATATGGGAAAAGAATCTAAAAAAGAGTGGATATATGTATAACTGATTCACTTTACTGTACACCTGAAACTAACACAACATTGTAAATCAACTATACTCCAATAAAAATCTTTTAAAAATCATCTGACCACATCATGAAATGATTACCACAATAAATTTAGTGAACATCCATCATCTCGTATAGATATAAAAGAAAAGAAAAAAACATTTTTTCCTTGTGATGAGAACTCTTAGGATTTACTCTCTTAACAACTTCCATGTATAATACACAGCAGTGTTAGTTATATTAATCATGTTGTACATTACATCCCTAGTATTTATCTTGTAACTGGAAGTTGGTACCTTTCTACCACCTTCATCCAATTCCCCCTCCCCTCACCACCTGCCTCTGGTAATCAAAAGTCCAATCTCTTTTTCTATGGGTTGGTTTGTTTGTTTGTTTGTTAAGTGTAATTGACCTACAACACTATGTTAGTTCCTGGTATACAACATAGTGACTCAATATTTCTATACATTACAAGATGACCACCATAATAAGATTAGTTACCATCTGTTACCATACAAAGATATATTATTATTGACTGTATTCCCACACTGTACATTTTATCTCTTTGACTCATTTATTTTATGTTTGTACCTCTTAATTGCCCTCACCTATTACAGTCATCTCCCCCATCCCCTCCCCTCTAGCAACCACCTGTTTGTTCTCTGTATCTATGACTCTGTTTCTGTTTTGGTTTTTTTTGTTTGTTTTTTTATATTTTAAAATATTTAGATAATGCTATTACATATATTAATAAATATCAACCAAGCAGAGAAATAGGTATAAAAAATATAACCAGTTATTGACTTTTTTTTTAGGGCTTGCTTTAGTAAATCAAGTATTGATCTCTCCCATTTGGAACTTTGCTCTATTCCACTCTCCACTCCTCAGTGAAATGGATTCATTGGTCTTGGCTTCTTCTTAGCAAATCGTAATCCACATAACAAAATATAAGCTGTTCATCTCAGCCAATTTGGTCTTTTCTTTATGAGAAGAGGCTCACAGAAGTCTTCCATGGAGACCCAAAGAAACCATCACCTAAAAGTACGATTTGAAATCATCCACCTGAAACACGTCTTCTCTCCACATTATTTTAATAAGCATTATAAACCTCTCCCCACCTTTTCTCCGAGATTTTCTTCTGACCCAGAATTAGGTGCTTTTCATGGACTCTAAGAAACTTTTCTGTCACACCCTAGGTGTTGTTTTGTTTCTTTTTCTTCTTTTTTTCTTTTTCTGGCTTTTTGCTTTTGCTTTGTTCTTGGTCAGTAAAAGTCATTAAAATGCAGGAATGTGTTTGGAGGCATGGCAAAGCCAGCAGTTAGCTACTCTCTCATTATTGTTCATTAGCAAAAGCAGCGCAGCCTCACCACACCCAGAGGGAAACTTAAGAGTCATCGCAGCCATAAGAAATGCAGTGGCTCACTCAAATGTAGTGTTAATCAGTAACTACAAACATTTACATGTGTTTAACAAGTTTGATCTGGAAATTAAAAAATTATCTAAGTCATGAGATATTGAAAATCTTGCAAGAGACAAGATTATTTTTACTGGGAAGTAAGAAAAAACTGAAAAGCCCTATTTATCAAAACCTTAAGATATTCCCCATCAGAGGCAAGATATTTGGTTCTCTCCAGTCAAAGCAGAAGCCTCAATATCCATGAGAAACAACCATCAGTGGAGGGAAGGCATACCTCCCCACGGTCCTTTAGATGGGAAACAAAAGCCCAAAATCTCTTAAATTCTATGATTAGCATTAGTACTGTCTAGATGTGAGAATGTGTCAGGTTTACCATTGAGGGTATGGAAGGACCACAGCCAACACTTCTTCAATCACAAATGTTATGGTTTTTGAGGGAACTTCGTGCCAGTGTCTCTACATGTTCCCATGAAGAAACAGTTTAGTGCATTTACCAAGGAAGCCTAAGTTAGGAAAATGTTTATGACTCATTTTTTGAAATGCTAAATTAAACTTAAATAGTTAAGTTTACTAAAGTTATAGGGACTATGTTTTAAGTCACAATTTTATTACCCTACTGAAAAATGATGCTAATTATTCTTTAATCCTATTTCCATTTTTTATCAGTCGCATGCAGTGCAGCCACATTGGGTTATAATATGTAGGATCTATACTACTTAGCCAACTACAGACATACCAAAAAATCACAAACCTTCTCAGTTTTCCCAAATAAAAGGAATTAACTTTAAAAATGTAACTTTTAATAAGAGTTGAGGTGGGTAAAGGAGAAGAATGGAAACCTCTTTCTCTTCATTTTGGCAAATTTTTATAAATGTGAGAATTATTTCCTCCTGATGAGTCAGTTGAGTGGCTTAAGTAATGTGTTTTCTAGGCCATCAGGTAACATATGGCAAATAGTTTTTGTTTTGGGGACTTTGCTCTATTCTACTCTCCACTCCTCAGTGAAGTGGATTCATTGGTCTTGGCTTATTCTTAGCAAATAGAAATCCGCATGACAAAGTGGATCCTACCTAGCATCCTACCTAGTAAATTCTCAGAGACGACAATGAGAACTTCTTTAAAACAAGTGTAAAATAGGTCCTGACCTTTTAAATGATTAAAGTTATATTCCAATGAATGTAAACTTAACAGAGACAATGAAATCTCCAAGAGTTAGTTTATTACTACACTCTTGTTATTAACGTGGTCAAAAGGCTATTTTCCATAAGTTCCCACCTCTCCTTCCATCTCCACACCTACAAAAACATCCATAGAAAGAATGATAGGTTGGTTAGTAGTAAAATCTACACGCTAAATGTTAGGTGAAAGTCTTTAAGAAACAAAGGCACGACAGGAGATTTTGCAGCAAAACAAAACATGGCCATTGGTATCATCCTTTAAGACTACAAGATAATAAATACATGAATAATAAATCAACTTTCTAAATCATTTGAATTCAGGATGTATGCATCAGAAAGGCCAATATAGTTATTGTTCCCTGTAAAAGTGCTCACTGCTTTTTATGCATTTAATTAAATTTTAGAAATTAAAAAGTTTTTAAACTTAAGGTTTCTAGAAATTTAAATTTCATTCCTGATATAAAGTGAGTTCGCTTCTTTCAGTGATAGCCATACAACCCAGAAAAATTAACCTGGAATTTGCAGCAATATGTTTTCTTAATTTCATGACTAATCAAGTGTTTATGAAATCAAATCAAGTTTTTATCAAACAGAACACTATACTTGTATATGTGCATGAAATATACAGTACACGTTATTAAATCCTTATTTCATTTATGAAATGTCTTCACTTTTTTCCTATTACTGAGTTAAATGCTTTCCTGCCAAGCCTGTTTGTATCAAAATCTACAAAGGTAATTCGTTTCATGCACTCCTCAGCTTCACCTATAGAAAGAATTGGGGCTCGTCATGATGCCAAACAAGAGATTTTCAATAAAATATCAAACATGAGACAATGCACTATGAACAAGAGACGTAAAGTTTCTTCTCATGAAGAAACATGAAGACAGAAATGCAGACATTGACCTTGGGGGCTGTGACTTGTCTCTCCTCTAGCTAGCAGCACCATCATTCCTAGAGTTCAGTGTGATTAGTAGAAGTTTCACACAGACCTGATTTCTCGCTGCACAGCTTGTCAGCGAGGTAGTGTGCCTCCTGGGCCATAAGTGAGAATATTTCATCTTCGTACTCTTCCATTATAGTTTCACACGTGAATTTCAAATGTCTGTAAGCATCAGAATAAAAATAGAATTTTAAAAATTCTTTGTATATTTTGTCTCCTTTCCTTGGAGCAAATCTCTTGAAAGTCTTCTCCTTAGTCACGGGGTCTTCTTCAAGCTTATAGTCATTCATTCGCTCGCACACTTTATCCAAGAGGTCTGTGAGGAATGCCTCTGACTGGGCTAAGGGAATCGAATCACCCGCTCGCAGGTACAGCTGCGCTGTCTTTGGAACAGCTGGTGCCCGACTCCGCGTGCCCCTCTCCCTCCGGAATCCAGCGAGGATTCAGAGGACCCTTTGGCCACCACCTCCGCCCCACGCCTCTGTTTCTGTTTTGATATGTATGTACATTTGTCTTGTTTTTTAGATTCCACATGTAAGTGAATCATAGAGTATTTGTCTTTCTCTGTCTGACTTATTTCACTTAGCATAATACCCTCTAGGTCTATCCATGTTGTCACAAATGGCAAGATTCCATTCATTTTTATGGCTAAGTAGTATTCCATATACAGTATATACACACACCATCTCTTCTTTATCCATTCATCTATCAATGGGCACTTAATTGCTTACGTATCTTCACTATTGTGAATAATGCTACAGTGAACGTAGCGGCGCATATATCTTTTCAAATTAGTGATTTTGTTTTCTTTGGAAAACTACCCAGAAGTGAAATTGCTGGATCATATGGTAGTTCTATTTTTAACTTTTTAAGAACCTCCATAGTGGCCACACCAATTTACATCCCACCAGCACTGCACAAGGGTGCCCTTTTCTCCATATCCTTGCCAACACTTGTTATTTGTTGTCTTTTTTATAATAGCCATTCTGACAGGTATGAGTTGATATCTCGTTATGGTTTTGATTTGCAATTCTGTGATGATTAATTATGCTGAGCATCTTGTCATGTGCCTGCTGGCCATCTAAATATCTTATTTGGGAAAATATCTATTCAGGTCTTCTGCCCATCTTTTTTTTAAATTAATTTTTATTGGAATATAGTTGCTTTATAATATTGTGTTCATTTCTACTGTACAGCAAAATGAATCAGTTATACATATACATATATCCTCTCTCTTTTTGGATTTCCTTCCCTTTTAGGTCACCACAATGCATTGAGTTCCCTGTGCTATACAGTGTATTGTCGTTAAGTTGCCTATTTTATACATGATATCAATACTGTATATATGTGAACCCCAGTCTCCCAATTCTGCCCATTTTAAAATCAGGTTGTTTGTTTTTTTGATATTGAGTTGTATGAGCTATTTATGTATGCTGTATATTAACCCCTTATTGGTCATATCATTTGCAAATATTTTCTCCCATTCAATAGTCTGCCTTTTCATTCTGTTGATAGTTTCCTTCTCTGTGCAAAAGGTTTTTAATTAACAAATATAGTCCCATTTGTTAATTTTTGCTTTTGTTTCCTTTACCTGGGGAAACATATCCCAAAAAAATATTGCTACAACCAATGTAAAACAGCATACCGCCCATGTTTTCTTCTAGGAGTTTTATGGTTTCTGGTCTTACACTTAGGTCTTTAATCCATCTTTAGTTTATTTTTGTATATGGTGTAAGAAATTAGGCAAGTTTGAGTCTTCTGCAAGTAACTGTCGAGTTTTCCCAACAACATTCTTTGAAGAGACTGTCTTTTCTCATTGTGTATTCTTGCCTCTGTCGTATATTAATTGACCATAAGTCTGGGTTTATTTCTGGGTTCTCTATCCTGTTTCATTGATCTATGGGTCTGTTTTTGTGCCAGTGCCATACTGTTTTGATTGTTGTAGCTTTGTAGTGTAATTTGAAATCAGGGAGCTTAATACCTCCAACTTTGTTTTTCTTCTCAAGATTGTTTTGGCTATTCAAAGTCTTTTGTGTTTCCGTACAAATTTTTAAATTATTTATTCTAGTTCTGTGAAAAAATGCCATTGGTATTTTGATAGGGATTACATGAAATCTGTAGATTGCCTTGGGTAGTATGGTAATTTTAACAATATTAATTCTTCCAATTCATGGACACAGTCAGTGTATCTTGCTACTTGTGTCATCTTTAATTTCTTTCGTCGATGTTTTTATAGTTTTCCAAGTACAGGTCTTTTACCTCCTTAGGTAGTTTTATTCCTAGGTATTTTTTTTCTTTTTGACACAATTGTAAATGAGATTATTTTCCTGATTTCTCTTTCTGATAGTTTGTTGTTAGTGTATAGAAACACAACAGATTTATGTATATTAATTTTGTATCCTGCAACTTTACTGAATTCATTTATTAGTTCTAACAGTTTTTTTGCTGGTGTCTTTAGGATTTTCTATATATAGTATCATGTCGTCTGCAAAGAATGACAGTTTTACTTTTTCCTTTCCAATTTGGATCCCTTTTATTTCTTTCTCTTGTCTGATTGCTGTGGCTAGGACTTTCAATGCTATGTTGAATAAAAGTGGGTATCCTTGTCCTGTTCCTGATCTTAGAGGAAATGCTTTCAGCTTTTCACCATTGAGTATGATGTTGGCTGTAGGTTTGTCATATATGATCTTTATTATGTTGAGGTATGTAGCCTCTGTAACCACTTTATTGAGAGTTTTTATTATACATGGATGTTGAATTTTGTCAAAAGCTTTTTCTACATCTATTGAGATGATCATATGATTTTTATTCTTCAGTTTGTTAATGTGGTGTATCACATTAATTGATTTGTGGATATTGGACCATCATTGCCTCCCTGGAATAAATCCTACTTGATCATGATATATGACCCTTTTAACATATTGTTGAATTCTGTTTGCTAATATTTCATTGAGGATTTCTGCATCTATGTTCATCGGTGATTTTGGCCTATAGTTTTCTTTTTTGTGTGATACCTTTGTTTTGATATCAGATGATGCTGACCTCATATATGAGTTCAGAAGCATTCCTTCCATCTCAGTTTTTTTGGAATAATGTGAGAAGTATATGCATTAATGGTTCTTTAAAAGTTTGATAAAATTCACCTGTGAAGCCATCTGTTAATGGACTTTTGTTTGGTGGGAGTTTTTTAAATTACTGAATAAATCTCGTTACTGGTAATTGGTCTGTTCATATTTTCTAATTCTTCCTGAGTCAGTCTTAGGAGATTGTACGTTTGTAGAAATTTATCCATTTCTCCAAGGTTGTCCATTTTATTGGCATATAATTGTTTGTAATAATCATTTATGAACTATTGTATTTCTATGATGTTTGTTGTAACTTCTTTTTCATTTATGATTTTATTTATTTGTGTCCTCTCTCTTTTTTTCCTGATGAGTCTGGCTAAAGGTTTGCCAATTTTGTTTATCTTTTCAAGGAACCAGCTGTTAGTTTCATTGATCTTTTCTATTGCTTTTTTAGTCTCTATTTCATTTATTTCTCCTCTGATCTTTATATTTCTTTCCTTCTATTAACATTGGGTTTTGTTTGTTCTTTTTCTAGTTTCCCTTTAGGTGTAGGTTAGGTTGTTTATTTTAGATTTTTCTTGTTTCCTGAGATAGGCTTATATCACTATAAACTACCCTCTTTGAAATGCTTTTACTCTGTCCCATAGTTTTTGATTGTTGTGCTTCCATTTTCATTTGTGTTTAGGTACTTTTTTACTTCCTCTTTGGTTTCTTCAGTGATTCATTGGTTATTTAGTAGCATATTATTTAGCCTCCACGTTTGGGATTTTTTTTTGCAGTTTTTTTCCTTATAGTTAATTTCTAATCTCATAGTGTTGTGGTCAGAAAAGATGTTTGATATGATTTCAGTGTTCTTAAATTTAATGAGCCTTGTTTTGTGACCTAGTATGTGTTCTATCCTAGAGAACGTTCCACATGCACTTGAAAAGTATGTGTATTCTGCTGCTTTGGATGAAATGGTCTGTATGTATCAACTAAGTTCATCAGGTTTAATGTGTCATTTAAGGCCAATGTTTCCTTATTAATTTTTTGTCTGGGTGATCTGTCCATTGATGTGAGTGGGGTGTTGAAGTCCCCTACTGCTATTGTGTTACTATCAATTTCTTTCTTTATGTTTGTTAATATTTGTTTTATGTATTTAGGTTCTCCTATGTTGGGTACATATATATTTTACATTGTTATATCTTCTTGTTGGATTGATCTCTTTATCATTATGTAATGTCCTTCTTTGTCACTTGTAACATTCTCCGTTTTAAAGTCCATTTTATCTTGCATTAGTATTGCTACTTCAACTTTCTTTTCTTTTCTATTTGCAAGGAGTATCTTTTTCCATCCCCTCTCTTTTGGTCTATGTGTGTCTTTAGATCTGAAGTCAGTCTCTTGCAGGCAGCATATATATGGTTGTTTTTTTTTAATTTATTCAGCCACTCTCTATCTTTTGATTGGGGCATTTAATCCATTTACATTTAAAGTTATTATTGATAGGTGTGTACTGATTGCCATTTTGTTACTTGTTTTTGTAGGTCTTTTTTGTTCCTCTCTTCCTCTTTTGCTCTCTTCCCTTGTGATTTGATAACTATCTTTATTGTTATGTTTGGATTCCTTTCTCTTTTTGTATATGTATCTTTTATACATTTTTGGTTTGTGCTTACCATGAGGTTTGCATACACATGTACATGATTATTTTAAGTTGATGCATTCTTAAGTTCAAATGCATTCTAAGAACCCTGCATTTTTACTTTCCCCTACATGTTTAATATTTTTGACAACATATTTTATATCTTTTTGTTTGCATATCCTTAACTACTTACTGTGAATATAGATGATTTTACTACATTTTTCATTTAAGCTTCCTACTAGCTTTATGAGTGGTTGGTTTACTATGTTTACTGTATATTTGCCTTTGCCAATGAGATTTTCTGCTAGTCTTCAGATCATTCTCATCAATAGTTTCTCTGTAAATAGTTGTGATTTTGGTGTGCCCATGGGAGGAGGTGAGCTCAGGGTCTTCCTACTCTGCCATCTTGGCCCTATTCCAGATAGAAATTTTAAAAAGCAGAGTCTGAACTGAAAGTGGACCCCCAATACCCACTGAAATCTGAGAAGATATAATAGTTAAAAGATATCATACCCTCTAGACATATTCCTCCTTCACAGAAACTGATTAGTATGTAAAGTCTTGAGAAAGCCACATTCATTTTCTGATAGATTTATTTTGAGATATACTTTTCTCTTTTATCTACCTTTCTATTAACTTTAAGCTTTTTTGACATCTAATTAAGTTACAACTCTAGGAAGGGTTGTTATTATTATTGGTGACCATCTTCCAAGATGAAGGTGAATGTCATAGCTTGGGGGAGGAGAAATGCTTCTATTTTTTTCACTCAAGTCAAATAGTCAAATGTTCCTGGTGTCCAAAAAGTGAGAAGGAGACACGTGTGATCTACAAGCTGAGTATTATATTGCAATGCCTGCATCAGTTTCTCCATCTCTGGTTCAGTCTATACGTGAAGAGAAAATAGTCATTGTGTTAATTATATAAATTTTGGTATTTCCATAGAATACAATATCTTAGAATTGAAAGGAATTTCTGATGTTAGCTTCTCCAATATTTTACTCAGTGGAGGTGTTAGAGAAAATTTCTAACAGCTGGCCATCAGGTTTTTGTTTGATGCTTTTAGTGAGAAAGATATTATTTGCCTCATGAGGAGAACATTTATTGTTGGATGGCTGTTATGGCAAGGATGTTTTTCTATTACCCTGAGCCAAAGTCTTTATCCCTGTTTCTCTTATCCATTAGTTCTAATTCTGCCTGGAGCAACACCAAGTAAATTGACTCCCTCTTCTACATGACATCCTCTCAAAGAAAGTACTATTTATGATTACGTAAATGTTAGTAGTATCTTCTCTTCCACCCACAGATAATATTATTTGCCCATAATATCATTATAGTTGTATTGTACATTATTTATTCCCAAAGCTACTGTGGAGAGATTAATTTGAGGCCAGTGTTCATTCATTTATTGAGTGCCTACAATGTGCAGGGATTTGGTAGGTCAGTCAAGAAGCCTAGATAAAATGAGAACGTGACTTGTGAGACAGTCATATATTATTGTATCAGTTTTATAAATTTGCCTTTTATCACAATTAGTTTCCTCTCTTTATCCTTTTTAGTTCTTTTGACTTTAAATTCCACTTTGACATTAAAATGCCATTCCTGCTTTCTTGAATATTTATATTATCCTGGTGTCTTTTGGGCATACCTTTTATTTTTATTCTTTCATCTCTTTTTAAGTGTATCCCTCATAAATAACATCCAAATGGGAATTGAGTTTTAAAAACTCAATCTTGCATTTGCCTTACTGTAACCCTGATCCTAGCTTGACGTTCATTTTGCTTTACCATGAAGTTTTCTATGTATTATTCTCTTGATATTTTTTCCTTCCATCTTACTTTATTTTTACTATTAATAGAACTTTGTTATTTCTTCTTTGTCCTTTTCCCTATTATTGGTTTGATCCAGGTGCTATTTGTTCCCTTTCACTCATTATTTTGGAAGGTGTGCTGTACTCTACCATCCCCCTCATGCTTTCCTTCTAATTTCTGATACTAATAATCAAATATTCATTTCTCCACTATTATATTTTTAAAAGGTGCTCACTATATCCCTCCTACAAGGCCTTCCCGTTTCCTCCATGCACATCCTACACCAATGAGACTTTGAGAACACTTTTACTTCTCCCATCTCCTCCCACTCCCTCAACTTTTAGGCATTGCTGAGGTAATGCTTTTAAACATAGACTATTACTAAGTTTTCTCTTGCAGTATGTCTCTACAACTTCTGGGAAATCCGTGTTTAGTACATATATTATAATCCCCCAGTTTATTTGATTGTTATTCATTTAAATTTAGTTATATAGTTTATAAATGTGTGTGTATTTTACTAGTGTTTTCTCTACTCTTCATCTTCCCCTATCTTGAGGTCTCCGATCTGGTTAATTTTTTTCATTTAGAGTCATTTTTCCAGAACATTACTTGTTGATTTATTGTCTAAATTTTTACATTTTCACAAATATTATTCTTCTGTCCTGACAGGTGAGTGGTGTCTGACTGGATATAGGATTTGGGGGTTGCAAGCCTTTTTTCTCAGAGTATGTTGATATTAATCTACTGTTTTATAGTTTTTAGTATTGTAGGTAAGAAGTCCAAAACCAGTATTCTTATTTTCTTTGTTAGTAAATTTAATCTTTCTGTCTGACAGCTTGTAAGATATTCTCTTTATCCTTGAAATTATAAAATTTAACCAGGACATTTTTAGGTTTATAATTTTTTGTCAGTCTTACCTGGAACTTAGTAAATCTTTTCAATCTCCAAGCCCAAGTCATTACAAATAAATGAAATTTTCCTCTATTTTCCCCCTTTATCAGTTCCTTTTTTCCCGTATGGGATTCCTATTAATAATATGTCAGTGTCTTGCTGTGTCTTCCAAATTTCTTATCATCTCCTGCATGACTTGTGTCATTTTATATTTTTGTACATCTCTTTGAGACATTTCTACTACTTGGTTTTCCATGCCACTAATTGAGTTTCAACAGAGACTATATTCACCTTCATCTACTAAATTTTAAATTTTGAAAATTATATTTTTTGTTCCAGAACATCTTTTTAAGGTTGTAAATGAATCTCCATTAGTGCTTTAATTGTGTGTTGTTTTTGTTGTTGTTAAAATTATCTATTTCCCCCAACATGTTGATTTCACTAAGAGCCATCCTAACTATCGTTCTTATTCTTCCACCCTCCAGTTGCTGGCAGCTTAAATTGCTGGTATTTTCCTTTACCTACTGAGAGTTGTATTCACCCTCAGCCCTCAAGAAGCTGCTAGGGTGCCATAGACCTGACAGGAATGTAGTTATAGTGGAAAAGAGCATCAGAGTGGTAAAAGGCATGGAAGTCACAACTCCTGAATTGGCAAAGCAGCAATAGCAAGCTGCCAGTCTTCTATTGAAGCCGCTGTGCTTCCTGGACATTTAGTTATGCAGGTTTGGGCTTTCCCAGTTGTTAGGGATAGGGCAGTCTTAGTATTTTTTAAGTAGACTTCTGGGTCAACTTAAAAATAATACCTTTGTGCTTAAACTGCATCCCAATCAGCTTCTAGTGCTTTAAATCAGTGAATGTTAGACATGGAAAGGATCTAGTCCAAATGTTCTCATTTTACAGATAAGGATAATGAGACCCCAAGAAATGATGTTCATTTTTCAAAGTCATCTCAGCGGTAGAGACAAAACTGGATTCTAGGCCCTGACACACTCAGGCTTCAGTTGACAGTTCTGTTTTCTGTCACCGAGTACTTAAATTTCTAGCATTTAGCACTAAATCAATGCTCTTATAGAATGTTCTCATATAATATTGGTACTCTCAGAGAACCATGGGTAGGTACTTATTTCAAGTGAAAATGGATAGAAAGTGTTAGTAAATCAAGATTAATGCTAGTATTAGATTTATCTTTAATATTCTTTTTTTTTTTTTTTTTTTTTTTTTTTTGCGGTACGTGGGCCTCTCACTGTTGTGGCCCCTCCCGTTGCGGAGCACAGGCTCCGGATGCACAGGCTCAGCGGCCATGGCTCACGGGCCCAGCCGCTCCGCGGCACGTGGGATCTTCCCGGACCGGGGCACGAACCCGTGTCCCCTGCATCGGCAGGCGGACTCTCAACCACTGCGCCACCAGGGAAGCCCAGATTTATCTTTAAAGAAATGGTTAATCACCTTTCAAATCTAATTAAAACTGCAGTTTTTAATGAAGAAAGAATTAAATGATATCACAATATCCCTTTAAGATCTGCTGTTCTTTGAGAAAAGGGAAGCTACTGGTATATACCTAGAAAACTTACTAATCTGCTTAATTGAACATCCCTTCGAGTGGCGATGGTGAGAAGATATTTCAAATGTAAAAAATACAAGTTATTGGTTTTTGATCGTCACTATTTGGCATACACAAATAATATTTATATACTTAGATAAAAATGATAAATAACTTTTCTGATGATGTATATAACAAAGTGTCTTTCACAGTGTGAATACTACTGTAGTTTAAAAGAATAGTAGAGTGAACATAGGTGACCTTGAACCTGTCACTACCTCTGTGAATTTCATTGACCTCTCTTGCCCTGCCTACATCATAGAGTTGTGAAATTAACACATAAGTGTGACAGTGTATTGTTCTTTTAAAACAAGAGAATTATTGTCATTAATTTTATTTCTTAAATATCAACTGATCTTATATATAGGAAGTAATGTCATATGTAAGACATATAAGGTCATATTATGTTTTCATTTTACTCTCCTATCGTTGCAAAAATTAATATGCTATGCTCTCTATTTAACAAAACTGAGAAAATCATAATTATTTTTATCCTACTATAATATCCATGATTATAATCCTTGCTACCTATTTTTTATCATTATTCAGAGTAATCTCTTAGTCTTAGAAGCAAACTCAGTTTTTAGTTCTTAAAAATAAAAAGGTTGGGGGGATGGAATATGAAATAAATATGGGAAAATATTAGCATTTGTCAAATCTGAGAGATGGATACATGGGTGTTATACTGTTATCTTATGTGAGAAATATTTCATCATTTAAAATATGAATCACAAAAAAAAGAGAGCAAATTTATGACTTGTGAGCAAGCCCTAAGTTATGTTTAATCAAAATCTTATTTAGTTTTCATCTGAATACAGGATTCAGAACTATGTTTGTTTCATTCCGCAGAACTAACATGTTCACAGATGCACTTTTCTTGTCATCCCAGACAGATCTCCTGCTGCCTTAGCATCCTCTGTTTTATGCTTTTGCATAACGGTCCATTCTCATGAGAGTTTTCCTTGTATGACATATCATATGCCTGAAAAAACTAGACAGTCACTCTGCTTAGGCACTCGACAAGGAAACAGAGGTTCTAGTCCTAGCTCTGCCACTTACTGCTCCGCCTAGCCTTTAATATGCTACTTTGCCTCTCTGAATACCACTTTCCTTTTCTGTAAAATAGGCATAATCATACTGTTCAATCTACCTCAGAGATTTATTGTGAAATAATAAATGGAGTTATATCATGCAGTATAAGTGAAGTTACAAATCCTCTGACAGTTGCCATACATTGGTCCCTGTCCCTGTAAGCTATGATCTCTTACTAGGTCCCACACACCGGAAGTATGCAACTGAAAGTAGAGTTAAAGAGGTGGGCAGAGGGAGATAGAGAAGGGCAAGCCCCAAAGAATGCTCCCAGCTCTGCTACTGAACACAATGACCCCCAAAGACCTTTCCAATTTTAAGATTTGATGATTTTGTGAATCCATCAGCCACAGAGAAGAAAGCAGCATTGAATGTATTCTTTGAAACATAATAAATTACAGTAAGGACTTGCTTGATATAAAATTCCTTTTAGTTTATTTCTGCAAGTTAGAAAATATCATGTGAAGAGTTGATGACTCTGCAGTTGTACAAAATAGGAAAAAGTCTTTCCCAGATAATATGAAAACAAGGAATAAGGGGGAAAAAAAATCACTGAAAAGTATGTTTATTTGCAGCCATCAGCTAGCCTGTCCCAGGAACTTTACCCACCTACAAAGATGTTGATGTGTATGTCACTGCTGCTTTGTTTCCAATGACTTTGCCATAATCCTGTAGAGTTGACAAGCTATAAATTAAATATTGTAAGATTGGTAGAATTAGCAAATGTCTCTTATACTAACACAAAATTATATGTTGTGTTGATAATAGTCATTGTCCCTTCACCTGAATCACATCCTGCATCACCCTGTGTTTGTGATGTTTTTCCCATTTACTCCATAGGCCAACCATTGGCTCAGCTTAATGATTCAGCAAGGCAAGGGGACCAGAGTGCTGGGCATGCAGTGATCAGGAATCCATCACATACATATCTTATAGTATTGCAGTACAAAAGAATAATTTGTTATCTTTTTCCCTAAAGCTAAATGAAAAAGATTGATGAAAAATCTGTTCAAAATACATAGTTCAAAAATACACCCATTTTTTAATATAATTCTTCCAAGATGTTTGCCCAACCAAATTAGCTTCAAAATTCATGTCAGGGATTTTTTTTAAGTTTGTTTGTTTTTTAAATGTTTTACACATAGATCCTACCTTCATTGAATACCTGGGTATCTTTTTGGCTGCATAAGCAATTAACTGGATGATTTCAAAGGATCCCTGTGTTATAGATTGAACCTCATGTGAGCCATTTTTCAAACTTTTATTGTTGTCTCCTTGGGAACTTGCTCACCAAAGCCAAACAACCTCTGGTACACTCATGGACAGGCCAGTGCTTGAGGAGCAGGAGAATTTTATCTAGAGTCAATAAGAGAACCTAATAGTAAATGGAACTATTCAGGCTGGAACCAGGCCTAGCTTATTTATTGAGCCCTTTGGGCTTTTCACATACAGTTCTATGAATGTATTTGAGGTCCAATCTATGATTTTCTTCTGTGTTAGTCATAGATATTCTCCTAAATAAAAACAGTCAAATATGCTAAAGTTGAACTCTGCCAGGTTGTTAGGTTTGTATGATAACTTTTGTCAGTACCACAGTCATAACAACAACAACCAACCTTTCTTATAAACTCAGTTTGTACCAGGTACTATCCCACAAACTTATATATATTATGTTACTTAACCCACATAACAACCCTATACTATCCCTACCTTACAGATGGAAAACTAAGGCAAAGAAAGGTTTAGCAACTTGTCCAAGGTTCTACATCTAGCAGGTAGTAGCACCAGGATTTAAACTCAGGCAGTCTGACTCCAGAGTTCACACTCTTAATCTCTGTAATGTGCCACCTCCCAACTTTGTCTCCTGAAGAGCCTCTCGGGTAGATCTCAAGTTCCTCTCCTTACCTCTGTCACCCCTGGATAAAATTTGTGCTAGTTACAAATCTCCTCCTCCTCCTCCTTTTCCTCTCTTCCTCCTCCTCCTTCATCTCCTCTCCCTCCTCCTCATCCTCCCATGAAATAGTGCATCAAGGGAAAAGGATATGAACAAACTTCACTACCATGAGAGATTTGGGAGAACATATGCAATCCCATTGAGACATCATTTGATTTCAAGTTAACAAAAACCTGCTGATTCTAGTTTAAGCAAAGGGGGGGATTTATGGGAAGAGTTGTCTCCTGGAGCACAAGACCAAGAATATGCCTCAGGAAGGACTAAAAACAAGAACTAGAGCATTAGAAGCCAGGATGGTTCCCTTTTTAAATGTACATGTTAGATGTCTATGGAGGAGAAAGGGAAATACCTCCCTTCTCCACAGGGTAAAAAGTTCTTAGAAAACAAGGGTTTAGGCTGAACAAATATTCCTCAAAAGGCACCTTTTCTGTACTCCATCATTTGAAGGTAAATGCAAGTGCAGTGCACATTGCCCAGTAGCTTTGTATGCATTTAAAATTGTGACTAAACAGTCCCTTTCAGCTATTGCCTGATTTCCTGTCCCTCCAGAAACCCTGATGGTTGGCATTTTGTTTTTTTCTCACTTGATTAATCTCAAGTTAGGCCTTTGCAACCCTTCTAACATCAATAGGATAAGACTGTTGATTTCACGCCATCCTTCCTCCCAGGCCTTCCATCTGTACAATCAGAGGGCCTGGTGCACTTGTCTTTTCAGTTGACTGTCAGGAATCTCACTAGTTTCAATCCCTAACATTCACCCTGTCCCTTTATCCTCTCAAAATATCTCATACTGTCTCTGCCTTCCTTGTTCTTTTTTTCTCTACCTTTTTCCCAATAAACACCTACTGGCTCTTTATATTTTTAGGGACCCCCCCCCCACCCTTTTCCCATTAGATGAAGTTCAAATTCTTGACCTTGAGAGCCCTCCAAAATCATGCCCTACACTACCTATCCCAGCCGTTCCAAGTCAGGTCCCTCACTCAAGCAGTTCATTTTCCCCATTCATCGAGAACACCACAGGCTTCATCACAGTCCGATCCTCTTGCTTACAAGGCCCTTTCCCATTCCTTCCCACCTGTAAAAATTCAGCCCATTTCTCAAGGCCTAACTAAATTAAGTCATATTCCCTCTAAAGAGTCCTAAGTCTCCAACACCTAGGGCGATCAACTGTCCTGGTATGCCTGAAATTTCCTAGGAAATGTAACTTTCAGCACTACATCTGGGATATTCCTAGGCAAACTGGGATGGTTAGGCAGCCTATCCACACCTCACTGTCTCCCCTCATTATACTGCCTTTTTGGGTAAAAAGCCTGTGAAAGTACCAGTAACTACTATTTCCACACTTACAAGTTTCTTTCTCCACAATGAGTTATGCTTTTACTGTGCAGAGACCTTTTTGATTCCCACTTCATACAGACTTTTGTGCTGTACTCATGTTAATGCCTACTCGTTGAATAGGTGGTCTAGTTTTTAGTTGGCACTATATTTAAAATCTTTTCCTTGTGTGTTAATTTATTTGTCTTTATTTTTTTTCCAGCCCAGATGACTTACTCAATGCCTTGAATGAGGGTATCAGTCGTGCTGATGTCATCATCACATCAGGGGGTGTGTCCATGGGGGAAAAGGTATGAAAAAATGAGGTTCATGAAGTCTGCAGTTGATTAACAGTGGTGTGGTAGTCATCTGGTATCCATAACCAGACTCCCACAAAGCTGAAAGTCCACAGGGCTTCAGAAATTTCTGGGCATTCTAAAAGGTATGCAGTGCAGATAAGTCAGAGAGCTTACCATCTCAAATTAAATCCAGGAGTGAAGGTGTTAAAATGTAGATAGGTATTCTCTTCATAGCAGACAGATTGCCGGGTCAGTCTTCCCTCAAAGTCTTCTAGAGGTCTTGAGCCCTGGGTAGAGCAGATTGCTGCAGTCCTCTCCCAAGATCACAAAGGCTAGGCTGAGGTCTGCATTGTAGCAAAGCTATAAGAAATAATTTGCAACATGTCTGTTATCATTACCATCAAACTGCCTGATGTGCTCTGAGCATCACGAGGGCAAACCCTGAAGTTAAGAGTACTTAAGTTTTAAATTTCTTATTTCCAGGGAGTATTTCATATAAAACTTATCTTGGTTGCTAATGAACTTAATTATGGGACAGTACCTATTTGGCAGACCAGAAGTTTGCTTTTCCAGTACTTCTGAAGAGGCAACAAGCTTATAGCTTACATAGGCTTGGCAATTGTGGCTCAATTATGGTAAGAACAGAACACTTCTGGACCTTAACCTTCTTTATTAGTGCTAACAAAGATGTCATTTATCCCAGGGATTTGCTCACAGGTCAACAGCCAATATAGTAAAGCATATTGGTTTTCTTTTTTTACTCTCTGTGTGGTAAGATACTTACACTGAACCTTTAATTTACTAGGAAGGAGATTTTTAGGAACTGGGCATCCCAGAGTATTCCATAGGAGCTAATAATTGTCCTTCCTAACTCCTTGAGGGGGAATCATATGAAAGAAGAACCAGGAAGAAAGAGAGAAAGCATCAATGCAGCAAACTCCTGCCAGCCTGCAAATTCTAGTCCCCAAAAGAATTCCAGTGTACCTCAGTAGCAGAAAGAAAGAAAAGTGTAAGAGAGAGAACATCTGCTTCAGCCCAAGGGCAGAGCCTGAAAACCAGTCACTGAAAAGACAGGGAAGTTAGTCAAGGAAAGATCCAGAAGCATTAGGTAGCACGCATGAATTTTAAGTGCAGAAACTCAGGTACACAAGAAATTTATTTATGTGATTCAACTTAAATTCCACTGTGAGTACCTATGCTACAGAACTGGCAGGAAATTTTATTTAAGCCACTATAGGACTAATTGCCTCCAAAAATTATGCCAAAGAACTGGGAGGGGCTTAAGAGGCAACAGAGCATCAAGGAGACACATCTGGTCACCAGTCTTCGCTGGACACATCTAGAGTGTCCTTGTCATGCCATTAGATCTCAGATCTTTGTTCTTATGGGCCATGCTAATAGCACTGGGATTATGGGGAGACTGGGAGTCTTAGGGCAGAGGAAAGGGGCCCCTACTGCTTGTGGGACCCACAGACCTCTATCCTCTTCTCAGCCAAGGAGAAATGACTCTTCCATAGTTGCTTCCCTCAAAATCTCTCCCCACCCCCACCTCCTCCTGTTTCACATAGCCTTTGCAAAGAGTTTTCATTTTTATAAAACACCAAAAGTTTCGGGTAAACAGTATCTGCTTTCTGCCCTAAAAACTAAAGAATTGTGTGCATTACTATAAATTTTCCACCACCTACAAAATTGTAAAATAGCTCAAAGACAATGAAACGTGTAGATAATCGATAAGGATACGCTAGACTGGACATCAAATAATTGTGTCTTCCTATTTCAAGGTCTCTTAATTTTTCCTAACAGTGTCTCCCCCACCCCATATGATCAAAATAATCACAAAGATCATTACTGATCACAGAAAAGGACTGGTCTCATAGGTTTGCCCTGATTATTTAGCAACAAAAGTATTAATTAACCATATAGGTCTCCTTGAGTTTGTTTTACACATCTACAGCCATATAGCAATAGAATATTAAAACTAATGAACAATATTCCAAATAAATAATTTGTTAAAATATTTTTTATTTCCCTTAACATTTCATTTAGTCCCATGGTTTTCTTGTTCTGCTAGATCTTGGGTTAGCAGTCTGCTTTCTTGAAACCATCTGTTTTCATTCTAAAGAGTCCTGGGATTCCTGACTCAGTCCACTGGTACTGTACAAAAGTTATCTAAGCTATATCACCTCAGCAGCCTGTACCCTAGAGACTATTCTTTGAAGCATCAATAGTTCAAAATACCTATCATTGTCCTTTTCCCTAGTGCTCTGAGTCTCTTTGTTGCAGACACTAACTATTTACTGTAGCTTATATAGCAGAGTCTTCAGGCCAGCATCAAAGTAAAACAGAGGCTTTCCTTAGCTAGTAGATATTTAATAGCTGTGCTTAATTTATTACTGTAACCAATAATATTAGAAGATAAGTAAGATTCTCTATTGGTATACAGTAGGTAACTATTTCATAAAAGTTTTGGTCAGTGTTTCCCCTGAGGGTGAAAACATATTATGAACAGCAAGGGCATTGTCAAATCTCCAGACACTTCCCATAAAGCATACAATTTCTGAAACATTATATTAATGACATTTTACCTGCATAAACCTAACCTAGAGCACCTAGAGCACTAACCTAGAGTGAGCCTTTCTTCTCAGATGTAATAGTAACTCCCTTCCTCTGAAACTCCTGTAACGGTAACATATCAAACAAACCTAACTATTTCTAATTTCTCTTTTTATAAGGTGAAAGAACAAATCTTCGTGACTTTCTAGGGGCCCTCTAGGAAATTTCAAACATAGTCTTAGGCGTTGAAGATATTCTGAAAAAATTTTTTTTTCCTAAATTTAAATCTGATCTTTAGAAGGCAAAAAAGAGTTGTCAAAAAAAAAAAAGTGGGCACCTGATTAAGATAGGATCATAGCTACCTAAGAAACATACTTGGTTACCTAATTTTTCAAAGCAACAATAAAATACTGGAAAACAAGCATAGAAGGTAACATGATCATAAATAATATTGGCTCATTCATAAATTAGGAACCTTTGTTCTATACTTCTTTATTTCCTTAAATAATCAAAGACAAACAAAAAGGCATATTACACAAAAAGAATAACCTTACATATCATAGGGAAAGCATTAATCAGTAAAGCAAAGAAGTAAGCTCATCAAAACTGAGTGAACTTACTAAAATTTTAATATATTTCTCAGCTTCATTTCAAACACAGGTAATTAAACCAAGGCAAATCAAAGTCATTTTCAGAGTTTTGTCCTTTATTATGCTTTTTTTATATGTTGGAACAAACTGACACTTTACTTTAGAACTAAGAGTGGTCTCCAGACCAAAGAGGGTCCTGGAGACTCTTTAAGTGGGTCTGCAAGGTTAAATCTATTCTCATAATAAAACTAAGACTTTATTTGACTTTTTTATTTTCCTTCTCTCATGACTGTATAGTGAGTTTTTCCAGTGACTGTATGATCTATAATATCTCATCAGACTGAATATGGAAGCAAATAAGAGAATCCACCTGACTTCTATTAAGCTGAACATTAAAGAGATTTTTTAAATTATAAAACAATGTATAAACAATAAGTTACTTATGTTAACATGAAATAGCTTCATCACTGCTGTTTACAAATGAACCAACAAATAAATATTCTTAAATTCTTAGTTTTAATTTCTAATACAGTAAATATCGATAGACATAACCCACATAACAAAAGCTCTAGGGATCCTTAATGGATTTTAATTTAAGAGCATGTAAAGGCTCCTGAGACCAAGTATTTTGAGTATTGGACTTTTTTTTTAATATTTTTTTTTCCTGAAAAGTGAAAGAATATGCATAGTTTACTTGTCTGTCATGATTACTTCTAACATAATTGCAACCACCCATATTTATTATAATGTTTAAGAAAATCACTAATTTCTATTTCACAGCAAAAATTAGGGGGCATCAATCATTGACAAATCATATGTAAGCATTTTAGCGGACTAGCAAAGTTCATAAACACAGAATACAACTTTGTACAGCCACACACATCCCCTTTGTACCTTCTTAATGTAGCAAAAATGAAAACATACTCATTAACACGACCCAAAGATATATCCTCTCTTTGGCATATTAAAATAAGAAGCAAAGTATAATGTATTAACTAAAAGTCATGCTTAGTAAGCAGTGATCGAGTATCCTATTGTACTTAGAAATCAAGGTATCTCATGATTATTCATTAATTAATCAATTTAATAACTTCAAGATTTTAAATTACTTAAAAATCTTGAAAATTATTTTCAAGCTGACATTCTACAAACATAATTACTATTGAAATTAAAAGTTTGTCAGAATAATGATTCTATTTCATTGAACCAAATTTTAGATTTTTCACAATCTTAAGTATTATATAAGAATAGCGTTAGACTCTTTGATGAGTAACCTATATAATTTTAGGAAAAAACAAACCCAAGCAAAATAAAATGTATTTTCCTACTTAACACTGATAAGAGAAAGAACATGGCTGGGTTTGCTTATTAACCAAAATAATTAAGCTAGTCTCATTTGCCAGAGATTTACCTTAACTATGTGAACTTTATTCTTAAAATTATAAGAAGAATTTTTTTTAGTGCAGCATATTTAAAATAGTATAAGATAAATTTTCTTATTATCTGGGAACTTTAGGAATATTCTATTTATGTAAGTACTTATCTCTCTAAATGAATCAGAATAGAGTATCTTTAATTTAAGAGACATTAGAAGTGTTTCGGTGTGTTCGTTTTTCTCCCCGTTGGCAAAGCAAACTTTATTGTGGGCCTAAGATCAGGGCTCTTCTCTTCATGTCCTGCTAAACCAGAGAGCTGGGGATGAGAGGCTCTTGTGTTTCCCCTGCAACACCTCCATCACATTCAAATTCAAATGGAGAGAGCCAGGGTAGGGGACACCCTGAATCTGCAGCATACTCCGAGGAAGGCCCACTGTGCATGGCGGTCTCACAGGCATATAATTTATGAATACCCTCCAGAAATAGGAAAACATTTCACACTCACAAAACAAGATAAATGCCTTCCCTGGATCACAGACACATAGACACACAACCACATAAAGAATATACAGCTTCAGGGACTTCCCTCGTGGTCCAGTGGTTAAGAATCCGCCTTCCAATGCAGGGGACGTGGGTTTGATCCCTGGTCGGGGAACTAAGATCCCATATGCCGCAGGGCAACTAAGCCTGTGCGCTGCAACTAGAGAGCCTGTGTGCCACAACAAGAGAGCCCACATGCTGCAAACACTGAGCCCGCATGCTCTAGAGCCTGCATGCCACAACTAGAGAGAAACCCACACACCGCAATGAAGAGCCTACTTGCCGCAATGAAAATCCCGAGCGCTACAACTAAGACCCAACGCAGCCAAATAAATAAATAAATAAATTTTTTTTTCAAAATACAGCTTCAGCTCTACAACTTCAACCACAGATTAAGAGTAAACACAGAAACAAACAAACAAACAAAATTAGTCTACAAATAAAGAGCTATTTTCCTTCCTAGAGGTCACAAAATTCTTAATTGGTTTAGGCTCAAAATGACAGACAAACAAACAAGAAAGACTAACAAACCAGATTCTCTATCTTCTCTTACCTAACAGAGAATAGATTTCAATCACCCATTTATAGGAATCACCAAATGGTCAGACCATAAAACCGAATTCTCAATCATTGATGCTACAGAGGGGAATACCTTATTGGCCATGCATAGAACCAAAATTAATAGAGGAGGCAAAAATAGAGAAACCCAAAGTTAGCAGATTTCAGGTTTTATTACTACTTGGCATACACTCCAGAAACCAAAGAATGATGTATGCAGGTTTAAGCCACCCATAAAATGCACTTTTCTGGCAATTGAGTTTACTTGGTTTTGTCAGATAAATCAATACGGCATCTCAGTGGAGCCTTCAGAATTGTTAAGGTATAGTTTTTTAAAGATAAAATCATGAATCTCATATATTTTTTTATTTTATAAAATGAACATGTGTCAATGATTTTATTTAACTCATTAGTTAATGAGGGAACCAGTAAGATGTTGCAACTGGTTCTAAGAATTCAAAGAACAGAGACACCTATAGGTAATCAGAAATGCCGAAATCAGTCTGCTAATGGATGCAGAACTGTTCTATATCCACAGGAGAATAATCAATTACACCGCCACTGACAGAATTAATTTGCATTTCTTTGGATACTAATCATGTTCACCATCAGTTTTCTACAGCTTAATTTTTATAAAATAGCACAAAGACAATGAAAGGCACAAATAACCCAGAAGGTTGTTTGGATATCCAATAATCTTTTTTGCCCATTTCAAAGTCTTTCATAATTTATCTGACATTGTTTGTTCTTACTTGAGTTGAGGGAAAGACCTGTCTCCTTCATCCATTCGTGTTTCTTCTTCCTATCTGAATCTAGCTTTCAGAACATCAGACAGAGGTCCTTCCTGCTTCTATAGGTAGACAAAAACTTAAGAACAGTGATGATTCTCAGCTTTTATTGCTATGTCTGGTACAAGCTTTCCATCACAAGAAACATGAAGCATTTCTTCATGTTCAGAAAGAATGAAAAGGGGCATTTTTACAACAGAAATGCTTTTTTTTCAAGAAAAATAAAATACTTTCATTCATTTAACAAGTATGTAGTGAGCATATATGCTTTCCAAATTCTGTATCATTACCCATAAGGCCTTGCATGTGTGGCCTCTGCCTGTCTCTCCAACCTCCCCTTATGCCTCTTTCCTATTCATTCACTACCTTCCATTGTCTTTTCAGTTCTAGACACACTCTTTACTGCTCTTGAAGGTTTTGCATATATACTTTCCTCTGTCTGGAATTCTCATCCCTCCACACTTCTCATGGCTGAGTCCTCATCCTCACCACCTCTTTTAAAATGGCCTTTCCTTATTCTCCACCTCATACCATTATTCTCTATCCCAGCACCTGCTTTTTTCCTTCATAGCATGTACCACACTTTATAGTTATTTTATTTGTTGTTTTATTTTAGGCTGTCTTCTCCTCCAGTAAACTATAACAGGACATCCTTGTGCCAGGGACCATATGTATCTTGTTCACTATTAAATCTCTAGCACAAATAGAATTCCTCAGACATAGTAGGCACTCAAAAATATTTGTTGAACTAGCAAATGAATGAAAGTCATGTGCTAATCACCATGGACTCATTATATATATACAGAGGGTTTCTGATCTCACAAACTTTATAGTACAATAAAGGATACATATCTGTTATCAGGCAACTGCAGTATTACTTAAGTGTATGATGTCAGGAGGACATAGTACTATAAGAACACATAAGAAAGGCCTGGAGATTTCTGCTTCTACTATGATGGAGTGGCTTATTTGGACCAACTCTCCCACCAAGGACAACTATAAAAGCTATGGTGGCACAGTGGTTAATAATCTGCCTGCCAGTGCAGGGGACACGGGTTCGAGCCCTGGTCCAGGAAGATCCCACATGCCACGGAGCAACTAAGACCGTGCACCACAACTACTGAGCCCCCGTGCCACAACTACAGAAGCCCACGCGCCTAGAGCCCATGCTCTGCAACAAGAGAAGCCATCGCAATAAGTCAGCCCACCGCAACAAAGAGTAGCCCCCACTCGCTGCAACTAGAGAAAGCCTGTGCACAGCAACAAAGACCCAACACAGCCAAAAATAAATAAATAAATAAATTTATTAAAAATAAGTAGATAAAAGCTATGTAAATTTTTTTAAAGAATAAGAAAAAGGTGTCCAAAGAGAACAACCAAGACAGATGGGATTCAAGGCACCAAGATCTCAGAGAAAAGTGAACCACAGAGAAGCTGAACTGGAATTCTTCACCATATATTTCCTCAAGGCATTTACTAACTCCTAAGCCAGGAGGGACAGGGGATGATGTAGTGGTCAAGAGGTCAAGAATCTAAGCATAACAGAATAGCTAAAAGGCTAAGAAAATAAGCAGAGTTTTCAAAAGTCTTAAGAGTTCAAGACCGGCCGTGGAGGAGGGACCCTGGCAAATATCTCAGTCTTTCAGTTTAAACCGTTGAAGTGCCGTGATCTAAGAATAAGGACAAACTGGAAAAAAAAGCAGTCTTCACAAAGACTGCAATTGAGCCTCAAATTATCTCAGTCTCTGATTATATCAAGGTAATCTTAGTTAAGCTGCCAGAAGAAATTAAATTCTTTCTGGAGGAATAGATCATCATTCAAAACCTCTGAATTTTTTTCATATATAATGTTTGGACTTTACCAGAAATAGCACAAAATAACTAAAAATTTAGAAGGGAAAACAAGATAGTACAACCCTAAAAATGGTCCTGACATTTATATTGCCTCATATGGACTTTTAAAAACTGTAATTAATGTGTTTAAGAAAAAGAAATGACAAAGAATTTCACTAGAAAATTAGAATCTATTTATAAAAACTAAATGAAAATTTGGAAAAAATATGGAAAAGAGCATAAAAGACATATGGAATTTGGTGAAAGGTGTAACATATGTGTAATTGGAGTCCCAAAAGGAAAGGAGAGAGTGAACAAAAGCAATATTTAAGAGATACTGGCAGAGAGTTTTCCAAAACTAATAAAAGACATAAAGCCAGATATTCAAGGAGTTCTGCTAATCTCAAGCAGGATAAATACAAAGAAACCATACGTAGGTAGTCATAGCAAAACTACTGAAAACCAAGGACAAAGAGAAACATCTTACCAGAAGGACATGTTACCTTCAAAGGACCAAAAATAGAACTAACAGAAATGATTTAAACAGAAATTATGGAACTCAGAAAACAATGGAGGGACTTCCCTGGTGGTCCAGTGGTAGAGAATCTGCCTTCCAACGCAGGTAACAGGTTCAATCCCTGGTCGGGGAACTGAGATCTCACATGCTGCAGGGCAACTAAGCCCACGCACCACAACTACTGAGCTTGCACGCCTCAACAAGAGAGCCCATGTGCCGCAAACTACATACCCCATGCACCCTGGAGCCTGCACACCACAACTAGAGAGAGAAAACCTACACGCCACAACTAGAGAGAATCCCACATGCCACAATGAAGACACGACGCAGCCAAAATAAAATAAAATATTAAAAAAATAAAAACAAAATCAATGTGTTCAAAACAGAACTTCTAAAACATAAAAGAGAGAGAACAATGGAATGGCATTTGTAAAATGCTGAAAGAAAATAAAAGCTAGTGTGGAACTGAACTAGATAAAAACTGAACAGACCTATCCTAAAGGGAGTTTTTCAGGTGGAAAGATTATGGAAGCATGAAAATGTAGAAAGGACTAAAGAGCAAAGGAAAGGGTTAATATGTGGGTAAATGTAAATGAATTGTTATCTTGAGGTTTAAATGTATATAAATATATATTGAATATATAGAGTATATATTGTTTGTATAGTATATGTAGAATGTATATATATAATAGTTATATATATATACACACACACATATTTATAATGTATATAGAGTATATGATACATGATAGCACAAAAAGGAAAGAGGAATGGATGAAGTTAACATGTTTTAAAGTTCTTACATTGGGAAGTGATAAAAATACCAAATTATGATAGATTGTAGTAAGTTAAGAATGCATGTTGTAATCTCGAAAATAACTACTAAAATAATAAGAGAATGTGTAACTAACAAATAGAAGAAAAAGAAAATTAAACAACAAAAAATTTTGGTGAATTGGAAGAAGACATGAAAGAAGAAAAAGAAATAAAAACAAAAGTGACAAATAGGTAATGAATAGGAGGGCAATAGTTTTAAACCCCAAATATAGCAATAATTATATTAGGTGTAAATGGACTGAGTCCTCCAATTAAAAATTGTCATTCTGGATTTTAAAAAACAACCAATTGCATGATGCTTATCAGAGACCCACCTTAAATATAAGGACACAGCTCATTGCAAGTAAAAGATGAGAAAAATGTTACAAGGAAAGATAGCTGGTATGACTCTCTTGATATCAGAGAAAATTAAGATAAAAAGGATTGCTAAATATTAGGTGGAGGAACATTTCCTATTCATAGATGTACATGGATCAGTTCATCAAGTAAATTCTAAATTATTGTATCTAATAATATAACCTAAAAATAAACACTAATCAATCTACTATCCAGCCCTGGGAATTTAGGGGAGGCTGAGAAGATGACTGAGATTGAGAGTCATCTCAGAGATTGAGAGAGAGGAGGGTGGAAAGAAAGAGTTTTCTAAACGGAAGGAAGAACATTTTCAAAGATTTGAGGCAAGAAAGTGTAAAAACTGACAGCAATATAGTCCTGCTGGAATGTAGAGAGAGAGAGATTAAGGAAGAGGAATCGGGCTGGTGGGAAAAGGATTGCCTGATAAGAGCAATGATTGGCAAAAGGGGACTAGAAAATACAAGAATCTTAGCTATGATATTTAAAAGCTGAGACTTGTTTCTGGAAGGTTAGGAAGGTTAGGAACTTCCTGGTTAGGAAGTTATTGAAGTATTATATATTGATTTGATCAGATTTGTTTCCAGGAGGCCTCTCTCACTACTGTGGCGGGAATAAATTGGAGGAGGGCAGGAGTGTTGGCAGAGAGACCTATTTCAGTAATTCAGGTGAGATGATGTTGGCTGAGGCTGTGGAGATAGAAGGAAACAGCTTTTAAAAATAAAGTGTCCCGGGCTTCGCTGGTGGCACAGTGGTTGAGAGTACGCCTGCCGATGCAGGGGATACGGCTTTGTGCCCCGGTCCGGGAAGATCCCACCTGCCGCGGAGCGGCTAGGCCCGTGAGCCATGGCCGCTGAGCCTGCGCGTCTGGAGCCTGTGCTCCGCAACGGGAGAGGCCACAACAGTGAGAGGCCCGCGTACCGCAAAAAAAATAATAAAAAAATAAAAGTGTCCCATAACTTGTGAAATATTTAAAATTTTAGTAGGTTACTAGAATCTTGGATTAGTGAGCAGGAAACTCAGTAATAGACCAAGAGGTTGTATTACTTAAGAGAAACTTTTTAAACTGCAATTTTTTTCTTTACGTTTACAAAACCAACTACAAGGCAGTATTGCCTTTCCTTTCCAAAGATCATGTTTTGTCAGATGGCTCTGGGTTGGTCATAACCTTAGGTTGGTTGTGTTGGTAATAGCAGAATATAAAGTTGGAGCAATTAAACACCCTTGACTTTCTGTTTTAGAGCTCCCTCCCTACATTTTTAGTTGACTTATTTAGATTTGGTAATCTGTGGGCAAATGTCCAAGTGTCTCCTCAAGGAATGTGCATCATTTTAAGTTATTAGACAGAATAGTGTGTGATGCATACATGTGGCTTCCCTGCCCAGGCACGGCTACTTAAGTCATATTTATTAACATCCTTTCTCAGACGTAAAAATCTGTCTTAAAAGAGAGACAACAACCTATCAAGTAATGATTTATATGTTAATGTGGTTGCTTGGTTTACTATCTATCTAACTACTTCTATTAGAATGTACCTTTTATGAGGGAAGGGACATTGTTTCTTTTGCTCCAGGCTGTATCTCCCTGTACATGGATTGATACTCAACATATACAGGTGCTCAGTAAATATTTACTGAATGAATAAATGAATGAGGAATGAAGGGATATTTGTCTTAAATCAACTTCACTAAAATAAGGTGTTTCTTTTCATTTCAATCTTACAAATTTATTTTTTTTCATTTAAAGTTTGAAAGTCTGGTATTAGAATGTTCGAAAGTAAAGTGATTATTTTTCATATTTGCAGGACTATCTCAAGCAGGTGCTGGACATTGATCTTCATGCCCAGATCCATTTTGGCAGGGTTTTTATGAAACCAGGGTATGAAAATTATCTTGTTATCTAATATATGGGGTTGGTTTGGCTTGCTTTGACTAACAAAGTTTTTAAATGCTTTCTTTTTACATTTTCTATTATGGATTATTTATTCTAATAAAAAAATATTATAGTATTAGAGTTCTCTGAACAAGTGTATATCCTATCTGAAATGGGAATTCATCTTCTTTATAAATCACTGGGTCTGGTTTAAACAAAGCAAAGCAACTTTCCAAACCTTTTCTCCCTTTAATTTCCATGTCTAGTTCCTTCCTTCTCTTTTTCTGCTTCTTTCTCTCACTTATAACATTTCAGTATGAAAATTCTCAAACATACACAAATGCAGGGAGTACAATGAAACCCCCATATACCCATCGCCCAACTTCAGTAACTATTTTTCTGTAATTGTTTTATCAATCCTCTTCTTCACCTTTTTGGGGGGGCAGAGGGCTGGATTGTTTTAAAGCAAGTTCTAGACATGTCATTTTAGTATACATCTCAAATATTAATAACAACAGCAGTACTTTCTTACATAATCACAATGGTATTATCTCAGGTAACAGAATAAATAAGAATACCTCAGTATCATCTAATACCGTGATCGTATTTGAAAATTCTCCCAAATGTCAAGGAAAAGTATGCCTTCTTACATATGTTTTGTTTGAATTAGGAATCAAGTCAGGTCTACTCACTGTATTTGGTTAAGTTTCTATTAAACAGGAGCATTTACCAACCACCGCCCCCCTTTTTTGGCATGCCACTACTTGTTGAAGCAACTGAATCTTTTGTCCTAGTTTTGTCCTAGTGAATGGATTTGGCTGATTGCTTCCTTGTGGTGGCATTTAATTTGTTCCTGTCTCTCTCCAGTATATTCTGTACATCGGAAGTTAGATCTAAAGGTTTGAGTAGATTCAGATTCAGTTTTTTTTTTTTTGTAAGAATACTTCATGAATAGTGTTTCATACTGCTTCTTACTACCTCCCAAGAGGAAAGAAAAGTAACCACATACCTAGATCTTGCATATCTCCTGAAAACTAATAGCTCCCTCAGGAAGGGCTAATGGAGGTTCTGTAATCCATTGTAAATCCTCAAAGAATGCAAACATTGGTGTTGATAAAATATGTGTGGCCATGTCTTTAAACAACAGCCTGCCTGTTGAGACCCCTGCTCCTCTATAAACCTGTGGTATGTAAACATTATAAAAACACTGTTGAAAGCCCTCAGTGTGTGGGTGAGCATTCCAGCACACCTCCATGCTGTCAGGGACAACAGTAATGATGCTTTAGTTCAGGGTCATACTCTGATGGGTGCTCATATGAACCCTAAGAGAAAGTAGAGGTGGGACTTACCAGTTGTTACAAGTGAGCCATGGGAACTAGCAGCAAATTCCAGAAACCTTTTTTAAGTGTCAAGCCAGCCCTCCTAATCTCCCTGATTTATTGGATACCTTGTGTCAGTTCTAAGGCAGAGATCAGGCTTTACATTTAAGTATGAAGTTAAGATTGTCCCTAAAGCCTTCTCCACAATGTAATAGAATTTAGAATTCTTGGCATTATATTTCTGTAGTTGCTCTGATATGCTGCCACTGACAAGGCCCTTTTACTATTGAAGGTGTTGGATTGGGATCATTCTTATTAAGAATATCTTGTCTTAAGCAAATATTATTATGCTATGAGTACACAGGCTTTTTTTTACTCTGTCCCCATGGGCAGTACTAATTTGATTAGAATACAGAGGACATACCAAAAGTATGTCAGTGTACTTCTCACTAATCTCAAAAATTGAATTGATTATTCCTTTGCAGTGAGAAAGAAGCTGACATTACTTACCCTCACCTCTAGAGGAGAAATATTTGTATAATATCTATTATTTAAATTATCTATTATTTAAATTAATCTCAGCACCCATGATGTATAATTTTAGTACTCATTTTTAGTCTATTATTTACCACTTACTTCAGCTGTAGGACTTCTGTGACTTCCGTTATTGTATAAAAGCTGTTACATTCTGATCTCAAGAGGAAAAATGAACAATAGGTGTTGAGTTTCAAGGAAATGACTTTCCAGATCCTAAACAAAAACTTCACAGTCTAGCAATAAAACACTCATGATAGCAGCGCACATAACAAAATGTTTTATTGTAATGGAATCTTTTTAAAATGAGTACCTTCAGAGAAATCACAGTAGCTGTCTGCAAGGTTCAAAAGATGATTTAAATTGGTTTTAAATACAGTAGAAGGAAGGTGTTATGCATTCCCTCCTCAATCTTATTATGTGTGTTAGTTTGCTATTTAAAAAAAATGGTGTAGAAGTTTAAATGGGCTTCCTTTAATTGTCCAGAATTTTATACTTGTCTGAAGAGAAGAAGAATTTAAAGGTAATTGCTACTTAATAGTAGAATAAGAAGAAATATAAAA
Organism: Grampus griseus; assembly: GCF_964374135.1. Lineage (NCBI taxonomy): Eukaryota > Metazoa > Chordata > Mammalia > Artiodactyla > Delphinidae > Grampus > Grampus griseus. Next base: position 34,726,860 of record NC_139018.1, on the reverse strand, counting down.
AGCTCAAGAACAATTTAGCTTTGCTCTTCCCACATACAGTACGTTCAGAATGCAATTAACCTCTTTCCTTTTAGACACGGAGATACTCAAAAAGCATTTGGAATATTATCTACCAGATCTACCAATCACAGTTTTTATGGACCATCTACAGTGAGCATAGCTGTTGTCGAAAATGTATCTTGGAAATTATTTTCATCACACAGTAACAGTCATTGCCAAATAACCTATCTATAAATGGATATGACATTCTAATCTCAGTTTTCTAAAACACAGCAAAGAATCAGGAAGTAAGCAAAAAAAGGCCTCAGAGTAGCCAAGAATAGATGTTACGAAGTCCATGTAATAACACTTCACAGTGTACCCTATGAGAGCCTTATCTAATTATGAGCCATAAAGTTAGAAAAACCTTGGTTCAAATCTTAGTATCTGAGTAATTTTGGCCAAATTGCTTAATCTCTCTGAGTCTCATTTTCCTCATCTGTAAAATGGGATGACAATTGTCACCTCATGGGATTATTGTAAGAATTAAATGAAATAATGGATATAATGCTTAGATGTTTCTTTAAAAATAGTAACTTCTATTATTACTATTATTATTATCATTCCAGCAATATAACTATTACTACTGCTCTCTGGTTCCCAAACCAAAGGCCAGCTTTAAGGGTCAAGATGATGGCAGTCTAGCATTAAGGGGACCTACAGAAAAAAAAAGTAGGGGAAAAAAACAGAAACAAGAACTATAGAAACACCGCCACGTGTACTGTTATGTTATGGTTTAATACCCCTGTGACCCAAAATCTCTGTATCATAGCAGAGTAGAATCAATTCATAATGATGGCTGTAATTCATCAAAAATATTAACGTTCATCATATTATTGCAAAAGGTAATGAGTGAGTGATCCTTTCTTCTTTCAACCAACGAGCAAAAATAGTAAAAAGAAAAACAATTTGGGTGCTTAAAAGGGTAATTTTTCAGCTACTTTTAAATTTCAGCATTCCCTAAGAATTTTGCATCACTCAAGATTCATTAATATAATAAAAATTTTAGCTGAAATTCTATATTAAGGGTAGTCAATAGAAAAAAATCACTATTAATAACCACTTGCCCTCTTCACACTCACACCCCTTTGCATACCCCCATGATGAGGGTTCATGTCAGACTTTTGAGGAAGTATAATTTGATAATATTCTTAAATTACTATTGCTTTAATTTTGTTCTAGTCATGGTATTTTATTTATTTTGACATTTCAAAACATTCCCTTCACAGGAGGGAAGCTTTTATGTTTATTGCTGAGTATAGTCTTAAAGGGCTGAGAAATACTCATCTTGAACAATAGGTAGTTATCTGGTAGACATGTATTACCAGGTAGTCTTCAGATAAAAAGAATGATTGTTATTCTCCAGCAGAAAAAAAAAAACGTATAGACATTGTTAACTAGAGGGGTGGAGAAACTCCAGGATTTGGCATATGCTTCTACGGCACTGACAAGAAGGAAAAAAATGTAAACTACAGAAAACCAGGAAGTTTGGTTACTTGAAAACAGAAGATGCTAAAAAAGAATTAATTTAAATGCTCTCGAAACACTTCAGGTTGTAAAGATTTAAAGGAGAGTCAACAGAAAAGAACTTTCACACGATAGGTGACCTGTATGAAGAACCATGTAACAAGAAAACTGCAGTATTTAACTTACTACTCAGGTTGCTTAGCAGTCACTAACAAACAACCTCTACTTTTCCTCTAGCCTGCCAACGACATTTGCAACTTTGGATATTGATGGTGTAAGAAAAATAATCTTTGCACTACCAGGTAAGAATAGTTGAAATAGTTTCTTTTGCTTTTTCTGGAAAAATGACCAAAATCTTTTTGTTTCCCAGGTGACCAGTCCCCTATCAGAGCGCATGATTTGGAATCTGAAACACCTGGGTTCAAATCCCAGCTTTTCATACTGTATGACCTTGGACAAATCACATAACCTCTCAGAAGCTGTTTCTTCATCTATAAAATGGGGCTAATTAGGGTTGGTGTGAAAGTCAAATTAGTATCTTTCAAAGCACATTTCAGACCCTAAGATGATAATCAGGAGTTAAGTGTCACTACGTCTTTCTAGGGCACCTGCTTTTCCTTAAAGGAAATTGGTCAAAGTTAGCAGTATGATTACCTCTCACAACTAGAGTATTATGCTCAAGGGGCCAAAGGGCCTTAAATCGCCCATGGAAATACTAGAACAAAAAAGTACAAAGCTGCCTTTGGTTCTCACCAGATTTGGACTGGTTGGGGAGAGCAGCAACACAGGAGGGGCTGCAAATACTGATGCTTCTCAGCCAAATCCCAGGCATCATCAGTCTGACCACATCATTATCCCCACCCTCTCCCACGTGAGCAGAAACTCACGTGTTCAGATTATAGAAAAAGCAAAGTGGTTCAGTTTACAATTTTTGGACTTTGGCTGTGCATTTAAAGCCAGGTTTTAAAGCCATTACTAATCTTGATAAATTCTAAAGCAGTTTAGAAGTTTTGTGTATCTACTTATTTTTTTCAATTTTAAAAATTATCCTCTGATCTGTAGCAGTGTGCCATTCTCTATTTTTTGGCATAGATTCCTTTAGAAAATAACCTACTTATTCCTTTCAGATGTACAAGTCTGGTGGCTTTGGGATATTTACCTGCTTTTTTATATTAAATAAAGCTCAAGTAGAGATAGAAAGAAAAGAAGGCAGGCAGAAAATTTTAGAACTTTAAAAACATGTTTAAAGCCCCTATCTGTAAGCATAAAAGAGAGTATGTTTCTCTCATATAGGAAATGTTAAGAGCGAGGTCATGTAAATAAAGTTTTAGTCTTCAAACGATTTCTGTGGTACAAAACTCCTTAGGGCCTTTAATACATCCCTAGATACTCTGAAGACCATTATATAGAGAAATGAAATCATCTTCCTAGCTTCATTTTGACTAGAAGAGACTGTTTTTGTTGTCTACAGAAGATATGACTTGACCTACAAAGTATGTTATAGTGGGAGCCTATTTTGCCATTACTAAGTGTTGTTGATCTGCCAAAGAAGTTATAACTAAATAGCCTATTTTCAAATTGCTTTATTTTGAGATTTTCACTGCTCAGCCTGAAAGTACCAAAAGAGGGCAGCAACAATTCACATGTTCAGATTGTAGAACCAGCAAAGTGGTTCTTTTTATAAGGATTTGAAAACTCAGAATTGGATTTTTGGTTTCTTAAGGTCCTTGCAATTAAAGCCATTACTAATCTTGATAAGTTCTAATGCAGTTGAAAAGTTATGTGTTATCTACTTTTTCTTTTTTTTAACTTTTTAAAATTACTATAGTAACATGTGTTCACTGTAAAAACATTAGAAAACACGGATAAGCATTAAGAAATGTTATCCATAATCTCCCTCCCCCTGAAATAACCACTATTCGCAATTTTCTTGGTGTTGATTTTTCCAGTCCCTTTTCTTATATAGAGCAATTCATATTTTATAGAGTAATTTTATAAAACAGTAGCATTACAGGAATACTGTAATCATTGTTGAGTAATAGCTTTCTTACTTATTTTTCTTTTATTTTTCCTTTATTTGCTTTTCCAGAAAAATTTCCATCTGCTCATATTTTGAGGCAAGAGGAAAGCAATTGATTCTCATTAAGAGTCTGCTGTCCTGTGGGACAGTTCACTTTTTCTATTGAAATAATCAATGTCATTCATCACAACTTTTTTTAACAACTTAAAAAAAATCTATTCTTAACTGCTTTTGTGGGTAGAAGAAAATTAAAGGTATGCTTTTAGCTAGTAATAGGCTAAACTGACCATTGCTTTTATTTTGATGATGAAATAAGCAACACAAAGCCAGGCCAAGGTAACCTAAAATATAATAAGCATTCCCCACCCCCTCTCTCTCTATATATATACATACTCACATACCACTGTATAAAAGTATTAGTAAAATTTGAATTTTAGAACCAAAAGGAATATTAAGAATCATATAATCCAAACCTTTCATTTTGTGGATGAGTAACGTTAGACCCAGAAAGGTTTGGAACTCTTGCCTGGGTCGCATGGCTTGGTTAGTTAACAATACCACACAAGAAGCGAAATCTGTTGTTCTCAGCTCAGTCATTTTTTTCATAGCCCACCATACCTCTCTTTGAAGTGCATGACACACCCAGATTTCTTCTTGGAAAGGTACAGTTGAATTCCTCAAATTTTTCTTATTACTGCAAAAAAACTTGGTGTTTGTATTAATCTGCTCAGGCTGCCATAACAGAATATCACAGACTGGGTGGCTTAAACAACAGAAATTTATTTTCTCACAGTTCTGAAGACTGAAAGTCTAAGATCAACGTGCCAGCAAGGTCGGTTTCTGTTACGATCTTTCTTCCTTGCTTGCAGATGGCCACCTTCTCTCAGTGTCTTCACGTGGCCTTTCTTCTGTGTATACACACTCGTGTTTCTTCCTCTTTTTATAAGGACACCAGTCCTATTGGATTAGGGCCTCACCCTTACAACCTCATTTAATTTTGGTTACCTCTTTAGAGATCCTTTCTCCAAATACAGCCACATTGGGGGTTAAGACTTCAACATATGAATTTGAGGGGAACATAATTCAGTTCCTAAGAGTATTCGCCTTCAAGTCCTTCACGTCTTAAATCATTGTTGTTTTTTTTTTTAGTTTAAAGAAATTTTTGGTTAGAGGGGATTATGGATAAATTTCTTTATTCTTATCCTACTTGCTAATTTTCTTTTGCACTGAGCATGTACTACTATGGTAATTTTAGAACATTTTAAAAATAGCAAGTGCAAACTCATTACTAAAGGCTTTCAACGTACGGCTCTCAGGAAAACAGATATAAATGGTGCCAAACAGCTTCTGTGCATCAGAAGTCTCTGCGTTTCACTGCTAGATCCAAATATTTACACCCTCTGTGGCATTTGGTCAACTACAGCTCTATTCTGGCATCCTTTTGGATTCAAGGTGATTCAGAAGAGGAATGCTAGTGGTTAGTCCTTTCACTCTCTATGATACCTGAAGGTATAGACAGTCATAATTATATGGCAAATTTTTATGTGTGTACTATAAATAACTGCTTGGTTGACTTTCAGGGAATCCTGTGTCAGCCGTGGTCACCTGCAATCTCTTTGTTGTGCCTGCACTGAGAAAGATGCAAGGCATCTTGGATCCTCGGCCAACCATCATCAAAGCCAGGGTAATGTTTTCTAATGACCGGAAACCAAAATTGAAGCCTAATAACAAATTAGGATATGATTTTTTAACTGCCCAAAACAAACGTCTAGAATTTTATATTAGTTTTGAGGAAAAATGTGGTTATAGTCCCCTCTTCATGATAGAAAACAGAGGGAAAGGAGTCCCTTTTATTCCCTTCCCACATTATTCCATGACTCCTAAAGTGAATAATTTTCTCCAGCTAGAAGTCCATTTAGGAGTGGATATGTAATGACAAAATGGTCAATAGAATACTAAACTAATACTAAACCTATATGGAAGGAGGGACAAGAATTTCCCCTATGTAAACTTAGAGAGAACAGCAATTTAGCTGATCACTTTTTCTGTGACCCCGCTGATAAATTTTTAACAGTTCAGAAAAAGACAATTAAAGGACAAGAAAGAGACTCTAGTGAAGCAGAAGAAAAGGGAGACCATATTGTTTGGAAAAAGGACCACTAAGGCTGAGGAATTATACCTGCAGTAAAAATCACTCCGAAATTAGAGTCCCCTTCTCCACCAACACTAACTTCAGTTTGCTTTACTACTACTAGTAAACTAATTATGTAACACAGTTTCTATGTAATAACTAATGAATAATTTTCCTGGCAATTTAAACTATAATACTAAATCAGTACTTTTCTTTCTTTTAAGCTTTACTAAGGTATAATTGATATACACAAATTGCACATATTTAATGTAGACATTTTGATGAATTTGGACATATGCAAACACCTGTGATACCGTCATCACAATCAAGGTACTAAACATATCCATCACCTCCAAACATTTCTTTGTGTTATTTGATTTGTTTGTTTATTTCATGCTAAGAACATTTAATGTGAGAACTATCCTCTTAAAGTATCTTAAAGTGCACAATACCACATTGGTAACTATAGGTAATATGTTGTACAGCAGATTCTTTAAAATGTATTCACCTTGCATAACAGAAACTTTATATCCATTGAGCAACAATTTCCCTTCCCTCCTCCCCTCAGCCCCTGACAACCACCATGCTATTCTCTGCCTCTGTGAGTGACTATTTTAGATACTTCCTATAAGTGGAATCATGCAGTATTTTTGTAACTGGCTTATTTCACTTAGCATCGTGTCCTCTAGGTTTATCCATGTTGCCTCATGGAAAACAGTATGGAGGTTACTCAGAAATTAAAAGTAGAACTACTGTATGATCCAGCAATCTCACTTCTGGGTATATGTCCAAAAGAATTGAAATCAGGATCTCAAACAGATATTTGCACCCCGGTGTTCATTATAGCATAATTCACTATACAAAGATAAGAAAACAACCCAAATTTCCAACAACAGATGAATGGATAGGGAAAATGAAGTGTATGTGTACAATGGAGCATTATTCAGCTTTAAAAAAGGTCAGTCATTGAACATCAAAAGGTATAATTGGATACCTGTTATATGAGAATATAATGGCCTATGGATTGATTAAAAAACAGATATTGAAAATGATAGAACTGTCTATGATTTATAAGAAATATAAACCAGTTTTATTATTATTCAGAGATGAAAAATATAACTAGGTTATAGAAACTTTGGAAAAATTAACTTAAAACTGATCTGCACCAACAGGTGTAAGAATTTTTAAAGTTACTTGATAAATTTTAGATGATTTATAAGGCAGATGAGCTCGAGCGCCTCTCTGTTGGACTAATGAAATCAGTGCCTCATAACTTCTCTAGTACTTTTAAAAGTTAGTGTAAAGCTCCTTTAACCACTCTTTGGAAGTTTTGACCAGACTTGAGCAGAGTCCGGGCCCTAGGTACCAACCAGGGCCTGGAGCATGTCACGTGGGACCTCCACTCTAATAGAATCCCCTCTGGTCATCTGTTTTCTCACAAACTCTCTTCTCCAATCTGTGCAGCTTAGTCCAGCCTCTTCCCTGAGTCTCCTGGAGCTTTCACCTTCCCCTCATTACCACCATCAAACCTTCCCAAGACTTTCAGGTCTTTGGCAATCGTCTAAAAGTCTTCTCTCCCTCACCTTTTATCATCAGTTGCTTTATTTTCATAATTCTAAATAACTTTATTTCTGCTTCAGCAACTCAATACACATATCCTTTTTAATACCATGAAGTGCTCCATCTCAAAAATCACCAACTCTGGTATACAGTTTAGGAACAATGGCAAGTTACCTACCCGTAGATATAAAAGAATTTAAACACTCCTATAACACCTTCCCTTTTCCCTTTCCATAAGTCCCTTCTGGCTTTACCCCTTTCCTCATCCAACCTAAATCCTGTGGTGTATCACTTCAGTGTTTTTCTAACACCCTCAAATGTTTTTTGCCTCTTCTTCCATGAACTGTAGTAACTCTAAGAATCCACAAACTTAGATCAATCCTCCCTTTTTTGTCCTTCAGTTTTATTTCCAGGGCACTGAGTACAACTAAAGAAGAGAGTACAGCTGTTCAAGTTATCCCTTCCAATTTACAAACCTCAGCAGGGGCCAATATTCCCCTTGATGATCCTTTTATATCCTGTGGATCAGCTTTTTCCATTCCTTACTGCAGTCTTCCAAATCTTCACCATTCTCCTAAAGCGCCCTCCACCATCCACATCCCCTGTGTTTTGTAGCCAAATAAGCTGGTTTGAATGATGGCTCCAATGTTTAATGGTTTCTCTTCTAATCCTGCCTCCTTTTAAATCCCTTTTCTAACTCTAATCATGTCAGCATCTCCAATTAAAATTCTTCAATGCTTCCCATGACCGCAGGGTTAAATCCAGACTGCTCAAGTGAGCACAGGAGGCCCTCCATCCCAAGGCCTGTTTTCCCTTCCAGCTTCATCTGCTTCCCATCCTGCACTCTGACCATACCAAGCTTTTTACTGCCTGCAGAACGGACGTGAGATCTCCTTCCTAGGAGGTTCTCTCCTAATCACCCCCATCTCTTTTCTCAGCTTGGAAAATTCCTTAGTCATAAGACTCAGGCATCATGCCCTCTGTGAAGCCTTTCTCAGTGTCCCTAAGAAGGGTTGATTATTTACTTCTTTGTGCTCTATTACACTGTGTTTGCAATTAATTATTTACTGTATTAGATAATTCTTTGAGGTCACTTCTCTAAAAGATGGACAGGACAAAGAGGAAGGAAAAAAATATTCTCCCCTTTTTTTAAGTAACAAGTTTTGTTTTTAGAGCACATTTAGGTTCATAACAAAATTAACTGGAAACTACAGAGAGTTCCTGTATTACTCCTCCTCCCCACCCCATCCTTACACACACAACCTTCCCAGCTGTTGACATCCTGCACCACAGTGGTACATTTGTTACAGTCAATGAACCTACAGTGACACATCATTATCACCCAAAGTCCATAGTTTACATTAGGGTTTACTTTCAGTGTTGTGTATTCTAGGGGTCTTGACAAATGTACAGTTACATGTATCTACCATTGTATATCGTACAGTTTCACAACCCTAAAAATTCTCTGTGCTCTGCCTATTCGTTCCTCCCTCCCTGCTCACCCTTGATCTTTCTACTGTTTTGCCTTTTCCAGAATGTCATATTGTTGGAGTCATACAGTATGTTACCTTTTCAGATTGTCTTCTTTCACTTATTAATATGCATTTGTTCCTCCGTGTCTTTTCACGGCTAGATAGTTCATTTCTTTTTAGCAAGGAATAATATTCCATTCTCTGGATATACCACTGTTTATCCATTCACCTACTGAAGGGTATCTTGGTTGCTTCCAAATTTTGGCAATTATGAATAAATCTGCTATAAACATTTGTGTGCAGGTTTTTGTATGAACATAAACTTTCAGTTCACTTGGGTAAATACCAAGGACTGAGATTGCTGGACTGTATGGTAAGAATATATTTCGTTTTGTAAGAAACTGCCAAAATGTCTTCCAAAGTAGCTCTACCATTTTGCATTCCCACCGTAGTGAATAAGAGTCCCTGTTCTTCCACATTCTCAGTAGGATTTGCTGTGGCCAGTGTTTTGGATTTTTGGCCTTTCTAGTAAGTATCTAGTGATATCTCATTGTTGTTTTAATTTGCAATTTCCTAATGACTTACGATGTTGAACATTTTTTCATATGCTTACTTCTCATGTGTATATCTTCTTTGGTAAGGTGCTCAATTCTTTTGCCCAGTTTTTACCTGGGTTGTTCATCTTCTTATTATTGAGTTTTAAGAATTGTTTGTATATTTTGGATAACAGACCTTTATCAGGTGTGTTTTTTACAATTATTTTCTCCCCGTCTGTGGCTTATCAGCTCATTTCATTGACCTTTCTTTTTTTTTTTCTCATTCTCTCTCTTAGACATTCACATGTAGAGCATACCATATAATACTATACCAAATAATACAATTTTATCTCTTGAGTGACTACTGTGTGCCAGCAAAATATTCAAAGGAAACAGAGGACTCCTAGTCCACAGCTCACTGCCCAGTTTTGAAAGAGTAGAAGAAATCGGCAGAAGTGAAACATCCACCATTTGCAGTGTTTTTCCACCAAAATATTGATATATGTGTATGTTTACTCATGGTACATCATTCTTATAAGCACTGAAGCTTATAGTAAATAGGTGCTTTCTTAAGCTAACTGATGTAATATACCAGAACTATAGTGTCAGTGTAACTAAATATATTGGTGAATAAAGTATTCTGCATTTCAGTAAAATACCATAAAAATCTAATTAGCTTCATCTCTTGCTACAAAAGGAACAGCTGTTTGTGAGGCTGTGAAAAAATTTCATTCACTTTAATTTGATGCAATTGATTCTTGTTTATTAAATTAACAAATATCTTCCTTTAAAACAAACAACCCCATTTTGTAGATGAACAAACAGGTATGGGAAAGCAAAATAAGTTGCCAATACAACACATCGGTTAGCAGTAAAACTGGGAGTAGAACCTAGGTGCCCGTATCTTCCCAGTATATTATTTGCTCCACTGTACTTCCATGAGCCATTCAGTGCCATTGCTGGGGAAAAACCTCAAACACTTGGCAAATGACACAGCCACATGAATAGCTCTTGTGGTTTAGTGCTGGAGAACACACACACCCACACACTCAGGTTGAAAGACAGATTTTTGTCCTCAGGTAAGCACAGAATAATTTAGGAACAATGGCAAGTTACCCCCCAGTAGATATGAAATAGGGTATAAACATAAGTAATATCATGTGAAAGAGTAGAGTGTGACTTAAGGAGAAACACCCTAGAATTGAATTTTATTCTGGATTCCAGATAAAAAGCATAATTAGAATGTTTTAATATTCTAATTAGATTATTAGAATATTTTAAAACAAAGTAACCAGAATGGATTAGAGATGAACTCACTTCAATAAAAATTTCCAGGTCAAGTTTTAACTATATCATTTAATTTAAGCAATATCTGTTTTAGTTGAGTAAAGGATTTCTAGACCATTTTAAGATAGAGTAACTTAAACGATTATTATGCTAATGGAAAATGTTAATTCTCATGCATTGGAATGAGTCTTGTTTTCATTGAACTAATCTTTGATGGGCTATAGATCATAATTATGTACTGTATAAACTTGTTCAAGTTATACCTTTTAGGCACCTGCTACCAACACATTATCACCTTGATCAGATTTCAGGATGAATTTAATGACATAGATTAAAAAAAAAAAAAACAGTGGCTCCAGGTTGAATGTTGATTGGTCATTCTGTATAATGTGTGTGAACAGAAATTGGCTATGTTACAAAGATATGAAAGATGCCATTCCATAGCAAAGACTCATTCAGAGGAATTCTTCTAGTGCCAGTGATGTGACCAAACCAAAGTGGTATAACTTTTATGAGACTACTTTTATTTGCTTTAATGAGATTGTTTATCAGTATTGGGACTGATATAATCAGTCCTGATTACAGAATAATCTGATAATCAAGAGAAAAGAAAGTAACTATCCCTTTTGATTAATCTCTAAAATATACAAATACCTCATGCAACTCAATATCAAAAAAACAAACAACTCAATCAAAAAATAGGCAGAGGAGTTAAATAGACATTTCTCCAATGAAGACATATAGATGGCCCGGGGGCACATGAAAAGATGCTCAATATCACTCATTATTAGAGAAGCGCAAATCAAAACTATAATGAGATAGTCAGAATGGCCATCATCAAAAAATCTACCAACAATAACTGCTGGAGAGGGTGTGGAGAAAAGGGAACCCTCCTACACTGTTGGTGGGAATGTAAACTGGTACAGCTACTATGGAGAACTGTATGGAGATTCCCTAAAAAACTGAAAATAGAGCTACCATATGATCCAGCAATCCCACTCCTGGGCATATATCCAGAGAAAACCATAATTTGAAAAGATACATGCACCACAGTGTTCATTTCAGCACTATTTACAATAGCCAGTACATGGAAGCAACCTAAATGTCCATCAACAGAAGAATGGATAAAGAAGATGTGGTACATATATACAATGGAATATTACTCAGCCATAAAAAAGAATGAAATCATGCCATTTGCAGCAACATGGATGGACCTAGAGATCGTCATACTGAGTGAAGTAAGTCAGACAAAGACAAATATCATAGGATATCACTTATATGTGGAATCTTAAAAAAGGGTACAAATGAACTTATCTACAAAACAGAAATAGAGTTACAGATATAGAAAACAAACTTAGGGTTACCTGGGGGTAAGGGGGGAGGTGAGGAAGGATAAATTGGAAGATTGGGATTGACCTATACACACTATTGTAAAATAGATAACTAATAAGGACCTACTCTATAGCACAGGGAACTCTACTCAGTACTCTGTAATGGCCTATATGGGAAAAGAATCTAAAAAAGAGTGGATATATGTATATGTATACCTGATTCACTTTACTGTACACCTAAAACCAATACAACATTGTCAATCAACTATACTCCAATAAAAATTTTAAAAAGAAAATATCCCTTTCATATTAAAGATAAGTGTATGAATGAGTAGCTGAATTAGCACCTCAGTAAATCTTTACTGGATGGATGGATAGATGGATGGATGGATGGATGGATGGATGGATGGATGGACGGACAGTTGGATGACACACCGATAAATGGATGTTGAGCTTGTATGTTTGTGTAGGTCTACCTCCTTTATTTTCAATGTTAAAACATCTGCTTTGATTTCTTAATTCATAGGTCAGAGGTAAAATTAGAATTTAAAAATAGACTTTATATTTTTCATCTGCCCTTTTTCCTACTGCGGGTACCAACTTCTTAGCCTTCTTTTCTCTTTTCACCAGAGCAACGCAACCTCTGGACTTCCTGTATTAAGAACATAAGGTGGCAGTGGTGGAGACAGCAGAATGCCAAGATATTTCCATGTCCATTGAACTCTTTGCACAACTGCCACCACCCTGTAGTTTTAAGAGATGATCAGGTGATCAAGTTTGTTTTCTTTTCCTCATTTTTCTGTAGTTATCATGTGATGTAAAACTGGATCCTCGCCCAGAATACCATCGGTGTATACTGACTTGGCATCACCAAGAACCACTACCTTGGGCACAGAGTACAGGTTAGTCATTCACACCTGCAGGTATCTCTATACACCCATCCTGTTAAAACACAAATTTATGTATAACCTCCTTCCTTGAGTATACCTAATTTTGTAATTATTGTACATTTTCCCTTTTGAAAGATTAGATGTTAACTTATTCCTAAAACAGTGTAGCATAACAGGACAAGAGGAAAAAAAAAATAAAGATTTTGTTATTCCATGGAGCCATATTTTCTAGATAAACATTTGAAATACAAATCTAAAATTACAGAAGATTTTTATCTGTTTGTTCAACCAGTAAGTTCTGAGCATAACTTTGATGGTAGGAAAAGGAGGGGACTGGGCTATGCCACCCATCAGTGTGAGATTAAAGCCCAATTAGAGTGTGATTCTCTGTAGCCTTTACTATACACTAGATATTGGTAAGATTTAAGGACTGAGAAATCAACGTTGATAATTCAGAGTTCTGAAGTTACCTGCTGTAGACTTTAAACTTTTATCCCCAACTTCTCTAGTCATATTTTACCCGACTTTTGATGGGATTCCAGAAAAAATTAAACAAAGGTCCTATCAAGTGCAAACATCAGCTAGCACAGTGAGTAGGTCTCTGATGGGCTTTGCCATCAGACTTGCATTCAAATTGGCCACCAACTAATAAGTAGGACCCTAGGCAAGTTATCTAACCTCTTTTGAGTCGTTGAGAATTAAATAAGGTAGTTGAGTAAAAGGTCTACCACCTTGTCTGGTACTTAGTAAATACTAAAGAAATGGTAGCCACTGCTGTTATTATCATTATTGTTTTAATAGGGTTTAAAAGCCTGTCTTTTCAGACACACGTCACATTTTAGCCTGAATTGAGAAATTCTATGGTATTTTCCACAATGCTGTAAAATTTTGGTTTTGTTCTTTTAAGCAATAATTTGTAATGTTTATTTTTAAAGTTCAGTGAGAAGGTAGTAGGATACAGTAGCAAGGCCACCTGAAAAAGGTACTGGGAAGTCTGATCATCTCTCTTCCTCTTGAAGACCTGTGTTTCTGTTCATCAGTTTTTATTCTGAAAAGGACTGCAAGGGCTGCGCATGCATACACCATGACGCTGATGCTGCTGTAATGAGAGTATTTCCTCCTAGGTAATCAGATGAGCAGCCGTCTGATGAGCATGCGCAGCGCCAACGGATTATTGATGCTTCCTCCAAAGACAGAGCAGTACGTGGAGCTCCACAAGGGCGAGGTGGTGGACGTCATGGTCATCGGACGGCTATGATGGTCACCAGCGGGAGAAAGCTTTGATGCATGTCTACATACCATTGACTGTATCCTGTAATATGCAACGGCACAGCTAGTTTTTCTGATTTGGATAAAAGTTGATCTGTATGGTCAACATCTTGAACTATATTTCAAAAGAATTTAAATACCTTTTAAAGAAAAAAACACCTAAAAATAAATCTTAACAGACAACTCTATTCTGATTATATCAAAGCAAATTTTTCCTTTCTTGCAAATTGCTTTGTGTGTTCAATGCTAGGTCTGATAGCGATAGCTTTTAGTAGACAGCAGTAGGTGCCTGCAGAACTTGTGTTTTTCTCATCTTTAAAATACAACTACTTATGCTCTTAAATCAAGGCTGTCTGCTTATTTATACTAGCGTAGGCAACACTTGGATTTCCCTTCTTAGTATGCTTCATAACCGCTTTACAGAGAGCTTTTGCTTGTTATTTATCATGTATCTCGTGTTTATGTGCACAGTGCCAAACAAAGAGTGACTGGGTGGTGGCCCTGCCCTGCCTCAAGGAGAACCATCCCCGCAGAGCGTTCGGGGGTGGGGGGGCCTCGCATCCCAGTAGCCTCATGGCACAGTACTCTTGGGCAGTAACTGGATACCTTTTATTTGAACAAACAAACTGGGGGGAAAAAATGCTTCCTTAAGTGCTGACAGCCTTTTTAACCAATACATTTAAAATTGTACAGAATAAAAAATAAAATCAAAGACTGATCTTGTACAGATATTAGTGTTACCAGCATTCATGTGGAAATCAAGAGCAAAGAAAAAACAATGTTAAACAACTCTGTACCATAACATTTTCTGTAATGATACTGAAACTTAATGAATAAAAAAAATCCTCGATCATTATTTAAAATCCAGTGTGTGTTGGCCTTGTTAATAAAAAAAGAGAAGATTGTTATGCCATTCTGATGGGGTTCTGCCTGGATAAAAGGAATAGTTCAGATGGCTTAGCAAGGTTAAGTGGTATAAAGGAGATTTTTAAAAATATAGAGTAATCTATATTTTACTGTAGCATTGTGCAAATACAGATTAGAAAGTAGGAGAGAACCTGTAGTTGGTCTGGTCTTTCCAGTCATAGCTGGAGAATAGCAAGGAAATTTAGAGGAAAGATAGTTGATAATTTAGAAAAAAACTACATTTTTATTTCAGATGTCATAAAAACAAATTTCAAACATCTACAGTTCCTTGGAATAGAGGGGGAAAATAAGTAATGAACCATAAAATTGCAGATGAGTACCTGGACATTTTTTTATCATGTTTGGAAGTGAAAAATGGGAAAAATCTGTACTGACTATAGAAAATACAGTTGAAATATATGCTATCCACAATGGCTTCTTTAATAAAAACTTAGGGGCACTTTCCAAACAGTGGTAACGGGGCACATTAAATATGCTATAGAGTACTTAGTAAAGCAAACAACAAAAATTAGCCCACTAGTAGACAAGGTGCCAAATGATGGTAATGAAAAAAGCCAATTTGTAAACAATAAATATTTGATACTTATACTTGATATTTCCAAAGTTGAAAATAAAATGTTCTACATTTTAAATTTAGTTTATATGTTCAATTAAAGAAGATAAGGTTAATTAATAGAGGTCAAATGAAAGCTCATGCAAGGAGTTCTTTACCTACATTCATCCAAGAAATATTTATTAAGCATATACTGTGTGCTTGAGTACAAGGTCCATCATGCTATACTATGTACAAGAATGAATAGGGATAATTGCTAACATTACAGTCCATCAAGGAAGATTAAAAAAACATGTGCAAGTAAGCATAATATTTGATATGTTTGATATTTGATAATATGGTAGAATGTGTAAAATGTGATAAATGCTGTAATTCAGATTTAAAGAGTTGGAGGAGTTCCAGTGAGAACCTTCTACAAGGTAAGATTTCAAGGCGTAAGAAATTTAGTGGGTCTTGAAGTCAAGGTAGAATTTTAAAGGTGATAATGCAGGAAGAAGGGTATTCTAGAAACAATGTACAATTGATAATAATTGTTATTTTTATTATAGAATTTAAGATCCACAAGGGCAATGATTTTTGTTTGTTTTGTTTACTGATATTATCCCCAAATCCTTAGAGTTCCTAGCATATGTGCATATGGATAGGCAAAAGTAAATATTTGTTTCATGAAACATTATACAGAGCTTACCAGGCACTTTTCTAAGCACTTTTCATATGTTTAATTTTCACAACAACCCTGTAAGTGTTATTATTCCTATTATAGATGAGGAAACTGAGGCACAGAGAGGTTAAGAAACTTGTCCAGGGTGACACAGCTAATAAAAGGAGGAGCCAGGATGCAAACTTAACAATCTGGCTTCAGAGTCCATATTCCCAAACACTAAGCCATAGAAACAGAAAATTGATATATTTGTAAGACCAAAAAAGTACATGTTTGAGGCCCAAACAGTGAACTTCTTGAATACCAGGGTAAGGAGTCTAGATTTATTCCAGAGACAATTAAACCATTAGAGATTCTTGATGAGGGAAGTATTAGGATCATTTTTGGGGGAAAAAAAATGCTCTGGCAGCGTTGAATAGGATAGACTGTATTGAGGAAAAACTGAAGAGAGACACCAATTAAGAAGTGATCATTATTGTGCAGGTGAGGGGTGATGATAGCCTTAACCATAATGTTAGAGGGGTAATGGTGATAGGAAGGTCATGACAACTGAGTGTGCCTCTGGACCTAAAAAATAGAAAGAATTTTATGACTGATTACAAGTGTTGGAAAGGAAGTTAGACGAATAAGAGATGATTCAAAGTCTTTAGTCTTGGCTGACTGAGAACATGTTCAACAAGAAACAAAAAAAAGAAAGTCAGAAACATGGATTTTGTGGAGGAGCTGGTAAGTTTGGACATGTGTTTGAGATGTCAGAGGGGCCCTAAGGTAGCCATGTCCTGTTGACATTTGAAAGTATAGGTTAGGAGTTCACAGAAGAGATACTGGCTGAATATAACCTTGGGGATCCTTCACATGAAGGTAGTATTTGAAACGTAAAGGTAGATAGGAAAGATTATTAAGGAAGGACTTGCCAAGAAAAGAGGACAGAGCCTTGGGAAGCACCTTATTTTGGAGTGTTGGAGGAAAAAGCCATGGATGTAATGAAAGGAAGAGCAGTTTGTAGAAGAGGAAAAACAGGGAACTGCAGTGTCCCAGAACAAGGGAGGGGAGTTTCAAGAAGGAAAGATAATCAACTGTCAAAAATAAATGTCAAGAAGAATGAGGGCTCAAAAGAATGTATTGATCAGGCAATCATTTGTGAGCTGCAAGAGTGCAATTTCAATAATGGGTTGAAGGCAAAAGCCAGATAGCAAAATAGAAACCGTGACTATGAAATATTTGGAACTTGGGCATGAGGAAAGAAAGATAGACACAGGATGGTAGCTTGAACCAATTACAAGATGAAGAAAAGATATTTGTTTGAAAAACAATAGTAGTGGGCATATTAAAAATTTGAGAGTAAGGTTCCAGATGGGGAAAGGAGAAGAGGAAGGAAGGGATGGATTAAAGGACACTGATGGCCCAGTTAGGCTGGAGAAGAAAAGGAACATTTTTCTTTCTGAATTAGAAAAGGAAAAAAATATATATGAACACATTTGAGGTAGATTCAAGGGAAATTTAATTTAAAACTTAAGGGTCAATAAAATGGTTCTACTTGGTACAGTGAAAGTCAACGTCATATAATCTATTTGCATTATTTGACCAAAATTATTTTAAAATTATGTATGTATGATGTATTACAATTCTTTGTCTTAGTAGTTGATATTTAAATAAAAGATTATAAGGTGTTTTTAGATTCTTGCTTATAGCTGTGTGGAAGTTAAGCAGTTCCTTTTTTTCATGTTTGTTTGTTTTTTCTTATGATTATACAAGCAGTACATACCTATCCACCAAAGTCTACAGCAAGACTGCCACCCCCACTAAATTGACAGGCTCCCTGCCCAGACACCCAGCCCCTTCTCTAGGTCACAAAGAAGTGCTTGACCCTCTTCTGTCAAGGACCCACCTTTCTGCCCAAGCCCTATAGTCTGCTCTATCTAACCTATAGTGTCACGTCTCTCTGCTTACATGCTTTCCCATCAGCTTTATACATCCTTAAAATTCTCCTTTGTCCTAAAAACAAAAATGAAAACCTCCCTTAGCCCCCTGCCTACCCATAGCAATTACCCAGTCTTTCTTGTTCCCTTCAGAGCTTGACTTTCAGAAAGAATTGTGTATATTTATCTATGTAGTTTCCATTTCTGGGGTTCTTCATTCTTTGGTGTGGATCCACATTTCCATCTGGTATCATTTTTCTGTTGCCTGAAGGAGTTCCTTTAAAATTGTTGTGTGGGTCTGCTGGTGATATATTCTTTCAGCTTTTGCATGTCTGAAAAAGTATTTGTTTTGCTTTTGTTTTTGAGAGAGATTTTTGCTGGGTATAGAACTCCAGGTTTATAGTGTTTTCCTTTCATTACTTTAAAGATGCCCCTCTTCTCGCTTGCATTGTTTCCAGTGAGAAAACTGCTGTCATCCTTATCTTTGTTCCTCTGTACATAGCATATATGTTTTCTCTGGCTGCTCTTAAGACTTTTTTCTTTGTCGTTGTTTTTAATCAGTTTGATTATGATGTGTATTGGTGCAGTTTATTGAGGTTGAGGTTTATTGAGCTTCTTGGATCTATGGATTTATCATTTTCATCAAGTTTGTAAAGTTTTCAGTTATTTCTTTAAATACTTTTTCTGTTTGCCCCACTCTCTTCTCTCTTTCAGATACTCCAATTATCTGCACATGAGGGCACTTGAAATTGTCCCACAGTTCACAGATGCTCTTAATTTGGGGGGACTCTTTTTCTCATTGTGTGTTTCATTTTGGATGGGCTCTATTGCTATGCTTTAAGTTCACTACTCTTTTCTTCTGC
This sequence comes from Grampus griseus, assembly GCF_964374135.1. NCBI lineage: Eukaryota > Metazoa > Chordata > Mammalia > Artiodactyla > Delphinidae > Grampus > Grampus griseus. The sequence continues at coordinate 34,707,935 of NC_139018.1, read as the reverse complement.
AATGTCTAATCTACCATTAATCCTATCGAGTGCAATTCTCATCTTAGACATTGTAGTTTTTATTTTATTGAAGTATAGTTGATTTACAATATTGCATTAGTTTCAGGTGTACAGCATAGTGAATCAGGTGTGGGTTTTTGCAGATTATATTTCATTATAGATTATTACGAGATATTGAATATAATTCCCTGTGCTATGGTAATTCCTTGTAAGCAGTTCCTTTTTAACCTGCTTTCTTGGTTCTGTGCTTTGGTTGTTTCAAATCATGTAACACATAATGAAAAAAAGAATATAAGCAGATTACATATACCAAGTAAATGCTATTAAGTGATGTTGCATGTTACAGCAAGTGGATTCTTTGGATGGCTTTTGTTTTTTCAATTATTTGCTAACCAAAAACACTTTGTGGATCTAACCCATAACCAACTCTTGATCTTCATGAAACCCTAATAGGTAAGTCATTATCATTCCTAATTATAGAAAGTAGGGATTTATGTACATACAGAATTCAAAGCAAATAAATTATGTATCTTATTATCCCAATGATGATGGGTGGATCTATGTTAAATAATACATTGTATTCTAACAGGCTTATAAGAAGTGTTGAGCTCAACTGTCTATAACAGAGTTACATCATTATAGAGTTCATTTATAACTTGGCCTAGAACCAAGAGGTTAAAAAGTTGCTCAATTCTGGCCATTTTGTATGGTCAGTTAGCAGTATGTCTCCTGTAGTCTTTTGTAATAATTCAATAATTTATTTAACAAGCATATATTAAGTTCCTACAGTATGCAAGGCTCCATGCTAGGCTCTGAGGATACAGTGATGAATGAGACCAAGACTCATATCCAAGAGGAGACAGATTATGAGAAAGCAAAAAAAAAAATTTTTTTGAAATACAGATTATGAAAAGTCTATGAAGAAAATCCTATTATAGTTAGAGAGTAACTGGATGGAGCCCTAAATCATATTCAGTTGTGTAAGATCCAGCCATTAAGAAAGGCAGAAATTACACTAAGAGACTTTAGCGTGACAATAAGTTAAATCTGTGTTGGAGATCTGGAAAAGCACAAAAGAAACATGGAAATGTCAGAGATAATAACTATAGGAAGTGGATACCACAAAAAACTAGGGCTGGGAGATGGGAGGAAGATGTTAGAATTATCAGAATCTGGAAGCTCAGAGGTTAGACCTCTTGGAGCTAGGACTCAACCCTCCAAGGAAAGGGCACTGCCCAGATGCTAATTCTGAGAGTGAGGGGAAAAAAAGGCTAGAACAAGTTGCCATTACCAGGGTGACAGAGAGAATCAAGAAGCAATCAGGAACGAACACAAGTCCCTTCTTCCCTCCCTCTGCTTGCCGAGTTCCCTGTAGTCTAATGCAGCCTATTGTTCAACCTAACAGGAAGCCAGCTGGCAAAAAAAAAAAAAAAAAAATGTCATTAGCTGAGTTCCAGCCCCAGCACCACAATGTAGAATGCAATGGTGGATTTAGAGCTGAGAGACAGTCACTTGTCCAGGGATTGAGGAAAGGGTTCTCTAAACAGGTGACATTTGAAGTCAGATCAGAAGAATGAAAATAAGCCCCACATGTTAAGAACTGAGAGAAGAGCATTTCAGACAGAGAAAAGGGCTTAAAGAATACAACACCAGAAAGGAGACAGAAGCATGATGAGGGAGAGGGGAGGGTTCTGAGATACAGCTGGAGAGAACTGAAGCCGGGATGCAGCCAGATCACGCTCACACATGTATAGGCTCTTGGGTGTATACTGAACACACACACATACACACACACACACACACACATCCCTATGATATATGTCAAATAGCCTAAGAGCATGGGAAGCCACTGAAGGTTTAAGAAAAAAGCCTCTTATTTACTAAACACCTATTGAATACAAGGCACCATGCTAGACAAGGGCTCCTGCAAACAAGGAACTCATCCTTCCTGCCTCCTACACCTGTTCCTCTGCCTGTGTTTTGTTTCTTGGTTAATGGCACCACCATTTACCCAGTTTCCCAAACCAGAAACCTCTGAGTCACTCTTTCTTCTCACTTCCCACATCCAGTTAGTCACCAAGTTCTGTCAACTCTACTAATAGTTCCTAAATTAACCCTCTCTTTTCTAGTCCCACTGCTACCATCTTAATCTGTATGCCTCCAGAATTGCCCTCCCTGAGTCTGTCCTTCACACTGCTACCAAAGTGATCAATGCAGAGCATAAATCTCTCTGTGCTAAAACTCCTCATCAGAAAACTGCTGCAACAAATTAAGTCCAAGCCCCCAGTTAGGTTCTTTAAAGTCCTCTGTGATCTAGCCCCTCCCTCGTCCACCTTCACTTTCCCCCCTCACTTAACAGCAGACCATTTGCAGTTACCCCTTCAAAGCATGTCATTTTATGCCTCAATGCCTTTGCTCAGGCTGGCTAATCTTCCAAGATTAACTTTGGACATTAACTCCTCCAGGAACCCTTCCCTAAATCCCCAAACTGGACTTAGTGCATCTTATCTGTGCTTCCACTTATCTCTGCATCCCACTGAAATTATCTGCTTACATCACTCCTCCTCCACTTAATGGCAGAGACTGTTCACCTCTGTAGCACCAGGAAATAGTAGGTACTCATTGCTAAACTGACCAACAGAATTGACCTTGTATAGCACTCACCAGGGAACCAGAGACAGAACCTGGCATAAAAACTTCATATCATGCTTAAGATATGCAGTAGAGAGGACCCCATGCAGGCATGAGCAAGTTGGCACATCTCATGAGGAACAAGGACAGAAGGTTAATTGGTCATGGACCTCATTTCAACAAAGTGCCTCAGACTCAGAACTATGACATCATCTCCACGTAAAGTTATAAGTATGGTTTAATACTCTGTGCACGGTAAAACGCATTATATTTTAAAGGTAAATATTTAAAATATACCATGATTTTTATTTCCCTCTTTTGGTATTTCTTCACTTTTTAAGATACCAGTAGCCTCGAAAAAAATAGAAGTGAGAAACGAAGAGTTTCATCAAGACATCAGAATTAGTAACACCAACATGGAAGAGATGAATCAGATTTATGCAGAAATGTACCCTGGTCCTGAGTCAGGAAGCACAGAAAATGGCAAGTGATCACACAACAAATATGCTGAATGAAGAAAGAGCCAATGGTACTCATACAACTAGAGGAAGAATTTGTCCATCCGAAAGAGGGCATTCAGGATAAAAGACGGGAAAGGGAGTGTCTGAGGCAAAAATAAAAGGAAACCCTTTGATCCTGCACATGTACAGACTGCCCTTGCCTGCAGGCTGAGCCAGTTATACGTGGAGAGTTATCACCAGAGCCTGATGCCAGTAAACACTCCATTTATGCATCCAGCCCTCAACACTGCTTCTGGGAAAACTGCCTGATACACATCCTATGGGAGTGGATGCTGTGGTCTCCCTGATCCCAACACATGGTCCCACATGGAAGTTACCGTTCTTAAGGAAATAGGAACCCTATCATCCACTCAAAAACTCAGAGGGTATTTATTCTGAGAGACTGAATATCCTCTGGGCCCTGTCCAAAGCAAGTGTGTGAATCTAGAATATGGTGACCCAAATGAAGTTAATTCACTAAGGTCATGCCCCCCAGGCCTAAGTGGTGAGTTAGCATCCCCTGGTGCCCTTCCATCCTCAAGAGCAGGGGAGGGAGTGGCTAGACAGGTGGGCATCTGCAGCACTGGACCACAACACAAAGGTGAAGAAGGACAATCTGACAGGGAAGCCACAGAGAAAAGCAAAGACAAATAACCTAATCATGTATCTTCAAGAGAGAAGAGAACTTCAGAGAGAGAATACCATGCAGTTCTTTACATTCATTCATTCACCCAACAATTACTGAGTGCCTACTACAGCACGTGTCTGGATATACTAGAAGCTGGAGGTATGAAGATGAAGAGGCCTCTGCCCTCTAAGAATCCTACCTTCTTTAGAAGTTTTTCTTCATAGAAGCACAAAGCGGCTTAAATATGTTTAAGTCTCTGAAAATTGGGATGTTGGTAGATTGAATGATAAATTATCACTTGAATGATAAATGATAGTGTTTTCAACTTTCTCAGTATATCTTTTCCATGGTGATCCTATGACTAAATTGGCTTTTCTCTCCAGGGAAGCCTCTGAAAACCTCACGTGGCAACCAGAACTACTGCTCCTGAGCTGTGCAGCTCCACAGGAATGCTAGCAACACCTAACCCCAGGGTTAGGGGCTGACCTTCAGGGCTGCTGCTTCCCAGCGTTCTTCTCTTACTTCAGAGACTATGTCAGCACATTGTGATGCAGGAGCCTTAGAACAATGCCCAGGGAAGTCTGGCCTCCTGTGCTTCTTTTACTAAGTGGTAAGTTGCCTGTCCAGTAGACTGAAAATACCTGCCAAAGAAATGTGAAAAGAGTTGGAAACGTGCTATTTGGAGACTATTCTAGTAGACATCCAGGAGATCTCCAGAGATCTGTTTCATCCTCACCTCTATGTAAGTGACTGTCTGCCTACTGCAACTTTGGTGTGAACCTGAGAGAGAAGGAAAGGATAGTTCAGTGAATTCTCATAATTCGAGGGCAAAATGTCTGTTCTTTTTCCACCTTCCCCTTTTCCTTAAAGTTTCATTTCCTTCTAGTTTCAACCAGAGCAAGCAAGAAATCTCAGAGACTTAACACCTGGTTACTGAATTTCTTTTTCTTAAAAATAGTTTCATTGAGAGTTTCTTTGAAAACAAGTTTTCTGATGATTTTTACATTTTGATTTTTCAAACTTTCTTCCATAAGTGACTGAATTGAATGAATTTATGGAAATATGGTCATTTTAAATTATTCAAATGAGAGAGAAGATCTAGAACACAGGGCTTTTCTGTTCAAAGCTAAAAGGTTAGCTGGGGCCCCATTGTCAGAAGAGAGTGAGGCCACAACAGTTATATCTTCTCTAAGGTTCAACCAGAATTGCAACCTATGACTGTAATGGACCAATACTAAAAATGTGTTTACTGCTGTGTTAAGAATCTTAGAAAAAAACTAAGTAAATGCTATGCTTCAAAGTGCTACAAAGAACTAACCTCCAAGCTCCAAGTATCACAGAGACCAGTTCTAATGAGTGGCAGGTAAACCTCATCATTCAAGAGCTTTCACGTCATTATGGAAATAACACAACAAAAGAAAAAAAGAGAAACTATGTGGTAGGTATATGGGTGTTCACTATAGAATTTTTTCAGCTTTGTTATAGCTTTGAAAATGTTTTATCATAAAATATCAGTGTGGGGAAAGACTACATGGAAGTGGTATTATTTTCAGGGCATTTATAGACACCCTCTCTGATTTCAGTGGTCAGAAAAGCCAATGAAAACACTTGCACGCTAGCTCCCAGACTTTCACTCTCTCCCCTTCCCAATTTCCATTAAAACTCAAGCTGTTGAGGAGGACCTTCAAGATGGCGGAGGAGTGAGATGTGGAGATCACCTTCCTCCCCACAAACGCATCAGAAATACATCTACATGTGGAACAACTCCTACAGAACACCCACTGAACGCTGGCAGAAGACCTCAGACTTCCCAAAAGCCATGTGGCAGACAGGGTCTTGGTGCTCTGGCCCGGTGTCAGGCCTGTGCCGCTGAGGTGGGAGAGCCACGTTCAGGACATTGAACCACCAGAGACCTCCCGGCTCCACATAGTATCAAATGGCGAAAGCTCTCCCAGAGATCTCCATCTCAATGCTAAGACCCAGCTCCACTCAACGACCAGCAAGCTACAGTGCTGGACACCCCATGCCAATCAACTAGCAAGACAGGAACACAACCCCACCCATTAGCAGAGAGGCTGCCTAAAATCATAATAAGGTCACAGACACCCCAAAACACACCACTGAATGCGGTCCTGCCCACCAGAAAGACGAGATCCAGCCTTATCCAACAGAAGACAGGCACTAGTCCCCTCCACCAGGAAGCCTATACAAACGACTGAACCAACCTTAGCTACTGGGGGCAGACACCAGAAACAATGGGAACTACAAACCTGCAGCCTGAGAAAAGGAGGCCCCAAACACAGTAAGTTAAGCAAAATGTCAGGCTGCCCTTCTGTGATCTCCCCACAAGAAAGCACAGCAGAGCACAGGAGACTCATCAGAGGGAGAACCTTGAATCATCCACTGCCCTTTAATAGAAAACTATTTCCCAAACATTGGTTGAACCATTGCGTGCAGTTCGTTTTGGCACATCTTACAAGAGACTGTGATGTTCCAAATAGGTCCACACCATGATTGGTAACTGCTGTTTTTTAAAATATCTAATGTCATGGGAAAATATTAGTATATATTATATAGCTAAAGCAATTTGTAAAACTGGAAAGATATGAGATATATATGGATATATATATATATATACCAAAACTTTAATACTATCTCCAGTTTTTAAGAGTGGTCCTAGTAAATAGTTAACAGCTGACCCTGCTTTTGGACCACTGACAAAACACGTGTGCACTGCCACACAGTTGGTTTCACAGAACGATTCATATGCCGTAAGAGCAGTGCTATCTTGATTAATTAACCAGCATAACTGAAGAGGTTAGGGGTGGAGGCGTTGGTATACAGAGAGATAATCTCAAATCACAGTTACAACAAAACTAGTTAAAATTCAGCACACATTTACCATCCATACACATAATTCAAAAGTATTGAAGTATTTCCAGAACAAATATTTAGCAACAAACAATAAAAAGCATCAAACCAGAGAAGATAAAATATATGGTTACATTCTTTGTTCCTTAGCTGACGCCTACCTTTGTTCCGGGGTTCAAAGGGGACAAGAGGGGCCAGGCCTGGTCTTGGCTACCAATCCCCTGGAGCCCTTCCTTCTCCTCATTCTCTCCTCCCTCTCTGTGGCCTTGGATCCACAGCTACACCTGCTCCCCTGGGAGATCATCCTCTCTCTGGAGGAACTGTTCTCAGATCCAGGGATTCTGGAAGCCACATAAATGACTGTGCTGCGAAAGGGCCACAGGGCACATACAGAGTAGCATGTGTTTGTGAACAGTAGACATACCCTCCAATATGTGGATGTTGTCACTTTGTTAAGTGATTTTTTTCCCCAAAAATGTGTACTCTATCATCCACTTGTGGATGAGCAAGAGTCAACTACTGTGTTTTATCAAATCTGAGATCCATCAATTATAAGATACATCATTATACTATGGACCACTGAGAAAGAAAAAAAATGCAGCTAATTATGTGACTCAATGCTTTCTTACTACTTGGGATTCTTCCACACAATATTTATCTGTCACTCTCTGTGCCCTCATCCTCTGTGCATTTCTTAGAGGAGTGCTCCACTCTGGTCTCTTGGACCTTCTTCCAAGCCTCTGATGTGCATTCTGCAAGTTTTATACAGAAACTTTCTCAATCTTACAAGAAGGTGTCAACAAAAGATTTTCAGGTACCCATTGGGAACACATTTTAAATGGCAATTAAATGCAACGCATGCAGTACAACCAATGTACATAATTTAATGTGAACAACCATGACTAAGTCCATGCAGGTACAGCCAAATGACAACCACCATGCAATTGTCCCTGCCAGTGGAGAGTGATCACAAGGCACACTCCATTTCACAGTTTTTAAGCTGAGGAAATTCCTTCATTCCTTAGAATGAAGGAAACTTGGGAAATATGAAACTAACAGTGATCAAGAAGGAACCCAGCCCGGCAAACACTGAGGAGATTATACTTTTGGACACAGGGTCAAGTGTGGTGGACCAGCACAAGCAGCTACAGGTGCTCACTGTGCAATAGCCATGCTATTCAGTGTTTTTTATACATTGGTACATCCAGTGGTCCCAACACTGAGTTGAGTCGGGTGTTGTTTTTTTTTTAATTTCATTTTTTAATATTTATTTATTTATTTATGGCTGCGTTGTGTCTTCATTGCTGAGCGCAGGCTTTCTCTAGTTGCGGCAAGCGGGGGCTACTCTTCATTGAGGTGTGCGGGCTTCTCATTGCGGTGGCTTCTCTTGTTGCGGAGCAAGGGCTCTAGGCGCGCGGGCTTCAATAGTTGTGGCGCACGGGCTTTGCTCCGCGGCATGTGGGATCTTCCCGGACCAGGGATCGTACCCGTGTCCCCTGCATTGGCAGGCAGATTCTTAACCCCTGTGTCACCAGGGAAGTCCCGAGTTGGGTGGTTTTATCCTCATTTTATAGATGAGGAAATTGAGCTCAGGGCTATTAAATAACATGCCAAGGTCACCAAGTAGCAGGTGACAGAGCCCAAATATGAACCTGGATGTGTCTGACTCCAGATTCCTTATATCCCCACCACACCAGTTTCCATACTGGCCTTACAGCGCTTGAGTTCTGAGAGCAATTATAGTTGTAGTTCACCTGGTCCCAGGTATTCCTGAAGGGGTTATTTCAGAATTTTATGGAGAGGAAAAAGGAGTGTCTATGGTGTCTGCAATCACAATACGGTGTGAGAACTACATACTCGTGACAAAATAGTATGAGCATATGTAAGTGTACACATGTACACAACTAGCAGTTGGGATGGTAGAGAGTTGAATAGAGTGCTGTGGCTCTTTATAGGAAGACAATAACCCAGGCTCCTTACGACCCTCCATGGCACAACGGTTATTTGAGTCCATATTACTAGCTTTGTCACATTATAGAATATCCTCATGACTATAGGAGCCCAGGATTTCACTTATTTGACAGTTTCAGGCCAGCTATGGGCTACAGACTCATGACTGTCTGATTCCACTCACCAAAAACCATGATTGGCACCATCGCCAACAGCTCAGCTCAAATACAGACAGCAATCTTCTGACTACTAGTGTAATTAGAGGAACTCTTTTTTTTCTTTTTTTAATTTCAGCATGGGCAAAAGCTTTTATTTATTTATTTTAATTTTTTTTTTTTTTTTGGCCGCTCAGTTCCCTGACCAGGGATCGAACCCGTGCCCCCTGCAGCAAAAGCACGGAGTCATAGCCACTGGACTGCCAGGGAAGTCCCTAGAGGAACTCCTTTTAAGGCATGGTCCTCATGTAGTAAATGAAAGTAAGGATTAGTATTTTCTTCCTTTGTACACTTTATTTTCCATTTCTTGTCTCCTTCACAGAAGACTTCATCATTAAAAGGAGGAAGCCCAAAATGAAGTGAGTTAAAAACTTTGTCTCTGAGAGGACTGTGGCTTGATCCTGAGTTGAGGTAAGAGGTGATGGTGCGTATGGCTGGCGGGGTGTGGGGGGACCACGTAGAGCTACACTGTCACATGCGCCCTCACCCTTGCTCTCTCTCTCCCTTCGCTTTCTACTTACTCCACTTTCCAGGCTTTCTCTTTCTCCTTTCCTCTTCTGGGAATGACGCTGTACCAAAGACACTGCTTACAGGGATCAGCTTTTCTAGACCTCAAGCAGGTACACGTGAACTGATAGTAGAGAGTCTGGGCTGATAGGGACAAAAGCGTAACAATCACAGCTGTTCTGGGAAGTGAAGGGTGAATAGTTGCTGTGATATTGCTGGTAACCCTGAACCAAAAGGCGGCCGACCTTTGCTTTCCTTCCTGCGTCATACCTTGCTCTCATCTAAAAATGCACCTTTCTTGTGATTTCTTGTCAGATTCTAGGAGATCCCCGTATATTTAGGCCCCAAAGAATCCAGTTGATGTTTTCAGCACTTGCTGTGTCCTCTGATTCTCTAAGGCAGCTTCATTGTTTCTCAGCCACTCAGCGATGATAAAATAAATGCCTTGTCCTGCTGGATGTCACGGAGGAGAGAAAACCTAGATGGCAATGGGCCATTATGTGCCTTTTTCCTACCATCCTGTCACTGTGAGGATTCTCTCATTGCTATTGCAAAGCTCTCTCCTTGGAATCCTGAAGTGGCTAAATACAGCCTTTTGCACTGATGGCCAAACACTCAGAACTCATCCATCTCCCCTCCTCCATCCTCTCGTCTATACCAGCAGTCCCCAACCTTTTTGGCACCAGGGACCGGTTTCATGGAAGACAATTTTTCCATGGACCGGGGATGGGGGACGTTTTCAGGATGATTCAAGCATATTACATTTATTGTGCACTTTATTTCTATTATTCTTACATTGTAATATATAATGAAATAATTATACAACTCACCACTGCCACTGATCTGACAGGAGGCGGAGCTCAGGCAGTAATGCGAGTAATGGGGAACGTCTGCAAATACAGATGAAGCTTCGCTTGCTCGCCAGCCACTCACCTCCTGCTGCGCGGCCTGGTTCCTAACAGGCCACAGACTGGTACCAGTCCATGGCCCGGGAGTTGGGGACCCCTGGTTTATACCTTCTTTTCCTTCCTCTTTCCTTGTATTATTATTCCCATTAAAATTTTTAAACAATCACAAACAGAAATATTGCAAGTACAATACAAAGACTTTTTTTTCCTGAAGCTTTTGAGAGTAATTTGCCAAGTTGTTGCCCTATTATCCCTAAATACAATCAAGGGCATTCTCCTACACAGCCAAAATACAACCATCAAAACCAGGACAGGGGCTTCTCTGGTGGCGCAGTGGTTGGGAGTCCGCCTGCCGATGCAGGGGACGCGGGTTCGTGCCCCGGTCCGGGAAGATCCCACATGCCGCGGCGCGACTAGGCCCGTGAGCCATGGCTGCTGAGCCTGTGCGTCCAGAGCCTGTGCTCCGCAACGGGAGAGGCCACAACAGTGAGAGGCCTGCGTACCTCAAAAAAACAAAAACAAACAAACAAACAACCAGGACAGGAGCATTGCCTATTACCACCACCTAATCCCGAGACCCCACTCAGCGTTTGCCAGTTGTCCCAGTAATGGCCTGCACGGCCAATGGATCCAGTTCAGAATCACTGTCGTGTCTCTTTAGCCCCCTTCAGTCTGGAACAGCTCTATACTCTTTCTTTGACTTTCGTTAGTTTGACATTTTTTAAGATCACAGGCCAGTTATTCTGTAGAATGTCCCTCAATTTGGATCTGTCTGATGTTTCCTAATAATTGGATTCAGGTCATGCATCTTTGGGAGGAATATCACAGAATGATATGTGCATCTCGTTGCATCCTGTAAGGTGGTACATCACTTTGGTTTTTCCCATTACTGATAGTGTTCACTCATCACTTCACTGAGACGGTGTCTGCCCGGCTTCTTCACTGTACAGTTATTTTTTCCCCTTGACACTGATAAATATGTTGGTGAGAGGTACTTTGAACTAAATATTCTGTTCCTCATCGAAATTTTAATTTACATAGAGTCTCATGGTCTCCTATTTTATTAGATCAATTCCCCTGCATGAACATATTACCCATCTCTGCCACCGTCCTCTCTCCCTCTCGGACCCCCTCCTCAGGCTTCTCGGCCCTGGTTTCTTACAATGGGCTGCACCCCTTCTCCTGGTAATAGATGCCCTCTTGCCTCCCTTGTGTCCTGAGCTGTGGCTCCTCACTCCCCTCATTACAGAGTCCTGCCTCCCTTTGTCCCAGCTAATGGATTTAGGACTAAATTATTCAGGAAGGGAAGAGAATAGGAAGAAGGGGAAGGCACCTTCTGTTGTCTCTGATTCACCCTCCTTTTCCTTTTTCCCATACGTCCTGACCTATCCTGACCCCTCGCACCCTTGCCGATTCTCACATCCATCTTTCCAAGCACTCAGGGCAGGACTGAACCTTAGGCCATGGCATAAGCTCCTCTAGTCAGACTATGAGGTTCTGATTCCTGGTGTGGGGACTTAGAAGGTGTGACCTCGGGTAAGTTACTTTCCCTCTCCAAGCCTCATGATGTATAAAATAAGCATCTTAAAAATGCTAGTTCATAGTGCTTTTAGAATCAAATGAGACAGTGCATGTAAAGCTATTATTGCCTGCCACAAAGCAAGAACTAAATATATTTTGTTGGTTATTATTTTCCATCCTCTCTGTTTCAGCTGATTGTTGTTGTTTTATCTCTTTCTCTTTTTTTCCTGAATGATCTGTCTCATTCTTTTTACATTTTGGCTCCTCTGGACTATTTCACTTTCTCTTGAGTTATTTCACTTTCCCTATGTTCATGTGTAAGATGCGCTGGAGGGGGGCATTGTGTTGTCACCAGCAGAAGGTCTGATGAGAATTCCCAGGGTCACACGCTCATGGGATAGCAGGCAGCGGTGGCCTCTGTGTCCCAGGCCCTGGCTGGGACAGAGATGGGGCATGTTCACTGCTACTCTCTAGCTTGGCCAGGGAAAGGAAAAGAAGGATCTCTGAGAAAGGACTGAGGTGGAAATAAACATTCAGAACTTACTGCTTTCCTCTAACCGGCATGGAGTTTGTGAAGAAGGAAGAGTGACCTTCTGAAGGTTTGAACAGAATTGCATTCTAGGACCTGTTCCTTTCTTGGAACTCTGTGATTTCTGGTAGATGAAAGGTGAAATCCAATGATGTAAAGCCATTGGTGTCTACTGAAGCAGGTTCTGAAGAGAGAGCCAGAGCGACAGCAGGAGATGTACAGCTGTCAGTGACTAGATAGATACCCACTGTTCACTAAGCCTCGGTAGTGGGTGAATGGTCAGGAAGAGATGGTCTCAGGTTAGTATGGTATACCCTACTTACAGAAAAGGACTTTAGGCCCATGCATGCTGGGAAGGATAGAGGTACCATTAATTAGGAAGGTGGAAAATAATGGTTTGGGGAGGGGGGATGCTGAGAGGCCTCCCCTAACCACCCTAACTAATTTCTGTTGCCAGTCCCACACCCCAGACACTTTTTATCACATGGATCTGATCCAGAGTCTTTGTAGCCCTTATCACCCAACATCTTCTTGCTTACTCGCTGTTTCCCCAGAGACTGTAACCTGCGTGAGGGCAGGCATCTTATTGGTCTTATTCACATGGATCTCCAGTGCCCATCGCAGTCCCTGGAATGTCGTAGATGTTGATAAAATTCGTTGAATTAGTGGAAAAGTGAGGCGACTTAATTATTATATTAGATTTTCTCTGTCTCTGTTCACTGTATTTCCATTTCTTCAACTTTCTGAGGTTTATACATAAGCACAATGAAGAAGAATGACAGCAAGTCTACTACGAGTATTGACGAGCAAGATGACATCTGTGTCCCAGGCTCCAAGGATCCAGGAGAGCTTCAAAATATGTTGGATGAAGGAGAGTATGCCCCTTTTGTATCTCCTCCCATATTAGAGAGCAGTTTTATCCAGGTAAATAATAATTGAGCCCTGAATTAAGTTCTAATAACTTTGGTAATTAATTTTCTCAAAGACAACAGAAAAGGTTGGAAAAATTGTTTTAATGAGGCAAGGGAATGTGTGATACAATTAAAGGAACAGTGTGGGAACTTCAAACAACCTAAAATAATTATGATGTAAAAGGAAAATTCATTTCAAATTTTCCCAACAAACTCTTACCTAGAAATTCTGTCCCAAGTCTACTGAAATTTTCATTCTATCATCATCTCCCCAAAACTACACAAAGAGATTATAGTCATTTTTAGAATATTCTGCCACAGGAAAGCACTCAGATACCTCCTTAACTTAGGAGACATTTTAAAGAATAACATCTATGACACAACTAGGGATTAAAATGCATTTTGGTTCTTAGTTCTGAAGGTAAAATATAATTGTCAAATTGTGCCAGGGAGAAAAGTTTCCTTCTCCTAAAAATGTACCTACATGATGAATGAAACTACACTTCAATGCATTTGAGAGCAGTTCTAACTTTCCGCTAAACATTCAACATTAAATTATTCAGACAGGGGCTTCCCTGATGGTCCAGTGGTTAAGACTCTGTGCTTCCGCTGCAGTGGGGTGCAGGTTCGATCACTGGTTGGGGAAGTTCCGCATGCTGTGAGGTATGGCCAAAGGGAAAAAAAAAAAAAACTCAGACAAAGAAACAGGGAAATGAGTTCAATGGTGTGGGCCATACCCTTAAACTTCCTGAAAATGTCACAACCAAGTCTAACGTGAAACATGCCCATTTAAGCAGCTCCTCGGCTGATTCTACAAAGGAGTGACAGGAACGACAACATACACACATTCTCTGCACTGACGGGAGACCTCCTCACTTCCAGACACCATAGGAGGGAGGTGATGCCTCAAAGAACACTAATGTTTAAGTCATGCCCCAGAAAGCATGTGATGCCGCGATTTGATGTTCTTTACCTTCTGTGCGCTTCTTTCCTACTAATAATCTTTTTATTTTATTTTTCACACTTCTGCACCTTTTTCAAATAACCATTTTCAAGCTCTAATGAACACTGGGAGAGGCAGTCAGCATTCTATAAATCAGACATGGCCCCATGTCTTAACTGGGTATGTTATTCCCTTTAACACACACAACCTCTTGTGGTCGGTATGTCTTTGGCAGCAAGTTATCAAGGTTCCTGACTCAACAGTGAGCGAAAAAGAACAATTATCTCAAGTAGAGTGAAAGAACCACAGGACACCAACTCACTCTTGGGAGTCATCAGGGACCCGGGTTGTCTCTTTTTGTTGTCACCCTCAAATTCACTCCCTTCGTGATATCACATGCAAACAGGACATGACAGCTGCCAGCAACGGAAGGGATGTGTCTCATCCTTGAACTGTCTGTGAGGGCTGAGAACCCTTTCCCAGAGCCTCCAGGAGGCCCCCAGCAGTGTCTCATTGGCCAGGGCCTGCTGAGAGCAATCACTGGCCAGGGGATGGAATGGATCACCATGACCAGTTTAGGTGGATCAGGATTTAGCTCCTCAGCTGGGGCAGCATCCCTGAGGGGTGGATACTGAACAAAACCAGAATTCCATTAATCCGATGAATAGGAGCATGGCTTTGGGTAGGTAATCAATAGTGTAGGCTACAATCTCTTTCTAAATATATTTGCTTTTAAGTCATTTATTTTTTTGAAGCAGTTAATGTACAGCTGAGAAACCAAGTGTTTCCCCTCTCTGGCTTCCTTCACATCCCTGTCTACCCACTTTCCAGTCTCCTCCTCTTCCAACTGGCAGAGATTCTCAGCCAGTCTATGTCCCACATTGTTCAGGTCTCAGCTAGAGGTCCCTTCCTCAGGGGAGGATTTTCTGACCCTATGGTGAGGGTGTGCTGGAGCTGGCCGATTGGTAAGTGTTCAGGAAGTTTACAAGTCAGTAGTTAAACACAGCCATCGTTAAGAATTAAATTGTATAAACTTATAAATAAAACTATTCAGGGGCTTCCCTGGTGGCGCCGTGGTTGAGAGTCCGCCTGCTGATGCAGGGGATGCGGGTTCGTGTCCCAGTCCGGGAAGATCCCACATGCCACGGAGCGGCTAGCCCCGTAAGCCATGGCTGCTGAGCCTGCGCGTCCGGAGCCTGTGCTCCGCAACGGGAGAGGCCACAAGAGTGAGAGGCCTGCGTACCGCAAAAATAAATAAAAATAAAACTATTCAAAACAAAGGCAACAAGGGATTTCCCTGGTGGTCCAGTGGGTAAGACTGCACTTCCAATGCAGGGGGCCTGGGTTTGAACCCTGGTCGGGGAACTAGATCCCGCATGCATGCCACAACTAAGAGTCTGCATGCTGCAACTAAGAAGTCCACATGCTGTGACTAAAAGCCCACATGACGCAACTAAGACCCAGTACAGCGGAAATAAATAAATAAGTAAATGTTTTTTTTTAAAGTACCCCCCCCAAAAAAAACCAAAGGCAACAAATACTCAAAACTCATCATTCCTATTATATTACTACATTTTACTATTATCTTGAGGTTATGGATACAAGTTTGACTTCTGGGAGAATCAATTGGTTGTATGGATTTAACATAAAGAGTATGGTATATCATTGTCTGTAAATTGTGTGCTACTCATCTTTTATACCAGTGAAATTGATAATAAACTTATGAGTATCTCCCTAGAGACAGTGGTTACACACTTATCAGCACACCATTGCCTTCCTCCTCCCAAGTCAAGTTTTCTGTGATGTGCTCCACAGCACAGCACCCTGAACTTAGTAACACTTACAACAACACTTAGTGACATACTTGTTTAATGTTCGCCTTCCCCAGTGGACCCCACAGGTCAGAGACTGTGTCTGTCTGTTCTCTGTGATATCTCTAAGAATTCACTTGAACAAAGGCATCATGGTTCGTTTCTCCTTTATTCCTACACTGCTTGGGTAAACGAGGTTGTCAGGGCCACACACTTTAACAGAAAACTCCTCTTCCTGTTCTCTGCCTCAGGTCAACAGGAGAGGTGAATCCATTTACCTTCATAACCGAGCCAACTGGGTGACTGTAGGCATCTGCTCTTCCAGTCCCACCCTCAAGACCCCCAACGTGATGCTGTTGGCACATCTGACACCCGCCGCCCAGAAAGATTCAGAACCCCTTTTTAAAAGTCTTCTGACATCTCCTTCTCCGGAGAATCTGGTGCTCACCAGGTGAGTTACAAAGAGAAGAGGTTAAAGACCTCTCAGAAAACATGCTTTACCCCTGAGGAGCTGAGAATAGAAACACAGATGACAAGTGGTCCAAGGGAGCATCTCACTTGTGCTCCCTGCTGCAGATGAGAGAGTCACATCCTTAAAGTCTGGGGAGACAGTTTGACAACCTGGAAGTCAAACAGGCCATTCACTTTTCAAAACTTAAACCTAAGTAACAGGAACTGAGGGCTCATAATAAAATGCCTCACTAGAACATTCCCCCCACCCTATCCCAACTTCCATCAGAATTAGCTCTGGTCTTGTCTCAAGCCACCAACTTGCTGTAGGACCCACAGAAAATCACTAACTTCTCTCAGTCTCAACCTTGCAGGATTAACTAAATGGGACAACTTCTCCTAAATAAATAGTAAATAGTTGATATTTTAGTTCATTAGAGTCTTAGTATGATTCAGGCCAGATGGCCCTCAGGAGCCTGATTACCTGTACGAAAAATCAAAGTTTTGACCCTCAAAAGCTAAGAACCAGACCTGGGAACATATGGCCACAAGAAGGTCCTGCCCCATCCCATGCCTGCCCCTCCCCAGGCCTGTCAGAGAGACACGCCTGTTGTCCTGAGTCTCACGCCACAAACTGCTATAAAAGGAAAGTCCTCATGATAGTTTCCAATCAGGCCTCCAGATGATATTTGCATTTGTCTGCAGGTTTCTCCCTCTGCAGTTTGTGACTCTTTCTGTGCATGATGCTGAGAATATGCGTATCAAAGTAAAGCTGGTGAGTGGCCGAGCCTACTACCTACAGCTCTGTGCCCCTGCATGCAAACAAGACACCCTATTCCGTCAGTGGGTGGAACTCATCTCCCTCTTGAATAAGGAGAAAGCCAAAGCTTCCAAAGTGTCAGAAGTCTTCAGCCTCTCAGAAATCAAAAACAGCACAGACATCACAGGGGCAGTGGACATCACGGATATTGCAGCCTTCACAGCTGTACAGACCCCACACCTGTACACATGTTCAGACCTCATCAATGGCATAGAAAGCATTGATTTCTCAGAATTCACGGACATCACCGATGTCACCGATGTCACAGATACTCCAGAAAATGAGGTCACCGAGGCCCCAGATATAAGGATTGTCACAGAAGTCACAGAAGTCACGGACATCTGCAATGTCACAGTGGTGTTTGAAAATGATGACATACTCAGGGCCAAGCGGGAGGAAGAGGTATGTGACATGGAAGACTTTCATTCTCTAATAATCACTCTCTTTCACCTTCTTTGGTAAAAGCTACCTGACATCGATTATCAAAATGCTATGGAACTTACTCTTAGTAACCTAATATTAACAATGAGTTCCGCTACCTGAACCCTGGTGTAAAAGAGTTGTAAGATGTTCCCTGAAACAGGCAGTGCACATCCATACCATACAACTTAACCCTGTAGAAAGCTATGGTGGGATAAAAGGAACTTTGGTATCAGAGTCAGAAGCCCTGGGTTGGAATCGTGCCCTGCTGCATGTTAGTTTGGCCAAGTCACTGAACCTGCATGAGTCTGTTTCCTCACCTCTCAAATGAGGATATTAATATCATGCAAGGGCTATATTAAGGTTTAAATGTACACAAAAGTATGAAGTATACTGAAGGATAGGGTGAAATTTCAATAAGAAGTGAAGGTGGAAATAAGAAAATAAAATACCCAAAGTGAGCATCTTTAGAAAGGGCCAGAAAGTGGAAAAACACAGAAACACATCTGAGAATAAATCAGTTTGGCTGGAGCATAACATATGTGGAAAATATTAGGATATAGGATGGAAAGTTGCTTGGAAACCTTGAATGCCAAAATAAGAAGTGTAGACTCAGTCCTTGGGCAAACCTTAGCCACAAAATCTCTGTGTAAGGGAGTGAAAGCTGTGTTTTTAAAAGATTAGTCTGATGGAAGGATGGATGGCAGGTAAAGAGATCAGTGTGTAGACTGCTGCTGAGAAACCTCCGTGGGGCCCACAGCAGAAAAATGGCAGAGGGCAAAGATGGACATTTCCAGAAGAAGAAGACGCTAGCTAATGAATTTAGTGGGAAAGTTTTACCTCACTAGTAATCAAAGAAATGCAAACTTGAAAAAAATTTCATCTATAAAACTGCTAATTAAAAGAATAAAAATAGTCAGTGTTAGTAAAGGTGGGGTCACCTTGGAACTTGTAAACATTCATGGTAGGGTGAGGATCGGAACAAACTTTCTTGAAATCATTATGAGTCAAGAACCTAGAAATGTTGACACCCTTTGACTCAGTGATTCCACTTTTAAGAATCTTTCTTAAGGAGTTAATCATCAATAGGAATGAGGATTTAGCTATAAAGATGTTAATCATACCACATCTATACCATGTTTATAAAAATGAAATAATGAAAATACGGAAGTAAACTAAACATCCACCACAGAGAAATGGCTAAATGAATTTAAATCCACAAAGGTCAGGTACCATGTTTATCTCATTCAGGAGCAACCACAGTGACTGGCAAGATCATAGTCACTCAGGAAATATTTGTTAAACGAATGACTACTCTGTAGCTGTTAAAATTGTTGGAGAATTTTTCTTTACTTGGAAAAATGTTTGTGATGTAAACCTGAGTGAAAAATGAAGTAAAGAATATGATCCTTATTACATAAAAATGCATGTAAACACACAGACAATAGGAGGGGGAAAAGTCATATTGTTAATAGTAGTTTATTTCTAGATTGCAAGTTTATAAGCAATTGATGTTTTCTTCTTTATATATTTCTGAATTTTCTGTTTCCTACAATAAAAATAATTTTTAATTAGAAAAATTCAAGTAGCTTTACACAGTTTTTAATAACATGGGGAAATTTTTATAATAAATCATTAAGTGAAAAATGTGGGCTATGACCACAAAGCAGACACATTCAAAATAAGTAAATGGACAGAAAGATCACAATGAAATGTGTCATGGTAGTTATTTCTGGCCTGTGGCATCAAGCAAGCAATAATTTTCTCCCTCTAACTTTATATCTCTTAGGATTTTCTAAATATTCTATGATAAATATACATTACTTTCATTGTCAGAAAAAAATGTTTTAGCTTTAGAGAAGATTATTGCATTATTTTCAAGGAACAGCCATAGAGGTGATGGACTATGTAATAACAAAGGGAGGAAGAAGGTGCAGATGTGAAGGACATCAGAGAGACGGAGTCTTTTTTTAAAGATTTATTATTTATTTATTTTAATTTTTGGCTGCATAGGGTCTTAGTTGCAGTACGCGGGATCTTTCATTGCGGAGCATGGGCTTCTCTCTGGTTGTGGTGTGCGGGCTTCAGAGCTCATGGTCTCTGTAGTCTGCGGCACATGGGATCTCAGTTCCCTGACCAGGGATCGAACCCACGTCCCCTGCATTGGAAGGCAGATTCTTTACCACTGGACCACCAGAGAAGTCCAAGAGAGACAGAGTCCTTAAGACCGGTTGACCTATTGCTCTGAGGCCTGAGAGAGATTCTAAGGAAGGTGGGGAGCGACAGAAGTGGTGTATTAACAGAAACCAGGACATTAGAACGGGAGATATTTTAGGGTACTATGTTTTAGATTCTAAGTCTTTTGAAAAACAAACTCTTTAGTATTACTAGGAACCTCCAACTTCTGTCACCTATTAGATGCTCTTAAGTCAAGAGCAACCTTGGATTGGGGAGCAGGTGTCAAGGCATTTCTAGAAAACCTTCCTTTCCTGCCAATTCAGGGAGAGGAAGTCCTGCAATTGAGTCCTAATTTTCTTGTGTGAGGTGACATTGGTATACCTGACCACATGAGTTTTAGCATGTGCTGTGTCAGGTCCCCATGCTGCCAGCCTCCAGCGCCCACCTGGGCTCTTCTCAATGGCTGTGCAATACCAAGCCTCACCCCCCTCATCATTGTGCCTGTGCACTTGAGGCCACTCAGTAAATATAGATGAAATAATTACTGCTCCTTAAATAATCTGCTTCTGTATGATGCTCTTCTGCTCCCTGATTTGCTGCCGCCTGTTATTTTCAAAGGAAAAAATGGAAAATATTCTGAAGGCTGGTTGTCTACAATATACAAAAATTAAGAATGAGTTTAGAGAATCCTCAAAACATGTCACCATCTCAAACCTAATGCTAACTTTCGAAGGTGAAAGATGTTTTCAAACTACCTTGACTCCAGAAGAAGGTGAGACAAATAAATCCAAAGAGATGAGCGATAGGCCCTCTGAAATAAGGCCAACAGACTCTAAAAGCACGGCTCTCAAGGCTGAAGAATCCAGGTATGTGAGGCAGGGAAATGCCAAGTGATGCTAAGATGTGAAGTATGTAAATAAGTGCATGCTTTCAAGTCCCTGCAACTAGGGCATTGTTTGCTGAAGATCCTCAGACATACATACAATGTAATTGAATGATAACATAATCAACTCAATTATCCACATTTGGTTCAACCTTGTCTAATTTTTAGTTTCACACCAACTTCTCACACCATTCAGTTGGCATTCTGGGCCATCTGCCTGGTGTCAGTGGTGTGTGCTGAAGAAAACAACAGAATCACGATGTCCACATTTTGGAGTTAGAGGCTAGAGTATTTACAGGTATTTTTATCTTTACACTTCTCTGTATTTTCTTCTCTACATATCCCTTACCCTTTTTTTTTTTTTTTTTTTTTTTTTTTTTGCGGTACACGGGCCTCTCACTGTTGTGACCTCTCCCGCTGCGGAGCACAGGCTCTGGGCGCGCAGGCTCAGCGGCCATGGCTCATGGGCCCAGCCGCTCCGCGGCATGTGGGATCTTCCCAGACCGGGGCATGAACCTGCGTCCCCTGCATCGGCAGGCAGACTCTCAACCACTGCGCCACCAGGGAAGCCCCCCCTTTCCCTTTTCTACATTTCCAATGAATAACTGAATAATCTGAAAAACTATTTTTATAATTGTAATACCCAATTGCAAGATGAATGTGAGAGACACTGTGGTATTATAAAGATAAAAATTAATATGACCATTCTGGAATAACAGCTAATAAGAAACCAGAGAAAAATATAGAGATCTAAATGCTACATTAGCAAGAATGAAAATGAGGAATGTCATGAATTATGTCTAAGTTCTTTTTAAATATAAAAAGGAACAGGGGAAAACAGGGAAACAAACTTTTTAAAAGTTTCACTCACTCATTCAATAATATTTACTGAGCACCTTCTATGTGCTAGAGACTGGAAATACAGCAGTGAAAACGAGTCATGGAGTGTTTCATTTTAGTGGAGGGTATAGATAATAATCAAATAAAGTATATTATGCCGCTGGAATGTGCTGCGAGAAAACAAAAAGTAACAGAAAGATTTGAGGAGGGAGTAGGGATAGTGGTCAGGAACTGCTTCTCTGAGGAATGGCAGAGATCTGAAGGAAGGGTGGAGCTCTGAGGGAATAGAGTTCCAAGCTGACTGACTGCATAACAATTATAAATGGGACATGTTAGGTGGTCAGCAAATGATCATTATTGTCACTATTACTTCATTTCCAATAGCGTAGATAAAAGAAAGTTGGCTATTCTGTCAAAACAAAAGCAAAAACAGAAAACAAAATATCTTAATTGACTGAGGGTTAAGTGTTCAAAACTGGCTTTCTTCTTAACCTTCTTTCCCAGCTAAGAAGGGGTCCAGGGAAGGAAAGGAATATGGATGATCCTTAGAGGATTCTTAAGCCTTGAAGTCAGAGTAACATTTGCTTTTGCCCCTGGACAGTCACATTTCTCGCAGTTCTAGGGCCTTTAGATCCAAGTGCCAATACATTCAAGGTGTTGGATCTTGATTATAATTTCAATACTTTTGGTTGTATGCTTCAGCAAAGCATCGTGTCTTATCTAGGGTTTCTATACCATTGGTTCTTTTTTTTTTTTTGGTGGTACACGGGCCTCTCACTGTTGTGGCCTCTCCCGTTGCGGAGCACAGGCTCCGGACGCGCAGGCTCAGCAGCATGGCTCACGGGCCCAGCCGCTCCGCGGCATGTGGGATCCTCCCGGACCGGGGCACGAACCCGTGTCCCCCGCATCGGCAGGCGGACTCTCAACCACTGCGCCACCAGGGAAACCCTACCAGTGGTTCTTAATGTGTGGCTGGTCAGCAGCATCACCTGGGAGCCAGTTAATGATGTAAATTCTCAGGCCCACCCCCACCCTGCTGAATCATAAACTCTGGGATAGTCTCAGCATTTTGTGTTGTAATAGGCCTCCCAGTGGTTCAAATGTACAATCAGGTTTGAGAACTGTTGCCTTATGAGAAGCCAGTCCTAGGTACAAAGCAGGGCTGAGCAAGGCTTGTGAGGGCTTCTCCTGAGGCCCTGGAGCCAAAATGGGGATTCCCCTTCATAGCCATAGGAAGAACAATCAGGTCAAATTCAAGGGAGGCTTCTTCAGAAATTTTTCCTATATGACCAAGAGCTTTGAAGTTTGGATTTAAAAATATATTAAAAATCAATTCATATAGATAACTAATGAGAACCTGTTGTTCTCAGGAACTCTACTCAATGCTCTGTGGTGGACCCAAATGGGAAGGAAATCCAAAAAAGAGGGGATATATGTATACATATAGCTGATTCACTTCACTGTACAGCAGAAACTAACACAACATTGTAAATCAACTATACCCCAATTAAAAAAAAATCAATTCATGTCTTTTTCTTCTCTGATTGCCATAGCTAGGACTTCCAAAACTATGTTGAATAAAAGTGGTGAGAGTGGACATTCTTGTCTTATTCCTAATCTTAGAGGAAATGCTTTCAGTTTTTCACCATTGACATGATATTAGCTGTGGGTTTGTCATACATGGGCTTTATTATCTTGAGGTAGGTTTCCTCTATGCCCACTTTCTGGAGAGTTTTTATCATAAATGGGTGTTGAATTTTGTCAAAAGCTTTTTCTGCATCTGTTGAGATGATCATGGTTTTTATTCTTCAATTTGTTGATGTGGTGTGTCATACTGATTGATTTGCAAATATTGAAAAATCCTTGCATCCCTGGGATAAATCCCACTTGATCATGGTGTATGATCCTTTTAATGTATTGCTGGATTTGATTAGCTGGAATTTTGTTGAGGATATTTTCATCTAAGTTCATTGGTGATATTGGCCTGTAATTTTCTTTTTTTGTGGTATCTTTGTCTGGTTTTGGTATCAGGGTGATGGTGGCCTCATGGACTGAGTTTGCAGGTGTTCCTTCCTCTGCAATTTTTTGGAATAGCTTCAGAGGATAGGTGTTAACTCTTCTCTAAATGTTTGATAGAATTCAGCTGTGAAGCCATCTGGTCCCGGACTTTTGCTTGTTGGGAGTTTTTAAATCACAGATTCAATTTCAGTACTTATGTTTGGTCTGTTCATATTTTCTATGTCTTCCTGGTTCAGTCTTGGGAGATTGTACCTCTCTAAGAATTTGTCCATTTCTTCTAGGTTGTCCATTTTTGGGGCATATAGTTGCTTGTAGTAGTCTCTTATGATCCTTTGTATTTCTGTGGTGTCAGCTGTAACTTCTTCTTTTTCATTTCTAATTTTATTGATTTGAGCCCTCTCCCTTTGTTTCTGGATGAGCCTGGCTAAAGGTTTATCAGTTTTGTTTATCCTTTCAAAGAACCAGATTTTAATTCATTGATCTTTTCTATTGTTTTCTTCATCTCTGTTTCATTTGTTTCTGCTCTGATCTTCATGATTTCTTTCCTTCTACTAAATTTGGATTTTGTTTTTTCTTTCTCTAGTTGCTTTAGGTGTAAAGTTAGGTTGTTTGAGATTTTTCTTGTTTCCTGAAGTAAGATTGTATTTATATAAACTTCCCTCTTAGAACTGCATTTGCTGTGTCCCATAGGTTTTGGATCGTCGTATTTTTATTTTCATTTTTTTCTAGGTATTTTTTTTCAATTTCCTGTTAGATTTCTTCAGTGATCCATTGGTTGTTTAGTAGCATATTGTTTAGCCTCCATGTATTTGTGGGCTTTTGCAGTTTTTTTCTTGTAGTTGATTTCTTAAGTTCATAGCATTGTAGTAGGAAAAGATGCTTGATATGATTTCAATTTTCTTAAGTTCACTGAGGCTTGTTTTGTGGCCCATCATGTGATCTATCCTGGAGAATGTTCCATATGCACTTAAAAAGAATGTGTATTCTGCTGCTTTCGGTTGGAATGCTTTTATTTATTTTCCAGATGGAAGAAACTTTCCTGCTTCAGATTGAGGGTGGAGAAGTAGCTGAAATAGAGAAGTTTCCCTCAGGACACTGATCTATTATTTCTTGATGGTAACCGCTGAGTTCTTTCAGTGGAACTACATAATGCCCAGGAGGACTACTGGAAGTCTGATGTGTTAGAGGAGAAAGAAGGAAGGGAGATTTAAAAAGTAACCAATTGGTGCTTTCCTGGTGGCGCAGTGGTTGAGAGTCCGCCTGCCGATGCAGGGGACACGGGTTCGTGCCCCGGTCTGGAAAGATCCCACATGCCACGGAGCGGCTGGACCAGTGAGCCATGGCCGCTGAGCCTGCGCTTCCGGAGCCTGTGCTCTGCAACGGGAGGGGCCACAACAGTGAGAGGCCCGCGTACCACAAAAAAAAAAAAAGTCATCAATCATCTGTCAGAAGTAGTGAGAGAAAAACAAAGAATGTAAGAGGCAAAGGTATAGAAGCAGGTGCCACTCAATAGAAAATATATCTTTTGCTGTGTATGAGTATGACTTTCATAGAAAAGCATAAGATTTCTAAAAAACAAATGAGATAAAATTGAATCCATCCAATCTAGCAATTTGTCCTAAATAATAATTAATCAGGTCTGATCATTCTGACATCTTCCTTCTGCTTTATTTCATTCATTATGTCTCAAAGTCTGTCCCGCCCTTGTCTAAGGCTTCAGAAACACACAGTTCAAAATCTAACAAGGTTAACTGTTTAAATCATTTCAACTTCTTTCCTTGCCCTTTTGCAAATAATAGATGCCCTGAAGCACTGGATTAACTTTTAATGCCTTTAAAACAAAAACTTTAAAAAAAATAATTAGCAAACTTTTTTAAAGTACAGTTTTAGATTTACAGAATAATTGAGGAGATAGTACATACAGCCCCATATACCCACCCCACTGCCACCTCCTCACCCTCCTCTCATCCCCAGTTTCCCCTATTATTAACACCTGCATTGGTGTGGTACATTTGTTACAACTAATGAACAATATTGATATATTATTATTAACTATAGTCCCTAGTTTAAGGTTCACTCTCTGTGTTGCACAGTTTTGTGGGTTTTGACACATGCATACTGACAATGTATCCACATAAAGAACAGTCTCACTAAAAAAAAAAAAAAAAAAAAAAAAAGAACAGTCTCACTACCCTAAAAATCCTCTGAGCATTAGATAAGCTCTTAGCAGTTTTTTTAAATATTAAAAATTGTAGAGAGAGCTTAAGTTTTTAGGTTGAAAAATGATCTGCAGGTGCAAAATTTTGTTAGTCTCACTATTATGATCACTATTAGAAATGATGAGAAAATGAATGCCTATATAAATAGCAAAAATCTTAGAATTTTAAAGATTGAAAAGGATCTTGGTTGGCAAATCCCAAACTCTTCCAGGCCCTGCCCTTCAGTCTCTCAGCTTCCTGTGTGATCTATCTGCTGACCCTACTGTAGAGAAAGAAAGAAATAGATAAAAACAAAGCAAAAAACAAATTTTGGTTCTAACTAATCCTCTTAAGTCCAATTTAATCAAGCATAAGTTATATTTTATTGCCTATTTACATCAGGAACTTAATTACTAGCTAGAGCCTAATTTGAGAATGTTCATTGTAAATGAAAGATGTGATAAGATCAAAGAACAGAATGGGATTCACTGATGCTTAATCCTGGGACAATTGCAGGATTAAGTCAGGACACCATGAGAGTGATAAATAAATTCTAGTATATATTCATTTTTCTTCTCCAAGACCATGGATTTCAGTGACACTTTCTAACCGTATACTTTGGAACAATGGAAAAAAAATTAAACAATGACATCATTGAATATTTTGCCCTCAGATTCATTGGTCTTTAAAATGTAAATTGAGCAACTTAAATCTAGATGAGTGAAAGACGCTGGAGACTTGTATAATGTCATTTTAGGTGCTTTAGAAGTGAAGGATTTACTTTATAAAGCATTTATATTCCTTCCCATACCTTGGCAATAGCACTACTGTGACTCTTCCCTTTGTTTTAAAGAGGATAATGGCAGGCTTTATTTTAATTTGCACCTATTTTTTTTTAAGTACACTTTCTTGATATTTCTCAGTCTCTTGAAAACTTTTATCATTAAACTCAACCTTATTTAAATCACCAGACCTACTTGGTACATGAGTAGTTGTTTGCAAACTTCTCAGAAAATTACTAATTTAACCTTAAGATCCATTGTAGAACCTGAACTGCATGGATTTGCCAGACCTCTTAAATGGATCAGAATTATGTCTTTGCACATTTATCTGGGAAGATATTATCTAAGGATAATTATTCTTCCCAAACCCTTTTACTCAAACAGCAATACTTCCAAAAGAGTTACTGAAATGTAGCCAAGGAACAAAGATTTGGTGAAAATTAGCTGACAAGTTTATATTTTAGCATGTCAATGAGGTTACAAAAATAAGTATTTTTTGATATTAATTTTAAAAATCAGGCATGCAGAAAACAAACTTCTTTATCCAAAGACATCTCTGAAAGTGAAATAGCCTGAAAAACTGACAGCTAGTCTCCTATTTTATCCACTAAACCATAAGAAGTGTATTAACTTGGACAAATACTTGGGTATGTTATTCACCTACAAGATTCCCATCAGGGCCATAGAGATTGTGATGAAGAGCTAGCAGAGTAGGCACTGTAACCCCAGTCACCCCTCCATTCCAGAATGTACCCCACGTGTCTATGAGAGCTTCCTGTGTGATCTATCTGCTGACCCTACTGTAGAGAAAGAAAGAAATAGTGATCAAACAGCTGACTCTGTTTACGGAAGCCCCAGAGCAGCAGCAGTTAGCTTCTTGGAGTCTCAACCTCAAATGAATTTTCAGGGGCTCGAGAGGTAGCAGGTTAGGGATGGTCACAGCCTCACTGAGTGACAGGTGATAGTTACAATAAAAATAGGTTAGGGCTTCCCTGGTGGCGCAGTGGTTAAGAGTCCGCCTGCCAATGTGGGGGACGCGGGTTCGTGCCCTGGTCCAGGAGGATCCTGCATGCAGCGGAGCAGCTGGGCCTGCGCGTCTGGAGCCTGTGCTCCGCAACGGGAGAGGCCACAGCAGTGAGAGGCCCGCATACCACAAAAAAAAAAAAAAAAAAAAAAAATAGGTTATATGTAATTACATACAACTCACTTTTACAGCTTTTACATGTTGGATAGCTTACATGTTATGAAAATTTAGGTAATTTTACTCTAAGATGTATTATAATGAATAATACCCTTGGCTTGCTAAATATGTTTCATTACTACCTACAAAGTACTTAGAGAATGATTATCTCATACTTAGTAGTTCTTTTCTAAGTATTTGTGGTTATACTGCCAAAACTTTGAAATGTGCTATTTATTTTTACAGGAGCAGGAGAACTGATTCAGACACTTCAGGTATGAAACAAATTCCACTACATTTCTTTGTGATCCCTGGTATCGAGCAGTCACCTCTGGGTCCTAGAACAGAGTAGTTAAGAACAAAGGAATCCAGCTAGATGTTTTGATGCATTCCCTTCCTGCCTTTGCTCCATTGTGAGAGTCCTATCCTGCAGAAACTGCCTCAAAGACTATATTCATGCTATCTTTCAAGTGGTAGGCATCACTTTGCTTTTTTCTGTGCTGATAGAGTTCCCTAGTTCCCTGAATGTCTAACTCACTGGGCGTGAACCACTCCAGAGGTAGCTCTGCGGGCAGAACCTGAACATGATACGGCCTCTTATTCCTACTGATTTGGAAGGGAATTGATCCACAGCGCAATTTCTTGGTAAATCTAAAACCACCTAGCCCCTCTTTTCTTCCTGCTTACGTCTTTGGCTTCTGCTTCGCTGTCAGGTGATACCATTTAATTACCATTTTCCTTACATATTTCCATGGCTCGGGATCTTTAACCTGTAACAAGTATTTGAAGTAGAGGCTGTCTTGTAGGCACCGGTGGAGATTTCTCCCCTTACTTGCTGCTGACCCACTTCTAAGTTACTGTCTAACTTCTGGGGGTGGGTAGAATGGCTCTCAGCTCCAGTCATGCACATAAAAGAACATCATGGAAGGAACACAGAAGCACACTTAACTAAATGTAAATGGAGAGGAAAAAAATACCAAAAACACTTGAAGACATTTTTAGTCACTTTTGCAAGAGTACTACCAAAAAAAAAAAAAAAGCAAATGATTGGTGGGGAGGGCTAAATGGGTAAAGGGGATCAAGTGTATGGTGACAGAAGGAAAATAAATTTTTGGTGGGGAGCACATTGTAAGATATACAGAAATAGAAATATAAAGTTGTATACATGAAATTCATATAATGTTATAAATAAATGTTAGCTCAATAAAATTTTTAAAAAGCAAATGATTATAGGAAAGCTATTTATACAAGTGGGATTTGTCTTTGGGCCTTCCCACTGGAATTTAGTGTCCAAAAAACCAGGTGAACTTCACTGTAATGTGGTTTTACCTATATTCCAATCTACAGTATTAAACCTGAAAACAGGGGCTTCCCTAGTGGCGCAGTGGTTAAGAATCCGCCTGCCAAGGCAGGGGACACAGGTTCAAGCCCTGGTCTGGGAAGATCCCACATGCCGTGGAGCACCTAAGCCCGTGTGCCACAACTACTGAGCCTGTGCTCTAGAGCCTGCGAGACCCAACGCAGCCAAAAATAAATAAATAAATAAAATAAATGTGTGATAAACCTGAAAACAATGTAGGAAAATGCTATCATAGTTTATAAGAAAAATACAAAATTTTATTCGCAATATATAGAATTTTCATCTATCAATTTCTATCCCAAATTTTATTTCAAAAAGAAATCAAATCTGTAAAAATTCCAGAGATATCCTACACCGGCAAACATTTTCCTCTTATTTTCTAAAGACAAGGATAAATCTAGCAACAGCCTTACCACTAATACATAATTAGTGCAGGAGCATATAATTAGTACCTTCTTTGTACATTCTGAAGCACTCCTTATTTTAGCCATGGAAATTTGAAATTAATGTAGGACATTGATACTTTTATTTTCATCTTATATGTGACTGATTCTTTTACCTGTCTTCTGGCACAAACTCAATTTTGTTCAACTGAACAAGCATTCATTGCCTATCTATTATATATGAGGCACTGTGACAGACTCTGGGAGAGATTAAAAATAAATAACAGGACCTATTACCTGGCCTCAAGACATGTGCACAAATAACATAAAGAGGACTGTTATAGGCCCTATATGAGAAAAGTGGAGAACTAATTTTAGCTCAAGAGAGAAAATCATGAAAGATTCTATGAAGGAAGCAGTCTTTGAGTTAGGAAAGGGGAAACAAGGACATCCTGGATATAAGGAACAGTGTGGGCAAAATCAAAGGAATGAGACAGGGCTGGGCATGTTGAATTTAGGAGTAGTGAGAGAGGCAGCTGGAAAGCAAGGCAGGAGTCAGGTCATGGAGGTTTTAATCCACACTAAGGAGTTTGGAAAGTACTACTTGGTAGGTAAGGAGGAGTCACTGAAAGCCAAGGAAATGACAAAATTAGTATTACATTTTAGGATGAATACTCTGACTGCAGTCTCTAAGAGAAGCTGGAAGAGGCTAGAGGCAGAATGTCATTATAATAGTCTAGGTGAAGGGTACCAAAGTCTTGGCCAGGCAAGAAGCAATGAAATGAGAACAAGGACATGAACACACAGTCAACAAGCTTTAATGACTAAACTACCTGTGTGGACACGAGAAAAAAAGGACTGAGGAGGACAGAGTTTGGGAGGCCACATGACTAGGAGGTAGTGAGTCCATGAAGCAAGCTGGGAAAAGGAAGAAAATCTGGAAGGAAAAGGTGAAGAAATCAGCTATGAAACACTGAACTGAGAATCAAAAGCCCTAGGTTTGAGTCCTAACTGCACTTCCTCTGTTTCATGAACGCATCATTTAATCTCTCTGGGCCTCAGTTTCCTCAGCTATCAAATGTGTGTGCATATGGGTGGGGGAACGAGGAGGGCGCGACTGGCTGTCTCAAGGCCCTTTCTGCTGCTGTGATTTTCTTAGCTCCCGTTTGTGGTCCTGGTGGCGCATCTATGTAAATTTACCAGGCAGCTTGAAATGGGGCTCTGGAAATCAGGAGCTGAGGAAAGATACGGCAAACGTGCAGCGAAATTCCCCTCTTGCGCTTGTTAAATCACGAAGATGGTACAATATACATGTTTGGCATGCAGTTTTCACGAAGTATTAATTATTTTCCCTGTTTGTTTTCTTTCATGTACTTTCTCATTCTTCCCGCTTTCCTTTCCTATATCTTCTCACTTTTCCTTACTTAGGATTGTACAGTTTTTCAATGTTCCCTCTGATTAGCATTTCTTTCCCCCTTATCACACTCTTCTGAATCACTTCTTTTTTCCCCTTTCACACTCAACACTCTTCACCCCAAGAAAAGCAAAGATTAGTAGAATTTTAATCCCTTGTCCCATTGAATTTAGACTGAATGTAGACGGAAAGTGAGTTTGTAAATCTGATTTCTATTCTAGGCAGGAGCCAGAATAATAACTGCTCCCATGGCAGTAAAACAAATCACTGTTTCTATTAACCCCATCAGATTCACATTCACACAACTCCTGGGCAGGGCTAGTTGGGGACCATGGTCTCCAATTCATCTCTCCAACCTCTCAGCAGTTTGAAAGAATGACATTTCTTCTCCTTTTTGAGTAAGGTTTTGGGTAAAGTGGCACTGCAAATGTACTGTTTTTATGAAAAGGCTACAAGGCAGGGCCCAGGCTAAACCCATCTTCTCTGGATCTGGGTCCATCTTTCTCCTTTATTGACTTTCAATTTCTTACCTTTCTAAGCTTTATTCTCCTTAACTTTGCTGATTTCTTTACAGTGAGCCCAAACAATAGGTTTATCTATAATCCCGTGTTATTCTTCCAAGATGGAAAGAAATGAGACAAAGGATAGAGATTCAAGAAATAAGAAAAAGAGGGCTTCCCTGGTGGCGCAGTGGTTGAGAGTCCGCCTGCCGATGCAGGGGACACGGGTTTGTGCCCCCAAACCCGGTCCAGGACAATCCCACATGCCGCGGAGCGGCTGGGCCCGTGAGCCGTGGCCGCTGAGCCTGCGCGTCCGGAGCCTGTGCTCCGCAACGGGAGAGACCAGAACAGTGAGAGGCCCGCGAACCACCACCCCCCCACCACCCCGCCCCGGCAAAAAAGAAAGAGGGAACTCATTTAAGAAATACTGGGAGTCCTCCCCTCCCCCACCCATCTTTCTTTTCCACTTTCCTCTTAACTACCGCAAATCAAACCCTTGGAATCCTAAGCAGCCAGGTTCATTCTGTTTATGAAACCAGGGCTAAAAAGAAAAACAGTGGGAGAAACTGTGAAATTTAACAATGGGCTCCATTGGAAAGAATAAAGACATTTTTGATGAGACATTTTGTAACATCATTTGAATTTAAGACTCAAATTTAAGTTCTCTCTACTTCTGTGACATTTTTCTCTCCTGTTTTTGGCTTTTTTCTCTCCTCACTTCCTCTCTCTCTCTAGTGATCTCTCTTCCACCTTGTCCCAGTATTTTCTGGCTCTCTCCTCTCCTGTCAAATCCTCTTCTAATTTCCTCAGTCTTGTGCCTCATCTGTCCTCCCTTTCTCAGGGGAATACATGTGAAGAAAGGAAAGTAAAACAAGAAAAGGCCAATGGGAAAAAACAAGTAAGACAACCTAAAGGTAATTTTTACAATTATAAGTCTATAGATATAAATGACAGACATGACTTTTTCACAAAAAGCTGTCAATAAACTGAATCTTTTAACATTGAATCTTATTACTTCTACTGTAGTAACAATAGAGGTGGAATGGAATATTGAGATATTGTTGTGGCTTCTGCTCTAGAATCCACCAGGGGTCAAAATGTAACATCAGCACAGGGCAAGAAGGCGCTTCAGGTGAGGCACTGGCAGGGAATTACTTGCTACTGCTTTTACAGTGATTCCTTTCTCATTGCTACCTTCCTCTTTGCTCCCTTATCATACTCTTTCCCAACCTGCTTTCTCAGATTAGCCAACACAGCCAAAGCCTCTTACTTTCATACCAAAATTATACAAATATTCTCAGAGTCCCTGCAGGGCTGCCATGTACAATTGTGCAGATTGGACACTGCACAGAGTTGGGGGTCCTATTCACGTTGTAGTCTGTGCAATGAATAACTTGCACAGCTGTATGTGGTGGCATACAGTATTCTAAATTTCTTTGAGACACTAGCTTTACAGTGAGTTACTTATGAATGAAACTTCTCTCAGTTGCCTCTCCCAATATAGCTAATGCTGTGTGTGTGTGTGTGAGAGAGAGACTGCATGTGTGTGTGTGTGCATAGGCACACACATGCGTTTAAGGCTGAATTCACACAATTGAAGGGAAGTTTGGTGAAACGGGTGGCTTCAGCAGGAAGCACATGCCCATCTTATCAGGGCTCTGATGATGGAATTGAGGTGCCTACCCTCTTTTCCGCCTTTCTGTCACTCTGCCACCAAAGTCAGTTTAGCATTTGAGCACTGAGTTTATTAACAGGGCCCCACCCAGATGCACACCATGGGCCAGAGATAATGCACCAGAGAAAAACAATGTGGCCAAAAAATAACAAATGTTCACACACCATAATCCCCTGGCCTTCACATACTCTCCTTAGTCTGTGCTGTTCTTTTGTCACTTCTTAATAGTGTTATTAAGAGCATACACTATTAAGTATGCTCTTAACAGTGTTCTATGGTGGTGGACAGTGAAGGGATGGCACTCAGGGTGATATGCTGATTCCTATACCCACCTAGGGAGAGTCCCAAGCCCAGCTATTTCTCAATATATTATAGCATTTAGAGAGAGAAGTTCCTTTAAAAAGCTAACCCAATATTCTACAGTGATTTCATCCTTTCATTGATACATTCTATAACATGAAATTTCAAATATTGTGGTCTCATTAAGAGAGATCTACAAATGCAAAGAAGGGCAAAAATGATGATACACATAACGTATTTAAATCTTGACTTCAGAAATGCAAAAAGTGGTTCCCAAATGTTTAAATTGTGAATCGCTAATATATGGGAAAAGGTAGATGATTTTTTTATGTGGTGAAAAAAGTTTGCTACTAATAAAGACTTCGTATTATTACAACTGAAATAATGTGAAAGTTACTTGGCCCCTTATTTACAATAAGCATAAATTATGTGTATGTAAATCTCATATATATATATGACTTATTTCAGGACTCAGTTTAGCATAGATCAAGAACTTGCAAATAATTCAATGACAATATCTATAAGTCTTAAAGAATAAAAGCCCATAATTTTAATCTTGACTTTTTGATTTATTAGATTATTACATGGTAGAAATAACTTTTAAAAACAAAAATTTTAAGAAATTAAGAAGTTCCTTTAATATTGCATCAACTTCTAGATTTAAAAAATGAGATCTTACCTGTCCAAAGGATATTTATTGTTATATCAAGAAGAAATGCTGTATTGTATTATAAATGTAATTTTACTTATTTCAATCACTTATTTTACTCATGTTTAGTTACTTTAAGTTTTATACTTAACAGTAATAACTTTAATAGATTCTGTATTTCAGACTTTTGAATTAATTGAACTGACTCCATCTTTTTTTCTTTGCCAGATAAATACAAACTACTAAACTAAAAAACAAGCACAGCTCAGGAAATAACAATCGAAGGAAGGGAAAACAAAGCAGTGTCTTCCATGTGGCAGAAATAAAGGCTACTACTGATCATTAAGCATTTAATCCATGTCAATCTAATTTCTTAAATCTTAATTATTGTAATTGTGCGTACTGATTTTTTTTTTTTTTTTTTTTTTTTTTTTTTTTGCGGTATGCGGGCCTCTCACTGTTGTGGCCTCTCCCATTGCGGACCACAGGCTCCGGACGCGCAGGCTCAGCGGCCATGGCTCACGGGCCCAGCCGCTCCGCGGTATGTGGGATCTTCCCGGACCGGGGCACGAACCCATGTCCCGTGCATCGGCAGGCGGACTCTCAACCACTGCGCCACCAGGGAAGCCCGTGAGTACTGATTTTAAAATAAGTAGAGAACTATACAAACTATAAGATTTTCAATTCATAAACTCACTTTTATCTGTAGAGCTTCTTTTCTTTGGGGTTGTTGGATAAATATGTTATTCTCTTTGGTTTTACTTTTTCTTATTTGGACATTAGCCCACCAGTGTGTTGTTTCTAACACTGGGCACTCTGGGGTCCTTGAAGGTGGGACCATGTTCTTTCCGTCTTTGAGTTCCAGTGAGCAGCTGGCCTAAGAGGCAATACTTAGGGAATCAATGAATGCCATTTTCAAACAGGTTGTTTTAAACTCTCTACACTTTTCCAAGACATTCGTATCATATAAGCAAACAATCCTACTCCAGATGTTTACTCAAGAAAAATAAAAACATGTTCACCACAAGACATATGTTCAAAACAAGACTTATACACAAACTCCCATAGGAGTTTTATTTACAATAACCAAAATCTGAAAACAACCCAAATACCCGCCAACAGAGAAACAGTTCAACAAACTGTGGTACTGTGTATTCATACAGTGATACTAAATAACAACAACAAAAAGAGATGCAACAACAACAATGAAGTCAGATACAAAAAGAATACATACTATATGATTCCATTTATATGAACATTGAGAAGGTAAAACCAATTTATAAAGACAAATTAGATCAGTGGTTGCATGGGATCAGGGTGGGCTGGAAGGTATTGACTGCAAGGTGGTAAAGGACACTCTTTGAGGTGAAGGAAATTTCTATATCTTGACTGGTAGTGGTAGTACATTGGTGTATACCAATTGGTAGTACAGTGGTAGTACACTGGTGTATGCATTTATCTAACTTAACACTTTAAAGTGGGTGCATTTTATTGAATATAAATTATACCTCAATAAAACGATTTTTTTAAGGCAGTACCATATTTTTTTTTTTTTTTTTTTTTTTTTTTTGCGGTACTCTGGCCTCTCACTGTTGTGGCCTCTCCCGTTGTGGAGCAACAGGCTCCGGACACACAGGCTCAGCGGCCATGGCTCACGAGCACAGCCGCTCCGCGGCATGTGGGATCTTCCCGGACTGGGGCATGAACCCGTGTCCCCTGCATCGGCAGATGGACTCTCAACCACTGCGCCACCAGGGAAGCCCAGTACCATATATTTATAGAAGAAAAGAAACTCAAGGTAGTTCAGCCTGAAGTTGCAAATTTTTATTAGGTTTAAACATACACACACACATACACACACACACACATACACACAAACTTGCTTGCTCTTAATAATGTACTGAATTTTTTTCTTAAAAATAGGTTTTTGGTCAAAGAAAGTTCATAAATATTCCATAAATGGGTTGTTTCAACTTTCTGCAATATTCATTATTCTTTGTTATATAACACGTAAGACAGGTTTATAATATTTACCTAAGCTTTTAGAATTTCGTACCAGTACTCCTTTATATTATTTTCCATATCGTCCTGCTGTAAAAATAGTTCATGGGATAGCACATTGATTCCCTAGTACAGCACTGTCTAGTAGAATTTCTGTGATTATGAGAAGCTCAATATCTGTGCTATCTAATATGATCAGCATAGCCTTAGAACACAATTCTTAAGACAATGCCTATTATAAGCAAAAATATGTTCATGATTCATTCTACTTTAAAACAAAAATATTTTAAACTATACTTTGGAAATCTTTCAATAAAATGAGCGTGATATTCCCTGTGGATGGATAAATAAGTGTTACCTATAAATACCAGATATTAATCTTGAGCATAACTGGCTATCAACTGTCAATAGTCTGTTAATGTCAATATTTAAGGAAAATTCAACTAACGACCAATAAGCTAATTATTAATACATGGCTGATGCAAGTGAGTGCAGTGTTATCTTTCTAGGAAGCAGATGATCTCCATGATTTAGACATAAAGTCAGTCCTTGAATGTATAATATTTGTTAGAAGAGCCTTTAGATATAAACAGGCTGAGCCATCAGAAGTGCACATTTGTCCTTTGTCACTGCTACTGCTACAGGACTCCGAGCCACAGAGACAGCTCTTACCTTCCCTGCTACTGGCACCACTGCATGGGACCAGGACAAAGTAGGGGTGTCCCAGATTTTCTGGCTAGAGAACTAGTGTGAATACTACAGGAAGCAATCAATTCCCACAGTAATAAGTTTTAACTTGGAACACATTTTCTGATGCATTGGTGAAGTTCTGTAGGAGCAATATTATGGATCAAATAAGGTGTTTTGGTTTTGGAACTGATATAAAAACCTCACCATCATAACTTGTCTGTTATTTGAGAGATCCTTGTATCTTTAAATATATCAAGCAGATCTAGATTTTGCAGGGCAGAACGTCTCTGTGGCTCACTGAACATGTAAATAAAGCCTTCTTACTAGGGGAAAAGCAGCATGACTTCTGAAAGGGAGACTCATGCCACAGGAATCTATCAAAGTTCACTAGAGCTAAGTCTGTGTGAAAACAAGGGCACTTTATAGAATTTTAGAGTATGAATTTATTTGAACTGTTCACACCTTTTGACAACGTGCCATATCAGAAGTGTTCTGCTATGTGTGGAAAGCAGCCCTGCTGTGGGAGTATGACATTTCCTATGCTCACAAGAAAGGAAATAAGGGGCTTCCCTGGTGGCACAGTGGTTGAGAGTCTGCCTGCCGATGCAGGGGACATGGGTTCGTGCCCCGGTCCGGGAGGATCCCACGTGCCACGGAGCGGCTGGGCCCGTGAGCCATGACCGCTGAGCCTGTGCGTCCAGAGCCTGTGCTCTGCAACGGGAGAGGCCACAGCAGTGAGAGGCCCGCGTACCGCAAAAAAAAAAAAAAAAAGAAAGAAAGGAAAAAAGGATTTTCTGCAAGAACTGGAGTACGTCCTGGGTGGGTTTGGGAGAGAGGCAAGTAATACAGCTATTGTTAGAGGGAATGTGGACACAGACAATAGACTGTGATAATGCTTTGAACATTATTTGATTTTATCTACCTGATCCTCATGGTCATTGCTCAGAGGAGAGTAAAAAGCTCAAGGCTCACAGATAAAATATTCCTCAGCCCTAAATATGTTCACATGTAATTTATTGATGCCTAAAGTACTTATAAAATGTTAGATTACCTGGTGGTTTTAAAAATATGTCCACAGATGCTTGGTACTCCTCCCTTCAAGAGTTGGAATCTGTTGCCTTTACCTTGGGTGTGGGCTGGATTTAGAGGCTTGCTTCAGGAGGATAAAGTAGCAGTGATGGAGTGTGGTTTTGGAGGCTAGGTCATAAAAAGGCCCTGCAGTTTCCATCTTGGTTGTTTCTCCCTTGGATTGCTTATTCTGGGAGAAGTCAGCTGTCATATCCTAAGGAAAGGTCCACATGGCAAGA
Organism: Grampus griseus; assembly: GCF_964374135.1. Lineage (NCBI taxonomy): Eukaryota > Metazoa > Chordata > Mammalia > Artiodactyla > Delphinidae > Grampus > Grampus griseus. Next base: position 34,669,961 of record NC_139018.1, on the reverse strand, counting down.
AACTAAGGCCCCTAGCTAACAGCTATGTGAAGAAAATTCCTGCAAGCACTTCCTCCCGTCCTAGTCATGCCTTCAGATGACTGCAGACCCAGCTGACATCTTAACTGTAACCTTAGGAGAGACCTTGAGCCAGAGCCACCCAGCTGAACTAAGCTCCCGGTCTCCTAACCCTCAGAAACAGATTATATTTGCATGTAATTTTGCATCACAAAATCTCAGCCTTAATTCTACTATTAGAAGAGCTTGTCTTTCTGGGTATATTTTATATGAGAACTTCTAGATGTTTTGTGAAATATGTTAACATGTTTTGGACACCCTTTGAAAGAGCTCAATTTTCTCATTAAAGCTAATAATTCAAATGTAAGAGAAAAAATAACATAGCATAAAGCAAAGGTAACTATTAATCTTCTAATGCTTTACAAGGGGTCAGCTCTTTTCACTACTAAACATAATTTGCTAAAAGATAGTTTTCAAGGAATAATTGTTAAACTGTGATTCTGAATAATGTCTTTGACTTCTAGGTTACCAGATGAGAAGAAACAGGAAACTCTCAGAGTTTCTGCATACTTTCAAGAGCCTTTAAACATGTGGTTGATGTAATAGATGTTTACAAATTATATTTTTTTAAGTTAGAAAATAAAAACCCAACAGTTAGTTCATACATTTAACCATGATCCTAGGTATATTCATTTCCTATTCTAGACTTCAAAGAAAAAAAGTGAGTGCATTTTTATTCTTGTTGCCAAACTGTTCGCAGCTCTTCTGTGCCCTGAACCGAGATCACAAGGCTTGGGGTACACCTGTTTGCTACTCCACCCTCTAGCATTTGATTCAAGTGTTATCCAGGTGCTGTGAGGCCTGAAAGCTTTCAGTCTAAGTACTTGGTTAGTCAGGCCCTGGCACCAGCTTCACACTATTTACTTTCACTTGATTTAAAACAGTTTATGTTCTCAAATATGGTTTGGAAAATTCTTCTAAAAAATACTCCGGAAAAAGGGGGGAAAAGACACCTTATTTTTTCTCAGTGGCCCTAAAGTGTCCACTGTGGTACTCCAGATCTCTCATTCAACCCAACACATTTTTTAAAACTTAGTTGAGGGCAAATACGTATTCTGTTTCTCTTGGAGTCTTTCACATATCAAAGTTAGGACCTGTCCATGAGAAAGAAGTTTGTAAAGTCCCAGATATATGTTTCCACTGAGTTTTTGCAAATTCCTGGTTAGGACTATCTCCTCTATGTGATCTGTAATTTCCATCAGAAACTCCCTTCCCCTACCCTGTCTCATGGCAGGGGTATGTACGCTCTGAACTGACACGTCCATTAAAGGTCACACACATAATAAGCCCTTATAATCTGTCGGATGTTAGAAACAAGATATCTAAGCTTGTCAGAGACTTGTGTAAGTTCAGAAGTAAAAGTTAAGTGCAACGAATTAGTTATATCTATTACTACTTTTGAAGGAGATTTTTGCTTTCTAATTCTCAACTTTATCAGATAGATGAGGATTTATTTTATAGCAAATGGAATGACCCATGAAGCACAGGAAGGAGGTCGTGAAGAATAAATAGTTTTCTCTTCCTTTTTTTATTTGTTATACTGTCTCCCTCCCTCAACACAGAGTACTACCTAAGAGCAAAAACAATAATCTTTAGGCAGAATTTATTTCTAAGGCTAGTCATAGGCCAAACATTTGACAAAGCTGAAGTTTTTCTTTGACCCTTTCATCATCATCCTTATTCCACATACTCAGATCTATTTCACTCGTTCATTCATCAAATATTTATTGAGTACTAGTTAGAACTATCTCCTAACTATGTTAGGAACTATTTTAGATACTGGGGAATCTAAAAATAAGTAGTGGTGAATAAAATAGACAAAGTCCTTGCCATTACATTCTAGTTTGGGGAGACAGATAACAAATATGCAATATGTCACATGGTGAATAAATACAATGAAAAATAAAGTTGGGTAGAAGGGATAAGGAGTGCTGGGGCGTGAGAGATATTCTAGATTTTATCTATAATAAGACAGGTCTCACTGATAAGATAACGTTTGAAATGAGACCTAAAGGAAGTGAGGGAGAGTAAGCATATGGAGCTTGGATGTTTCAGGCATAAGAAATAGCAAATGCAAAGGCTCTGAGGCAGAAGCTGTTGGAATATGTGAGGAGCAGCAAAGATGCCAGTGTGGCTGGTATGAAACGAGAAGGAAAAGTGTAGTAAGAGTTGAGGTCAGGGAGATCAGGCCAGGCTATAGGTGACTAAGCAGAGCAGTGACTTGATCTCACTTTTATTTTAGCAGGTTCACTGTGGCTGTAGTATCGAGAAGAGAAAATATGGGTGGGAAGAGCATATCTCAGTAATCTAGGCAAAAGATGATGATGTCTTGGAGTACAGTGGTAGCAGTGGGGTTGGTGAGAAGTGGTTAGAGTCTGGGGACTTCCCTGGTGGTGCAGTGGTTAAGAATCCGCCTGTCAATGCAGGGGACATGTGTTCGAGCCCTGGTCCGGGAAGATCCCACATGCCTCGGAGCAACAAAGCCCGTGTGCTACACTACTGAGCCTGCGCTCTAGAGCCTGTGCTCTAGAGCCTGTGAGCCACAACTACTGAGCCCACGTGCCACAACTACTGAAGCCCATGGGCCTAGAGCCCATGCTCTGCAACAAGAGAAGCCACCACAATGAGAAGCCCGTGCACCACAATGAAGAGTAGCCCCCGCTCACTGCAATTAGAGAAAGCCTGTGCACAGCAACGAAGCCCAACACAGCCAAAATAAATTAATTAATTTTTAAAAAATGTGGTTAGAGTCTGGAAACATTTGGAAGGTAGAAATAAAAGGATTTCCTGATGGATCAGAAGTTCAATGGTAAAGAAAGCCTGAACAACTGGAATAGTGGCATTACCATATACTGAAATGAAGAAAACTGGATGAAAATGAAAGTTTGACGTGTTAAATTTGTAGTGCTCATTAGAAATTCAAATGGAGATTTTGAGCCAACAGTTGAATAGGTGATTCTGGAGTTTAGGGCAGAAGTTCAGGCTAGAGATAAACTTAGAGTTTATGGTGTAAAGATGGAATTTAAAGCCACTGAGACTAGACAAAATCATGTAGGAAATGAGTGATAAAGAACATGATAATATGAATAAGGACAAGTAGTTTTTTTTCCTTGTAGATCTCTCTTAGTGCCTCTAAGAGTCCTGTGTTAGACAGGGTGCTTCAGAGAAACAGAACCAGGAGGGTGTGTGTGTGTGTGTGTGTGTGTGTGTGTATGTGAGAGAGAGAGAGAGAGAGATTTATTTTAAACCTTGGCTCATGAGCCTGGGGGTCTGGTGAGTCCAGAGACACAGGGTGGGTGGGCAGGTGGGCAGGCTGGAGACTGAGGGAAGGGCTGATGTTACAGACAGGGTCCAAAGGCAGTCTGGACAACAGCATGGCTGGGCTGGACTTTCTTCACTGTGAGATTTAGGAAAATCTGGCAGAGTAGAGATGGCGGAGTAGAAGAATGTGTGCTCACTCCCTCTTGTGAGAGCACCCGCATCACAAATAACTGCTGAACAATCATTGACAGGAAGGCACTGGGACTCACCAAAAAAAGATAGCCCACATCCAAAGACAAAGGAGAAGCCACAATCAGACAGTAGGAGGGGCGCAATCACAATATAATCAAATCCCATAATTGCTGGGTGGGTGACTCACAAACTGGAGAACACTTATACCACAGAAGTCCACCCATGGGAGTGAAGGTTCTGAACCCACATCAGGCTTCCCAACCTGGGGATTGACAATGGGAGGAGGCATTCCTAGAGAATCAGACTTAGAAGGCTAGTGGAATTTGATTGCAGGACTTTGAAAGGAACGGGGGAAACAGACACTCCACTCTTCGAGGGCACACACAAAGTAGTGTGCACATGAGGACCCAGGGGAAGGTGCAGTGACCCCATGGCAGACTGAACCAGACCTACCTGCTAGTATTGGAGAGTCTCCTGCAGAGGTGGGGAGTGACTGTGGCTCAGCATGGGGTCAAGGACACTGGCAGCAGAAGTTCTGGGAAGTACTACTTGGCGTGAGCCCTCCGAGAGTCCACCATTAGCCTGACCAAAGAGCCAGGTAGGCTTCAGTGCTGGGTCACATCAGGCCAAATAATCAACAGGGAGGGAATGAGCTCCACCCAACAGCAGACAAGCGGATTAAAGTTTTACTGAGCTCTGCACACCAGAGCAACACTCAGCTCTACCCACCATCAGTCCCTCCCATCAGGAAGCTTGCACAAGCCTCTTAGATAGCCTCATCCAGCAGAGGGCAGACAGCAGAAGCAAGAAGAACTACAATCCTGCAGCCTGTGGAACAAAAACCACATTTACAGAAAGAGACAAAATGAAAAGGCAGAGGACTATGTACCAGATGAAGGAATAAGATAAAACCCCAGAAAAACAACTAAATCAAGTGGAGATAGGAAACCTTCCAAAAAAGAATTCAGAATAATGATAGTGAAGATGATCCAGGACCTCAGAAAAAGAATGGAGGTAAAGAAAGGGAAGATGCAAGAAACGTTTAACAAAGACTGAGTAGAATTAAAGAACAAACACCTAGAAGAATTAAAGGACAAACAAACAGAGATGAACAATACAATAACTGAAATGAAAAATACACTAAAAGGAATCAATAACAGAATAACTGAGGCAAAAGGACGGATAAATGAACTGGAAGACAGAATGGTGGAATTCACTGCCATGTAACAGAATAAAGAAAAAGGAATAAAAGGAAAGAAGACAGCCTAAGAGACCTCTGGGACAACATTAAATGAAACAACATTCACATTATAGAGGTCCCAGAAGGAGAAGAGAGAGAGAAAGGACCTGAGAAAATATTGGAAGAGGTTATAGTCGAAAACTTCCCTAGCACGGGAAAAGAAATAGCCATCCAAGTCCAGGAAGCACAAAGAGTCCCAAGCAGGATAAATCCAAGGAGAAACGTGCCAAGACACATAGTAATTAAACTGACAAAAATTAAAAACAAAGAAAAATTATTGAAAGCAACAGGGGAAAAATGAAAAAATAACATACAAGGGAACTCCCATAAGGTTAACAGCTGATTTCTAACCAGAAACTCTACAAGCCAGAAGGGAGTGGCACGATACATTTAAAGTGATGAAAGGGAAGAACCTACAACCAAGATTACTCTACCCGGCAAGGATCTCATTCAGATTCAATGGAGAAATCAAAAGCTTTACAGACAAGCAAAAGCCAAGAGAATTCAGCACCACCAAACCAGATCAACAACAAATGCTAAAGGAACTTCTCTAAGCAGGAAACACAAGAGAAGAAAAAGACCCACAAAAACAAACCCATAACAATTAAGAAAATGGTAATAGAAACATATATATCGATAATTACCTTAAATGTGAATGGATTAAATGCTCCAACTAAAAGACGCAGGCTCCCTAAATGGATACAAAAACAAGAGCCGTGTATATGCTGTCTACAAGAGACCCACTTCAGACCTACGGACACATACAGACTGAAAGTGAGAGGATGGAAAATGATATTCCATGCATATGGAAATCAAAGGAAAGAGGAGTAGCAATACTCATATCGATAAAATAGACTTTGAAATAAAGAATGTTACAAGAGACAAGGAAGGACACTACATAATGATCAAGGGATCAATCCAAGAAGAAGATATAACAATTATAAATATAAATGCACACTACATAGGAGCACTTCAATACATAAGGCAACTGCTAACAGCTATAAAAGAGGAAATCGACAGTAACACAATAATAGTGGGGGACTTTAACACTTTACTTACACCAATGGACAGATCATCCAGACAGAAAATTAATAAAGAAACACAAGCTTTAAATGACACAATAGACCAGATATAGTTCATGGATATTTATAGGACATTGCATCCAAAACCAGCAGATTACACTTTCTTCTCAAGTGCACACAGAATATTCTCCTAGATAGATCAAATCAAGCCTTGGTAACTTTAAGAAAATTGAAATCACATCAAGCATCTTTTCTGACTACAACGCTATGAGATTAGAAATCAATCAAGGGAAAAAAACCTGTAAAAAACACAAAAACATGGAGGCTAAACAATACGTTACTAAATAACCAAGAGATCACTGAAGAAATGAAAGTGGAAATCAAAAAATACCTAGAGACAAATGACAATGAAAACACGATGATCCAAAACCTATGGGATGCAGCAGAAGCAGTACTAAGAGGGAAGTTTATAGCGATAGAATCCTACCTCAAGAAACAAGAAAAATCTAAAACAATCTAACCTTACACCTGCAGGAACTAGAGAAAGAAGAACAAACAAAATCCTAAGTTAGTAGAAGGAAATCATAAAGATCAGAGCAGAAATAAATGAAATAGAAACAAAACAATAGCAAAGATCAATAAAACTAAAAGCTGGTTCTTTGAGAAGATAAACAAAATTGATAAATCTTTGGCCAGACTCATCAAGAAAAAGAGGGAGAGGACTCAAATCAATAAAATTAGAAATGAAAAAGGAGAAGTTACAACATACACCACAGTAATACAAAGGACCATAACAGACTACTACTCTATGCCAATAAAATGGACAACCTGAAAGAAATGGACAAATTCTTAGAAAACAACTCTATGCCAATAAAATGGACAACCTGAAAGAAAAGGACAAATTCATAGAAAGGTATAACCTTCCAAGACTGAACCAAGAAGAATTAGAAAATATGAACAGACCAATCACAAGTAATGAAATTGAAACTGTGATTAAAAATCTTCTAACAAACAAAAGTCCAGGGCCAGATGGCTTCACAGGTGAATTCTATCAAACATTTAGAGAAGAGCTAACACTCATCCTTTTCAAACTCTTCCAAAATACAGCAGAGGAAGGAATACTTCCAAACTCATTCTACAAGGCCACCATCACCCTGATACCAAAACCAAATAAAGATACTATAAAAAGAGAAAATTACAGACCAATATCACTGATGAATATAGATGCAGAAATCCTCAACAAAATACTAGCAAACAGAATCCAACAACACATTAAAAGGATCATACACCACGATCAAGTGGGATTTATCCCAGGGATGCAAGGATTCTTCAATATATGCAAATCAATCAATGTGATACACCACATCAACGAATTGAAGAATAAAAACCATATGATCATCTCAATAGATGCAGAAAAAGCTTTTGACAAAATTCAGCACCCATTTATGATAGAAACTCTCCAGAAAGTGGGCATAGAGGGAACCTACCCCAACATAATAAAGGCCATATATGACAAACCCACAACGAACATCATTCCCAATGGTGAAAAACTGAAAACATTTCCTCTAAGATCAGGAACAAGGATGTCCACTCTCGCTACTATCATTCAACACAGTTTTGGAAGTCCTAGCCACAGCAATCAGAGAAGAAAAGGAAATAAAAGGAATACATATTGGAAAAGAAGAGGTAAAACTGTCAGTCTTTGCAGATGACATGATACTACACATACCAAATCCTAAAGATGCCACCAGAAAACTACTAGAGCTAATCAATGAATTTGGTAAAGTTGCAGGATACAAAATTAATGCACAGAAATCTCTTGCATTCCTATACACTAACAACAAAACTTTAGAAAGAGAAATTAAGGAAACAATCCCATTCACCATTGCAAGAAAAAGAATAAAATACCTAGGAATAAACCTACCTAAGGAGGTAAAAGACCTGTACTCAGAAAACTATAAGACACTGATGAAAGAAATCAAAGATGACACAAACAGATGGAGAGATATACCATGTTCTTGGATTGGAAGAATCAATATTGTGAAAATGACTATACTACCCAAAGCAATCTACAGATTCAATGCAATCCCTATCAAAAAATCAGTGGCATTTTTTACAAAACTAGAACAAAAAAATCTTAAAATTTGTATGGATACACAAAAGACCCCGAATAGCCAAAGCAGTCTTGAGGGGAAAAAATGGAGCTGGAGGAATCAGACTCTCTGACTTCAGACTATACTACAAAGCTACAGTAATCAAGACAATATGGTACTGGTGCAAAAACAGAAATATAGATCAATGGAACAGGATAGAAAGCCCAGAGATAAACTCATGCACCTATTGTCAACTAATCTATGACAAAGGAGGCAAGGATACACAATGGAGAAAAGACAGTGTCTTCAATAAGTGGTGCTGGGAAAACTGGACAGCTACAGGTAAAAGAATGAAATTAGAACACTCCCTAACACCATACACAAAAATAAGCTCAAAATGGATTAGAAACCTAAATGTAAGACCAGACAGTGTAAAACTCTTAGAGGAAAACATAGGCAGAACACTATTTGACATAAATCACAGCAAGATCTTTTTTGATCCATCTCCTAGAGTAATGGGAATAAAAGCAAAAATAAACAAATGGGACCTAATGAAACTTAAAAGCTTTTGCACAGCAAAGGAAACCATAAACAAAACGAAAAGACAACCCTCAGAATAGGAGAAAATATTTGCAAACCAATCAATAGACAAAGGATTAATCTCCAAAATATATAAACAGCTCATGCAGCTCGGTATTAAAAACACAAACAACCCAATCCAAAAATGGGCAGAAGAGCTAAATAGACATTTCTCCAAAGAAGACATACAGATGGCCAAGAAGCACATGAAAAGCTGCTCAACATCACTAATTATTAGAGAAATGCAAATCAAAACTACAATGACGTATCACCTCACACCAGTTAGAATGGGCATCATCAGAAAATCTACTAACAACAAATGTTGGAGAGGGTGTGGAGAAAAGGTACACTCTTGCACTGTTGGTGGGAATGTAAGTTGATACAGCCACTATGGAGAACAGTATGGAGGTTCCTTACAAAACTAAAAATAGAGTTACCATATGACCCAAGAATCCCACTACTGGGCATATATCCAGAGAAAACCATAATTCAAAAAGACACATGCACCCCAATGTTCATTGCAGCACTATTTACAATAGCCAGGTCATGGATGCAACCTAAATGCCCATCGACAGATGAATGGTTAAAGCAGTTGTGATATATATATATATATACAATGGAATATTACTCAGCCATAAAAATGAATGAAATTTGGTCATTTTTAGAGACATGGATGGATCTAGAGACTGTCCTAAAGAGTGAAGTCAGTCAGAAAGAGAAAAACAAATATCGTATATTAATGCATATGTGTGGAACCTAGATAAATGGTACAGATGAACCAGTTTGCAAGGCAGAAATAGAGACAGAGATATAGAGAACAAACGTATGGACACCAAGGGGGGAATGTGACGGGGATACTGGTGGTTGTGGGATGAATTGGGAGATTGGAATTGACATATATACACTAATATGTATAAAATAGGTAACTAATAAGAACTTGTTGTATAAAAAATAAATTAACTTAAGAAAAAATTTAACAAAACTAAGCCAAATGATTAAATATATCATTATAATAAATGATTTTGGTGACTGAATGAAAAAAAAAAGAATAAGGACAAGTAGTTAATGCATACAGTGTCGGGCACTGTTCTAAGCACTTTACGTATACATTTCATTTAGTCCCTATAACCACTGGAGGTAGCTAATTTTATTATTCTCAATTTATAGATGAGGAAATTGAGTCTTAGAGAAATTAAGTAACTTTCTTCTGATTAAACAGCTAGTAAATGTTAGGGCTGTTTGTTCAAACCCAGGCAGACAGAGAAGTAAAATATTCCATGTGAGAGCCCTGGGACACCCCAACTTTTAGCATTCAGGGGGATATAAAAAAGAACCAGCGAAGGAGACTGAACAGGAGGATGCAGTGGGTAGGACAAGAAGCTAGAGTGGTACTTCGGGAGCCCAGAGGATAAAATGGAGAAAATGCTCAACAGTGTCAAACGCTGCTGGCAGGTCAAGGAAGATGAGGACTGAGCATTGCCCTTTGCATTTAGGAAAGTTGCTCTTGAGAAAGGCTGTTTTGACTCAGTGGTGGAGTTAAATCTCAATCAGAGTGAGTGCAAGAGAGGCTAGAAGAGGCATTAGAGTTCAGCTCTTTGGAGTTCAGCACAGGTACCACTCCAGACTCAGTCTCAGACAGGTATTCACATATGGATATGAATCAAAGTGACAGGTGAGATTAACACACTAACAAAATAGAGATTTGATTGGAGCTTGGTGAGGAAAAAGATGTGGGTCACTTTATAGCCCTTTTTCAAGGAGAACAAATTTGATTTCCTTTCTCTTGGCATTCAGTCTTGGACTTCCCTTCATTAGAAAAATTTCCAAGCTCCAAATTTGCCTACTACCTCTCTCCAAAATAAAAATTTTCCTGGGTCATGTTTTATTTATATATACATCTTCAGCGTAGCAAAGGACCAGCTAAGAAGGGTACAAATAAAAGTGTGATAAATGACTAATATCCTATATATTGAATATCCTACCCTGAAGTTATTGTAGACTACTTGCTGTTCCCATATGAGCCCATGTTGTCTCTGTGGACTGTACTCAGTCATTCAAATTGATTAAAAATTTTATATCTATCTTTCTAAAGCCATGTGTAAGATCTCGGTTTTCCTGTTACTGTGGGTATTTTCATTGTAGTTTACTCTCTGTCTCTCTCTCTACCCCCCTGTCGTTAGAAGTTAGTAAAGTTTCTCTTAGTATAAGACTACCTTTCTCTAAGTCCATAGAGCACCTTATTTTCATTTACCATATTTTCCCTTGTATCTTACCTATATGAACTTGCCTTACTTTTCCCTTTCCTCACCTTTTTATAGTCCAGGACAGGAGCTCTCACATGTTTTGATTCCCTATAGCCCAGTTCTAAGCACATAGGAAGTACTCAGTATACATTTTTTAAATTAATGAGTGAATATTTAGTAAAGTCAATTGAGTTGAATGCTACTGACCTATACTGAATGATACTGATGCTAACTGCAGACAGTGGGACCTCCCATTCCACATGGCAACAACTGCATAGTGTTCTTAGCTTAGGGACATAATATTTTTAGGTAGGTTTATGAAAGGTTAAGAAGTACTATAAAATATCAAAATAATAATAACTAAACCCAATTAAATTAGAAAAGTTCATGGTTTGTTGGTTTGCTTTCTGGTTTTTTTTTTGCATTGATAAAAATTTTAGATATTTGTTTAATAATTAATGTACCTACTAATTTGTTGTTTCATAACTTCTCATATCTGAATCAGTGAGTATTCTTCTTTTAATTTACATTATTTCTGATCATCTGGTTCATACAATTATAAGGTGATTAGGCTATTAATTCAGTTACGAAAACTCAGATTTCACTAGTACACAGAGGTGATAAGACCAAAGGGATATAATAGCCTTAGTTAAGAATTTCACATATAACCGTTAATGAATCTTGAAAACTGAGATTTCAGACCTGCTGAAAATATCTGAAATGCAATATTAATATATTTCCCCCAAGCCTTTAATGAAATAAACAGCACAACATTTTATTACATCAACATGTAATAGAAGCTGTTGTCAGATGATAGACTGAACAGATGCCAAGATGAGGAAGGAGGAAGGGTATTTACTATGGTTACTCTGCACCATTCACTTGATTTTACAGTTTGACTTTCATTATTCATCCAAAGTACTTAGTTATAAATTTGCCAGGGTGATTCAGTGGGTAAAGTGCCTTCTGACAGGAGGGTTTAAACCACAGATTGCCCATTTCATTCTATTTTGGGATGAATATTATAGTTTCTTAACTCCCTATGCTATCCATGTTAGATTACACAAGCAGAGGCTTCCAGAATCTTAAAACTAGAAAAAAGAAAAAGTAGTTAACTTGTTAATTTACACATGAGAAAATTTAGGCCCAGGAAACTTGTCACGCACCCATATCACAGAACTAGTTAATTTCAAAGCTGAAACTCAAATCCAATCACCTTGCCTCCAGTTTCTATACCTTCCATTCTTCCAGCTATCCTTCATTTTTTGCACACGAGACCAGTAATTTGAGTGATTTGGGGATTCCGGGAATGGCTCTATTTACCAGAGAATAAACTTTTTATTTGCCATAGGTTCTACCCTTTTTTAAGATGAAAATACCTTTAGAAAGTAAAGATAATAATTAACATTTGTATAGCATTTCACAAAGGAATTTCCACATATTTTGAGGTCAGTAGCTGCTATCTCAGAGAGTTGTCAGCATTTTATTAGGATGGGGCTCTGTGACAGGAGTCCAAGCAGCTGGGGAAGCAAGGCTAGGTAGCTGGAGGGTTCATTTGGGTGGGGTCTTTTGCAAAACTGCTTGAGGCCAGGCAATTGGAAGGGATGGGTAGAGAGACTACTTTATAAGGAGGCCGTTTCTTTGAACAGCTAGATCCGTGGTTCTCAAATGGAAGTGAGTTTATCCCCCAGAAGATCTTTGGCAACGTTTAGAGGCATTTTTGAGGGTCACAAATGGGGGTAGTGGTGCTGCTGGTATCTAGTGGGTAACAGAGCAGGGGTGCTGCTACACATCCTAAATTGCACAGGACAGTCCCCAAAGAAAGAATTATTTGGTCCAAATGCCAATAGCGCTGAGGTTGAGAAACCCCGAGCTAAAGGGGAACAAAATTCATTGAGGAACCAAAGGAAATTTCTTGAATTATTACTTATTTTATGCATTTAAGAACTTAGAAAATGAACTAGGTCTCTCTTCACACACACGCAAACCTTTTTTTTTTTTTTTTTCCTTTTTGGATATGGCTGTTTCTAGGGAATCCTGAAGACTGTTTATCTGGATTTCCTTGCGTTGGATGTGGGTTGAGCCAGGGACTTGAGTTTTGTGAAACAGCTGTGGCCCTTGGCACCTTCCTGTCTGGTTTTCAGAACTCGGTCCTACGTACTAGCTTTGTGGCGTCTTCTGTGGTAGCAGAGAATTCTTTTGTGGGACACTACACACATCCAGGTGTTCAGGTATGTCGTGGTTCTTTTTTACACAAATGTTATATTGTGTGATATGTTTCACAGGACACGAGAAGTCGCCTCAAGAGGAATCAGATTTTCTTCAGGAGCTGACAAACATTCAGGGAGAGAAGAAAGGTCTGCAAGAGCGTTAACCCGCCCATTGCGTCTTAGGGAAACCTCACGTCCTCCCAACCTGGCCCGCAGACTCAAGCCGAAAGCTGTTCCCCAGCGACTGAGCGCGAAGAACTTCGCTTCTTCCACTTGAGGCGCACGAGTGCGTGTGCGATCCGGCCCCCGGAGCTGCGGAGCGGACCAATGAGCGGGCCCTTTCTCCGCGCCGGCTCGGGATTGGGCGAACCGCGCCAGGCTCTCTGCCTAACAGCGCCGGGAGCGCGTGCGCGGTCTCGAGGTGGAGTCGCTGGGGGCGGCGGGGGCGGCTGCGGCGACGGCGGCGACTGGCGGTGGGGCGGGGGCGGGGACTAAGGATTGTGAGGTGGGGAATCGCGAGTTTCTGGATTCTTTATCCGGTATTTTAAGTGCCGCGGGGGAACTGTCGTTTCTGCAGTGTTTGGGAGAGGCCAGGGCGGGAGAAGCGGCGGCCGCCGTGGCGCGGAGGTAAGAGGCGGACCGGCAGCGGCTCGGTGTGGAGGTCTTAATCAACAGGTCCCAGCGAGCGGCCGGGGGAGGGGCAGCCGGGCTCACCCCCTCCCCCACGCGCCGGGCTCGGGCGGGACCCCGGGCTGCTGCAGGCAGCCGGCGCCGGGTCGGCAGCGGAGGGCGTGAGCCCAACCTTTGTCCCTCGGAGGAACGCTGTCTGGCGGTGCCCGCTCCCTCTGGCTTGGTGAACGACTCACCTCGGCGGGGGCTCCTGCCCGGCCGGCCCGAGGTGCAGGGAGGCGCCTTCTCTCTGCGCCCGCGCTCCCGAGTTCGCGACTCTCCTGACTCCCTCCAGGCAGGGTCCGGGAGATCGGCGGGGCGAAGAACACTTTTCTTTAGAAGACGAAATGTAGTTGGAGTTTCTCTGCCCGACTCAGCTGCTGGTATTCGGCTGCTCGCTGCATTCTTTAAACAAATAAACAACTTGCTTCCTCGTAACCATTTCAAGAAGAGCCTAATCTTCTTCATGGTTTCTGATAATTTACTCTAAGTTTGCAAGGTGAGCTTTGAAGCCTGTAAATTGTTTTAAGCTACTTTTAATGAGAGGCTTTAAACAATCTTTGGTGCAAATTATGTAACTTCCTAATGATAATAACTCACCTCTGTTTAGTTGATTGACATACGGTAAGGTGTTCGAATTTAGGTTTCGGTCGAAAGGTTTTTCTTGGCATTTGGCGCTGAAATTAAAATCTGATAGCCAGAAGGTTTCTCGTAGTACATAGTGTGTGTTTTGTCTCCATACTCGTTTAGGATTGTGAGAATTTAGATTTGGAAAGCCTGTAGCACAAGAATTTTGAAAGTTTGATTTTAATGACAAGGTGAAAGGAGTTAATATTTCTGTTTTTTTCAGTGTATATGTTAATGATAGTATTCTAATTATGCCTTTGGATTATACCGGAAATTAATAACATAATAAATTCTGCAATAGGAACAAATGGCATGTTGGTTATTAGTGTCTTTGAAGTATTAGTACTGGGATAATGAAATTGTTAAATATGCTTTTTGGATTATGAACTACTGATTTTTTACTAGATTCCTGTGGACTTGGCATATTACAATTTTTTTTTTTTTAAATTGCTGCGTTGGGTCTTCGTTGCCGAAAGCAGGCTTTCTTTAGTTGCAGCGAGCGGGGGCTACTCTTCGTTGCGGTGTGCGGGCTTCTCATTGCGGTGGCTTCTCATGTTGAGGAGCACGGGCTCTAGGCGTGCAGGCTTCAGTGGTTGTGGCTTGCGGGCTCAGTGGTTGTGGCTTGCGGGCTCAGTAGTTGTGGCACGCGGGCTCTAGAGCGCAGGCTCAGTAGTTGTGGCGCACGGGCTTACTTAGTTTCTCTGCTCATGTGGGATCTTCCCGGACCAGGGCTGGAACCCATGTCCCCTGCATTGGCAGGCGGATTCTTAACCGCTGTGCCACTAGGAAGTCCCTGTAAGTTTTAAAAGGCTGTCTATACTATTGTAGCAGGTGAAAGCTATTAAATTATAATGTAGGAACTCTGTAGGTGAAACAGGCAAAAAATACGGAAAGCAATTTGTCATTTTATCTTTGTTAAAACAAAATCAAGTAAATCTTACCATGTACTTCAATGACTTTTGGCCAGACTGATCTGAACTTGACAAGGTGGACTCATTAATATTAACTTGTTTAGAATGTTAAAATGCAAAAGGATATGAAGGTTACCCAAGTCAGTAGGGTGAGTTTAGGAGTTTGTATGGTCTTTCTAAATTATTATTATATGATTAAAAAGCTCATCACAGACATGCCAAGAAAGTTGGTCCATTTTTTTGTATCAGTGTTCTTGTTGAGTTGGAAATAATCTTAGTCTTTGTATAGTCTAACCTCTTCATTTTCCAGGAAAAGGAAGGTGAGGTTTATAGACAGACTAGTTAGTGGCAGAGTTGGAGCTAAGTGCTAATATGCTTGCCTTCAGATTCCAAGTACAGTGTTCTTTTGACTATATACTGTTGTTAAATAAACAAACCAATAAGTTACCCTTCTTTGATTTTTTTTTCCATCTTGCATTTTCTTTCCTTTTCTTTTTTAAATAACCACTAACCACAATTAATTCATTCCCTGACTGAAGGGTTGTTTTCAGTTTTTCAATATTTCAAACAATGTTTAATGAACATCCCTGTGCATATCCCCTTAAGCACATTTGTGAAGTTTTCCCTAGAATGAATTGCTGGACCATAGGTTGATGTGCATTTTCAACTTTACTAGCTGCAGCCAAATTATCCTCTAAAGTTGTAACAATTTACATACCTGCCAACAGTATATGAGTCATTCTTGTCCAAACTTGGAATTGTCAGATTGGCATTGTCAGATTTTTAAATTTGTGCCAATCTGATGGGTGACAAATGGTATAATTATTTTCCTTCTTTCACAGCGGTTTTAACTTTATTTTTAATTTACGTGAAGTGAAATTAACTCTTTTTGTTGTACAGTTGTCTTGACAAATGCATAGAGCTGTGCAACTACCAAAGTCAAGATACACAACAGTTCCAGCACCTGCAATTTCCTTGAGCTGCTCTTTTGTAGTCAGCTCTTCCCCCACCCTTAACCCCTGGCATCTGATGTTGTCTTTCCCTGTAGTTTGTCTTTTCTAGAATATCAGGTAATGGAATCATACAGTGTTTATTTAGCCTTTTGAGTCTGGCTTCTTTCATTTAGCGTAATACATCTGAGTGGCCGTCCATGTTGTTGGGTGTATCAGCAGTTCCTTCTGTTGTATTGCTGAATGTAGTATTCCATTGTATGGATGTATCACAATTTATCCATCCACCAGTTGAAAGACATTTGAGTTTTTTGTTTGTTTGTTTGGACTATGAATAAAGCTGCTATAAATCTTTGCCAACAGGTTTTTACGTGAACATAAGCCTTCATTTCTCTTGGATAAGCACCTTCAAGTGAAATTTCTGGGAAGTGTATGTTTATTTAAAGAAAAAACTGTGGTGGGCTGAATAATGGCCCACAAAGATGTTCTAATCCCTAGAACCTGTGAATAAATTAGGTTACATGGCAAAGGTGAATGAAAGTTGCAGATGGAATTAATCAACTGACTTTAAAATAGGGAGTTTATCCTGGGATTATCCAGATGCTGTGCTGGTGTATCCTGACGATCCTTAAAGGGGAAAGAGAAGATAGAGTCAGAAAGATGTAACAATGAAAGCAGGGACAGAAATGCAGAGTTCTTAGCTTTGAGGTTGGAGAATTTGGGGCACAAGCTAAGGAATGTGGTGGTCTCTAAAAGCAGGAAAAGGCCAGGAAATGGATTAACCTTTAGAACTCCCAGAAAAGACTGTAGCTCTGCCAGCAACTTGATTTTAGCCCAGAGAGCCCTGTGTCAGATATTTAACCTACAGAACCTGAGAATAATAAATTTATGTTGTTTTAAGCCACTAAATGTGTGGTAATTTGTTAAAGCAGCATAGGAAACTATACACTGTAAAACTGGTTTTCCAAAGAGGCTGAATTGTAGTCCCACTGGCAGTGTATGAGTGTTCCAGTTACTTTACATCCTCATCAACACTTGGTATGATCAACCTTTTTAATTTTAGTCACTCTAATAGGTATATAGCAGTATTTCATTGGGGTTTTTATTTGCATTTTTCTCATGAATAATGATGATGATCATCTCTTCTTTGCTTATTTGCCATCTGTATATCTTCTTTGGTGAAGTGTCCAAATTCCAAATCTTTTCCCATTTTTAAATTGAATTTTCTTCTTTTTATTTTTGGCTGCGTTGGGTCTTCGTTGTTGTGCGCAGGCTTTCCCTAGTTGTGGCGAGCAGGGACTACTCTTGGTTGTGATGTGTGGGCTTCTCATTGCGGTGGCTTCTCTTGTTGAGGAGCACGGGTTCTAGGCATGCGGACTCAGTATTTGTGGCTCTTGGACTCTAGAGCGTAGGCTCAGTAGTTGTGGCCCACAGGCTTTGTTGCTCCGTGGCATGTGGGATCTTCCTGGACCAGGCCTCAAACCCATGTCCCCTGCATTGGCAGGCGGATTCTTAACCACTGTGCCACCAGGGAAGTCCTGAGTTAATTTTTGTATAAAGAAAGGTTTAGGTTGAGTTTCGTTTATTCAGTTGTTCCATGACCATTTGTTGAAAAGACTATTCTTCTCCATTGAATTGCCTTTGTCTCTTGGTCAAAAACCATTTGACTACATTTGTGTGGGTCTATTTCTAGACTCCTGTGTTCCATTGATCTATTTTTTTGCCAATATCATAGTGTCTTGATTAATACAGCTTTAAAATTAAGGCTTGAAATCAGGTAATGTGAGTTCTCCAACTTGTTTTTCCTTCAAAACTGTTTTAGCTCTTTTAGTTCTTTTGCTTAAATTTTAGAATCAGCTTGTTGATATATCAAAAAAAATTCTGCTAGGATTTTGATTGAGACTGTATTAAATCTATAGATTAACTTGATAATTGACATCTTAACAAGGCAGTTTTCCAATCTATGAACATGGTATTTCTCTCCATTTGTTTAAGTCTTTGATTGCTTTCATGAATGTTTTGTAGTTTTCAACATGTAGATCCTGCAAATATTAGATGTATACCTAAGCATTTCAGTTTTTTAGTCCTATTGTAAATGATCATTTTTAAAAACTTGGGTTTCCAATTGATCATTGCTAGTATAATTGATTTTTGTATGTTGACTTTGTATCCTGCGTTTTTACTAAACTCATTTATAACTTTTAGGAGCTTTTTCCTGTATATTTCTTGGCATGGCATTTGTCTAAGGATATAGTCATGTCATCTATGAATAGAGTAATGTTTCTGGAGATAGTCATGTCATCTATGAATAGAGAAATGTTTCTTTCTAATATGTATGTCTTTTCTTTTTCTTGACTTTGCAGTCTAGGAGTTCCAGTGAGATATTGATTAGGAGTGTTGAAAGGGAACATCCTTGCCTTGTTCACAATCTTAAAGCATTCAGTCTTTCACCTTTAAAATATAATGTTAGATATAGGTCATTTTGTAGATTCTTTAAATCAGGTTAAGGAAGTTTTCTTCTGTTCTGAGGTTGCTGAGGGTTTGGGTTTTTTTTTTTTTAAATCATGAATGGATGTTGAATTTTGTCAGATGCTTTTCTGCATCTATTGAGGTGACCATTTGAATTTTTTTCTTTAATCTGTTAATATGGTGAATTACACTGATTAATTTTTAAATGTTGATGCAGCCTTGCATGTTTCTGGGAATAACTCCAGGGTTGTTACAAACTAAATCATTTTGGATTATTTTTCTTTGACATTAACATTTTTCTTAAAAATAAACAAGGAAACTGAACATAAGATTTTGTGAACCAAAGTGTTTATAAAGTCAGATAAATCAAGGTATTCATTAACAGTTGTGTAAATTTTACATGTTGGTAGGACTTAAGTTTTCTTGATCTGTCTATACTGGAGTTTATACACTGTACCACTGGAGGACGCTTCTTTAAAATTACTAAATGGAGAAAGGAAATATTATTTGTGACACTGTAATCAAGCATTCCTCATGCTGGCTTAATTTAGGCAAGTTGTTTAAATGTATTTGGATAGTAAGTATATTTTGAATGAAGATAAAATGATTTAATTAGGAGATTTTTTTTTACTTGGAATGAAAACAACCACAGGAAGAAAACAGGCTCCTTCCTCAACACCGGAAGGTCAATAATAGACCCTTGAGTGATCACATAAATGTTTGGCTTGGTCCAAGTATAATGAATTAAGTGAACGTATTAAAAAGTGTGAAGTGAAATATAAACTAAAGTACTTATAAGAAAAAGCCAGGCTCTGTTTTGCTATACTGAAGATATTCTTTCATGAAAAATGTGGGTACGTAGTAAAAAGATGCATGCTTCTTAAATATTCTTTAGTATGTTGAATTGTGAAATTTTTCCTCCATCAGTTCAGACTACAGAAGACAGTTTAATTATTAAGAATAAGGTTTCATGGGGAGTTCCCTGGTGGTCCAGCGGTTAGGACTCTGTGCTTCCACTGCCGGGGGCACAGGTTCGATCCCTGATCGGGGAACTGAAATCCCGCATGCTGTGCAGCGCGGCTAAAAAAAAAAAAAAAAGAAGAATAAGGTTTCAGTAACTTCATAGTCAAGCCGTTTAATTTTATCATTTTTATAAATTTGGGCTTATCATATGATTTAATCACTATAAAAATTCAAGCAATTTCTCCCACATAATTTTAAAGTTCCTTCTTAAGTTATTAGTTGTCTCAAAGACCCTAAACATCGAAGTTTTGAGGCCTCTGAGGTTCTTGGCAGTATTGATCCTTTAAGGCAAGGGTTGACAGATTTCTTTAAAGGGCAAGATAGTGAATATTTTAAGCTTTGCAGATCATATAATTTCTGTTGCAGGTCCTCAACTCTGCTGTTACAGTGCAAAGATGGCCAAACGAATGTGACTGTGTTCTAGTAGAACTTTGTTTGTTAAAATCAGGGTATGCCTTGATTTGGCCTGTGGGCTTAGTTTGCCTACTTTGGTTTTGGGCAAAAAGTTAGCAGGAGAAATGAAAATAATTATAGTAATGTAGCAGAAAGACCCTTAGGGTCAGCTGAGTTGGGAGGTTATTCCATGCTCTAATTCCCAGCCAAGCCCTTACTTTCCTTATCTTTAACATGTGGCCACCTCGGAAGATGATTTAAAAGGTTAAAAATAGGGTATGGAAGGCACTGAGCAAAATATTCTGACACATAGTAGATACTCAATAAATATTTGCTCCCACCACCCCACCATTTTATATTATTTTACAGTGTGTAGTATATCTAATTAGTTATTCCAAATATTAGAAATTATAGTTGTGTTTATAGCTAAATTGTCTTTTGAATTATGCTTTTTGGCCATGTAAGTTATAACTGTTTGGCTTCACAATAGTATCAGAAACTTCACATGAAAAAAATTGAGAATTTGTGTTGAAATATAATTTCATGTTTTGAAGATTTTACATTGTCACAAAAAGTGTTTGATAATGTCACTTAAAATGCATTACTTTGATTTGACCTAAGAAGTAGGTTTTCTGTATTTTGTGTGCTTCAGAAGTGCCTTTAAGACTGCATTCATTTAAGTTAATTGACTGCCTCCTGTGAGTGAACTGAACTAGGTGCTCTGCTAGGATTTGGTTGTACTTAAAAAGTACCCATATTTAGGTACTCATTTTTGTGTAATGTTTGGGACATAAGGGAAGCGTCAGAAAGTTGTTTTTCTTTCTTTCTGAATTACTGTCAGGATAAAGCTGGATTCGAGATTTTTAACTCCCCTCCAAAAAAAAATTTTGTGCTCCTTCACAGATCAGAGGCAGAGATGCCACATAGGTGGATGTTGAAATAATTTTGCGCCAGTAGTTGGTGGCAGGACTAGAGTTGGATCTCACATACCAGGTGCACAATCTTTCTAGTACTCTTTTCATTGCACCATTGCCTGGTTTGTTAGCTCTGTTATCACCTGCATCTGGACTCCCAGAAATCTAGTTTTCTTGTCCCACGTTCTCCATTTTCCCCCTAAAGCTTAAACAGAAGCTGTTGCAAAGTCTTATCAAATTTTACTAAGAAAACTTTATATTATTGTTTAAATACAGTTACAGCTTAGAATATAATTGTATTATACTTAATATGAAAGAAAAGTTTTCTGTTTTTAAGCAGATTTTAAAAATTCTGCTTTACATTGGTTATATTATCTGTATGATATTTATGTATAAGGAGTTGGTTTTCCTTTGTTCTACAAGTAATCATCGTTCACTTTTGCACACTTTTGTCTGCCTCAGATTTCCTAACTAGTTTATTCAGAAAATTATAGGTAAATACTGAATACTTACAATGTGAAGACTTTGGGCAGGATATAGAGAAGTATTAGATAAAGTCACTGCCCTCAGAGGTCTGGCTTTGAAATAAGTATGGACAGTCCCTTAGAGATTAGGTTGGATTAAGAGAATTTAATAGTTGTTTGAAACGGGCAGTCAGAGAATTGCTCAAATAATATGCAAATAAATTGTAGGATTGTACTTATAATGTTACAGAATTATAAGTTTATTTAAAAAAATAATATATCACAGTTTATTTAACTGTATTACTGTTGGTGAGTTGTTTCTAGCTTTTGGTTATTATGAGTAATGTTACCATGAATGTCCTTACACGTTTAGTCTATCAAGGTTAATATGTACATGTGTTTCTCTAGGGCTGTGCTCTCTAGTATGGTAGCCATTAGCCACATGACTATTTATTTATTTATCTTTGAATTTCATTTATATTTTTATACAGCAGGTTCTTATTAGTTATCTATTTTCTACATATTAGTGTATATATGTCAATCCCAATCATGACTATTTAAATTTAAATTAACTAAAATTAAAAATTCGGCTCTTCAGTTACACTAGCCACATTTCAAGTGCTTCATAACCATATGTGGCCAGTGGCTATGTTATTATTGCACAATGCAGATATAGAATATTTCCATTATTGCAGAAAGTTCTATTGACAGCACTGTTCAAAGTATATAATTAGGAGTGAAATTGCTGGATGATGGCATAGGGGAATGGTCAACTTACTAGATAATGCCATACTCTTTTAGCGTAAACTATTGAGTTTCTTCAAATTGCCTCACATTGAAAACTCTACTTTATAAATACTGGACATGTAAACTTAACTGTCTGTTAATCTTTTGTGAGTCTTATGGTCGTTTGGCCCTGTCCCCCAAAACACACACACTGTTGTGCATATCAGGGAATTCATGGAAATTAGATCATGAACCCCAGAGTTAAACCTCTGATCCAAGTGATTTGTCTTGAGAACTATACAAATAAGCTGCAGGTGTTTTTCAAAATAATGATTCACTTAAGAGTAATCAGTAGATACCTAAGAGTTTATGAAAGGAAATTTGATGGTTCTTTGTAGGCATCTAAAGGGATAGTGTTCCTTTTATATCTTATCCTTTTATACTTTACATCTTACCCTTTTATACTTAAATTTTATAGTGAGAGTAGTAGTGCATTTGGCTAAATTACAGTACTTTTTGCTTTCCCCTAACTCCTACCCAGAACTGTATCCCTTGCCCCATCTCTTAATGTGTCATGCAGTATGCTATATCCTTTGTATATAGTTGTTTTTTAAATAAATTTATTTTATTTATTTATTTTTGGCTGCATTGGGTCTTCATTGCTGCACGCGGGCTTTCTCTAGTTGTGGCGAGCAGGGGCTACTCTTCGTTGAGGTGTGTGGGCTTCTCATGGCAGTGGCTTCTCTTGTTGTGGAGCAAGGGCTCTAGGCGCGCAGGCTTCAGTAGTTGTGGTGCATGGTCTTAGTTGCTCCGTGGCACGTGGGATCTTCCTGGACCAGGGCTCGAATCCGTGTCCCCTGCATTGGCAGGTGGATTCTTAACCACTGTACTACCCGGGAAGCCCTGTATATAGTTTTAAACATTAACAACTTTGTGACTGAACAGAGGCTCAGAGAGATTATTTTATCCAGAGTCCTGTTGTAACTGATAGCAGGTATTTGAATTCAGTTTGACTCCAAAGCCCTTGGATTCTTCTACTTTTTATTTTAGCCTGCCTTAAGACTTAACACTGTCTTTTTGGTAAGATTAAGATCTTTTTTTGGGAAAACCATCTTTAATTTAGTGTTTAAATTGTACTTGAATTAAAGTGAAGAACTTTGAACCTGTAAATTGTAAGCTCCTTAAGGGTAGGGGCTATGTGTTTTTATTTTAGTATCTCACCGCTTAATATGGCACAAGGTAGGTGCATGTTATCAGTTTGCACTTTTTAATCATTTACTTGTTAAACCTTAGCCTTACTTGTGAGTTTCATCCCAGAGACTGTTCTAATCTAGTTACCTCCTGTAACCTGAGAGAATTTGAGATTCAAAACAATTCCATTTATCCTCTTTCGGCTGTAAGTGTGTTTAATTATGGGTGGAGGGTTCTTGATTCACTTTATTTACAAAGATATAAATATGAACAGATGAATTTGCTCATGGCTTTGTCTTGCTTCTTTGTGGGCTCTTACTGATAGACATTATAGTTACAAACCTTGCGCCGATGAAGTACTCAGACTATGGAGTCAGACTTGTGCTGAAATGCCTTCTTGACCCTTCTTGACTTGTGTGTGACTCTGGGCAAGTTTACCTGTGAAAATCTGATTAGTTATCTGCAGAATAAGGAATGTTGTACTTGTGGGGGGTTGTACTTGTGCCTGATTCAGAAGGCTTTAGGGGAGGAAAAACCTTTTTCTCTTTCCTCCTAGATTCATTGTCTGGGGCCCTGTAAATTAAACTGACAAAAGACAGATTAACAGGAGAAATGGTTTATTACTTATGCACATGGAGACCTTCAAAGAAAAGAATTGAAGACCAAAGAAGCAGAGAGACTGAATGATAAATTGTGGAATCCAGACAAGACAAAGGAAAAGGGGCTTTTAGGGGCTGTAAATTGTGGGAAGGTAATTATGTGGGGGGAACTAACGGAATATAAAGGTTATTTTAGTAAGGTTTTTTATGCAGATTTAAGTTGGTGTCATCTGATTTGATAAGAGTCAACTCCCAGGGTTGAGGTCCTCTTTATGGTACCTTTACAAATGGAAATTCATGCTAGCTTTAAAAAGGGAAATTTATGCTGTGCTTTTTAAGCCTGATAGGGGAGGACAGTTTTTTTTCCTGTGTCTGTTTCTTAATTGCCTTTAGCTCACAATAATCCTTATGCCAGTGTCACATTTTGGGGTGGAATATTCTGATCCCCTTCAGAGTCTTTATTTTGAGGATTAATTGAGATGATGTATCAAGAATGATTAGCGAGAGGGCAGACAGCAGAAGCAAGAAGAGCTACAATCCTGCAGCCTGTGGAACAAAAAACACATTCACAGAAAGATAGATAAGATGAAAAGCAGAGGGCTATGTACCAGATGAAGTAACAAGATAAAACCCCAGAAAACTAAATGAAGTGGAGATAGGCAACCTTCCAGAAAAAGAATTCAGAATAATGATAGTGAAGATGATCCAGGACCTCAGGAAAAAGAATGGAGGCAAAGATCAAGAAGATGCAAGAAATGTTTAGCAAAGACCTAGGATAATTAAAGAACAAACACCTAGAATAAATAAAGAACAGACAAACAGAGATGAACAATACAATAACTGAAGTGAAAGATACACTAGAAGGAATCAATAGCAGAATAAATGAGGCAGAAGAACGGATAAGTGACCTGGAAGACAGAATGGTGCGATTCACTGTTGCAGAACAGAATAAAGAAAAACGAATGAAAAGAAATGAAGACAGCCTAAGAGACCTCTGGGGCAACATTAAACGTAACAACATTCGCATTATAGAGGTCCCAGAAGGAGAAGAGAGAGAGAAAGGACCCAAGAAAATATTGGAAGAGATTATAGTCAAAAACTTCCCTAACATGGGAAAGGAAATAGCCACCCAAGTCCAGGAAGCACAGAGAGTCCAGGGAGGATAAACCCAAGGAGAAACATGCCGAGACACATAGTAATCAAATTGACAAAAATTAAAGACAAAGAAAAATTATTGACATCAACAAGGGCAAAATGAAAAATAACATACAAGGCAACTCCCATAAGGTTAACAGCTGATTTCTAACCAGAAACTACAAGCAGGAGGGAGTGGCACGATATATTTAAAGTGATGAAAGGGAAGAACCTACAACTAAGATTACTCTACCCGGCGAGGATCTCATTCAGATTCGACGGAGAAATCAAAAGTTTTACAAGCGAGAGCTAAGAGAATTCAGCACCACCATACCAGCTCTACAACAAATGCTAAAGGAATTTCTCTAAGCAGGAAACATGAGAGAAGAAAAAGACCCACAAAAACAAACCCATAACAATTAAGAAAATGGTAATAGAAACATACATATTGATAATTAGTTTAAACATGAATGGATTAAATGCTCCAACCAAAAGACAGGCTCGTTGAATGGATACAAAATTAAGACCCATCTATATGCTGTCTACAAGAGACCCACTTCAGACCTACGGACACATACAGACTGAAAGTGAGAGGATGGAAAATGATATTCCATGCAAATGGAAATCAAAAGAAAGCTGGAGTAGCAATACTCATATCAGTTAAAACAGACTTTAAAATAAAGAATGTTACAGGAGACAAGGAAGGACACTACATAATGATCAAGGGATCAATCCAAGAAGAAGATATAACGATTATAAATATATGTGCACCCAACATAGGAGCACCTCATTACATAAGGCAACTGCTAACAGCTATAAAAGAGGAAATCGACAGTAACACAGTAATAGTGGGGGAGTTTAACACCTCACTTACACCAATGGACAGATCATTGAAACAGAAAATTAATAAGGAAACACAAGTTTTAAATGACACAATAGACCAGATAGATTTCATTGATATTTATAGGACATTCCATCCCAAAACAGCAGATTACACTTTCTTCTCAAGTGCTTATGGAACATTTTCCAGGGTAGATCATATCTTGGGTCACAAATCAAGCCTTGGTAAATTTAAGAAAATTGAAATTGTATCAAGTATCTTTTCCGACCACAACACTATGAGACTAGATATCAATTACAGGAAAAAATCTGTAAAGAAAATACAAACACATGGAGGCTAAACAATATGTTACTGATAAGAGAACACTGAAGAAATCAAAGAGGAAATAAAAAAATACTTAGAGACAAATCACAATGAAAACACAACAATCCAAAACCTATGGGATGCAGCAAAAGTAGTCCTAAGAGGGAAGTTTATAGCAATACAAGCCTACCTCAAGTTAACAAGAAAAATGTCAAATAAACAATCTAACCTTACACCTAAAGGAACTAGGAAAAGAAGAACAAACAAAACCCAAAGTTAGTAGAAGGAAAGAAATCATAAAGATCAGAGCAGAAGTAAATGAAATAGAAACAAATAATAGCAAAGATCAGTAAAACTAAAAGCTGGTTCTTTGAGAAGATAAACAAAATTGATAAATATTTAGCCAGACTCATCAAGAAAAAGAGGGAGAGGACTCAAATCAATAAAATTAGAAATGAAGAAGGAGAAGTTACAGCACACACCACAGTAATACAAAGCATACTAAGAAACTACTACAAGCAACTCTATGCCAATAAAATGGACAATCTGGAAAAAATGGACAAATTCTTAGAAAGGCGTAAACTTCCAAGACTGAACCAGGAAGAAATAGAAAATATGAACAGACCAATCACAAGTAATGAAATTGAAACTGTGATTAAAAACCTTCCCAACAAACAAAAGTCCAGGACCAGATGTCTTCACAGGTGAATTCTATCAAACATTTAGAGAAGAGCTAACACACATCCTTCTCAAACTGTTCCAAAAAATTGCAGAGGAAGGAACACTCCCAAACTCATCCTATGAGGCCACCATCACCCTGATACCAAAACCAGACAAAGATACTACAAGAAAAGAAAATTACAGACCAATATCACTGATGAATACAGATGCAAAAATCCTTAACGAAATACTAGCAGACAGAATCCAACAACATATTAAAAGGATCATACACCACGATCAAGTGGGATTTATCCCAGGGACACAAGGATTCTTCAGTATATGTAAATCAATCAATGATACACCATATTAACAAATTGAAGAAAAAAAACTATATGATCATCTCAATGGATGCAGAAAAAACTTTTGACAAAATTCAACACCCATTTATGATACAAACTCTCCAAAAAGTGTCCATAGAGGGATCCTACCTCAACAGAATAAAGGCCATATACGACAAACCCACAGCAAACATCTTTCTCAGTGGTGAAAAACTGAAAGCATTTCCTCTATGATCAGGAAAAAGACAAGGATGTCTACTCTCGCCACTATTATTCAACATAGATTTGGAAGTCCTAGCCATGGCAATCAGAGAAGAAAAAGAAATAAAAGGAATACAAATTGGAAAAGAAGAAGTAAAACTGTCACTGTTTGCAGATGACATGATACTATACATAGAGAATCCTAAAGATGCTTCCAGAAAACTACTAGAGCTAATCAATGAATTTGATAAAGTTGCAGGATACAAAATTAATGCGCAGAAATCTCTTGCATTCCTATACACGAATGATGAAAAATCTGAAAGAGAAATTAAGGAAACACTCCCATTTACCACTGCAACAGAAAGAATACAATACCTAAGAATAAACCTACCTAGGAAGAGAAAAGACCTGTATGTAGAAAACTATAAGACACTGATGAAAGAAATTAAAGATGATACAAACAGATGGAGAGAGAAACCATGTTCTTCGATTGGAAGAGTCAATTTTGTGAAAATGACTACACTACCCAGAGCAATCTACAGATTCAGTGCAATCCCTATCAAATTCCCAATGGCATGTTTTTACAGAACTAGAGCAAAAAATCTTAAAATTTGTTTGGAGACACAAAAGACCCCGAATAGCCAAAGCAGTCTTGAGGGAAGAAAATGGAGCTGGAGGAATCAGGCTCTCGGACTTCAGACTATACTACAAAGCTACAGTAATCAAGACAGTATGGTACTGGCACAAAAACAGAAATATAGATCAGTGGAACAGGATAGAAAGCCCAGAGACAAACCCATGCACCTATGGTCAACTAATCTATGACAAAGGAGGCAAGGATGTTCAGTGGAGAAAAGACAGTGTCTTCAATAAGTGGTGCTGGGAAAACTGGACAGCTATATGTAAAAGAATGAAATTAGAACACTCCCTAACACCATATACAAAAATAAACTCAAAATGGATTAGAAATGTTAATGTAAGACTGGACCCTATAAAACTCTTAGAGGAAAACATAGGAAGAACACTGTGACATAAATCACAGCAAGATCTTTTTTGATCCAGTTCCTAGAGTGATGGAAATAAAAACAAAAATAAACAAATGGGACCTAATGAAACTTAAAAGCTTTTGCACAGCAAAGGAAACCATAAACAAAACGAAAAGACAACCCTCAGAATAGGAGAAAATATTTGCAAACCAATCAACAGACAAAGGTTTAATCTCCAAACTATATAAACAGCTCATGCAGCTCAATATTAAAAAAACAACCCAATCCCAAAATGGGCAGAAGAGCTAAATAGACATTTCTCCAAAGAAGACATACAGATGGCCAAGAAGCACATGAAAAGCTGCTCAACATCACTAATTATTAGAGAAATGCAAATCAAAACTACAATGAGGTATCAGCTCACACCGGTTAGAATGGGCATCATCAGAAAATCTACAAACAACAAATGCTGGAGAGGGTGTGGAGAAAAGGGAACCCTCTTGCAGTGTTGGTGAGAATGTAAATTGATGCAGCCACTATGGAGAACAGTATGGAGGTTCCTTAAAAACCTAAAAATAGAACTACCATATGACCCAGCAATCCCACTACTGGACATATACCCTGAGAAAACCATAATTCAAAAAGACAGATGCACCCCAATGTTCATTGCAGCACTATTTACAATAGCCAGGTCATGGAAGCAACCTAAATGCCCATCAACAGATGAATGGATAAAGAAGATGTGGTACATATATACAATGGAATATTACTCAGCCATAAAATTGAACAGAATTGGGTCGTTTGTAGAGACGTGGATGGATCTAGAGACTGTCATACGGAGTGAAGTAAGTCAGAAAGAGAAAAACAAATATCGTATATTAACTCATATATAAGGAACCTAGAAAAATGGTACAGATGAAGTGATTTGCAGGGCAGAAATAGAGACAGAGATGTAGAGAACAAACATATGGACACCAAGGGGGGAAAGTGGTGGTGGGGTGTGTGTGTGATGAATTGGGAGATTGGGATTGACATATATACACTAATAGGTATAAGATGGGTAACTAATAAGAACCTGCTGTATAAAAAAATAAATAAAATAAAAATTAAGAAAAAAAAGAATGATTAGCATACTACTTGGTGTATATTAAGCACTTCATAAATGCTTATCCGTAGATAAGAGATAGGAAGAATACAAAACTGGTTTATGATGTTTACATGGAATAGCAATGAGCTGCATTATGTTTTAATAAATATATTTTGAATAGATTGTATGATTATCAATAATTTGATTAAGCAGTTTTATAGGAATTGTGTGAATTGGTTGTCATAGACTGAGTCAGTGATGAATAATTATAATTGTGTGTTGAGGTAGAGCTTTTTTCATCTCTGAAATAATAGTGAAAGTGAATGGGGGAAAACAATTTGTTGCTTTATTTATAAACAGCTTATGTATGTAGTGAGATCAAGTTCTACTCAGCTTTATCAGTTTCTCTTATTGACTCTCAAGCATTATTCTAGGGTAATTTTTACTAGGTCATTTTTACTACACATGTTTAAAATAGGCTTAAAAAGTAACAGTTTGTAGAGTTTGAGTTTCATTAGGGAGATTTAAAATTTTATGTTTAGAAAGCATTTGTTTAATTTTACTCATGTCTGTGTGCTTGCATTAGTGTTTTGTTTACTTTTTTTCCTTTTGTGTAATGGAAGCCTTTCATATTTGTCTTGGGTCTTATATTCTTTCCCATTTATACAAGTTTTCTTAGAATGCTCTTCCTCTATAGGTAATTCCTATAGCATTTTCTGCAGTTGTAGTATAGCACTTACCAAATACCGTTGCAGTTCTATAGGGGTTTTGTTTGTTTGCTTGTATACTTCCCTGTTTTCCATACTAGAATTTAAGTTCCTTAAGGATAAAGACTCTGCCTTAGCAGTCTTTTTCTTGCCAACGACTATCCCATGTTTTTGTACCAAATGGGTACTTACATTGTTGCACGAATGTGTAGTTTAGTAACTCTTCATAACTGTAGTATTTCTGTACAGTAATCTTTAAGATTGACCTTTTGTTCTTATTTCTTGTTGCATAATATCCCCTTTATGTTTTCCTGCCTTCTAAGACTGTCTGGTCAAAATCAGATCATTACGCATACCCAGACATCAGTCAGCAATTCTATAGTACTAAAAGTTCAGTGGATTCTAAACTTGGTGACAGTTTTATCCTCATCAGTCTTCTTCATTCTCAAATTTTTTTTTTTTTTTTTTTTTTTACGGTACGCGGGCCTCTCACTGTTGTGGCCTCTCCCGTTGCGGAAAACAGGCTCCGGACGCGCAGTCTCAGCGGCCATGGCTCACGGGCCCAGCCGCTCCGCGGCATGTGGGATCTTCCCGGACCAGGGCACGAACCCGCGTCCCCTGCATCGGCAGGCGGACTCTCAACCACTGCGCCACCAGGGAAGCCCGGTTCTAGAACTCTTGAAAGGGCTTTGTTGCTTTCTGCTAATTTTTATGTACTTTAAGAAGGTAGTTGTAATTTTGAAAGTTTCTGTGTTTTTTCTTTCAAAAAAGTATTATCTGTGTGTTTTTTCTCCCAAATTATGAAAGTAATACTTTTTTTGTCAATATTTTGTAAGATATCCAAATTGTACAGAAGACAGACCTGAGAGGTCTGGTATCCTTACTTTTCAGAGATAGTAAGTGAAAACAGTATTGCCTATATTCTTCCAGATTTTTTGTTAGTAATTTTATAAACGTATTTTTATGTGCATTTATAAAAATGGGATGATATATAAACACCATTTGGAAACCTGATTTATTCACTTGCCTTTGTTCCATGTTAGTTGATATAGGGCTTCATGCTCTAGTAACCACATTAAAAAATTTTTGAAAGAAACAGGTGGCATTCCTTTCCTTTTCTTTTTTTTTTTTTAGCTGCGCTGCATGGCTTGCAGGATCTCAGTTTCCTGACCAGGGATTGAGCCCAGGCCATAGCAGTGAAAGCCTGAAATCCTAACCATTAGACCACCAGGGGACTCCCTTAATAGTATATTCTATTTAACACAATGTCTAAAAAAATTACCATCTCTACATGTATTAAATACAAAAAATAATGAGATGTTTTACATTTATTTTTCCCCCACACTGAGTCTTCAAAATATAGTGTGTATTTTATACTGATGGCACATCTCAATTAGAATGATAAACTTTCATTGGAAATACTTGATCTGTATTTAGAGTTTTTAAAATTTACAGTTGAAAAAGTAGAGTAACATATCCCAGTTTTTCCAAACATACTTTATAGGGTAAATTTCTAGAAAAGGAATTGATAGTGAAGGTTTATTTAAAATTTTTGGTATATAGTTGCAAAATTGTCCTGGATAACATTGTACTGATATATGTAAGAGTCAACAGTACATAATGTCTGTTTTCCTATATTGTTTCCAACACTGGACATGATTGGTCACTCACACAGACACACAAAAACCGTATACCAAAGTGAATATTTTTATGTATTTATGCTACATTTTTTTCCTTCCTACTTTAACTGGAAGAAAAGGGCCATTCTCACTATGAATATTTCCTTGGCAGAGCCAGAAGTCATGAGCAGCTGTGAGGAATTAAGGTAGGGGGCAGGGATGCAAAAGAATAACTCAAAGAGGATGTGATCTGCTCTAGTACCACGTAAATCATAGTCTTAACAAATTTACCTCGTGTACTCTTTCTGAGGAAGCTATTGAAGTTCTCTCAAAAAGAAGGGAGTAGATAAAGAGGAAAGAGGTGAGGAGAATTTATCAGGGTAAGGATGAACAAATGAAGATGACTTAGGGAATAAATTCAGACTGGAGCGTGTTTTTGTCAGATTCCATGCAGAAAACAGATGGCAAAATCAGCCTGAGTAATGGAAGACAGTTTAATCAGTGGACCGTTCACAAAGGTGTGGGTTGGGTTAAGGGAGCTAACAAGGATGGTGAAGCACCCAGGGTTAGCAATAGCAGGCAGCCAGCTAAGCCTGGGCCTAAAAGGGCAAAGGTGGAAGTAATTATTGGCATTTACAAGAGCTACTGCTGTAAGAGAGGGGCCACTGGATGAGAACTGTGGCCTTAGAAGAACATACCGCCTACCAAACTACAGGAGGAAGTGAGGGGGATGAAGAACCCAACCACTCTCTCCTCCTTTCCAATGGGTATTTCCCCCCTGGCTGAACTCATGGGAAGTCAGAGGACAAGAGAACATGGGTAATACAGTCTGTAGAGGTCAGCCTTTTTGGATGTGGAGCTGATGGAGAACGATGGTGAGTGGATCTGGGCAGAAAGAAAATAGCCCAGTTTAGAACTGGAGAATGGAGGGCTCCAGAAAGGATGTCACTAAAAAAAAATAAAACAATAGGGTACCTGATTTGCTTGAGTATGTACATTAAAACGTAAATTGAGGGCTTCCCTGGTGGCGCAGTGGTTGAGAGTCCACCTGCTGATGCAGGAGACACGGGTTCGTGCCCCGGTCTGGGAAGATCCCACATGCCGCGGAGCGACTAGGCCTGTGAGCCATGGCCGCTGAGCCTGTGCATCCAGAGCCTGTGCTCCGTGGCAGGAGAGGCCACAACAGTGAGAGGCCCGCGTACTGCAAAAAAAAAAAAAAAAAAAGTAAATTGAATCATCTACCAGATAGTATGGAGATATATTAGTGACTTAACTAAAAAGTGGAATATAACTTATGGGAAAGGGAAATGTATAAATAAATGCTACAGCAGAGGCATAGATTAAGTACCCTGGAAGGGTAGGGTTGGTTGTGGATGGGAACAGGCAGAATTAAGGAAGATTTCATAAGACATTTAATGGAAGAGGAAAATTTTAACATAAAGAATTGAACAAAAAGGACTTTTCCCCCAGGTATGAGAAAGAATAAGTCAAAGTTGCAGAGGAAAGAAATTGCAGGGCTTGTACTGGAAATGGCAAGTACAACTGACCCTTGAAAAACTCGGGGCTTAGGGGCAACCCCTGTGCCCAGTCAAAAATCTGAGTATAATTTATAGCCTGCCCTCCGTATCTGTGGATTCAACCAACCTCAGATCGTGTTATACTGTAGCATTTACTACTGAAAAAAATCTGCATATAAGTGGATCTGTGCAATTCAAAGCCGTGTTGTTCAAGGGTCACCTTTAGTTTGATATGGAAGACAGAGGAGGGAGAAATAAAGTGGGAAAAGTATTCTGGACTAAGTCAAGGGGAGCCATATTCCAGGCTAAGAAGTTTGAAATGTGCTCTACGGAGTAGTTGTTAAGTGCCAGAGTCAAACAGACTTCAGTTTGATGCTCAGCTATGCCATTGAGCTTTTGGCAATGGACAAGTTACTTATCTTTGCTAAATTACAAAATTGAGCAAGGAGATGGTTGTGAGGGTTAAATGAGATATTTCATACGAGGTGTTTAGCTCAGTGGATGAACGGTACCTAGTAAACCCTTGGTAAACAGTTGCTTAAGATAGGGGAAAGGCAACAGGAACTTTTGAAAAGGGATACTGTCATGATTGTACGTGTGCTTCAGGAAGGTTAATCTGGCAGTACTCCGTAAAATGTAAAATGATTGTCAACTAGAGACACTGAGTTGGGGGTGACTATCAAGAAGTTCATAGAAAAACCCATGAAAGAAATAATGTGTATATGATTTAAGGTAGTAGTATGAGAAGAGAGAAGCTGAAGGAGGTATATGTGAGATATTATGGAAGGAGAATTGATGGGAGTTGGTATAATTAGTTATTAACATATTTAGGGGTATTAAGGTTATAATTTTCAGTACTTAAATTTGACCCCATGGGGATAGCTAATTTATCTAACAGGATCTGGTCTATTGTATTTTTATGGTATTCATTTTTCAAGCTATACATTAATATTATCAAAACAGTTGTCAAGACAGGACATTTGGCTCACTATGGCAGGACATACTGAAATTGGAACAATCCAGAGTAGAGAATAACATTTTAAAAATGTTACTGAGAAGTTGGGATATTGGTAGCTTAGTTTCACTTTTCAAATAGGTTGGAAAATTCACTTGCATTTTCTACTGTTTCTCCACTTGACTACTTCTGCTGCTTGACTGAGTATTTAGAAACTGAGCAATAGATGTTATGCTGCCGCAATCTGGCACTATAGTAACTTTGTAGTCTCTTAACACATGTAACAGTGAAATTAATTACCAGATTAAACTTCATTTTATGAAGCACTCAGTTGAGGAGAAAAGATGAATTTTCTATAATCATATTGTAAAGGTAAAAGAATGATGTAATTATGTGATTTTTGAAAGGAAGCCTGTAGTCAGTATGGTATTGTCTTACAGAAATATAGCTAACTTAGCACTGTGGATCCACATAAAGTTTCACTCATCTGGGTTTTAGTTCCTATTCTAGTACTTCTAGCTCTGACTTAACTTGCAGTGCTTGCATATCTTCTGGAAAATGGGGATATCTGACCTGCTTACCTTTCAGGGCACCTGTGGAGATCAAATGAGATAATGTGCTTGGATTACTGTGGAAACTGAAAAGCTTTACAAATGCAAGATGTGAATATGAAATCACTTACAAATTTTCATTTCTAGCCTTTGGTTCCCTGACTAGCCGTTAACAGCCTGACAGAATTCCCACTTTAAATGCAATACTTCTAAAATGGAATTTATCGTCTTTCTAATCCTCCCCCTCCTCTTTCTCTCACTTCCAGGAAGAGAAACTTTATTCTCTGAATTTTCCTATTTTAAGGTCCCATAATTTCTGCCAGGTTCAATTGTCATGCTTAGTATTTTAGAATTGTATTTGGTTCCTGGTCTCCAAAGCCTGTCAAATCATCCTTTGTTATCAGCATTGTTTGAAATTATCCCTTTTCCTTTCTTCTCCT
Source organism: Grampus griseus (assembly GCF_964374135.1). NCBI lineage: Eukaryota > Metazoa > Chordata > Mammalia > Artiodactyla > Delphinidae > Grampus > Grampus griseus. The sequence continues at coordinate 34,634,789 of NC_139018.1, read as the reverse complement.
ATTTCCTTTATCCTCCCATGCATAAGTATTAAAACATTGTCTCTATTGGCTTCTCTACTTACATTTCCCCTAGTCAACTCTGGTTACAGTGTAGAGAAGATTTAACTTTCTAAAAAACCTTTTTTTGATTCTTTTAAAACTCAGAAACCCATAGTCTCCCATTGCTTGCAGGAGAAAATTCAAACAATTTAGCTTGCATTTAGAGTCAGTTCTGGCTTTATCTTCTATCTCTTACACTGGATCTGTTCCTTATCAGAGACTGTTCTTGTTCTCCAACTAGGCCATATATATTGTTGATCGGTAGCAATATTACTGAAAAGCCATATTGCAAGTAATTTTATCCCACAAGTTTAAAAATCCGTTTCTAGTCAGTTTGAAAATGTTGTAAATTAACTTTTGTCTTAGTGCCTTTTTCAGAAGCTTTACTTAACCTTTTGGATGCATTTAATCTTTCATTACCAAGTTGTTGAAGGTGATAATGGGGCAGTTCAAGTAACCAACCATTTGATATCTTTGATACTGTTTGGCTTTTAACCAATTCCTACTATGAGTGTGTGGTCTTGAATATCTCCAAAGACCACCATATCTTCTATTTTGTGTTTGATATAAGCAAATGGAGAATTTTCCCACTGAATTGAAAAAAAAAAACAATACTTTTCTCTGCAGAATATTACATAATATATAGGGAGCTTATTATCATCTGGTTAGCAAAATGATTACTTGTTCCTCCAACAGTTTTTTTTTTAAACTTATTTATTTTATTTATATTTATTTTTGGCTGCGTTGGGTCTTCGTTGCTGCGCATGGGCTCTCTCTAGTTGCGGGGAGTGGGAGCTACTCTTTGTTGTGCTGCACGGGCTTCTCGTTGCTGTGGCTTCTCGTTGCGGAGCACGGGCTCTAGGCGCACGGGCTTCAGTAGTTGTGGCTCGCGGGCTCCAGAGTGCAGGCTCAGTAGTTGTGGCACACGGGCTTAGTTGCTCCGCGGCATGTGGGATCTTCCCAGACCAGGGATCGAACCCGTGTTCCCTGCATTGGCAGGCAGATTCTTAGCCCCTGCGCCACCAGGGAAGTCCCCTCCAATAGTTCTTAATATTGCAAGGTACTACTATAACAGGATACTATCCAGATTTGTAAAGGAACATGGTGAATGATTTTTCTTTAAGTAGTCCCATTGGTCCCTGGGAATAATTATGGCCAAAGCTAAGTTTTAGGCATAAAAAAGCAAGAGGAGGCTATTAGGTATCTGGATCTGCAAGTGTGATTTTCATAGAAGTTCATTGGTTAAAAGAGAGACTCTATGGACAAAGTGAAGGAAGGTTCAAACTGAGAATAATCAATAGAAGTTTTCTTTCTTTCCTCTTTGTATTGGATAAGACTAGATAAAAGTAATGGCAGGAGTGAAGAGCTTCTATTCTGAAGTCATACAGACTTGGTATGAGTCTTGGCTCTGTCATTTAGATTTATGACCTTGGGAAGCAACTTAACCTCTTCATACTAGTTTTCCACATCTGTAAACTTGAGGATAACTTTGAGGAGTTGGAAGGATTGAACGTGAATAATATATGTGAAATTTTTGGCACCCTGCCTGGCAAGAAGTGCTACTGCTTCTACTTCTATTAATACTAACCGCTATCACCATCACTGCTACTCAAAACCATTTAAATAATCGTTCTACTTTTGGCCTCTGTAAAATACTACATAAGGATGTTGTAAGGATTATATGATACGAAGGACTTGAAACCATATACATAAAAGTGCACGTTACAGCTGTTGAATATTTATGTTGAGGTGCTCTTTGGGCAAAATACTTTGCTTCTTTAAATTTGTCTTCCTTTTTGTCTGGGGATAACAGTAGTACTTAAACTTGTAGAACTGTTTGAGGATTAACTATGTAAAGTTTGGTAGCCCAGTGTTCAGGACACAGAGAGAATCAGTAAATAATACTAGCTTGACCATTAAATGTTTTGTCTAAACACTTTTTTAGTCTTGTTTGGGCTGCTCTTAATGTAAATATCATTTTATATGCATGTTTAGTCTCTGGCCAGATGGTAATCGTTTGATGCCGGTGTGGGGTGGGGGGGAATGTATCATATGCTGGAATATGTTATTGAAATTGTATTTGCTTTCCCACTCAGGTTCTGGTATGCAATACAGGGCAATTTATTTGGCACCAGTTTTTATTCCATTTACTCTGTTGCTATTCTGTTGGCGATCGTTACCTTGTTGAATTTCTAGATTTATTGATCTCTGCCACTTTGTCAAGTGACTTAAATTTTTCTGGACCTTACTTTATGATTTGTAAAGTAAGAGTAGTTCATGAGATTAAAGGTTTTATTATTTAAACATTTAAGTTAACAGAACTTTTATTCCTTGAACCTTAAAAAGAATGACAAAAATGAGCTTCTGCTCTTTGCATCCACTGCCAAGATGACTCTTGAAATAAATCCTTTCCTGAACATTTTGAAAAACACTAGATGATATTTAAGCATCTCTCAGCCGCAGTTTATTTGGAAACCAACAGTACTGTACTTGAAAAAGAGTTGAAACACAATCAGTGAAAATAATCTAACGATCAGTGAAAATAATCTAAGTGGTTATTAGCAAGGGAGCTTGACTGTTTAAAGTTTTGTCTTGGAAGTGTGAGAAGCTTATTGAAAATTATTGAATGAGTGAATGCCTCAATTTTGGGTTAGTGATTGCTTGGTTTAACTCAGGTTCTCTCAACTTTGGCATTACTGTCATGTTTTGGACTGGATAATTCTTCGGGGGTGGGGACGCTATCCTGTGCATGTTTAGCAACATTTCTGGCCTCTGCTAAGTAGATGCCAGTGGCACCCCTCAACCCAGTCCTGACAATAAAAAATATGTCTAGACATTGTCAAAATTCTCCTGGTGGGGACAGGCGGAAGGCAGAATCACCCTTGATGGAGAGCCACTGTAATCCAAAAATGTTTTAAGAAGAGTCAAGGTGATATTTATAAATAAATGGTTGATAAACTGGTAAATGAATATTTTAGGATATAGATATTTAACAAATGATAAATGCAGCATTATTTTTCCAGCTAATTTTTCCATGTTGTCTTATTTTTATTTTTGTCTTAAGGCAATCATATGGCCTAAAATTACAGGGTGAGAATAGGAACTTGAAAATTAAATCTTTCTGTTGCAGATATGTTTTATATACAACTTTTGCCAGTTATGTCCAAAGCTGCTAAGTCTCTGAAAGTTTTCATCTGAGAAAGATGTGTCTTCTAAGCTATTGACATGGCCTTATTGATATCCAGTTACATTGAGCAGGAATCATACCATTCTTTTTTTTTGTCTGTGAGAGCAGATGACTTATGTGGCTTTAAGTTATATGTTACCCCTACTTCCCTTTGAAATATTTACTCATTTGATTTCTACTTTGAGGATTTTTTTCAAATGAAGGAATTTGCTTCCATTCTATACAAATATATCTGACATACTACATTCTAAATATATAAATAGTTTTAAAGCTGTGAGTGTAGCAGTGGCTTCTTTGGCATGCAGTTATCTGGATGATAAATAAAGATACGTTTATCTGAAACCTAAACCATAAACTAAGTAGAATTTTAGAAATGCCATTATTATAGGACTTGTCAGAATGTTCCATTAAAAAATAAACCCAGGACATTTGCATTTGGTCTTTTTCTTAAGTTAAGGGGCTTGGTTTGTCAGTTGTATGAATCTGTTTTGCAGCTTAAAAAAATTTACATTGTTACCTATTGAATTCAGTTTACTTCAAATATATTATTTTTTATTTTAAAAATATTCTGTTTAGTTCTCCATAAGGAATAATTGAAAAAACTAGTTTTTCAATTAAATCTTTGGTGAGTTTATATATTTTTGCTTAAATTGTTGTCACTAGTAATTTCTGAGCTAGTACTTTTCATGATTAGCCCAAATACAGTTGACGCTTGAACAACATGGGTTTGAACTGTGCAGGTCCACATACAGGTGGATTTTTTTCAGTAGTAAATACTATAGTATTACAGGATTCATGGTTGGTTGAATCCATGAATGCAGAATTGCGGATATGGAGGAATCACCTATACGGAGAGCTGCCTGTAGGTTATACATTTTCCATTGCACAGAGGGTTGGCGTCCCTATACCCGTGTTGTTCAAGGGTCAACTCTATTTGAGTTTTGACTTGTATTTACTTAGTTTTAGATATAGTTAAATTTCTTCTCTGTGAAGATGACGTGTGGGGCATTCATTGTTGGAAACTAAAATTTTTGCATTGAGTTAAACATTTATTGAGTAAATAGGTTTTTTTAATGTGATGTCAGTAAATGACTTGGTCTTCTTTTAAAATTGGTTTTGTTGAGATATAATTGACATGTAATAAGATGCAATTTTAAATGTGTAATTTAAAATCAGCTCAATAGGTGTAACTTACATTAAAATTTAATAATTTTAAGTGTTCAATTTGATGAATTTTGAAAACAACTTTATCGAGGTATAATTTACATTCCATAAAATTCACTTGTTTTACAGGTACAGTTTGAGTTTCATTAAATTTATATCGTGTAGATATCACTGAAATCTAGTTTCATTACACTTCCATCCCATAAAAAAATTCCCTTGTCTCCTTTTATAGCTAGTTTCTGCTCCCATCCACAGCTCCAGGAAACCACCAAACCGCTTTCTCTAACAGCACTAATTTTGCCTTTCCTAGAAATTTCATTACAAATGGAAATCATACAGTATGTACTCCTGTGTCTGGCATTATGTTTTTGAGGCCATCCATGTTGTTGCATATATCAGTAGTTCATTCTTTTTTATTACTGAATAGTATTCTGTTTTTTTAATTTATCCATTCACCAGCTGAAGGACTTTTGGATAGTGTCCAATTTTAAGTTATCATTATTAATAATGCTTCTATGAATATTCCGTATAAACCTTGTGTTTTTTTACAACTAAAAATATGTATTTCTCATATGGAATCAGTGGGTTATATCATAAGTGTATGTTTAACTTTTTAAGAAACTGTCAAACTGACTACTGTTTCATGTTCTCACCTGTATTAGGGTTTCAGTTTCTCCACATCCTCTCCAAAGCTTAGTATTGTCAGTCTTTTAAATTTTAGCCATTTTACTGTGTTTGTAATGGTATTTCATTGTGTTTTTTTAAACAGCTTTATTGAGTTATAATTCACATACCATGTACAATTCATCCATTTCAAGTGTACAGTTCAGTAACTTTTAGTATATTCAGAACTGTGCGACCATTACCACAATCAATTTTAGTCTTTTCATCACCCCTCAAAAGAAACGTGTACCCCCCTTAGCCATAATCCCCCCACCCCACCCCACCAGCCGAAGGCAATCACTAATTTACTTTCTGTCTCTCTAGATTTGCCTATTCTGGATATTTCATAACTGGAATTATACAGTATGTGGTCCTTTGTGACTGGCTTCTTTCAATTCTGTTTTTAAAGTTCATCAATGTTGTAGCATGTAGCAGTACTTTCTTTTAATTGCCCAATAATATTTCATTTTGGATATACAACATTTTATTTATCGGTTGATGGACATTTGGATTTTCCCCCCCACTTTTTATATTAATAACGCTGCTGTAAACATTTTTGTACAAGGTTTTTGTTTGGACATATATTTCATTTCTCTTGGTCGTATACCTAGGAGTGGAATTACTCTGTGTTTAGCCTTTTGAGGAATTGCCAGACTATTTTACAGTGTGGCTGCACCATTTGACATTCCCAACAGAAGTGTATGAGAGTTTCAGTTTCTCCATCTCCTTATCAGCACTTGTCTTTTTGATTCTAGCCATCCTAGTGGGTGTTGTGGTGTCTCATGGTTTTGATTTGCTTTTCTCTGATGACTAATAATGTTAAATATCTTTTTATGCACCTGTTTAATAAAGCCATTTGTATATTTTCTTTGGAGAACTGTCTATTCAGGTCCTCTTCCCACTTTAAAATCAGACTATTTGTCTTTTTATTATAGTTGTAAGCGTTTGTTACATATTCTACACGTAGGTCCCCCATCAGATAAATGATTTGCAAACATTTTCTCCCATTGTGTGCATTGCCTCTTCACTTTCTTGATGGTGTCCTTTGAAGCACAAGGTTTTAAGTTTTGATCATGTCTAATTTATCTATTTTCCTTTTGTTGCTTGTGCTTTTGATGTCCTGTCTTAAGAAACCATTGCATAATCAAAGGTCATGAAGATTTATTTATGCCTGTGTTTTCTTCTAAGAGTTTTATAGAATTCTTACATGTGTGTTTTTGATTCATTTTGAGTTAATTTTTGTATATGGTGTGAGGTAAGAGTGCAACCTAATTTTTTTGCATGTGGATATCTGGATATCTAGTTGTCCTGGCACCATTTAAGAGACTGTTTTTTTCCCATTTAATTGTCTTGGCACCCTTGTTGATAATCAATTGCCTGTAAATGTTAGAGTTTATTTCTGGTCTCTTAATTCTATTCCACAGATTTCTGTCTATCCTTATGCCGGTATCTCATTGTGGTTTTAATTAGCATTTTCCCTAATGATTAATGGTGTTGAATATCTTTCCAAATGTTTATTTTTTGCCATTTGTACATCTTTGGTGGTCAAATTTCTTGCCTCTTTTTAACAATTGTATTATTTGATTTTCTGAGTTATAAGAGTATTTATAGTGAATATAAGTATTTTGCAAATATTTCTCTTTTTATAGCTTGCCTTTTCATTTTCTTAACAGTATCTTTTAGTGGCATATTCTGGGGTGGCTATTCTGCCACTTTTTCAGTGGATCCTAAAAACCTTGTGGTATCAACACATCTTTGCAACTGATTGGATAATAAGGCTTGAGGAAGATTTAGATCTAGATAGTGCTATAATTAACAATAGTGGGAAGAAGTTCAGGTCAGTTTGGGATATATTGAAATTGAGATTCTGGTGACATCCAGAAAGTAAAAATGTACTTTCTGTTCCCTCAATCTGGAACCCTTTATTTCTGGATCTTCCCACAACTGACTTTTTTTTTTTTTTTTTTTTTTAATCATTCAAGTCTCAGCTTAATTATCATCTCCTAAAATAGGCCTCCCCTGACCATCTTATCTAATGTTGCCCCTTCCAAACATCACTGTCTATTGTATAACCCTGTTTTACTTTCTTTATAATTCTTTCTCTGAATTCATCTTATTGTGTATTTGCTTTTTATTATCTTTTACCCTATCAGAATGTAATCTCCCATTAGGACAGGATCCTCTTCTATCTTGGTCTTCAATGTAGCATCAACATTCCCCCCTCTGAATTAACTGTGGTTCTTGTCTGTCAGATCCTTTTTGAATCTTTTTGGATCCTAAACTGCTCATTTTCTTGACTTTATGAAACTATTTATAAGGTTTAAAATGGATCCAGAAGTTGTAGTTAAAGAAAAAAACCAAAAACTGCCTTTTTGTTTGAGCCTAACCTAGAGATAAAAAAAAAGTCATTAAAAATCATCTACAAAAGGGTCTTGTGCTTTTTTTAAAAACTTTTAAACCAGTTATGTTTACCTCTTTCTTATCATTGACTTCAGGTAATTTATATTGATTTTAATTGATGTTCATTAGAGATGGGTGTGTGTACATTTTTATTGCTTTATACTGAGAAACCCTAGTCATCTGAAAACAGAATTGGATATCATATTGAATTAACTTTTCTCTGCCATTCCCTCCCTCTAAAAGACACTACAGACTTTTACACTTGATTAATTGTCTCTTTTCTGTTTTACAGAGTAAGAAAGTTAGTCTGAGTTCTGTGAAAAATCAGAGAAGAACTAAGGATAGTAGACAAGGACTTTCCAATTTGCATAATGTAAGTTCTTTTCACTATTCTTGGCCTGAATTTTGTGTTAGCTGACAAAGCTGTTTCTATGGAAACAAATAGTGCAACTTCTTAGAATGTCAGAGGAATGCTGATCACTTAAAATGAGACTTCCCAGCTGCTGGTCAAAGGGCATTACTCCTGGGAGAAGGGGAGGAAGGATGAATTGAAAAAAAAAAATCTAGAGTTCTAAATGCTAGTGTAGACCGACTGTGTTTTCATATGAAGTATATGTTTTACATATCCCTTTGCCTAAAAGTTAGGATACTGATTATATAGAAACTGGTCTTCCTGCTAACAGTTCATGTTTCCCAGCTCTCACACAAATGGTTTTGTTTCTTGGTGTGGAGTTTTCAGTGGGCCTATATCCCTATATCCCTATTTCAGGCCCCCCAGTCTCAATCATTTGTACTTATTGAAGCTTGTTTAGCTTCTTTTTACCCCCTTCTTCTGTATTCAATTCACATAAGCAGAGCCCTTTCTCTCCACTAGTTCAAAGTTAACATTGAAATAGCTTTGGCCTATGAGCCTGAAAATTCATTTTCTTCTTTTGTGGAATGTGTAAAGAGTTTTGCTTTGTTTTTAAAATTTTTCTTTCTTTTTTTTTTTTCCATGGGGGTGTGGGTATAATAAGCTGGGACTTTGATTAGTATTTGAAATGTGGGCCTTTGAGGCATTTTTATTTATTTATTTATTTTGCGGTACGCCGGCCTCTCACTGTCGTGGCCTCTCCCGTTGTGGAGCACAGGTTCCAGACGCGCAGGCTCAGCGGCCATGGCTCACGGGCCCAGCCGCTCTGCAGCATGTGGGATCTTCCCGGGCCAGGGCACGAACCCGTGTCCCCTGCATCAGCAGGTGCACTCTCAACCACTGCACCACCAGGGAAGCCCTGAGGCATTTTTAAAACAATTTATTTATAATTAGAGTTTTGAGATGAGAGGAATACTCTTAGGACCAGCAGCTTGTAACTACATTGTCTGCATAAGTCAGTCTTTCATTTACATATAAGGAGGTAATTCTCTAGTTCAGTTATTTACCAGCCTCCAAATTGTCAAACAAAGGACTGTAGGGTTTTTTTCTCACCCCCCCCCGCCCCCCCACACCCCGCCCCGAGAGTGAGAGAATAATTCCTTTGGACTGGTACTCTTTCATTGTTTATTGTTATGTGATGACTACATAAATGAGCTAGAATATTCATGGTTTGCCTGTTTAAAAATTATAATGATCTTTAATGCTAAAGCTGTGGGACACAGCATAATGTTTCTTTGATTCTGGAAGAATCTGTCATGGACCTCATGAATTAACTTGTGAGCATTATGAAGTCTTTAGGAGTGTTGGTATGATGAGATCATTATTTAACTGGGGTGATTTGGAAATATTTCTTGAAGGAATAGTGATTTATGGTAGATCTTGAAAGCAGAAGATGAAAGGAGAGCAGTTCTTATTTCTTAGTTCGTAAGACATTTGGGCAGGAAGAGAAAGATATGGGATAGGCAGGCACAAATGAGGAAGCTAACTTAGAAGCCTTGTACAGGAAAGTAGTAAAAGATACAGTTAGAAAGTTTGGATTTACCTTGTGAGTTTAGACTCTGTTCTCTAGGCAATATGAAAGCCATCAGATGTTCTGAACACAGGAGTAATTTGCTTATATGGTTAATTAGGCGTTTATCCCTTAACTAGTTATCAGGGCTATAGAGATCAATAAGACAGATCCTTGCTGATTAGATCATTTACCTGTATGACGTATAATCACCTTGAAATTGTGTCTAAAACTAAACCTGTAATGCCCTTTAATTTATCGCCCCTTCTATCGAATTCTCCATCTTAGTTAATGACATTGCTGTCCACCTTGTGACCCAAAGATAGTGGCCATGAAGTCACACTGCCTGGGTTCATATTCTGAAGCCTCCAGTTTGCTTGGTCTTATACTAGGCAGTGTCACGGATCCAGAGAAGGGTCGGCATGGTTCCTGACTTCCAAGCGTTTCTAGTCTGGGGCAGACAGACAGAGATACAAATAGCTGTAGTCGAGTTTGATCAGAGATGTGGTAGGGATTGTGGGATTTCAGAGGAGGCACATATCCAGTTTGGGAAATTATGGAAATCCAGAGGAGGATGTATTTGAGCTGAGACTTAAAAGGAAAATAGGCAAGGATTAGATCCTAGGCAGCCTGGTTCTGGAGCCTGTACTCTTAAACATTGTGCGGTCTTGGGTAACTGGGTAGATACAGTGGCATTGATTAGAATTGAGAATGGAGGAAAAGGATCAAGGAGAATAGAGGGGATTAAAGGGAAATATGAGTTTAATTATGGACACATTAATTTCTAGATCTCTGTGAGACATTTTGGTAGATAAACTAATGGACAGGGATCCTGTCTCTGTAGCCCCAGTACCTAGCCAGGGGTAAGTGCTCAACTAAATTTATGTTCAGATCACCCCTTTTTTCTAAATCTTTGATGGCTTTCTTACTGCCTTGAGATTAAGGACTTATATTTAAGACCTTTCATAAGTTGGACCCAGTCAAATTTTCTAGCCAGTATTCTCTTATACAAACTGACTGCTATAGTTCAACTAGCTTTGTTTGTACTTTTCCCATACCTTTAATTTTTTGTCTTCAGTTCATATGGCCTCTTTCTTTTTCCTTCATCCTGTCTTCAAGGCCTACTTCAATCCCCATTCCTCATTTATAAAACAGGCATATCTGGACCTACTTTTAGAGTTTTAGTGAGGATTAAATGAGTGAATACTATGTGAAGTGCTTGCAGTAGTGTCTGGCATAGAATTATGTGCTCAGTAAGTGTTGTAGTTGTTGTTACTACTACTACTACTACTTCTTCTTCTAGTGTTACTACTTCTCTCCTTTTTGCCCTGCTATATGAAATATAGACACCAAGTTTTAGGAATTCTGTAACCTACATGCTTCTTTAATATAACTTTTCTTCATTCTCACTATCTTAAATTAGTTCAGGACCCCATTTCTTTCTTTCTTTCCCTTTCTTTCTTTCTTTCTTTTGGCTGCATTGGATATTTGTTGCTGTGTGCTGGTTTTCTCTAGTTGCGGCGAGCGGGGCCTACTCTTCCTTGTGGTGCACAGGCTTCTCACTGTGGTGGCTTCTCCTGCTGTGGAGCACGGGCTCTAGGCACATGGGCTTCAGTAGTTGTGGCACGTGGGCTCAGTAGTTGTGGCTCGTGGGCTCTAGAGCGCAGGCTCAGTTGTGTGGTGCATGTGCTTAGTTGCTCCGCGGCCTGTGGGATCTTCCTGGACCAGGGCTTGAACCTGTGTCCCCTGCATTGGCAGGCGGATTCTCAACCACTGCGCCACCAGGGAAGCCCAGGACCCCATTTCTTACAGTTGCCCTCAAACTGGTCTCATTGCCACCCTTCAGTCTATCCTCTAGTCTTCTACCAGAGTGATATTTCTCTAAAAGTGAGTGTGATCATGTTAGTCCCTGCTTTAAATCCTATGATGATTCTTACTACTTTCAGGATAAAGGTCAAAGTTTTCATCTGTTACTCTTCTCCAACTGGCCCCCTGCTTGCCTTTCTAGTTTTATCATTATTCATGTATGACATGCTCCCATTGTCCCATCCAGCCATTTTGCATTCCATTCTACTTTATACAAGTGCCGTATTCTCACGTTCTTCCTTCCTTTTGGTCTTGTGTTTCCCTCTGCCTGGAATAGACTGTTCTATCTGGCTAATTTTTAGTTGTTTTTTGAAATGCTGCTGGAAGAAATGTGTCCTTATGTTTTGAGGGTTTGCTTTGACTATCACAGACTAAATTTTAGAGCCCATCGTCTGAATTTATAACATTTCTAAGTTCAGTTGAACAAATACTTAATGGGCATTTCCTATATGACATGTATTGTGTTAAGTACAGGGAAGGTATAAAAATAAGACATGAATGACCCGTTTTTAACAAATTTAGAATCTAATGAGGAGAAATCAACTGAGAAGAATAATCATTCATTTTCTTTGCTGTCTCGGCCAGTGGACTATGAACACGCTAAGGGAGATGTGACCAAAATGGAGATTTAAGTGAATTAATATCAGGTTGCAGAAATTTTTCTGAGGGTAAAAGACTAGATCCAGATAGACAAGCATGATTATAGTCCAAGCATGAGAACTCTGACTGAGATCACCTGGCCTAGTTTCTCTTGCATGATTGTAATTTCCACCTCCATGATTTAGTACAGTGAATATGGACACAATCTTATAATTTTTAAGCTAAGTTTTAATTTCAAATCATAATTTTTGTAGACCAGCATATATATAAATAAAAAATACTCATGATTAAGTTTGATTTTTAATATCCCATAAATGTTGTAAGTAGAGAAAGTTGAGAGTTTTAATTTTCTGGAAGTAAATATACTCCTAAATTTTAAAAATTAAACATAGCACTACAGTAACTCCTACATAAATTTCTGCTTACTTGTAATGAAAATATTAAATAAGATAAATTTGCATTTGCATATAATCAATATTATAAAACAAGAATTATCTAACATAATTTTTTTAATATATAAATTTATTTATTTGTTTTATTTTTGGCTGCATTGGGTCTTCGTTGCTGCACACAGGCTTTCTCTGGTTGCAGCGAGCAGGGGCTACTCTTTGTTGCAGTGCACGGGCTTCTCACTGAGTGGCTTCTCTTGTTGCGGAGCATGGGCTCTAGGCTCGCGAGCTTCAGTAGGTGCAGCACGCAGGCTCAGTAGTTGTGGCTCGTGGGCTCTAGAGCGCAGACTCAGTAGTTGTGGCACACTGGCTTAGTTGCTCCGCAGGCATGTGGGATCTTCCCAGACCAGGGCTCGAACCCGTGTCCCCTGTGTTGGCAGGCGGATTCTTAACCACTGGGCCGCCAGGGAAGTCCCTATCTAACATAATTCTAATAGCTCTCGTTTTAATGAAAAAGAAGGCAATTTAATGATAAATAAGGTATTTCTATGTAGATCGCATAATTATAAAAAAATAGAGCTATAATTTGGACGGAAGACAGAAAAATCTACCAGAGTTCTTGTGAAAATGTAATTCTAGTGGCTCATGTAGCTTGCATCTATTTTCCTGATTATTGGTCTAGTGGTTTTCCTGGTAGTCTGGGTGGGTTTGTGTTAAGCAGTCTGTGACAAGATGTTTGCTTGAGAGAAGACTGGCTGGCATTAGGAATATCATCTGAAAACTCAGCTTTTGCTTAGTTGGCATGTTCTCTAACCAACCTATTAACTGGAGTGCTACTCAACTCAAGGAGGTAGTAGGTTTATTATTGTAAATATTTTTAAAGTCTTGAGCAAAAGAAGACTAATTAGATTTAATGTGTGGGTTTGCACATATATAAATAATCTGCCTATTTATGCCCAAGAAATGGCTTGATGAAAAGCCATTGTCATCCAGTAAAATATTTTTCTTGTCTAAAATATGTTGAAGGATTTTTAAAATAGGAGAATCAAATTAATACTAAGAATTAATATAAGTATAAATAGTTTTTAGTTCTAAAACTTTATCTCATTTAAAACTCAGAACAGGGGACTTCCCTGGTGGTCTGGTCGTTAAGACTTCGCCTTCCAATGCAGGGGGTGCGGGTTCAATCCCTGGTTGGGGAGCTAAGATCCCACATGCTTGCGGCCAAAAAAACAAAACATAAAACAAGCAATATTGTAACAAATTCAATAAAAGACTTTAAAAATGGTCCACATCAAAAAAATCTTAAAAAAAAAAAACTCAGAACAATTCTATGAATAAATTTTCCAAAGGAATCTAAGGTTCAGAGAGAGAAACTAGTCTTAAATCATAAAGCTAGAGGAAGTAGCAGAGCCAGAATTAAAATTCAGTCTTCTGGTCTCCAAGTCCAATATGTTCTTGTTTGCTGTATAGTGTGACTTTAAAACATTTTTGAGTGGTAACAGATACTACCATTTTCTCTAAATGAATCCTCTGAAAGAATTAACCCTAATTCTTTTTTTACTGCCACCAGTTATAAAGACTGATAACTGACATAGTCTTTTTCTCACTTAAGGTAGTTTTATCCTGTAGATGCCTTAGCTGCTAATTAAAATTTCTTTTTCATTGGGTATCTTCTTCATCTCATAAACTCCGAAAAGTGAATTGTCTCCCATAGTGCTGCCTTTATATCGAGTCAGCAACATGGCTTGCTGTATGCCAGGTTCTTTAGGAGTTAACTAGGAAGGGATTTCAATCTCATGTATATTAATTGAGCATAAAGGATTGTGTTGAGACAACTGTAAAGATGATTAAAATACTTTTACACCTTAAATATCTCATTCTCTACTAAACTAGTACCCAGAACCTTCTTATTTTCTTGCTGTGCTAAACTTTCTAATACATCATTTTTCTTAGCTGTAAAATTAAACAGTATACTTGAGAGGGTACTTTTTTTTCTTGAAACACCTTGTTTTCCTCAGATCTATAAAATGAAAGGAAAATATTTAATCTATATAGCAAGATAATATTATATACTTATGAGATATTTTCTATATTGTGTAGAGATAGAGATTGGAAGTGGACTATGTAAAAAAATCTACTTTTATATTGTAATTCTTATACTTTTTTTCCCCATCTTTCCCCTTAGATTTCCTTCATGGATACATTTTCATAGCATTATTATGTGATGTGAGAAGTTTTTTTTTTTTTTGAAGTAACATGGATTTTATACTACAGAATCAAGAGATTGGCTTTATAGGAAAAATTGAATTATAAAAAGTGGTACGGGTTTTTATAGATAACCATGACAACATCCCATATGAATGGGCATGTTACTGAGGAATCAGACAACGAAGTAAAAAATGTTGATCTTGCATCACCAGAGGAACATCAGAAGCACCGAGAGATGGCTGTTGACTGCCCTGGAGATTTGGGCACCAGGATGATGCCAGTACGTCGAAGTGCACAGTTGGAACGTATTCGGCAACAACAGGAGGACATGAGGCGTAGGCGAGAGGAAGAAGGGAAAAAACAAGAACTTGACCTTAATTCTTCCATGAGACTTAAGAAACTAGCCCAAATTCCTCCAAAAACTGGAATAGATAACCCTATATTTGATACAGAGGAAGGAATTATCTTAGAAAGTCCTCATTATGCTGTGAAAATATTAGGTAAGTAAAAACAGTAGAATACTAGAAAATGTTTTGCTTTTGTTTCTCTTGCCGTGACATAAATGTGTATAGGAAGGAGGAGGGATATAAGAGAATGTAAGTAATAGCAATTTGAATTCAGACCAAGATCAGTTCCTTTCTTGGAAAGGCCATATGACCATTGTTTACTGTTAGCCATGTAGAGCTAAAGCACATATCCTAAGTGTTCAGTCACTACAACATAATTTTTATATCTAATCTTTGAATTAAAAATTTATGTATGAGGCCTAACTTTTAAAGCCTTGAAATTCACATTTTATTTCAAACTCAAACTTTTATATCAAAATTACTGAAAAGTAGTTTTCAGATTTTGAATTTCTGATTTCCTTAAGGTTAGTAAAATAGTAACAAAATTAATATATGTAGCTTAACATTGATTTGATTTTCTTTAATTAATGGCTGTTAATGAGAACTGGTGCTATTCCTATGTCATAATCCTATACTAACTATTCCCAAATTTCATTTTGTGACGAAAACAAAAAAACTAGTGACATGAGATATTAATAGATATAAATAAAAAAGAATTCTGTGATCAAATAAATTTTGAGAACACTTGGTTAAATAAGTTAAACAGCTTCTTATTACAGTACTTCTTGTAGCCTTTATAATCTAATAGGCATTATGAATCTATGAGAGAAATTGATGTCGAATGTGTGTTTCCAAACTTAAAATATTTCATAATTGAACTTAACTGCCCTCTCTTCCTACACACACACAGGAGAGATTCCTGAACTAGTGTCAGTGGTATACATTAACTTGTGTTCCCTTAAAACCAGGCTAACCAAAAGGAAGTATTTTATTTCTTAGTGGTTTATTATTTATAGATGTGAAAAGAGAGACACTTCACTTTTCTATGGAAGGAGAGGGTTTTCGTCGTTGTTGTTTTGCCATTTATTTAAGTGTCTATTGAATCCTGTACTAGATGCTGTAGCAAACAGCTTTCTGTTTAGTACCCAGAGTAGTCCTGTTAACAGGGCTCTGTAATATCCATTACAGAAAAAGAAATTGAACCTCAGTTAAATCACTTGTGTAAGACTCCATGCTAAGTGGTAGGGCCAAGTTTGAATTTGCCTAATCTGGATATGCAGTTGATGTACTGCAAAGAACAGGGGGTTTGAGTGGAGACTGATATCCAGCCTGCTCTTCACTCACTAGACCAGAGCTTTGGCTACCAAGAGTGGAACACCTTTTTCTGATTTACTCAAAGGTACCATATGTACTCTCTCTCTGTATATAGTATACCATATATATTAAATCTGTATATATAAAGGTACCATATATACTATATATGGTATATACACCATACATACTAAATCTAGTCTAGAACAGTTTCTACTTTATCACAACATCTGCTGCTTTTCTTTGCTATACATTTACTAAGGATCCACATTTCTTGACAGAAAGCAGTGTGCACACTTCTCTGTGACTTAAGAAATCATAGGTGTGTTCAGTCATAGTGAAGTCTGCTAAATGCCTTCAGATGAAAGGCATTATAGTGAAAACAGAAAGATTACATATTTTTTAAAATACATTTATGTGAAGGAATTTTATGCTCTTTTTTCCTAAGAGTTTTGTTAGAGTAAAATTGTTTCATTCCCAGTTGCCTCTTATTGGCCTTCATCTCCTACCACTCCATTATTTTATATTAAAATATTCTGTAAATATTCTCTGTGACTTGGAGAAAGCTTACATTGTAACATATCCAACCCAAGCCTGGATTGAGTCTTCTGGGTTTCTGTTTAAATTTCTTTAAGATTAATGTATTTGTCCATTTGCTTTAATTGTATGAGGCATAAAAGCCCATCTAATAGACAATATTCGTGTAATCTCCATGAGGAAACAAATACAGCTTAAGCCAGATTCACTTAGGGAATTTTTATTTATTTTTTTACCTAACCACAGAAAACTGAAGACCATTTCTCTTAAATTTTTTGCTTTTTCCTATTTCTTTTTGTATTCTGCTTGGTTAATTTTTCTATAACTATAGATTAAAGTACAGATATATTTTCTTCCAACTTGCAATCCAGTGTGGTTTTAAAAGTTATCTTTGTGCAATCTTTGAACATAAGGCTGTTTATTATATTTTATTTTAAAGTAATTTGAAATGTAGTACCAGGTATCTGTAAGTCATTTCTTGGTTAGGAGAATATTTCATATTTTGAGAAATAAGTGATAGATTTAATTTTAATACACTCAACACAAATGTGTTAAGTGTTGGAATCATGAAAAGTTATCGTAAGTTATAAGGTTGTTATTGTCAGTCAAATCTTCAGTTTTTGGATATACTCAGTTTTAAGTATTCATTTTAAAATGAAGTATATTAGCTTTGTATCAGACATTTTTTTTCCTGTTTATAATTTGCTAACACATCAGACTACAACAGTACTCCCTTAAAGTTGTATGAGTCTCCCTGCCAGTGTTTTGATTAATATACACATGCCAGGAGACAACTTCTCAGCCTTTTTCACAGCCAGAAACAGCAACCTTGTGTTAAATGAGGGAAGGATGGGGCAACTGATTTATTTCTTTGAGAGGGAGCCTTCAGTTTCCAAATGATACATCATCATTTATCTGTGAGTAGAGGAAATTCTCCTTAAAGAATTGAAAATGTGATTGGAAAGGTTAGATACTTTAATTATCTGGGTGGTGGTTTTTAATGAACATATTTATAAATTCGGCACTGTATAATAATAAAAATGCAGGGATGGAATTAATAGAAAATATTCAGAAAGGATAAACTGAATTTTCTTATTTAAAAGCAGTTAGAATCTTATTGAAAATTAGAAAATAGTGATGTGGAAATTTCAAATGAATAATTAATATTAGTAGTATAAATTATAAGAATTTTGATATATTAGGGAGGCTTTCCGTAAAATTGGCACGAGTTATTCAAACTTGCTTTGCTACAAATACAATATCATTGTCTTGTTCTCTTTCATAAGTAAAGCAAGCTACCCTGTGAGAAAACTTCTGAGAAAAGAGCAGAATGCAGGTAGGATGAGGTAGAGTAGGATCATCTTCAGATGTCTTTAGATTATAGAATTGACTGTTTGATTGATTTTTATAGTCAGAGATAAGTAATTTGGGGCCAGGATTGTGGACAAGTAAATATAGTAGACAGAATATTTAAAGGGAATAAACTAGGAAACATTGCTATCTATCATGGATGTCACTGTGATTATCACACTTTTGAAGAGACCTTAGGAAAGGCATACACACCCACCCATCACACAACCATGGTGAGCTATCTGTTTTGTGGCTAATAAGGAGATTCTTGAAATTTGTGATTAGGGGCTTTCTGATTTACACCAGATGCTACTAGTGTTAAGAAAAAATAAAAAAGACACACCAAGGGGAAGAAAACTAGGATGAATAAAATATTTTCGTAATATTAATAATACCATGTTTCAGTCTTTATTAGTATCTACATATTTTTTGCCAGGTGTCTCTGAATATTCAGACTTTTAAGTCAAGAGTATTCTTGTGTTTGATGTTATAAAATAAAATATTTCTTCCACATTTGTTTCTGATGTTATTTGACTTCGATTGACCGTGGGAAATGCTGGAATTTTGCTGGCTTGTGATAAACTTTTTTTAAGATTGGCTTTTAAAATAAAGTTTATTTAAAGGCAGCAAACAAAATTCTAGTGCAAATAAACCTTGAGTTCATACATTTCTGAGAAGTTAATTATTCTTGCTATTAAATTTTTGCTCAACTGCTATAGATATTTCCAAACTTTATTAGCCATTCTTTGAGAAATTTTTTTTTTCTGGAAATGAAATGATTAGACCCATTGGTATTATGTTTCAAATGTTGGGACATTTGATGATTTTTTGATCTGTTCAGATTGCTAAAATTAGAACTAGCCTAAAATAAAGATTAAAAAATTCATTAGAATATGTGTATAGTCATGTAATGTTTGGTTATTAAATATGCATAATGCTACTGAAAAATAATTAACTGCTATACCATTTAGTCTTTGACACAATGTATCAAAACTTCATTCCACCTATTAAGTATTAATAGGTTTTAACTTTTTCCCTTTGCAAAGACTTGAATCATTTTATGTTCAGAAATGCATGATATCATTACATATTGGTACAGGGATGCCTGGAGTCAAATGTAGAGTTTAAATACTTTTTACCTTCACTTGCTATTGACCTTTGACAAGTTACTTAAGTTTCCTGAGCCTCAGTTTCTGTATTTTATTGAGGATCAAGTGAAAACACATATATAAACATGTTGCACATTGTAAGTTTGACTAAAATTTAACTTTTGTAAGGACCAGAAGCTACCAGAGATTATCTAACCTTTTAGTCCATGAAATTAGTTTGTGGATCTTAACCAGTAATTTTTTATTTCATTTTTTAAAATAACAGGTTTACTATACCATAAAATTCACTCTTTTAAAGTGTACAATTCATGAGTTTTTAGTACATTCACAAGATTGTGCAGCCATCACCATTATGTAGAGTGTTTCCATTACCTCAGAAAGAAACTCTGGACCCATAAGCATTCACTCTCTATTCTCTCCTCGCCCTAACTCCTGACCACCCTAATCTACTTTCTGTGTATTTGTTTATTTGGGACATTTCATCTAACTGAATCATACAGTATGTGGCTTTTTGTAACTGGTTTCTTTTCACGTAGCATAATGTCTTCAGGGTTCATCTGTGTTGTAGTATGAACCATTACTTCATTCCTTTTTATAGCTAAATAATATTCCACTGTATGGAAATACCATGTTTTGTTTATCCATTCATCTGTTGGTGGAATGTTTGGGTTGTTTCTACCTTTTAGCTATTGTGAATAGTGCTGTTACAAATATTCACATACAATTTTTGTTTAAACATCTGTTTTCAATTCTTGGAGTATATACCTAGGAGTGGAATTGCTGGATCAAATGATAATTGTGTTTTAACTTATTGAGGAACTGCCATATTTTCCCCAGTACCTGCACTATTTTACCTTTTCATCAGCAGCATGAGAGGGTTACAGTTTCTCTACATTCTTGCTTCTATTTGTTATTATATCAATATGTCTTTTTAATTTTAGCCATCCTATCAACCAGTAATTTTTTTTTTTTTTTTTTGGCGGTACGCGGGCCTCTCACTGCTGTGGCCTCTCCCGTTGCGGAGCACAGGCTCCGGACGCGCAGGCTCAGCGGCCATGGCTCACGGGCCCAGCCGCTCTGCGGCGTGTGGGATCTTCCCGGACCGGGGCACGAACCCGTGTCCTCTGCATCGTCAGGCAGACTCTCAATCACTATGCCACCAGGGAAGCCCAACCAGTAATTTTTTTAAGAACTAGAAAAAAATAGAAGATATTAAGGTATATTATATTGCATGTAAGTATTTATAAATTTTTATCTCAAATAGGGATGTATATACTGGGTTGAGAAATTTAAAAATACACATTTTTAATGGATCACTAACGAAAGTTTGAGAAATAATATCCAAGTCAAACCCACTCATTTTATAGAAAGGCCCAGAGACTTGAGATGGATTTTCCAGTGATATATATTGCAGCTAGTAAGTGATCCAAGTCATAACTAGGACCCAGGTATTCTGCCTTCAAATTTGGGTCTTTTTCTTGCTCACCAAACTCATTTCAGTTTTGTCCAGAGAAAAATCATGAAGCTTTTGTACTTGATTGAATAGTAGTCATTTCAATGATATTTTTCCATTATCTTATATTTAGGGCTAAGGTTTTTGCTCTACCATCTCTCTCAACTGTCTTTGCTTGTATGCTTGTCTAGAATTTCTTTTTAATTTGTAATGCAATTTTTTAATGATTAATTACTGTTCAGGGTGTTTCATGAGCTTCTCGTTATTTTTAATAAATGCAGTTTAACCTAGTCCACTGAAAACCAAAGCTCAGAGATCTGAATTTTATGTCCTTAAATTTAAAAAGAAAAAAAGAAAAAGGAAAGACAACCCATCCCTACTTAAGTAAAGATTTCCTAAATGAACATTGGAATTTCGAGTCAGTGGATAGATGTACTGGAAACTGGTATAATCTCCTCATACTCAATACTATTAAGTTCCTCATCTGAATAGTCAATTTGACTGTACAGTTTAGGGGAAAAGAAGAAATCTTTAAAAGTGTTCAGGAAAAAGTCATGAAGTTGGTTGAAATATAGAAATTTCTGAGGATAGGTTAAAAGAATTGGTATTATTTAAACAATGAAACGGAAGAATATTAATGCTAGAATAGATATGTAGAAACTGTTTTCATGTGGGGTAAATGATAGCAGTAAGTGAAAATAACAAAGCTAATCCAAGGTAGATGGTTATCTCCATTGCTTTGAAAGATCTCCAGAAACGGAGATTCCGTAGCTTCCTTGAGTAATTTTATTGTTTACCCTTACTGCCAAACAATTCTCCAGAGTCTTGGGTGTTTGAAGATAGAATTTTCAGATAGAGCAACTCTTGGTGATTGCTTTCTGTTGCCCATTTTAGAGTCTTCATTCTTTTATATTTTAGGCAGCCAGGAGAGGGCCGAGAGGAGAGTGTTGGGGGGTGGATTTGTGGGCTTATGTGTGTGTTTGTATTTATCTGATTAATTGTATCCCAAAGCCAAATGTAAGTGATTTTTCTTGCTTTTAGATAATATGTCCTCTCTTTTAACATAAATAATCAAGATTTAACTGTTGTATGAAACGTTAGAGGAAATGGGAAACGTAAAACAATGTCTACTGAACATCAAATAAGAGGAAATAGATCAAACTGCAGGACAAGGCATTTGAACTAGATATAAAGAACTTGCTTCTAGGGAAGTTGCTACAGACTGGAGTTTATCACCAAAGCCAGATTTGCCATGCCTGCCTTTGCCTTCCCCTCAGCACAGTGTCCGTCCTCATTTCTGTCTTCCCTCCATCCTGCCTTGTTCTGGGTACTGCTCTTCCTCCGTAACCCCTTCTTCGTTCACTCCCCGCTCTACACCTGTGTCATTCTTTCTTGCTAGCCCTGTGTTCTTTATTTATCTCTCTACTTCTCTGTCCATGTGGTTCTTTTTCCTTGTGCCTGTTGTGTCTCTGTGTATGGGAATGGGGAAGGGAGCCTCTGATATCTGTATATGGGGAGTCTCTGTTCTCTCTCTAGTCTGTCCTCTCTTTGTTGTCTATCTTCATCATTATTATAAAAGAGGGTACATATTTGACAGGATGGATTTAGCTGCATCTGATTAGATTTTTCAAATTTCCTCTGGAATTGCACAGAATTTCGAAGAACTTAGGTGGTTTTCGTTTAAGTAGCATGTAATCTAATTACTACATCATACAATGGAACATTTCTTATGTGTAGAAAATTTGCTGTTTTGCATAATATGTATTTGTAAAATGCTTTTAAAGATATACCATATAGAAACAAAGTTTTTTAAACCTACAACAAAATACCTTTTGAAATTAAGAATTTTTATATGAAACTAAAATGAACGTGTGTCAGAATGAGAATCCCAGAGTTGATATTGCCAACAATTATTTTTCATTATGACATCATACTTAATATCAAAGAAAAGACCTTTTGTCAGAATTCCATTTAGAATTTTCCAATAAAATTTATCATAATCAGTATTTTAAGACTAATGCGATAGATATTTTTTGCTTTCTCTGTGACCTTAAAACTTTATTGGGCAGAGGCAGCATCATTTTTAATTTCCATTAAATTGATAAACCCTCTGATGAAATTCATGTCTTTATAAATAAGTTTATATCATTTACTGTTTCATATTTCCTTTTACATATTTATTTGTTTCAGCTACATATGGTTTAATCCATATCTTCTTGTCAAGCTATATATTTATATTTAATGAAGTCTTAAAAACTGTGATTGTCTAGTAATTTAATCTGTTCTGTTTGTTCATTAAACATTTGTCATGGAAACATTTGAACCTGAAGCATGAGAGTACTTGGGGAGCTTTCCTGCCTAAGAATGCTATCTGGAAAATTTCCCAGCTAAATTGGCCATGAAAGCAGATATGGAATTTATCTGAAAACTTCCCATTTAAATCATAAGTTATCAATTTTGCTGAGCTACTTAGTTACCCAGGCTAGTGCTACACTATCAAAGATGTTTTTACAATATTTCTCAAAAAGATACATAGCCTTTACATTCACAAGAACTGCAGTTTTGGTTTCTTTTGCTGAACTTTTACAGTGTACTGCCTAGCATACTATTGTGATGTTAGAGTTGAAATAAAATACTCTGAGAAAATATTTGAAGCATAAGACACTTGGTTAAAACAGCAGAAATAAAATGCAACAGTATTATAAAAGTAGCATTTGGAGGGTGTATTATATGTGTGAACATGTACAAACACAGTTAACTAGAGGAAATTCTTCGTACAGGTACATGGTAAAATAGAATGTGTAAGCTCCTCTAAATACTAGTCAGTGTACATTGCATGCTGCTATATTGGGCAGAAAGACACTTTAGGACAGCTTTTCTAAAGCAGATAAATGACATGTCACAATCAAGCCCTAAAATCTAAAAAAGAAACAAAAATTTATCTTTTTTTAAGCCCTTGGTATGGCAGAAAAAGCACTGCCTTAGAAGTTCAAAAAGATTCTTCACCCAGGTGCCATTTTTCTGTATGACTTCATTTTCTCCATCTGTAGAGATTTGCTCTGAACTATGTATGTCTCAGGTTTTGGTGGGTTTTTTTAAATTGGGAAAAGTTTCTCAGATTTTATGAGGATTAAATAAAATAATATATATGTATATATGTCTGTAATACAGATATTGTTCTATGTCTTTCTATTCAATATTGGCAGTGACTAGTGTGTAATTCAGGCCAAATACATATTTGTAGTTTTTCAACTACAAATAACGGGTTGGTGATATTTCATTGTGAAAGCTGAGCTTAAGTGTAAATGATCTCAATTTAGTCTGGCAACATTGATTAATGCAATAAGTCTGGAGACAACTCCTAAAAAAAGATAATTTCAGTGAAAACACTTTTTACTAATTAAACAGCAGAAACGTGAATAGGACTTCATAGAGGTTAGTGAATTTGTAAAGGATGATAATTAACAAGTTTAAATTGGTCTTGATGCTAACCTACAAAATTTGAACCTTAAGCCCAGTTAAAGTTGTTATTTCTGGCACTTGGCATGGTCCTTAAGTTCTCCTGATAGCCTTTACTTAAGTAGATAGGTACTAAGTCAACAGCCTCTTTGGGACTCAGTTGTATTGTTCTGCTTTCAGCCTTCCTATTTCCTATAGATCTTATCTTGGTCCCTCATCTCCTGAGAGAAAGACATTTCCAGTTTGACCCTGAGATTTTTTTTTCTTTTCTGGATTTTAAACTGTCCCGGATGGTCTTTAATGTCTTTAGAATTCCTCAGTATGAACACAATATGAAAAAATTGACCAGATTTACTCTTCCTCTGGAACCTGTATTCCTTACCTAACTTCCTATCAACACGAGAAGCCTACTGATTTCTTAGAATTTTTTTTTCTTTTTTTTTTTTTTGGCTGCGTTGGGTCTTCATTGCTGCACGTGGGCGTTTTCTAGTTGCGGCGAGCGAGGCCCACTCTTCTTGTGGTGCGCAGGCTTCTCATTGGGTGGCTTCTCTTGATGCGGAGCACGGGCTCTAGGTGCGCAGGCTTCAGTAGTTGTGGCACACGGGCTCAGTAGTTGTGGCTCGTGGGCTCTAGAGCGCAGGCTCAGTAGTTGTGGCTCAGGGGCTTAGTTGCCCCGCGGCATGTGGGATCTTCCCGGACCAGGACTCGAACCTGTGCCCCCAGCATTGTCAGGTGATCGATTCTTAACCACTGCGCCACCTGGGAAACCCCTCTTAGAACTTTAAAGCAATCATCCCTTTTGGATTAACCACAAAATTTACTGTTGCCTGGGCTTCCCTGGTGGCGCAGTGGTTGGGAGTCCGCCTGCCGATGCGCGGGACGCGGGTTTGTGCCCCAGTCTGGGAGGATCCCACATGCCGCGGAACGGCTGGGCCCGTGAGCCATGGCCGCTGAGCCTGCGCGTCCGGAGCCTGTGCTCTGCGGCGGTAGAGGCCAAGACAGTGAGAGGCCCGCGTACCGCAAAAAAAAAAAAAAAAATTCCTGTTGCCTCTCTGTGCTGCATCTCAGCTGTTAACTGATATCGTGAAATAAGGCCATTGATCTCCAGTTTTATCTCTCATTAAGCCATCCCTAGTTTAGATTACCCTACCTTACTTTTCCTATTTCCTTGCTGGCTTATGACTACAGTATTTTATTTGTGCGTAAAATATTCTAAAAATGAAAATTCTATGCTGTGTTTACTACGGAAGTAAGAGAGGGCAACAAAAGGAAATACTGAATAGTTGCAAAGGAGGAACTAGAATCACTATAAAGCAGACACAAAAATTCAATACAGCAATCAAGGTTATTTAGTATAGAAGAAAATAGGTGTGAGTGCTTTAGTTATTCCCAAGTATATCATGTCTTAAAATATTACAATAACTGCTGTTAATAAAGCCTGTAAGTCATTGGTTCTTAACCAGAAGGGTACATAGTCAACTTTAAAAAAAAAAAAAATATATATATATATATATATATATATATAAAATTAAAGAAGACACAGGAGATTCTGATTGTGTTTGTGTTTGAGGTAGAACTCAGGACATAAATATCTTTGTAAATTTCCTTAGTGATTCTGATAAATATCCTTGATTAAAAACCATTGTTCTGATACAGCAAGAAAATTTAGTACATTCTACTTAAGACTGCAGGGATATTTATATAATCTCTGTAATTCTAGTCATTAAGGAAAATAATCTAGTAGAAAAATGGTCAAAAGATAAGGAGAATCACAAAATTAAGACGAAATATGTATGCTTTTCTATCCTGTCTTCACTCAACATTAAATTTTTACCCTCTCATTAAAAAAAAAAAAAAAAAAGATAAGGAGAAAATCGATGAAAGAAGAAATGTTAACCTTGTGAAAATACATTAAATGTCACTACTAGACAAAGAAATACGTTTTCCTAACCAGATCACCAAAAGTGAAAAATTTGGGCTGTTTGTAGAAGCAGGCACTCAAGTTCTTTAGTGGTAGGAGTATGAGTTAGTACAAATCTGTAGGGCAGTTTGGCAATATGTATCAAAGTTTTAAATGTTTTTATTATTTGATAAATAATTTTATCCTAAGAATGAATTCTAAAGACATTGGAAAATATCAGATTACAAAACAACATTTACAATGTGACCTCTGTGGTTAGGATCAGCATTTTTTACAAGTCTGAAAGGCTATATATATATAGTATAACAAAATAATACCAGTAGTTATATCTAAGGGGTATGACTACAGATAAAAAATTTTTTTTAAATGTCAGTATTTTAGTGTCTGTG
Source organism: Grampus griseus (assembly GCF_964374135.1). NCBI lineage: Eukaryota > Metazoa > Chordata > Mammalia > Artiodactyla > Delphinidae > Grampus > Grampus griseus. The sequence continues at coordinate 34,608,472 of NC_139018.1, read as the reverse complement.
GGTGGCTTTGGTACACAGAGATTATGTAGAAGTTCCTTTGTCTCTAAAATTTTAAATCCCCCTGGGCTTGAAGAGACATAGTAGGGAGTTTGTTACCTTCTGGGCTGTCTAAAGTTGCTTATTGATTTCATTCAGCAGTGAGATCCTGAAGCTCCTGATTTTCTCATTGCCCTGACAACCAGGCTGAGCCGCTTTAAACGATTACTGAAATTTTAAACAGAAGTCTCATTATCCACTCAGAAAGTCTATAGTCTCCTTAAGATTGTAGTCAATTACCTTAACTACTTTGTTGGTTTTGTAATTCTTTTTCCTTTTAAGATATTTAAATGTTTTCCTGTTTTGCTCTAAAGATACTTTAAGGCTATTGAATTCTTTATACTCGGGGGAATTCTTTATACACTTAGGTAATTCTGTGGTAACGTCTTCGAATTTGATGAAATCTGACACTCCATATTCTTCCCCCACCCCAACTTTATTGAAGTGTAGTTGGCAAAAAAATTTTATATATCTAAAGTGTACAATGTGATATTGTGAAATGTTTACCACAATTAAGTTGATTAACACATCCATCACCTCACATAGTTACCTTTTGTGTGTGTGGTGAGAATGCTTAAGATGTACTCTCAGCAAATTTCAGGTATACAATACAGTATTATTGACTCTAGTCACCATTGCTGTCCATTAGATCCTCAGAACTTATTCACCTTAAAACTGACAGTTTGTACTGTTTGACCAACATCTTTAAATTTCCCCTATCTATATTCTGTCTACTCTTGTAGATAACATTAACTTATGGTTAAATTCTGGCTATTTCTCAAGTTTTATTTAGTTCTGAATCACAACTTCTTAGGTCATTCAAATGACAGTTTTGACTTTCAATTTTTTTTCCAGTTTTTTGGTACATTTTAAATTACTAAAGAGCATATATAATTTTTATAAGGAGAGCTAAAGCTGTTTTGATTTGGGGGGAAAAGATAGGGAACTTCAGAATCAACAGAAGAGCTATTCTAACCTATAAAACATTTAACAACTGTTAACTGGTAGGATATAAGATAAATAAGAATGAGTAACTTTTCTACAGGTCCTGTGTGAAGAAAACTAACAGAAAGACTTAAACCAAGAGGTTTTCTGCTTTTTTTTTTTTTAATGTGACTGTATAAGACACAGATATACACAGATACTATCTACTGAAAGTTTCTCCCAGAATCATTTACACTTTTAATTTTAGTCAGCATCTCAATAGGTTTTTCTTTCTGGATGAATAGGAAATAGAGAGTGAGGAGGTATCTTAAAAATGATTCTGTAGCTCATTTGAAGTCAAGACATTTTTGAAAACGTAATGAGCAAGTATTTGTCATATCAATATGAGCAAAGACTATAATACTATTGTAAGAAGATTGTGGTTCTGATAGACCAGTGGACTAGAAACAGACCCTGATATATGTAAGAATTTGGTGGTATCATAAATCAGTGGAAAAGGAGGGATTATTCAATAAATGGTGTTAGAATAATTGGTTAACCATTTGGAAGAAAAGAAATGAAGTTAAAATTTCCCCTCAAATCTATAACAAAATTCCAGATAGATTGAAGTTAACTACAAAATAGAAGCCATTAGAAAATTTAAATGTAGGTAAACATTTAATGACCTAGGGGAAGGAGTTTATAAGCTTAGACAGTGAAAGAAATCACACAGGGAAAGGTGGATCATTCTTAACACATAACAGCCGAAAACTTCTACAATAAAGTTACCACAAATGCAATTAACAGACAGATGGAAAAATTAGAAAACTATTTTGAGCAAATGTGACAAAGTGTATACATGTGCACATATCTACCTCTTGGGGGTCAGAGAAGAGATAAACTGTAGTTCTTAACCATTTTGGGATAACCCTCTTCCAGAAAAATGTATGTGCTGCACGTGCACACTAATGGGAACGTGCATATGTACACATGCCCCAGATTTTCAGTAAAATTTTAGGAGACTCACATGTTCATAGGAGTTCTATGAACCACAAAAGAAGTGCCTGAGTAAACTTCAACCTCCCTGTTAAAGAAGTGGAAGGTTTTTAAAAATGGTAATTTTGAATATTGGTAAAAATATTGGTAATGGGATATAAATTAGTAAAACCTCCCTAGAAAACTCTTTGGCTTTTAAAATGTCAGAATCTTATTTAAAAATTCTGTTTCTTGGAATTATTTTAAGAAACACCAGAATCTCAGACATTTTTACTGTACATAGCAATGATCATTATGTACAGAAATGCTCATTACTTATACTAGCAAAAAATTGGAAGCACCCTGAATGCTCAACTTAGTGTATTGGTTTTTATAAGTTTTAGTTTAGACATATAATAGAACATCATGGAGCCATTATAAGTTTTTTAAAGACTGTTTGGTGATGTGGGAAAACAATGAAAATGCCCTGTTAAATGAAAAAAGGAAATGCAGTACGATTTTTTTTTAAGTTGTTTCTAAGTGATGGGACTATTGGTGGTTTTAAATTTTTTATTCATTTATGTATTCTATCCTTCATTTATTTTTATAGTGATATGTATTAGTTCCATAATTAAAACACTCTTGAAAAAAAGTTATTCTGTTGTATAATTTTTAAAGTCTTACTTAAAAATCAGTAAAATGACAATGATTTGACACTCAAAAATATTTGCAAGTTTTGTTTTTCTTGAAAACTTTGTTATTGGTTCAAGAAATTTTATCTTAAAATACACGTGGAATTAAGACAGAAAATTAATTTTTGGATACCTTTTCCTTCTCCTACTAGAAGTGGAAGACCTGTTTTCTTCACTTAAACATATCCAACATACTTTGGTAGATTCTCAGAGCCAGGAGGATATTTCACTGCTTTTACAACTTGTACAAAATAAAGATTTCCAGAATGCATTTAAGATATACAACGCTGTCACAGTACACATGAACAAGGCCAGTCCTCCATTTCCTCTTATCTCCAATGCGCAAGACCTTGCACAAGAGGTATGTATTCTGAACGTCTCATTGACATATACAAAGTAATTGATAGTGATAGTAAGGCAGCGTTCTTGGAAAATACTGGTGTGAATATAAGGTTTGTTAGAATTACTGCTGATCACATGTTAATAATTTATTGTGTTAGGAAAAATTTGCTTACGTGTATTTTATCCTGAAAAAAATATATGCTTAGTTCACAGTCAGGGCTCTGTTTCATGAAGAGAATAGCATTAGGTTTGTATATACAACTACATATTTGCATAGTAAGAGAAATATTTGTCTAAATTACTAAAGGGGAAAAATTTTAATGTAGTATAGTTTTATTTTAAGCATTATACATTATAAACTGAGATAAATTAATACTGATGAGATTAAATTATATTCGATAATCAGGTATCATAAATATGTAACTTCTAAGATTTGTTACTTGTAGGTATTTTGAAGTTTTTCCTCTATAGATACTGTATAGAAGGTCCAAAATAATTAAATTTTAATGTACAGTGAGAGTTTCTCATGTTAACATGCTGATATTTAAGTTCTAGTGTCTGCTGCTTGTTGATGTTTAGTGTTTAATGTGTTTTGCAAACATTTTATTTTATTTATTTTAAAAAGTATTTATTTGGCTGCGCCGGGTCTTAGTTGCAGCACGTGGCATCTTTAGTTGTGGTGTGTGGGATCTTTAGTTGCGGCATGCAGGATCTAGTTCCCTGACTGGGGATCGAACCTGGGCCCCCTGCATTGGGAGCACAGAGTCTTAACCACTGGACCACCAGGGAAGTCCCTCTGCAAACATATTTTAAATTGAAGGTTTTAAAAGGATGTAAGTAAGCCATCTCCTATTTTTGGGGGGTGGACATTCTGTCATTATTACAGGATTTTAAGTTATTTTAAAATGAATAATTCTGGAAGCCCATCAGGTAAATCTATTTCACTGAACCCAGACACAAAACAGAAAATGGGCCGAGGGAAGGGTAGGACTTCCAGAGCTACAGACACGTAAAATAGGTTAGGAGGCACTTTTTGAATTAGCACAGAATGTATTTTCTTCATTTAGATGCTTACAGTGAGCGAAGGTCCTATGTGCAAGAGTGGCAGAGAGAAGTCTCATGTTGCTCAGGATAGGAGTGTGACCTAGGGACCTGTTCCTAGAGGGGAAATTTCCCATCTGCTAGTTAAAAGACCTAGTTGAGACCTATTCTTTGTGCTCATTTTTTATTATTGAAATTAAATATGCAGAATTTTTCATTAATAAATTATCCCTGTAGTTTTACTTATAGTTTAAATGGGTTTCCTGAAAATTCCTTATAGAGATTGAAATAGCTGACAGTACTTTGATCTTATTTATTCACAAATACAGTATAACTTTTATTGTGTAGGGTTGGGAGGAATACATAATAGATAATTGTAATCCTTCTCTTCCCATTTAGGAGGAAGGTTTGTCCAGCTAGGTACTGGGGCTTTGTTTTGTTAAGAACAGTAGGTAGAAAAGAGAATGATATAAGCAAGAGAGATTTAAATTGCTCCATTGGAAAAAAGTGACACAACAGAAAGGCTGGAAGGAAAGGAAAAAAAAAAGGAGGCAACGTAGCTTTAAAGGGTTTTAGGAGTTGAGAGGCAAAGAACTAGAAGTGGCTTAAAGAATAATGCTTTGAGAGAGAAAGAAATGGTTAAAAAGGACTTTAAAAACTCAATTTTCAATATTAGATTTAGCATAGTTAACATGTACATGGTTCACAATTGTAAAAGTATTGATTCTATATCAAGGAGATTTTCTCAAAGTTTGCTTTCACAGCCTTCAGTAATACTTGAGAATTGTATTGCTTTGGTGGTGGTGGGATAGTAGGTGATTAGTGACATTGGGCTGAGACTGGTCTTAAAATGAGTGCAAAATGACTAACCTAGTTGGGGCAACAACATACGGTTGTGCTACAAAGTGAATGACTTCCCCTGGAGTTGTGCATGCACAACTGTGTGGCAGCCCTGACTTGACAGTGCATAACATGTGAGAAAAGGATGTACTTGGAATTCATCAAAGAAGAGTGTTAAATCTGATAACAAAATTCTGAAGGTTAAATGGACTCATTGCTTTTATTTTACAGCTGGAAAAGCTTAACAATCACCTTATTCAACCCTTCTGTTTTATGTTTCTGAATTTTGAGGCCAGGTGAGGTTTTGTGACTGGGATGAGACTAACTAGGCTACTCATATGCCCATTGCCTAATTTTTTGCTTTTTAGCATTCATCATTCCAGCTTTTTTCATATACAGTATTTAAAGGAAGAAATTACTTCATGTTTCAGTTAGTATATCATTTTTAAATGGAAATTTAATCCAAGTAAGTAAAAAAAACTCAAGAATTTGATGAAAGAATGTCTTAACACATTAGGAAGTGTTCTTTGTTTTTATAGCTTAAAATATCAGTTAAACATTAAATATCATATAATAGATAATACAGCTTCTGAAAACTTCAGATACTGAGATCCAGATTATATCTTTGACAATCCAGGATACTCATTAATAAATGTAAAACAAGTTTTTTGATCATTTTTAAAGTGCTTTTATCAAGAAAAGTTTGAGAACCGGGGTTTTGTTAAATGAACTTTTGCTTATCCAGTAAAAATGCAAGCCAACAAACTACAAAATGGTATTTGATTATTTGATTTTGAGATATTGAGGTATATACGTGTATAAATATATATATAACAAAAACTTGCATCCAAAAGAACTGTCGCGAATTAACAAGAAAGAGACTACTTAGTTTTTTTTTAATGGGCAAAGGACTTGAACAGACACTTCACAAAAAGAGGAAACCCCAACAGCCAGTAAGTATGAAAAGTCCAGCATCATTAGCTAATAGAGAAATGCAAATTAAAACAAAATGAGAGACTACCGCATAGACACCAAAATGACTAAAAAAATTTTTGAAAGACTGGCAATGTTAAATCTTAATGAACTTATGGAGGAACTGAAACTCTGATAATGTTACTGGTGGAGTATAAATTGGTACCGCCACTTTGGAAAATGTTTGGAAATGTCTGCTAAAGCTAAAGTACCTATATCTGTGACCCAGCATTTTTATGTCTGGGTGTGTACCTGAGAGAGATGAAAACATATCCACACAAAGGCTTAAGCATAAACGTTCATAGCAGCCAGATAATCATTAGAAGCTGGAAGGAGCCCAGATGCACATCAACCAGTGAAAATTGAGTTAGACTCTCACTGTGGAAGAAAAATGAGTTAACAATCACAATCTAATGAGAAGTACTATGGTGGCAGTATGAAAAAGGTACCAAGAGCGTAATGAGAGATGTGCCTACTTCAGTAGGGGTTGGGGAGAGGCAGACATGGCAGAGGAGGAGATTTGGGAGGAAGGAAGAAACAGAAAATTTAATATGCTAAGTCTTCAAGGACAGTTGGGAATTTACCTGAAAGCCCAAGAAAGAAGAAAAGCCTTTCCACTGGCAAAGGTTCAAAGATAGTAGTGACTGAGAGAGCATGGCATATTTATTGCACAATGAGTAAGGAGTAGGATATGATTTTCAAGATAGAGTCCAGATCCTGAAGGCCAGATAAGCCATATTAATAAGTTTAAATTTTCTTACGATGGATCCACATTGGTAAACATTTTAAAATAATTAAATTACATGAATAGATGAAAGGAGATATGATCAACTTGATGCAGAAAAGACATCTGAAAAAAATTTAATACCTTTTCCTTGATAATGAGAATTCTTAGAAAACCAGGTACATTTTGTTAACTTGATAAAGAACAATATCAGAAACTAATAGGGAGCATCTTACCTAATGATGAAACACCCAACATGTTGCTTTTTTTTTTTTTAATTTTTGTCTGCATTGGATCTTTGTTGCTGCGCGCGGGCTTTCTCTAGTGGCAGTGAGCAGGGGCTGCTCTTCATTGCGGTGCACGGGCTTCTCATTGCGGTGGCTTCTCTTGTTGTGGAGCACAGGCTCTAGGCGCGTGGGCTTCATTAGTTGTGGCACGCGGGCTCAGTAGTTGTGGCCTCGGGCTCTAGAGCACAGGCTCAGTAGTTGTGGTGCACGGGCTTAGTTGCTCCATGGCATGTGGGATCTTCCCAGACCAGGGCTCGAACACGTGTTCCCTGCATTGGCAGGCAGATTTTTAACCACTGTGCCACCAGGGAAGCCCCCAGCATGTTGCTTTTTAAGCCTGGAATAATAAAAGGAATCTACAGACTCTCACCACTAGAATTCAACATTTTTCTGGAGGTACTAGCTAGTGCAGTAAAACAAGAAAAAGTCATGAAATATAATGTTGTAGGGGAACAGGGAAAATGTGAATAAGTTTAATTAGTTACTTTGAAAAACTAAAACCTTGATTCATTTGGTAGTCAACATGAAGCCTATTAAAGTATAGATAAAATGTGTATACACACAGATATCCTATTTGAAAATGCAGGTAAAGAGATATTGAGAGAAATAATAAATTATTAACAAGGCTATCTCTGGGTGGTGGATATATAGGTAATTTTCTTGTTTAGATGTTGATGTGTTTCTCAAATTTAATACACAAAAGCCACTAAAGGAGAGTTCAAAGCAAGAAATTTATAAGTGATTGCAGAGCTACCGAAGGATTTTAAACAAGAGTTTGATATAAACAGGCTTCCAGTTTAAAGTATTATTCTGATAACATTGTGGGAGATGTGTGAGATCAAGAATGGAGTCCGGCTTAGAGTATGGAGGCTAGTGTAATTGTCCAGATGTAAGATTTTGAACAGCCATTGGACATGAAGTGAAGAAATATTTCAGTAGGAAATTAGGGCTTCCCTGTGGTGCGGTGGTTAAGAATCCGCCTGCCAATGCAGGAGACACGGGTTTGAGCCCTGGTCTGGGAAGATCGCACATGCCACGGAGCAGCTAAGCCCATGCGCCACAACTACTGAGCCTGCGCTCTGGAGCCTGTGTGCCACAACTGCTGGAGCCCACGCACCTGGAGCCTGCGCTCTGCAACAAGAGAGGCCACCGCAATGAGAAGCCTGCTCACTGCAACGAAGAGTAGCCCCCGCTCACTGCAACTAGAGAAAGCCCGCGTGCAGCAATGAAGACCCAACGCAGTAAAAAATAAACAAATTAATTAATTAAAAAAATAATTAGTATCAAATTGAAATAGTTATATTGTTATAAAACAGTATGACTAGCATGATCTCATTCTGGTAAAAGTAAGAAGTAAAGGATATACACAAAGATTTTCTCATGGTTATGAGGTTATGGGTGTATTGTTTTTGATAACCAACTTTATTGAGATATAATTTACATACACTTAAAATTGGTATGCTTTATTATATAGTTCAATATTTTTGGCACATGTATACACCTGTGTAATCTACCACCACAATCAAGTTATAGAAACATCCGTGAATGCATAAAGCTCCCTTAATTTCTTTTGTAGACAGTAACCACTTCCCACTCCCCAGACCCTGGGCAGCCAGTGATCTGTTTTCTGTTTTTACAGATTTGCCTTTTCTGGAAATTTCATATAAATGGAATAAAATAATATGTAGTCTTTTATATCTGACTTGTTTTGTTTAGTATAATGTTTTTCAGATTCATCAGTGTGTTGCATGTATTTAGTAGTTTGAACTTCTTGTTGAGTAGTATTCCATCGTATGCATATCCTACAGTTTGTTTAACCACTTTCCTATTGGTGGATATTTAGGTTATTTCCATTTTATTATTCTAGCAGATGTGTAACAGTATCTTGTTTTAGTTTGCATTTCCATATGTTGAGCATTTTTTCATAAGCTGTTTCCCTATCTTCTTTTGGAAAATATTTTGATCTTTTTCCCATTTTAAAAATCATATTTAAATTTTATTGAGTTGTAAGAGTTCTTAATGTACTCTAGTTACAAATCCTCCTGTCAGATGTATATCTCTTGGTGAATATTTTGGTAAAAACAAGTATAAGAATATAGGAGGATATATACCAAATGATTCTCTCTAGGTTTGGGGATTATGGTGAGTTTTATTTCCTTCTTTTGGATTATCTATTTTCTGATTTTTCACATTTAACATATACCATTTCTGTAATTTAAAAAAATTAGTTTAAAATGCTCTGAAGGAAAATAGAGAAGGTATTTTAGCTAGAGAAGAGTACAAGATCAAGAGAGAACTTTTTTTTTTAAAGATAAGAGATTAGAGCATTTTTATAGCCTAATGGAAAGGAGCCAGTATGATGTAAGAATAGCCTTTTAATTCCTTAGGCCTTTGTAGAAGTAGCTCATGTTGTATGTTGACACTAAAATAGGCAACAACTGGATTAATAGGGGAAGGAAATAAACACTTAACAGGAGTTGAAATTTCTTTAGAAGGGACTATCTGAGAGGTGCTAGGAACTGATTTAAAAGTAAAAATAGGAGGGAATTCCCCTGCAGTCCAGTGGTTAGGACTTGGCACTTTTACTGCCATGGCCCCAAGTTCAATCCCTGGTCGGGGAACTAAGATCCTGCAAGCCGTGCAGTGCAGCCAAAATAAATAAATAAATAAAAAGGTAAAGATAGGAAAAAAGTGTCTATACACAAAATTATTGAGTTGACTTTGTACATTTTGTTCAAAGTGCATTTCTAATCCAAAATCTTCTTTCTCTCTCAGGATTACTTTCTTAGGGACTATAAATTTCATTTTAAATTAACTGGGATATGATATATTTAAAAAAGAAAAGTACCCTATTTTAAAAATCAGCATTTAATTATTCACAGTTTTGGATTACTGCACTCGACCATTAGTAAGACTTTAATTGAATTCTTGCAAAAGATAATAATTGCTATGCCCCCCTGTTTATACATATAGAACTTTACATTTAGAAACATGTTTTTCTAGGTACCAAAACCAGAGGACAGGCTAATTTTGATGCTGTCATTGCTATGATCTACTTGTGGTCAAATTAGTTAATCCCAAAATTATCATCTCTTAGGTTTGGTAGGGGAATTACTTTAAAAATTATTTAAAATAACCATAAGAGGTATTAGAGAATTACTAGATTCCTGTTCTAATCATGAGTTACTTTTTTTAAAATTAATTAATTTAATTTTGGCTGCGTTGGCTCTTTGCTGCTGTGCACAGGCTTTCTCTAGATGCGGCAAGAGGGGGCTACTCTTTGTTGCGGTGCACGGGCTTCTCACTGAGGTGGCTTCTCTTGTTGTGGAGCACGGGCTTTAGGCGCGTGAGTTTCAGTAGTTTTAGCACCGGGCTCAGCAGTTGTGGCTCCGCGGACTCTAGAGTACAGGCTCAGTTGTTGTGGTGCACAGGCTTAGTTGCTTCGCGGCATGTGGGATCTTCCTAGACCAGGGATTGAACCTGTGTCCCCCACACCGGCAGGCAGATTCTTAACCACTGCGCCACCAGGGAAGTCCCAATCATGAGTTAGTTTTATTAAAAAATTATACTATATATTAATTTACTTCTATATGTTTTCATTGATGATGATAATTTTGGCTTTGTTAATCTGCATTGCTGCAAAGTGCTCTTTTTGGTACTTGAGTTACGAAGCACAGAAAGGAAGAAAATCAGAGGTATTAATAGTGAAAACATATATAGTATAATCTTTGAGGAAAACTAGTCCACAGAGCAAATTTGTACCTTTAAATATTTATGGTAGAAAAAAAGATGGAAAATAATTCGACTGAACATACAGCTCAAGTGATTAGAAATTGAAAAGGGAAATAAACTAAAGCAGAAAAAAGGAATTAAATTATTTAAATGGAAAGAACAATAGATTTAACATCAAAAGCTGGTTTTTTGACAAGTACAAGAAAATAGAGAAACCTTTGACCAGTTAGATGAAGGAAAAATACTAATAACATTAGGAAAGAAAAAAGAAGCATAGATGCAAACACAGGAGAGTAAAAAATTATAATTGCAACTTTATGTCACTAAATGTGAAAGTGCTGTCAGGTGGGTGGCTTTTGTAAGAAAATGTAAATTGCCAAAAGTGACTTAAGAAAAGGTAACCAAAAAAAGTAGTAACTATAGATAAAATTGAAAGTTGGAAATCCACCCCTAAAATAAACTACCAGGCCCAGATAATTTTACAAGCTCTATCAAAACATTAAGGGACATATGAGTCTTACGTTAAATAAACAGTTTTCATGTATAAATGTTGACTATTTCCCAGCTCATTGTGCTAGAATAGTATAGATACTAAAAACAGTAGTTCTGTAACCAGTGTATATGACTATGCTCACCAAGTCTCTAATCCAGTTTATGAACGTTAATATAGAAATCTTAAAATGTGAGTAACTCACATCTAGAAATATATTAAGGTAATAATTTACTATGTGCTAGGTAGTGTGCTAAGCAGTTTATGTGGATTATCTCAATCTTTTAAGAACCTTACATTGTAGGCGCCAATTTACAGGTGAGGAAACAAAGACTAAAAAAAATTCTTCATAATCAAGTGGAGTTTATCCTAGGAGTGCAAGAATTGCTTGACTCGGGTAAATTTTTTAATGTGATTCACTGTAGTATGGTGGTTGTTTCATTACTCCAATATAAATTTATATGTTAGTCTGTAACTCTTTAAAATGTCATCTCTGATTTAAAATGTAGTTACATAAACATATGATTAAAACACTATAAAATAGCAACATAACTGTTAGAACAGTTCTTCCCTTATATAATCATTATTAGTCTCTTTTACATAGTATGTTTGCAGAAATTTTCAAGAAGGAAATACCTCATTCATAGGCATAAATAAAAATGCTATTGTCAATCAGGTAACAAGATTGAAAACTGTGAGAAAAAAATACTTTTTTAAAGTTATAATTCTCTTTAGTGCTTTTCTTTCTTACAAGTAGTTTTTACAATTTTTTTTTTGAATTTTTATTTTATTTATTTTTTTAAGCAGCAGGTTCTTATTAGCTATCCATTTTATGCATATTAGCGTATATATGTCAATCCCAATCTCCCAATTCATCACACACACACAGCCCACCACCACTTTCCCCCCTTGGTGTCCATATGTTTGTTCTCTACATCTGTGTCTCAATTTCTGCCCTGCAAACCAGTTCATCTGTACCATTTTTCTAGGTTCCATATATATGCGTTAATATACGATATTTGTTTTTCTCTTTCTGATTTATTTCACTCTGTATGACAGTCTGTAGATCCATCCGTGTCTCTAAAAATGACCAAATTCTGTTCCTTTTTATGGCTGAGTAATATTCCATTCTGTATATGTACCACATCTTCTTTATCCATTCGTCTGTCGATGGGCATTTAGGTTGCTTCCATGACCTGGCTATTGTAAATACTGCTGCATTGAACATTGGGGTGCATGTGTCTTTTTGAATTATGGTTTTCTCAGGGTATATGTCCAGTAGTGGGATTGCTGGGTCATATGGTAGTTCTATTTTTAGGTTTTTAAGGAACCTCCATACTGTTCTCCATAGTGGCTATATCAATTTACATTCCCACCAACAGTGCAGGAGGGTTCCCTTTTCTCCACACCCTCTCCACCATTTGTTGTTTGTAGATTTTCTGATGATGCCCATTCTAACTGGTGTGAGGTGATACCTCATTGTAGTTTTGATTTGCATTTCTCTAATAATTAGTGATGTTGAGCAACTTTTCATGTGCTTCTTGGCCATCTGTATGTCTTCTTTGGAGAAATGTCTGTTTAGGTCTTCTGCCCATTTTTGGATTGGGTTGTTTGATTTTTTAATATCAAGCTGCATGAGCTGTTTATATATTTTGGAGATTAATCCTTTGTCTGTTGATTGGTTTGCAAATATTTTCTCCCATTCTGAGGGTTGTCTTTTCGTCTTGTTTATAGTTTCCTTTGCTGTGCAAAAGCTTTTAAGTTTCATTAGGTCCCATTTGTTTATTTTTGTTTTTATTTACATTACTCTAGGAGGTGGGTCAAAAAAGATCTTGCTGTGATTTATGTCAAAGAGTGTTCTTCCTTTGTTTTCCTCTAAGAGTTTTTATAGTGTCCAGTCTTACAATTAGGTCTCTAACCCATTTCGACTTTATTTTTGTATATGGTGTTAGAGAGCGTTCTAATTTCATTATTTTATATGTAGCTGTCCAGTTTTCCCAGCACTACTTATTGAAGAGACTGTCTTTTCTCCACTGTATATCCTTGCCTCCTTTGTCATAGATTAGTTGGCCATAGGTGTGTGAGCTTATCTCTGGGCTTCCTATCCTGTTCCATTGATCTGTATTGCTGTTCTTGTGCCAGTACCATATTGTCTTGATTACTGTAGCTTTGTAGTATAGTCTGAGGTCAGGGAGACTGATTCCTCCAGCTCCGTTTTTTTCCCTCAAACAGCTTTGGCTATTCGGGGTCTTTTGTGTCTCCATACAAATTTTAGGATTTTTGGTTCTAGTTCTGTAAAAAATGCCATTGGTAATTTGATAGGGATTGCATTGAATCTATAGATTGCTTTGGGTAGTATAGTCATTTTCACAATATTGATTCTTCCAAGAACATAGCATATCTCTCCATCTGTTTGTATCATCTTTAATTTCTTTCATCAGTGTCTTATAGTTTTCTGCATACAGGTCTTTTGTCTCCCTAGGTAGGTTTATTCCTAGGTATTGTATTCTTTTTGTTGCAGTGGTAAATGGGAGTGTTTCCTTAATTTCTCTTTCAGAGTTTTCATCATTAGTGTATAGGAATGCAAGAGATTTCTGTGCATTAATTTTGTATCCTGCAACTTTACCAAATTCATTGATTAGCTCAAGAAGTTTTCTGGAGGCATCTTTAGGATTCTCTATGTATAGTATCATGTCATCTGCAAACAGTGACAGTTTTACTTCTTCTTTTCCAATTTGTATTCCTTTTATTTCTTTTTCTTCTCTGATTGCCATGGCTGGGACTTCCAAAACTATGTTGAATAATAGTGGCGAGAGTGGACATCCTTGTCTTGTTCCTGATCTTAGAGGAAATGCTTTCAGTTTTTCACCATTGAGAATGATGTTTGCTGTGGGTTTGTTGTATATGGCCTTTATTATGTTGAGGTAGGTTCCCTCTATGGACACTTTCTGGAGAGTTTGTATCATAAATGGTTGTTGAATTTTGTCAAAAGCTTTTTCTGCATCCATTGAGATGATCATATAGTTTTTCTTCTTCAGTTTGTTAATATGGTGTATCACATTGATTTGCGTATATTGAAGAATCCTTGCATCCCTGCGATAAATCCCACTTGATCGTGGTGTATGATCCTTTTAATGTGTTGTTGGATTCCGTTTGCTAGTATTTTGTTGAGGATTTTTCCTTCTGTATTCATCAGTGATATTGGTTTGTGATTTTCTTTTTTTGTAGTATCTTTGTCTGGTTTTGGTATCAGGGTGATGGTGGCCTTATAGAATGAGTTTGGAAATGTTCCTTCCTCTGCATTTTTTTGAAGAGTTTGAGAAGGATGGGTGTTAGCTCTTCTCTAAATGTTTGATAGAATTCACCTGCGAAGCCATCTGGTCCTGGACCTTTGTTTGTTGGAAGATTTGTAATCACAGTTTCAATTTCATTACTTGTGATTGGTCTGTTCATATTTTCTATTACTTCCTGGTTCAATCTTGGAAGCTTATACCTTTCTAAGAATTTTTCCATTTTTTCCAGGTTGTCCATTTTATTGGCATAGAGTTACTTGTAGTAGTCTCTCATGATGTTTTGTATTTCTGCGGTGTCTGTTGTAACTTCTCCTTTTTCATTTCTAATTTTATTGATTTGAGTCCTCTCCCTCTTTTTCTTGATGAGTCTGGCTAATGGTTTATCAATTTTGTTTATCTTCTCAGAGAACCAGCTTTTAGTTTTATTGTTCTTTGCTATTGTTTTCTTTGTTTCTATTTCATTTACTTCTGCTCTGATCTTTATGACTTCTTTCCTTCTACTAACTTTGGGTTTTGTTTGTTCTTCTTTCTCTAGTTCCTGTAGGTGTAAGGTTAGATTGCTTATTTGAGATTTTTCTTCTTCTTGAGGTAGGATTGTATTGCTATAAACTTCCCTCTTAGAACTGCTTTTGCTGCATCCCATAGCTTTTGGATCATCATGTTTTCTTTGTCATTTGTTTCTAGGTATTTTTGATTTCCTCTTTGATTTCTTCAGTGATCTCTTGGTTATTTACTAACGTATTGTTTAGCCTCCATGTGTTTGTGTTTTTTTTGTGTTTTTTTTCCCTGTAATTGATTTGTAATCTCATAGCATTGTGGTCAGAAAAGATGCTTGATATGATTTCAGTTTTCTTAAATTTACTGAGGCTTGATTTGTGACCCAAGATGTTATCTATCCTGGAGAATGTTCTGTGTGCACTTGAGAAGAAAGTGTAATCTGCTGTTTTTGGATGGAATGTCCTACAAATGTCAGTTAAATCTGTCTGGCCTGTTGTGTCATTTAAAGCTTGTGTTTCCTTATTAATTTTCTATTTGGCTGATCTATCCATTGGTGTAAGTGAGATGTTAACGTTCCCCACTATTATTGTGTTATTGTTGATTTCCTCTTTTATAGCTGTCAGCAGTTGCCTTATGTATTGATGTGCCCCTATGTTGGGTGCATATATATTTATAATTGTTATATCTTCTTCTTGGATTGATCCATTGATCATAATGTAGTGTGCTTCCTTGTCTCTTGTAACATTCTTTATTTTAAAGTCTATTTTATCTGATATGAGTATTGCTACTCCAGCTTTCTTTTGATTTCCATTTGCATGGAATATCTTTTTCCATCCCCTCACTTTCAGTCCGTATGTGTCCCTAGGTCTGAAGTGGGTCTCTTGTAGACAGCATATAGATGGGTCTTGTTTTTGTATCCATTCAGCGAGCCTGTGTCTTTTGGTTGGAGCATTTAATCTGTTCACGTTTAAGGTAATTATGAATATGTATGTTCCTGTTACTATTTTCTTAATTGATATGGGTTTGTTTCTGTAGGTCCTTTTCTTCTCTTGTGTTTCCTGCTTAGAGAAGTTCCTTTAGCATTTGTTGTAGAGCTGGTTTGGTGGTGCTGAATTCTCTTAGCTTTTGCTTGTCTGTAAAGCTTTTGATTTCTCCGTTGAATCTGAATGAGATCCTTGCTGGGTATAGTAATCTTCGTTGTAGGTTCTTCCCTTTCATCACTTTAAATGTATCATCCCACTCTGTTCTGGCTTATAGAGTTTCTGCTGAGAAATCAGCTGTTAACATTATGGGAGTTCCATTGTATGTTACTTGTCGTTTTTCCCTTGCTGCTTTCAATAATTTTTCTTGGTCTTCAATTTTTGTCAATTTGATTACAATGTGTCTCGGCATGTTTCTCCTTGGGTTTATCCTGCTTGGGACTCTCTACGCTTCCGGAGAGTGGCTATTTCTTTTCCCATGTTAGGGAAGTTTTCGACTATAATCTCTTCCAATATTTTCTCGGGTCCTTTCTCTCTCTCTTCTCCTTCTGGGACCCCTATAATGCGAATGTTGGTGTGTTTAATGTTGTCCCAGAGGTCTCTTAGACTGTCTTCATTTCTTTTCAGTCTTTTTTCTTTATTCTGTTCTGTGGCAACGAATTCCACCATTCTGTCTTCCAGGTCATTTGTCCATTTTTCTGCCTCCATTATTCTGCTATTGATTCCTTCTAGCTTATTTTTCATTTCACTTATTGTATTGTTCATCTCTGTTTGTTTGTTCTTTAATTCTTCTAGGTCTTTGTTAAACATTTCTTGCATCTTCTCAATCTTTGCCTCCATTCTTTTTCTGAGGTCCTGGATCATATTCACTGTCATTATTCTGAATTCTTTTTCCGGAAGTTTACCTATCTCCACTTCATTTAGTTGTTTTTCTGCGGTTTTCTCTTGTTCCTTCATCTGGTACATAGCCCTCTGCCTTTTTCATCTTGTCTTTCCGTGAATGTGGTTTTTGTTCCACAGGCTGCAGGATTGTAGTTCTTCTTGCTTCTGCTGTCTGCCCTCTGCTGGATGAGGCTGTCTAAGAGGCTTGTGCAAGTTTTCTGATGGGAGGGACTAGTGGTGGGTAGAGCTGGGTGTTGCTCTGGTGTGCAGAGCTCAGTA
This sequence comes from Grampus griseus, assembly GCF_964374135.1. Classification (NCBI taxonomy): domain Eukaryota; kingdom Metazoa; phylum Chordata; class Mammalia; order Artiodactyla; family Delphinidae; genus Grampus; species Grampus griseus. The sequence goes on along the minus strand of NC_139018.1, from coordinate 34,591,485 downwards.
AAATTTTAATCTGCTTGTCTGCTGATGGGTGAGGCTGGGTTCCCTCCCTGTTGGTTGTTTGGCCTGAGGCAACCCAACACTGGAGACTACCTGGCTCTTTGGTGTGGCTAATGGCAGACTCTGGGAGGGCTCACGCCAGGGAGTACTTCCCAGACCTTCTGCTGCCAGTGTCCTTGTCCTCACAGTGAGCCACAGCCACCCCCTGCTTCTGCAGGAGACCCTCCAACACTAGCAGGTAGGTCTGGTTCAGTCTCTTATGGTGTCACTGCTCCTTCCCCTGGATCCCAGTGGGCACACTACTTTGTGTGTGCCCTCCAAGAGTAGAGTGTCTGTTTCCCCCAGTCCTGTGGAAGTCCTGCAATCAAATCCTGCTAGCCTTCAAAGTCTGATTCTCTAGGAATTCCTCCTCCCTTTGCTGTACCCCAAGGTTGGGAAGCCTGACGTGGGGCTCAGAACCTTTACTCTCGTGGGTGGAGTTGTGTGGTATAAGTGTTCTCCAGTTTGTGAGTCACCCACCCAGCAGTTATGGGATTTGATTTTATTGTGATTGCGCCCCTCCTGCTGTCTCATTGTGGCTTCTCCTTTGTCTTTGGATGTGGTGTATCTTTTTTGGTGAGTTCCAGTGTCTTCCTGTCAATGATCAGCAGTTAGCAGTTCAGCAGTTAGCTGTGATTCTGGTGCTCTCGGAAGAGGGAGCGAGCACACATCCTTCTACTCCACCATCTTGAACCCGTTTTCCAGTTTTTACAATTTTAAATCGTACCTTTTTAAAAAAAAATCTTTATAAATGCTAGTGATAGTTTTTATAACCTAGGAAGAATATTCTTTGTTTCTTAGGTACAAAGTGTTTTGAAGCCAATCCACCAGAAGGAAGGACAAGAATTAACTGCTTTGCTGAATGCTCCACATATTCAGGTAGAAAATGGAGAGAGCATCACATGTGTGGTTTTTCCAGCATCCAAAATCACTTTGAATCAGAGTCTCTTGGGCTAAAAGAGACCTCAGATATTAACGTAGCCTGTTTTGATTGCTTACAACTTCCACTGCAGAATAATTATTGTTGGATTATATATTTTTGTACTTAAAGTTAACCACATTATTTTTGAAACAATTTCTTATTCTTTACAAATTCCTCCCTTTTTTGGTCATATTTTTCCATAAATTTTAATTATCTGTGATGTTGGACCCTTGAGGTAATTTTGTTTTTTATGAAGTTTAATAAGCATTTTAGACTTTGATAACTCATCCCAGAGTATTCCCTATTATACCTAACAAATCTTTAGTTATTATTAGCTATAAAAGTTACAGGGTTGCATCTGTACTTCAGTTGGAAAGTTTGGAAAGAGATCTGAATATATAATTAATTACAGCACTTCTTTTAAAGGTTTAATGATCAGGATACTATGTACATGATTAGGTTAAAATCTCTCTACAGAAATAAATCATGCTGTTATTTTAAATGCTATGGGTTTCTTTGAAACAGGCACTTTTACTGGCCCATGATAAGGTTGCTGAGCAGGAAATGCAGCTAGAGCCCATTACAGATGAGAGAGTTTATGAAAGCATTGGCCAATATGGAGGAGAAACTGTAAAAATAGTTCGTATAGAAAAGGCTCGAGATATTCCATTGGTAAGTGTCCCACATCTCTGATATAAGATCCTTTCTACACAGGCGTCTTCTGTATGGCAGATAGTTGAAGACCCTTTACATTTCTGGTAGTTTTTCTCTTTGGAGGCTAACTTTTTGGAATTCTTTTATGTTCTTCCTCATACTCCTTATTCATCTGAGAAATAATTTGTTCATCTTTTCTCACCCATAATTTGATGAAAATAATAGCTTGTGAAGTAATCGTTGAACAAAGAAGGGACAAGTAATCTGCTTCATTAGTCTGCCAGCTTCTTAAAAAAACAGTGGAAAGTCTGATCTTTTCATTCAATGTAATTACTTACATACTTCACATATACTTAGAAGTATGCATTGTTTAATGTTAATATTTTGTAGTTTTTATATGTAGAACATTTTTCTGTTAGTCTGCTATCATTGACTTAATTTTCTTTATTTTCAGAGAAATAGTTTTGAATCCTAAGTTCTCAAATTGTCTTGCACAGTGTGGTATATGAAATAGGGACTGTGTTTTATTAAAGGGCATTTTATGTAACTAGGTTTTCCCCACCAGAAAGAAAGAAATTGGGAATGTTATGACAAAATTTTAAAATAAAAGTTCAGGAGAAAAGTGTTACAAACTATCTACTTTCAAGCTTTATTCTGTATTTCATATTTCCAGTTTTTGAGTGTATATATTGCAGTTGTACTTCCAATTTGTGTAATAAATATTAATGTTTAATACATTTTAATGTGAATTGGATGCAGCTATCATATTTAACATTTTGATAATTAACCAGATTAGTATTCATCTCTTAATGATATTTTGAATTTAAAAAGACTTTTAGTTACAAGTTATGTTCACTAATTATACCTAAATATAGTATAACCATTTGAATAGCATCCAGCATATGGAGAACAAATTTGATTATAGGCTTTCACATTGTTCTTGAGCAAGTGCATTTTTATGCTGTTGTATGCTTCAAAAGTCTGATTTTAGAATTTTAACGAATGGAATGCTTCTGAAGCACAAAATGTGGGGGAAGTGATCAGCTTTCAAACCTAATTGCCATGATTATTCTAGCTGTGTAAATAAAGTTTTTCTCAAGATAACTGAAGGCTAGAATTGTTGAATACAAAAATTAAAAAATGAGGACATGTTGAACAAAAAAATTGCATTTTTATTTAAATATTGGCTATTGAATTTTTTTAAGGGTGCTACAGTTCGTAATGAAATGGATTCTGTCATCATTAGTCGGATAGTAAAAGGAGGTGCTGCAGAAAAAAGTGGTCTGTTACACGAAGGGGATGAAGTTCTGGAGATCAATGGCATTGAAATTCGGGGGAAAGATGTCAATGAGGTTTTTGACTTGTTGGTAAGTTGCCCCGTGTAGAAGAATAATTGATAGACTCTCAAAAGCCTCCTTTGTTATTGGACTTCAGAATAAAATATTTAAAAAGCATTTTAAAAATAACTGTTAAGATCTCTATACAATTTCTAGCATAATTTTCCCATGGTATAATTGTTTCCACAATATTTATTAGTAGAATTTTATTCTTGTGGGGGTGGAGGTGCTGCTGATTTTTTTTTCTTTATTACTACCAGGTATATTTTGTTCGCCTCTGAAATCACTAATAATAACTCATTCAAAAATACATGTATTAAATGCCTACTGTGTGCTAGCTGCTAGGAAACAGTAACAAAACAAAGTTCACACCCTCATGATTTTTATGTTCTTTTTTTTTTTCTTTTTGCGGTATGCCGGCCTCTCACTGTTGTGGCCTCTCCTGTTGTGGAGCACAGGCTCCGGACGCGCAGGCTCAGAGGCCATGGCTCACGGGCCCAGCCGCTCCACGGCATGTGGGATCTTCCCAGACCGGGGCACGAACCCGTGTCCCCTGCATCGGCAGGCAGACTCCCAACCACTGCGCCACCAGGGAAGCCCTCATTTTGGTTTTTTATTACCTACAATTGATTGTTGTTTCCTTAGCAATATTAGATAATAGCAGTGGTATAGATCTACATTGTTGAATATGATAACCATTAGCTACATGTGCTAGTTATTTCTATCTAAGGAACACTTAAAATTCAGTTCCTCATTCTTACTAGCTGCATTTCAGATGCTCAAGAAGCGTATGTTACTAATGGCTATCATATGAAGGTGTAGATATAGGAATATGGCATTCTGCAATTCCAGTCCACTGATCAGAATTCCGTCATCATAGGAAGTTCTGTTAGACAGTGGTGGTATAATCAGGAGGCCATTTAGAGCCAGCATTTGAGGGTGATTTATGATCACTTCATATATACCCATCAATCAGATTTATATTCTTACTTACTTAGTATCAGTTGTTACATTAGAATCTCTCCTATCTGCTGACGTCTACTGAAGAATCTAGAAAACATCCTCACATCCTTATTGTCACCCAGTCCCATTCATTGCTTTGATAGCACAAAGTGCCAGTGGTCATTGTTCTTAGCCCTTGTTTTACTGGCTGCTGTCTCTAGATTGAGTACTTCTCCCTGCTATCTCAGGACCATAAGTGTGATTACTGTCTAGGCTGGAGGTAGCTGAGCAAGGTGGGCAGTGGTGTGCAGTTGTCCCTTGGTATCCATGGGGGATTGGTTCCAGGGCCCCATGGATACCAAAATCCATGGATGCTCAAGTCCCTTACATAAAATGGCATAGTTTTTGCATATAAGCTACGTACATCCTCCAGCATACTTTAAATAATCTCTAGATTATTTATAATACCTAATACAATGTAAATGCTAAGTAAATAGCTGTTTGCAGGTGGCAAAATCAAGTTTTGCATTTTGGAACTTTCTGGAATTTTTTTCCATCCGCGGTTGGTTGAATTCACAGATATGGAACCCATGAATACGGAGGGCCGACTGTGCTGGAAGATAATAGAGAACCTAGCAGTAAGACTCTATACAGTTATAAAATAGAATGAATGACAGAGACAAAGCATCTGGGAAGTAAGAATATTTGTGTACTTGCATCGCTTTTCTAATCCTAGTAAAATTACTATTTCAAATTCTACTGTATTAAAATCGATGTATGTCAGAGTAGATGACCCTGAAGTGCTGCAGTGTCTTCCAGTCCTTCACTGTGGAATCTTCCAAACTTAAACTTAATGGAAGATAAAAACCCAGGACTTATGGGCTAAGTGGCTTTTCCCAGTGGACGAGAGGACCAAAATTGCAGAATGTCGTATTCCTGGGTAGCTCTATAATGGAGTCCACGAAAGGCATAATTTGTGCTTCCTGATAAAATGGGATTCATCTTTTCCAATTTTTTTTTTTTAAGTCTCCTTGGAGTTCCAGAATAGTCCAGTTTAGGAACTATTGATCATAAGATCGTGGAATGATTTTCATAAATACAGCTTTTTAAAATAATGTACTTTTTCTGTTACAGTCTGATATGCATGGTACTTTGACATTTGTTCTGATTCCCAGTCAACAGATCAAGCCTCCTCCTGCTAAGGAAACAGTAGTAAGTGATTTTTTTAATGTTCATTATTTATTTTCTGATGGCTACTGTTTACTTTTTTCTTAATTAACAAACTTTATTTTTTAAGAGGATTTTTAGGGGACTTCCCTGGTGGTACAGTGGTTAAGAATCTGCCTGCCAATGCAGGGGACACGGGTTCAATCCCTGGTCTGGGAAGATCCCACATGCCACGGAGCAACTAAGTCCATGCGCCACAACTACTGAGCCTGAACTCTAGAGCCCGCGAGCCACAACTGCTGAGCCTGCGCACCACAACTACTGAAGCTTACACGCTCTAGGGCCCACGTACTGCAGCTGCTGAGCCTGTGTGCTGCAACTACTGAAGCCCACATGCCTAGAGCCCGTGCTCCACAAGAAGAGAAGCCACCATAATGAGAAACCTGCGCACTACAACAAAGAGTAGCCCCCACTTGCCACAACTAGAGAAAGGCTGCATGCAGCAACAAAGACCCAATGCAGCCAGAAAAAAAAAAAAAGAGTAGTTTTAGGTTCACAGCAAAATTGAGCAGAAAGTAGAGTTCACACATAATTCCCACTCTCACACATGTGCAACCTCCCCTGCTATCAACATTCTACACCAGAGTGGTGTATCTGTTACATTGGTGAATTGATGGTTTCATTATTACCCAAAGTACACAGTTTACTTTAGGATTCAATTTCGGTGTTGTACATCCTATGAGTTTTGACAAATGTATAATTACATATGTCTACCATCGTAACGTACAGAATAGTTTCACTGCCCTAAAAATCCTCTATGCTCTGCTTATTCATCACTTCCTCCCCCCAACCCATGGCAACCACACTGTCTTGACTGCGATGGTTTACCTTTTCCAGAATGTCATATAGTTGGAATCTTACAGTATGTAGTCTTTTCAAATTGGCTTTTTTCTCTAGTGGTAAGCATTTAAGTCCTCCATGTCTTTTCATAGCTTGATAGCTCCTTTCTTCTTAGCACTGAATAATATTCTATTGTCTGGATATACAACAGTTTACCCACACACCTACTGAAGGACATTTTGGTTGCCTCCAAGTTTTGGTAGCTATGAACAAACACCCCTGTGGAGGTTTTTGTGTGGATATAAGTTTTCAGCTCATTAATACCAAGGAATTGAAAACCTCAAACAAAAGCATGCACAGTGATGTTTATCATTTGAGCATCAGAAATGTCACTCTAAATATTCTTGCACTCAAGTAAAAACAGGTAAATTCAGTAGATTTTATTTAAATAAATATGACATATTAATATTTCAAAGTTAGTGAACTCTGAAAAGTAAAAAAATAGAAAATACTTCTTTTTCAGAATTTTTATGACTTATAATGTTCAGCTTTGTCTTCTTCTGTCAGTATAGGTGGGTTTATTTAACTTAAATATGCTTAGTGTAGTGGGAAAAGGTGCTTTTTACAAAGTATGCACAACTCTTAAATACTCTAGCTATAGTAAAAGCAGACTTCATTACCATATGATCCAGCAATTCCACTCCTAGGTATAGACCCTAAGAGAACTGAAGGCATACCTCTTTTCAAAAACTTGTACATGAATGTTCAAAACAGCATTTTTCATAGTAGCCAGAAGGTAGGAACAACTCGGATGTTTGCCAGCTGATGAATGGAAAACAAAATATGGTATATCCATAAGAATGGGATATTATTTGGCAGTTAAAAGGAATAAAGTGCTGATATATGCTACAACGTGGATGAACCTTGAAAAAGTTATGCTAAGTGAAAGAAGCCATTCGCAAAAGGCTGTGTATTGGGTTCATTTATATAAAATGTCCAGAATGGGTAAGTCCATAGAGACAGAGAGTAAATTAGTAGTTATTTAGGTGAAAGGGTGGGGATTTAGGAGGGAATAAGAGTGATTCCCAATCAGTAGGGCTTTGATAAAAATGTTCTAAAATTGTTTGTGGTTGCACGACTCTAAATTTACTAAAAACCACCCAAGTGTACACATGGGTGACTGGTATAGCATATGAATTATATCTCAGTAAAGCTGTTAAAAAGTCGTAGACTTCAGTGTGCTGGATTAACATGGTAGCCTGATGTATTGCATCTGTTACTATTCTTAATTTTTGTACAAGCATAACAATTTGAAAGGGAACACAGTTTCATTTTTTTCTTAATATTTCATCACAGTTATGCTTTATATTTTGGCTGTCGTTCCATCTTTTCCCTTTATTGGAACATATTGAAGTCAATATTGCATTTGCAACCTTCCTTCTGTTTAAAGTTCTTTGTAGGAAGAGAAATGAGGAAATAGTTTCTCTTTGAGTTTCAACAGCCTTATTCTCAGTGCACTATTCTTTCCCACATATCTCTCCCACGAACAAGCCCTGAACTTCAAAGGTAGCTATGCAGTGTGAGGAGACACAACAGAAGAAGGTTGGAATATTTGCTTACTTATATGACTTTAACAAGAAAGGGAGAGAAAGGAAAAGAAAAGATGCTAGGCTTATCCCTTTTAGAATACAGCATTTGATGGGTAGAGGTGTTTTCAAAATAGAAATGGTGTGCAATATTTTTTTTCCCTTCATTTCCTCCTTTCATTGAGAAGAACTCTCAATTGCAATATCTCTTGTAAAGTTTTTGTCAAACTTAAACAGGTTTGAAATGAACTACTATTATTAATGCTCGCATGGAAGATTTCCACAAGGAAAACAGTGATAGTATATCATAATTTTATTTGGCATATGCAGAATAATTTTATATGGGATTAGTGATTTTAAGAAATAACCATTTTTTAAAATTGAAGTATGGTTGATTTACAATGTTATGTTAGTTTCTGGTGTACAGCAAAGTGATTCAGATATCTATCTATTTTTCATATTGTTTTTCATTATGGTTTATTACAGGATATTATCGTTCCCTGTGCTATTCAGTAGGACCTTGTTGTTTAACTATTTTATATATAGTAGTTTGTATCTGCTAATCCCAAACTCCTAATTTATCTCTCTCCCACCCCCTTTCTGTTTTGGTAGCCGTAAGTTTGTTTTCTACCTCTGTGGGTCTGTTTCTGTTTTGTAAATAAGTTCATTTGTATCATATTTTAGATTTCACATGTAAGTGACACCATATGGCACTTGTCTTTCTCTTTCTGACTTCACTCAGTATGATAATCTCTAGGTCCATTCGTGTTGCTGCAAATGGCGTTATTTCATTCTTTTTTATGGCTGAGTAGTATTCCATTGTATATGTTCCACATCTTTATCCACTCATCTGTTGATGGACATTTAGGTTACTTCCATTCCTTGGCTATTGTAAGTAGTGCTGCTGTGAACACTGGGGTGTGTATATCTTTTTTCATATTAGAGTTTAATTAGAACCAACTTATTAAGCATAATTATGGTACAGGTCGGGATCTAGTAAGAGCAACAAAAGGTTATCATTCTGATGTATGTTTTGTGATGTTAGAAAGAAATATGCATTTAAGATAACAAAATAGGTGTTATCTGAAACTCCATCATAATGACTTGCTGAATTATAACATTACAAATGGCAAGACTAAGCTGTGTCAGGAGAAGTACTCCCTTATTTGGTAAGTTTCTTTTGTATCACACATAGCAGCCAGGGGCTGCTCCATTGGTTGCAGTGGACAAAAGTCTTGACACCTTTGTAGTTTAGCTTCCTAGGTTACTGGCACATTTGTCTGAGGAAACATTTACATTGTTTAAACTGCAGTTACCTCTCCCCACATTGACTAAAAGAAAAGTTGTGTACAACTTCAGATTATTTCACAATATAATTGAAATAATATTGAAGGGAGGAAATAGAATATTTGAGCCAAAGGCACTTTTTTCGTCTAGTCTGATGCCCAAATATAAACAGGAGTAAATTGAAATGTAGGGGATCACACTAGTTATTAGTGATGGAATATGCACTAGAAAATTCAGAGATTATTGATTGTCCAATAAGTGTTAGCTATTATTATGATTACTTACTTTGTGCCAGGCACAATACTAATTGTTTTACATGTGTTATCTCATTTAGTCCTTATAGTATCCCTTTTAAGTATAGCTATCTTTATTACTCCCATTTAACAAGCATTGCAACTAGAATTAGAAAGGTCAAGTTAATTGCCCAAGCCCACTATTGGTGAGTGACTGAGCCAGGACTAGAACCCATGCCTATTCCAGAACTTTTGCTCTTAACTGCTGTGTAATATAACAGGTACTGTCCCACAAAGCTACTAAATGTTAGAAGTTTCTGTATTACTGTTTATTATCAGTCCGAAGAAAATAATTACAATACCATGATAGAAAATTGTAACTATGGATGAATTAACCTGTTAGTAGCTATATGATATGGTAGTGAGTCTGGATTTTGAGTATAATAAAAGCATATTATGAGACTTTAGTATTTGAAATTGAGGTAGGATCTCTTCTGTCTGTAGGAGACTTGATAACTCTAAAATGCTGGGAGCATGACTGAAGTCTCTTGCTTTTGGGGGTCTGGGCTGGGAGTATGGGAGAAAGATGTAGTTTTAGGGGAATTTAAAGACTTAGGAGGATACTAAAATCATAGTTCAGGGATACAAACCATAGAATTAGCCACTAGGCCAGTGGTATTAATAATTGAAATATTATGGGCCCCAAATAGTTTTTTTCCTCACAGTGATTATGTACTTGATCCCTTTTGTGTACTAGGACACTGTGCTAATAAGTGCTAGCTTTATAATAATGAACATGACATTAATTATAGTTTGCAGTAAGTGATAAGATGGAAATCAATAGAATTTGAACACTGAGAATAAAAGGAGGTGGGATTGATTATATAAGGTTGGCAGGAAAGGCCTCCTGGAGGAGACAACATGAAGCTGAGACCTGTAGAATGAGATGAAGCCAGGCCTGTTAATTACCAGAAGGGCTTCCAAGTATAATTTCTAAAGAACTTTGTGTTTGGAAAGCCTGTAGGAATGGAGCAAAGTAGGGGAGTAGAACGGTGATGAGGGAATTCTAAGAGATGAGGCTTGAGAGGTAGATAGGGCCAGGTCAAGTAAGTCTTCTTGCCCGTGGCAGGGAGTTTGCATTTCAAATACAGTAACATGGTGTGATTTGTATTTAAAAACAAAACACATCTGGCTGCTGGGTGGAAATTGGATTAGTAGAGCCAATAATGGAAGCAAGGAGATTCAGGAAACTGTTGCCGAAGCCATTATAAAGTATGATGTTGACTTATAAATTTCGATGATAGCAGTGGCAGTGGAGAATATGAATCAGGCTGTTCTGAAGTAGAAATGACAGGACCTTGTAATGAATGTGGAGAGTAAAGGATAGGGAAGAAGCAAGGATGCTCGAACAACTGGGTGGATAGTGGTGGTGCTTTATGTGGAGGGAAAACTGGTTTGGGGAGAAAAATCCAAAGGTTTATTTTATAGATTTGAGATACCTGAGAGGCATTCAGGTAGAGATATCGAATGCATAGAATAGAATATATCATTTTGGAATTCTAAGGAGAGATCTGGGCCATAGTTGTATTTATTGTGGGGAAATCAGGTCAGGGGAACAGTCTGTTTATATGTACTTTATGTGTTTGCAAAAAATTCTACAGATTTTAAAAAATGATAGGTTAAGAATTGTTCGTAGCCTATGAAGATAACTGGGTTGAAAGGAAAGGTTGAGAACCACTGCCATCCAGTATACTTACTTTTCTCTTAGAGGTATAAAATGTATAATATAATTTTCATCTTAATTTTTTCTCATTTGGAAGAAGATCTGCAATTTTATAATGCAATAAAAATTTTATAAATATTTTATCAGAAGATGAAAAAATATTGAAAATTTCTGTGTACAGTGTATTAGATGGACATCCCCTTTCAGGTTAGGGCAGTTGCTCTATTAAGTTTGCTGTTACCCTAAGGTTCATATTTTTGTCTGCCTACTACTACTAACCATTAACTGGATGCCCCACAGATATCCCAAATTTCTCCTGTTAAAAATGGAAGAGAACAAATAATAAAGATATTCCTTCTTGAATGGGCATTGGAGAGGAGGAATCTCAGGATGAGGAGAAGGAATTTGAAAACTGTTGCTTGACACTCAAAGGCTTTTCTTGATGCTGCCCTTAGTTTTATAATCTGCCTTATGGTAAAGTTTAGGCCAAAGACAAAAGAAGACACACTTTCACTATTTTCTCTTCTATAAGTAATTTTAAAAGTTAGAGATAAGTCTAGTATAATAAGAAATGCAGAAATAAAAATTACAAGGAAAAATTATTTTTGAGCATTGAATCCCTTAGGAAAGATGTAAATAAATTAATGAATTATTATTCCTTTACTGTGCTCCCATCATTAGGATTTCAAATGTGCTTAAAAAAAAGGGGCAAGGAGAAAAATGTTGGACTGGAAGATAATTGTGTCTAAACAGCCCTGTAATTTAAAATTTAAACAGATGATTTTGTTTGGATTAGAAATCAGACATTGTTTTGGTCAGATACATTGTAGTGATACTACAGCATTGTTAAACCCTGGAGCTTTCCTATAGGGGTCGGCATCTCTCCTTCATTTGAAAAGGACTCTGTTTTCTTTTGTATGGGAAAGGAAATAAATTAGCCACTAACAGAGCTGAAGAGGAAAGATTGCTGAAGATAACTTCTAGAGCTGATAAGAATTGCAGTGGAATACAGGCATACTTCAGAGATATTGCAGGTTCGGTTCCAGACCACTGCAATAAAGTGAGTCACACTCTATCTGCAAAATGCAGTAAAGTGAAACACAATAAAACAAGGTATGCCTATATATAGATAGAAGTCACATAGTACATGTCAAGTCAATACTCAGACTTTTACCCTGTCATATGGTTAATTTCCCTGATATGAAATAAACTTTGCTCTCAATTTTACTCCTCTTCCCAGCCTGCACAGAGGGGCCTCATTCCAAACCAACTAAATCTGAATAGTGAAGAGGTAAGACCTAAGCAGAGTAGGGAGAAAAGCATCTCTGGGTGATTTTGTTTGGCCTCTGGCAAAGGTCATAGACTTAGATACAGCGTCCTCACTGGTCTATTTAGTTTCCCTCAGGGTAGTAGTTCCCTGAGATTTTAGGGTACATCTTAAACAGCATGTATGTAACAATTATCCAAGGAACATAATTAAAATACAGAGTCTGAAAGTTTGAGACGTGGCGTAAGAAGTCAGTATTTTAATAAACATCCTAGCAGGTGTTCTGAGCAAAACAGTTTGGAAACAACATGCTGGGTATTGATTTCAGAAAGTGATTTGATAAAATCATCAATCAGGCTGACAAGTAGTCTGATTTCATGATTCTTTGAAAAGCCTGTTAATAAAATGATCTCTCCACCACCATAAATGATGCCTATAATTTCATGTTCAGATTGCTAAGATTGTTTGACTAAAAAACAACAATTCAAACAGATGTAGAAGCATTATTGATTAACAGGGATGGTACTCAAGCAGAGATTTTTTTTTTTTAATCATCCTATAGATTAGAGACCTCATGCCAGGGTTACAGAATTGTATGTATAGTCTTTTTACCCAGTCTCTCAACTGTTTTGACTCACTACTACCCTGTATAACTCTCTAAAATTCATTTTTGGTTTTAACTGACAAAGTTTTCAAGATTTTATTAAAAAGTCTGTTTTTCATATCAAGAATAAGGCTGTTTAGGGCACACTCCAGTTGTAATGCAGCAGAACACTGTTAAATTGAGTGAGGTATCGTAAACATATTTAAGCCAAGAGTGTGTACTATGTGATTCCATTTATATGAAGTAAAATACAGGGAAATTAATCTATGGTAGAAACCAGGGTGATGTTTACCGTTGGAGGACAAAACTAATCTATTCTAGAAATCAGGATGATATTTATCCTTGGAGGACATAGCATGGCTAGTGACTGAAAGGAACGTGAGGCGGGGCTTCTGAGGTGCTGGTGATATTCTGGTTCTTGATTTGGGTGCTGGTTACACAGGTTTGTTTTGTTTATGAAAATTAATTGAGCTATACATTTAGGATTTTGTGTACTATTTGAACTTATGTAGTACATCAGTGAAAAGCTACCCCCCAAAAAGCAGACTAGCATTTAAGTTCTATATTTTTAACTGAATCACTTGCTTTACTTCAGTGTTGCTGTTTGTATATTGAGACATAGATTTCCTCATTTCATATTTATAGCAGTAAAATATTTTTCTGAAATTAAAAAATACAGTATTCTTTATCTAAAGATACCTTCAAACAAAATTTCTGAAAGAGGCTGTTGCTTTCATGAGGATTCTTGGTTATTATAATGGAGGGATATGTATTATATATATATAGCACTTTAAAAGTATTTTATCAGCTTTCATATATTCTCATTATTGATTGAGAATAGTCAATTTTTTAAGTGTTTCAGGAGCTGAAAAAAGATAGTGTTTTCTCATAAAAATAGTTTTTGAAGCAGACCAGTATTATCTTTATGATTGGTGGCCTCAGTCATGGTTAGGGTAAAAGGCTTAAGGAAAGTCAAACAACAGTTGGATAGAAGAGAACTCAGAATTATAAAATTCTTAGGCTGTCAATCAGGTGCCTGGCTCACTGAGCCCAGACCTGAAATATAACCTATGTGGGGCAGAAAAACTCATTGAAAATAGGTGTAGGATTTTGTTAGATGAAAATGGACTTCTTACAGATTTTGGAAAATGCCACATGCCATTTGACCAGCTTGGATAAAAAGTACAGATAGGGGAGTTAAAGAGAATATTAATTCCTTTATACCTCCTAAGAAGTAAGAATACTTTATCTTATAGAATATATTGAAGAAAATAGCATTGGAAATAACTTAGCTTTCAATAAGGTTCATGTGAATTCTTACCTTTAGTGCTAAGAGCGTTAACAGGTTTTAGATACGCAAAAACACAGTTAACAAAAATTTTAACTTATACCACTAGTAATAAAGCCTATGTATAGAACACGATAGGAATGATTATACACTTGATTTAGATAATTTTAGCAGTTTAGGGTGTCTTTATTTATGAACCCTAAACATATCCCTTTAGAAGAAACTCTGAAGGAGATTAAGGTGCAGTCGCGCTGACAGTGTGGCCAAGAGCAGTTTCCCTGGATGATGGCACCAGGGAAACTGACACTCACCTGCTTAGATGACAGATGTGGTGAGGTTTACAGTCTACCTTTCCTGGTAGTAGTGGTTTAGAAATTACATACCTTACTGCAGAGTCATTGTTTTCACAGGTCAGGAATGGAAGGGGAGGGAGTCTCTATTACATTCCTTCTGCTTCTATCAAACCTTTGAGGCCCCTTAGCACCTCAGCTTGTTAGCAGCTAACAGTGCAGTGTTTTGCATACTCTTGTACATGTTTGCAATCAACAGGACTGTCTTAACTGAAGAAAACAGATGAGTCTGGGAAAATTCTGCTCCCAAAATACAGTTAACTAAACTAACCTCCCTTCTTTCAATTCATAATATCTTTGCACTAATGAAAAATGTAACATTTTAATTATATTTATGCTGAAGATTTTGTGTTGCCATTTCATTATCGTTGTTCTTACTTTTACCCTTTTTATCTTTTAGATCCATGTAAAGGCTCATTTTGACTATGACCCCTCAGATGACCCTTATGTTCCATGTCGAGAGTTAGGTCTGTCTTTTCAAAAAGGGGATATACTTCATGTAATCAGTCAAGAAGATCCAAATTGGTGGCAGGCCTACAGGGAAGGGGATGAAGATAATCAGCCTCTAGCTGGGCTTGTTCCAGGTAAGACAGTATAGTAGAAAGTACAAAGTTTAAAAAAACATTTAAAATACAAATCTTCAAAGAGAAAAACTCACTTTTTCATGCCTTTTAAAAAATGATGTAAATACTTTTTCACGTCGTTGATTTTTATGTTGTATCTGTAACATAAGTATCTTGAATATAAATTAACCAATTTGTTGGGCTTTAGAATGGAATTACGATATAATCTCGTCAGCCAATCCCATGTTGTACTACATTCACTGTAGGTACATTGAGACTACCCTGTTTTCAAGGCAACAAAACTTGTATTGAACAACAAAAGCATCAAGGCAACAAAACTTATACTATAACAGATTATCATCAACTGGAGCATCAAACTTGATATCTAAATAGGAATTTGTGAAGGTGCATCACTTTATAAGGAATCAGGAGAGTAAGACTACTGAATTTATCTCTCCTAAGATATCTTAGGGTGGAAATAGGATGCCCCCAACTTTTCATTGAAGAAGACTCTCTAATTTAGACTATACTAAAATAAAACTTTAGCTCACATTGGACATTAAGATTATTAAGGGAACATATTTCTTCTGAAGAGTGAAGATGATGCTTAATGGAATGAAGTGTATAGATGTAATTTTTCCTACAAATTGTTCCTGCAGTTCCCAGGATGTGGGTATGGTGGAATGAGGGAAACAGAACCAAGGAAAGTATAATAAGATATTAGTGAAGGCAAAGGAATACTTACAGAATGATGAAATGGGAATAAAGTGATAATTCATCAGCTTATTCACTCAAAAAATACTGTTATATCAGCATTGTATAAGGCACTGAGATAAGCTTCTCTTCCATATTTGACTTTAAAGCATATCCGTTAATACTTTAATTATACATTAATGTAAAACAATGTTTGTTTTTCCTTTTTTGTGTGCCCTACTTCATAATACTTACATGGAATTGTCTGTTACAGTACTTTGTACTGTATATTCTCAGTTTGTAAACTTCTAGGCCAGTGACTACATCTTACTTATTCTTTCAAATTTAGGGCAGTATCTGCTAAATTAATAAATAGGCGGTTTTTAAAAATAGTTCTGCCAGAACTGGTGCTTCTGAATTAGACCTTCTAAGGCTGTTTTTTTTTAAAAAAAACTCTTCCAAGCCTTGACTTTTGCCTATAACATTTTTTAGGGATTATACCTCCTATTAAACCTTAAGATTTTAAGCATAACAGATCTGGCTATAGAATTTGGCTTACAATGACTGTGACTACAAGTAATACATTATGTGTATAATAAAGTCACAGCCACAAATCATCTGCTTTAAAACCCCAAAGCTGGAGATTCTGTGTATACTGACGCATATATCAAGGAAGGAGGAATGGGCTTCTTATATTAAGTTCAGAGGATGATACTGTACCCTTGATTCTTCACAGTAACAGTTACAGGAACATTCCTCTAGAATCCTGGGGTACTGGGCAGCCATTATGGTTCGTAGTGCTTGTGCCAGATATCAATTTGATATCTTTCACCATGTCAGCTTTAGCCCATAAATACTTAGAACTAATATCTATTGACTGATTGATTACATTGAGTTTCTGAAAATAGATAGATAAATCAAGGAAGTTTTAATGATACCATTTGTAAGTCTTTTTATAGGACAAATAAATGGACCCATGTTAGTTTGAGTTTGACAGTTTTCTGTCAGGAGGATTTCTAAGAGGTTATAATGTCCATCTCCCACTAATGTCTGCTTCTATTTCAAAAACAGTCTACATACGTGTGTGCTATAAAAATGTGCCATAGCAGTACATTACTGTAATGTTTTTAAACATTTTAGTATATAAATTATTTAAATTATTTTGTTCTTTATTTTCTAAATCTGTTGAAGGCAAATATTTTTTAAAAAATTTAATGCTCTTAAAAATTTCCCTATAGTCATAGCTACTTGTTTTATCTAGAAACACAATCTGTACAGCTTCTGGAGATAACTTGATTTCTTTTAATGTTTTTTATGTATATCAAACTCAATACTGTTTTTGCTTGTGCTCTTATAAAATGCACTAAGTTCAACAGATTATCCCAACATCATAGATGGAATTTGCTTATTGATTTTTAAGAATCTCTGGCCTGAAATGGAAAGAATTAAATATAAAAATTAAATATAAAAGTAGAACTCTAATTCAGAATTTTCTAATTAAAGCCACTTTTATCCTTCGAAAAAAAAATACATTTGATTCTAAGGTGGATGTCTGAAAAGAACATGAAAATCAGAAACCTTGAAAGCCTCCTATATTTAAAATCTTAATCCTGAGAGGAAAAATGTAATAGGTTTTTCATTTATTTGTATCATGGGTAGCTTAAGGTAGAAATGAAAAATCTTTAAAGCATATACATACATACAAAGAAAAAGAGGGATTGAAAATGATAAATGCAAGGGAATATGTTGAATGGTGTCTTGGAATCAAAAACTGGTGACTGTTTACATATTATTTTGGAAAGTTAACTCCTAGAATTAATTTGCTTGATTTGCAATAATTCAAATGATCAGAACCATTGTAACATCCAGCACAGTGCTTTCCACATAGTAGATGCTAAATGAAAACTTTGTAAAAATTGAACTATTAAATTTTCTAGCACTGGTTTGTTATTTATCTTTTTTAATAGATGATATATAGTCCAGTAATACATGTTCTAGGATTGATTGAGAGCAAGGTGGAGACTTAATACTTTAACTGTTTGGAGCATATAATCATAGTTGATATACTCTGATGTGGTGGCAGGAGGATTTAGAAGGGAATATAAATGAAGAGTTACTTCTGGTGGTGTCCCTTGATTTAAAAAAAAATACTTCTATCCTTTTGACTTAACTATTTTACTCTTTTTCCTTTCTGCTTATTAGGGAAAAGCTTTCAGCAGCAAAGGGAAGCCATGAAGCAAACCATAGAAGAAGATAAGGAGCCAGAAAAATCAGGTTGGACACTTATATTTGACATTGAGGTTTCTTGGGTCTTCATCTGGAATCAGGTTTAGATTTACATATCACAACTGTCAAGAAAGAGGTATTCATGGCAAGAGTGATGTGAGAAGCAAAACTGATTACCTTAGGACTGTAAAGGAAGGAGAGGATTTAAGTATTAAAGATTATCTATCTGTGATGTGAGATTAATGGAAAATTATAACTACTTCTCTGAAAAATAGTTCTTCTATGAACAATGTAACGTGTCTATAAATTTAAATTTAAAACTATTTGAGTTCTTCTATTTGAAATATGTAGCTTTATTCAAGGAAACAAATACCACATTTATACTTACGTTTTTTATTCTCAACAGGAAAACTATGGTGTGCAAAGAAGAATAAAAAGAAGAGGAAAAAGGTTTTATATAATGCCAATAAAAATGATGGTAAGTTCCACTCTCAGATATAGTTGTATTTATATCCGAAAGAGGTCCATATCTAACACTTGAAAGAAATTAAATTGATATTTTCAGGGAATTTTATTTCTGGTCTTGGCCTCTTAATGTAACGTGTGTGCTTAATAAAGCCATTTAGCAGAAATTATTTTCTTTTGGAATCCTATGAGGAATGCACAGTTTTAAATTCTGAGAAAAACTGGTATAAAAATTATAGTACAATTTAGCATGTACAGTGTTATATTGATAGTTTCCTCATAAATTTTTTCCTACTTAAACTCTTTATTTGCAAAATTAATACATGTTTCTAACAAATTCTAACAATATAGCTGTATTTTAAGTAAAAAATGAACATTTTGTCTACAGTAACTCATGTCACCAAGGCAAGCCATTGCATAGAGCCTGCTGACTGAGTCAGGCACACAGGAGAGTTTTCTGTTCTATTTTAATTTATTGTTAAGATTAAAAAAATTTTAAGTTGTAGCTTCTCTTAAAATCAAAAGCTCAAATAACACTGGGCTCATATTCCCCCATGACACTGGTCTGCTGGACCTGAATGATATGCTTTTGCCTTTATACTGGGCACCTACTTAGTTCAGCAGTCTCCGCCACATCCAATTTTTTATAAACCCAGCCTGATTTAGTGCTTTCATTACCTTCTTGGTTGGTCCTTATGGGCTTTAGAATTTGCTACCCCTTCTTTAATTCACATTAGAAACAAGCCAAATAATAAAGCAAAGGGAGTCTTTAACTTCTTACACAATTTATAAGGCTTATTTTTATTCTCTCAATACCTTGAAAATTTCTTAAGTGGCATAAATTGAACTAGTGAAAATAAAATGTTATAGATAATTGGAAAATTTGATACAAAACTAAACCTGAGATTCCATCTACTATAATAAATTCTTTTTCCCAAAATAAACATCCTTAATGCTAAGTGATAGATTATGTAGCTAAGAAGATTTATTGGAATTTTAATCTTTTCCTCTATACTTGGGTAAGTGATTAATATCTGTTTCTTTATCTTTTGAAATACACTAAAATTAACTGGTTCAGCTCTAATAGCTGTTATATTATGATATATCTACGTCTGTGAATCAAAATGTTTCCACAGTCTGTACATGTTAGAAGAAGGAACTTAGATTTTTCAGAGTGAAAAGCGTTTTGAGAAGGGAAGGAATTACATTTCTGTTCATAGTGCTGTTATCATAATTAACATTTTTATTAATAACTATCATTTATAATAACTTCTGTTCCAGGGGCAGTAACCTTCATCCATTTAGTTCTCAAAATAAATTCCTTGAGATTACAGATTAATGAATTCAAGTTCAGATGTGAAAGTGGCCTGCTTAAGTTCTTACAACTAATACATGGTTGAGTTGGAGTTTAAACAACTAGAGTTTGAGTTCCTGCTCTGTGCTCTGTGCTAAGCACTGACAAGATTAAGATGGTCCCCTGCCCCCATGGAACTTATAGCTGACGGTCTGACTACACATCTGATGCTCTTACCCAGTTAGGTGAAGTAATATGATTGAGAAGATAGCAGGTCACTAGTTGTCTGCCTTTGTTCTTACCACTGGACAGCTCTGATTTCATCTGGATTATGGGCTTTAGGAATGTTACCCCACCTGTTATAATTTATACCTCTTCTTGAATCATGATCTCAGGTTAGTATTAGTATTCCAGGATAAAGTAAACATAAGTGTAGAAAGTTGGATAGCATAGATATGCTGTGTTTTCAAGTTATATGATCACAGAAAAGTATTCCAGCTTTCTCTGATAACACTAGTTGCAGCACTATTTGTAAATGTTTGTCTATGCCAGGTATTGTTTGCAGCATATACATTGTCTTCTCCTTAAACCAACCCTCTAATTAAAGTATTAGTATCCCCATTTTACAAAAATGACAGATACTATTCTCATTAGTTTATGCCTTGGTGCCTCACCCTCTGTCAAAGTATTGGCTGCAAACTAGCTATTTGATATGAATCAGTATAGTTATATTGTATTAAACATTCAAACACAGTATGAAATGAGAAGCAATAAACATTTCTAGAAGGATTAATATATTATTTGATTTATTTTCATAATCCTGGCAAGGATATAATGACATGGGAAAATACTCATGATTTTCCATATTACTGTCTTGATCCCAAAAGTTAAGCATTTTTAATGATAATAACTTGTGCTTTTTTTCAATTTTTTGAAAGATCTATGAGTATATATTTATTACATGGCAATAATTCTGTCTGAAGGGCTTAACTTTTTCTTTTTCAAAGATTATGACAATGAAGAGATCTTAACTTATGAGGAAATGTCACTTTATCATCAGCCAGCAAATAGGAAAAGACCTATCATTTTGATTGGTCCACAGAACTGTGGCCAGAATGAATTGCGTCAGAGGCTCATGAACAAAGAGAAAGACCGCTTTGCATCTGCAGTTCCTCGTAAGTTTGGATGCATTCCCATTTTCCTGTGCTTTTCAGCTTACTACCTTAGAACCTAACTGTGTAGGGAAGTTTTTCACCCATTTCATCAAAAGAGTGTTGTCCAAGAAAGAGGAACTTTGTTTTAACCAAATCTTTTGAGAATTTGCTATTAAAGATAGTCACTCTTGATAAATATACATTTTCTCTAAGAGTATGGTACTAATTACTTTCTAAATGAATTTCAATTTGGGCCTCTTACAATGCCGTGCTCAGTATGGAATCAGCCCCTGTTTTTTTTAACTGATGCAGAAGATAGAAATTTAGACCTAATTTAGACCTAATTTCTGAATACAGAAGTTCTGTTTAAAGACTGTATAGTACCTAATCTTATGGAAAAACTGAGTGATAGTATTTTATTTTACTTTTAAAATTTATTTATTTATATTTATTTTTGGCTGCGTTGGGTCTTCGTTGCTGCGCGTGGGCTTTCTCTAGTTGCAGCAAGTAGGGGCTACTCTTTGTTGCAGTGAGTGGACTTCTCATTGCGGTGGCTTCTCTTGTTGCAGAGCAAGGGCTCTAGGCACGTGGGCTTCAGTAGTTGTGGCACGCGGGCTCAGTAGTTGTGGCTTGTGGGCTCTAGAGTGCAGGCTCAGTAGGTTGTGGTGCATGGGTTTAGTTGCTCCACGGCATGTGGGATCTTCCCAGACCAGGGCTCAAATCCGTGTCCCCTGCATTGGCAAGCAGATTCTTAACCACTGTGCCACCAGGGAGGTCCCCAGAGTGATAGTATTTTAAATGAAATGCAAGATGAAGTAATTTGGAGTGTAAGCATAAAACATATTAAAGGTAATGGTTATTAAGATAGTAAAAACACAGTTTTGTTCATTTCTCAATCTAGAAATAAAACCAGTCAATGTTAAGTTAAACACATGGGGGTCTAACATTTCCTTAATTCATTATTTTTAAATTTGTATTACAAAATAAACATTTTTTCTGACTAACAGAATTATCCCTCATCCTTACTCTGATCCACGTCCATTATTTTTACCTGATTTTGTTTGCCTAGATACAACTCGGAGTCGGCGAGACCATGAAGTAGCCGGTAGAGATTACCACTTTGTTTCACGGCAGGCATTTGAGGCAGACGTAGCAGCTGGAAAGTTCATTGAGCATGGTGAATTTGAGAAAAATTTGTATGGAACCAGCATAGATTCTGTACGGCAAGTGATCAACTCGGGCAAAATATGTCTTTTAAGTCTTCGTACACAGGTAAAAACTATTTTGGTTTAGGGTGTTGAACTTGAGGACATTTTTCACAGAGTAATTTTTAGTGGGAACTGTATTTTGGTCCAAGAACCACAGGACCTAATTAAGTTCTCATACAGTTTTTTCACACTGATTCCCTACGAATTTAGGTTGCTAAATCTCTTTCAGTTTCCTCTGAGGGGAAAATACATATATTCCATACTTACATATACACATGTACATGTTTTCTGAAACTTAAAATACAGTAACTGTAGTGCTGGTATAGTACTTTAGTATTTTAAAGGTTATAAAAGAATTTCCCTTTCCTGATTCTTATATGAGAAAAATTAGAATAATTAGAGGTCATTTTTATGGTTTTAAATGACGTAGTTCAAGTATTAGTATCATTACGAGTGCTGGGTTGTATCTAACGAAATGTCCACTGTTCTATTATCTGTCATACAAAAGAAAACCTTCAAAAATTACTAACAGTTGCTTTTTAGATTTCCATTAAAAATAAAATAATTTTAGAAATTTGGGATTTTTAAGATTGTGTTTGTTGTGAATTTTTTTTCTTTTTGTACATTGTACAGCTTTAGCATAAAACTTTCCTTAATGTCGTGGAACCTACTGTGTATGTCAACTCACGAGACATAGGTAGTGGTCATTAAAGAGATGTATATGAAAGAGAATTGAGGGACTTCCCTGGTGGCGCAGGGGTTAAGAATCCGCCTGCCAGTGCAGGGGACACGGGTTCAAGCCCTGGTTTGGGAAGATCCCACATGCCGCGGAGCAACTAAGCCCGTGCACCACAACTACCGAGCCTGCGCTCTAGAGCCTATGAACCACAACTGCTGAGCCCGTGTGCCACAACTACTGAAGCCCATGTGCCTAGAGCCTGTGGTCCGCAACAAGAAAAGCCACCGCAATGAGAAGCCCGCGCGCCACAACGAAGAGTAGTGCCCCCTGCTCACCACAACTAGAGAAAGCCCGCGCACAGCAACAAAGACCCAACGCAGCCAAAGATAAATAAATTTATTTAAAAAAAGAAGAGAGAGAGAGAGAGAGAATTGATTCCAAAATGGCTTTCCTGAAATAGTAATTAGGTTTTCTTTATTTTTTAGTGAACAAAAGAGCTTATTAGTCTCTGCTGTTTCAACTATAAATATCAGACTTAAGAGAAGGATTGATGTTTTTACTAAATTCCTTCAGAATTCTTTATATTATTTTGGCTAACAAATTTACCAAAGAACTTAGAGTAGTTAAGCATATTGTCTTAATTACTGTTTTTAAGATAGAAAAGGACATGTCCCTATAATCCCCATTTTTGTAGAGTACTTCAATTTAGGGACACACATTCATGCAAAGGCAAGGTGAAAACCACAGTCTCTTAATTCAGACAGTATGCTTTTTCTTCTTGGATGTGCTTTTCCAGAATTTTCTTTTGTATGTGTATGTGAAGTTTTTCTCTGATTCTTTTTGCATTTAGACCCTGGCACATGGTAAGGTGACTGCTCATTTGTAATTCCTTCAAAATGGATTTTTAATATGGTTATTTTAATCTGTGTGTGATCTTATTAGCAGGGTATTTTATCATCACATAGTTGTAATTCTTCATTAATTTTATTTCATTACATATAAAGAGTAAGCCAATATTCTGTGTGTGTTATAGGTACACAATATATTCTTATATTGAATGGTTAAGATCTATCTTTTCTTTACAGTCATTGAAGACTCTCCGGAACTCAGACTTGAAACCATATATTATCTTCATTGCACCTCCTTCACAAGAAAGACTTCGGGCATTATTGGCCAAAGAGGGCAAGAATCCAAAGGTAAAGTTATTATACTGTCATACTATTCCATTGAAAGTAACATGAAGCAGTCATGGCTTAATATGTCACAGTGCTTAAAAACTACATCAGGCTTCCCTGCTGGCGCAGTGGTTGAGAGTCCGCTTGCCGATGCAGGGGACACAGGTTCGTGCCCCGGTCCGGGAAGATCCCACATGCGGAGCGGCTGGGCCCGTGAGCCATGGCCGCTGAGCCTGCGCGTCCGGAGCCTGTGCTCCGCAACGGGAGAGGCCACAACAGTGAGAGGCCCGCATACCGCAAAAAAAAAAAAAAAAAAACACATCAGCTTAGGCTTTCAAACGGATTATTCTTTCTGCCATATCACTTTCCCAAAACTGCCACAGTTGCCTCTGGTTGGACTTCAGCAGCTCTCCAAAGCAGGGGGCTTCTCTTGTTGTTCTGCATACATTCTCTATTATCACTCTAAATGTATGGTAGGAATACATACATTTTTATGTATTCCTACCATATATACATACAGTAATACATACACCTTTGGCATTTCTTAAAACTTCCTTACCCTTCTTCACACAGATCTATGTTATTTCTAACAAGGATTAGGTAACACCCTCCCCCCACACCAAATATTCTCAGCAGATTCTTAGGGATTACCCACTTTTATCTGCAGATATTCCACATATGCAAGGAGCCAAACTTGAGTCCTCTTGCTTTTCTCTTCTTTTTTCTCATTGAAATTTTATGTTCTGTTTGTCTTCTGCCTTTGATCTTTTTGTATGATCTGAAATGGAAAAATGTTTTTAGTTATTATTTTTTTTTGCCAGAATATAGTCAAATTTTATTTTATATGTTATAAGGTACAAACATATGATGCCAGAGATTGTACTTTAAATTTGGCATTGAAAAAATATAATTTGGAAATATAAATAATTATTCAAAGTTCCATAATATATTACTCCTCAGATTTGAAATTCAAAATCTGGCATTCCTTTCCTATGCCCCAAGATATCAATCAGCATGAGGTTGTGAATCTTGTGTTGCAACATGCAGCAGAGAATTCATCTTTGAATCCTTTAACTTTGAGTAACACTTAGTTTTCTTTAGTTTCATAGCAGAAAATAGCTGCTCACAAACATAAGTACTTCCAAACATGGACAGAACCTTTGCATAATGGTTTTTATATTTAGGGTAACCTCCCAAGATATCTGTAGAATTCTGGGATTCCAACGTTATCGTATTTGGCTTTCAGTATAGTGTTGACCTGCAATTCAGTAACTTCCATTTGTAGCTCTTTATTCACATTATTAATACTAATTGAGAAAGGGGAACTAAACAAGATTAGTTCATTCTCATAAAGTTGGAAAAGTCAGAGAACGTTTTTTGGAATTGAGTCTTCAACTCTTTAATTTGGGGAATGTAGTTCAGGCTGTCATTTTCATTTTCAAAAACTAATTTCATCGTAGGAAAGTGGGCCAGGTTGTTCCTTCCCAAATGAGTCTACCAAAGACAAAATTTCACTAGGAATGAGCCAACTGAATCATACATTTGTGTCACCACTTGTGAACGCCTTTGCAGAGAAATATCCAGCATGTTTAGATATGTTATAATAATGTCAACCAAAAAGGTTAAGTCTCTGAGCCAATCTTTGCTCGTAAGCTGAGGCTCAGATTTTCCTCTAGAAGACATGAAAAAGTCAGTTTCCTCCAACTGTTCAAAAAGCTGCCTTAGGACTACACCACAATTCAGCCACTTAAGTTCCATAGAGCAGAACATGTTTCCATATTGTGTGTCTAACTGATTAAACACAGCACCGATTTCTGTGGTCCGAGCCATGGGAGTGTATCCAGGTTATGGTATAAACTATGTCCATGACGTGATCCATTTTTAATCTTTTAGCACAAAGTGTCTCCTGGAGAATGAGACCGTGCAGAGACTTAAGTTCCTTGTCTTGGCAAAGCCCTGACACTTTAGATTTCAGTTTTGTAACTAGTTCTTTAACACTAACCATCACAGAGTCACCATCTGTGCTAATACTTACCAACTTTGACCAGTCCACGTTAAATTTTTTTAAGACTTTTCTCAACACGTAAAACTATTTCCTGATGTTGTGCCTGTTATGGGAACCATGTCCAGAAGTTCTTTGATCACATCAAAAGTTTCATTGACACCATGAATAAATACAGCTACGTGGGGGGGGTGTTATTTCCATCCACACCTTCCTGAGCTAAATGGAAAAAAGCCACAAATGATTCAGCTTTTTCTTGCAACTTGTCCTGCAAGTTCTCAGTCGTATTGTTAACATGCTGGGCAACAACATTACCAGTTAGTCTTATGTTGGCAAATGCGTGTCTGTTCAGGGCACATGATTTCTGCTGCGCTCAACAGACAGTCTTTGATAAACTCGCCATCTGCAAGAGGTTTTGCTGACCAGGCAATTTTCTCACTTAATACATAACTACATTTCATGGCAGCATCACTTATTTTATCCACGTTCAAAAGCAAATCATGTTGAAATTTCAGCCTTTTTTTCAGTTTGTTGAATTTTCTGTCACACATCTTTTCTGTAAATCCATCGTGGTTCCTATGATGGTTGCTTTCCTAATGGTGTTTTAGGTTACATTCTCTCGACACAGACAGGCTTTGTTTGCATATTAAACATGTGGGAACATTCTTTACCTCCACAAAGAAATATGCTCTCTCACATTTTTCTTGAAATGCATGGCTTTCTTATTCTTTCGTTTTCCCATTCTCCAAGTGCTCTTTTTTCCATCTCTTTCATCTTGGCCTTGGCTTTTTTCTCCAACAAGGTCCAGAACTACAGCAAGCCCACCGATCTCTGTTCCTTGCTTCTCTTCCAAGGCTCATTGTGCATCGGCCTGTGACTTGAAGTCAATATAGGCGATCCTTTCACTCATCCTATCCTTGCTCACCAATCTGATTTGAAAAGCATCCTAAAACACTTCTATTAATTCATGCTGAGTGACTTTGTCAGGCAGGTTCTTGATCAAAAGTGTTTTGGCATTTCGATCTTTCTTTGTTTCCTTTCCCTTTGGTTTCTTCAATTTAGTTTCGTATCCAGGGACCTTTGTTTCACTGAGTTCCAGGGCTTTTTCCTGGTCATCAGCAGATTTAAAATTCACTAACCAAATCTCCTTCTAATTTCTGTTTTTTGGTTTCAGTGGAAGCCTTCTGTTTGGTCATTTCCTTCTGTTTATCAGGTGCTTTCCTCGTAGGCTCTTCATCCTCCTCCGAGTTCTCATGTCTCTTCTCATGGTCCTTGAGCTTGGCACTCCTCCTGTCTTTTGGCAAATTGGCCCCTGTGGCTCCCCTCCTGTGTGGTGATATTAATTTCTCAGCAAACATGGGAGCCAGAAACGTTTTTTTTCGATTTTATTTCCGGGAGCAGTAGCAACCTTCCTACCATTCTTAGGGACGACAGCCTCATCTCTGCTGCCATTGTCATTATCTTCTGACATCTCATCTTCCCCATCTTCTATTTCTTTTAGGGAAAGACTCATTTTCTTTAGTTCACCTTGATTTGTTTTCCTCTCCAGACTGAGAACTCATTGTTAACGGGACCAGCTTCCATCTCTACCCCCATCAAAATTAACAACATAAATAAGGAGTCTAAAGCCAGAAACTTTAACCATCACTTCCCAAATTAACCCGCACAGTGTCGTCCCTGACGAGTTCTCCTCCCTTTAAGGCTATCGCTGGTGTAGGGCACTGCCCACTCAGAGCCCTGCAGGCCATTACACGCAGCCAACCAGGACTGGACGCCCAGGAGAAGCCTGCAGCATCCCACAGGCACCAACAGGCCAGGAAGGCCCTCTCAGCAGCCGCCCAGGACTCTAGGCCCCAGGCAGCTAATTATTTTAGATGCTGGATGTGGTTGAGGTAGTCCATATTATACCAAACAGTACTAAAAATTAAATGATAATATATTGATATATTAATCAGAAAGCATTGACATTTTATTTAAATGTATGAAATGAAAACTGTCAAGTGACATGCTATATCAAAGTAACAAATACTCTTCCTTGTTTTTTGACAATTTCCTAAAAATTTCTATTTTACAAAGGAATCACTTAGATCTCATTTCATTTGCTATGCCTTTAAATCTCCTTAAAAGCCATAAAAACACATAATAATATTCCTCCCTAAAATCTCCTCAAAAGTCTTTGATTCTTGACTATTCACCACACCCACCAGCCCTCTTTTTTCCTCCCCAAGGTATCTTTTTCTACTCTGGGTCTACTTACATTTGTTATTCAGTCTGTATGTGAAGGTGGTATTTTTCAGTGTCTTCGACATCAGGGACTTTCCCATCCTTTGTGTTGAGCATAATTCTGGTTGCTTTATTTAGGCTAAGTAGGCCAGCTGGTTAAAGTAGTGTTTCACTCCTTTTTCATTTTTGCAACACAAGTGCAAGTTCATAAATAAGTAGGGTCAGAGTATCTGCTGTCCTAAGCACTTGAGATGATACAAAAGAAATCTGAGACATAAAGTGGGGGAGGTGGTGGTTGTGGGATGAACTGGGAGATTGGGATTGACATATAGACACTAATATGTATAAAATAGATAACTAATAAGAACCTGCTGTATTAAAAAACTAAAATAAAATTCAAAAAAAAATATGAGACATGTTCGCTGGCTGTTCTTGAGGAGGATCACATATAATAAGGAAAACTAGATTGACAGTCTATGAAACTTGGTGCCCAGTTAACTACTTTGGTAGACCAGAAACACTGTAGTGGTTCTAGGAGAGGAATGCACATAAAGGACCAAAATGGACTCCATTTTACTTGTTCAACCTAATTTTCTATTTTCTGACATGCACACTTATTTTTTGTTAGGTTATTCTTCTCCAGCAAGAATTTGATAGCATGCCAAGGGCCACATGCCGTTCCAAAACATGTTAAGCAACTTTCTTTTGGTTGGTGGTCTCTGCCAGGACTCTCATGGAATTTTTTTACCTATTTTATTTTTGATATTTTAATATTTAATTGTAATATTTAAAATATTTTTACCTACTTTATTTTTAATTCAGATTGAGTGAGTTCTAGAAAGAATACCTATTAACAGTTGACCCTTGAACAATGTGGGGTTTGGGCACCAAAACCTCCATACAGTTGAAAATCTGTGTGTAACTTATAGTTGGCCCTCCATATCTGCAGTTCCACATCCTCAGATTCAACCAACTGCAGACAGTGTAGTACTGTAGTATTAACTATTGAAAAAAATCTGTGTACAAGTGAACTGTGCATTTCAAGCCTGTGTTGTTCAAGGGTCAACTATATACATGCTTTTAAAGCAGGAACTTAATCAGTTACCACAATGTTTTAGCAGTATACAATGTGCTTGATTTTCTAATTATAGTTTTCTAATTTTAAAAAATTAACTTTATTGAGATTACTTTACATGCATGCATTTTAATTGTATAATTTAGTGAGTTTTGGCAAAATGTGTACCTGTGAAACCATCATGCCAATCAACATTTAGAACATTTGCATCACTCTAGAAAAGTTCTCTCATGCCCCTTTAAAGTTAATACCCCTCCACTCTTTCCTAGGTAACCACTTACCTACTTTCTGTCGCTATAGATTTGTCTGTTCTGGAAGTTCATATAAATGGAAACCATTTATAAGTTTAAGTTTATAACCATTTATAAGTAAGTTTAAATTTGTATCTAGCTTTTTTTAAAATAAATTTATTTATTTATTATTCATTTTTGGCTGTGTTGGGTCTTCATTGCTGCACGCGGGCTTTCTCTAGTTGCAGTGAGTGGGGGCCACTCTTCGTTGAGGTGTGTGGGCTTCTCATTGCGGTGGCTTCTCTTGTTGCGGAGCATGGGCTCTAGGCGCTAGGGCTTCAGCACCTGTGGCACGTGGGCTCAGTAGCTGTGGCTCGCTTGCTCTAGAGTGCAGGCTCAGCAGTTGTGGCACACGGGCTTAGTTGCTCTGTGGCATGTGGGATCTTCCTGGACCAGGGCTCGAACCCGTGTCCCCTGCATTGGCAGGTGGGTTCTTAACCACTGCGCCACCAAGGAAGTCCTGTATCTAGCTTTTGATAAGTATAATGTTTTTAAGATTCATCTATGTTGCATCTAACAGTAGTTCATATCTTATTGCTGAGTTGTGTACCAGGATCTAAATATATCACAATTTGTCCATTCACCAGTTAAAAAACATTAGGGTTGTTTCCAATTTTGAGCTGGTGACTAAAGCAGCTCTAAACATTCATAGTTTTTTGGTGGACATATGTTTTCATTTTTCTTGAATTGCTGGATCAAAATGATAAGTGTATGTTTTAAGTGTATAAAAAGTACAAAACTATTTTATAAACAGTTTTCCTTTCTACACTCTCACTTTGGTTCCATTTGCTCTACATCCTTACCAACTTTTGCTGCTGTTGTTTTGTAACAACTTTTTAGTCATTCTAATAGGTGTGAAGTGTTACCGTTGTGGTTTTCATTTGCATTTTCCTGATGACTAATGATAGCATCTTTTCATGTAGTCATTTGGACAAATTCTTTTGTGAAATGTCTCAAGTTTTATTTTTTTTAATTGAGTTGCTTTCTTGTTGAATTGTAAAAATTCTTTATATATTCTGGATATAAATATTTTTTCAAACTCTTTGTAATTTAAAAACATATTTTTTGAAGATCAGAATTGTTTTTAATGAAGTACCTCTGTCCCTTGGTATGCATGGGAGATTGGTTTCAGCACCTGCTGCGATACTAAAATGGAGGATGCTTAAGTCCCATACTTGGCCTTCCATACCACAGTTTCATGTCTTCAGATTCAACCAACCATGGATCATGTAGAACTCTATTTATTGAAAAACATCTCTGTATACACAGTTCAAACCTGTGTTGTTCAAGGGTCAACTGCATAATTTTTTTCATTTTTCTTATGGTTAATGATTTTTGTGTATTGTCTAAAAAAATTTGCCTACTCCAAGATTATAAAGATTTATTCTGTATTTTCTTCTAAAAGCTTTCTTGTATTAGCTTTCCCTTTAAGGTCTATAATCTATCTCAAATTAATCTTTATTTTAGTGTGATGTAAGGGTTTGTTTTTTTTTTTAATCACACATGGCTATCCAATTGCTTTAGTATCATTTCTTGAAAAAGGCTATCCTTTTTTTCCCATTGAATTACATTGGCATCTTTGTCAAAAATGACTTGACCAGATACGTAGCGGGGAGGGATTATTTCTGGACTCTATTCTGTATTTATGCTGAATCACATTGTCTTGATTACTGTAGCTTTATCTTTTCTCGAAAAATGGTCATTAAAAGGAATGAAGTACTGATACATGGTACAACATGGATGAACCTTGAAAACATAAGTAAAAGAACCCAGTCACAAAAGACCATATTTTGTATGATTCCATTATTTGGAATGTCCAGAATAAGCAAACCTATAGAGACCTGAAGTAGATTAGTGGTTTTCCTAGGGCTGGGGGTTGGGAGAAAATGGGGAGTGGCTGCCAATGACTATGGGGTTTTGGAGGGAGCGGGGTGAGGGGGGATGGAGGGTGATGAAAATGTTTTGAAATTGATTGTGGTGTTGATTGCACAACTCCTCTGTGACTATACTAAAAACTATTGAATTGTACATTTTAAGTGGGTAAATTGTATGAATCCCCCATTGAATTGCTTCCAGTTCACCATTAAATGGGTGAATTGTAAATGAATTATATCTCAAGAAACCTGTTATCTGGGCAAAATAAATCCCAGTGGGCTTTTCTCTGGAAATTGAAAAGATTATTTTAAAATTGTATGGAAATTTTAAAGAATAACCAAAACACTTTAGAAAAAGAAATAAGTTGGGAGACATTTTTGTTAATTTTCTTTATTGTTTGACTATTTTCCATTTAATTGACTTATTTTTATTCTTATACTTACGTTGGCTTTAATTTGCACTTGCTCTAGTTTCTGAAGAAAATTAGATGATTTTTAAACCTTTCTTCTTTTCTAATATAAAGTTATAAATTTCCTTCTAAGTAGTTCTTTAGTTGCATCCTACAAATTAAGGTTATATTTTTCATTACCATTTTGTTAGAAATATTTTCTAGTTTCCTCCGTCATTTTCTTTAACCCATGGGTGATTTAGAAGTATCTAATTCCCATCTGTTGGAGATTTATAAAATATTTTATTGATCTACAATTCCATTGTGGTAAGAGAACATACTCTGTAAGATGTCAGTCTTTCAAATCTTGGTGAGTCTTATTTTATGACCCAGTATCTGTTCTATCTTGGTGCATGTTCCTGCACACCAGTAAGAATGTATATTTTGCAGCTGTTGGGTAAAGGGTGGTGTATCTGATTGCCTTTTATGTTTTATCTTCTTTGGTATTTAATAGTGTTTTATCACACAGTAGAAGTGTTGAGTAAAAACAAATTCTCAATTTTAACTCTGTGAGATAGTGCTAACTAAGAAAGTGATGGTGTTCCTCACCAAATGCAAAATTTAAATAATCAGTTATTTCATTGTACTGTGAATCTGTTCTGCTGTAATGGGGGCTTGAGAGTGGTAAACTAATAGTATGAACTATTATGGTCAATTTGGCCTATAGATAATTTTTTCAGGCCAAAGATATTTGAGCAAAAACATTTTGTTTCAATTTCGTCATGAATTGTAATTTGAAAAATTAAAACATAAACTACCAAGTAAATAAGTCATTTTGGCAAAAGATGAATACTTAAATTTGATAAAGAAAAACTAGGTGGGTTAGATATTCATGTGAATCTATGTAAGACGTGGGGCTTAACATTTATATTTCAAATCTAGTAACACAAGGTTTAGAGTCTACCTTGAATTCTAGAATGTTCTTTCAATAATCTTCAGCTTTGAGTAGACATAAATTTTAACCAGAATGTCACAGTATGTTCAGTTACAGTGGTGTAGTAGAGTCCCTGCTGGGAAACAAAGGATTCTGTGTACCAGAGCCAGATGCACAACATTCCAGAACGAAAATTAGAGGGCCACACAAGAAACTAATTCAGGACAAGCCAGAGCTGTCATCTTTTTTCCTTGACTTATGTTTGTTTTTATCTTTAATATCCCATAACTTAAAGACAATGATATAAAATTAATACTACTTAACACTATGATATATGATCTTATGTTACATGATAAGGAAATAAGAGAGGGAAGAAAACAAAGATATTTTAATAAAAATGTATTCTGAAGTAAATAATGAAGAAATACTTATGACAACTACAGTCCTTATTTCTTTAACTGGTCACATGGTCATAGGTGGTATTTGTAACTACTTTCTTCTACTATGGTTTTTTTTTTTTTTAACATCTTTATTGCAGTATAATTGCTTTACAGTGGTGTGTTTCTGCTATACAACAAAGTGAATCAGTTATACATATACATATGTTCCCATATCTCTTCCCTCTTGCATCTCCCTCCCTCCCACCCTCCCTATCCCACCCCTCTAGGTGGTCACAAACCACCGAGCTGATCTCCCTGTGCTATGCGGCTCTAGTGAGTTGGATGGACCTAGAGTCTGTCATACAGAGTGAAGTAAGTCAGAAAGAGAAAAACAAATACCGTATGCTAACACATATATATGGAATCTAAGAAAAAAAGGGTGATGAAGAACCTAGGGGTAAGACGGAATAAAGACACAGACCTACTAGAGAATGGACTTGAGGATATGGGGAGGGGGAAGGGTAAGCTGTGACAAAGTGAGAGAGTGGCATGGACATATATACACTGTCATATTTTTAATGTTTTCCTTCTGTTAAAAAAGTTCAACCAGTTGAACAATACAAATTGTTTGGTATTGTGGGTCCAATATAGTATTGATGTGTGGCCTTTACGTCTGAGACATATGGACATTTAATTAGTTCTCTTCATCAACAGGGGTGATTTGGGGGCAGTTTCACTTTCTTGGACACATGTGCCTGATTATCAGAAGGTTCTCGATAAGTTTTGCATATAACCTTGCCATCTGCTTATCTGTGAAACAGCTGTTTCCTTCATGCATTATTTTAAAGTAGCCTGCTCTATATGGCTTCCCAGACTCTTCTTAGGATACTTGTTTTTGCATCTTGAAGACCTCCTTTGTGTATTGAAAGCAGAGAAGCAATTTTAAAAGCTATTTCCCCCAAAAAATATATTAATTAAAATCTTGGATTTCCAGCAGTGTTTTCATAGAAAAAGGTACCCATTCTGTTGATCCTTTTCTCATGATGTTTACTCTTTTTAACTCTGCAACAGATATAGAGGGCAGGGGTTCTTCATAAGAGCCAAGAGCAGGTGGCACTTGAGGTCCTGCCAGAAAGGTTCACTGTTACAGAAGATGTTATTTTTAGGAAGAGGTTATGGTGCCCTGAAATGTTTGGAAACGAACGTCTGTAGGGAATTCAAAGTAACAGTCTGTGCTCTTGAAGCCTCTTCTTGTGGATAAGACAGAAATATATAAAAACCTAAATAGCAGTATAAACAGGTTATATTGAGTTGCAAATGGTTCGCAGTGTCAGTGCTGAAGATACCAGAGCAAAGGAAATCCCTGTGGCCATGACAGGGTTGGGTTGAACACTGGAGACTGAGTATTTTGAGAGACAGAAGGAAAGCAATGTTAAGGCCATTTCTTGTTCTTCAGCCATCTCTGACTCATTGTATATTTTGGTAAGGAATGGACTACCTCTTAATTTTTTTTTTTTTTTTGCGGTACGCGGGCCTCTCACTGTTGTGGCCTCTCCCGTTGCGGACGGAGCACAGGCTCCGGACGCACAGGCTCCAGACGCGCAGGCTCAGCGGCCATGGCTCACGGACCCAGCCGCTCCGCGGCATGTGGGATCTTCCCGGACCGGGGCACGAACCCCTGTCCCCTGCATTGGCAGGCGAACTCTCAACCACTGCGCCACCAGGGAAGCCCCTACCTCATAATTTTTATCTTCTCTTTGCAGCCTGAAGAGTTGAGAGAAATCATTGAGAAGACCAGAGAGATGGAGCAGAACAATGGCCACTACTTTGACACAGCAATTGTGAACTCGGATCTTGATAAAGCCTATCAGGAATTGCTTAGGTTGATTAACAAACTTGATACTGAACCTCAGTGGGTGCCATCCACTTGGCTGAGGTGAAGGAAACATCCATTCTGTGGCATGATTGGACTTGATCTGGCAAACTGCCAATAGGAAGATAGCCCTGATACCTGAGCAAGTCTCTGAGAAGGTGGCAGGCAGTATAAATTGTAGACCTGTTCTTAGATCTTGAACTAGTGAGAAGAAAATCCCCTTAGGCAATTCATTAACAGCATTCTTTATTCTCTGTACATGGGCTTTAGAGGTTCTTGCCTCATTTGGGGATTTTAAATGGAAGTTTTCAACAGAGCAGTTCCATTTTATCCACATAAAAACCTTTTAATTCTGTTTTCATCTAACCAACTCTTTTCTGCCTAGTCATATTTCCATGAAAAACTTTTGTGTGTATACACAATGGTCCATGTCTCACATAGTAATAAATATTGATGTTATTTAACAGTTAACTTAAATGACTTCATGGGAATTTGTGGGTGAAGGGAAACTGCTTCTGTGCACTGGGCAAGACAACAGTATTTGGTTAGTCACCAGAACTACTTTAAAAAAAAATGGTGCCACTTTGGTCTGGAGCTGCTCTGTTAGGCTTGAATTCATTTGTATGTCTTTTAATTCATAAAAACATTCCGTTAGAAGCACCAATTTTTTAGCCCAAACTTGTGGATCAGACTTCACTGCACATGTGAAAGGTTTATGCAACGGTCACACCTGTTTTAGACTCTGCTCTAAAACATGTACAACATATGCTGATCTTTTTAAAGGTATAATGGTTTTCTGAATTTTTTTCTTTAATCGTTGCAACGGATTGGGTAACTTTTACTTCCTTTTCCTGATCTGCATAGTACAATAGAATGTATAAGTTACATTTTTACGAATGGCAGATATTGATATAAACTCTGTTGACTGTTAAGTTTCTTCCTCATGATGCAAATAGTTTTTTACATGCATAAAAGGACATAGCACATTTGACAGTTTTTTCATTTTTATATATGAGCACAGTATAATTTGATGACTGTGCCATATATGTAGGTAATAAACTGGAATTTGTGATCAATATAGTTGCTGTACTGTATACTAATATTTAATGGATTGACAAATGGTCATTGATTACACTTGTTCAGCATTGGAATAAAATTATATGAGGGAAATGATATGACAATTGACTTTGAGATCAGAAGGAAAAGATGACCTGGAAGTCATTTGAACATTTTAGGAAAAGAACATTGCAGGGGAAAAGTTAAGCATATAGAAATAGGTTTTTATCATGATAAGGTCTGCCTCTTATGATCAGAATGCAACAAGCTAAATCATAAAACATTTAAGCTAATGAAACTTTCATACTGTCTCTATAGCTTGTAGCTTTAAAATTCAACTTCTGTAATTGGCATGGAAAGTTAATTTGTAGTATTTTCAAGGCTTAAGGGATGGTGTGATGTGTGACAAACAACCTCAAATGTGAATGTCTTGATTTTATTTATATGGTGACTTTAGCTACAATTCCTGTTCCCAAAGCTAAACACTGGAATAATACTGAATTGTCACTTAATTTAACATAAGCAACTGTTTTTAATGAGTAGTTTGTCTCAGTGTCATGTACATACTTGAGTTTTTCTCCTTTGCATAATATTTGAACAAATTGTAGACAGTTTATATGCTGCCTTTTTCTGTTGAAATTCACATGGCCTCAAAGTTGGCTGTGGAATATATCTTGTGTGGAAATACTTTCAAGATAATGTTCCTTAGGAAGAAAGTTAACATTCCTAGGTTGAGGTAAGGAATGCCATACATACTGTCTCTTCAGGTCTGAAACACTCCAGTTTATGGCAGGAAAATGCAAAGGTCACAGTGATTTTCAGCACTGAAAACAAGGCACTGTAAGTACTTAATCTTTTCAGTTTTCCAGTATACTTTCTCTTTAGGAATGAAAGGTAGTCTGTGGTAGACAGTGGAGTTTTGTGAGCTGCTTATCATAACTGACAACTATTTTCAACCCTACGATCTAAAACGTTTGCAGTTTGAGTCAAGTTGTTAGAATGAGATTTCAGGCGGTGTCAGTAAGCGGCTGCCGCGCTAGTCCCTGAGTTACCTGTAGACCACAGGGCCAACACTAGGGCCATGTGCTATGCAGACTCAGGCATGGCTTTAACAAGCAAGTCCAAGTCCCCTACCGAGGCACATGCTATGCCGTAGTATACTTCTTGAAAATCTAAGCTGATGAGGTATTTTGGGGATCAGTTAAGTCCTATATATTTTTCTCCTTCCTCATCAGCAGTGGTAGAGGGATAGAAATGTTTATATCCCAACTTTCCTCAATCCTGGTGATATGGATGTGCTGATATTCGACATAGTCCCTACAAAGTGAAAACTGAGTTGTTGCTGACTTCCTTGAAAGAAAATGGAAAAGAGCCTTGCTCTCCACCTAGTTGTGCCCTACACCGCTCTGGCCAATTCCATTTCCTGTCCCTCTGTGGTTCTGATTGGAGACCCCAGTGTGGAGGGAGGTCTTAACCACTTATAGGAATGATACCAATCGCTAATGAAATGTACATTAGTTCAAGTAAGGAAATAATCTTCCTTTACTAAATTTCCTTAAGTCAGAACAAACAGAAAGGAGAATAGTGTTTAGATTAATCCAGATTTGCTTTCTATGAAAATCTAATGTCTGGATTTTTTTTTTCCTTTTCTCATGGCCTAAGGAACAATTTGAATGTAATTCTGTGAATGTGTGTGGATTTAAACCAGGGATTTAGCCTTAATAAAGGTAACCTTTCTGACATCAATTGTTAATTCTCCTTTGTACTCTTATCCTGCCTGTATCTGCACTCTGTTGTTTTGAGATGTAACACTGCACATTGTAATGTAAAAATAAAAAGTAAAATTATATTTCAAATTTAAAAAGTCACTGAATACTTTCTCTTGCTGTGTTTATATCCTCTACCATTCAAGGTGTCAACACATCTAAAATGACCCACCCTTGTCTTCAAGTTTTGCCAGAATCAAGTCCGTTGGAACCTCTGGGTGAAACACAAATACGTTTTAATTTATTCTTCACAGTGGGGGAGTGCCCCCTACTGGCACAAATGTAGGTTCTGTTTCCTTAATTGTTTAAACTGTATTAAAGATGATAGATAGACAACTTAAAGCTGCGAACTCTGGAACTAGTTTTCTGGGGAAGAAGGTACGTAATACTCAGGCGAATTCCACTACATGCAACCACCAATTTGAGAACACTGAGGATAGGATGACTTGTTGACAAATATATAACATATTTTCATTCTCCATTCTTCATCCCTCCCCTTTTTCTATAATACCTACTCTGTATCTCCCAAAGGAGGCCAATCATGTACCAGAAAGTGTTTGTTACACATACACACACATGCTACCCCAGTCCAGCTTTCTATTCCTATTCCTGATCTACTCCCTTCCCATACAGCTCCAGTCACCCCAACCCTACACAACAAATTTTCTGTCCACTCTTGTCTCTTTCTTTTTAACAATATGCTAAACTGTAAAATCTTCTACACTTATGTAGGGAGGGTAGCCAAAGCCAGTAAGTACCAGAGGTTTATGGTGCCACAGGAAAAACTCTAGGGTACTTCTCTGGCTTAGTTCCTTAAGTTGAACATAAATTTATCTAAATGAAAACCCACGAAACCTGGCTCTCTGCATCTACTTTCCAGCTAATTTTTGCCTCCTACAGAGCCGTACATACATACATACCACTTAAGAACCAAGGCTCTGAAATCAAGATACATTTGGCCTGCCTTCCACCTGCAAAATGGAGATGATGGTATTTATAACTCACTAGAGTGTTGTTGGGAGGATTAAATATTAAGCAGTTCATTGTTACCTATTTATTTTCAAGACTTACGAACTCAGTTGTTGGTTTTCCAATCACTACTGAATTTACATTGAATCTGAGATTTTATTGTGAGCAGCAACAGGATTTCCTAAAAATCAGCTCCTCCAGGACAGGCCTTATGTCTGTCTTTACCTTTACCCAAAGTTTTTAACATAGGGGAGGCAAAAAGGATAGAAGTTAAGGATGTAAAAATTCTGAAGGTAGACTGCCTGGATTTAAATCTGGGATTCACCACTTCAAGCTCATTGTGCCTCAAAATTTTCTTCTATGAAATGCAGGATTAAAACAATATGTACCTCTTAATGGTTGTTGTGATGAGATAATAATAGATAAAACACAAATGTCTAATACCACTAAGCTATTTTATAGTAGGTCTTTGTTAAATGTATGCAAAATTACTTTAAAATTACCTACTTTAAAATTAGTCTATGCTGTGATATCAGTTGATTTAAACACAATACGGTTAAGGCTAGTGTCACAATTTCACTAATTAAAAACTGTTCCATGGCCAATCATGTCAAACAATGCCTATAACTGAGTGCAGGAAAGCCTGAGTAATCATGGATGGCTCACACCAGATCAAACTACTAAAAACCTCAGTCACCCAATATGGTCATTCAAATGCCTCAAGTTGTTACTGATTATAAAATACTACAGTTACCTTATTACTCTCAAATGGGAATTAATTATTTTTTCTTAGAAAAAACAGCAGTAATAATAAGCCCTCTTAACTCATTGGCAATCATATTTATTAGTATCCCAAAATTCAACAATCACTCACTCACCTCAGTAAGTTTATGAAGGGGGGGAAAGGGAAGCTACCCACTTCATACATGTCTGCAGAGAAAGCTCTTTTTGGATGCCAATCCCATGTGGTGATCTGAGCATAAGAACACAACTTAGCAGTAAATTCATTAAAAAAGGAACAACTCATTTTTAAATCATTTTACTGTATATTACCATAGTCACATTTGAATTGGCAGAACTGTTCCCATGACAGACAAGACAGACCTGTCATTCAAGGAAGAATAAGTGAAGGTTTTCATAATGTTTGAGGAGAAGTCCCACAGTAACTAACACAAGGATGGCTGCAGCAATCTCAGACAACGGTGTGCAAGTAGGTAGGAACAAAGGGTGTTCCAGCAGTAGCTAGCCTACGTGTGTTGGCCTGAGACCACTGCTGTTTCCTAAGGGGAATTTCTTAATATGTTGGTAAGCAGGTCACTTGCAACAGACATGTAAGTGGAGTAG
The DNA here is from genome assembly GCF_964374135.1 of Grampus griseus. Classification (NCBI taxonomy): domain Eukaryota; kingdom Metazoa; phylum Chordata; class Mammalia; order Artiodactyla; family Delphinidae; genus Grampus; species Grampus griseus. The sequence goes on along the minus strand of NC_139018.1, from coordinate 34,551,617 downwards.
GGTGACACTTCGCAGAATAAATTCTGTAAGTTTCTGGGCAGGTTCTCCAAATGTCATTGGTGATAAATGGTTGTTGAATTATGATTCTGCAAAGGTAATCCCATAAACAGACAACAGGGAATTTTACAACTGGTGAAATTCTTAGGCCAAAAATTAAATAGCCACACATACCAAACCTACACACCGTGAATTAAAATGATGCCATGTTAGGCCTTCTGAAGGAATCAGAGCAGGAAAGATTATTCAAAGAGAAGATCCTCATCCTTCTCTTCAGCCAGAAGATTAGCAGGTTCCATCACCTCTCCAGCTGCCTTCCGTTGTTCCAAGTCCTTCTCAGACTTTTCCTTGAGAATCTTTTTCTTCTCCTGTATTTTCTTTAACCTATAAAATAAAATAAAGGAGGGAATTTTCTGAATGCTGTTTTGGTACTAAGTAGAATTGATTTCTTCTAGTTTTGTAACAAGGATAATAAACACCTACAAAGTAGAACAAAATTCTACCTTTATTAATTTCAATTTCAGTAACATATTTATAACCCATTTAAAAAAAAAAAGATTTGAGGTAGAATACACAGACATTTTAAGCTAATAACTGATTTCAAAAGCTCCTGTCTCAGGGTGAATAAACTTTGATGTCCATTCCCTGATAATGGAACAGGTTTTCAGCATTCAGACACTAAAATTTTGGATCATTCAATCTGGATTACCACAACCCTGCACATCAACTGAAGGACAAACTAAATTTTGCTAATTACGATTATAAATCATACTCAGAAGCTACTCAAGGTCCAAGACAGCTATGTCTTTCCTGAATACGCCTGCCTTCACCTATCTCCCACTTCTCTGAAACTGACACACTGACCCCTGCACACCACCTATTTAGTATTTATTGTCCCTACTAGCTCTAAATGTTCAGAGCTAATTCCTGTACAGGTATCATTTCTCTCCAAGTACTCTGACTTTCTAATGGTATGATTTATATTATTATGTAATGTCCCCAAGTACTTTATACCTTCTCCTGGAACATTTCCAACATGCAATACATATTTGTTGACTGACTGATTAATTCCAGTTTCTTTTTATGTGGGAGACACCCCATCTAAATCATTGTTTCATTTTAAAGAATTATCGAGGCTATTTATAGTTTCTCTGAAGGGCCTGAGTTTTCAGAGATGCCATATTTTAGGTGTGTGCAAAACTTGGCACAGATCTATCTCCACAGCCTTTGGCAATATTATTCCTTGTTTCTTATCAGAATAAAATACAAGTTGTACTAATTCTTTTTTTTTTTTGCCCGCGCTGCACTGCATGTGGGATCTTAGTTCCCTGACCAGGGATCAAACCCATGGCCCCTGCAATGGAAGCGTGGAGTCTTAACCACTGCCAGGGAAGTCCCAAGCTGTGCTAATTCTAAAGAACATAAGCCAACATGTCTCAGCAAATCGAGCTTTTGGAATATGGAAAAACAAAAAATGATCAATAACTGCAAATTCCAACAAACCTATAGAACTCTTCTCTCTCTCTCTCATCCAGCTCTGTGATGATATAAGCAAGGGTACGTTCAATCCGGGGAATGATGACTAGGGTTTAAAAAATATATATATAGTGAGAACTTCAAATCTTTTTTCAAATTGCCAGTGCTCATTTGTATAACAGTAACTTATTTTTTCTAACTGTAAAATAAATGTACATTTAATGCAAAAAACAAAAACACAGGGAAATAAAATGAAGTATAATCCAACCACTCTATAGTTAACTAATAACAAATATTTTGGAATATGCCCTCATACTGTCTTTTCTATGGACAGGTAACACTGGACCATGATATATATACAACACTGAATATACTGAATTTATATGAATATGTAACATTGAACCATATGTTACAAATAGATGTTATTTTAAATACAACAGCAATCCATTGTTAAAAACTGGAGCATTGAGCAGAGAGAATACAGTACGTTGAATTTTCTGTCAATCATAAGGTTCTACTTTACACAGAATTTGCCTATTCTGCTTCTAGAATGTGAACTCCTTGTGAACTGAAACTGTTACCTTATCCATTTTGTTTTGCTTGCAATTCCATGCAAGAGGCTGGCACAAGCAAGCAGTCAGGAAATGTGTTTTAAGTTTTTAAACAATGAGATAACTTCCTCTTTAACACTAATAGAGCCCAAGCAAAATAATTTCCTTGCTGCTCAAATTTTGCTCCTTTCTTACTTTAAAATTGAATAAGTGTTGCTTTAATGAAAACTGAGTTTCTTAAGCAAAAAGTACTGTGGCAATATTCAGCAGTCATAGTTTTAAAATAATGAAATGAGAGATGGAAAATAAATACATTCAATGGGAAAATTTATTTTTAGAAATCAAGAAGAACAGCAAGAGAACAGGACATAAGGCCTAAGAAAGACAGCTTTAAAGTTTAATACTTCATGTGTTCAAAAACATTTATCACTCAGTCATTGGAAAGAACTTACAAAAACATTAGGGGTCTTGAGAAATAGTTTCACCTTTTATTCATGAATAATCAGAAATGAGTAAAACATTCCGTACTTTTTAACTCACCACTCTCCTCTAACTACCCGCTAAATCATACACACACTTCTATCGAAGGATTTACTAACAGTTATCTGTATTACTGACTCACTGCCCTTCCTACTGTGGGCAGGGGCAACATCTTATTCAGCAGGTGATCAGTGCCTGATTCCTAGTAGGTCCGTGACAAATGTGGAGGTGCGGACAAGAGGATGGACAAAGAGCCTCACAGCAGCTTACACTCACCATGTTCAATGGCATTTACACGCCTGTTGGTTATCTTAATAGCTTCATCCAAAGTAACAAAGGAAGTCTAAAATAAGAGGATAAATTAATAATGTAAGCACAAAGTCTTCCTACTCATGCCCTGTCCACCACTTGCCTTCACTCAGCACTTGTAGAAACATTTGGAAACCAAGACTACTTCAACATACTTAACAGAAAATTCTTATGAGATTTCCATAGAGCTAACATGATTTCCATTCTATTAGAATTTGTTTACTTCAGACTCACCTGAAGTTATAAAGATGGCATGAGAAGAGAATCATACACTAATGACCTAGATATATATTAACTGGCTACAAAGCAGGGGGGGGAAAAAAGGCTTTCATGCATAAACCATATTATATTTGCATTTAAATCTATATTGACTATTGCTGTTCTCACCTAGCCAAGAGTGAAACTATACCATTGCACAAACATTTTGTTAGTAGTAAAAAGTAGGGACAATGGTGCAGAAGCCACCATTTCAGAAACTTACCTGCAGCGAAGCTAGTTCCACCAGCAGTTCCACTGCTTTGGCATAATTCCTCTTCAGTTTAGCCAACTGTTCACCTCCTCTGGCTAAACCAGTCAGTTCATAACCTGAAAGAACCAGTCAGACAACATTTGTATTTAGGGTGTAATCTTCCCCATAAACTTCCCAAAAGAAGATAAGTCAGGATAATACCAAACATGGAAAAACAAATTCACTAACCCAAACATTAAGTGCCCATTTCACTCCCCCAAAACTGTAGGACATGTTGCTGAGTAGTTTTGCACAAGGATACTTTCTAAATCTAACTATAGGAGAAGTTACCTTGCTGGATTAACGAATGCACTCCTTCCCTTTGTAGATTATACTGCCTGATGCCCCAGTACGGTTGACACTCTCTGTTAACAGGTGACTCACTAGAATATTCTACTTCTTTATTCAAGCAGTACTAAATATTTGATGTGAACCAATTTAATATGAGGGCCAAAGAAAGAATATTGTTGTTTCTATGAAAGAAAGTTGATTAGTTTGGAGACTCAACAAAGATGCGTTACTACCTGAAACATGCTGTCAAATTAGGAAAAGGTGAGACAATTATAAAAAAATCGGGCAGGCTGGCTATAAAAGTCTAGGAAGATTCAGCATTCAGATTGTATCACAGTGCCTAAGATCTTACTGTACTTTAAAAAGACCCAAACTGGAAATTATAAACAATACATTGTGGGTGTGGTTTATGCAGACAGACAACATGGAAGTCTGATCAGTGGATTCATACTCAAAGAAAGGCCATGGCCTTATATTTTTAAAATTGCAAATGACTCTATAAATTTCTAGGTTGAAATAAAATATTTTAAGCAATGTATAATGTTTTGTGACTCCCTGCAATAACACTTTTTTGATTAACTGATAAACTATTGTCCCAAATATATCTGATAAGAAGGCTTCTGGACTTCCCTGGCGGTCCAGTGATTAAGACTCCACACTCCCAATGCAGGGGGCATGGGTTTGATCCCTGGTCGGGGAACTAAGATCCCACATGCTGCCCGGCGACGCCAAAAAAAAAATAAAAAAAAAAGAAGGTTTCCAACACTGGAACCACTGAACTCTAAGCAGGTCTATTTATCATCATTTTCCAGAATAATTTTCATTTAAAGAGGAACTGGAAGAACCCAGAGACACACACATAAAAAGTTTCACACTTACTGTCAGTTCCTTCATGGTAATGTTCAAATACTGGCAAAGTAACACCTGTTAAACACAGAAACATATATGGATTCACAAACATGTCCTTAAAGTACTGTTTCTTAACCACTGTTTCCTGTGTTTCTTTTTCAGCAAATACTCAAAAGCCAAGAGATTGCCTGGAACTGTAACTGGTTTCAATGAATGAATTTAGGAACCTTCCTTAAGTGTTCATTCCTATTCAAAAGTCAAATTATCCTTAGTAAGGGATCTGGCTGTTACAATGTTTGTTTGTTTTTTCTTTCATCTTTGAGGTATACATAATATACAAATAATTGCACATATTTAATGTATACATTTTGATGAGTATAGAAATATGCATATACCCATGATACCATCATCACAATTAAGGTAATAAACATATCCATCACCTCCAAAAGATTTGTGTCCCTTTTCCTGTGTGTATGTGTTAAGAACACTCAACATGAGATCTACTTTCTTAAGCTTTTCAGTGCACAACACCCTATTAACTGTAACTATACTACTGTACAGCAGGTCTGTAAAATGTATTTATCTTGTATAACTGTAACTTCACATCCACTGAACAATAGCTTTCCCCACCCCCATCCCCTGGCAACCACCAGTAAACGAGTTTTAACATGTAAAGCCAAACAACTTTGTCTAAGGAGAAAAGATTAATTGGGCCATCAAGATCTTGCTGTATAAACGGGTTAATTTAAAAATGTTATCTTTTCTCTGCCAAGAGTTCCAAAGGGTTGAAAAGTTACCTGCTACATTATCTTTCTTTGCTCTAATCTTCACTTGGGCTTTATTTACATTTTGGATTACTGTGGTGCTGCAGAAAAAGAAAAGGCCTTGATTTAGTTGAGTTTTTAGAGTGAGAAATAAACCAGCAGGGACCCATCAGGTGACTTCAACAAAAGTAAGATGTCATGATTATGCTTTGATGATTGTCTTCTTTCAGAAAAGAACAATCACTGCTACCAGAGGAGGGCCTCAGAGAGCAAAGTATGAACAATATTCAAACATTAGCCATAAGAATACAAAGAATGATTTTAATGTACATGGGCTGCTTAAGTTTTCAATCAGACATGTGGTGCATGGATGTGACTTTAGGGATTTTCTTTCCACTAATGTAATTTGGAGAAAACGTTCCTTCCTTCTGGGTTTGCTGTTCAAATCTGTAGGTGTGCCTAAGCAGGAGTTCAATTCCTTTACCTTGGAATCTATCTAATTTCCATCTGGCTTTGTCTGACTCCCCACCTGTTACTATCACAAAATAAAGTGTCTTCCTCATAGCCACCCTAAAACACCTTCACATACCACATACACACTATTTATTCCCGCCCTCTCATGGAAAAGTCAATGCAAATTGTTATCCTACCAACACTGGCAAAAATTAAAAGTCTACTACTTCAAAACGTCTTATGACAAAAAAAAAAAAAAGGTCGGGTTTCCCTGGTGGTGCAGTGGTTGAGAGTCCGCCTGCCCCGGTCCAGGAAGATCCCACATGCCGCGGAACAGCTGGGCCCGTGAGCCATGGCTGCTGAGCCTACTGTCCGGAGCCTGTGCTCCGCAATGGGAGAGGCCACAACAGTGAGAGGCCCGCGTACCACAAAAAAAAAAAAAAAAAAAAAAAGGTCTTATGCCCCTCAAGCTGTAAGACTGTCCACAGGTAATGTTCCCAGATAACACAAACTAAGAATGGAGGCATTGTGTTATTGGTAAAGAAGACTAAAATCAAAAACCCTGAAAACTTCCACTTCTGCCCCTGAGTAGTCATTTGACTTTAGGAAGGCACTAAACTTAAACTGAGAACAACAATGCTCGCCTGGTCCACCTCACAGGCTTATTTGGAGAACCAAATGACATAACCAAACATAACATATGTAAAGCAATAACTAAGCCATTTTGTACACTTTGTAAAGCACACATTGACATATGCCATAAAGTCCATGCCCTTTAAACAACCAATTCCATTCTCAAAAATTTTCCTAAGGAAATAATTCAACAGAAATTTAAAAATATATACATAAAGATGTTCATGGCACCTTTTCTAATAATCCAAATATCTGAAAATCAACCCAAAGGCCCACCATTACAGGAAAACGTTAATACATTATCATACATCTAAAGATTATGCAGCTATGTGAAAATAGGGAAAAATGTTTATGATACAATACTAAATGAAAATGGACTGTAAAATATTAAGTATTCTGTGCCTGCAACTATGTAACAGATACACGTGGGTGGTAATAAACACAAAAGTGTTAAGGTGATGGGGTTAAAAGTGTTCTTATTATTACTATATCATTTGTCTTTAATGCTTATGTATTTTTTTTAAATTAAAAGAGGCTTTTACATGAAATTATGAACATGATAGCACTTTGTTTTTCAAAACACCCCACTTAAGTGTTCTTACCTGAAGTCCCCTGCTGTGAACTTGGCCTCAGCAAGTGAAAAGGCAGCTTCTCTCATCACTTCACCCATCAACATTTTAGTCTGGAAAAGCAAAAACCAACAGCCAATAAAACCAAGTTTTTTTACAGGGAAAAATCATATCATAATCATGTTCCTTTAACAACCATCAGTATTTTACACCAGGTGTACATGTAAATATTGATTTGGTAACAATAAAATAAATATATCCAATTTTGCTTGAACAGTTTTGGTTATGGTTACTAACAATGTTGCAAAACCATGAGTTTTATAATTAAAATACTGGAACAAAGGCACTAAGAAATAGAAAACTGAATCTTTACTGAAGGGCCGACCTTATTCCTGAATGAGTCCATGCTGTTTTGCTCAAATTAATCTTTTAAATTCACTATACTGCTCTCAAAATCCTAATGGCACAGTGATTCTAAAATCTGGAATATTTAATGTTTGAGAATACACAATAATTTTTTTTGAAAGAGAAAAAAAACTGGGACAGGTGGGTAGAAAGTTACCAGACAGGCCAGAGGACAGTTATAATAAATTCTGGGGAAAGAGCATTTCGGGCATTAGAAACAGCTAATGCAAAGGTCCTAGAGGAGGATGCTAGAAAAAAAGCTCCAAATGAGATCAGAGGGGCAGGCAGGGGCCAGAGCAGATCAAGTGGGGTTTGGGGGCAAGAGTAAAGAGTTTGAATCTTATTAAATGTACTTTCTGAAACTTGTTACATTTACAATGGCATTTTTACTTTTGAAAGAAAAATGTTTAATTAAAATGCCAACGGTCGTGCTGGATTTTCCATAGACACTTCTAAAATAAATACAATTCTAAGCAAACTTCACTCTACCTCTATTATCTTCTTAAGGATCTGTCGAAATCGAAGAGTTAAGGCGTCAGATTTTTTCTTTAGGAGGTTTCGACCTGTCTGTGCTCCTTTTAACCGAGCCCTCATGATGGTCTGTGCCCTATGTAAATAAAGTTAAAGACATTTAAAATAAAAATACTTCCCCAATATGGTGTTAAAATTATGCGAATTCCTTGATGTCGTGAGAGCAAGAATATATACCATTTGTAACTGACAGGCTTAACTGGTTTCTCAATACTGTAGATTTCCACCCTCAGTGTTCCATAAATAAGAAGTCTTTTTTATTTAAAACAGAAACAATCCTTTAATAAGAACTTAATAATTTGATAAATAAGTTAATAAATAACATTAATAATTTAATAAATTATAATAATAAATATTACTTAATAATTGGTTAATAATTTAATAAATTTTATTATGATTTAATAAATATTTATTAGAACTATTTTATGATACCAGCATAGTTTAAATAATTACTTGATTTGTGAGTTAAAACAGTATATGTTTCCATTAGGTATGCACTAAGAAAAAAAAAATCTGTCCAATGATATATGTCAAAATTTGAAATGCATTTACCTTCAGGACCAACAATTCTACTTTAAGGGATTTATCCCCCTGATTTACTCCCACATGTACACAAAAACATGTACAAGGTCAAGAACGAGTAGTCCAGCCTTATTTATAATAGCAAAAGGGTAGGAACAAGTTAAATGTTCCACAAATCACGGTTCATCATACAACAGAATGATATGAAGCCATTAAAAAAAAAGAGGAAGGTAGATCTGCATGTGCTCCTCATATTACATTGTCTCAGTTATGCACAGTAAGGGATGAATGTGCTTATATAGAGAATAGTTCTAGAGAGGTTCACAGAAAGTGGTAACAGTTTCCTTTGGAAAGTGAGGTTGAGTGAAAAAGATGGATTTACTTTTTACTACTATATTCTGTTTTACCTTCTGTATTTCATACCACAATCATTTATCACTTTTTCCATTAAAAGTGTGGCATTGAAGTGTTTTGATATCATCAATTAAGACTCTACTACCAATCACTTTACTAATTTGTAAATGACTCCAGGTAACAAATAACACATATAAGTAAACACTTCTGAGAAGTGACAAGCCACTTAAATCTCCTTACCTCCCTATTTCAATCTTTTCTCATCAGAAACCCCAAAACCAAAGTCAAGAAAGCAACAGCAGAAATTGACATTTCCATTCTTGCTACCATATGCCAGATAAAATTTAATAATGAGAAAGGATAATAAGATTCAATAATCAATTGTATAACATACCTAAAGTGATTTAAGGGGACATAATTTCATATGACTGGTGTTATTACCAACTGCAAAATAGTTTTTGCTAAACTTCTGACTAAATTCTTAGATTATACTGAATCTTCTACCATAGGCCAAAGATTACTAAAATAATTCTATAGCTGGAAGGGGCTTTAGACATTATCTTGAAAGATAGGAAAACGAAGCTCAGAAAAGTGAAACGACTTTCCCACAGTCACTCGGTGAAGAAAATGCAGAGCAAGACCTGAAACAGATTTCTGACTCCAGGGATTTAACCAAGGTTCAAACCTAGGTCCACTGTACCCCAACCATGTGCCATACTACCTCACCTATAGATTAAGGGGACATAATTCAGGTGAACAGTTCTGTCTTTGAAAAACTAGCTATCAGTGGCTGAATTTGCACTGACTAGCTTCACTGGAGGTCTAACCCAGTGAAGCTGGTTCAGCTTCCAGCCTGAGCAAGAGCTATGCACCCCAATGTACCGTGTTGTTGACACTAACCACCAGACTTTGGGCTCAAAGAGTTGAACCAAATTTAAGTCAAGTCCTAGTACTGCAAATGGCAGCAAGTTTACAGTAAAAAGGTGAACTGGTTCATAAAACTGAATTCACCACGCTAATTTTAATTTCCTCCTATATTTAATTTCTTTTCTCATGAAATAGACAAATTTTAATTCCTGAGACTCAAAGAGTGACTTGCCCAAAGGCTTATAGCCAGTATGTAGGAGAACCTGGATGTGACTGACTTCTGTTCACTCCAAATCCGTCATGCCTCTTTTGCTTCCACTCTAAACTTGTTTTGCTCTCTGTGGTGCCTAAGTGGGTGACAGCCCCATTTCACAGGATAACACTGTAAGGTAGTAGTGTCTGAAACAGAAGTCACTAGTGTGTTTCCTAGCCTCGCTCTTTAAACACTTGTTATTTTACAAGTTACAGAGCTGCTTGGCCCTACAAAAAATGTTTGACCTTCAGCTAGGATGATGACTTTGCTTCCAGCTGAATCAAAAACATCTGACTACATGACAAAGTACCTGCTGATAAGCCTTGGGGAAAATATTTAGAGAAGCAGTTACTTCCTGCACCTGATTTTCCTCTCAATCGGCAAGCTGAGTGCTCTCAAATAGCAATTTTCACATTCACAAACCTATCATTCTTGTCTAAGCCCAAAGAGTGTATTTTCACCTCTTAGTCTCAAAGTAAAAACAAAACAAAACAAAATGTTAACATTCTGACTACTAGCAAAGATAAACACAGCCAGACATTAAAACTGTGAAAACAGATATTATTCAGTAACCACTGACAGCAGGGGAAAGAGCTGAGCTCCTTTCTGATTGTGCACAGGTGATTAGGCATTTTAAAATGAGCGAGGAGAGTGAGAGTGGATGCGAGTCAGAGAAAAATTCCAAAAGGTTGGGCATTGGAAATGCCATCAGGCCAGCTGTGTCTGCTAGCAGGCAATTAAGGAAGGGAGGTCAGGGGCATAGTCTCAGGTGTTGCATAGAACAAAGAGTAAATTCTGGCTGGATGAGTTTTCTCAAGCCGGCATTTTACTAGGGGCTGGAGTCATTCTAGGAACATAGCCTTAGGCTACTAGAAGCCATGCTAGAGTCTGGTGTCTCTTAGGGCAGAGGTTTGGATGGAGTCAATCTTTAAGTGCTGGGAGTTCTACAGTCCTCACTACCCCAGGGTAGTCCTGAGCCTTATCTATTTCACGGGCACTGCCTTTCTCCACAACTGACTTACTTCCCACCTAGGACTAACAGCTATTAGAAAGTCAATAGGCAAAGGTAGAAACCAAACAAACAAAATCCCCTTCATTTCATTAAAAGCTGTAGCCACCCAGGTAGGTACAGAAATCTAGGTTTGGGGGTTAAAATACAACTCTTATTTTAAAGCATCCTCAGATTCTCTGAGAAAAAGTCAAAATAAAGAAAAACAGCAGAACACCCCCAAAGAGATAGGACCACAATCAAAAAGATCTAAGTGTCAAAGCCAAAACTGATTTTCTGCTCCTCAGTGAAAAAAAGAGGAAAAGGAAGAGGGGGAGGGGGAGAGGGCAAATAAGAACAATCTTCACCTTCCACAAGTTGTTAGGCACGTTTGAGAAAACTTAAAATTTTTCTCCTGACAAAGAATTCAGGCCCAAAGAGAAAAGGAGGCCACAACTGAACAGACTCCACGGCATGGGTTCATTTAAGTAACATTTTTTGTGAACCTTCTGTGGATTAATAATCAAGACACTGCTCATCCTGGAGAGAGCTCACAGTCCAGTGGTAAATATACATAAACAAATATGCACTTTACAATGTGATGGGTGATATTAACAGAAGTCTGAATGACATGCAACAGTGACAGACAAAAGGAGTGCCTCGGAAATTCAGGTCTAGCTTCCCACCACATGTGACATTTCAGGGGATCTTGGAAAATGAGTATGGGTATCCAAGATCGAACCTGACGCCCACTTTAGGGCGATTCAATTCAACACCCAAATTGGTTTAGAAGCCTGCTTCCCACCGCAGTAGACTGCTCTTCTCAAAGCATTTATCAGGGCTTCCCTGGTGGCTCAGTGGTTGAGAGTCCGCCTGCCGATGCAGGGGACGCGGGTTCGTGCCCCGGTCCGGGAAGATCCCACACGCCGCGGAGCGGCTGGGCCTGTGAGCCATGGCCGCTGAGCCTGCGCGTCCGGAGCCTGTGCCCCACAACGGGAGAGGCCACAACAGTGAGAGGCCCGCGTACCGCAAAAAAAAAAAAAAAAAACAAGCATTTATCAAACTTCGTCCGCTTGTCTATCCCTCCACTAAACTGTGAGCCCTGTTAGGGCAAGAGTGGCGACGATTCATAGTTATATAAATCCAGTGTCCGGATCAATAAGGGAATATGGAATGAATGGCTCGATTAATGGCTAAAGTCAGCTGATCTCTACAAAAGCCAGCAGGCCGGGCGCCTGTTCTCACGGGCTGGACTTGCCCTGTCCAGTCTGGTTCACTCAGAGGAATGTGTAAGGGGCCCCTCAGGGAGCCTCGCCCTGGACTCACGAGAAGAGACTGGAGAGAGCTCAGGTCGGCCCAGGAAACAAGGAGCCCCGCTGCTGGTCCAGGGTATGTAGGGATAGCGGCTCGGGCAGGTCTTCCTGAACACCTGTTCGTTCCATTCTTTTACTTACATTCTCGAGGGAAAGATTTCAATTCGGTCTTTGGCCGACATTCTGACGATGTCTGTTCGGCCTGGGTCCCTGGCCGGGCAATCGTGGCTGCAACAAGCCCACCCACTGAGTCTAGCGCTACCTGAGTCAGCTGGTTGTGTCCCGTGACCCCCTGGCGTTGCTAAGAGGCAGCCAGGATACGCCTTCTTAACTTCCGCTTCCTGTCGGTAGGGGTTGGGGGTAGGGGTGTGGGGAAGGCGACAGGAAGAAGGCGATGCCCGGATGTTGAGGCGCGCGCACCCCGGAACCGCCTCTCATTTCCGGTTCGTCTTCTAGCTGCCCCCCCCCGCCCCCGCCCCCCCCCAGTCTGCAGCTCCCAGGCGGCTGCGCAGGGCGAGGCGAAAGACCAGGGAAGAGTACACTCGTTCTCTTCCTCCACTTTTCATTTTTGGTCACAGCGCCACCTCATGGTTGACTAAAGCTTTCAGAGAGGATTTATTTTTCAGGGACAAGGAATCAGAGTCCTCCCTCTTACCTGCGCCTTGAAGGTTCCTTAGCGAAAGCTAAAGACAGCGAGAAAACGTACTTTTCAGGTCCTCCTAAGGTCCACATTCTTCTTTGTTCTCGGAGGACCTGGACTCCATGGTCAGTGACGAAGAGGGGCCTCCATCCTGTTGGCGCTTGCGTGCTGCGAGGTGGTTCCGCATGCGCGGTGGGGTCGAGCGAAGCGCACGCTGAGAGTCGGCGGCTGCTACGGGTGCATCAAGTCTGGTCTCTCCGATTGAAGAGCGTGGCGCCGGACACCAGTGCGGGATTCACACACATACCTCAGGTGACTAGTCGCCCCGATCGGTTTCTCCAGGAATTCACTTTGCTTGTGTCCAGTGACATGAGTGATCGATAGAGGGTAGGCCCCGGGCTAACACCCCCTCCTTCTCCCGTCCCTGCGCGGGAAGTGTCTGCACACAGCTGCCACCGCCCGCCGGCTCCGTGTCGGTCTCCCCGTGTAGCAGAGGTGTCATGGTGCGAACGGAGGCCTCTCGTGAAGGGAGGCGGGCCGAGTGACTGAACAGCCCTTTCAGTGTGCTTCAAGTGGGGACGCCGTGAGGTGGGGCGGCCTTGGGAGAATGCCGTGACGCCCCCGCCCCGGGACGCGAACACTTTGCCCTTTCCGGGCCTGAGAGTTCCATCCTTTTTTTTTTTTTTTTTTCTTCCGCCCCAGCAAATACTCTCAATTGTAACCAGACCTGGCACTTCAAGGAACCCGTTGATTGGGCCACGATATTGACAAGAGTTGGGTTAAAAAAAAAGATCCAAGTTTGTTCATCTGATAAGTGATAGTAAAAAAATCGAAGCTGCTTTCGCCCTGTGTTGCTGGAGTGGTGCGTTTCTGGAGAGTGAGTCGCTCCTTAAGATGGCACTAAAAGATCCTACTGAAGAGTTTATTACTCTTCGTATCGGTTTGCCGTGTTTCAGCACCGATGAGAATAGACTTGTAGAAATACGCGCTGTGATCTTACGGTTAAGCAGAACTAAAACACATAACATACGGGAATTTCAGGTCCCTTTTGTCAGCGCCCCAAACTTAGGCTACTTTAACGTTCATTAACAAGAAACATTGTTTCTTGGGGAAAAGGTGTAGCAAAGAAGTCTTGTTTTTTCTACCGATTTAAGCTGTTATCCAAGGGGAAAAAACCTTGTAACTCTGTGTCTTTCAACAGTTTGGAATTATTTACGTAGAGCTTTACTGCCTCTTCTCAGTTCATTGGATGCCACATGACAGTTAGCGATTCTCAAAACATCTCAAAAAGATGCACAGTAATGTTTTTAGAGATGGGTGCTTCCTATTTCAATGACAGTGAACTAGTTTAAAAGCTTTATTTGTGTAGCACTTATGTAGTAAAAACGAGCATTCAGAACGTAACTAAGTGTTAGGGCCGAATCAGCATGATCACGGGAGTTGCCTCTATCGCATCATACTTTACTTTGGAAACGAATGTGGACTTCTGTATCCATTATGGCGACTTGACCATGCAGTGGTTTAAGAAGTCCTGCCTACTGTTTGACCAGGCAAAATTACTGACATTGCAGGGTATTTGAAATTATCTTGGAATTCAGTTCATGTATTTTGAAAGATGGGTGTTCTTTACTGGAGAACACATACTGTATTGTAGTACTCTGACATATTGAGGCTTTGTGGGTTAAACTCTGGAGTCAATGTCAGATGACCTGGATTTAGCTCCTGTTGTACTTAGTAAGCATTTGTCTTTGAGGAAGTCATTTAATACTTTATTTTAATAATAATTGTTTAATGAATTAAGTTACAAAATGGAAATGATAGCTCCTTTGCCTTTTAATAGCTTATATTTGTATAGCACATTACACTTTCCAAATTTTATCACATGTATATTATTTCATTTGATACCCGCCACAAACCGGTGAAGTACATGGCACACACTAGAAACTACAGTTAATGGGAATGCATTTCCCAAGCAGCCACAGCTAGTAAGTAGGAGAGCGAAGTCTGGAACCCATGTATAGAACTATTCCCAAAGTCAGGCTATGCTACTTGCCTGACTTGAGGACCCTATCGAGGGCAAAATAAAATAAGTCGAAGTGCTTTGAAAATTATGTAAAAGGGCTGATAGATACTTGATGTGTGACTCCTATTCTCCTGACTGATGTTTTTCAAAGTGAGTGTTATTAGCATAATATTTCCATAAATAAGGAGATAGGTTCAAAATCTGTTAACCATTATGCAGGTTCTTTTGCAAAGTAGATTTTTTTTATACTCCATTACTTGTCTTTTACTGGGAATGACATACCATTAGCAGTATTCCTTTATTTACACCGTCTATTGCAAAGAGACTTGTACCTCCTGAAGCATTAGCGTCCATATCTCCCTTCAGGATTCTTTTACACGATTGCCTATGTTCTTTTACAATTGAATTAAGTCTTGCTTCTCCAAAATTATTGGCTTTACTATTTGAAGAAACTTGGTGAGTAAAAGTGGTTAGCACCTGTTAAATCTCTTAAAACTGTTTCATACATTTCCATAACGTTTATTTTTATATCCAGTTTGAAACTTTTTCAGCTCTCAAATTTTAGTACTTTACATGCAGATATTTGACAACAGTTGTCAAGAAAAAAAAAAGCCCTGTTTAAAAATGAAACAACCAGCTCAGCTGTTTCTTGGTGGGTAATTGAATGTCTGCTTCCCTTTATTTCCTAAATCCCTGTTTTGTCAGGCTTCAAAGAGAAATATATCTCTGCCACTATTATTAATATGCAGCTTTATTTTTTGTTATACGGGATAGGTTAATACTAAAAGTTTGCACTAATTTATAGTTTATGTTCCAGCACTGAATATGTACATTGATAGTTCTTTTTGTTTAAGATGTTTTACTGATTGTCATGTATTTATCAGTGATATTGAGAGAAAATATAGCCTGATGTATAAGACACAAACTATGGATTCAAACTTCATAGGTTCAGATTTTGACTGTCATTGTTAGCAGTATATGACAAAACAAGATGCTTAACCCATGCTTCATGTTTTTCATCTATAAAATGGGGAAGACTAGGAGGAAAGTGATACCTCAGGGACATAGGCAGTGGCCAGATAATATAGGACCCTGTAGGTAGTGGAAAAATGTATAAATCAGTGGGTAAGCCACTAGGAAGAAACATGTGGGTGCAGGTAGCAAGTTCTCAAACTGCTCTGAAGCAGAACTCTGGTGTTCTATGAGCTGGATGTAGGTGTTCTGTCTTTAAGATAAGTAATGACAGTCTTATTTCCCAATTAATATGAAAAAAAATAAGTTAGTAGGTGAAGTTTCACAAATTTTTCATAGGACCTTAGGTCTTATTATTGCCTGTCTTCTGAGCTTTGACAATAGTAAGTTAGTTAAGGTTAGCAGAAAAACATGAAAATTATCAACTATGATTAATTTGAAAGCTTCCTTTTAAAAATGTGTTTCTACATATGGTATGATTTTAGGCCTGTGGGTCATAATAGGAGTGGTGTTGAAAATAGGTTGGGTGGATCAAAGGGAGTAGTTTTAAATATATTTAATGTGTGGAGGTTAAGAGAAACTTGAACTTTATAGTAGTGGGAATCTATAAAGCTGTTCTCGAGCTTCGGTATAACTATTCAACAAAAGAGAAGAATATTTGGGAGTAATGGGAAAAGTGGAAGCTAAAAATTATGGTAGTTGTGAATTAAATTCAAGTTTGTTTTAAGAGGAAAAAAATTCAGATTACTCTCTTTTGTGATTAATAAATTTTTTGTTTTTGTCTTGACATGTGATACTATAATTTTGGCTATAATAAATAATAGAGTATATCATTTGATATATGGTTAGGGTTAGGATTTAATTTGTTGGAAGAGTCTTCCCTTCATGTAGCAGGCGGTAACATATCCAGTCTTAGCTGACTTGGAGGAAGAATAGCTTTAGTTTTTCTGACAGGTTTATAATAGTAGTGATGCTTCCTATCATTTGTTATTTCTTAAAGTATTAAAATAATATTTTACTCTTAAGGTATACCTTTAATCCTTCAGTGTCAGGACTTTGTAAATGGTCGTTATTTTTTATGATTCCTCTGAAACTGATGGTAGAGAATCACGCAAGCCTTACAAAAATGTGGAGCAAAATAAAAATTAAAGCTTGGTTCCAGAACATTCCTCTGTTTTCTGGTACCATTTAAGAAGTTTAAAGAGGGGAGAAAACCAATAACTTCTTCCAGTGGCAAGATGTAGAAAATTGACATTTTAACATTTTGACCTTAACTGAACACTTACTTGATTCTTTTGTTCAGATTGCAGAATGCCGGGTCTAAGTTGTAGATTTTATCAGCACAAATTTCCTGAGGTGGATGACGTAGTGATGGTGAATGTAAGGTCCATTGCTGAAATGGGAGCTTATGTCAGCTTGCTGGAATACAACAACATCGAAGGCATGATTCTTCTGAGTGAGTTGTCCAGAAGGCGTATCCGTTCTATAAACAAACTCATCCGAATTGGCAGGAATGAATGTGTGGTTGTTATCAGAGTGGACAAAGAAAAAGGTAAATGAGAAAAAGATTTAAAATAATTTATATTTAAAAAATTTATATTTACTTATTAAATATAAGTTTATATTTAATATATAAGTATTCATATATTAAATAATTTATATCTGGAAATTTTTGATTTAAAATGGTTTATTTTAAAATATATTTTTTGTAAATTGCCTACTGAAGTAAAAAAAAAAAGAAAAAAAACACCTCCTTTTGTCTTTAAACTCTTTTACATACAGAGTTGTTAGAGAAGGGTGCTAGTTAACCATCTAAACAAGACCTTTTAAGTTAGTAGTGTTTTGGGGTTTTTTTGGTGGGTTTTTTTTTTTTTAATTTTATTTATTTATTTATTTATTTTGGCTAAGTTGGGTCTTTGTTGCTGTGCACGGGCTTTCTCTAGTTGCGGCAAGCGGGGGCTACTCTTCGTTGCAGTGCATGGGCTTCTCATTGCGGTGGCTTTTCTTGTTGCAGAGCATGGGCTCTAGGCATGCAGGCTTCAGTAGTTGTGGCTCGTGGGCTCTAGAGTGCAGGCTCAGTTGTGGCGCATGGGCTTAGTTGCTCCGCGGCATGTGGGATCTTCCCGGACCATGGCTCGAACCTGTGTCCCTTGCATTGGCAGGCAGATTCTTAACCACCACGCCACCAGGGAAGCCCAGTAGTGGTTTAATTAGTACATCCCAGGACTAGTTTTTGTGAGCCAAGTAACCTGAATTTTATTCCCAGAGGTTATCGGGATCTTGATAATTGACTCATTGCCAAACTCACCAAACTCAGAGAGACAAATAAGCAAACCAGAGTACTAGTTCATTCATATTTGTCAGGTGCCTTTTTATTGATTTAGAGTTAGATTAGTAATCAGGTTATTGAATAAGTGATGGAAATTGGGCAAAGGTAAGTGGATTTTAGGAATATTTTTTATGTCTTTAAAAAAGCAGTATACTGCAGACAACACACCCAAAACCCAATATTGTATGTCTCTGATAATCAGAATGTTTGTGACCCCCAGATCCTATGGGATCTTTCCGGCAGAGATGAATAGGTATTCATTTATTTACTCTTTGGGTGCCCCTTCTTTGGACCCCATGTAAATCTTCACCTTTGTGAACACAATTTTTCTAAATATATTGTATAATACCATTGAGTAGGTTTTGTCTTCAACTGGCTTAATATAGTTAAGATAATTTGTTTTAGTCATCTTACTATAGTTTGTTAGATTTTAGTTTCAGGCAAGTGGTTACCATCATGCTTAAAAGACCAATCAGTCACCCTGACTGAGCTTGGCTTTCTGAATCTCCTCAGCCACCTAGTTAATTGATACTTCTGCAAATGAATAATTTTATACATAACTGACTTCTTTTCTGATTATAATCTTAGACAATAAACTTTCGAGGCAGCTTGTATTACCCCTTAGGTGGTGCTACCACTTAGCACATTGATTATTCTAAATGCTTTGATATGACTTACTTGTGCCACCCTCCCCAGCTTCCATTTTTTAAACTGCTTGAAGACTGAGATTATTCCTTAAACTTGTGTTTCGTTGTTGCTCCAGTAGGACCTCGAATGGTGTCTTATCTTATATTGCTTTCCTATTATATGAAATATATACACAAAAAGGAATCAAATACATTTTCAACTGCCATCAGAAAAAGTGAAAGGGTAAACTTGTATAAGTACAGTATTTACATGTAAAAATTTATTTTCATAATAGCATTGTTTTTACAGTGTTAATTAAAAACAAGAAACAACAATCTAAATTGTGGTTATATAAATCATGACACAACCAATCAAGGCAATTTTATACAGAATGGGATCTGAATATTCTGATATGAAAAGATCTCCAGGGTAAGATAAGAAAAAAAGCAAAGTGCAGAAGATCTATAGAAGGGATCCTTTTTGTTACTAGAAGATTAAGTCCTATTGGATAAACCATTCATCATAACTGCTATAAACCCTAAACAAGTATCTGAACAGGTGGTAAAAATTACTCAAGGAGAGTGGGAGCAACCAAAAGCAGGCTGAAACTGAAGGCAGGTTGACACTTGGAAGAAAGGAACTGCACTGGATAAATTTTACAGTTTTTTGACTGAATGCATGTTACAGACAACTTCCAAGCAGGGCATTGAAAATTCTAGGGGAAAACCTACAGTCTTAATGGCTTGAGAGCCAGAGATGAGAGTTCTGGACAACCACAACAGTTGGAAAGTAGTGATAGGGATTAGAGAAAGGAGAGACACAGAGGGAGAGCCCCCAAGTTTATATATAAATTCTGCTGAAATCTCTGGCCAGCCCATGAAACTAGTAATACACAGGGTAGACTGCAGCCCAATAGGGTAAAAATCTAAACAAATTTTGTTTGCTTTCCATCTGGGGAGACAGAGCTTATAGTTTTGAATTCAAACAAGCTAACTGCTAAAACAAAAATTCAGTATCCTTGGGAATTCCCTGGCAGCCCAGTGGTTGGGATGCCTCACTTTCACTGCTGAGGGCGTGGGTTCAACCCCTGATTGGGGAAATGCAAGCCGTGCGGATTAGCCAGAAAAAAAAAAAAAGAAAAAATTCAGTGTCCCTAAGAGGAACCTAAAGGAATTCACAATGTGCCACATATATTTCCTAATGTCAAGGATACAACTCAAATTGCTAAATAGTTGAAGAAACAGGAAAATATGACCCATACAAAAAAGGTAATCAATGGAGACTGACCTGGAGATCACCCTAATGTTGGAATTAGCAGATAAGCATTTTAAAGTAAATGTTATAACTGCTCAAAGATATTAGGAAAATATGCTTAATAGTGAATGAACAAAATGAAATCTCAGTAGAGATATTAGAAACTCTCATAAAGAACTAAATATAAATTATAGAAATGAAAAATATAATATCTAAAAAATTCACTGGATGGGCTAACAGCAGATAAAAGATAACAGAAGGCTCCTTGAAATTTGAAGGTAGTTCATTTAAAAAGAACCAATCTGAAGAACTGAGAAAAAAAAAAAAAAACCTGTCAACTATCAAAAGCTCTATTCCAAAAGAAGGGGAGAAAAAGAAAGAACAGAAAATATATTTGAAGAAACCATGGCCAGAAGTTTCCCATATTTGCTGGGGAAGAAAAATGTTTATATATTAGAGAAGCTCAGCAAACCTGAAGCAGGATAAATACTAAGACCACATTTAGGCATACCAAACTATTGAAAAACAGAGAAAATCTTCAACGTAGCCAGAGGAAAATGATGTTATTTGTAGGGGAACAGTAATACAAATTACTGTGGCATTCTTATTGGAAATAATGAAGGTCAGAGCATTGAATGATATCTGTAAAACACTGAAAGAACACTGTCAAACCAGAATTCTGTATTTGAAGAAAATATTCAACAACAAAAATCAAATGAAAACATTTTCAGGTAAATAGAAACTAGGGGAATTTATTACCAGGTAAGACCTACATTATAAGAGATGGTAAAGGAAGTTGTTCAGGCTGAAGAACTGTGATGGCTAAAATGGAAAATATGTGGGTGAACGTAAAAAACCATTTTCTCCCTCTTTATTCTTTTTTTTTTAAATGGGGGTGTAGTTGATTTACAATGTCGTGTTAGTTTCCAGTGTACAGCAAAGTGAATCAGTTATATACATATATCCACTCTTTTTTTAGATTCTTTTCCCATGTAGGCCATTACAGAGTATTGAGTAGCGTTCCCTGTACTATACAGTAGGTCCTTATTAGTGATCCATTCTATATATATAGTAGTGTGTGTATGTCAATCCCAATCTTCCAATTTATCCCTCCCCCCACCATCCCCTGGTAAACATAAGTTTGTTTCTACATCTGTAACTCTGTTTCTGTTTTGTAGATAAGTTAGTTTGTACCCTTTTTTTAGATTCTACATATAAGTGATGTCATGATATTTGTCTTTCTCTGTCTGACTTATGTCACTCAGTATGACAGTCTCTCCATCCATCCACATTGCTGCAAATGGCGTTATTTTGTTCTTTTTTATGGCTGAGTAATATTCCATTGTATGTATGTACCACATCTTCTTAATCTGTTCCTCTGTTGATGGACATTTAGGTTGCTTCCATATCCTGGCTATTGTAAATAGTGCTGCAGTGAGCATTGGGGAGCTCCCTCATAATTCTTTAAAATACATGTAACTACTTGTCTCATTGTGTACCCATGGGCCTTTTATTTATGGAGGTGACTGGTGACATGGAGAGGCCAATGCCATTGAAAGAACATTTTTATTATTAAAGTTTCCCAAGAGATGGGAACCCAGCATGCCATGCAAAGCCACATGAGGAAGCACCGGTTTTGATCAGGAGATAGAAGGAGCAAGGGGAAAGCCTAGGCCAGAGCTTTTATTGAGGTTTCCATGACAAAGGCAAGGCAGGTCGGCATAAACAGTTTAGGGTTGGCTCATTTGAATAGTTTGGGCAGGGCTTGGTGCATTGGGGCTGTCCCTAGTTGTCTGGTACCTGGCTCTATGCTGGTTTAGGGCATGGGATAATATTGGCCTGCTGTGTGGAACTTTGATGAGATGATTGGAGGTATGGGCTCTAGATTGGTTGATTTGCATGTAAAAGGCTGCTCCCACTAAGGCCTTTGCCAACTCTAAGAATTGTCTAGTGCCAGGCAGGGAAGTCTCTTCCCCAGTCAGCCAGGCCACAAATGTCAGAGCATCAAGAATACAGAAAATATAGTTAATGCAGTTGACCCTGTGATGAATGGATGCCAAATAGACAAATACAGTGTCTTTTGGCTTTAGCTCTCATTTGGATAATTGAAAATTATCCCCTCCACTAAGGTAATAGAATATGCAGTTACACGATGATAAAAATTCATTTCTGAAAACAAAAATCTCTTACCTTGTACTTTTTATGCAGTATTTTGTTGATACGATTTTAGTGGGGAATAAGTGTAGGTATGCCAACCCAACAATCTGGTGGTGAAAATTGTCACAGTGATTCTTTGGCACTTAGACAGAGATAATTTTTTCAAATTTTTCTCATATAGGATATATTGATTTGTCAAAAAGAAGAGTTTCTCCAGAGGAAGCAATCAAATGTGAAGATAAATTTACCAAATCCAAAACTGTAAGTTGATTTTTTAATCAAATTAGTCCACTATTTGATGTGTTTAATAAATAATCTGCATGGTGTGTTCCTGGCAGAAACAAAACCTACATTTTCTGTAACAGTATTACCATTTCTCACTCTGTGTTACATAGAAAAACAATTTGAAGACTTTATTTCAAAAGAGTATGACTTCAGTGTTCTTGTCTCATGATGTTACTACCTTAAAGCATTGCTTGATGTGTAATATTCTCAAACCAGTACTGGACCATTAGTGTTTTTAAGGTATTTTAGGTTAAATTAACTATGGGTGATTTCAGCTGATTGGGCTTGTCGCAGCATGTAGTTTTTGATTTTCAGCTCTGTTCTGGGATAAGGATCACAGAGACAACCAGCTATTGTTTGTTAAGAATGAGCAAAGGTCGGGCTTCCCTGGTGGCGCAGTGGTTGAGAGTCTGCCTGCCGATGCAGGGGACACGGGTTCGTGCCCCGGTCCGGGAAGATCCCACATGCCGTGGAGCAGCTGGGCCCATGAGCCATGGCCACTGAGCCTGCGTGTCCAGAGCCTGTGCTCCGCAACGGGAGAGGCCACAACAGTGAGAGGCCCGCGTACCACAAAAAAATAATAATAATGAGCAAAGGTTTGTAAAATGTCTTTGAATCCAGGAAAGCAAGGCAGGGCCTGTTACTTAGTGTGGTTCTCCACACCACCCCTCACCCGCCTTGGTTTTTTTCCTTTTCTTATTAGTTTTGCTGTAATTTCCTCAGGAAGCACTAATAAAGCAAGGACAGGCATTTCTTCATTCTCATCTTTCTGTATTTTTCTGTTCTCTGGTCCTATTTAGATTTTCCTTTATTCCCTAGATCCTCAGTGCTTATTGGCAGTTTCCACTGGTTCTGTTTTCTCTACCCTTCTCTTGTGTCTTTTGTTCCTCTGCCATGTGTGTTTCTGTCCTCAAGATAAAATGCCAAGAAAACAGTGTTTACATGAAGAAAAGATTTTTTAAATCTTGTTTAACCCCAGTAAAAGAGAGTATAAATCTAAAAGCCATCAGACCATTACCCAAATCTTTCAAGTCCCACCAAGTCCAGATCTGAGAAGCACTGCTCAAGGAAACTTCCTTTTTGTTTTGTTCCCCTAGGATATTGTAAAATGAGCATAATAGATCTTATTAGGATAATAAGACGATAGAATGAAATAGCCAATGTTAGTACTTTTCCTCACTCAGATTTTGTGTGTAATTAACATGAAGGCCTCTTTATACTCTTTTTCTTCTTTAAGCCCCTTTATGTTTAGATTAGGAAAAGAGTTTGGCAGCAGTGGGTAGGAGGTGGGTAGGATTGAAGGATAACTGTTAAATGATAACAGAGCAAAAGAAATAATAAAATCTCCATCCAGGTTCCATGCTCTTATGGAGTAGTAATAATGCTATCTTACATTTTGATCCGTAAGACCTCACTACAGTAAAAAGGAAAGATACTAGTATCTCCCTTTCCAGCTGAGGAAATATATTCAGAGAGGTTTGTTTGTCCCAGAATTGACTTGATCTGGGTCTTAGGTTGTAAATGCTATACTACTTGTACTTGTTATACCCACTTGAGTTCGTTATTATGGAAAAGCGAATATTTCTCTATGGAGAAAGAATTTGTGTGTGGCGATCCTTTGTTGTTAAGGAATTAGTGTAGTCAAATTAACCAAACGTTTGTTTTTATATGCTATCTACTAAAATGTAAAAATACCTTTTTTTTTTTTAATATAGATCTCTTACCTTTGAATTGTTGAGCTCTTCATTTTGTTTCTAGGTTTACAGCATTCTTCGTCATGTTGCTGAGGTCTTAGAATATACCAAGGACGAGCAGCTGGAAAGCCTGTTCCAGAGGACCGCTTGGGTCTTTGATGACAAGTACAAGAGACCCGGATACGGTGCCTATGATGCATTTAAGCACGCAGTCTCGTAAGAACACCTTCTTAGCTCTGCTTCTCCATTGATACTACAGCTGCTGGGTCTAGCACACAAGTTGAGAGCCTGACATTTAATAGCACAACATTCATGTATTAAGTCCTTGCCAAATTTAGATTAAAATATTTTAGTATAATAGGCCCATGATATGGGCCAGTCCTATAAAGCCGAGCCTGTATGATTTGGTATACCGTAGTTATGTAGTTTTGTAAACCATACGGTTTCATCTCACACTACTGTCTTACATACTCTCCTCTCCTAGTTTTGTTATTGTCCTAGGTGACTTCAGGGCCAACATAGATGTTTTGTTTAAAACTTGTTTTTACCTCAGTTCCTTAGACCTTCAGCCCATGCCACATTAGCTAGTCTTCCATATAGCCTTACCCTGGGTCTTACTGTCACCAGGATTTGCTCTGTTTCCGAAACCTTTAATTCACACATTCTGTTCTTTCACCACAGCCTCCTGTCCTTCCAGCTCCCACAGGTAGTCCTACTCTGTGTCGTTTTAATTCTTATTATTATCAGGCTCTGATTCCAATCCTTTTTTTTTCCTCCCTTTTTCACCCTTTCCTGCCTTCCCTTTCTTATTCAGCATAGACACACCATGGTCCATCATTTCAACAACTTTCTTGCCAGTGTCATGAGTTTTGCCCTGTTTTTCCTTCTGTTACATCCAGCCTTGGAGTGATGTTCCTGCCTTCTCTGCACTTGTAGACTGCTGGGTGCTGCTAGGAAAAACCACAGTCTTGCAGGTTGGTGCCACTGCATATTCATGGTCTCCAACCTCAGCTGGGCCTTAACTGCTGCCCCACATTCTCTTTGCTCCTGGTCACTTCCTCTCATTCTTAGATTGGCTATTTTAGAACTTCTCCACACTCTTCCTCAGATACCCACTCTGTCCCTCTCCTCTCACTCTCACCTGGTGCGCTCACTACCTAAAAAAGAAGGTAGAAGCCATTGCACAGGATCACCTCTACTTCCACTTTCTCAGCCAACTTATCTCCATCCCACCTGTCACTACCTCCTGTGCTCCTGTCATACTGGAATTTGGATCCTTCCTGCTCTCAAAGTAATCTTACCACCTGTGCCCAACTATTCCTAAGGGATGTCTTTCCATCTACTATTCCCTCTCTTGGGTCTTCAGCCTTTTTCTTTATTGGTTTTGCTCCATCAGCATAAAAATATGCTCAGATTTCTCCCATTTATACTAAAAATGAACTTTTCAACCTCCCCTCTACTTTCTCCTGTCACAAGCACTGTGTCCTCTCTTTTTAACAGCCAGATTTCTTAAGTTCTCTGTACTTACTGCTCTACTTCTGCACCTCCCAGTCCTTCCTAGATGTTAATACCTCACAAGCAGCCTCACCACTGCATTGTTACTTTCCCAGCCCTTGTGCTGCCAAGGGTTATTGGTCTCCTCAGCCCTCAGAATGGCCAAGTGGGGCTTAGAACTGTTAGAACCTCCATCAGGCCTACTCATCAGAGGCTCCAGATACCTTCTAGTTTACCCCCTCTCCTCATGTGACTTATTTTTTTTTTAAATATCACCTTGTGGGAAAGGTGAGAATAATAATAACAGCTAACATTTATATATTCTCACAACAACCTATGGTATAAGTGTCATTATTATTCCTATCTTATAGATGAGGAAATTGAGATGAGATTAAATTGTCCAAGTTCACACAGCTACCAAATGGTAGAGCCTCAAGCACAGGCATTGTAGTTATGCTACAGAGCTTATGCTATTAACCATCAAGCACTGCTTTGTATTTCTGTCCTCCCTGACTTCAGTCCTGGACTCCTCAGTCAGTACATGTCTTACCTTGGTTTGCTGTCATTATCAGCCCTGCTTACCTCTCTAGCTTCTGCCTCCACCCCGTCTCCGTTACCACTCTGCATTCTTAACAAATAACAGGTTACATTCTTAACAAATTAACATTCATCTTAACGAATTAACATTCACTCATCACCGTTCACATTGTTTCCTTGCTTCATCAGACATGTTGCAACTGTCCAGATTTAACTCATGATAATTCTGTGCCACATGTGCTTCATTTTTTTTCTCTTAATTAAATAATTAAATATAATTTCTGAGATTGTTGGAAACGATATTTTATTCCTCCCAAGCCAGAATTCCGGTCACTTATCAGTGGTAACCACTATTCTGAAATTAGTATGTATCATTATCATTTATATACATATACATGTGTGGGTAGGTTATGAAAAGTATGTATAGAATCTTTTTCATGTTTAAATAATTTGTTTAAACAAAAAATAATTTATCATTGTAACAAGCTTTTCTATACATTTTTACTCATAATGCTATTATTGACCAGAATTTCTCCAAATTGATAGATGTATGCCTACTGCATATTAATTTCTATATAGTATTTCGTTGTGAGAATATGCTTTATTTGTTCCTCTATAAAGAGATTTTTACATAATCCCCTCCGCCCTTTTATCCCCCTACTTTTCAAAACTGCTATGACAAATGTCGTACATGTCTCTCTGTACAATGTCTGGGAATTTCTAAGATACCTAGGAATAGAATTGTTGGGTCATAGGATTGATTATATGCACCTTTAAATTTACTTAGTTTTGCCAAAGTACTCTCCAAATTGGTTCTACAATTTATATTCCCTCTTCATCAACATTTGGTATATATCTCAGATTTTTTTTTTTTTTTTGCCAAACTGATTGACGTACAATAGTGTCTTGTTTTGATTTGCATTTTGCTGGATGTTGGTAAAGTTAACAGCATTTCATGTTTATTGACCATTTGTATTTCTTCTGTGAAACATCTGTTTATCTCATTTCCTCATTTTCTGTTGGTTTGTCTTTCAGTTATAACTTTCTTAAAACTTTAAGTTCTACCTTAGCTCGTTAAAATCCTACCATTCTTTTAGTCGTCATTTCATTTTTTCCATTTGTTCATTCATTCAGCAAACATGCCAGTGACTAAGACTGTGGTCCCTGTTTGTGGCACTTACAAGGGTCAGATGAAATGCCACTTCACCCATGAAGCCCTTCCTGACCCCACTAATTAATATCTTCCTCTCCTCACCCCCAGGGATGCACTTCTGTTTGTTTTTTTAAAAAATTTTTCCATGTTTTTGTCCTTTTTAAGCTCCTTGAATCAGGGACTGCTAATTACATGGAAATGCTTAATTATAGTGGGATGTGAGACGTATAAGCATAACTCATTTTATTGCACTTCGCATATACTGTGTTTTTTTTACAAATTGAAGGTTTGTGGCAACGCTTCATCAAGCAGGTCTGTTGGCGCCAGCTTTCCAACAGCGTTTGCTCACTTCATTGTCTCTGTTACACTTTGGTAGTTCTTGCAATATTTCAAAATTTTTCATTATTTTGTTACCGTGATCTGTGATCTTTGATGTTACTATTGCAAAAAGATCACATCTCTCTGAACACTCAGATGATGGTTACCATTTTTTAGCAATAAAGTATTTTTAAATTAAGTTATATACATTTTTTTAGACATAATGCTATTGAACACTTAATAGACTACAGTATAGTGTAAACATAACTTGTGTGTGCACTGAGAAACCAGATGTGTGACTCACTTTATTGCTATACATGCTTTATTGTGGCAGTCTGGAACTGAACCCGCAGTATCTTCAAAGTATGCCTATATAGGCGACATTTTAAATTGCTTGCTTTAGCCAGATCTCTAAAATTTTTCCTTTAATAATAATCAGTTGGATGTTTTCTGTTTGTCATACAGGCCTAAACGCTTTACTTGCATTATCTCATTTAATACTACAATCCAGTGAGATACACTGTTTTCATTCACATTGTACATATTTGGAAATTGAGGTCTAGAAAGGCCCCAAAACACATAGTGATTAAATTGTGAAGCTAGGATTTGAACTCTAATTCTGACACTGAAGGCTGTGCTCTTAACCATTATTCTGTGGTATTATGTTTGGTGTCCTAATTATCAGTAAAGTAACCTTGACATTTTGTTTTGTGTATGTGTGTGTTGTTTTTTTTTTAATTATCAGAGACCCATCTATTTTGGATGGCTTAGATTTGAATGAAGATGAACGGGAAGTACTCATTAACAATATTAATAGGCGCTTGACTCCACAGGCTGTCAAAATTCGAGCAGGTAAATGATTTTTTAAATGATGTTTAAAATATTTTGCATGTACCAAAAAAGCTGTTACATAATGAGCCTCACCAAAGAATATGTTGCTACATCAACATCTACCTTTTTCTAAACGTTTTTCATAACACGAAAAGTTAAAGAAATTAAGTTATCTTTGCTTTTACAGAATTATAAAATACATATATATTGACGCAAGTAAATGAGTTCAGCTAACCTTAAGTTAGCCCGCTTTCTGGGGCATGGGGGGTGGCGATTATTTTGTTTTAGTGCATGCTTTAAAATTCCAGCAGTCCAGTAACATCCTCCCAGGCCTCTGGATTAACCACTGTTATGTTAGTTTGCAATATATTCTTTCAGCAGAGATTTTTCCTATCCACATATGGTGTATAGGAATGTATGCTGTTTATATTCAGATGTAAATTTTTATGTTTTTATAAGGATGAATACTATGCAAAATTTTCTTCAACTAGCTTTTTCCACTTGGTGTATCATGGCTGCCCTTTCATGTAGAACACGGGAATCTTTCTCATTTTGAATAGCTAAGTAATATTCCATAGAATGATAAACCTTGATATAAGCCAGTCTCCTCTTGATGAGTGTTTAGGTTGTGCCAGTCTTTTTATAGCAGTTGACCCTTGAGCGACGTGGGGGAGTTAGGGTCGCCTACCCTCTGTACAGTCTAAAATCCACATATAACTTAGTCCTCCGTATATGTGGTTTTGAGTCCAAGATTCAACTACCATGGTTCGTGTAGTGTTGTAGTGTTTACTGTTGAAAAATTCTACTTGTAAGCAGACCATGCAGTTCAAGTCTGTATTGTTCAAGGGTCAACTGTATTACAAAAAACACTGCAAATTAACACCCTTATACACATACACTTACCCATTTATACAAGTGTTCGGTAAGGCAGATTCTTAAAAGTAGAATTGCTGGGTCAGAGGGTATGCAGTTTTTAAACTGTTCTAAACAGTTTGTGGTTATTATTTCATTCAGTCTTCATCACACTCCTCATCTCCATTTTACAAATAAGGAACTGAAGCACAGAGGGGTTGAAATCATGACTTTTAACCCAGACATAGCCAGAATTCAAGGTGTTCGTTAAATTTCTCTGGTTTTTTTATAGTTTCATCATTCAGGGGCTTGATGTGAATGAGAAGATACAATTTCAGTGCATATTCAGATATTTTTAATTATGAAAATTAATGGCTGGGATTGATAATTGAAAGGATGATGAAAGCTTTCATACGTATTTGAATACTAGTGTATTTGTCATGTCTCTAATTTCTTTTAAACCTCTAAAAAAAATTTTTGCATTTTTTTGGTATAAGCTTTTGAATTTTTATAATTTTAGATATTGAAGTGGCTTGTTATGGTTATGAAGGCATCGATGCTGTAAAAGAAGCCCTGAGAGCAGGTTTGAATTGTTCTACAGAAACCATGCCCATCAAGGTGAGTAGTCAGTTTTTTCCCTCCCTGATAAACCAAAATCACCTAAACCAAATCAAACCAGATTTTTTTAATGATCATGTCTCATAACAAATGTTATGAAAAGTGGTTCTTGATACGATATTTCTAGGAGATGTTTACAATTATGTGTAGGCTTTTTGTTGTAGCTACTGCTACTGTCACAGTGGATGGAGATTCCTGTTGGTATTTAGTGCCAAGGGGCCAGCTGTGCTAAGCCTACTTTACAGTAAAGAGTCACTGTGCCCATAATGCTCATGGAATCTTGAAAAGAGCAACTTATTCTCTCATATTCACACAGAGCTTTCAAGATGTTTGCCTTGAATCTTTCATTAGCAATAAAATTAACTGGATGGTTGTTATTCAGAATCTCATAGAAGAATTTCTTCTATCAGTTTAGTTTGGAACCAAACAGGAATTTTAGAGACAAATTATCCATTGTGCCAATGATAGCTATAGTTAGTTTAGCCACCAAAGACCCAGAAGTCATAATCCTTCATATTTGGTATTGCAGTAGCCTGTTTATACTACTGGATTAGATCATAGTATCAGTTAGCTTTGGCTACCTAAACAAACTACTCCAAATTGCTGTGCTGCAGAATTGGGAGTAAGTTTTAGGGTGATTTGTTGTTAAAGCAGCAGATAAGCAAAACGATTCTCGAACATCCTCATTGTTGTGTGTTGTATAGGTACATTCATAATTGAATTTTGTCTTCCTTAGATTAATCTAATAGCTCCTCCTCGGTATGTAATGACTACAACCACCCTGGAGAGAACAGAAGGCCTCTCTGTCCTCAACCAAGCTATGGCTGTTATAAAAGAAAAGATTGAGGAAAAGAGGGGCGTCTTCAATGTTCAAATGGAGGTGAGGTCAATACTGGGGTTTTTTGCCTTGTTCTTAAAGTTCTTAAGAAATTTAAATGATCTAAGTGATTTGCATTCTAAAATATCTAATCGGAGTCATTTTAAAACATGAGATGCGTTTAAGATTACAACTCCCCTAAGCATAAAATAATCATTGACTCAGAGAGTTCCTAAAAGGGTGTTTATAAGTAAATAAGAACTCTCATGGGATGGTTATTCAGGACTGTGGTCACTGATCCCCCAAAAGGAAAAAAATATAGACAATGAAAATAAGTGATTGGTTATTGCCAGAATTTAATGTAGAATGCTTAAAATTTGATTTCAGAATTAAAAACAAGAATAGTCTCATACTTTCCTCATCTCAACAAGAACAAAAACTAATTTTCATATATAATTTTCAAAACAATTTCTTCTGTGGAAAAGAATAGTAAGTAATTTATTTTGAAGCCAGAAGATGCATTTTTACAGGACATCTTTTTGTGTATTTGAAAGATACAGCCACTGCAATTATTTTCATATATTTTCTGTTCTAGCTTGTTAGAAATTACAGAAAATGTATTAGGTTTTAATATATATGTTTTCTTTTCCTGTATTGTCTTACTCTCACAAATTTCTTTTATTATTTATCTCATGGAATTTATTGGTGATATTTCAGCACTCAAAAGTGAACAGATAGGGCAGAGTTGTTAGCAAAGTGTTTTTTTAAGAGTTAAAATACCAGGCAGTAATACTATTGAAATTGAATTTGTGTACTGTTTAACTACTTCACTTTGAAATTGTGCCTCTGCTTCCACAGCCCAAAGTGGTCACAGATACAGATGAGACTGAACTTGCAAGGCAGCTGGAGAGGCTGGAGAGAGAAAATGCCGAAGTGGATGGAGATGACGATGCGGAAGAAATGGAAGCCAAAGCCGAAGATTAACTTTGTGGGCAACAGAGTCCAGTTTAAGGAACACAAAGCAGCCTTCCTGGCTGTTAACCCTAGACTTGAAAGTTTTCCAGTATTGAAAACTTCAAAGCTGAATATTTTTTATTTCGAAGTATTTAAATGTTCCAACAGACCAAAATGTGAAATGCCCTCCTAAATGTCAGCTGTTTTCACACAGTAGCTCTGACACCTTGAGCATTTTTTAAGGGAGTGGCCTGATTTCACTAGAGACAAATCTTTAAGAACAGTCATAAAATGGGGCGTGTGATTTCCATTTCTGATGTCTCCAGATTGGCACCCCTTTGTAGTTCAGTGCCTCCATGAGATTTACCAGGGGCACCCAAAGCAAATAGTCCTAACCTTTCTATATAAAATGTATCAAGCAAACATTAAATAAATTTCTGGGATATTTAACCATAGGTTTCTTCCTTATTGTCACCAGTTAAAAGCATTATGATTACTAAGACCCTAATTCTATTATCTTCATTTTATTTGAAATGTAGTAATATAAAGGCAGGTGACCTAAAGGATCAATATAGCAGATCCTTTCAAAGGGAGGGTTTAGAGAACATAATTTTAATTAGTGAAAGTTTACTCCTAGGGGGAAAAAGCCTTAAAATGCAACTAAAGAATTACATTGGTTGTGTGCCTTTTACCTATTTGAGACTGATGACAGCATGTGGTATGAGGGAGAATTTATCACACTGGTCCTTGTTGGTGTACTAAGCTGCTTGCCTTGAGTTTGTAATTCAGGGTGGTAAAGGTTTTAGGGGTGTTTTTCTTAAGAAAAAGATGCTGCTTTTTAAATTAAGTTATTTGAGTCTCATTGCCCAACTTTTGGGGTTTTTTTCCAGTAAAATATTTGCTAGGTGCCACGTAGAAGCTTCAGTTCTCTTCATAATAGAGTGGGGATCTGTTTGAACACAATTACAATGGTTTTTCTGTGTTTCCATCATTTTTTTCTTTAAGAGCTGATTGTTCTAAAGGTAAATAAATAATATATACAAAGGTAAATAAATTTCATAGATAACGTATGGTTTGCAGTTACAGTTACCGTAGCCAGGGTGTAGAAAGTCTTAAGTTAACTTTGGTCTGCTTCATAAATTTAATCTCTTAGGGTACTTGAGGTACTAGATAAATTAATTTTACTAATCATTCCCAAGAAATACTTCTTAGAAGATTAAACCTAACCCACCTTAGTCAGTCCAGGACTAGACTTACCTCAGTGTTAAAGGGAATGGAAAATAGAAGAGTGTGTCGGTGAGCCAGTTGAGCCATTTTTGAAGGTTTGTCCCTTTGTTTAATTTAGCAGCCTCTACTAGCTCTCTAAATCCAGAAGTCTAATTTCATATAACCGTTTCCACGAGGGAGCCATGATTGCTGGCTTGCATACTGGGAATATTTAGAGGAGAATCTGGCACATAATTTTCACTTCAGTCTTTCTTTCTGAGGAGTCAAAAAAAAGTCTATAAAGCTCACAGCATCAAGAATGTTATCAAACTGTAACAGGTGCTCCTTAAATGTTTGCTGTAAGCAGAGGAATTGAATTTTCACTTTGTTTACTGAATTTTTTTTTAATACTTCAAAAGCCATAACTGTCGATAAATACCGGTGGCATCAGTGGTGAGTGATTTTATCCCATGCAGGTCTTTTGCTCAGTTTCGCAACAATTTTGCAAATTTATGACCCTTATGAGAAAAAAGATCAATACCTCACTGATCATGAAGGAGAGAACTAACTAAACTTACCCTGGTGACCTAAAAGTATCACTTTCAAATATGAGAACAAGCTCACACCCAGCTCCAAATAACTTGAACAGATTGACAAAGACAATTGACCAGTTTATCCAAATGGATCTCTCCCCACAAAGACTCTTCATTAAAAATTGACAATTTCATCTATTCCCCATGCTGCCTTTGAGGTCAAGTGGTTATCGACTCATAACTGAAAATAGTTTGAGTCTCCATTAGGCATAAGTAGTTGAAAATCTTAAATGGCCTGGAAAAATATGAACGCAAACCATTTTTCATGTTTTCTAGTAAAACAAGACAAGCCATTACTTATATGGCTAATGCTCAAACACTTAGTGGAAACCTACAGAGACGTGCTAAGCAGTACAGTTACTACTCAGCTGCCGTACTTGACCTAGCTACTTTTACATCAAGAACAGTGTAAATGGTTCCAGATTTTTAAAAATTCAAGTGCTAGAACTCTTGGCGAGAGTTGACCCCTGGTTTGCCTCAATGTGATAGTCAACTACTTTTCAACACACGATACTGATACCATACAGAGTGGGGTGTAATTGTGCTAATTTAGAGTCAAGAAGCCATCAAACCAAATGCAGTTTAATTCAGGTAAACACCTGTTGATAACAAGAAGCAATAAAGAAACTAATTCCAAGGACATAGACCTTGGTGAAATGCCAAATGGAAAATGGTGCTTTAAAAGGCAGTCTCTTAGAATGTAAGGAATTAAAGTAAAACCTCAGATCAGTTATTCTAGACAAGATTAAGAGGAGACAGTTCAAACTATTGAAGAGAATGAATTTTTACTTAAGCACTTTGGAAGTATCCACTCCCCTTAAATGTAAGTTACGTATCTATTCATTAAAGGAAGCCGAAGCACTTGTACTTGGCAGATTACTGTATTAAACTTGAAAGTAATAAAAATGTTTTTAAAGACACTGTATGATGCAGACTTTTCACTACTTCAGATTAACCTCCTAACTGGTGAAGCTTCTTGGTACCTATTTGTCTCCATTAATCTTCATTCTAAAACCCAAAATTTCATGCCTTGATTTAATTCTTTTCCCACTGACATCTTTCTGTGTCCTCTAGAGAGCTCCTGTTCCTGTCCTTCAACAAACTCCTGCTCTGTCTATCTAAATGACATTTTTATCCACAGAAAAACTGTAATTTTACTTTTTTTATATGTGTGACTAATCTGTCTGAGTCCATGATTTCTTTTCTGCAACGTATAATACTTACGAAAGCTTATTTTTCAAAGCAAAACGATATTTTCAAAATTTTGCCCCCCATCCCCACTTTAAGATGAGGCATGTTTTAGTGACAGATCACTTGAGATGTTTTTATAATCAGCTTGCCTAATAATTCGTATAGCCTTATGAAAAACCTTTGAAAACTAAAACTTGGTATAGGAATTCTAATAGCCAGGAACAAATAACAATTTTTATTCATTCCAAAGAATGAGTTGCTGACAGCATTTCAGAGAGCGCCACCATGAGACTATAGTGTTTTATTTAGTATTACAACGTGGCCAGTTAGTATGACAAGGGAAACCTACTTTGGTACCCAAGGAATGGCTGGTTGTGATGATGAGCGAAAGTCAAGATGCTGATGCCTAATGGCTATTCTAGCATTTCCATGTTAACTTTGAAGGTGGGGAAGGAAATAGCACCACTGCCCACTGTAATCTAAGGAACTCTTCACCAATCTCACTCCAAAGCAGTACAAAATAGAAAAAGCTAAAAGTCTTAACACATTCCCGTTTTCCAGGAAATCCTGTGTCATCTGTTAAGAGGGAGGAATCCTGATCCCATTCCCTCAGGTCCTTGTCACGTTAGCTTTTTGATAGCTTCAATCCACTCTGAACGCTCAGCCTTGCTGCTGGCCTGGATATAATAGTGTGTGTCATCCTTAGTAATCACTTTGAAGAGATTTCCCTGGACATTCCCTTTAACCCCTAGGCAGGAAGAAAAAAAAAAAAATCAGCGAGTGAACATCCATGTCTGCCTTCAGCTGGGAGTAGCTGAAAGTCAACTGAGACACAGACAAAAACACATACCATGAAGTATTTCTTAGTACAAATGTGTATGGTTAGGAAATCCCACCAGATGTGTGCTTTCCTGTATTCCTCCTGTCCATCCCCTCTCCCTCACCTGTGCCTTAAGGCCTGCCAGTGCTATGTCTGGACATTCTTGGAAGCCCTCTTGGCCTGCCCCCTATGCAAACCACAGGTCTACAGTCTTAACTCACATCAAAGAGTCCAGTATGTTTATGTTAAAACCAGACACAGATGTGGGATTTGACTTGAATTGTTTAACTTCTTTGAACCTCAATCTCTACATCCATAAGTTAAGAATAATACTATCCTCCTACCTCAACTGTCTATTGTGAAATTAGTGTGCTAATAGTGTGTTGTCAATCCTTAAGCACTATTGTAAGCTACTGTTCTTAGGTGGAAGCCTATGGGCCAGTAAGCACAGAAAAGGATGGGAAAGAATATGAAAGACAAGGGTCATTTAGTTGTGTTGTTAACACACTAAGAACACCCCACTTGCCCTTTCTCTAATCGGCTTCAAAGCTCACACCATTCATCGTCTCGCTGAGAAAGCCCATCAGCCCTCACAGCTTAGCCCTTCATCAGCAGAGTGTTAACTGAGAGCACAGGAGGGAGGCCCCCGAGATCAGGCCAGGGCGAAAGTTGCCCCTTACCAGTGGGAACGCCATTATCCTCCAGAGCAGATACGAGTGAACCACGAAGAGAAAACCCACCCACTGGCCGGTTCTCTTCCTGCAAAGGAAAGGAGACCTGATTAGGAACTGTGTGAAGGCACAAAAAAGAAGAGTCACCCTCTCATCTATAACCACCCGCAGTCAGCCTGCTAAAGTAGTCTGTGGAGTCATTTGTAACAGCAGTTGAGGCTGAACTTGGACATCACATGGCAAGTCGTCTGCACCAGCGAGGAAGTCCGGGCTTCTTCATTCCACAGCCAGCTGCAGCAGTGCCAACCCCCTCCCTGTCCCTCGGCCCTCCCTGTCCCTCGGCCCTCCCTGTGGTCTAGCAGGATCCCAGGGTGGGGGGCTGTTTCAAGCTCCTTCAGTTTCTCAGCTTAGGGTGGGGTTCCTGACTGAAGCTCAGCAAGGGAGGAACGTCCATTCTTATTTCAAAAAACAAATGAATACATCTACCAAGACAAGGCTGAACAGGCTGACTAAAAGGACATTTTTCTTTTCTTCTGATTGGAATTAGATCAAACCCAGCATGCAGGAATACTTATTATCTGAAACTCAGAATTATGGCTTAAATATTAAATGGTAAAAGAAACCTTTCAAAACGTTGGTGGGGACATGAGGTTGAGGGGGCAGAATTCATGGACTCTTTGGGTGGAAAGGGGTGAAAAGAGACTAGAAAGCACCAGTTAGGAGTCTCTTTATCAGCACACCTCACCTTCCCTAGGCACACAGCCAGCTTTGGAGAAACTGAAAGACGCTTTTCCTCTCAAAACAATGTAGATCCACTGAGCAGGCAACAATGTGATGAAAGAAAGGAGTGATCAGACTGTGAGGGGTAGCTTGCACCGTGGAAGGAAAGGCATAGTGGGTGGGAGTTATGGTAGGGATGCTGGGAGGAAGGGCGGAGGTGAAGCCAGCTGCCTGCTCTGCTCTGGAGAGATGTGTCTGGGAGCATGACAAGGCACTCACTTTGGAAGGGTCGTAGTAATGCAGAAAAGCCGGGTCCTTCCTCAGAACAAAGCGCCGCACCTTCCAGTTTTTCCTCTTGTGCCCCTGAGGCAAAGAGAGGGTGCAAGGCTCATCGGTGACAGCTCTCAGTCACTTCCTCCCACCTCTGTGCCGCCAGTGCGGAACCTCGAACCTCCCAGCCAGCCTGCTCCAACGAACGACTTTCTCAAAAGAGCCTGGAGACCTGGGGATTGCAGTGACGTGTCATGGACTTCACGGCTCAGTGACACTTCACCAACAGCAGTCACCTTTAGCCGAGCTGACACAGCCAAAGAGG
Source organism: Grampus griseus (assembly GCF_964374135.1). Classification (NCBI taxonomy): domain Eukaryota; kingdom Metazoa; phylum Chordata; class Mammalia; order Artiodactyla; family Delphinidae; genus Grampus; species Grampus griseus. Next base: position 34,514,153 of record NC_139018.1, on the reverse strand, counting down.
GTCAGCACTGAAAGAAAGGGGGAGCACTGCCTGGACACCACTCAGGGCACACGGAGGACAGGGAGGTCACAGGTTTCAACTGGACCAAGAACTCACAGGCAAACTTGAACCCAAAGGCACCAAATTTTAAGCGTCAACTTAGTCCGAAAACAAACCTACACCTACAGGAATATATGTGTGCTTATATACAGTGAAAACCACTTCGGCATTCTGCATCAGAAGAAGAGTAAGGCGTATGGTTACCAAAGGGGAAAGGGGGTGGGGGAGGGATAAATTAGGAGTTGGGGATTAGCAGATACAAACTATTATATATGAAACGGATAAACAACAAGGTCCTACTGTATAGCACAGGGAACTATATTCAATATCCTGTAATAAACCATAAAGGAAAAGAATAGGAAAAAGAATATGTATCTATATATTTATAACTGAATCACTTTGCTGGACACCAAAAACTAACACGACCTTGTAAATCAACTCTACTGCAAAAAAAAAAAAAGAGTAAGAAACAATCAATTATATGTTTAAATCTAAGCGTGGAAGATACTGCCGTGCGTGTGACTGTGGCTTCACCCCTAGGTCACAAAGCTTCCTTAACCCTCTAGTCTGGAGCACCCCGAGTCCCTCCCACACCCTCCTCCTCTCCCAGGACCTCACTACCTCCCCTCACCAGACTCCCTTCAGGCCCAGCAGAAGCAGAGCCCTTGGAATAAACAGGCAGTTATGTGGACGGTAAGCAATCTAAGAGCAGAAGGGGATCCTGATACGCAAGAAGCAGGTGACAATGACATCGAGTGCTCCAAGAAGATGGGAACGGTGCTGAGCAGTGTTGTACAGACGCACACATTCACGTGGCGTGTCAGGAGTGCATAGACACAAGAGGTGTGTAGGAGACTGGCTTACACCTCACGTGCCGGGACGCGGCAGCTTGGTTTGCAGGCACAGGTGGACATGCCGCAGGTGTGACTGTGACCCGGCTGTCCCTGCTTAACGTGGCCGCTCTCCCAACATGGTAGGAGCAGTGGCCACGGTCAGTTTTTAAACACAGAGATTACACTGCAGAATTTCACCTTCAACCCACTGAAGTAGGTGGAGAAAATACTTCTCAAGGGGGCAGGCAGAGTCCCACAAAAGCAGACAGAGACCCCAGGAAGCCTCAGGGAGCAGAAAGCCAGCAAAGGCAAAATGCCAACCAGTAGGCAATGCCCTTCCAGACAAATAAGTGAACTGGGCAGTGACATAGGCATTGTTTTCTAATGCTGTGTTAACTACTTGTGTGCACTTTTCCCAGAACGCCCCCTTGTCTGGGGCTCGTGTATGCGCGAGTGGACACGTGCATGCCCCTTGATTTGCTCCCGGTGGCTGCCACTGGACCCTGACTTTAGCAGATTCTGCTGATAATTAGTGCCCCTGGCAGTCTCAGCCCTTCCCGCCCTTTGCGGGGATTCCTGCCTCCCCCGAGCTTGCGAACTGCCCATCTGCTCCCCGCTCCAAGGCGGCCATACCTGCTTGGCCAGATAGCCTTGCTTTACCACTGTGCCACTTAACTCCACGGTGCTGAGACTGATTTCTTCCTTGGAGCTTATCTTCCTCTTGGGGCTCTCAGCCTAGCGGGAAGGAGAGAGCAAGGACTCTGTTACCAAAAAGTCCTAGGTCTAGGCTGTGGAGGCTACCGCGGGGAAAAGGAAAAGCCTGCATACAGAAAACCCACTCCACCTGGGGTGAAGCTTGGCCTCTCACCCGTGACTGTGGATCCCCGCCCGCCCCCCCACTCTGTTGCCTCTTCCTCTCTCTGCCCCAGTGGCAACAGGAACCCACTCCCTAACTTACAAAAGTGTACAGGGCCATGGAGTCATCCAGGAACTGATCAGCCAGATCCCCAGAGCGAATGGCTCCCGTGCTTCGGGTGCCTACCGGCCTCAGGAAGTTCTCCTCCATGAGCATGGAGGCCAGGGTCACGGCCTCCAGACGGCTGGCTGCAAAGTTGTTGGAGATGAGCCAGTCCACCAGGGAGGAGCCTGCATCAGGGTAAGGGCAGCACCCGTCAGACGACAGGCTCCAGACCAGCTTCCTCAGGGGTGCTTGGCTGTGACCTCATTGACCTGGACCTCTTGGGCAGCCTTGCATAGCCTTGGGGCTCTGCCCTAGAGCAGACCGAAGGTCACACCTGCTGCTCAGAGCTGTGGCCGCACTCACATGTGGCCATCGCAGGCCAGCCCCTCGGCTGGCAGGCAGCTCTGGCCTCAACACAAGCCGTTCAAGCACAGAGTCCCGGATCACCAAGCCCCAGGTTTCCAGTGCCTGGCCCAGCCCCCGAGAGGGGAGGCTCACCTATGAAGGTCTTTTTGTAGGTGCTTCCCTGCTCCATGTTGGGGCTTGGCCGGATTCCGCTGCTGCTGTCGTGCATCTTGTCCACGATGCGACTACACAGAAGGAAGGCAAAGGAGAGGGACCCTGGTCACACTGACAGGTATGAGGGAGGGTCCAAAAGTCATTGCTAAGGATGTAAAGCACATGGCACATGGGAGGATACACATCGCAAAAAAAGGGGTATTCCATTATGCATCAGCATTTGAGAGGTAGGATTTGGGGACGTTTCTTTTTCTTCTTGCTCATCTAAATGTTCTAATATTTCTAGACTAGACAGGTATTACTTCTGTAGTAGAACTAATGAGGTGTGGCTTTTAATTTAGAAACAAAAGAATGTTCAGTAATGATTCTCTATGATCTACTGCATAAAGTTCAAACTCCTCCAGCTACTTCTCAAAGTCACCCATCACTTGAACCCACACTCATCTGCCACTCGTCCTCCTTGCACTCACCACGGTTCAGCCGCGCCCTAGATGCACAATCAAGATCCCAGAGCCTGGTATGAAGCTTTTTGGTAGTTTTGCTACCTGGAAGGTTAGGGGGTATTTCCTGCAGATGGGCTGATGTAAGAGATTCCATGATGGGAACTCCTTTCATCCATCCCTACTTTATAGTATCGCCTCCACTACTGTTTTCCTTCTGTTCTGTGGGATGATTCCTGCCACAAATGGAAGATCTTTTCTCATTCTCTGTTTATGTACTTGGGCTGGAAAGCCCCTGAGATGAGACTTTGTTTATTCTCATTTGCATCTCCTGAGCACCTAGAGCAATGTATGGCATGCAGTAGGCACTCAATAACTGTTTCTTGAATGAATGAATAAATGAATGAATGGATGAATGGATGAAGAATCCCACAGAGTGAGAATGCAACCGCTACCGGAACACATCGTTCTTGCCCCCAGGCTGCAAACAAGACTAATGACTTGGGTGAGCAGGGATTCCTGGGGAGCTGTCACATAGCCCTGAGCACCCTGGGTGAAACTGAAGAGAGGGTGTCAAGACACTGAGGGGGGCAGGAGCAGCAGAGGCCCCAAGAGGTTCCCAGGGCAGGTAGGTAGGGCCACTCCCAGGCAGAGAAAACAATGTAAGCAGGACAGTGACAGCGAAAGGCCCTGAAGTACAATGGTGGTACCAGTCAGGCCTGGGTAACAGCCACAGGCCGCTCCCCCCGCCAAACCCCACCCCAACCCCGCATCCCCGCTGCACACACACAGAAGAGTCTGCAGCCAGGCCAGATAGGGCAAGGGCAGGGCCCAGGCACTCACTGCAGGCTGATGTGAGGGGGCAGCTTGAAGGAGTTCTTCAATATGTGGAGCTGTTGGACCTTGCCTGGCTGCCCCGCGTGAATAGCTCCTGTTATCTCAAAGGCCCAGGCGTCCCTCTCCTCTCGAGAACAGGCCTCCAGGAAGTACTCCGTGGATGTTTGAGTCTTCAGCTTAATGAGGAGCTGTGGGAAAACAGCCAGTCAGACCAAGCAGGCAAGAGAATGCTGGCTGAGCAGCTAAAATGACAGAACCGAGGGGAATCTGGGAGGCCACGTGGTCCAGTGACTGCCGAGTGCCCGAGCGCTCAACCACACCCCAGCTGGTGGTCTTTAAAGATTTGCTTGTATACCTCCAGTGACGGGGAGCTCACCACCTTTCCCCTTTGAACAGACTCATTAGCATAGGGTCTGCTTCCTGGGCACTCGGTCTCTCTGCTCCTGATTCTGCCTTCTAGAACCACATAGATTAAGCTCACCTCCTATGACAGCCTCTGTGCTGAAGTGGGAAATGCACAGGCTTCCAGGTCACACTGATGTGGATACTTAGCTATGGACGTTTGGGCACATTAAAGGACCCACTGACTCTCAGTTCCTTCATCTGTCATATGAGGCTATTAATGCCTACCTTGAAGGAACTGTTAGTTCTGTTCCTTTTCATCCTCTCTCTAATCGGGTCTAATCATCCCAAGTCTTTCACACGTTCCTCATATGATACTGTTTAAACTTTCTCAACCAGTTTATGCCCTGCTAAATGTTCTGCAGTTGGTTCAACATTCTCATAAAATATGACCCTTGGAATGGAACAAACTGCTCCAGGGAAGGTCTGGGGGTACAAGACAGCATGGGCCTGAGGTCTCATTAGCAGTGGCATCCTCAGGGCTTGATGCTCTGTGCAGTCAGCTGAGAGTCTTCTTCAGGTGGGCCACATCTCCTCCATCTTTTAAATGGGCATTTAGGGTTTTTTTTCAAACATTGTTGAGATTTTGCATGTTGATCCTACTAAATGTCATCTGAGTAGACTGGGCTCACCACTTCTGTTGCAAAACAGAAGGATTCTGTCTCATTCTGATTCTGTTTTCCAATGTATTAGCTCCTACCTCGCTTTGCTTGCAAACTTCATCAAGTCCTTCACCTAAACAGCAAAAATGGTGGATAAGACAAGGCAGGCTCACGGTCCCAAAGAGTACCATGTTCCTCCAAGTTAACATGGATTCACTCATCAACATCGTGGAAAGATGAGTTCAACCAGCACCCTGTCAGTCTGTAGTTCGCCATTTTAATGAAAAGATCTCAGGAGAGACTATAAAGTTCCACATGAAACCCAGACACACTTTTTTATAGCTTCCCTAATTAAAACACACACACACACACACACACACACACACACACACACACACGATACACTTTATAACTTGTTCTTAGTGAACCTACTGACTCCTCTTGGCTTCTTCCCCCTCAAGTAGTCATGGACTGGCAGATGCCAATTTTCTCTGTTTGAGAATTTTACGTAGAATTAGCAAGAAGTTCACAGCTCCAGCTAGCAACTTGTCTCCTTTTTTGAAACACAGAACAAAGTTTTCCTATCGCCCACCTGTTCTACCAGCACTTCTGCTCTCCACTGTTCCTTAAAGACTATGAGGTGGTATCAGGTCAACAAGTTAACCTACAGCAGAGGAGGAGCCAAGATGGCAGAGTAGGAAGAGGTGGAGTTCGCGTCTCCTCACAACTAGGGCCCCTACCAGGCACTGGTCAGGGACCTCGGAAACCTAAAGGGACGGGAGGAATCCCCGAGCAACCGGGTAGGATGTTGGGGGGAAGGGGGAGGGGAGGAAAAGCGGAGGCGGGATGGGACTGGCACCTCTGAGGGGCGGCTGGGGGAAGGGAGGGGTTCCCATGATTGGAGGAGTCTGCCCATGGAGCAGGGATTAGCAGGGATGGGGAGAGACCTTCGGGGTACTGGGGGATCGGAGGGGAACGAGGCTAGCGTCTCCCCTGCCTGCTTGAGCCCCAGAGAGCCTGCCGGGGCGCTGGGCCTAAACCTCAGCCCTCCGGGACCCCCTCCAGCCGTGCTGCACCTAAGCTCCGCCCACCACCAAGGCCTTTTCCAGGCTTCTTTTTTTTTTTTTTTTTTTTTTTTTGCTGTCGTGGTTCTGTTTTGCCTTGTGGTTGTTTCATTTATATTTTTATTTTTCCTAATATATTTTTAATTTTTCCAATTTTATTTTATTTTTTATTCTTTGTTACTGTTTTGCTTTTTTTTTGCTGTGCTGCACGGCTTGATTCCCAGGCCGGGGCTCAGACCTGAGCTCCTGTGGTGGGAGCACTAAGCCCAAACCGCTGGACTAACAGTGAACCTCAGACCCCAGGGAATATTAATCGTTGTGAGATCTCCTGGAGGTCCTCATCTCGGCACCAAGACCTAGCTCTATCCAACTGCCTGCAAACTCCAGTAATGGACGCCTCAGGCCAAACAAACAGTAAGACAGGAACACGGCCCCACCCATCAAAGAAAAATGAGACAACACAAAAATATGTTACAGATGAAGAAGCAAGGTAAAAACCTACAAGACCAAATAAATGAAGAGGAAATAGGCAACCTACCTGAAAAAGAATTCAGAGTAATGATAGTAAAGATGATCCAGAATCTCAGAAACAGAATGGAGGCACAGATTGAGAAAATACAAGAAATGTTTAACAAGGACGTAGAAGAACTAAAGACCAAACAAACAGTGATGAACAGCACAGTAACTGAAATGAAAACACACTAGGAGGAATCAATAGCAGAATAACTGAGGCAGAAGTGTGAATAAGTGACCTGGAAGATAAAATGGTGGAAATAACTGCTGAGGAGCAGAACACAGAAAAACGAATGAAAAGAAGTGAGGACAGTCTCAGAGACCTCTAGGACAACATTAAATGCACCAACATACAAATTATAAGGGTCTCAGAAGAAGAGAAAGAGAAAGGGTCTGAGACAATATTGGAAGAGATTACAGTCAAAAACTTCCTTAACATGGGAAAGGAAATAGCCACCCCAGTCCAGGAAGTGCAGAGAGTCCCATACAGGGTAAACCCAGAGAGAAACACACCAAGACACATATTACTCACACTAACAAAAATTAAATTCAAAGAAAAAATATTAAAAGCAGCAAGGGAAAAGCAACAAATAACATACAAGGGAATCCCCATAAGGTTGTCATCTGATTTTTCAGCAGAAGCTCTGCAGGCCAGAAGGGAGTGGCAGGATATATTTAAAGTGATAAAAGGGAAAAACCTACAACCAAGATTACTCTACCCAGCAAGGATCTTATTCAGATTGGACAGAAAAATCAAAAGCTTTACAGACAAGCAAAAGCAAAGAGAATTCAGCACCATCAAACCAGCTTTACAGCAAAGGAACTTCTCTAGGAGGGAAACACAAGAGAAGAAAAAGACCCACAAAAACAAACCCAAAGCAATTAAGAAAATGGTAATAGGAACATACGTATGGATAATTACCTTGAATGTAAATGGATAAAATGCTCCAACCAAAAGACACAGACTGGCTGAATAGATACAAAAACAAGACCCGTACATAGGCTGTCTACAAGAGACCCACTTCAGACCTAGGGACACATACAGACTGAAAGTGAGGGGATGGAAAAAGATATACCATGCAAATGGAAATGAAAAGAAAGCTGGAGTAGCAATACTCATATCAGATAAAATAGACTTTAAAATAAAGACTGTTACAAGAGATAAGGAAGGACACTACATAATTAACAAGGGATCAATCCAAGAAGAAGATATCACAATCGTAAATATTTATGCACCCAACATAGGAGCACCTCAAAACATAGGGCAAATGCTAACAGCCATAAAAGGGGAAATCGACAGTAACACAATAATAGTGGGGGACTTTAACACTTCACTTACACCAATGGACAGATCATCCAGACAGAAAATAATAAGGAAACACAAGCTTTAAATGACACAATAGACCAGATAGATTTAATTGATATTTATAGTACATTCCACTCAAAAGCGGCAAAATACACTGTCTTCTCAAGTACACATGGAACATTCTCCAGGATAGATCACATCCTGGGTCACAAATCAAGCCTCAGAAAATTTAAGAAAACTGAAATCGTATCAAGCATCTTTTCTGACCACAACGCTATGAAATTAGAAGTCAGTTACAGGAAAAAAACTGTAAAAAACACAAACACATGGAGGCTAAACAATACACTACAAAATAACCAAGAGATCACTGAAGAAATCAAAGACGAAATTAAAAAATACATAGAAACAAATGACAATGAAAGCACAACAACGCAAAACCTATGGGATGCAGCAAAAGCAGTTCTAAGAGGGAAGTTTATAGCAATTCAATCTCACCTCAGGAAATAAGAAAAATCTCAAATAAACAATCTAACAATTTAACAATCTAACAATCTAAACAATCTAACCTTACACCTAAAGCAACCAGAGAGAGAAGAACAAAAAAAACCCAAAGTTAATAGAAGAAAAGAAATCATAAAGATCAGAGCAGAAATAAATGAAATAGAAATGAAGAAAACTATAGCAAAGATCAAAAAAGTTGGTTCTTTGAGAAGATAAACAAAATTGATAAAACTTTAGCCAGACTCACCAAGGAAAAAAAGGGAGAGGTTTCAAATCAATAAAATTAGAAATGAAAAAGGAGAAATTACAACTGACACCACAGAAATACAAAGGATTATAAAAGACGACTACAAGCAACTATATGCCAATAATATGGACAACCTGGAAGACATGGAGAAATTCTTGGAAAGGTACAACTTTCCAAGATTGAACCAGGAAGAATTAGAAAATATAAACAGACCAATCACAAGTAATGAAATTGAAACTGTAATTTAAAAATCTCCCAGCAAATAAAAGTCCAGGATCAGATGGCTTCACAGACTAATTCTATCAAACATTTAGAGAAGAGCTAACACCTATACTTCTCAAACTCTTCCAAAAAATTGCAGAGGGAGGAACACTCCCAAACTCATTCTACGAGGCCACCATCACCCTGATACCAAAACGAGACAAAGATATCACACACAAAAAAGAAAGTTACAGACCAATATCACTGATGAATATAGATGCAAAAATCCTCAACAAAATTCTAGCAAACAGAAACCAACAACACGTTAAAAGGATCATACACCATGATCAAGTGGGATTTATCCCAGGGATGCAAGGATTCTTCAATATATGCAAATCAGTCAATGTCACACACCATATTAACAAATTAAAGAATAAAAACCATAGGATCATCTCAATAGATGCAGAAAAAGCTTTTGACAAAATTCAACAACAATTTATGATAAACTCTCCAGAAAGTGGGCATAAAGGGAACCTACCTCAACATAATAAAGGCTATATATGACAAACCCACAGCAGACATCATTCTCAATGGAGAAAAACTGAAAGCATTTTCTCTAGGATCAGGAACAAGACAAGGCTGTCCACTCTCGCCACTCTTATTCAACATAGTTTTGGAAGTCCTAGCCACGGCAATCAGAGAAGAAAAAGAAATAAAAGGAATACAAATTGGAAAAGAAGAAGTAAAACCATCACTGTTTGCAGATAATATGATATTATACATAGCAAATCCTAAAGATGCCACCAGAAAACCACTAGAGCTAAGCAGTGGATTTGGTAGAGTTGCAGGATACAAAATTAATGTACAGAAATCTCTTGCATTCCTAAACACTAACAATGAAAGATCAGAAAGAAAAATTAAGGAAACAATCCCATTTACCATCGCAACAAAAAGAATAAAATACCTAGGAATAAACCTACCTAACAACGCAAAAGACCTGTACTCAGAAAACTATAAAACACTGATGAAATAAATCAAAGATGACACAAACAGATGCAGAGATATACTGTGTTCTTGGATTAGAAGAATCAATTGTGAAAATGACAATACTACCCAAAGCAATCTACAGATTCAATGCAATCCCTATCAAATTACCAGTGACATTTTTCACAGAATTAGAACAAAAAATTTTACAGTTTGTATGGAAACACAAAAGACCTCAAACAGCCAAAGCAATCTTGAGAAAGAAAAATGGAGCTGGAGGAATCAGGCTCCCTCACTTCAGACTATACTACAAAGCTACAGTAATCAAGACAGTGTGGTACTGGCACAAAAACAGAAATATAGATCAATGGTACAGGATAGAAAGCCCAGAGATAAACCCACGCACCTAAGGTCAACTAATCTATGAAAAGGAGGCAAGAATATATAACAGAGAAAAGACAGTCTCTTTGCTGGGAAAACTGGAAAGCTATATGTAAAAGAATGAAATTAGAACGCTACCTAACACCATACACAAAAATAAACTCAAAATGGATTAAAGACCTAAATGTAAGGCTGGGCACTATAAAACTCTTAGAGGAAAACATAGGAAAAACACTCTTTGACATAAATCACAGCAAGATCTTTTTTGACCGTTACTAGAGTAATGAAAATTAAAAGAAAAATAAACAAATGGGACCTAATTAAACTTAAAAGCTTTTGCACAGCAAAGGAAACCATAAACAAGATGAAAAGACAACCCTCAGAATGGGAGAAAATATTTGCAAATGAAGCAACTGACAAAGGATTAATCTCCAAAATATACAAACAGCTCATGCAGCTCAATATCAGAAAAACAGACAACCCCATCCAAAAATGGGCAGAGGACCTAAATAGACATTTCTCCAAAGAAGACATACAGATGGCCAAGAGGCACATGAAAAATGCTCAACATCACTAATTATTAGAGAAATGCAAATCAAAACTGCAATGAGGTATCACCTCACACCAGTCAGAATGGCCATCATCAGAAAATCTACAAACAGTAGATAGTGGAGAGGGTGTGGAGAAAAGGGAACCCTCTTGCACTGTTGGTGGGATGTAAATTGATACAGCCACTGTGAAGAACAGTATGGAGGTTCCTTAAAAAACTAAAAATAGAACTACCATATGACTCAGCAATCCCACTGCTGGCCTTATACCCCGAGAAAACCATAATTCAAAAAGACACATGTAAAAAAAAAAAAAAAAAAAAGACACATGTACCCCAATGTGTATTGCAGCACTATTTACAATAGCCAGGACATGCAAGCAACCTAAATGTCCATCAACAGATGAATGGATAAAGAAGATGGGGCGCATATATACAATGGAACATTACTCAGCCATAAAAAAGAACTAAATTGGGTCATTTGTAGAGATGTGGATAGACCTAGAGTCTGTCATACAGAGTGAAACAAGTCAGAAAGAGAAAAACAAATATTGTATATTAATGCATATACGTGGAATCTAGAATAGAGACACAGACATAGAGATCAGACATGTGGACACGGGGCGGGAAGGGGAGAGTGGGATGAACTGGGAGATTAGGACTGACATATATACACCACCATGTGTAAAATAGATAGCTAGTGGGAACATGCTATAAAGCACAGGAAGCTCAGCTTGGTGTTCTGTGACGACCTAGATGGGTGGGATGGGGGGGGTGGGAGAGAGGTCCAAGAGGGAGGGGATACACGTATACATATAGCTGATTCACTTCGTCGTACAGCAGAAACTAACACAACATTGTAAAGCAATTATACTCCAATTTTTAAAAATTACCACCCCCAAGAAAAAGTTAACCTACAAGTTCCAAGGTTTAATTTATTGAAACCCAGAGTCTTAAATGCACCTAGAAAACTAGGTTGTCTTCTTAGAACTGTCTCACTTATCTGTAAATCTTTCTTTTTCATTAACCATTTATTCAACAAACATTTACTAAGCATCTGCTATGTGCCCAGACATTGTGTCTGGTCTGATGATGCTACAAGGAAGAAGATGCAGACCCAAGTCTCTTACCAGGCTCAGCACTCCCCAGCAGTCCCATCCCACCCCCACGGAGAGCTACGCCATCTCTTTTAATCAGTGGCATTTCCAGGTTTGCAGTGGAAATTACAGAATGACATTTCACTTTTGCAGCCTCTTAGGCTGGAATGATATTCAATGCCTCTCTCTCCCTTGCCCTCAACATCCAGTCAACGATGTCCTGTCAATGTTTCCTTCATAATGTTTCCTCAGGTTCATCCCTTCTTTCTGCCTCATTTCATGCCTGATTTTTAACAGCTCCTTTTGTTTCCTATTTGAGAAAAATTTTAAACTATAAAGGAGTACAAAACAAACACCAGTAAACCCATTACCCAGAATTGACTGTCATTAATATTTTCTTATACTTAGAAGATTCATCAATTTGTCTAGAAGAGTCAGAGAAGAAAAACATGATAAGAAAGAAGAAAATAGTAAGACCCCTTCTTTATGGAACTAGTTATCTTATTAGGAACTGAGCTTAGGTGTTCATTTTGGTCTTCCTAAGAGAGTTTTCACCAGCCCCTTCTCTCAGTCAAGACCTTCAATGGCTCCCTATTACCTGTACCTGGCCCCAGCCAATCTCCCACCACTCCTTCATTGAACATACCCTTTGGCCACAATGCCCATCCTGATCTCTAAATTTATCCCTACCTGTCCCTCCACTTTTACCCAAGACCTTCTACCTGCCTGGAACCTCTGCCTCTTTCCTCTTTCAGATCTTTGCCCAAACCTCTAACCCCCTCAAAGCTGTACCTGAGCAGACAGCCTATGATGGCATTTTCCTCCCCTTCAGCAATACAGTGTTCTCTGCGGTTAATAATGTTTGTACCAACATTTGGAACTCTGAATGTTTTTCTGTTAATCACTTGCTTTCATAATAAGATCATTAACTGAAAGAAGCAATCTTACCATTTTCTTCCTTGACACCTCCAAGCCCAGCAAATTTCTTGGTACTTAATGGGCCCTCAGTAAATGATTAATTCAGATTCGTTTCTGATGGTAGAGTTGAAGCTGCCCCGAACTTTTGGAACATGTGCCCCTTGGGGGATGAAAGTCATCCTATTAAACCCCAAGTAGCAGTAATTATTCACATTTGTGTAGTGTCTCCTAGCCTACAAGGTGTTTTGACCCACCGTTACCTTCATGATTCTCATCACAGTCGTGAGAGTCAGGTGTCATTATTTTATCCCATTTTATAGATGAGGGACTAAGGCTCAAAGAGATGCAATTACTTGCCCAAGGTCACATGCCTGGTACGTGATGCAGCCAGGATTTGAGTCTAGGTTTTTCAGTAACTCAGCTCTTCCCATGACCCACACCACCTTCACCAAAGAGGCCAGAGACGGGAGGGTCCAGGGAGTGGGAGGGAGGAGCTGGGAAGCGGGGGCCTTCACTTACTGGTCGGTTTTCATACTCCAGGCAGGGGCAGGTGATGGTGCAGCCATCCAGAAGGATGCGGCCCTTGGGGGGGATCACTTTCCGACCCCCCTCAAGCTTGTAGTACAGCAACGTGTTCTGCTGAAGGGTGAACCATCGCACCTTCCAGTTGTGGACAATGTGACCCTGAGGACAGACAGGAGAACCCTGAGGTGAGGTGGCCGAGGGGACAACGTGGTGTCCAGGGAGAGGTGGCCCATGGCACAGGTGACCAGACTGTGCCATGGGATCAACTCTCCAATAAGGGGACAGAATTATCTCTCTTTTTTAGCTTAATTTTATTTTTTTACTTTGAAATAGTTTCAATTCAGAGAAAAGCTGAAGAAAATTATAAATTTTTTTACAAAAGCAATTAAGAGTTAGTTTTTAACATGATGAAGCTCCAATCACTTCTCAGTATTTTATTGTGTAACTCCTACCAAAAACTAAAAAGGGTATTTCCAACATAACCACAATACAATCAACATTAGGAAATTTACATGAATATATTATTTTCATCTGTTCCACAAACTCCATTCAAGTTTCACCGATTACCCCAATAATGTCCTTAATTGCCAAAGGATCCAGTTCAGAATCACATGTTTTATTTTCATTTTCATGAAGAAAGCATGAGCTTTGGATCTCTTTGCCATCTCTTTTGAGTATGTAACAAACACCTTTGGCATTGACTTTCTAGTTCCCATCTGTTCTTTTTTTCTGGTTATAATAAGCCTCGAAAGAAACTGCAAAGTCAACAGAAGAAAAGATCCTGCTACTGGGAGACAGCCATTGTTAACATTTTGTATTTCCTTCCAGTCTTTTTCCCTTTTAGTTTTTACTTTCTAGTTTTTTTAAAAATCAGGATATTACATATATGAGTTTTATTTTCTAGTTTTTCTTTTGCTGACTTTGCCAAGCATCGTCTCACACCATTAAATTTCTTTAAAACATGTCTTTTAATGACCACTAGGTGGCTGCATCATTTTCTTGTCCATCTCCTGTTGTAACTGAGGTCGTTTTTTTCCCACTATTATAAACAACTCTGCAATGAATATCCTTGCACATAAATTTTGATCTGCATCTCTTAATTTTTTTTCCTTAGGATGTATTCCGAAAAAAGAATATTGTTCGTTGAAGGATGTGGGCAATTTGTAAAGTTGAAGCCACAAATTGTTAAGGACCCTAACATTTTTACCTAGCCTGCTGTGACAGGCCTAAAAGGCAGGGGAGTTTGGGGGGCTCTCAGGTGGGTCATGGAGCCAGTGGACAGGATAGTCAGGTGAAGGCAGAGAGTCCGCTTCTAGAACAGAACAGTGGATGGGAGAATGTCTGCTGAAGAATCAGAATGAAATGATTTTGTGCACGCTCATGAAAGTGACTTTCTTGGCATGTTTCCCAGAGCAGAGCCCAATTAGGGCTGGATTCTAACCAAGAGAGATGCACTTTATCTGATTCAGAGACTGTCCCCGATTCACTGGTTTCCTGACCCAGCATTTATTAATTTCAAAGGCCCCTTCAGTTCTCATACCTGTGGTGCTGCAATTCTGTTCCGCGCTCAGCGTGCGTGTACTGACTGTGTTAGGGAACCGCAAATTGTCGAAGGAGTCGACTGTGTGAGCACTGGTCTACACCAGACCACGTGGCCCAGACTCAAGTCCCCTCGCCCAGCAATCCCTGCTGAGGGGGTCCTGGCGCAGCATTAGCAGTAAAGGCAGTTGCTGGCACACAGGTGTGGCTCCGGCATGGGGGCCGGTGTGAGGCGGAGAAGGGGAGGGGGCAAAATAGTCTTAAACCTTAAAACATAGGTGTTCTGAACTGAATTATCCCCCCCTCCCCATTCATATGTTGAAGCCCTAACCCCCTACTACCTTAGAATGTGACTGTATTTGGAGACAGGGCCTTTAAAGGGGTGATTAGGTTAAATAAGGCCATTAGTTGGGCCTTAATCCAACCTGACCGGGGTCTTCACAAGGAGAGGAAATTTGGACACGCAGATGTCAGGGAGGCGTGCACGCAGAGGAAAGGCCATGTGAGCACACAGCAAGAGGCGTCATGTACCAGCCGAGGAGAGAGGCCTCAGAGGAAACCAAGCCTGCCAACAACTTGACCTTAGACTCCGACCTCCAGAACTGCAAGACGATAAATGTGTTGTTTAGGGGGTCCTGTCTGTGGTATTTTGTTACAGCAGCCCTAATAAACTAAAACAACCGGAAAGGAGAAAGGGGCCTGGAGATGTTAGGGAGAAAAGTGTAACCAACACCTGTTGAGCAGAACAAACCAATAGAGATAGGGCTACGATTCCTGGACAAAATGCTACATTTCCCAGAATCGACGGCAGGAAGGAACAGGGAGGTGGCCAGGCTGCTGCCAGTCCTGTGCATGGGGCATTGATACATGTTTGGCAGCCACCAAGGTGGCAGGACAGTGGTGGAAGGACAGGTTCTTCTGACACCCAATCCCCAGAGTTACCAGGGACA
Source organism: Grampus griseus (assembly GCF_964374135.1). Lineage (NCBI taxonomy): Eukaryota > Metazoa > Chordata > Mammalia > Artiodactyla > Delphinidae > Grampus > Grampus griseus. Next base: position 34,498,747 of record NC_139018.1, on the reverse strand, counting down.
AGTGGCAAACAGCGGCGGCAGTGACGTTTCCACAAGAAACGTGTGGTGGTGCTGTTGGATATTTTGGTCTGGCTGCATCATCTCTGGCTGTGTGGCACCCGGCCCTCCCAAATATTCCCGAGTTACTTGATATTTATTATTCTCTATGAAATCCCTTCCGTTGAAACTTGCTAGAGTGGACCGTGTTATGAGCAGCCAAGAATCCAGACTGACAGCAAAGGAGAGCAATCGAAGAAAGGCTGATGAGATAGAATCTACTACGTAGGTGGAAAACTCGGAGCAGCTGGTGACTTCACTGTGGCCGGAGGGGAGTCCCTGAAGACTTAAGCAGAAGGATGACAAGCAGTAGGTTCTCATGTTAAAAGGATCAACCGACCACACCTGAGCGAACAGCTGAGTAAGGTCGGCCAGACTGGAGCAGCCAGCTCAGCTGGAGGTTACTGTAATAACCCACAAAATGAGAAGGAAAGCCCCCTTATCCCTGCTTCTCAGATAAGCTTCGCCATATCAGACGGCGTAAGGGACTCATCCAAAATCAGCAGGCAAATGGTGTCAGAGGCCGAAAGGACAGTGGTATAAGCTGAAAAAGAACCCAGGCTTCCCTTCACCTAGGAATCTGCCTCCCTCTCCAGGCTCCTTGTCTATAAGTGGCTGACTGGGACCAGAGGCCAGTTGGACCATGAATGGCTTAGAGCCCCCTTAGGGGGAAGGAGGAGATTCCATAAGCTGGGATGTGACCCTAGGACTGGGCTTAAGAAGCACAGAATGGGACTTCTCTGGTGGCACAATGATTAAGAATCCGCCTGCCAATGCAGGAGACACGGGTTCGAGCCCTGGTCCGGGAAGATCCCACATGCCGCGGAGCAACTAAGCCCATGTGCCACAACTACTGAGCCTGTGCTCTAGAGCCCACAAGCCACAACTACTGAGCCTGCGTGCCACAACTACTGAGCCCGCGTGCCACAACTACTGTAGCCCGTACGCCTAGAGCTCCGCAACAAAGAGAAGCCACCACAATAAGAAGCCCATGCACCGCAATGAAGAGTAGCCCCCACTAGCTTCTCTCTGCAACTAGAGAAAGCCTGTGCACAGCAACAAAGACCCAACACAGCCAAAAATAAAAATTAAATAAATAAATAAAAATTGAAAAAAGAAAAGCACAGAGTGTTACAGCTGGAGGACCCTTTGAAAAAGCCTATACTATACTCCCTAACTTTAATGATGAGGAAACTGAGACCCAGAAAGGTCTTGCCCAAGACCCTACAACCCCAGAGAAGCAGAGATGGTATGTGTTGTGGGTTGAATTATGTCCCCCCAAAAGATACATTGAAGTCTTAACCCCAGGGAACTGTGAATGTGATCTTATTTGGAAATAGGGTCTTTGCAGATGTAATCAGGTTAAGGTGAGGTCATACTACACTAGGGTGGCCCTAATAACACTAATATGATTGGTGTTCTTATATGAAGAGGAAAATTTGGACACTGAAAGACACACAGGGAGAAGACAGTCATGTGATGATGGAGGCAGAGATAGGATTATGCATCTACAACTCAAGGAACAGCAAGGAGTGCCTGTGTGAGATAACAGAAAATGCAATATATTGCTCTCTGACCCCGGTTCTTGGTACAGAGCTCCTGAACCCCCTGTAATTTCCTGGGTGACAGGAGTATCTTTTGTGCTAATGAGGCAACTCTGGGTGGGCTCCTGGGTGAGGGCTGGTCACTGGAAAGACCACACCATGATTAGAAGCTTGGAATTTTCAGCCCCCCCTCCCATTCTCTTGAGAAAAGAGAAGGGCTGGAAATGGAGTTAACAATCTATCATGCTTACATGATGACACCTCCATAAGGTCCCAGAAATATGGGATTTGGAGAGTTTCCAGGTTGGGGGACACACGGGGGTGGTGGGAGAGTGGTACACTCGGAGAGGGCACAGAAGCTTTGGGCCCCTTCCCACAAACCTTGCCCTACACATCTCTTCCATCCGGATGCTCATTTCTTTCCTTTATCACATTCTTTAATAAGCTGGTAAACATAAGTTAAGTGTTTCCCTGGAACCTCTGATCTATAGGCAGTTGGTCAGAGTACAGGTGACAACCTGGGCTTTTGACTGGTGTCTGAAGTGTGTGTGTGTGTTGGGGCATGGGGGAGGGCTGGGGAAGCAGTCTTGTAGGACTGAGTTCTCATGCTGTGGGATCTAACGCCGTCTCTGAGTTGATAGCGTCAGACTTCAGTTAAATTATAGGACACACACTGGGTGTTGCAGAGAATTGCTTGGTGTAGGGAAAAACTTCCACACGTTTGGTGACTAGAAGAGTCAGAAGTGAAGTGTTCTGTGTAAAAGTAAAGGAACCCCACAGGATAGAGAAACACACAGTGGGGAAGAGCTAGGTTTTTCCTACACAGGAAGGAAAAACCTGCGTGTTTCCTTTACAGCCTGCGAATACAAGAAACAAAAGCGACAAAGAAGGATTCTCCCCTGCGGGTTTCAGAAGGAGTGTGGCCCTGCGAACACCACGATGTGAGACCTTTAGCTTTCGAAACTTCTAGCCTTCTTGCTTTTTTCTTCCAAGCAAATTTTTTCCTTACTCATACCATTTATATTTTTACTCTTTGGATTATAATATTATAAACATTTTTAACATCTGCATAACTAAAATTCACTTGTAATCATTTGTTTATTTGGGGGGACATATAGGTAGTTTCCAGTTTTTTCACGACAGAAATAACACTTTGTTCCTAAAGCTTGTATGGCATTTCCTGGGGACAGAGTCCTACAAATGAACTTTCTAGGCCAAAGCGTGTCGACACTGCCATGTCATTTTCTGAGTGTTGTTTCTGAGGTACGAGCCAGGCAGCAATGCCTGATTCAGTGCTTCAGCTGCTGCTTAAAGCACAAGCAGTCCTACCCACGCAGATCCGCCTTCCTTCCCCCTCACCCTCCTTCTAAAGCCAGGCCAAGTGAGCATTCTGCATTTCTGTCGGGAGCTTTGCTTCTTTCTTGTCTGGGCTGGATTAAGAGCCAAATCCATCATGTCCCTGCCCGTCTCCTGCTTTGCCCTCACTGGTGATGACTGTTCTGTATGCTGGGTTTCCAGCTTGGGCCCTGCCCCACTTCTGGACCGTAAACCCCCCCTGAATCTGTGGAATCCCCCCGTCGTAGCCTTGCACCTTCTCCAGTGGCCACGGGGGCTGCTGTTGCCATCCAGGAGGAGAAGGGAAATGGGGGAGAGGAAAAGTCCGACTGATCAGTGGGCAGGGACAGTTAGCAGGGGCAGGGGCCCCATCCCTGCCTTGTAGGAAAGGGTGTGGCTTCCGCTTGCCTCAGGGTCAGGCTCCAGCTCCAAACTCTTGTCTTTGGGTTTGGCTGGAATGTGCTTTAGGTATTTCAGCCAAGGCCCTCGGTGGGCTCTTGGGGCCAGACCTGGTTGACTGTCCTCACTTCCCTGTACCCTATACTCCCTAAGCTGCCACCCTGGACTGGGTGGCCCATCTGGAAGAGAACTCACATCCTTCCTTCCCTCCAGCCCTCCCCTGACTCTGCGTGGTGGTGGTGGTGGTGGGGAATCATATAAGGTAACCCCCAGGAACAAGGGGACGCCCCAAAGGGCCCCTCTGCGAGGGCTTGTCCTCAACAGGCCCCTACCAGGGCTCGGCTATCCCGGCAATCAACAATGCCCATCAAAACCTCTGCCCAAACCCCTCTCCCTCTCACCTTATAAGCTGCAGGAAAAGCTCCCCATAGGTGGTCTCTCTGAGGTGCAGCTGCCTCCACAAACTGTGAGGGACCAACCTATCACTTTAATCCCAGTGGCATGGAACAGGCGTGGAATTTTGTACCTGCTTGTATCCACTCTGACCCTTGATCCGGCACAGCCTCCTACACCTCCTGCTTACAGTTTTGAGCAAACAACACACCCGCCCTCCTATGTCAAACAGTGTGTAAAATAACATGGCTGCATTACCTATTGAACAGAAAGTGACTTGAGACCTCAGGGTTGATCTGGTGGCCAAGGGAGGCCGAGTCCCTTCATCCCTCTTCATCCATCCCCCTCCCAAAGCTATAAACTCAGAAGAGCCAAAAGGCTCATCCCCAGATTTTATGCTCTGCTCTTAGGGTTAGCATAAATGTTTCGTGTGAACATCAATGTTAAAAGAACTTTTAAAAATCTAATTTCCTCTTGCAGCTGCTTTTTCATTCATTTTCTACTTTTTTTTTTTTTTTTGCGGTACGCGGGCTTCTCACTGTTGTGGCCTCTCCCGTTGCGGAGCACAGGCTCCGGACGCGCAGGCTCAGCGGCCATGGCTCACGGGCCCAGCCGCTCTGTGGCATGTGGGATCCTCCCCGACCGGCGCACGAACCCATGTCCCCTGCATCGGCAGGCGGACTCTCAACCACTGCACCACCAGGGAAGCCCTCCCTATATGTTGAGCTTTTGTCTGGACTCTTGCTTGCTGTGGGAAAGGCCACATGGGGTGATGTGGAAGAAACGAGGATGGAGGTTCCAGTTCCGGCTGTTATTAGCCCTGGGGCTCTGGGCAAGCGCTCTCATCTTTCTACCCCTGTTTCCTCATCTGTAATACAGGAATAACAATACCCACCCTGCAGTGGGCAGAAAACGGTTTGGAGTCAGCCTGAGTGGGTTTGATCCTGTTCCATCACCCACTAGTCCAGATCCTGAGTTACTTAACCTCTTGGAGCTTTGTTTTCCCCTTGAAGAAACGGGGGTGGGTGGGTAATGTGGTACCACCAACCTGTCGGACTGTTGGGAGGATTAAAGGAGACAACGTCCAGGACTGGTGCACAATAGGGGCTTAAGAAACATAAGCTTCCTCCTCCCTCACGAGTTATTGTGAAGAATATAGGAGATGATGCATTAACTGGACGGGCGCTGGGGACTACCGAACACACTTTCGTTGTTTTAATACATCATATTTAAATCCTATACGCTTCGTATTTTAGTAAGTTGTTTTAATTAAGCTGTCCACTACGAGTAGCCGCCCCCTGCACCCCACACGCCCTAGCCAAGCGGGATTCTCCTCCTCGCCTGTGCCCTGGCCCCTCTTTTCTATCTAAAGCTCACCCCCAACCACCGTCCACCCGTCTTTCCCTACTACACGCGACTCCGCCCAGCGTGGCCCCAGGCCGGCCGACCGCGGCTCAGGTGAGCCGGCGCCCGCCGCGGGCCCGCCCCGGGCCGTGTCCGGAGAGGCTCCGTTGCGCTCACCCTCTTGACGAGGAAGCCCTCCTTGAGCACGCCGTCCTCCATGTCGCCGCCAGCGCGCCCTCCCCGGTGCGCCGTCCCGCGCTCCCGCTCCTCCGCGCGCAGCTCGGCGCGCGCTGCGCCCAAGAAGCGCCTCCGATCCGGCGCCGGCGCCGCCCCGCTGGCCCGCGCCCAGAGCCCGAGGCCGCGGGGCCTCCCGGGCAGGAAGTCAGTCCCGGACGGGATTTCTGACGTGGTCTCCCCGCCGAAGGTGCCCTAAGGTTCGTGGTTAGTCCTCAGGGGAGGGCCGCCCCCGTGTCGCCTCCCGGAGCCTCCCCCGCCCAGGCTTTCTCCATACAGGTTCCCCCAGCGCGCTCTGCGCCTCTGACTCTTCCCGTCTTTGCCCATCTTCCTCCACTCCCAGCCTTAACCAGGTACTTACCTGGCACTTAGTATATTGCTGTTGACTAATACTTAACGGAATTAAGCTGAACCGAAAGGATTTCAAAGATTTGGGGTCATTCCTGAGCTCCATGGAAATGGGGGTGGGAGAGTGGAGGAGTTGGAACCAGGCTGGGAGCTTTATCCTGGCCTCTGGTGGGGGCAGAGAAAAGTTCCCATTAGCAAGGTCACAGGTTTAAGGAAGCAGGCACAGTCGGTCTCCAAAATACACCTCTCCCCTCAAAAAGTTAGAGCTGAAGTTTCCATCATTAGGGGCAAAAGTTACGGGAGTGCCAAGGAGCTCAGTAATCAAGATAAATAATATTTTAATGCAATGTTTTAAAATATGTTAAATATTTTTTCAAATTTTAGTAAAAATTAATGCAAAAAAAAATCCATGATGAACAGAATTGTCACAAATTTAAGTGAGGACTGGATGGATGGACAACAAGCCATATTGGAGCCTGAAACAAAAGGAAGCATCAGTAAAACTGATCCTGTCTGGTAGTCCTTAGGAGAAGGTCAGTTTATTCCTTGTTTGCCCTGCAGTGTGAAGGGCCCTGTTAGGACTGTTCACCAGGAAGGGGAAAGGCCCCAGATGCCTCAAAGGGAAGAGAAAGCTCTAGATTGGGAGATGGTGCCCCGACTGCCTTTCAGACCCAGGCTGGAGCCCACTCCCAAAGCACAACGGGCTCCCGTGCCCTGGAAATGGCCCATTTCAGCCTTCTGCAAAAAGCGACTTTTGGATCCCAGAGGAGTCCAAAAGCAATGGGGCTTCCACTCCATTGCAGACTGAACGTCGACTCAGCACCTTCTAAAGCCAGGCCTGTATTGGGTGCTGGGTTCTATTTAATGCACAACATGCCATGAGGTGAGTTTATTATCTCATTCTTTCCAGCCAAGGAAACTGAAACTTGAAGCAGTTAAATAACTTGCCCAAGGTCACACAAACTTGGATTTTAACCCCAGGGCAGTGTGAATGCACTTGTTTCTCATGTCAAGAGCTGGGAAGAGGAGGAAAGGATAATCGGAGCTGTGAAAACTTGCTAGGCTCAAACCCAGGACATGAGAGACTGGAATGGGAAATTCTTATCCTCTTTGGCTCTAACTATGGTCTGTTATTCTCCTTCTTCTCGGATGCTGGGGGGCAGTCATTTGGCACAGAGGCAGTTTTGGCCTTACCCAGACACAACCTTCTGAGGCTTAGAAGAGGTGGCATTTTCTTTGGCAAGAGGGGTTCCTGAATGAGTTCACAGAAATGGGAAAGGGAGAAAGATTGGTCCTCTATCCTGGCAGCGTCCGTATTAGGAGGGAGCTAAGGCCTCTGCATACTGAGAACCTGCTTCCTGTCCTAGGGAAGCCCCTGGTCCAGCCCACCCCGAGTCTGACTCACTGGACACAGGGCATGAGTCACACTCCCTCTTCCCCTGGTTGTGGTGGCTGAGCCACCAGTCCACCAGGGAACTACACTAACATAAACCAGACTCAACCACAGCGAAGAGGATGGAGATAGAGAAAGCAGAGAGACAGTGGGAAAGAGCTTGAGACTGGAGAAAGGAAGCAGGGAAGGGAAGGAAACTCGGGACCAAGGAACTTGTCTTGTTCTTCCAGAGAGACACCTCCCGTCTCCCTTTCAGGGCCAGAGGCTGATGTGGAAGGGACTCTGACTCTCTCAAAAGGGCCAGCTGATGTCTAGAATGTGTAAGCTGTAGAGAGCTATAAGGTCAGTATTTGGGTGTAGGTGATTCACAGTCTGATGTGAAATTCTACCATTAGAGAGTCACTTCTTTAACTATAGCTAAGAATCCCATTTACTAACACTAGAAAAGGATAAATCATGAAGCCTTATTCACAATGAATACCTTGACCCAGTGAGTTTGTTAGAATCACAGAATCAGAATTTAACTCTTAAATCATCTAATCCAGTAACCTCATTTTATAAATGAGGACCCCAAAGCCCAGATAAATAAAATGACTTGTCCGCAGTCCCACAGCCAGTTAGTGGCAAAGCCAGGACCAGAATACAAGCTAACCATGTAAGGCTTGCTCCTGGCAAATGCAGGGGCACTTCCCCCAGCAGTGTCCTGCATCAGAGCAGGACTGCAGTGAGGGAGTGACTGTCTGCAAAACCAGAAAAGACTTTAAACAATGTTTTCTATATTTTTTCTGATCATAAAAATAATCTGTGCTCATTATAGAAAGTTTAGAAAATACCCAAAAGGATAAAACCACTCAAATCCCATCACCTAGACAGATGATGAGTATTTTTACGTGCACATATATTTTTATTAAATTTTATTTAAAAAATTTAAACCCTTCCTTTTCCATTTGTCATAGCTAATAAGCATCTCATCAAATCATTAAAAACAATTCAAAAACATAACTTTAATGGCTGCATAATATTTCATCATGCCTATTTCATAATGTATTTATTTGATCATTTCCATTTAGGTTGAATTTCCTGTTTCACTGTGTAAATGATGCTATGATAAATATCTCTATACATAAAGATTTTGCTACATCCCTGATTATTTCAGATAAATATCTAGGGCTTAATTTTAGGTTAAAGCGTATAAATTTTTAAAATTCTTGACACATGTTGCCAAACTGCTTTCTAGAAATGTACCACATTTCTAGGAGGAGCTAAGAGTGCAGGCAACAGGAAAAGTTGGAAGAGAAATTTTGCCCAAACCTTGGCTTTGCCCAAGGCCATCAAATTGCCCTCTTACAGTGAGAAACATATTCATTCATTCATCCATCAATTCATTCATTCACTCGCTGGAGCAGGAGACTCATATTGAGTGTATCCTGTGTACAAGGCACAAACCAGTTGCCATGGGTAATACACAAGCCCTGCCCCCAGGCCTCACCCATCAGTGTAAACAAGGTATCATTTTGATTAACCACAAATATTTCCCTGGTCTGCCGCAGCTGACCCGGCAGGCCCACCAGCACATAGTGAATGCAGTGTTCCAGATCATTGCCCCTCACGCCGTCTGTGGTGACGACCAGCGATTTTCATTTCCTCTGAGTCATAGACAATTGTGTGGTCCTACTTGCATGACTAGAATGGCCTCCACCACATGCAATTTACCAGAGACTTCTACATCACCTAAACTAGTCTGTATTCTGTTCAGCGAAATAAGGCTATTTCGCTTTAGCTTGAATGTCATGGCAATGTCCACCTGCCATAAGTTCCCAAACTTACTCTCAGTTTCTTTTCTTATCTACCAAACAAATCACTCTCAAAAATCATTGCTCTAGAGCATGGGTCCTGGAATCTAAAGCATGGCTTTAAATCCTATTTCTGTCACTGCATGACCTTTGGCAAGTTACTTATCTTCTCTGATCCTTATTTTCCTCATCTATAAAATGGGGTAATAATCGTACCTACCTCACAGGGTTATTGGACAAAACAAGTGAGATCATGAAGGTAAACTGTGTGGTTCAGTGCCTGGTACGTAGTAAGGACACAATAAATTCTCTCTGTTCCACTTGATCCCAACCCTGTGAGGTTAGTAGATGGAGTCTTGGTAATAAATACCTCCAGAGTTATGGATAAGATACAAAAGATGGGCAGGGAGTAGAGTAGGGAGTTTTTATTTACTGTATTCCTACTATGTGCCAAAGACTTAATATTTACTATCTCATTTAAGCCTCAAAATTTCCCTGTGAACTAAGTATTATACCCATTCTGTAGATGGAAAAGAAGATTCAGAGAAGGTAAGTAACTTGGACAAGATCACACAGCTAGTATGTGGCTGAGTCCAGGTTATAATCTAGACCTGTCTGATTCCAAGCCTTTTTCTTTTCACCACTTCATACTGTCTCCTTTGGCCAAAGGATGTTCTCTGTTCCTTAGAAGGAATCCCCTTGGCCTAAGTCAGGGTCCCACTGTGGGAGATTGCATTACTGTTCCTGATTACTCACTGCCCTATCCTTGTGATAGAATCATACGACCCTGCTCCAAGTCACACGCAAGAGACTTGGGATGGGTCACGTGACTTGCTTTGCCCAATGAAACGTCAGCTGCACATCCCAGCAGCCGCTTTAAGCACCATCACTTGGTTCCACCATTGCTCTTTCCCTGTGCCACAGCCCAGCGTGACCCAGAGAGGGGCTGTTCCTACAGCTTGGATCCATTAATGAAGACAACTTGGGAAGGGAGCTGCAGCCAGCCTGAGTGAGAAGTAAGCCTTTGTTGTTGTAATTACTGAGGTTTGAAGGGAGGGGTTGCTTGTTACCATGGTGTAACTTAGTGAAAACTGATACACCCACCTCTCTATCCCAGCTGCCCACTCTCACCATAATGGATGCTACAGGGCAATGCCAAAAGAACTACATGACTCGGAACCTCTCCCAGACATGAAGGGGTGGAGTGCCCTCTCATTAACACCCTGGAACTCACCTCCCTTTTCCACTGGAAAGGCTGGAACACCTTGAGAGGGGTGTCACTCCCTCCAGGGTGCTCAGCCAGCCTTTGGTGGAGGAGAGCCCAGACTCCCTGCCACCAGTGCCAGCAAGCCTGTGTAGCCCCCAGAACCCAGTCCTGAAGGAGAAATGCCCATGGGCAGCTGTCTCACTTCCAGGTGGTGGGGGGTGGAGCAGGACACCTAGCATGACTCAGCTGTGCTCACAGGCAGAGCTGGGCCTGTTTAACGTAGATAAGGGCCCTCCCCTCCTCCTCTTCCCCCTTCCTTCCTCTTCCCTCCTTCACTCCCTTCCCTAAATGTTATTCCTGGAGGTTAGGCTTTCTTTTTGTTTATTCTGTGTGGGTAATAAAGAAAGGGGCAGAACCTTGGCCTGGGAATGTCTGAGGAACCCCACAGGAAGTGAGTGGCCATGGCGCCATGTTTGGCCAAGATGTATCACATCCACTCTCCAGGCCTCAGAGACTCCCATTGGCCAGTCATCAGAAATACCTGCAAGGCTTTCACCAACCCCACCCAGGTCCATGGCTCACAGCAGTGCAGGTTTTGTTCTGCATAAAGCGGGCAAATGGGGCCGAGGGCAATGTGTGTCCCTCAGTCCAAGATCTCCGAGCCCCCGGGGCTGCACTCCTAAGGGGAGGGCGTTTCTTCACCTGAAGGCTCCATCCACGTGCCAAGCCACATCCCAGCAGGGCGCATCTGCTCAGAGTGGGCACCTTTTTTCTACTTCATACAAAAGTAGCAGGGGCCATCTCCAGGAGATTCTGATGTGTGTGGACTGGAGAATCCTAATTTTAGAAATCTCTGCAGGTGAGGAAAAGCTCTGAAGTTATGTCGGCTCTGGGAACCTCGGCCCTGGAAAATCACTAAGTTTCTCAGCCCTCCCGTCAGCAGGACCCTCTCCACTCCAGCAGCCATCATGGGTGCCAGCTGAAGGTCAGCGCCCTTGCTGATGCAGAGCCCCAACTAGACGCTGCCCCAGGGAGTCTCTGGCCTCTCCCGGGTGCTGTGAATGACTCGAGCTGAATTCAGGTGGCCACCTCCAGCCTGGCCTCCCGCCTGCACTCATGCGGGCACAAAAGCCGCCGGCCCCACGCACCCAGCTCCGCCCCGGGAGGGGTTCTCTGATGCCGGGTGAAGGCAGCCCCAACCATCTCCAACGCAGAGCTGTGAGCTTAAAGGTACCAGGGGGGTACAGGGTTGCTGCCAGCTTCCTAGGGTTAAAAATGAGAAGAGATGGTGAAAGGATTGAATTCTGATTCTGAGCAATCAGGCTTTTTTTTGGCGTACCCTGTACCGAGCTGCTCTAACCAGAAATCCCCAGGACTGGAGCCTGGCTCTTCTAAGCGCCCCACGCGCGCCTGCGGAACAGCGCGGACGGGCACCGAACCGGTGGGGGAAGCGCCAGCTAACCGAGACTTCTCACTTTCCCCTCGCTTTCACTTTTCACTTTTCTCACCTGAGGCACGCATATCAGAGCCGTGCGGCTGCGGAATCAGTACCTGGGAGCGCGTGCCTCCTTAAATTCTGCGCCCTCCTCTTCTTGGCGCCGCCGTCCTAGTCCCACCCCAGTCCGGTCCTGGGGACAGTGTAACGTCTGAATTAGCTGACGCTGCCGACAGTCTGTGCGGGGGGCCTGCCCGCGCTGTTCTAGGATCTGGGGCCCTTAGAAGCCCACTTCCCAGAAGCAAGGTGAATCTCCCCTCACTTGATGATCAGAAATTGAGGTCTTTCCTGTTTCCAGTAAATGCGGACATGGAAGGAAATAGCAGACGACAGCGATTGAGATTGCAGGCTCTGGATCTGATCTTGATAAAAGCGCAGATCTGACTCCGGAGGGCTGTGCCGGGCCTGGGACTCTGCATTTCTGACTAGCTCTCAGATGATGCTAGCTATTGTCGTCGGTCAGGGACCACAACTGTCAGTTACTCAGCTACTCTAGAGGGGAGACCGGCAACGTAATTTGCAGGGCCCAATACCAAATGAAAAGGTGGGCTCCTGGTTCAAAAATTAAGAATTTCAAGACATTGACAGCTAGGTATTAAAACAATCGCTGGGCCCTTTGCCACTTAACCTGAGCCTCATAGGGTTGTTTGGAGGATTAAAGCTTAGCTACGTAAAGCACTTAGAAAGCACCTGTGCCTGGTCAACCCTTGATAATGTTAGTGATCATTATTGCCCAGCCCCAAACAGCCTCATCCTGAAAACATGAACTATCAGTCTGAGAGCTTACGTAGACCAACCTTCACTTTACAGGGGAGGAAATGGAGCCCCATAGCAGGAGCTCAAAGAATAACGGTTGGGTGGACGGGTGACTCGGGTCTCCAGACACCGGGCTAGGGCTCTTCCTTCTGGATGGTCTCCTCAGTGGGGAAAAAAAAGTGGTAACAAGAAGTAGGTAACATTGCATCTCTCAGAAATGCTGGGGAGAGCTTGAGACTGGATGGGTGAGGGTTGGCCCTATATGAACACAGTGCTAACCATTGCATCACTCACCCGTTGGACTTCTAGAGATGTATCTTCTGAGCCCGTTGGTAAGAGCATGGAATTAGGCAGGAACTGCAGAGATGCTGTCAAACACGCCCTCTGAAACAGATCCAGACTGCTGTGCTTTATGGGTTTGTGGTCTGCTTTTCATAGTTTCTCTCTCTCCTCCCTTATTACCGGCTGCCACTTCTCTTGCTGTCAGGGTGCCCATCTCCAGCGGCTACTCTATAAATTGCCTACAATCTGATTAGACTCAGACAACTAACCCGGGTTATTAGATGGTGCTTAAGAAAAGGGATAAATGGCGTCCAGAAGCATTAGTGCTGTCATCATGTGATATCTATTTCAGCTTCTCCAGGCTTTTCCTCATTCACCTGATTTCTGTTTCTGTGCTTTGTTTTGCACATGAGTGAGGTTGCCAGATACTGCATTCTGGATGAATGAGATATCAACATAGCAATAAGGAAACTGATACCAGAAAAACTGCAGGTTTTAAACGTTACTGCCACTGTTACAATTTTAGTTGTCATTATTAGGATAAAAAGACCGACAGTGAGTTTCTGAGGTCATTCTGACAACCAGACCTTCTCGTCACTTCCTATGACAAGACAGGGTACTCCGTGCTAAGAGGGCAGTTGTGCCTTCTCTTTCTAGAGGCCACCACCAGGCAGCTTATATTGAGGACAGTCCTGGATCCCTCATGGCACTTTTCCAGGGATGGGGACACGCTATGGCCAGAGATGTGAAGATGCGGTGGTGAGCTATCCAGCCCTCAGCTTTGTGTCCACCCCAAACCAGGACACAGATCATGGCCACCTCCTCCTTCCCTCCCTCTCTTCCTCTTACCCCTCGTGGTGTCTCTTGATTGGCTTAGGAAGGGAAAAGTGGGGGAGGCTCAGAGGTCAGCCCAGTCAGGCAGGCAGCCCCAAGGACTGGGCAAGACAATTGTCCTCCTCCCAGAATGGTCCTCCCCACTTCCCTCTCTAGCATATGACCCTGCCTGTCGCAGACCCACCTCAGCTACTGAAGCCCCCTTCAGCTACTCCCAGACAGAGCTGTGGCTCAGCGCTGTGTGTAACCACAGCTTACTAGTAATAATGATAGCTGACATATTTAGGGTACCGTGCTAAGTGGTGCATTAATCCCAACGGACCTGTGGGGTAGCTGCTGTTTTTCTCTGCATGTACAGGTAGAGAAACGGAAGTAACTTGCCAAGGTGATAAAGGTCTGACTCCAACTCTGGGCTCGTAACCTCAGAGGTGCAGTGAGGTAGTGTATTGTATTCTACGGAGGTGGTCTCCCAAGGAATGGAGCAGCACAGAGGCCTGGTGCTCCAAAGACTTCTCTTATCACTTTTTTTAAACGTGTAATATTTTATTTTATCTATTTTTAGCTGCACTGCTCTGCACACGGGATCTTAGTTCCCCCACCAGGGATTGAACCTGTGCCCCATGCAGTGGAAGCACAGAGTCCCAACTACCGGCCTGCCAGAGAAATCCCTCCAGTGACTTCTTTTTTTAATTATTTTTAACATCTTTATTGGAGTATAATTGCTTTACAATGGTGTGTTGGTTTCTGCTGTATAACAAGGTGAATCAGCTATACGTATACATATATCCCCATATCTCTTCCCTCTTGCGTCTCCCTCCAGTGATTTCTGAATGAATAACAGAATGCAGGGGATGGAGGCATTTTGGAGGACAGGTAACTCTGTAGCACAATCCCAGGGAGCTGCCTGGTCTGCAGGCGTGAAATGCTCTGGGGTGCCTTGAGGTGCTTCTCCTTGTGATTGTGGCCTGCTCAGTACATTGCTGGCTCCTGGAAGTGGACTTGGGTAGGAAGCCTGTCACCTATGATGTCAGGGTCTCTGGGAAGTAGGCCTGGTGGGGAACAGTCCATATTTCCCTGAAGACCATGGTCAACTTGAGAGGATGCAGTGCTTGTGTGTGAGACCCAGAGGCAACCAGGGAGGGCAGACCTGGGGTGGGTCAGCCCAGCCCTAGGACCTGGGATGACTCAGTCCCCTCCTCATGTGTCCTTTTTGGAGCAGACTCTTGGGAAGTGTATTTGTTTTACCCTCCGGCTCCTTGTCGTAGCCCCTGAATCAAGGTAGCTATCCGAGTTACATGTCCCTGTGCCCCAAGGGCTGCACGTTTGCATCTCGTAGCCTCACACCTTCTTCCCCTTCTGCCTTAGAATTAACACCAAGAGGTCCTTCCTACTGGGGTCCTGAGTCAGGACTGGGTTCCAGGGTGGGGACCTCCTCGCTGCTCCCAGCCTTGCTGTCTCACAGATGGCGCAAGTTTGAGACCTCTGTGGTGGGCTCTCATTCTGCGACTTTACCTACCAGCTCAAGCCCTGCGAGTGGTGTCACTGAGCTCATCTTAAAAGTCTGAGGGCTGGACACCTGGCCTGTCCACCACCCATACACACATGCATGTGCGCGTGCGCACACACACACACACACACACACACACACACAGACACAATCGCACGCATGTAGTGCTTCTCTAACCACCAGCTGGTCCCAGTCTGTGTCTTGGTCCAGGAGTGGGATGACAAGTAAAATAAGCAGACCTCCTGTTTACACATGGTCCTTTTCTCCAAGCCAGCGTTATCTAATAGAACTTTCTTTTCTGATGGAAATGTTTTATATCTGCCCTGTCCAATACCCCTAATGGCTGTTGAGCGCTTAAAATGTGGCTAGGGTGTGGAACTGAAGTTTACATTTTATTTCAGTTAGAATTAGGTAGCCACACGTAACCAGTGGCTAGCAAATTGGACCATGCAGATCTTGACTTACAGGGGTCATCTTGCTTTCCAAAGAAAAACTCATGACCCAGGGCCCAATACACGGGAGTGGACACGTAGGGCAAAATATTTGAAATTGAGACTGAATGCTAATTCCTGGACACTAGATTTGTGCTTGAGCCCTAGCTTAGGTTTAAAAATCTCCTCTCTCTCCTTCTTTTATACATTTTTATTTCTAATCCTCACAGAAACTCTGTAAAGAAGATAATCTTACTCCCTTTTTGCAGATGAGGCAAGTGTGGCTCAGAAAGCTTAGTGATGGCCCAGGTCACGCCCCAGAGCTGTCTAGTTCCAAAGCCAGCCGCCTCCCACTGGGCCACACTGCCGCTCCTTAGGCCTTTTGAAGTCAGTTCTTCAGAGGGTGGCCCAGCCCTCCCCCAAAGCCCCGGGCACAGTTGCAGTGAGAAACCTGGGTGCAGAGACCTCTGAGTTCCGTGGCGGAGGAGAAGTTACTGGTGTATCCAGGAAGGGAAGGGAGCAGCCGGCCCACCCTGAGAGCCCGAACTGCACCCCAGGCATCTCCCATGCAGAGCCCACTGGTGGCTTATGGAGGAGGGTGTGTGGGAGGTGCCAGGTCCAGGGCCTGCCTCCTGCCTAAAATTTGCTTGCTGTCTGAATTCCAACAGTGACAGGCTGGTTTTCTCTCTCAATATCTCATTCACTTGCTCTCTCACTCTTTTTTTTTTTAATATAAATTTATTTATTTATTTTTTATGGCTGTGTTGGGTCTTCGTTTCTGTGCGAGGGCTTTCTCTAGTTGTGGCAAGCAGGGGCCACTCTTCATCGCGGTGCGCGGGCCTCTCACTGTTGCGGCCTCTCTTGTTGCGGAGCACAGGCTCCAGACGCGCAGGCTCAGTAGTTGTGGCTCACGGGCCCAGCTGCTCCGCGGCATGTGGGATCTTCCCAGACCAGGGCTCGAACCCGTGTCCCCTGCATTGGCAGGCAGATTCTCAACCACTGCGCCATCAGGGAAGCCCTCTCACTCTTTTTTAAGAAGAAAATATAGGAGAAATTCTTTGATAGATTGGTTTTTGGGGAGGCAAAGGGGGTTTTGATAGGGAGGAGGGTCATTTGAAGGGTGGGGTTAGAGGGAAAGGCAGGTCTGAGTGGAGTTCCAGAATGTGCAAACTTTAGTCAAAGAGCCTTGAGGACACAGGGTTCCTGAAGGGCAGTGTGGGATGAGCAAAGAAGCAGGGGGTATCATGGGGAACACTGGTAGGCCAGATTTGGGGAGACACTGAAGGCAAACTTTTCAACCCACTTAAACTCTAGTCTGCTTCTCTCAGAGCTCTTAAACCAGCCTGGTTCCCTCCTGCCCCAGGGCCTTTGCATGCACTGCTCCCAGTATCCCCAGCCCTCACTAGCTTCTGCCTGGTTCACCCGTCCCCTTCCTCCTTCAGCTCCTAGCTTATAGACAGATAGATTGCTTTCTCAGGGAGGTCTTTCCAGCTTCCAGGCTTTGTTGTATGTATTGTATTGTAGGTTCTCACAGCATCTGTTCGTTTCCTCCATGTTAGAAGCTTAGCTCAGCTTCTAATTATTTACTTGTTAGGATTACTATTTGGTTAATGTCTTACTCCCTCATTGGATTCTAAACCTCATGAGAACTGGGACCGTGTGTGGTTTTGCTCTTGATTCTAGCCTCAGCAACTTAACCCTGATGCCCGGGACGTAGGTGCAACTCTATAAATATTGGCTGAAAAAGTTAAACAAAGGTGACGTTGGCCCATCTACCACAGGATTTTCTGCCCCTTTCCACGAAGAACTTGGGTTTGCCCAGACTGGTCACTAGAACTGTGATTTGTCCATCCCCAAATCCCCCTTAATTTTCTTCTCTCATTCAGGGAAGAAAATGTGTATTGGTTATAATGCTTTGGGCTACAAGTAACCAAAAAGTCAACTAACAGTAGCTTAAACCCTAGGGGGATGTTTTTATTTACTTAACAAAAAGTCTGGAGATAGATGGTTTCAGACTTGATTCAATGGCTTAATGCTGCCATCAAAAACCAGGCTTTTCCCATTTTTCTGCCCTGTCATCTTCAGTGTGTTTGCAGCAACAAACATCACATTCTTTCAAAAGTGTCCCAAGCTGGAAGGAAAGGGACAAAAAGGGATTGGGAGCATATTGTTTCCAAGACTGAATTTAAAAAATTAAGCGACCATCTGTATAAACCTCTAGGATAGTACTTACGACAAGGCTTTGTAGTTCTTTCTTTTTTTTAATTTTTAAAATTTTTATTTATTTTTGGCTGCCTTGGGTCTTCATTGCTGCGTGCGGGCTTTCTCTAGTTGCGGTGAGCGGAGGCTACTCTACGATGCGGTGCGCAGGCTTCTCATTGCAGTGGCTTCTCTTTGTTGCAGAGCATGGACTCTACACGCGCGGACTTCAGTAGTTGTGGCACACGGGCTCAGTAGTTGTGGCACACGGGCTTAGTTGCTCCGCAGCACGTGGGATCTTCCCGGACCAGGTCTACCCGTGTCTCCTGCATTGGCAGGCGGATTCTTAACCACTGCGCCACCAGGGAAGTCCCTGTAGTTCTTTCCTGACCTATGACCACCCCTCCCCAGTCTCCTCCCCAACCAGCTTCTTCGTAAGAGAGATTGTACTATAGGAATTTCCTCTACCAGCCCCTAGCACAGTCCGGGCACCCTTGGTGCTCACAGAATGGGGAGCCCTTAAGGGGGCCAAGACTGAGAGGTGGGGAGGGGCCACAGAGTGGGGAGAGGCTGTGCCCATTGCCAGACAGATGGGCTGTGCCCATTGCCAGACTGGGGAAAGTGGGGTAGCCCAGGAAAGAGGAAGCGGGAAGTCTGAGACAAGACTGGAGAGAGTTGTGGCAATATTGGCACAGTCAGAGGGAGCTGCAAAAAAGGGAAGAGTGTGGATAACGAGCTTGTGCTGATGCAGCTACCTTTAGGTCCCAAGTGTTTCTTCCATCTCAGGGGGTGTTGTTTCCCCCCAGAGAGGGCAAGTGTGTGGCTGTCACCCTACTCGGAAGCATCCAAGTGCAAGTGAGCCCTTGGTGGGTGTTTCTGATGGCTCCTGCAATAGTTGGAGGAATTCAAGGATTTTAAATCCCTCTCTTTCTTCTCACCTATTATGGTCCAATGAAACTGAATGCTCAACACCAGGCAGGGGAGAGAAGTTGAAATATTAGGGGTCGTAAAGAGAGAAGGAAGTAGAAGTGGTTGAGTCTACTTCCTCTCACGTTCATTCTCAGCATCCTACATCCTCCCCATTTCTTGGGCCCCAGCCTGCTGAGGCTTCCATGGGGGGCAAAGCTCATGGGGTCAGGCTGGCTCTCAGGGTGCCATCGGATCAGGAAAGCCATGCCCACTGCTGTGATCCCCTCATGTGCTTGGGAGTCGGTCCCCCCGTGGTCCTAGCCCAGCTCTCGTCCATCAGAGCAGACCCAGCTCCCCTCCATTGCATCCTCCCCTCTCATTGCCTTAATTCTTCCCAGGTCTCACTTTGAGAGGAAGGACGTCATCCCAACTGGCTCAACTGCTTTGCCTTGCCTGGGGAAACAAAGTTTAATACGCAGAATGAAACCATTTTAATGGCTGGCTTATGCTGCCCCAAACAAGACATCGGTAAGTGGTTTCTCAAAATAACACATCCAAAACCAAAACACATACCACATCAAACATTTAAAATATTCAGTATGACTCTCAGATTACCTTTTCCTGCGGAAAGATAATCAGCAATGGCCTCTAGGACACTCCACACAAGGGAGAATACTGTTGGATCTGAGAGCATCTTGGCCGAGCTCCTGAGGAGGGAAGAGGATCTGAACCTCACCCTTGGGGTTTTCAATGATCTCAGCAGAGTTAGGAGCCAAAGACGAGGGATCATGGCTGTGAGACCTTTGAAAGTATGGGAACCTCTGTAATTTGCCCTGTTGGAGGTTTCATTATCTGCTACCCCCTTCACTCTGGGGACAATCGGTAAGCCCCTCAAACAGCAGCAGAGAAAGGACAGGATGTGTGCTGGTTTGGGGAGGATGGTGTGGATGGAGTCTGCTTTAAAGAGGAGCTGAAAGTTGCAGACTCCTGGGGTTTGCAACTCAGAAGCAAAGACAACTCAGAGCAATTCTAGGCCTGAGGTGTGTCCAGGGGGTCAGGACCACTGTGTGAAGAAGGGAGAGCGTGGGCAAGCTGAGCGGAGGGGCTGCCATTTTCCAGCTGTGCTCTCCAGTCCTCTGGCTGGAGCAAGGACCCAAGGCACTGGAGGAGTCAGAACTCACCCAGTCCTCCCCAGGCTCCAGGACCCTTTCCTCCACCCGTAAGGAAAAACTAGATGAGTCCAGGGAATCGGAAAGGTGGAGTGTTGGAGGTGGCTGGGGACGGGTGGGGGAAAATATGCTCCAAGTGGCTGAGGACTATGGGAGATAGGGGGCGTACTCAGCAGAAAGGCTACACATATTTGTGACAGTGCCTTTTAACTGAAAAGCGCTATCCAAATGCTGTTGTAAAATCTTCGCGTTTTCTCCAAGAGAAGAACTTCTGCCTAGTGGCCGTTAGGGGGCAGCCAAGTCCCACACGGTCGAGATGGCTTCCGCGGGGAAGGACCACCTCGGTCGGCCAGGGGAGGGCATGAGGGGCAGCCCTGGTGGGCTGTGGCCCACGGAGAGTCTGTCAATGGTGGACCCAGGGGCTTCAACCCGAGGTTGAAGCAGGCCACCTTTGTCGGGTGCTTGCCTCCTTGCTCTCTGCAATCCCCACGTAAGCCCAAAACACACTCAGAGCTTCTTGTCTGCCACCCAGAGCCCACCCACCTGCTGTCCCACACAGAGCCCGTGCTAGGAGCCGCCTGCCCCATCCAATTTTAGTTCTCATTTCCTTGGGTTCTGCTAAAACACTGGCTCATCTGAGAAACTCATTTGCGCTGAATGGCAGATGACAATTTACTGTTTAGCCCATCCAGGGGTATCCGACTTGAGGGGATTCGATCCCGAATAATGAGGGGGTAAACTTAGTTTCCTCAGGCCCCTGCATGGGGGGTTATAGTAATTTGTGAGACACTGTATTTTTCTGGTGCGCTCTGCCACTGGTATGGGACCATCCAAAAAGCCTTTTGCACACATTTCTGAGACTCTCCAGAGAGTGTCTTATAGGAACTCCACCTATGCCCCAGACCTTCAGGCGGAAGCTCCTGACTGTTTCTACTGCACCGTTACAGGGACCACCTGCCTTCCCCCGTGCAAACGCGTCCTCAGCATACCAAGCCCAAAGCACTATCATAAAAATATTCGCAGGCAGCACTTATATAACACGTATATGCCTGGCACCTTCCTAAGGACTCATATATACTTAGTCTTCACAACAACTCAGTGGGGCGAACTACTGTTACTACCCCTGCTACACAAAAGAGGAATGTGAAGCCCTGGGAGGTTAAGTACTTTGACCAAGGTCACAGAGCTGCTAAGTGGAAGAACCAAGATTCTGGGTTGTTGTGAAGACTAAGTGTGTGTACGTCATTAGGAAAGTGTCAAGCAGCCTGGCTCTTCAGTCAGGTCTTTAACCAATGCCCACAATGCCTCTTTAGAGAGCTCAAGAAACCGCGTTTTCAGCCCGGAGTCACCTCACAACTTTTCTTACTAGGACTCAGTCTGGGGCAGACATTTACCCTACTCAGCGATGCCTGTTCCTTTGGAACTCAGACTCTGTTTTTCAGGTAGACTTCAGGGCCTGGCACTCCTTCCTTTAATATTGATTATCTACCAGGCTACTCCTACAGGCAAACTCCCCACAGCCCTTCCTGCCGCCGCCCTGGGATCTAGGCCAGGAGACAGACAGGCTTTGGTTTGAAGAAGCCTGGTAGACTTTTGGCAACCTCTCTCATCTGATCATCCTAACATTGGTCCCCGTGGCAGGTGGAATTACCCCATTAGGGTCAAAGGAATCGTAGGATCATGGGGTAGGAAGGAATACAAGGCTCAAGACCCATCCTCTCATTTTATATAAAATAAGAGCCCACAGAGGTGAAATAATTTGCTCAAGTTCACCAAGCTCAAGCTATCACTAGAAACTAAATCATTTCATTAATAACAACAACAAATTAATATTTATTAAGTGCTCACTACATGCCAGGTACCAACAGTTAGCCCTTTATATGCATTATCTCATTTCCTTCTTTTGACATCCCTGTAACCTGGCTCTATTTGATCTTCATTTTACAAATGAAGAAACTGAGATTGCAGGAGATTAAGTAACTTGCTCAAGGTTGCATGGCTTGTGAACTGTGGAGCTGGGATTGAACGAACCCAGGTTTGTCTTTGACTCCAAAGTCGTTGCTCTGAACCATTATAGTGTATAAGGGAATCACAAGCATCCTTGTTAAACTCTTACAAGAGGAGGGCAAGCCTGGCTATGTCTTGTTTAGAGCTGAGGCCCATGGAGACAGGCCACGGTCATACATGCCAGCCCCCTCTTATGCTCGACAACCCCACACCCTGGATGGCAAGGACCCAGGGCCTCCTGGGACAGAACCTGAATCCTGTACACAATCTGAGCTCACTTAGGTACAGTCAGGGCTTGGGAAAGATAGGTTGTGGGGAATAACATCAGGGCACTGCTAACGTGGGGAAGGATCCTCACCTGGTGGCTCCAACTCAAAACCAAGGCCCAAATGGTTCTGGAGAAAGGCTGCGCTGGCCCCGCAGCTGGTGCCGTCTGAAATGTCAGTGCTCCGAAGGAGAGGGCTGTGTGGCAGAGCCGAAGGAGCCTCCGTACTGGGGGCTCAAGGGACTTTGCTCTAAGCCTTATACCCCCGAAGCAGGATGAAGAGGGGGCCTTTATTGGCAGAAGGCTGACCCAAGTAGAGTGTCACATTGACCAGCTAGTGCTGATGGTGTCGAGGGGATAGAGCTTTCGAAGAGGCCAGTGGTGACAACTGGAGGAGTGGAGTCTTGGCAGCGAGCGGGCTGGTGCGAGTGTCAGGCATAGCCCTGGGACATAGAATCAGGGGGAAGGACCCGGATGAGCCCTCAGGACCTTGGAGGACCTGCTCATCACCTGGCAGGGGGTGGGCAGAGAGCTTCATTAAGTGGAGGCAAGGCTCTGCTTCCCATTCTGATGCCTCGGGGACTCTGATTAAATCACCTCTTTTTTTTTTTAAATTTTATTGAAGTATAGTTGGTTTACAATGTTGTGTTAATTTCTGCTGTACAGCAAAGTGACTCAGTTATACATATATTCTTCTTCATATTCTTTTCCATTATCGTTTATCACAGGATATTGAATATAGTTCCCTGTGTTATACAGTAGGACCTTGTTGTTTATCCATCCTATATATAATAGCTTGTATCTGCTAATCCCAACCTCCCAGTCCTTTCCTCCCCCTCCCACTTCCGCACTGGCAACCACAAGTCTGTTCTCTATGTCTGTGAGTCTGTTTTTGTTTCATAGATATGTTCATTTGTGTCATATTTTAGATTCCACATATAAGTGATATCCTGTGGCATTTGTCTTTCTCATTCTGACTTAGTGTGATAACCTCTAGGTCCATCCATGTTGCTGCAAATGGCATTATTTTATTCTTTTCAATGGCGGAGTAATACTCCATTGTACGTGTATATACCACATCTTCTTTATCCGATCATCTGTCGATGGACATTTAGGTTGTTTCCATTTCTTGGCTATTGTGAATAGTGCCGCTATGAACGTAGGGGTGCATGTATATTTAGAATTATAGTTTTGTCTGGGTATAAAGCATTTACTTCTTGCTGTGCCTTTGGGATGAGCACAAGACCTCAAAGTGCTCTGGGAAAATGCCTTCCCAAATATGCCTTTGTCTTTACACACAATTCTATAAGTTGCCCAATCACTTGGCAAGAGGGGTCCCTAGTCTCTCTAGATTTCAAAAAGGTAAATCAGACAATGTGAAATCCATGGCAGGGCTGGACACCCAATTCTATTTTCCAAACTGTGGATTAACACAAGCAAGGAAAAATGGTTCAGGAGATATGAGCTGGGTCGTGTCCCAGGAGCTCCTGCACCGGAAGCTCCGGAGAGACGGAGGTTCCTACCTGAGGGCCATTGGTGCCCACATTCTAGATGTCTTCGCTGGGCGACGATGGAAATGGGCATACAATTCTATTTACATTTTCCTCTTCATTACACATTAAAATATTTTTAACATATTATTTTCACTATATGCATGCAACAAAAAAAGGATACAGTGAGAAGTAAATGTCCCTCCTGCCCCTCCTCTCTGTCCTGCCCACCCCACAGGCAAACACGAATTGATAACATCTGCCTGATGCTTTACAATTTAAACAATGATTTCCCATAAACTGTCTCATCAGATCCCAGCAATAACTCCCTAAAATATGTTAGGTATAAATTTTTATTGTCTCCTTTTACAGATTGGGAGTCCAGCTCAAAGAGATTAAGTGACCAGCTCAGAGCGACACTTCTGGTAAATGAGAGTCGAGATTTAGGCCCTGGTGGTCTGAGCCCAGTTTCCGAGCTTTTTGAATTACATCACACTGCCTCCCTTGCAAAAGAGCCCTGGGTTCTTAGAACTTGGAATATGCCATAAATAGTTCACCTTCTACAAAGAGAGACTTGTGGTTGGTCAGGAAACAGGAAAAATCTCATCATTTCTTGAGTATTTACATTCCAGAGTGGACTGTTCATTCTCTGCTTTGGGGCAGGCTCACAAGGAGATTTCTCTGTGTTTTAGATAATCCTACAATGAAAAGTCAGCACTGGGGACGATCTCAGGTGAGACCAGGGATCCTGTGTAGACTAGCTTCACAGGGCTGCCGTAACACAGTACCACAAAATGGGTGGCTTAAGTCAGCAGAAATTTATCTCTCACAGTTCTGGGGGTCAGAAATCAAGGTATTGGCAGGGTTGGTTCCTTCTGGAGGCTTTGAGGGAGAATCTGCTCCAGGCCTTTCTGCCAGCTTTTGGTGGTGACCAGCAATCCTTGGCCTTCCTTAGTCTATAGATGCATCATCACCCCAATCTCTGCCTCTGTTGTCAAATGGCATTCTTCGTCTGTGTGTCTGTCTGTGTGAGTGTCTGTGTCTCTGTTTTCTCTTTTATAAAGACAACAGTCATTGGATTTAGGGTCAACTCTAATCCAGGTATGACCTCATTTTAACTAATTACATTTGCGAAGACCCTATTTTCCAAATAAGGTCGCATCCTGAGGTTCTATATGGACTTGAGGAGATACTCATTCAACTTACTACACTGTATCTTCCTGTTTTGTTCAATAAATAGGGATGACACTTCTGGAATACTCTAAGTCTTCCTAACCAGCTATGTCCTAACCCAGGAAGGTGGTGCCGGGACAATTCTGCCCATCTTACAGGCAGGGGAAGGAAAAGGGAGTAAGACAGATGGAGGTGACCTCAGAGCAGCTCACATACTGCTGCTGGCTGCAGCCAAGAAGCAACATACGCTGGGCCTGGGGTGGGGGTGGGGGTGGGGGAGTGTGTCATTTTATTGGCATGGATTTTGGGTCAAAACACTTATATTTTAGTGAGTATAAGGATAAATTAAGAGTGGGGCAGAGGGAAGGAAAAAGGAAGAGGGAGAGCTGGCTTAGTCACAAAAATGATCCTCCCTCCCTCCAAAATAGTTGGGAATTCATTTAACTTGGAAAAAATGATATATATATATGTATATTTATAAATTTTTATTTTTTAAAATTTATTTTTGGCTGCGTTGGGTCTTCGTTGCTGCGCGTGGGCTTTCTCTAGTTGCGGCGAGCGGGGGCTACTCTTCGTTGCGGTGCATGAGCTTCTCACTGTGGTGGCTTCTCTTGTTGTGGAGCACAGGCTCTAGGCACACGGGCTCAGGAGCTGTGACTCGGGGGCTCTAGAGCGCAGGCTCAGTAGTTGTGGCACATGGGCTTAGTTGCTCCACTGCATGTGGGATCTTCCCGGACCAGGGCTTGAACCCGTGTCCCTTGCATTAGCAGGCAGATTCTTAACCACTGCACCACCAGGGAAGCCCCTCAATGATATTTTTTCAAAGAAAATTTTAAAGTGGGAAGAGTAAAGGAAAACATGAATGAATGAAGAACTCTCCTCTTGATTATAAAGTCTAAATAAAGTTAAGATTACAAAAGAATATAACTTAAAAACACAATGAGATGGATCACAAGATTTAACAAATAAATTCTAAAACTCAGCTGGAATATGAATGGGCAAAATGTCAAAAAATGTTTTGGGGGAACTTAAAATAACCAGACAGCCATTACTGTATTTTCTTGGAGTAAAGACAAGAGAATCTGCCCAGGGGAATAGAATAGACTCGACAGAAAGAGACTGAAGTTATTTAAGGACTTGATGTAAGATGAATGAGCATCAACACAAGGCTATAAGAAAGAGTCACTATTTAACAAATTTCATCTAAGTCGTGGTACATCATGGGGACTTCCCTGGTGGTCCAGTGGTTAAGACTCCATGCTTCCACTGCAGGGGGCACAGTTTCAATCCCTGGTCGGGGAACTAAGATCCCACGTGCCACACAGCACGGCCAAGAAAGAAAATAAATTAATAAATAAATAAATTTTCAAAAAAATCATGGGACATCAGCATGGATCAGAATTAGCTTATATCCATATTTTTTCCCACCGTGCACTACAATACATTTCAA
Organism: Grampus griseus; assembly: GCF_964374135.1. Taxonomy (NCBI): domain Eukaryota; kingdom Metazoa; phylum Chordata; class Mammalia; order Artiodactyla; family Delphinidae; genus Grampus; species Grampus griseus. Next base: position 34,472,754 of record NC_139018.1, on the reverse strand, counting down.
ATGGGTCATAAAAAGCCAGAGAAGGAAATGGAAAAGCAAATGCGTTTCAACTGTGATGAGAAAACATTTTGACTACTGCTGAAAGAGATATCAGAGACAGGCCGGATGGACCCAAATGTGTTGTTAAAAGCCTTTTGTGCCACAGAATGTAATAAAGCCAATCCGAAAATGAAAGCCACAGAAGGGGGAGAAATATATGTGGCAAATAAAGCTTTCTATCCAAAATAGCTAAGGAATTGATACAACTATAAAAGGCCAGGATCCTGCTCCTTTTTTGAGAAGTAATCAGAGGAAATGAGCCGATAGTTCACACACAAAGCTTTATATAGAAAAATGACCAGCCCTATTATAAATGTTGAACTTGCAATATGGACAACTTTTATACTGTTATAAAAATCAATTTAAATGCTAAAACTTAATGTTCAATTATTCAAATTCCCTTGAGACTACTTTGGCAAACGCTACGAAACAATTCCGATCCTTTGATTCCGTAATCTTTATTTTAAGAAAATGTCTAAAGAAAATAAGGTAAAAGAAAAAAAAATCATCTCTACAACGTCTTCATGGCAGTATTATTTAAATAGAAAAGAATTGGAAAGCAATCAATTGCACAGTGATTTCTTAGTACTTCTCAAAGTGGGGTCTTAGGATCCCCTACGTCAGAGTCACCTGCGATGCTTGTAGAAATGCAGATTCTGGGGCCACACTTCTGACATAGTCAATGAGAATCTCTGAAGGGTGCCTGGGAATATTCATTTTATCAAGCAGGTCAGCTGACCCATAACAACACTGAAGTTTAAGAACCACTAACCTCTAAGCAAACCGCAGACCATGGGAACATTTAGAGGACTAGACAGCGTTTCAGGTGACAGACCCTGTGCCTGCATAGAACTGGACAGAAGGAATAGTGATGACTGCAGAGAACGCCAAAGCCCATGGGCAGCCCATGCCCCATGTGAGATGCCCACAGAGCAGTGGCCACAGCAGGGTAGAATCACTTAAGTCCTTGGTGCTTGTTATGTTGTATTTTGCTCTAGAGACTGTTTAAAAAATGCCTCATGGTCATACAAGTTTTCACTGATTTGTCAGAATCCCAGGAAGGGCACTTGAAAAGTTAACAGAACACTTACAAATAATCTCCAGGATCCCTGCCTCGAGCCAAACCTGCCTGGATGTCACCCCCTCCCCTTTCCCTCCATTGGACCCCCAGTCTCTAGGCGGTAACAGGCCCTTTCTGCCTTGGATTCGATCCAAGCCCTCGCATCCCTTTACGTGTCACCCCACCGCGTCTTTGGCCGTGTCTAGCGTTGGCGCCACTGTGTGGGATGTAGTCCTCTCATTAGGAGAGTTTACTGCCCACACATTTTTGCAATAAACTGGGGAGCAGGGAGAGCTTAGCAGGCAGCTTTCTGGAGACTGCTGAATATTTCCTTTTCAGGATGAGAAGGGGAGACAGGTCTGATAGGGTGTGTTGCTAACGCAGTTCTGAGCTTCTGTGGCTCCCAGAGGGCTTACTTCCTTGCGAGCCGATCCCTGAGGTACAGAAATGTCACCATAGCTCTGCTTCCCACAGAAGCCTCTTTCCTGGAACGTACAGATCCATTCTTGCCCAGAGCCTTGGGGCTGCTTGCCAGGATCTAGGGATGTCACAAGAAACTACTGTCCTGTCAAGGTTGGCCAACCTCCCTTAAGAAGGTTGGGCAAATGCCCAGGACTCCAGGTGCCTGTGTGGGATGGGAGAGCCCACCCGCTCTCTACATGGAGCAGCGGGGGGTTAGTGGGGGAGCCAGACCTTGCCCAGCGACATGCCCAAGGTTTGAATCTTGATGTTCTGCAGCCCTGAGGGAGAGTACAAATGCTTCCTTTCAAACTACCACATCTGTTTTCTGGCCCTGAAATACCAGATCTCACCCACTCCTGGCTGTTTCACAGCTGCTCCCTCTAGGTGGTACCCCGTCTTCGGCATCCTTGTGTGGTCCAGCAGAGGGGCTTCTTTTCCACGAGGGAGACCAGGCTGGGGAAAGAATCTCCTCAGGACACCAGAGTGGGCGATTGGGAGTTATCACTCTGCTTCCAGCCCCCATCAACACCCTAGAACCTCACTGCCGCTTTCAGCCCTTTTGCAGGTTTTTCCCACGGGGTCAGAAACCAGCCCAGAGAGCAGATTCCTCACTTTCCCAGCCTCCGTGCAGCGGGCCACCCCCTTGAGGAAGAGAGCAGAGGAGTAGAAGCAGGAGGGGCAGGAGAGACACTGGGCTGAGATCCTATTGTGACTTTTGGAATGGACTTTTAATCTTTCATCCAAAAGTATGTGAGTGCCAGTGCTGTGCTAGGGAGCTACGACGTAAACAGACAGACCCCTGCCTTCAGGGAAATTACAGTCTGATGGAGGAGGCCAAAAATAAACAAGTAAGCAAAGCCATGAAATGACATGTTTATATTGTAGTGAGTGCTCAGAAGGAAATAAACGGGTACTGTGCTAGGATATAAGGTAGAATTCTGCTTCAGAAAAGATGGTCAGGGACGACCTCTCTGAGCTGAGCCTGGGTGATAGGAAGCTGTTGACCGGGAACAGCATTCGGCTGAGGGACCAGAAGGTGCCAAAACCCTTTGGAGGAAGATGGATTCTAGGAACTGCAGGTTCATCGGGATTGGGGTTCACTGAGTGAGGGTGAGACCTGTGGCCTAAAACGGTTGGATGGGCGGGGGCCAGACCAGTCAGACCAATTCTAGGGATTTTGATTTGTGTCTGTGTAGAATGGGAGATCATCGAAGGCTTTTAAGCAAGTGACATGATCTGGTTTAAATTTTCATGCATCACTGTGGCTGTAGGTCTGGGAATAGGCTTTAGGGGAGGAGTGGGGGAAAGGAGAGCATTCAGGAACCCCTGCAGTGTCCAGGTGAGAGAGGACGCTGCTTGGACTCGGTGGTGGAGTGGAGGGGAAGGGGTGGAGCTTGAGACATATTTGGGAGGTTGGACCTGGAGGTTTGCTGATGGGCTGGAGTGAGAGACAGGGAGGAATCGAGGCTGAATCTCAGACTTGCAGCTTGAGAAGCCTGATGATGGACGGTGCCAGTTACCAAGGTGGGGAGGACTGGTGAGACAGAGGGGGACAGGGAGTGGGGGACGGGAGCAGAACAAGGTCTTCAGGCTTGTCCTCACTCCAAAATCAAGGAAGTCATTATCTCATGTTCCTTCCCAGCCTCTTGAGTAAGCCTTGTGAACCCCATTTTCCAGGCTGAGAAAACTAGGTTGAGCCCAGCAGGTCAAGAGTCGGGGCTGAGAGATGACACCAGGGAACCAGTTTGCCATTTGGGAACTTCTGCACCCAGCCTGGTGCCCTCTATCCCAGCCCAGCTATGAAACCCCCTCCCAAATACCTCGCCAAGGCCGCTTTGAGCCATGTTGGCAAGAGCTCCAAGGACAGCATGCTCTGGCCCCAAGATATTTTGTCCTGTCCCTAATCTCCCCTCGAGTCTCCTTCCTTTTCTAAAAATGCCTGTCCAGTGCCCTCTCCTGGTCAGCGTCTAGAAGGTGGGGTGCTCGTGGGCTTGGACAGGAACCTAGGAAGCATGGAGATTTAGGCCTGATGCTGGTTTCAGCTCCAACCTGGTCTGGGACCATTACTTCCCTTCTCTGAGCAGTTTATATTTCTAACTGCAAAATGGGACATAGTCTCCCCCTTTCTTTACAGGGTTAGGAATAGGGGCTTTAGAGTCAGGAAGACCTCAGTTCGAATCCCAGCCAGCTGTGTGACCTTGGCAGGTCGCCTCTGTAAGCTGCAGTTATGTCACCTTCAAAAGAGAAACAATAAACCCCTTTCCTATGGGAGTCTTGTGAGGATAAAGCGAGATCATGGAGGCCAAGGACCTCATCCAGAGCATCAAGGTAAATGGTAGCTGCAGTGATTGTGTTGTTGTTGGACCCTGACTGAAGGAGACCATCCAGACAGGGACAGGGACAGGGACAGGTACCAGTTTCTCTCTGGCAGGTGGGAAATTATAGGATCCGGGACAATGAGCTTTGGTCTACATGTCCCAAGGCTTACACACACACATACGTTTAATCTGACCTTTGCAGAGTCAGGAGAGTCCAAGGTCAACTGAATATTATTTTGTGACGTCATTATTTTGTCTGTGCCTTAATGTCCTTATCTGCAAAATGCAAATAATAATCATTTCTACCTCATGGGGTTGTTGTGAAACTTGAGTTCGCTTTTTAAACTCTGAATATGTACGGTGCTTATAACAGTGTCAGGAACAGGCTGTTGTTCGTATTTTAGTAGCTGTAGTAGCAGTAATGGTATTCGTAGCAGTAATGGTAGTAATAGCAGCAGTAGTAACAGCAGTAGTAATAGCAGTAGCAGCAGTAGCAGTAATGGTAGTAGCCGTAGCAGTAGTAAGAGCAGTAGCAATAGCAGTAGCAGGGGCAGTAGCAGTAGTAATGGTAGGAGCAGTAGGTTTTCATCGGCATGGTTTGGGGGAAATGTCTCTTTACCATCGTAGATGTTTCCATTCTCTCATCTGCAGAAGGAGGAAAGGGCAGCTAAGGGCTGGGCTACTGACCGTTCACAGACTGATAATTCTGGACAAAGGTGCAGAACTGAAAGATTCATCCTACCACATTACAGCTTGAAGATGGACCTGGGAGTATGTGAAGTTTAATAGTCACGAAACTCCAGGCACCAGAGCAGTACATCTATGGTGCTCTTTTCTCCTGTCTAGGGCAATATTGGGAAAAAATACAAGCTAGTGGATTTTTCTTAAATCTAAATTTACCCCATTTTTCAACTTTGAGATTTTGTCCTTTGTACCTTGGGGGTTAAAATAGTCTTTCTTCCATAAAATGTTGGTGATCGTTGCTGGTGATGTGGCTACTTATGATGATTTAAACTGGTCCATGAAACCCAAAATCTGAAAACCACTGGTCTTTTGACAAATGGGGAAACTGAGAGCAGGGGAAGGAGTGACTTACCCAAGGTCACAGCCTGGTTTGTGACAGAGCCAGTGCTGGAACCTGGGTCTCCTGACTTTCAGTCCAGTGCTCTTTTTACTGGACTCTTCTATTGTTCACTTAGGGATCTTTCCACTGGCTTAAGCAAAAAGGAAATTCAAGAAGAATTTCAACTAGAAAAAAGGAGAAATAGATTCTTGGCAGGAAAAAAACTTCGAGTGCCCATGAAACCCCTGGAAATAGACCCCCATCTCTGGTTCAAAACCCATGACTAGACTTCCCCAGTCTCTCCCTCATCCTCCACCAGACCCTTTCCAACACACACACAGACACCCCATACACAAACACACACGCAACACATTCATTTCCCCCCAACACACGCACACACCGTACATACACACACATTCTCCTCATTCTGAGCAGCGGCTGAGGACCCATCCTTTGACTCACTCACCCTGACTCAAGCCTTCTCTCAGGATGCACAGGCCAGGAGTGTCTAATCCACCCCACATCCAACACATCTCATTTCTTCCTCAGGGACAGAGCTACCTCCCCAGCAAAGGTCATCAGAACACACTGTCCCCAGGAGCCTTTCATCCAGGATTTATTAGCTGGGTAATTATGGGAAGCATTTTCCTTTTCTGCATTTTCTTTACTGCGTTGGTGACGATCTGCACACGTCCAGAGAACTAAAAATAAATAGCAGGAGGTCTGACTTGTTTGAAGCTGGGTCAGTGTTTATTTCCTCAAAGATCAAACCTCCTTGATATGGAGGTAAAGCAACATGAAATGGGCCTTAGGTGCATAGACTGCGGTCTATGATTTGAATATGCAGGTGGGGAGGATTTGCCCTGAAAATCTTAGCTGTGAACTCTCTGTCTCTCTCGCCTTGCCCCTGCTCCTTGGTCAGGCCTGGGGCATGGGAGACACGCTCCATGGATCTCCCAGTTTGCCCTGGTGTTGCCATGATTCTATTTCACCACCTGCCTTGACACCCTGAGCAAATGGGTACTCTTCTCTAGGCCTTCTCTAGGCCATCCAGCTAATGGGCCAATGGAAGAGACGGCAGGGAATGATGGCAGAATATTGATCTTAACTGTTGTAGCGTCCTAAGGATAGAGATGGTTTGTGACGAAGGAAACATGAAAACCAGTCATCCGAGGCCTTGGCCCTCTTTCTTTCCCATTCCTCCCAACTAGAGATTAAAATGCCTGGGTCCCAGTCCGCAGGCCCAAGACCCTTGGCAGTGAGCCCAGGTAACCACTGTGTGCAAGAGCCATCTCTTCTGTGGGTCCCATTGACAAAGTGGTAACTCCAAGGAAAGGGCCACATCTAACCTACTCCCTGACGCTCAGGGCCAACTTCTCCAGGAGGCCCAGCAGACGAGGCGCCTGAGGTCCTGGTTTGGTTAATTTTCTGTGTCAGCTTGACTGGGCCATAAGATACCTAGAAATCCGGTTAAATATTACCCTGGGTGTGTTTGTGTCACATGAGAGTGACATTTGAATTGCTGGACCCGTAGGGCAGGTTGCCCTGCCCAGTGTGGGCGGGCCTCGTCCAATCTGTCAGAGGCCTAAATAGAACAAAAAAAGACAGAGCAAGGAAGCATTCAAGCTTTTGCCTGGCTGTCTTCAAGCTGGGACATTGATCTTCTGCCTTCAGACTCAGACAAGAACTTGCACCATTGGCTTTCCTGGGTCTTCAGATTGTCAACTGCAGCCTGTGGGACTCCTTGGCCTCTGACGCCACATATGCCAATTCCTTACAGTAAATCTCTCTATATTTATATATCTATGTATCTATATCTATGTATCTCCTACTGGTTCTCTTTCTCTGGAGAGCCCAGTCTAATACAGGCCCACGATACTTGTAGGGGCCCATGAAAGTGTTTTAATTTTTAAAAATCAGAAGTAGAAGATGAATATAATAAAATATAATATAATAAAAATGAATATATAAAAAATGAGTCAAGGCTGAATTATATTTGTCTTTATGACAATGTAGTCATAAAGTATAACCTAAAATATATGTTTTTAGAGGAATGGGCTATGAGGGCACAAGTGCCTAAGGCCCATGAAATGCATAAGGTGGTCCCACTCCCCCTCCACAGTGCCCCATCCTTGAGGGTTGGGGGTCTTTTTATCTGAGAACCAGTGTCCACCTATTGGTTCAGCGGGTTGACCAGGATGGTGTTTCTATGGCCTCGCACTGACCTTGAAGAAGAGGTTATTTCTGAAGCTGCTGTCTTGAGTTGTATCTATTAATAGAAGCGTGTGTGTCTAGTGGGGGTGGATCTAGCAGTGCAGAAGGCAGAGTAAACCAGAACCAGACATTCAAGAGCAATAGCTTCTCCTTCCGAAGAGGATAGCTGTCAGGGAGCGCCCTCCCTACCCACATCACCAGTTTTCCTCTGTGTCCTGTCCTGGATCTTGTCTAATTAGGTTACCCTCTCTCTCCTATAGACCCGGACTCAGTATTTAGTGAGCCTTCATGATGTGTCAGATACTGCTCAGGGCAGAGATCAACGACCTGATGCTCACAGCCTTTGCAGGCAAACAGCCTGTTAACAATCTAATGGAGCAGAGTACAAAGTGCTATGGGAAGACCTGTTTTAATTCTGCCTGGATGAACCACGAAGGCTTCATACGGGAGGGAGTGCTTGAACAGGGCTTGGGAGGATGGCTGTGATTTTGACCACAAATGTAGCCTCAGGGAAAAGGGGGGTGTGGGCGTGTGCCCTTGCATCTGCCCACAGGGAAGAATTTGTGATGATCGGAAATGTGATAGAACCAACAGCAGTGACGTGAAATGAGTGCTGTCAGTTGTGAGCCCCAAATTACATCTCTGTTCTGTGACAGTGTAAAATGATTTCTTCTAGCCAAAAAAACAAACGTACATTAAAAGTACCCTGTCATAGAAGACCTACCAACATCACAAAGCATTCTGTGCCCTACATTTTTGATCACCTGCAATCTGACAGGAAAAGAAGGGAAAGAAGTTCATTCCAAGCAGACGACATGGCACAGGCAAAGGGGAGGAGGGCCAGTGTCCTGGGAATGGCAGGAAGTCCTGTCCACTCAGAACTGGGGGCATAAGAATGACATGGCCCCAGTCGATCCCCTTACCCCAAATAGGGAAACAGGTACAAAGAAAGGGAGCATCGTTTTCTTTCATGGGAGGAGGGTGGCCTCTTAATGATGAGCATGATAAAGTGCATGTCCAGAGTGTGTTTTTAGGGCTCTAGCTATAAACATCCTAGCTGATTTAGGAACTCCATAGTATAGTGTAGTATAACAACAACAACAAAATTGGTCTTTGTCCTAGGTTCCTGGCACAGAGCTTCCTTGGAAATTCCTGATAGGAGTGTCTTTTGCTATTCATAGCAGGCCCTTTTGAACACATCAGAGTTTATGCTAATGAGGTGACTCAGGATGGGACCCCTAGAGATAGCTTCAGGATGGGAGCTGGTCACCCGAAAGACCAAACGTGGTAAGAGGGTGGGAATTTTCAGCCCCACCTCCCAACCTCTGAGGAGGGGAGGGGGGCTGGAGATTGAGTTATAAAAACTCTGGAACAGCAAGATATGGAGAACGTCCGGGCTGGTGAACACATCGAGGTGCTTGGTGGGTGGTGTGCCCTGAGAGGGCATGGAAGCTTCACCCCTGCATACTTGGCCCTGTGTATCTCCTTCATTCAGCTCTTCCTGAGTTGTATCTTTTACAATAACGTGGTCATGTAAGTAGAGCACTTTCCTGAGTTCTGAGTCATTGCAGTGAATTATAGAACTTGAGGGGAATTGTGGAAACCCCCAGATTTGTGGTTGGTCAGGTAGAAGTGAGGGTCATCTGGGGATTCTACTTGCAGCTAGCATCTAAAGCGGGGGAAATCTTGTGGGACTGAGTTCTTTAACTGGTGGGATCTGATACTAACTCTAGGTAGGTAGTATCAGAATTGAATTGAATTATTGGAAACCTAGTTGGTGATAGGGAATTGGAGAATTGATATGGAAAAACAACATGTATTTGGTGTTGGAAATACGTGGAATATACGGAAAAAACCCATGTGACGTCAGAAAAATAACCCATGAATACAGAAATGGTCATTCACAAGGAAACATCATCAATCTTGTTTAAAGGAGACAATTTGCAAAGCCGCTCATGCAGTTCACAGTTTGCTTATAGCTAACGCAAATTCCTTTTGGCTTTAGAGCCAAGCTTGTGAGAGACGTTCACAAAAAACAGGGCTTCTCAGGGAAAAACTAGATATTCTGTTCAATTTAATGGCAAAGTGGGAGGCCCAGATAGAAGAACTGGAATGCACAAGTTCCCGGGTCCGTGTCCTCTCTGTCACTGGACTGGTACAAGAGGAGGGCTGCTGGGCCTTCATGACCTGGAAGCTCACCTGAGGCAGTTCCTTCTGGAAGGATATGGAAAAAAGCAGAGGGACCTAGGGTTCCAGTCTGGCTCTTCCACAGATGCCCTGCATGCCTTGGGCAAGTTGCTCCCATCTCGGGCTTCAGATTTTTCATCCGTAAAATGAGGGATACTGGGCTTGATGAATGCCTAGGTTTATCCAGCCTGAAGAGTGGGATTCCAGGGAGGGTGCCCCAGAGATTGCTGGAGGACACAGCAAAAGAGCGGGCATGGGGGTTATCACATTGAATAACAATGAGTGTTGAGTAAAGGAATTTTTCAGAGAAGCGAACAGCCTCCAGATGACTCCTGGCCCGTCCCTGAGCCAGAAAATCAGAGAAACAGAGAGAGACTGGGTGCCGGTCAGCAGAGGCTGTGTGATTAGAAGGCCGTCCGGTTAATCACCCTACCCTCGGCGGTCCTGACTTCTCCCTCGTGTGTCCTTTCCCAGGATGGGCAGCACGGCACCACCTACTGCATTTTCAAGGGCCTGCTGCTCTGATGAACCATGAAGACCCCGAAAGCTCATTTCAATATGCACGTGACATAGAGCAGGGAGGGAGAGCTGCTGTGCTGGAAGGTAGAAACAGGATTTAAAACTATGCCCCCGGGGCTTCCCTGGTGGCGCAGTGGTTGAGAGTCCGCCTGCCGATGCAGGGGACGCGGATTCGTGTCCCGGTCCGGGAGGATCCCACATGCCGCGGAACCGCTGGGCCCGTGAGCCATGGCCGCTGAGCCTGCGCGCCCGGAGCCTGTGCTCCGCAACGGGAGACAACACAACAGTGAGAGGCCCACGTACCGCAAAAAAAAAAAAAAAAAAAAAAAACTATGCCCCTGGACTTGAAAGATGGGTTGAAGCTAATGAGATTATGTTTAATAAGGAGAAATGAGAAGACCAGGCTCGGATCCAAAAAAACCAACTAGATCAAGGGTTGGCAAACTACAGCCTGTGTGTGAAGTCCAGCCTGCAGCAGTTTTTGTAAAATTAGGTTGTATTGGAACACAGTCACATTCATTTGTTCACATGCTTTCACACTACAATGGCAGAGTTGAGGAGTTGCTCCGGGATCTTATGGTCCACAAAGTCTAAACCATTTGCTATCTATCTGTCTGACTCCTGAACTAGACAAGAAAGTTGAGAGGGGGAGATTCGAATTTATAGCAGCTCAAATGAAAAAGAGAAAGAGAGAGAGAAAATTAGTGTGTGATTATTTAGTCTGCATTAATAGTGTTGTAATGTTAAGACAAGGAACGTATTAGACAGATAGGTCTCCTTTAGCTGTAAGCGACCAAAAGTAATACAAAATTAGCTCAGCACAGGAGGACTGTATTGGAGGGAAGCTGTCAGAGGACCCTGACAGGTCTGAGCTATCAACTTGGCCCTGGGCCTCTATGTCAAGGAGGCTGGGTTGGGTCCAGTTGCCCCTTTCCCTGGTTTCAGGTGTGTATGAGCCTGTCAGCCATTGCACCAACGGAGCCCCTGATGGATGGACCAGGAGAGCAGGGAGGGGCAGCACCAGGGAAAACATCCTGGCATCCAAGTGAGATGGGGCATCTGCCAGAGGCTCCAAGCCCTGCGTGGGATGTTGCACAGGGACCACGCAGGTCCCCGGGATGCTGACTAGTTGAGTCCTTAACCATCTTCTCCTAGATTGAGCTGTTGCCTTCCTGCCCATCAGGGATGTATAAATAGATTTTACTTTTTCCCCCAAAAGTTGCTTATGGATTTAGCTGCTCCTAATTTCGTGCCAGGTCGAGATGGTGTTCCTGTCTCTGTAGTGGTGGGTTAGAGGCTCAGAGCTGGGATGGGAAACTGCGGAATAGAGAAGGTGCTGCTGAGTCAGATACGTACACGGGGCACTGCATCTGCCAGGCCTTGGCTGGGGCTCCCACGCTGCAGAGGGAGTGGCCTACGACCCAGGTTAAGAGATCAGTTGAGAGCATCAGGGGGACATGGGAGACAGCAAGAGTGGCTGTAATCATAGATCCTGGCTCTGCCACTTACCAGCTGACTGGCCTTCTGCAAATTAACCTCTCTGAGCCTCAGTTTTCTGATCTGCAAAATGGGGAAGAGTCATACCTCCCTCTCAGGAGGATCTTTAAAAAGATTCCAGGGCTTCCCTGGTGGTGCAGTTGTTGAGAATCCGCCTGCCAGTGCAGGGGACGTGGGTTTGATCCCTGGTCCGGGAAGATCCTGCATGCCGCAGAGCAACTGAGCCCGCGAGCCACAGCTACTGAGCCCACGTGCCACAACTACTGAAGCCCGTGGGCCTAGAGCCCGTGCTCCGCAACAAGAGAAGCCACCACAATGAGAAGCCCGCACACTGCAACGAAGAGTAGCCCCCGCTTGCCGCAACCAGAGAAAAGCCCGCGCGCAGCAAGGAAGATCCAATGCAGCCAGAAACAATAAATAAATAAAACAAAATAATAGAATAAATAAATTTATTTTTTTTAAAAAAGCCAATTCCTCAGTTATACCAGCAAAGAGCAAGGGTTGGCTTGAGGGCAGCACGGGGTGGGGATAAGAGCCTGGCTTCTGGGCCAGAGTGCTTGCGTTCAGAGCCTGGCTGCTTGGCCCTGAGAGATGTATTTAACATCTCTGCTCTTCAGGTACCGAATCTGTAAAATAGACCTAGTCACAGTTAAATGCTTCATGCAATTGTTTTGAGGATTTAAATGTTAAATACCTGCAAAGAACTTAGAACAGTGCTTGGCACGTAATACATGAGAGTCTGCTAAATACCCAGCGGCCGTTCTTGCTCATCCGTTTAAACCCATGCAACTTCACCTGGCGAAATTCCTTTCGCATCTCATAAGAAAATCCTCCTTGACACTGTCATCCCTCCTTCCTTTTAAGGATGGCACTGTATATCCTTTTTTCCTTCATGTGGTACTAACTGCACAGTTATCTTCTGACCTTTCTTTTTTCCAGCCTTCTGGCTCCCTTCCCCTCCAGCACTCAGCAGAGACACCCCCATCCACACTCTTCTGTTAGCAACACAGGGCTTAGCTGGGGCTTCCTGAGTGTATAGAAATCCAAACACCTGTCCAGCACCACCATGACCTGAGGGCCCTCCATCCATTCATTTATCAAACGCTAAGGGGTCATCTATCACGTCCCTGGCTCTGTACTAGGCACTGGTGGCACAAGATGAATAGCCAAGGTCTCTGCCCTCAAGGACCTCACAAATCGAGAGGCCAAAAATAAGAAAACAGATCATTAAAGTAGACTTTTGTAAGTTAAATGATGAGAGGAAGCCCTGGCCTCTTGGGAGCACAAAGGAGGGGACTAACCTAGGCTGGCAGGTCAGGACCAGTGTCCTGGAGGAGGTGACGTCTCCTACAAAGGGCACCTGCCCTGGCCCAGGGCCCCTATTGAGCACATCTGGATGCTGCTGGCCATCTGCTCTGCTCAGGCCTCGCCAGGGGGGTGACCCAGTTTCATCCTGACCTCCTCACTCCCTGGCTGTCCTCAGTTTCTCCTTCTTGCATGCTCCCACCCACCCCCAGCCCTTTCACGCGGCCTCCACTCTTCCTGTATATCCTTCTGTCCCCACTCTGACTCCCAGTCTGTGACTTTCTTCTTTTAGCTCTTGGCTTCTATGCACCTTCCTCCAGCAATCTTCCCCTGACCTCCCCGACTAGGTTAAATCCCCCACCCCTGGCCCATCATAGATGCTTGTAGAAGTTGGTACCCGTATTTTGTACCCCGAAATACACATTGTGTGACTGGATAATTCCAATCTCTCCTACAGATCAAATATTGGGTTGGCCAAAAAGTTCGTTCAGGTTTTTGTAAGCTGGTATGAACACCCGAACGAACTTTTTGGCCAAGCCAATATAAGGTTGAATGAATTAATGAATTAATTAAAATGAATAAGGCAGGACAATGTGTATGTTAATTTTGAGAGACTGAAAGTTACTACTTCCTTTAAAGTAATTTATTTTTTATTTTATTTACTTATTTATTTATTTATTTTTTGTGGTACGCGGGCCTCTCACTGTTGTGGCCTCTCCGGTTGTGGAGCACAGGCTCTGGACGCGCAGGCTCAACGGCCATGGCTCACGGGCCCAGCCGCTCCGCGGCATGTGGGATCTTCCCTGACCGGGGCACGAACCCGTGTCCCCTGCATCGGCAGGCGGACTCTCAACCACTGCACCACCAGGGAAGCCCTATTTTTTATTTTTTTTATTTTTGGCTGTGTTGGGTCTTGGTTGCTGTGCGCGGGCTTTCTCTAGTTGTGGCGAGCAGGGGCTACTCTTCGTTGCAGTGTGCAGGCTTCTCATTGTCATGGCTTCTCTTTTTGCATGCAGGCTTCAGTAGTTGTGGCACGTGGGCTCAGTAGTTGTGGCTCACAGGCTTAGTTGCTCCGCGACATGTGGGACCTTCCTGGACCAGGGCTCGAACCCCTGTCCCTTGCATTGGCAGGCAGATTCTCAACCACTGCGCCACCAGAGAAGCCCTAAAGTAATTTATAATAATTACTTATTTATACTAGTTATCACTTATCACATATAACAGACATTGCAAAAGAGTTCATTTGTTTGTTCATTCATTCATTCACGAATATTAATTCAGCACCTGCTTTGGGTCAGGCACGGTTCTCACACTGGGACGAGAAAGCAGTGAAAGGGTTAAACATGCGCCCTACCCTCTGGACCCTACATTTGGATGGAGAAGACAGAGAATAAAGAGACAAACACACAAAGAAACCAGACTTCGGAAAGTGACTGGTTGTCACAACCCCACAGCTGCAGACCTTCACAGCTTGTCCTGTCCTTGAGGATATCACAATGAGAAAGATGACATTGACTCAAGAAATACAGGAAACCTTGGGAAGGTCAACCAGTTGTCCAGACTCGAGCCTCTTTGAACTCCTTAGCACAGGCCAGCCAGGAGTTGTGGGTACCAAATGCCCCAGGAGCAGCAGGCGGGCTGGGCTAGGAGATGATGGAACACCTGAGGCCCTGGCTGGTGGTGCATCAGGCATGGCTGCTCTCTGGTGGTGTCCTTCTCAGCTGGCCAGAGAGCCACTGTTGGCTGCTGACTCCTGTGGCCCAACATTCCCTTGCCTCAGCAGACAGGAGCGGGAAATGAGGGCGAAGCTGGCCAGTCCCTTGTGACAGAGTGCTGCAGCCTGAAACCCGAGGAGATGGGCTGAGGTCAGTGCTGGCCTCTGCTCCCCAACCACAGGTGAACTTAAGGCTTTGAATCTTTGCTGCCCTGAATGAGGGACTCCTTATAGTGGATACAGGGTGACAGAATCAGGATGGGAACTGCTCTGGGGAGGATGGATGTGGGGTTGAAGGTGGAGTGGCGTGAGTCTCCTCCACAGGCTCAGAGTTGATGGAATGACGTGCGGTTCTCTGCCCTTTATGGACTCATGATTACACCTGCCAATTCCCTCATTCACTCAACAAATGTTTATTGAGCTCCTACTATGTTCCAGACCCACACTGTATAGGTGCTTGGGATGCGGCAGTGAGCGAGATGTGGTCCCCAGCCTCCCCCAGATCATTTGGGCAACATTTTGCTCTTTTTGACACATTTGTCAGGATCTCAAGTTGTCCTCGTTACAATCCTGAGTCCCATGAGAACATTATTGTCATTCCCATTTGATGGATGGGCAAACAGAGGCAGAGAGAGGTTAAGTAATTTGCTTAAGGAGAAGCTAGATAGAACCAGCAACCAGATCTTGCTTAATCCTTTTGCTGACCCCCCACCAAGGGGATTCAGGGAGGTGGTACTTTCGATTGATTTTTAATGATTTGTCCTGACCGTTAGAGTCTGAAAGTAAAACCTGGTAAATTAGGGAAGGTTTCATGGAATACCTGACCTTGTTTTCCTCATTCACTGTTTCATTTTTAGCACCTTCCTCCTGAATGGAACCAAAGCCCTTGACAGGCAAGGGAATACATCAGAGACCTATTTAAAGTTCTTGCTTTCATCACTCACATCACACCCTGGTGCCCATCTTTACCAGGCCTGCTTAGAAGGCCTCACTGGCTGGACTCAAACCCATCTCGGTTTGAAGTTGAAAGGCCTCCTGGGTTACACATCAGCCTCTTAAGGGTCAGAGACACAGCTTATGCTTCTGTGCCCCCTCCCAGCACCAAAGAGCTCCCTGTTCCCCATGTAGGCGTTCAATAAACCCTAACTGATTAGTTGATTGGGAACAACAAATATATGGTGGAAGTGCCTGGAAATACAATCTCCCAAAGGCTACCAGCCAGCCAGGGGCTCAAGGCACAGGTGTTTTCAGATCAATGTGCTTGCTCATCCCCAAGGCAAAGTTTAAAGTGAGTGACTGAGCATTATTTTAGAAAAGTGCAAAACTGGAAACATGCAAATACCCTGTTATAGGGGAATAGCTAAGCTAACTGAGTTATATTAAGATTCTGGAAGACTGTATAGTTTTTAACAATGACACTACAACACAATACCATACAGAGAAATGTGTACCAAGCACCAAAATGGGAAAAGCGAAATATGTGAAGAGTGTAGAAATATACACACATCCACTTAGAAAGACGAGAAGAAAACTTGACTATTTAGTAGCTGCTTTTTTTTAAAGTTCACTAAGCAAAGGGGATGATTGTAGCAGGGTGGTGTCTCTCACAGTGTGTGGTGTGATGGGAAGAGTCCCTGGGCCAGGTGACCAGATGACCCAGGGATCCTGGTGCTGCCAATTATAGACTACGTGCTCTTGCACAGCCCACTATCCTGAACCTTAGTTTGTAATCTGTCAAGTGAGAATGTTAATACTTGCCCTGCCTGTCTCACAAGGTAAGAATTTATTTACCCCACTTAGTATGATATTCATAGGTTTCCTATAGAAATAATAATGTGTTTGACTATGGGGTGCTGACCCATACCTGGTTCAGGAGTCACAAAATATACATCATATAAATGTTATTTTCTGAAATCCAGAAAGTCTTGCAAAATCCCATGGGTTTGGGGTAAGGAATCATGGACCTGTACTAAGCATCTAGACATGTAATTTTATTTAACTTAACCTTCACAATAATCCTATAGAGTAGGTTTGATCATTCTCGCTTTACAAATGAGAAAACTAGTGTGTACAGAGGTTAATTTGCTTTCCTATTGATAATAAGTGGCCCAGTTCAGATTGGGAGCATTCAAAGCCCATGATTTTGGCCACCATGACCACATCAGCAGGAGTCCAGAGATGCTTGCTGGAGTGACATCTGCTTGCATTTTGACTTATGAGAGTAACAAAGGAGAATATTTCTCCTAATACCTGATATTGATTGCATGCCAAGCACTTGACAAGCATTGTCTCATCTGATCTCCTCAACTCTGGGAGGTGTGGACTAATATTAACCCCGTGTCCAGATGGGAGACTGAAGCTTAGACAGTTTCCATAACACGCCCAAGTGAGTCAGGGACCTGGGATTCAAACTCAAGTCTAATGACTCCAAAGCCTGGAATGTTGCATCTTCTGTTGAACAATCAAGAATTTGCCAGGGGAACACAGAGTGTAGATGGCCACATTCTGGAAAGACTGAGAAAGGGGCTGGTTACAAATAGCGTTATAAATGTGGAACAATCTGGTCCTTCCATTTCCTGGTTCTGTGCCTTCACTTCCCCCTCCCTTACCCTCATCCTGCCTCCTCGTGTACAACAAGGTTAGCTGGCATCTCAAGGACGTGAAATATAAGCTAGAATTGGGTCCCGAGTGCCTTTAGCAGACTCACAGAAAGGAAAATATATGGATAACTAGAAGGAATGCACGGATATGTCAGTCAGAAGGAGAAGGTGAGTCGTTTCTTAGGATGTTCAAGGCCTACACACAGGCCAAAATGATGAGATATTCCCGCAAAAGGTGCCACCTGGTCCTGCTGGTCAGCAGGCCTGAGGCCCTGGGGGAACAGATAGAGTGAAAGTCAGCAAAATAACACCTAACATCATTTTGTTCTCATTTCTAAAGTGATTCAAGGAAGACACTTGTTCTTTGGTGTTGAAGAGGTCTAGACAAGGTTCTGCTTCCTGCTTTGACCCTTGGCTTTGGTTCAGCAGGACAGATTGTCCCAGGGAGCAGCCCGTGGGCAAGCCAGGTAGGCAGTGGGCATTAGCTGTCCTTCACTGTCCACCCAGAGGTGGTTAGCAGACTGCCTGCTTCTAAAGGATTTAGAGAGCTTCAGTTTCCCCATCTGAAAATGGAGCTAATATTTGTTCAGAGCTCTATAGTTTTCCTGGAGACCCTACTGCAGAAAAGGACAGCTCCTAAATCAGATTACTTGGGAACTTCCCTGGTGACACAGTGGTTAAGGATCTGCCTGCCAATGAAGGGTACATGGGTTCGATCCCTGGTCCGGGAAGATCCCACATGCCACGGAGCAACTAAGCCAGTGCACCACAACTACTGAGGCAGTGCTCTAGAGCCCATGTGCTGCAACTACTGAGCCAGTGCTCTAGAGTTCGTGTGCCACAACTACTGGGCCAGTGATCTAGAGCCCGTGTGCTGCAACTACTGAGCCCACATGCTGCAACTACTGAAGCCCACGTGCCTAGAGCCCGTGCTCCGCAACAAGAAAAGCCACTGCAATGAGAAGCCCACGCACCGCAATGAAGAGTAGCCCCCGCCTGCCACAACTAGAGAAAGCCCGCACACAGGAAGGAAGACCAAATGCAGCACACACACACACACAAAAAAAATCAGATTACTCCCAATTGGATCAGGTCTGAATCCTGGAATATACACAAATTTTTTTAAAATAGTACCACATACACATTTACATATGCATGCATTTTTAAAAAAAATATTTATGGGCTTCCCTGGTGGCACAGTGGCTGAGAGTTCGCCTGCCGATGCAGGGGATGCGTGTTCGTGCCCCGATCTGGGAAGATCCCACATGCTGCGGAGCGGCTGGGCCTGTGAGCCGTGGCCACTGGGCCTGCGCGTCCGGAGCCTGTGCTCCGCAGCAGGAGAGGCCACAGCAGTGAGAGGCCTGCGAACTGCAAAAAAAAAAACAAAAAAAAAACCTTGCCAATCTTAAAATGTCACACAATTTTCCTTTACCATAAGAAACGTTCCAAAATTGTTGGTTTTCTGTGATGACAAGTGGTTATTGGCAAAGAAAAAAAAATGTACTTATTTATTTGGCTGTGCCAGGTCTTAGTTACACCATGAGAGATCTTTTAGTTGTGGCCTGCATGCGGGATCTAGTTCCCTGATGAGGGATCAAACCCAGGCCCCCTGCATTGGGAGCACGGAGTCTTAACCACTGGACCACCAGGGAAGTCCCTATACACAAATTTTGAAAGGTCATGATTCGCACTTCTGGGTGCTTTACAGTTTATAAAGGAAGGGCCTAGTTTGGGGCATTCCCCTGTTGGAGCTTCCTCAGCTTTCAACAGTCAACCTAAGGCTCCGCACAGGTGCAGGTGTGGCAAGCATAGACTGTAATGGGTGAGGTCTCCTAGAGGTGGGGTGCAGACTGGGTAGAGGGTATTAGCTCAAGGCATGAGCAACATCTCATGAATTAGGAAGGAGGAGCATGAGGGCTAAAGATACGATCACAAGTGATGGCTGGATGCTTAAAAGAAGTCAGATATGTAGCAGGGATCTGGAGTGTCAACACACAGAAGTGAAAACACTGCTGCGCGGAGAGTGGGAGAAGGGTCGGTTAGGTTACAAGCAACGGAATCAACTGACTAACACAAACTAAGAAGGAATTCATCGGAAAATTGTGAGGGGCACCTCAGGGTGTCTAAGGAAAGGCCAAAGAACACTCTGAGAAAACAACAGGAACCCAAAGTCCTGTGGGGATCCACGTGGCAGGAATGATTTATTGGACAGTCCCTTTCGGCTTCGTTTTGATACTCAAATGAAAGAAAAAAGGGTTGATTGTCCTTCCTTGTCCTTCCTTGTCCTGGGAGAGGAGGACCCGCCAAGATCATGTCGAGGGGGAGAGGGGTCATTCTGCAAAGCAGGAACTGCATTGTATTGTATTTGGTAAGGATACTGTAAACGCCCACCAGCTAGGGTCACCAGTTTGCTCTGGTTTGCTAAGACTTTTCCCGTTTTGGCACAGGAAACCCCTGAGTCCCAGGCAAGCTGGGAGGGCTGGTCTCCCTACAACCGGTGATGGGCCAGAGCTGGCCAGTTAAAACTCCCTGAGGGCAAGGCCCACAGACTTTTAATAATAGGGGTGGCAAATAGTCCACTGTAAGATATTTGCTGTGCTGAACTGGACTGTAATGCCCCCTCTGGTTGCTCCAGACCTTCAGCGTGGTTACTTTTACACTCAGCTTTGCCAGGAAGGCTAGGATATGCTCCCAGTGAATCAAACTAAACTAAGTGTGAACTAAATCCACTGAGCTAAATCTCAAAGGGGCTCAGTGTCTTATCAGAAGTCATACAGAGAGTAAGTGGCAGAGCCAGAGTTAGGCCTAAAGTCTGTCTGATTCAGTACTTATGCTGTTCCCCACCCTTGCCCTGCTCTGGGCTGCCCCAATCTGCCAGGGCCCTGAGACCCCAAAGGTCTGTGGGTGGGATGGGGGTTGGCTCACAGGTAGCTTCAGGACAGCTCTGCAGGCCCATCTCACAAAGGTTGAAGCGTAAGAGGTGGGGTGAGATGAGGTGAGATGGGTTGGATGTGTGGTGGAGTAGACACCCCTGGCCTGTGCATCCTGAGAGAAGGCTTGAGTCAGGGTGAGTGAGTCAAAGGATGGGTCCTCAGAGGCTGCTCAGAATGAGGAGAATGTGTGTGTTGTGTATGTGGTGTGTGTGTGTGTGTGTGTGTGTGAGAGAGAGAGAGAGAGAAGTTTAGTTTGTTAAGCCCTGCAGGACCCAGCCTGGAATAATCTACCCCAGGGCAGGAGTGCTTATATAACAGGTAGAGAGAAGGGTTTGCAGAAACCAAACACACCCACGTCTCAGTTATGCTGACCCCAATCCATGACCCCACGTCTAGGAGGGCAGGACAGATGCTAGGGCATGCGGGACCCCAGGCTCTACCTGCAGTCTCCCCTGCCGGGCCCCACCCCCAGAAAGGGATCCCTGGCCGGGGTTGGGCCAGGCCCCACGAGTCTCCTTCCTTGAGATCTCTCGCCTCCGTTTCTCTTCCCCCCCGACCCAGGCCTCCAGAGCCCCACACACTGTGACGCTCGCCTGCCTCTCTCACCTCCACACTGTCCTCCTCACCCCCTTTCTCAACAAGCTCCAGCTGCACCAGCCTTTCATCTGTTCCTCAAGCTATCCAAACTCATTCTCACTTTTTGGCCTTTGCACCAGCTGTTTCTTCTGCTTGAAATACTCTTTCCCCATCTTCGCGTGGCTGGTCCTCCTCATTATCCGGATTCAACCTAAATATCACCTCTTCCCAAAGGCCTTTTAGGGCCACCCGATCTAAAGGTGCTCCCTATTCATTTGCACACCACTCTGTTAATGTATTACAGCCTGTTGTTTTCTTGTTTGTTTATATCTGTCTCTCCCTGACTTGGTTTACAAGACATTTCCTGATCTAGCCTGCCTTCCTGTGGACTCCATCCTTCACCCTGGGAGCTACTGCAGAACCACAGGGGCCCCTGCTCTTTCTCTGAGTTCCCAGTCTCTGCCTGTGCTGTCTTTTCTACCTGGAGTCCAGCACTTCACCCCCTCCTGGCTATCTGACACAGACATATTTCCTGACCCCTAAGTCTAGTTAATTCCTTTTCCCTAAATCAGCCCATCAGCGTTCTCTGCACCCCACAATTCAAGTGAAGCCATCAGGCAGGGAGGGCAAAGAGGAGTCTGCCTTGTTCACTGCTGTACACAGGCCCAGCACAGGACCTGGCGCTTAGTAGGATGAATGAACAAACGAAGGTCGGCTGCATGGACAGCACTGGAAGAACTTAGCTACTGCTGCTGGAAGCTGTCACGCTGAGAGTTTCCAGGGAGACAGCTTCCATCCTGAGTTTGCCTGAACTAAATCGAGAGCTGGGTCCAGAGAGAGCTCGAAGTAAACAGAGACCAACGATGCTGGCTATAATTGAGCTCATCCGTCTCTAGTTGGGCTAAGAGAAGGAGTAAGAGTGTTTCAGGAAGAGGAAAGGCCCAGAGGCAGTGAGCAGGGAGCTGCCAGGGAAACCACAAGTCATTCTCCCTGGATTGTGCAGGACTGAGGGGGAGGTGAAAAATGAAGCCAAACCACAAAGGGCTGTGTAAAGCCTTGCCGAGGTGGTGAACTTGATCTTAAAGTTGGTGGGAAATCACTAAAGAGTCTGGAGTAGGGAGTGAAGGAATCAGATCTGCATCTAAACAGAGAAACCATTGCAGCTACAGGACGTGTCTTGGGATGGAGAGCTCCAACCCCGACCTAAATCCTTGAGTTCTCTCCCAGGTTACCCCACACTGTACTTCTAGCTCTCGCTCTTAATGGAATCCCTAAATGGGTATAGGATGCAGGGCTTCAGAAGACATCTCCCTCCTTAACACCTGAGCGGCTCCCCAAAAGAGACAGCCACATCCAAATCCCTGGAACATGTGAATGTGACCTTATTTGGAAAAAGGGTCTTTGTAGATGTAATTAAGTCAAGGATCTTGAGATGAGATCAGCCTGGATTATCTAGATGGGCCCTAAATCCAATGATAAATGTCCTTAGATGAGGCAAAAGAGGAGAAGACACAGACAGAAGGGGAAGAGGCCACGTGACCATCGAGGCAAAAACTGGAGTGATGCCACCACAGGCCTAGGAAGCCAAGACATGCCAACAGCCACCAGAATCTGGAAGAAGCGAAGAATGATTGTCCCCTAGAACCGCCAGAAGAAAGCCCTGCTGTCACCTTGATTTCAGACTTATGACTTCCAGCACCGTGAGAGAATAAATTTCTGTTGTCTTAAGCCAGCTAGCTTGTGGTAATTTGTTACAGCAGCCACAGGAAACTAATACATCCCCATGCTGTAACTAGGAAGATTCAGCCTCAGGACGCTTCACCATCAGTGGACCCTTATGAACCAGAACCTTCCTTTCTGTTTAGAAGGTGTGACTGTAACAGAGGCAAGAAGCCAGGCTAGACCATCAGTGGATCCTTCTTCTTTGTACCGCTTGGCGTTGAAAGGACACCTTTGCCCACACCTAGAAAGCATATCACCAGAATGAAGCATTGGACAAATCAATGGAGCTGGGTCTTTGGCCAAGGTCCAAGGACTCTGAGAGTGAAGCTAGAATGCTGCCAGGGCTGTGTGGGGACTAATGGTTTGGGAAGAGCAGGGAGGGCGGTGAGTTGTTCTATGGTGGTGGGCACAGATATGGCAGGGAGGATTGTTGTTCAAACAGGATTCCTAACTCCAGTTTCCCAAAGGGGACTGTGGTGCTCTGGAACATTCAGCTTGGCTTTTAGGGTGGGCTTACTAGGGCTGACATACTGTGAGACTTCATTCACCAAGAGTTCCTTAAAGTACCCACTGTATGCTGGCTTTGTTCTGCACTCTACCCATCTAGGTATCTCCCAGAGCACAGTCAATGTCTACATTTCCAGACAGTGAGAAGCCAGCCCACCCCTGAAAGCATCAGTACTTGACCTTCAGGTTTGCACTACGTGTCTCTTCCCTGGGGAAGCCTTACGTATATCTGTGGATGAGTCAGTTTCCTCTGTTAGACTGAGGCTTCTCTTTTGGAGGCCTGATCAACATTGTACTGTACTGATATAACTATCTTCATGAAAGAACAGTCCACGCCTTTCTGCTGACTAGTTGTGAGCACCCCAGTAACCAGCCTGGTCCCTGGCTCACTGTAGGTGTCCAATAAGTAGTTGAAGAACTAACCAGATCAATTCTCAGGCCCATCTGAGTTTTCAAAAGGAGAACGATTTCACCTGGTAGTTTCAAACCCTCTGAGAGCACCAACAGCTAGGGGCCCAGGCTTAATCTCAAGAGAAGGAAATAGGATCAAAGGTGAAAGGCCCGGGGAATAAATAAAGCTGCATGTGGGAGGTAGAGAAGATGGCACCTCCAAACCCAGGGTTGTCAGAGGCCAAAATTTCACAACCCTCCCTCCGTGAGGAGGGATCCTTGTGCCAACTGGTTTAAGTCTTGGCCAAGATGGCATCCCATACTTCCTTTTTTATAACCCCGTCTCTCCTCCCAAAAACCTCCCCCTCCTGAACATTAATTTCACGTTGTGAATAGCATTTGGAGGGACTGGACTCTGACAACATCCAGAGTCTCATCAAAGTACAAAAGGACACGTGACTCATCACAAGTTCTCCCCAAAGGGTCTTTGGCTTACGTTTTAACAAAAGAGTGACATGGTAAATCGGGATTGTAGACTGGTTGCCACCAGACCTCCTCTGTAAAATAGGGAAATAACGGTGCTCACCACGGATGGGAGAAAAGTTGCGAATGAGGGCGAGCAATCAGTGCAGTGCCTGGCCGCAGTCGCAGGACCAGCAGCAGCAGGGACCACAGTTGTTCTTCTAACCTGTGGTGTGATGAGTCAGAAGGTCTCTTTGAATCGGGTGAGGGTGGGGCAGAGGAGGTGAGGAAGGAAAGTATCAAGAAAGAAAGGTACCCATTTAGTAGAGTACAGAAGGAGCTGGCCAATGAAGAAGGGTCTCAAGTCCCCCCCAAGGTCTCAAGCCTCCTTGTTTTGGGTCCTACCTCTTGCCTCTTGTCTGAAGCTCCATCAGGTAGACCCTGTTCCATTATGCTTGCCTCTTTCTTTTTATAAACACCTGCTCTAATGGACTAGCCTTATAGATTTGTTTATACTAACATGTAAATGACTGTTGGGGCTTTGCTCATTTGCATAAGGGGAAGGGCTTTCAGTTGAAATGAACACCATCGAGTGAGTGGGGGAGGCAGAGGGCTTTCTCAATGATTCAGAAAGCACAATGCCTATTCCATCTGGAAAACCAGCAGGTATTCTACAGTCTGGCTATGCCAGGGGGGCCAGGCCATTTTGGTTTTGGTTAAACTGGCTGAGCAAATTCTGAACCCTCCATCCTCTTCCTGGAAGCAGGAAAGTAGGCAGGACCATGGTGGGGGGAGAGGCGGACAAGGGATGCTAGACAGAACAGAGGTACACAGAGCAGGAAGGGATGACTCCCTCCAAATGTGCTTCTCGGGGAAAGCAGCACTGCCAGGGGGAGAGCAGAACTCTAAAAAGCATGACTTTCAAGGTAATGACAAGTAAGGGGTTCTAGCCTTCCAGCTCTTTGGGGTACCCTCAGACCCCTTCCATGGGCCCTCCCGCCCCATGAGACATTGCAGGTCATGGCTGGCATTTTCAAGAGAAGCCCATATCATGGGAAGATGCAGTAACCCACAGTCAACCTGGATACTGCCTGGGCCTCCCCATCTGCCCTGCAGCCTGGTCCCAAAGTTAGGACTGGACCAGATTATGATGGGGAGTCGGGGGTCGGCTGGAGAATTCAGGTTACCAGAGGTGGTCAGCACAGAGATCGTGGAAAGGACTGGTGGAGAATGCCACCTGCCCTCCCCACAGCATGGCCCCATCCAGCATGCTTCAGGACAGTGTGATGCCAGAGTGTGAAGGGCCTGGCCTCCAGCAGCTCCTAGGAAAGGGGCTCCAAAACAGAAGAAACAGAGATGGGTCAGAGCCAGTCCTGGAACACAAACACCGGTATATTTTGTGTGCATGAACGTGAAAAGAAAGAGACAAAGAGACCGATGGAGACAGAGCAGGCAGGGTGCACAAACCAGGCATGTATCCTTCCGAAGAGGTGTCATAGCTGGGAGACAGTCCCACCCGCCTCAAAGCCCCTTTTGTAGAGCAGGGACCTGCCGCTCCTCCAGGCCTGGGGTGGCCTCAGAGTGGAAGGTGCTTTCCCTGCCTTAGCCATAAGCCCTCCAGGCCTGAGCCTCCCAATATTCTGCATCCCCTGTGGTGGTGTCTGCATAGCCCAGAGCTCTATAAATACAGGTTCTCCTAACTGACCCACTCAGTGGCTGCCTCCCCAGGAGACCCATGCAGAAAGCGAGGGACCAGGACAAAAGGACTTCATGGGCACTCCCTAGGTATTATTGCTGTGAATAAGCATAGACCATTGTGACTCACTGGCATGGGGGGGGGACACGGCACAAGGGACAGGATGCCTAGCAGATGTCAGAAGCGATTCAACCATGCAGGGCAGCAAATGGCGATCTGTGACTCAGAGATGCTGCCATGTCCTGTGGAGAGAGGCCCAGGACACCAGAGGTTCATAAAAAGTGAGCAGATTCTCTGCTTTGCAGGGCTGGGATTACTCCAAACTTTGAGTCCTTGGGCACTATGGGATTGGGGCCCTGAAGACACACAGATCCTGTGGTCAAGCTCCAGGTCATCACCTCCCTTTGCTAGGGGCTCTGTCCCCTATAAGGGAGAATAGGAGCCTCAGGGCACCTGGATGAAGCAGAAGTACAGTGCTCTGCACGTTGCCAGGCAGGCAGGTTTACTCGGGGACCTCTCGCACTTGGGAGTTTTTGTAGGGCCCCGAGAGATAGTGCCAGGGAACAGACAGGGCAACCTCTGGAGTGGCCAGACCCAGTGGGCCACCCAAGGGCTTGCCCTGGCAGAGAATCATGGAGGCCTTGGGCTGGGAGACATCAACAAGCTGACCACCAAATTCTGTCGTGGAGGGGAGAGCAAAGGTGAGTAGTGTGGTCCAAGGGGCTTAGAGGGGTAGTGGGGTCCAGGAGACAGAGATAATGTGGATCAAGGGGAAAAGACCGAGGAAACAATTACTGACAGAAGCGGGAACCAGACACTATTCTTCCTCTGGAATCCCCTCCACCTGTAGATGGAAAGCAATTGACCCCCACTGGAAGGCTGAACCCCTAGAAGCCCCAAAGCCCTGGAATTGGGGCCACAGTAAAATCAAAGGTAGGGTTAACCCCTGCAGAATGTAGGTTGTGCCTAGACTGGAGGAGCCTGCCCAGGACGTAGAGGCTGGGGATCGCCCTTCAAACTGTCCTGGACAGGGTCACTGCAGAACACAACCCTGCCAAAGGCAGAGTCTCCCAGCCTTTCTCCCAATCCAGGACACCACCCCTGCCCACCCCCCCCCCCGCATCCCCACCCTGGCCTGTGCCCTAGCTGGTGCTGTCTGCACAGTCTAGGTGGAGCAGTACAGCAAGAAGAGGAGATTCTCTCCACAGGTGGTATTATCACTTTTAATGTTCTATAAAAAGGGAAAGGCTGATTTCTACCTAAGAGTCATAGTGTGGTCAAGAAGAGACCATGTACCGTGGGAAAGGCTGTGTTCTGATGGACCCCTCCACTCAGGGAGGGGGCAGAGCTGGAAGTGGGCTGGAGTTAGGATTTCACCTGTCTACTGCCAGCAATGGACCTGTCACTGAGGAAGGCGGGGCAACCGAGATGACAATGCCCATGAGCACGGCAGGGTTAATACTGTTTAAGGAGCAAGCTCAGTGGGTCAGCCTTTCTGGGAGGGCTGAGGACGGGGTAGCCCTGAGGAGGTTTTGCTGCAGGGCTGGGGCTATGGCAGAACCAGTACTGACCCATTCCCACTAAGGATGCTTCGAAGACCCTCCCAAAGCTGAAAGGCTCTTTCTCCCTCCCTCAGTCTCCATGACTCTCCACCACTGCATACCGGCTCCTCCACCACCTAGAAAGCTAGACTGCCCCGGCTGGTTTGAAAATAAACCAGTCAGGTACCTTTACTGCCCAACTTCCCCCCTTCACACTGATTAGTCTCTAGGTCCCCACTGTGGATCCATGGTGCTCATGATGGCCTGACTCTGCATTGGGGGTATCATTCATTTTTAGCCACTGCAAGGAGGTGAGCACCAGGGGCCCTGCCACAACCCCCCAGACCGGGGCAAGTGGGAAGGCATAAGGGGGGACTTCTCAGGAATCGGGCCATCGACAATAGTGGAGGGAAGGCTGCAAGAGGGTGGGAGGGGTCTGCTCAGGGCTCTATCTCTGGCAGCTGCTGTGTTGCCTAGGGAGTTGTGGGTGGGGCAGGTGGGGTGCTTACATGGATAAAGGGGCTGCTAGTGGTAAAGGCTTTGAAAATAAGAGAAAAGGGGGAAATGCTGCCGAACACACAGGGATTGAAACCTCCAAAAGCCCAAGGTTGGTGGGAATCCAGCACCAGGGGGGGAGCCCCCGAAGGCCAAGGGATCAGCGTGGGACCCTGGGGGAGGGGAAAGGAGCCAAGGGAAGACCTCCCAGCCCTTGCAGACCAGCACTCCTGCCCAGCAGCCTCCTGGCTGCCCAGTCTCTTCTTAGGCTGCAGCTCAGCAGGCCCCTGGGGGAGGTATTGGTTGCAAGCAAGCACCTGAATATTGCCTAATGGAACCAGCTGAAGCCCAACTAAACCAGGTGAGAGGGAGGCAGGTGGCCCCCGCAGCAGCCCAAAGCCTCCTCAGGCTTTGCCTCCCACCTTCTGCTCCACTCTGTGTCCCTTAGTCAGGACAGGGCCTGCTGCTTCCAAAGTCACCCACGTAGTCCCATCCCTGTGTAGCCACAGGCCTCCCGCCCCTGAGCTGGGCTGAGATCCACAGACCCTACCCGAAGTGCCCCTGCCGCCTCCACACCCCGCCCCCAACGCCTGACCACGCCCCCAACGCCCGCCCACGGTGGCGGGGGGTGGGGCACGGGGGCTCCGAGTGCCCTACGGGGCAGGGCTTGTGCTGTACAGAGGGGGCAACCCTACCAGCTTGGTACCCTTGTCCACAGGATCCATGAGAGCCTCCCAGCCCACCCCCCTCCCCCAGCTCAGTCAGTCTTGACGTGGCCGTTGGCCAGGGCCAGGGGGCCGCTGGGCTCCCCGGGCTCGGCGTTCTTGTCAAAGCGGAGGCGGAGGGTGTTGCGGATGATGAACTGCTCCATGATGAGGGCCCCGCAGAACCAGGGCACGGCGTACTCCAGGGTGATGAGGCCCATGAAGTCAAAGTCGAACTGGGAGTAGTCCCAGGGGCAGGCGTTGAACTGGCGCAGGATGAAGCCGGTGGTGAACTCCCACAGGTAGGTCCAGAGCGTGTAGATGAGGCAGCGCACCAGCAGCGGGCAGCGGCCGCGCAGGCGCAGGTACATGCGCTCCACGATGAGGATGGACGTGCCGTAGATGAAGAGCGCCCACACGCTCGTGACCCCCGGGAACTTCCAGTTAAAGTTCACCACGAATTCCCAGGCCGCCGTGAACATCACCTCGCAGAAGTAGCCATGGATGGCGTACAGGTACCAGCGGGACAGCGCCGTCAGGGGCTCGGCGGAAGCCATGGCGCTGACTGGGGCTGGCTGTTAGGGAGGCAAAGGAGGCACAAGTGAGGGAGGAGGCCCACAGACTTGCCCGCCCCAAGTCTCTGGAGTGACCAGGCCGGAGGGGATGTCAAACCTGCCTGTACCTTTCTCTTTTAGTTACTCATCATACTCCTAACCCTATTCCATGTTCATTACTTTATTTCATATTCCTTACCTGAGCCAGGGAGGCATGAGAAATAAAAGGAGGAAAACAAACAGCCCCACTGGCTTCCTCTGAGAAACGCTGCTCAAGTGCTACTTGGAGAGAGGTGTCTACTACCCTCCCTATAATAACTTCTTAGGATGATTGGTAGTGAGTGGAAGAGTACCCCCATTTCCAGGCTACTTGCTAATTTTTCACTAGGCCCATCCACTGGGGTCCCCATCTCTTCCCCCACTTCTTCTCAAACTCAGGTGAGTTCCACATCACTCATGCTTCAAGTGAGCTCTTTCTAAGCAGCCCGTCACATGTGTCTTTTATGTGTGTGTATGTGAACCTATACATAACATAAAAGTTACCATTTTAACTGTTTTAAAGTATACACTGAAGTGATATTAAGTACATTCTCATTGTTGTGCCGCCATCACCACCATCCATCTCCAAAATGTCTTCATCATCCCAAACTGAAACTCCGAACTCATGAAACACTGTCTATCTCCCCATCCCCTCTCCAGCCCGCGGCAACCACTATTCTACTTTGTCTCTATGAATTTGACAACTCTAGGTATCTCGTTTAAGTGGAGTCATGCAGTATTTGTCCTGTTGTGACCGGCTTATGTCACTGAGCCTAACGTCTGCATGGTTCATCCATGTTGTAGCATGTGTCAGAATTTTCTTCCCTTTTTAAGGCTAAATAATACTCTGTTGTGATCTACCTAGATATATTTTGTGTGTCAATTCATCCATTAATGGGTGTTTCCACCTTTTGGCTATTATGAATAATGCTGCTCTGAACATGGGTGTACAAATATCTGTTCGAGTCCCTGCTTTCAGTTCTTTTGGGTATTTACCCAGAAGTGGAATTGCTGGATCATATGGTAATTCTGTTTTTATTCTCTGAGGAGTGGCCTTGCTGTTTTCTACAGCAGCTGTACCATATTACATTCGCACCAGCAATGCACAAGGGTTCCAATTTCTCCATATCCTTGCCAGCACTTATTTTCTGGTTTCGTGACGATGGCCATTCTAATGGGTGTGAAGTGGTTGCGTATTGTGGTCGCATTTGTCTTTAACTGCTCCATTAAGTGGGGTTTTGGTGTTTAGTTTCGATACTGAGAGGAAACCAGTGGGCTGACAGAGGAGAGAGTCCTCTCCTTTACTTCTCATTCCCTTCCGATCCTCTCTTTTAAACACCACTGGCCTTCAAGGCCCCATCATGCTTCTCCGAAGACTGGCCTGGCCCTCCACCAGCGACTGTGTGGACCACTCATTTGACCCTTTACTCAATGCCACCCCTAGTTCCTATCCAACCAGCCTGTGTACTCCTTGATGGCAGCAGCTGTCTCCCGGTCCTCTGTTCTGTGGCCTTGGTACAGTCCTCCCCTGAGCAGGTGTTCTCTAAATGACACGTCATTTATGTGGAGGGTGGGATGGGAGAGTTCAGGGTTATATCAAGAACGGGCAGGCAGAGCAGGAGAACATGAACCCCAGCGGCCAGTGGACTCCAGGCTGACACCTCTGGCAGTCCTCTCTCCGAGGTGGTAGAAGGGACAGAGGTTAACAAGATGACATTTGCAGTCTGCCCACCTGTCTGGGAATCCCAGCCTTACGTTTCAGCTAAAGCAGACCTAGTCACAATAATGCCTACCCATGCACATTGCTTGCTGGTCTTCCAATCACTTTCATTCACATTTTGTCATTGGTTCTTACTAAATTAAGACTCGTGTGAAGGGCAGGTAGTTTGACTTCCATTTTTTAAGAGAGGTAGTTGAAGCTCAGAGAGAAGTCATTTGCCCCATATCCCAGGGCCACTGAATGGAAGACGTGAGACTAGAATCCGTATCTTTTGATTTCGACTTGAAAACTCATCATACTTCAGCCATCTCCTAGACATGCGTGCCTAATGTCACTCCCCTGCTCAAAAACATTCAATGGTTCCCCATTTGCTAGTGAAACACTGCAGTGTCGTTGGCCTGGCATTCAAGACGCTCCCTGATCTCACTCCAATCTACTTTTTCAGCCTAATTCTCACAGTCCAGCTCTCCGCATCTTACCATCATCCCATCTAATGTGTTTTATGTGCCTTTCTCCTCTTGCCTCCACAAGTACAGACCCAGCTTACAGGTTACCTTCAGAACAAAATCTTTTTCATCCTCCCAACCACAAATCCTTTCTTCCTCCCCTGAATATCCACAGCATGTACTCTGTCTCCCTTTGGTACAGATGATTTTGTTTCACTGTTGATGACTTTCAGTCCCCAGCCAAACAGCTTTCCTGTGTTCTACACCTATTTACCCCACTCCTTCCCGAACACCTCCACCTGTCACATAGGCACCTCATATTCCTTTCCCAAATCAAACTCATTATCTTCCCTCCCAATATCTCCTATGACCCCCATCATTTGTTTTCTTTTTCTTTTGGAAATTAGAACACTTTGTGCAATGTTTTGGTCCACGCTTAGCTTCTTTTTTTCTTTTTACATTATGCAATTAAAGGAGCACACAGCACACAACTCAACACAGAGAGTGTGGGAGGACCGGCCAGTGATAGGAGCCCAGGCCTCTGGCCTCAGGCTCGAGCTCCCCTCGCTGCTCCGGCCATGGCACCAAACAGCAGCCCCTCAGGGCCCGGGAGGGTGAAGGGGGAAGGCAGTTCCAGCCCCAGCAGCTTTCCCGTCCCTACTGGTGCCCAACTGTCAGCGTGTCTTGTCCCACACCTGTGGCCGGGAGGGGACCGCTTGTCCTCTGTCCAGCAGAAGGGGTGGTCACCTTCCCTTGCTGCGAAGCGAGTACGGAGGGCCTCCCACCAGAGGTGCCGCCTCAGGCCAGGTCACCCAGGTCCACCTCAGGGATCGTATGACCCCCATCTTTTTTTTTTTTTTTTTAATGTTGCCTTCACAAAGGAGGTAAAGCCTGGGCTGTGTTTTGTTTTGTTTTTTAAAGAAGATGTTGGAGGTAGGAGTTTATTAATTAATTTATTTATTTTTGCTGTGTTGGGTCTTCGTTTCTGTGCAAGGGCTTTCTCTAGTTGTGGCAACTGGGGGCCACTCTTCATCGTGGTGCACGGGCCTCTCACTATCGCGTCCTCTCTTGTTGTGGAGCACAGGCTCCAGACGTGCAGGCTCAGTAGTTGTGGCTCACGGGCCTAGTTGCTCCGCAGCATGTGGGATCCTCCCAGACCAGGGCTCGAACCCGTGTCCCCTGCATTAGCAGGCAGATTCTCAACCACTGCGCCACCAGGGAAGCCCTGACCCCCATCTTGATTAATGGTACCACCATGCACCCAGTTAGCAGAGAGAGGTCATTCTTGCTTCCTCTGCCACTTCCCCCCTTTAATCTGAACTCCCTGACAGTAAGGACTTTGATTCAGCACTGCATCCCCAGGTGCCTAGAATAGTGCCTCGCACACAGTAAGCATTCAGTTCAAGAGTGAAGACATTCTTGGGACTTCCCTGGTGGTCCAGTGGTTGAGTCAGTCTTACTGTGCAGGGGACACTGGTTCGATCCCTGGTCGGGCAACTAAGCCCATACGCGCAATGAAGAGCCCGTGCACTGCAACGAAAGATGCTGTGCGTGTCACAACTGAGGCCTGACGCAGCCAATAAATAAATATATACATTAAAAAAAAAAAGAATGAAGACATTCCTATCACTCAGCAATTGCTACATAACAAATCATCCCCAAACTCAATGGCTTAAATAAACTCTCATTTATTATTACAACTCACGTGCCTATGGGTTGGCAGATCTTGGCTGGCCTCAGTCACAAGGCTGTGAGTCATCTGGGGGCTCTGTCCTATGCTTGGCTGGGATGGCTCTGCTCCACTTGCCTCTTGTCCTTCTTCTGGGCCTAGTGGACTAGCCCTGGCAAGGTCTTCTCATGGCAAGGGCGGAGGCCCAAGAGCAAGCAACCCCACTGCACCGGTGCTTTTCAATACTAGTTAAGTTGTTAAGTCACACCCACTAACATCTTGTTGGCCCAAGCAAGTCACATGGCAAAGCCACCAAGTCAGCCATTAACGCCTATCCTTTCTACCTCTTAAACATCTTTGAAATCCATCTCCTCCTCGTCATTCCTGTTTCTCATTCCTGCTCTAGTTCAAGCCCCATCATCTCTCACCTGGATGACTCCAATGGTCTCTTACTTAGCCAGTCTCCCAGCCTTGCATTGCTCCTTTCAATTTACTCATCACTACTGTGAAAGCGTGTATAGAAACAGCAGTCTTTCTAAAATGCACATCCAGTGTTTCTCCCCACTTAAAGCCCATTAGTGGATCTCTAACATCTACAGAGTAAGGCTCAACCCCTAGGCATGACTGGCAAAGCCCATCGTGATCCACTTCTGCTTCGGAGCCTGTCCTCCCGATCTCTCCATTGCGATGTTTTTGCTACTTGGGGTGCCCTTCCCCCAACCATGGCCTGCGAAGCCATAATCCTTCTTCAAGATCCAGCTCTTCTGTGAAGACTTTCCTAAACACCTGCAACCCTGGAGCTGTCCACTGCCCTGTCCACCTCTGCACCCCGTTCACTTCTGTGATAACAGTTAGCGTTCAGCTTTGCCATGATTCTTCTGGAGGCCAGCACCAGTAGCCACCTGATGAATGTTTAATACAACATTAAGAGAAAAAAGCAGGATTCAGAGTGGAATGCTGAGTATGATTTTGAGTTTGCAAAGGCATACACACATGTAAATATACAAAAAATTTAGCCACAGTCATCTCTAGATGGTGACATCATAAGTGATTTTTATTTCCATCTTTATACTTTTCTGTAGACTCTAAAATTTTTTTCTAACTAGTATGTATAACTTTTATAAAAATAATGGTATCTTAAAAACATTTGTTTTTTTTGTTTGTTTGTTTTATTTTCTTTTTTTGGCCATGCAGCATGTGGGATCTTAGTTCCCCAACCAGGGATCGAACCCGCACCCCCTGCAGTGGAAGCACGGGGTCTCAACCACTGGACCACCAGGGAGGTCCCTTAAAACTATTTGTTGAATGACTATATATCAATCATCTTAGCACCTTGTATATAGAAGATGCTCAGTAAATTTGCCAGACAAATGAACTTAAGGAAACCTGAAATTGTGTAAAATTAACACCCATTCTTCCCTCCTGAGCCATGCCCAACAACAAACCATGACTCACAGGTGTGAATGGTGTGTAGGGTTAAGTGCAGGGGCTCCAGATGCTAACTGCCTGGGTTTGTGTTGTGGACGATAATACCCCCCACCTGTGGGATCTAGGGCACATTACCTGACCTCTCTGTCTCAGATTCCTTATAAGTGAAGTGAGAATAAGAGTAACCACCTCTGAGGGTTACAGTGAGGATGAACGAGCCAGGAGATATCCACTACTAGGGATACAGCAAATGCTCAAGAAAAGATGGCTTTCATTTCTGGCACAGAGCCAGGATTCCTGGTCAGCTTCTCCCTCCCACCTGTGGCAGGGTCCTTCTGCCCCTGTCCTCACTAGCAGCCGGGCAGCCTTCTGTGCCAAGCAAGTCAGGTCTTCACCTCCACCCAGAGCACTAACCCGGCAGCCAAGCTACCCGTGAAAACAGTAATCACACATACAGCCCATGGAACAAAAACTCAGCTGAGGAGAATCGAAGTGAGCTTCCAGCTCCCGTGTGGCTGAGGAGGTGTGATGAAAGGGGAGGGGTCTCAGAACCAGCCCTGTGAGGGCCTGGCTTTAAAAGACGCGTGAGTGAAAGGGCCAGCATTCCTGGCACAGTTTCTCAAGCTCTAGTTTTATGCTGAACTCCCAACAGGTTGCTAAGCTCTGCCCAGAACAGAGCTTGGGCTCCAGGGAAACACAGAGCAGCGAGGAGGGGTCTGCAGTCCGAGGTGGGTGGACAGTGGTGGCCTGGAGACCCCTCTGCCTCCTGCCCGACTCAGGGTCCTCTGAACGCAGGTCTGTCCACCTGACAGGCACACGTAGCCCTGGCCCCTCTGTCCCCCAGGATCCGGAGAAGGGACTTCTTCAGATGTGCACGTCAGCAGGCTCATGTAACTGGTGGAGTCATCACTCTGGTCAGTCCCCTCCTTGATGCTGATTTTAAAACCCTACTCTCCTTGCCTCTTGGTCTGATCTTTTGGGGCAGGCCAAGAATGGTTTCCCAGTCGGTTACAGATCAGAGGCTCCAGCCACGCCCACACCCCCGGAGCAGGTGACTTGGAAGAGTTGGACGCCCAAACCCTATGGAGCAGAAGCAAGATTAAAGGAGTGGCTGTCAAAGGGAGAGAGGGCAAGTGCCGAACAGAAGAGAGGGTGTGGGGAGAGAGAACAGGGCGAGCCTGAGGCCTGGATTCTGGTTTTAGAATCTCTGTGCCTGGAAGAACACGGGTAGGTGGAGGGGAAGCATACCTAGGTGAGGTCAGGTCGTGTCTGAGGAGACCTGGACTGGTCCACGGAAGATGAATGGGGAAGAGCTGGCGGGAGCCAGGAGGCGGGGGTGAGGACAGGGGCGGGGACGTGAGACAGTGTCGTCAGGTGGGATGGCAGCTCACACTGTGATGGGACAGATGCTAAAATTAAAGGCAGGCATTGGCCTGGGTGGATTTTCAGAACTCCACTCCCCAAACCCACTTCTAATAGTCACCGGAGCTGTGCCTGAACTTTGAGCTAGGACAGGCTCCCCTCCCTCTGCTGGGCCCAACAGCCTCCATCCCTGCCTGGCCTCCCCCAACCTGAGCCCGTTGCCCCAGACCCTTCCAGTACCTCCTTGTTCAGCCCTGGGATCGGAGCCCCGGGTCTACCTGCATCAAGGGGAACCAGCAGTTCACGGGATGTTGCTTCTTTCTCCTGGTGACAGACATAACCATCCTGAGGACCATGACACAAAGATGGGACAGCCCAGGAATGAAAACTCAGGGTGGAGTAGAGAGGAGAGCGTGGGCAAGACTGAAGGCAGAGAAAAGAATCTGCAGAGCAGTGGATGGCTTCTCAAGCGGGATTTTAGGGAACAACACTCAAGTACAAGAGCCCTCATGTGTGATGACAGAGCCAGGCACACGGAGTCCCAGCAAAGGGCCAGAGCCCAAGGCGAGTCATCAGGACACGGCACTGCCCCTCCAAGGAGACAGGTGGGGCAGGGGGAGGGCTGGCTTTCAGAGCCCTGCTCCCTAGGAGTAGCTCACCTGCTGCTCTTGGAACCCGCTGGGCTATTCCTTAGGGTGACAGAGAGCAGAGTGAGCAGTTGAGAGGAGCGAAGAGAATGCCATCAAAGTCCAAGACAGGCTGGAGGCAAAACCGGATGGGATGATTGCTCTTGGTTTTGCCAAAACCCCCCATCTTGTAGCATCTTAACTTCCTGGAACAACACGACAACTCTGGGAATTTTTGTCCAGAGGAGCGTCTTGCTAGAAAATCAGGATTCCCCTTCCATGCAGACAGGCTGGGCAAGCCTTCCTCTTTCACCTCATTTACTTCCCAAATTTCACTTCCCATCCCCAGGCAACAAAACCATTACAGTTAATTAATACCACTGCACTGGGGAGATGCACAGGCCTTCCAGGGGTCTCTGAGGACAAGGCATTGGGGACACAGCTTGAGCAACCCGGAGTGCAGTCTCCTGGTGGGGTAGTGGAATTAATGAGGGGTGGGCGGTCGCCCTTACCTCTGGGTGCCAGATGCAAGTTCTGAAACAGTCCTGAGCCTCCCCTGTGGTCATCAGGTTGAGGGGGAGGAAAACATGGGCTTGCTTCAGGGCCAGAAGGGAAGCAGGTGGGAGAAGATACCGGTGGTCACTGGCTTGTCCAAATGCCATAGAGTTCCACCCTCTCTTGCTGTGGGCGTCCCCCCAGGAAAGCTCCCTGGGCTGGTCCTCCTGCCACTTCCCAAGTCACAGTAATAATCAGGCACTCTTCTCAGTACTTCCCATGTACTAACGCAGATAATCTTCAAGCCCATTTCACAGATGGGGAATTCGAGGCAGAGAAAGGCTAGAAAATTAGCCTAAGTTCTTACAGCTCCACGAGGCAGAACTGGGATTCGAACCCAGCTCCAGAGCCTTCACTCCCAGTCAGCACATCGCACTGTTCTTGAGGCTGACTACAGGCTCCTTTGAGGGCACTACCGTTTTCTGAGTTTCTGCTTGTGGAAGGCTGAGATGGTATATGGGGAGACAACAGGAAGCAAGAAGGATGTGAGCTTCTCGGTAGGTCATCAGCGAAGCCCAGAACCGGTGTCAGAGCTCCTGAAGGCTCTCAGTCTATTCTGAGAGGCCAAGTTCTGTTCTGAAGCCACGTTCTGGCAGCGTCCACACGAAGATCCTCCAGGGTCACGGCTGACCCTCACAGGACCATGGCAGCAGCCACCCCTTTGGACCTTAAGGCACGTGCCATTCAAAGACCTCTCACCAGGACACACGTTACCCAGAGTCTCCCCTATGGCCAGCCTGCCCCAAAGCTGCCGGGAATCTCAGACGCCCCAGCCCTGCCACGGAAATGCCAGCCAAGAGCAGCGGCCAGCGTGCAGGCTGCCCAGAGAAGCCCTGTGCCTGCAGCAGCGACAGCAGCCGGAGTAGCAGAACCGTGCAGGGCAGCCGGCCGGGGAGGATTTCGGACAGCCTCAGATGCTGAGCAAATCCCAGCTGGCAGGTGCAGCGGGGGCAAGTGGGCTTGGGGAACGGAGTCAGCCTGGCACCGAGGCTTACCGGGGCTCAGGCAGCAAAGGGCAGCCTGCGGGTGGGGACTGCAGGACCCTTCCCAGACTTTACACGGCTGCCTCTCTGTTGTCATTCAGATCTCAGCTCAACCAACACCCCTCAGAGGAATCGCTGATCCAAAATA
Source organism: Grampus griseus (assembly GCF_964374135.1). Classification (NCBI taxonomy): domain Eukaryota; kingdom Metazoa; phylum Chordata; class Mammalia; order Artiodactyla; family Delphinidae; genus Grampus; species Grampus griseus. Next base: position 34,435,220 of record NC_139018.1, on the reverse strand, counting down.
GCCTCCCCGTCACCCACATCATCCCATTTTAGTCTTAGCGCTTTCACTTTCTGATATTTCGCTACTTGTTCATTGTCTGTCTCCCCCAATTAGAGTGAAAGTTCCACAAGGGCAGGGCTCTGCCTTGTTCACTGCTGGGTAAACTAGTGCTTAGAACAGTGCCTGGCAGTAAGACCCACTGATACCTGTGAATGAATGGATTGATGAATGAATGAATGAATGGGCCCAAACAGGCGCAGGCCCTTAAACACTGATGAGAGCAGGTATAAAGAGCTAAAGAGCTCAGCCTTTCTCTTCTCCTCTTTCTTAGGAAATATAGCCTTTAAAATTTTTTTATATCTAGCATTTTAAAATGTCTTTCTTTTTCCTGATTACAAAAGTGACATTTGCTCACAGTTGAAATTTAAACACTGCAGAAAGGAATGATATAGAAAGCAAGTCCCCCATCATCCCACATCTTAGAGAAAATCACTTTTAGTGGTATGTGGTGTACTCATTGAGATTTAATTTAGTTTTAAAAGAAACAAATCCATGCATCATAGAAAGAAAAGGCATTCATAATTCCAGCAAACTAGCAGCCATTATCATTTCCCCTTTGCGATCTTTTCTCATGTGTTTATTTTACAAGTTACCATAATGTACTTATCCTGTAACCTGACACTTTCACTCATTACATCATAATCAATTTTTCCAAGTTGTCATATAGCCTATGTTCTCCTTATTATAATGGCTGTGTAATATTCCACCAAGTGGAAATCTATAATTTACTTAACCTAGGTGTTCAACAAAGGGAGAACAACTGTTTCCCATTTCTACTCTGACAATGACACCACAAGAACATCTTTCTTATGCCTGTAACAAGAGAATTCAGCGCTTTTCTTTGCTGGCACTATTTCCTAAAGAAAGATTTCTTAATGAACAATTCTACACGTGGTATCACTGAACAAAAGGGTACAACTGTTTTAAGGCTGACGATGTAGGTTGTTCTGGGGAATTCTGTGTAATGCAGGGAATAGGTCTCCGTCTGAGTCACCGCGTTCCCACAGTGGCCTCCACGACCATCTCTCTACCCCCCACCCCACTCCCACAGTCCAGGCTCTCTCACACCACCCCGGCTATAAATCAACTCGGTAACACGCTTCCTGAAAGACCCTCCAATCACAAACTGATTTTGCAAGCCTCGGTTGACTGAAAAATAGATTCTAGCCTTGAGTTTTAAACTCTCAACTAGCAGTGGAGTCAAGATCTATCTAAAGCTGAGAAGTACCCGGTTACCCTTTCCCTCTCTGCAAACTCCTACATAGAAGCTAAGGGCTCTGGGCTCCCATGGACCAGGCCAACAGCTCCTAAAACTTGTCCGAGTACAAACCCACCAGCGCTCCCTGCCCTGGTTTCTGAGCTCTCTGCCTGCCGGCCCCCGGTCCCACAGTGGGACTGTCTGTCCTCTTCAGACAGAACAGCCTTTAGGCCGGACAGCCTCTGGGGCTTGGGAGAGCAGCCAACTGTCATTTTTTTAAAGCATCATCAAGGAAAAGCCAGAGGCCGAGGCTGGAAAGAAAGGCTATGTGAGGACAGGTGAGACTCCCCAGCCAGGGGGCCCCTCGCCCTACATGCCGCTCCTCTGGACTGAGGAGGAGATATGGCTGAAACATGGCAGAAGCAGCAGAGAACTTGCTCCTCTTGACCCCCTGGTGGCCACGCTTATGGCAGCTAAGGCACCACAAAGCCTTCACCATCCAGTGCCCTGGATGCTCTACCCAAGGCCACACAAACCACTCATGGCTTCTGGGCAGAGTCTGGAAGCCTAGGTGAGATCTAGTTCCCAGTGCACAGAGGTGAAGCCCAGGGCCCAAAGCACCCATGAGCATACAGATAAGAAAGAGAATTGGGGAAGATGCCATCTCCTAAGTGCTGGGTGTCTCACATCACTCATGTCAGCCCACCTGGGTCTGACCCAGTTCTTAGAGGCCATGTGGCTATACAATGGCTCTAGCATGTGACACGGCCTGAAACTGCTGGAAAACCCCCTCCCATTCCAGGACCATAGCCCTGTGACAGGCCCTTGGACTGGAAGCAGGCTCAGGACTGGAACCTTCAGGCCTGTGCCCATGCTGCTGAGGCAGGAAGGGCCAGGGATCCCCTGGGAGCCAGTAACGTACTCACTTATCACACCCTTGAGTGCGCGGCTCCGACCAGACATCAGGATCACTGTCCAGGAGTGTCCCGGGTTAACCTTTGTCCCGGTGCCTGGCTGGGCCTCGGTGCCATTCTCAACAGTGTGGGCAAGCATCAGCCCCAGGGCTCAGCTGATCCTCGGCTAGTGGATGGGTGGCTTCCATTTGTCCCTGGAATTAAAGAGGAGGAGTTCATTAGCTTAAACTATCCCCAGCTCCGAGCCACCAGGCCAGCCAGAGAGGCGGCCTCGAGGCGAACACCACAGCTCCGGGCTCCAGGCTCAGCGCCTGACACTCATCACACCCAGGCCATGGGGCCTCTCCTGGAGCCTGCCACCTCCTCTCTGCCATCCTGCTTGCCCAGGTCTGGTTAATCCGGAGATGAGAGCCTGGAATGGATCCCAGGCAGTTCACATGGGGGCTAGGACTCGGTGCTTCTTGTGCCATGAGTGAAGTGTGTGCACACTTGTAAATCTGAGCAGGGATATAATTTTAGAATCCAGCTCCATTCTCAATTTAGCTTCAAATTACACTCTCACCTTCCCCCTGTAGTGGGTACATCTGTTCTCAAGGGCGGTCAAGAACCTCACGGAAGACAGACGATGTAGAGCATTTGTTTGCATTTGGGGAGCCAAGCACAACTACACGTGCAAAAACAAGCACACCAACAAAACGTGTGCTAAAACCCTCTACCCGCAATCCCACTGCCCTCCTATTTATTTCATTTTATTATTTTATTATTGTTGTCGAGACCCTTCCTATTAACATCGGTAATTGACTATAAGCTGATATAAATCTGACTTTATAATGCCCCTTGCCACATACATATTTTTAATAGAGCCCTAAGACTTGACCATCTGATAGAGACTTCGACATTGTTTTTGCTTTAATATGAAGGTGCTGAAACTTCCCTGAAAATCCCTTGGATAAACTGTACCTTCTGCACGAGCCCAGGGACAGAGATCAGATCCAGCCCAGCCCTACAGAGGGACGGACCGGCTGCTCAGAAGCTGAGAATAGTGTGTGACCGGCGGAGGGAATTGCCCGCATCCCCCAGTGGACGACCAAGCAGGGTGGGCCACAGAGGCACCACCCTGCGCTGATGCCCATGGCCACCCTCCTCCCTCCCCCAACCCCCCAGGCTCTCTGAGCAGGGGTGACTCGGGCCTTTGCTCCCGAAGGTGACAACTTGCGAGGCAGCAGGGGAGCCAAGAGAAGTGGAAGTGCAGGGCTTGGGGACCTGAAATTCACTGTGTGCACCTGTGCTTGCAGGCAGGGAGGGCATGCACCCCCGGGTCTCTCCCCTGGGCCTCTGCACTGAGAGAAGTGAAGGACAGAGTGGGTGAAGTGCTGCGGGCTGCTGTGCTCTCCTGGCCTCTGTCCCTCCCCAGCTCCTCCACAAACAGGAGCCCCCAACCCTGCCCCACCTGTCCCCACCCCTCCCTTCTCCCAGCCTGCCGGGCCATGGGCAGGGATCACCCTGGAACATACCTATCAGGGGCATGTCCAGCGCGCCCTCCATCTCCAGCACCACCGTGACCCTGTGCCTGGGGAGTTCGATCCCCCCACGGGCACTTCCCCTTCTCTGGGCCCTAAGCAGGCCGCATTAACAGCACTAGTCAAAACCCAACAGAAACAGAAACCAAAGCCCACATCCTGGCAGCACAGCCTGCTGGTCGCCACGGTTAGCCCTGGGAGCCCGAGGCTGGTTAGGCTGCCGCCCTGGCAGATGAAGCGTGGCAGTCAGAACAGGTTCCCTCCTGGGGCCAGCCTCATGCTGGACACCTCCTGCTTCCTGGTCTGCAGGCTCTTCCCCCAGGGGAAGAGCTGGACGAGGAGGTGATGGGGTCCCACCTCTGCCTCCAAGTGCACAAGCTGTCCCCAGACCCCTCTGACACCCTCGGGCCCCTTAGACCGGGTCCCACGGTGTAGAGGGCATGAGGCTCCCTTGAGGACAGCATGACCTGAACCAGAAGTTTTTGGAGTAGAGGAATGTGTGAAGAGCCCTTATACAACTAACATGTGGTAGTACTTGTACTTTTTCAAGTATATGACCTCTCATAATTCTCCCCAGACTCCTGCAGGGAAGGCAGGAATTATCCTACCTCCCCACCCCCACCCTGTCCCCAGCCCTGCTGCATTTTAAAGATGAAAACACTGAGCCTCAGGATATTAAGAGATTAGGCTAAATCCATACATTTGATTCAAACCCTGGTCCTCGGGCTCCAGAGTCGCCCCTCTTGCCATATAGCATACCTTCAAAGTGCTTTCCATCCCAATCTCATTCTCAAGGCACACATCTGCATGCACTCATCCTTCATTCGGTGTAATCTACTTAGTCCATCCTGTAAGCAGCTTATTTGTAAACGTACAGCCAAGTCCGTCCAGCTTCTCCTTCAACATGTCCCAATGCCCCAGAAGCTTGAAGGGGCAGAGACTACCGTGCAATTTCAAGACCTCTCTAACTGCCCTCCTCTGCAGCCCACCATACCCACTCCTCCTTTGAGACCCTGCCCCCTCTTCATTCCTTTGTGATGCCATCCTCCCACAGCCCCCCAGGTATTCCATCACTGATGTTCCCACAGGACTCTGAACAGCCTCCTATTGAAACATATTGCCCCATCTTAAAATGATTATGTGTCTGTTTCCCCCTCCACATGATGAATTCCTTGAGACCATGAAACTTCTGTTGGATGAAGGGAAAAGCAAGGTAGAGAAGGATCCAACTAAATTACTGGGTGATTGCAACATCCAGTGTTATTAACCAAACATAATGATGTCTGGTGTTCTCTAATTTTTAGGCCACCATCATGGAAGGGTTCTCTCCCACAAAGCACCATAAATGTTGGTTTACAATGGGCAGGGCTGTCTCCGGAGACCAGGGAAGAAAGGAGGGTCCTCGCTATCCTTTCTCCCACCTCCAAGAGCCATCACCCAGGCTGAGAGGTGAGGATAGATGGGGTGAGTGCCTTGGGTCTGGACAGTACAGAAGACATGTCACATGAGGAGGGATGGGGCAGGAACAGAGCGTCCAAGGCATCCCGGGAGACACCGCAGGCTTTCATATGGGCAAGGAGCCAAGCTCAGGCTCAGGTCAGAGAATAACAGTGCCTATTCTGTTATTTCTACAATGTGCTGGCACTCTCCAAAGAAGCGTCCAGTTTCCATATATGTAGGATTCATTTCCCAAAGAGGTTTAACCAGCAGCTGCTGGCAGGAAATTCCCTCTGCATCATTCTCTCTCCTCCCCTATAACTATTTAAGGTAAGCTGGGCTTGCAGGATTGCATCTCTGCTTCTCTGACCGGAACCTCAAAATCAAATCTACCCCCATCCACCACCCTTCTCCATGGCCTGGAACCTAAGAGTGAAGCCAGGAAGTGGCAGGCAAACACTATCCCTTTTTCTCTCCTATTCTCCTCTTCCCCAAATCACCCCACCCAGGTGCCCATAGAGTAAAGAGAAGATGCCCCAGAGACCCACTGGGGAGCCCTCTGGTTTTTCAAATCCTCCCCAGTTCCTCCCTTTTGACCCAGAACAACTGCTTTTACTTGTCCTGTAGTAAGACCAGCCCTGAACACAAGTGGATTGGCAACTTCCCAAACCAAGGAGTGACCGTGCTCAGCTACAGATGCAATTGGAATGCCAACCCCCCCCCCCCCGACCAGGGGAAAGGCTGTATCTGGTCAGCTCCCCCTTGGGAGCAAGGAGACCCAGGCCCTGGGGCCTGGCTGGCATGCGGAAGAAAGGGTGTAGATAGGGGATGGACCCCCCCCCTCCCCTCCACTTGGCCATGTCCTTCCATTCCATGCCCCTCACTCTGGGCTTGGAATCTGGGTTACCCTGCCTGCTGGACATCTCATCACCCTCTCTTCTGTCTCACCTGTAGGCTACCCTGTCCTGACAACCTCCTCTTCTTCCTTCCTCCTCCCCATGCAGCCCACTCCACCTGACACACCCCTCCCAATGTCCCCCCCTGGAACCAACCCCGACCACCCACCCCCTACGCCTTAGAGGGTGGCCTCTGGCCCTGTGCTCCTTTCCTTTCCCTCCCATCCCACCCCCTGGCACTGTGTAGCTGCTGCTCACTGCCTGAAAGGCTGGACAGCTGCTGGGCTCTCTAATTAGCTGCCTGGCTGCCATCCCAGAGCAAGGCATGTGTTACTGTAAAGAGCTGCCTCACCTCCCCTTCATCAATAATCCCCTGTGCAGATCCCATCAGGCGGCAGCTGAGGGGCCCTGGAATCCTCATCACGTGAGACCAGCAAGGCTCCTTCTGTCAGCTGGACAGGAACAGACAGCGGACTCACAGCCTCACCCGCAAAGTGACCGGGAATTTATCTGCTTTCTCCCTATGGCGGCCCACATCCTTCGGGTGTCCCACAGGTGAATCCACCGCACCTGCCCCTTCATTGCCTCCCCGGTGGAGGCAGAAAGAAGCCCAGTTGGTCTTTCGGAGGACAAATCTGGAGCATCTCAACAGCGCGACTCCCAATGCCCTACTTTTCACAGCTTGCTACAGCCAAGCCACCCCCAGAGATTTCTAAACAGCCAGGGGACCCGGTCCCAGAAGTCCTGTGGAGGCTGGTTTGTTTATACGAGGGGTTGTATTCCAGCAAAGATTGACTACCTGGTGAAGGCCAGGCACTGTACCCCGTGTGAACAAGACAAGGTTCCTGCCCCCTTGGTGCTCACAGTTCTGTGGGGAGACAGACCATAAGTAAGCCAGCCAGCACATACTGTAATGTCTGGTATCAGGCCACGAAGGAGGGCAAAGGCCTGGAAGGGGACAGAAAGAAATTAGATGCAGGAGGGCGAGTCTTAAACTTCTCTAAGGATCTAGCATCAGGGCCTACATCAGAAAGACACAAAGAAGCTTAGCAAAGAGCTTTGGGAAAAGCATTCCAGGCAGGGGGAACAGTAAGTGAAACAAGCTAAACAAGTTTGAGAAACAGCCAGGCCAGAGAAGCTAAAGTTTGTGTAATTAGGGGTCAGACATTCTCTGCCCCTTATCGCAAGGGTCATCTGGTGATCCCTACAGGGCCAACTAGGTCAGGGCAAAGTGCCCAACTGCCAAATAAATGTAGCTAGTCAACTGAAGACTCTTCTTGCAGGCAGGGGCTGGAAACCGTGGATTCCTCATCAGCTATTGCTTGGCAATTTTATTAACACATGAAGGGAAGGTGAAATCCTTTAACACATGGTCTGGAATTTCCATCTGTTTCTGATCAAAAGAATTTAAGTAACTTCACCAGGTCCTCTCTAGCCTGGGTGTTTCACCTTAACAAGAAGGTAAATATTCCTTTTTACTCCAGGTAGTTTGTTGGATTTTCTGTCACTTACAATCAAGAAAATTCTAACTAGCACAGATGGTTTCTCCTCACCTGGAACACACCTAGCTGGCACGAGAGTCACATATCTGAGCACCACCTACCCATCTCTGCTGCTGTGAAAACCAGTGGCTCTGCCCTTTGCAGACAGTAAGGGGCAGAATCTCAAATAAGAAAGTCGGATGCCTGGCGTGGTGGGTGAATCTCAGCGGGATGGCTATAGCTCTGGGGGCTCCAAATCACCCTCCTGGTCACTGATTTTGTCAGTTCCCCTTGACTTACCTGGTCCTTGCCAGCAACTAGCACACCTTGACTTCTGAAAACAGGACATGAGAAAACTAGTAGCCTAGAGATGAGGCCCAAGCCAAGATCAAGAAGTGCACAGAGAGATATTTTTCTGAAAACTGCAGAACTGCACTACCCAGTTTGAGAGCCACTAGCTACATGGGACTCTTTCAACTTTAACTTTAAAAATGAATAAGATAAAAAAAGTCAGTTCCTTCGTCTCACTAGCCACATTTAAAGTGCTCAATAGCTACATGTGGCAAGTGTCTACCATATTGGACAGTGCAGATGTAGAACATTTCCATCATCACAGAAAGTTCCACTGGACATTGCTCTAGAACTTACCAAGGGTGACGAGAAGGCTGCCAAACACGTAGACCTAAAGCTGAGCTGAGCTGAGCTTCCTTGCTCTTGGAAATCCTCTTTCTTTTCTGAACAGACACCACTGCCCTCATTCTCTCCCTCAAGCCTAGTTAACCAAGGCTGCCATTGTGAGATGGGGGAGGATGAACCCTTGTTCCAAGAAAGTCACTGTCTACTGTCTGAAGAGTGACTTTTATCCAAGAGGCCAGGAGAGGGCTCTGGCCATGGGTAAAATGAGGCCAGCCTCTGAGTCTCTGGCTATAACTCAGTGTAGGGGGTGCTGCTTGGACTATTTAAAAAACTCCAAACCATTTATTGAGTACCCTCTATGTGCCAGGCAGGTGTCACACAGGTCATCTCATGAGTCCCCTCCATGAGCCCATGAAGCAGGCATTAACTCTGATTGACAGGAGGCAAGGGAAGCTCAGAGGTTAAATGACAGCTAGAAAATGGGAGGGCCAAGGGTTTCATCAGCACTTTCCCCCTGCTACACCATTCATGGGAGGTGCAGATGTGCAGACAGGAATTAGGGGACTTAATTTACCTATGGCAGTGGGCCACCTAGAGCTGCCCTTTTTTCTCAGGGCAGACAATCTCATGTAAGCTGTCCCTTCCAGCCTACTCAAGCCCACCCAGGGGCTTGGGAGAGCTGCCTTCCAAGGGTCTACCCATGAAGTCCTGGTTATTGAAAGACACCACATCAGAACAAAAGGAAGGCCACCAAAGGAAGTACAGAAGATAAACCCTGGAAGGGGGCAGGGGTCAGACATGTAGCATTTCTCCTGGCCAAAGAGGAGAAGGGCATGATCAAATTTTTTGTTTTAGAAAGCCATCTGGACCACGAGTTCCTTACCTTTGCATCCTCATGTCCTGGATAAAATTTGACATACGGTAGGGACTCAAAATCCAAGTGTTGAACGGAGGGAAAGGCACGGGGGCAGGTCCTGCAAGAGCGAGGGGCCTGGCCAAGAGGAGCTTGAAGGGCAGGTGGGTTGGGGGGGAAGACCGAGAAATGAGTTGTTCTGGGGGTGCCGTGATGGGTGCTGTTTGCTCCATACATGACCCAATCTGACTGTCCCTTTTCTTTAAGTAATGGCCCAGAGGAAAGGCCAGCATACACCGGGCTGGGCACTGACTGCAGCAGGCCCCTCCACCGTGGGCCTTAAGCCCAGCAACCCTGGCCCCTCACTCAGCCTCTCGCCAGACAGCTGCATCTACTGTGGAAGTACCGAGCCCTGCAACACTCTCAAATATGGCTCCAAACAGCACTTAGGCAAGAGTAATTAAAGGGAATGTTATCTCAGTCAGGCTCTCATTAGGCACGTAATGAGACTGCTGAAAATAATTAACATTCCTTTTGACAAAGGAAGCAGAGGACCCATTACATTCACTAGGACGCCTCAGACCAGCCTGAGGAAGGCCGAGAAGAGAACTCATCACCTCCCAGGCCTGCACAGGACAGAGTCAGCATCCAGGAACCCAGACCAGGTGGCGAGTCCTGCCCTGGGCCAGGCTCCTGGGTGAGTGGACACAGATGGAAGCGGACGCCTTCATGTATGTATTACAGATAACAATAACACACTCATACAGGCTCACAGAGAAAGAACTTGAAGGAAATGTATGACTATATCAAGATGGCAGGCCAGGGGCAAATGCCTAAATCCCCCAAGTCCTATAAAATGACAGAAAAGACATTTTCTAAGAAGAATAAATCCATTACAACACCAGAAAGCGAGGGAATTATATGGGCTCCCTGAAGATGGAAGCAAATGAGAATAAACAGATACAGAAACCACAACCCCCAAAATAAAATCATGGAATAATAATAATAATGACACTCATACAGGACATATATGTGCCAGACGCTGTTCTAAGCACATATTATCTCATCTAACCTTCACAAAATTCCTTTGAAATACAGACTATTATTTTCCCTGCTTTACAGATAAGACCCAGAGTTACACAGCTTTCCCAAGGTCATAGTGCTAGTAAGTGCCAGGGCTAGGATTTGAACCCCAGCAGTGCGGCTGAGGATTCTACACTCAGTCAGAGGAGTGGCTCTGCAGGGTCCAAGTTTGGAGAGATTAGGGGCCCAGGAGACGCCCTGAGTGGTTGGTCATAGGATTTGGAGGAGCCAGGCAAGCGGGCTCCTGCCCCACCTCTCCACCCAGGCTCCTGCCGGGACGTTAGGGTAGGGAGGCAAGGGGACACGTAGACGGCTCCTGCATCCCCAGCAGGCACATCCCACCCTCCTGTCCACAACCAGGGGCAGCTGGCTCTAGAGCGCGGAATCAGGTTTCACACAGAGGTGACTAAAAAACCTGAAAATACAAAGGGAGAAGAAACACAACCAAGACTTAGCAAACATTTGACAAAAACCAAAGCAACCAAAGAAGCACCGAATTAGAGAACAGAAGTTCCAGCTGGAAAACAAAATCAATAAAGTCACCAGAACGAAATGTTTTCCAAAGTATGATTAATATCCTCTGAGGGATAAGAGGGGCTACTGAGTCTATGAACCCAAACGAAGCTGTTGCCAGAAGGATGATGAAGATCTCAGAAATGACGGAAATACACCATGGTTAACCACTTATCTCTGGATGAAAGAATAGAGCGACTTCATTAAAATGTTTCTTTATATAGAAAAACTATTTTTCTAAACTTCCTATATCAAACATGTGTTACTTTCAGAATCGGGAAAGTTATTTTTTAAAATGCCTGGTGCGAGGTAGGTGCTCAGTGAGGGGGTAGATCCTGCCCCCTACACCAACCCTTGGCCCCATCCAGACTGGTACATAACTTGCTGTCCCCCAGTTTCTCCATCCATGCTCCTGTCTCCGGGTCTCTGTGCACACTGTTCCCCTCCTGGAATGCCCTTATCTATCGCTATTTACCCAGATTTGCCTGTCCTTTAAGGCCCAAAGATTACCCTTGTTAATGAAATGTCCCTTCATCGTACCTAACCCACTCTGATCCCTCCTCCCCCAAACTCCTAAGGGCACTTAATTCTCCAGGGTCATAGGACAGCTCTCACTGAGCTGTCCTGTGGGGTCACAGTACTGACAACTTACATGTCCTTTACCTTTCAGTGACCAAGTCTTGTCTCCCCAACTCAATGGTAGGCTCCTTAAAGACACCGAGAGGGAACTAGCTTTCGTCCCATACCCCAATGTGCCCAAATAAAGCTGAGAAGCTTTCGTAAGAACATTCTTATGTGTCAGTTGAATGAACGATGAATTAGCTTCCGATCCTGGTGGGAGTAGAAAGAGGAAAACTATTGTGGAAATGTGGTTTCTCAGCAGGGCTGGGCACAGCACAGCAAGGTCCTCCCATGTGGGTGATGCCCTCGAAAGTGGGTCACCTGGTCGCAGATAACTTGACCTCCCATGCCTTGCCTGGGATCCAGAAATACCTGCAAACCCAGGGTGGATGACTGGTAAATCTCGGGGCAAAATGTGGATAAGGAGTAAGACATTTATACGGTCTTAGGTTGTCTCCCCACAGATTGCTTATTAGTAGCGAGGAAAAATCAGTAAATGCACAGTGAAGAGATCGGACACCTTGACGAAGTGATCCAACTTAACATCACACGTAAGGGGCGAATGAACATCCGGTGCCTCTGGATGTAATACAATGAAAAAGATACAACATCACTCATGTGTATGCTAGCCAGGAGGGTATAACTCAGTCTAAATGTGAGGCAACAGCAGAGAAATCCAAAAGGAAGAACATTCTATTTTTTTTAAAGGGGGAGGAGGAGGCGGCTATATTCTTAAAAATGTCAATGTCATGAAAGACAAAGAAAGGCTGAGGAACTGTTCTGGATGAAAAGACTAAAGAGACATAACAACTAAATGCAGTGCTGGATCCTGGACTGGAGAGGAAATAAATGCTGTAAAGGACGTTATTAAGTCAATCAACAAAACTGTAAGATAACCAGCAGATTAGATAAAAGTATCATATCAAAGTTCAATTTACTGAAGGTTCTGTGAAACAATATCCTTATTCTTAGTAATCCACACTGAAATATCCAGAGAGAAAGGGCCATGATGTAGGCAACTTACTCTAAAAAGGTTCAGGAAAGGACCTCCCTGGTGGTGCAGTGGTTGAGAATCCACCTGCCAATGCAGGGGACATGGGTTCGAGCCCTGGTCCGGAAAGATCCCACATGCCATGGAGCAGCTAAGCCCGAGAGCCACAACTACTGAGCCTGCGCTCTAGAGTCCGAGAGCCACACTACTGAGCCTGAGTGCCACAACTACTGAGCCCACATGCCTAGAGCCCGTGCTCCACAACAAGAGAAGCCACCTCAATGAGAAGCCTGCGCTCCACAATGAAGAGTAGCCCCCACTCGCCGCAACTAGAGAAAGCCCATGCGCAGCAACGAAGACCCAACGCAGTCAAAAATAAATAAATTAAAAAAAAAAAAAGGTTCAGGAAAAAGAGGGTGAAAGAGGGAGAGAGAGAAAACATAAATGATAAAGCAAATGAGGCAAAATGTTAAAAAATACTGGATCTGGATAGAGTATATGCGTGTTCTGTACTATTCTGGCAACTTTTCTGTAAGTTTGAAATTACTTCCAAATAAAAAGTTTGGAGAGGGACTTCCCTGGCGGTCCAGTGGTTGGGACTTTTTGTCTTCCAATGCAGTGGGTGTGGTTTGATCCCTGGTTGGGGAGCTAAGATCTCACATGCCTCGTGGCCAAAAAAACAAAACATAAAACAGAAGTAATATTGTAACAAATTCAATAAGGACTTAAAACAAAAAGTTTGGAGAAAAAAACAAGAACAAAGGGGTCCCTTCCATTAGACAGGGTGGGGTGGGGCGGAGCAGACATGGAGGGTGAATCCAGGGAGGACATTTGTCCTCACGTGTCTACACCAGCCCCAAAATTCCAGCCCTGTCACAATGTCCCTCACAGACACATTTCCTCTCCAATGGGGCCCTCCCCTTTTCTTACTTCTCCACCTATTTACTCCTTCCTCTACCCAAGATCAGCAATCTTCCAGGAGGCCGCCCTGTCAGTACCACAGGACAGAACTGGTTAACCTTTTGGATCTATTCTTATATGTAGTTAATATTTTCTGGAGATGTTCTGACACCTGTTTTGTCCACAAGCCCATACTAACGAGTCAGGTTATATTTTTTAAGCCACAGCCTTCTAGGTGTTTCATGGTATTTCATTCCCCCCCGCCCCCCCCCCCCCCCCGCAAATGTGTGGTCAGTCCTATTCATTCTGTCTGACTTTAGGCCTTTAGACCACGTTCATCCCTTCTGAGATCTCATGCAGGCTTTCTAGGGTAGATGCTCTGTTTCCCACACCCCACCACCATCACCACCACCTAACTCCAGAGTAAACCCCCTGCCCTCCCCTCCCCTCCCCACACACAAGCACAGCCTCCCTCCCCAGGTACTATGAGGAGGGGTAGCCACTTTAAATAATGCACCTCTTTAAACAAGAGGCAGCTGATGGAGTCTCTTTAAGCAGCCTCACTGCAGGAAAGGGAATCGAGCAAACCATCTCATTGCACAACTTCATTTATTTATTAATTCAGAAATCCTTCTATGCATCTTTTATGTACAGACTACTCAATGCTAAGTGGGTTGGAGTATGAAAGCTGAAGCACGACAGTGGAAATTCGACTGTAGCGTCAAATAGCAGAAGCCTGCAAATAATAATAGCCTCCATTCTGACAGTGCCTTTTACTTAAATGAACCTACTTCAAGTTTATCTCATTATTCATGCATTCCTTCACACGCTCCTTAAACAATTACCCAGGATCTATGTCATGCCACCAGGTACACGCAAAGACCCAAGAGGCCAAGGGCCAAGCTCGGGCCACAGGTGGCTGACTTTCTAAGTGATCCTGGATTGGCCCACTAGCCACACACTGAGGGCACCAGCCACGACGGGACACCAGAGGAAGTTATTCTAAAGAAGAGAAAATGAGTGAGAATCAGAAAGAAGCTACTGTGGCTTCAGCGCACAAATAAATGTTGTTTCTAAGTACATGATTTTATATTATAATTTAGAATTATATTAACTTATTTTTAATTACCTAGGGGACCCTAAGCCTGTCAGTGCTGAGAGCCTCTGAAGATCTTAATCCAGACAAACAGTAAGTAGAGGTCGCAATCCTAAATGCCAACAAGGGTCAAGCAGCCACCGCGAATTAGCGAAGACTCCAGAGCTATTAAGAAAGCAGGACTGGGCTTCCCTGGTGGTGCAGTGGTTGAGAGTCCGCCTGCCGATGCAGGGGACGCGGGTTCGTGCCCTGGTCCGGGAAGATCCCACATGCCACGGAGCGGCTGGGCCCGTGAGCCATGGCCGCTGAGCCCGCGCGTCCGGAGCCTGTGCTCCGCAACGGGAGAGGCCACAACAGTGAGAGGCCCGTGTACCGCAAAAAAAAAAAAAGAAAAGCAGGACTGACAGGAGAGATTTATTGTGGGTGGGGGAGGAGAGGGAGAGAGAGAGAGGGAGTAGGGGAGAGAGAGGGGGAGAGACAGAGAGAGAATGGCATCCATACTTCTGACTTGGGCAATAGCGGGCTCATTCCCTGACAGAAGAGGATGCCAGCAAAGATGTGCATCGGAGGTGACCCACAATGAACTGCATTTCAGATGCTCTAAGTGTGAGATGCCCACAGGACTCTAGGCTGGAGGCAGGTCTGGGACCCCCGCTGGATGGAGCAGCAGAGGGGAGGACCCTCTGGGGAGAAGGTGCAAGGGGTGACATCTGGGGCTGGCAGAGGAGGAGGTACTGTGAAGGGGCCTGTGGAAAGGCCAGGGAGGGAGGAGGACACCAGGAAGGGGCCCCGCCAGGGAAGTGGGGGCAGGAGAGTGTCAGGGGTCACAGTCAACGGCAGAGGCAAGCCAGACAGGGACCGAGGAGGTTTAGCAGAAAGAGCTCCCTGGGGACCATTTAAGAAGGAGGTGTGACTGCAGAGGGAGGTGACTGAGACAGTGTGGACAGATGACTCTTTTGAGAAATTTACTCGTGAAGGAAAGGAGAGAGAAAATCTGCTGGAGATGTAGAGATGGGGGCAGGGGGAGGCATTCCTTCTCCCTTTCTCCTTCCTTCTTTCCCAGGTAAGAGAGACCTAAGGATGTTTCAAGGCCAAGAAAAAAATAAAAGACACACACAGCGACGGAGAGCTTGTGGCTGGGACATACATTGTGGGGCACACATGGCTGCTCTGGGCTGTCCTGAGGTCATGGGGAGAGCACAGCAAGCCACAATCCCAAAGGCCAAGGACACGTGTGTCATTATAATCCCTTTACAGGGGCTTCCCTGGTGGCGCAGTGGTTGAGAGTCCGCCTGCCGATGCAGGGGACGCGGGTTTGTGCCCCGGTCTGGGAGAATCCCACATGCCACGGAGCGGCTGGGCCCGTGAGCCATGGCCGCTGAGCCTGCACGTCCGGAGCCTGTGCTCCTCAATGGGAGAGGCCACAACAGTGAGAGGCCCGCATACCGCAAATAAATAAATAAATAAATAAATAAATAAATAAACAAAATAATAATAATAATCCCTTTACAGAGAGGAGACCCAGGTAGCCAGAGTTAAGGTCATACAAGTACTAAGGTGCTGTGGCCCAGACCCAGAACACAGATCTCCCAGTTCCTGGTCCTGGTCCTTCTTCCAGACCAGTTGTTCTCAATGGGGCCACCCCTGGGATGGCGGGGGTAAGGGCCTTCTGTCAGCACCATGGTGGGTGGGGAGTACCACAGGTACTTATCAGTGGGGACCTGGAATGCCAGACACCCTGCAGTTCCCACAACAACCCACAAAAGAACCCCCCCACACAGATAACTTTAGAACATTCCACTAGGCATTCACAGAGGTGAAAAGCCCATTCATAATTATCGGCATCTAGAACAAAACTCCCTTTCTGAAATAAACAGAGGATTTTTGCATGGTTTTAACATATACTGACTTGTCCAGGAATGCCACCGGAGTACAAGTCGAGGGGATACTGTACTGTGTGTTTGGAACTTTACCAAGAGTGGTCCACCAGCTGGGAAAAAGCCTCAGCGTCACCTCTCCTGGTATTTGAGTCACCCACACAACACACCTGTATCTTGTGGGCATTTGCAGCTGTTACATTCTCAGTGATTCTATGTACAGGTTCAAGCATCTGACTCCTTCCTTCTGTTTTCTGTTGTCGTGCCCAAACAATTACATACTGGAATATGTGATATTGTATTATAATTAACTTTTCCTTTATTTCTCTTAATACAGTTTAGGCATATGGATTTTTTTTTAATTTACGTATACAGGTATGTCATATTATCTATGAATTTTATTCGGGGTAATTAGGAGGCATTACAAATAATTGTTCTAATAAAAAGGGGCACCATCCCAGATTGTGGGATGCAAGGGAAACTGCAGTGCTGAGGGCAATGGAGGGGTGAGTAGAATCAGGGTGGCTTCACACGATCAATCCCACAGAGTAAATTCAATGATCTTTCACAGATATGGACATGAAGTTCCTGAACGATGGGTACACGACGTGGTCAACCCATGGGGCTTAAGACAACTATTCAGTTGGGGACCTTTGGGAAATTTCATCTCCACGATTAATTTAAATTATACTATACCTCAGCATTTTCCAGCACGTAATGACAATAGGTAGAAGACCACACGTCATCTGCAGGGCCCAGGGAAATGACAAATGCTTGACTATCTGGAGGCAGTGATGTGTTTAGAAGAAGTCAGAGAACTAGGTGCCAGGCTTGGTCTGGGGAATCTCTTCTTAATGCATGAGAAGATGAGTAAACAGTATGTAATAGGTTAAAAAGGCAGGCCAGAAATACTTAGGGCTCCGAATCTGAGAGGGGCTGGTTATTTAATGGGAGGGGAAAGGTGGCCTAAATTCCCATAGGCATGCCCGTCACTGCCAAATAGGGATGAAAGGTTAAAAAAAACGTGTCCTTCAATCAAGATGGGATAGCTAACTGATTCATGTGTCCTCCCCATCTGAGGACACCTGGGGACTGGGAAAAAAGGAACAGCACAGCCTGCTGGCTTGGATGCTAATGGGAGACCTGGAAACAGGGCTTTCTGAGCCTGGCTCTTCCACTAACCCTCACAACTCTATTACCTCTCCTCTTGGTTTCCTCATCAAAAAAAAATGAAGAAAACACAATAGAACACTTTAGATTCCACCACTGTACATTCTTCTGTTGTTCTCATGTTCTTCCAGGAACACTTGTATGTGTGTGTGTGTGTGTGTGTGTGTATCTTTTTTTTTCTGTTTTTAATTTTAAAATGTCAGGTTGAAGCAGCCGTAGGGATTAACAAGCACATTGACTCTCAAATGAGTTACTGCATCCCTTCCCAGAAGGAAGTAGAGGAACCTGGCTCACTTGGGCTCTGAAGAAACACCCAGATGTAGGACATGCATCTAGGAACGAGTTTACAAGTCCCTCTGCAGAGCTGACTCAGCCAGGGGGCCAACAGGGCCCTTCCCCCCACCCCCAATCCCAGGATTAAAGTGACCGTACATACACCCAGCAGTCACTCCCACCCTGAGGACACATCAGTTCATCCCTGAGATGCCACAGCAGCAACAGGGAAGCCTTCTTGCTTTAGGAGTCAAGCAGGGCTGGGACTAGGGTGAGGGAGAAGTCACACTTGCCTCAGCACAAAACTTAAGGAGGTGCCAAGAAGACTTACTAATCAAGATAAATTATATCATAATGCAATATTTTAAAAAAACAGATTGGAAAACCAAGGCGTGGGCTATCATACTGGAACCAGGGCCAAGATTAGAGCAAGGCCAAGGAGGCGAGGTCACGTGAGGGTCTGTGATGTTAGCACAGTCCCGCATCCCAAGGACCTATCCACCACTTACTGCCAATAGCATCTCTGAAGAAATACCGCACAGAACCACAATCTCTGGTCCCAAACCCTTGGCATTCAGAATTGTTTAGATTTTTTTTTTAAGGTAATGTAGAGCACATCCAGTAGATTACATAATCCCCACAGCAGGGTCTGGGGGCAGCACCCCCAAACACATGCACATTTCTGCAGCCAGATCTATGAATATTCACACTCTGCCTAGTAAAGAGACTGCCGGTGGCCTCATGTTCGTCCAGGTCAGGATTTGTCATCACACGAGTTAAAGAAAAGCCTTTTGGTTTTAGAATGTTTTGAATTTTGAAACTGCAGATAAAAAAGTGTGGGCCTGAATAGCATTACATTACGTCTCTTAAAGAAAAAAGGCGGCAGATTGGACCCAAAACTTTTGTTATAAACTTGTACAGAAAAGAGAGCTGCAACGGTCCTCAGCAGTGATCACCCAGAGGAAGGCGATTTCTAAAAGTCAGTCAAGCCCAGAGCAAACGTAAAGCATTTCCCACCAGCCAACCAACCAACCGACATTGTTAAATACTGTATGTGTATAAAAGCCTGTACAGAGTCCTGGGCTGTACTGAGACATACTAGACACGGGTCCAGCCCTCAAGAGCTGAAAGGTTAGAGGAGACTGGAAGGTGACCAAAAATCATTGAATATTGGAATCTGAAAAGGGCTAATCCACACCCACACTTTAAAAATGATGAAACCGAAGTTCAGAGAGGGTGAAGGCCTTGCACGAGTTAGAAACAGGAAGTGAGTGGCACAGAGAGATCAGACTCAGGTGTGCTAAAACTGCTCTTCACTGCTCTCTGCATAAAAGCACATCATAATTGCCAGTTTAGTGAGGAAATGAAAAGAGTTGTAAAAGGTCCCAGCGGAAGTGGTTTTGGTCAAACACACCTTTGCAGCAAAGATGGGTTCCGACTTCTACAAGGACTGTAATTTGGGGAGGCAGCAAAGCAGGGGAGGGACCTCCTGGCAGGGAAATAATGAGGTATGGGGCGGGGCGGGCGGCTGCATGGCGGGTGAGTTGGGCATGTGGGTTAGGCTCCGGTGAAGGGCACAGAACGAGCAGTTAGAAAAGCAGGTAAAGAGCAGGTAAAGGTAGAGAGCTTAAATGCCAGAGTGAAGAACTTACAATTATGTCCTAAGGCCACATTTCCCAATCATTTGGGTTCTGCCTTCATGATTTATGGCTGCCCACAACCCTCTAGGAAGAGGCAGAGCATGGCTATTTAAATGAGCCCACTCTGGGGTCAGATTCTTTCCATCTGAATCCGGGCTCTGATGCCAACTGTGTGACCTTGGACAAGCTGCTTAATCTCTCTTTGCCTCAGTTTACTCATTTGTAAAACAGAAATAAAGAAGTACCTCCCTTGTAAGAGTTACATGAAAGAGTGTTTACTGTCCTGAAAACAGTACCTGGCATTCATTTTAAGTATTCAATAAATGTTAGTTGTTGTTAATTTAAGTTAAATTTGTAGTTATATAGGTACTGTAGCCTTATCCTAAGCTATAATATCCATGAAATCCTGGGCTTCTTGTGACAGCTGTGGTTTTGATGATACGTAACAAGAGGGTCCATCAAAAGTGTTAACTAAGGCAGTGAATACAACAGGTAGGACGCTCCCAAGCTGGTAAGAGGGCCTCCAAAAGAACCACCCAGGAAATCTGATATCTGACCTTGCAACTGAAAGGACAGGGTGGACTGGCATCTGACTATACCTGAGACACACAAGGTGTGAGACAAAAGCTGGCCATCTGCTGTGGGCGGAGCCAAGGGAGCCGGCTGAGCTGGGGGATGGGCCTGCATTCCCAGGTTCACTGCGCCAGAGGATGTGTGATTGTCTCCTTGGGCTAAAGTGGGCCACAAGCAAGTGAGGGCTGGCAAGAGATCAGAGCAGGTCTTGTCCAGGAGGGCCACTTGGACAGACAGAAGGACCTTAGCCGGAAGAGGCTGGAGGTGAATCGCGGATTTTAGGGGCTGAGGAGAGAACAGTGATCTAGAATAGTGGATAATTTGCTCTTTTCAAGACAACCAGGAGTAAATGGTCCCAGCAAATGTGGGGGAAGAGTGTCTGAGAAACCCATGAACGTGGCCACAAGAAGAGACTCAGCATTAAGTACCTGCCAAGCCCAGGAAGCTGGGAGCTGGCAGACAACAGTGCTGGCCAAGTAAGCCCTTTCCTGTCCCTCTCAGGCCAGTGACAAAGGACTGGATGTATTAAGTACTGAATTGAGACCGTTTGTGACTTAAAGTGACCACAGGACCTCCTACCGCCTAAGAATGACCCAGAAAGTGATGGGGCCTGATTGAGTTTTCCTCCCACGGCAGGGAAACAACTAATCCCACTGAATCAACATAAAGGTCCAGCAGGAGACACAATTAAGTCGTGTTAGTGAGTTAAGTCATCCCAATGTTTCTTTACATTCATTAGAAACATAGCTATTGAAATGAAATGTTTGTCCCTTTACCAACTAAAATCATCTCTCAATATTCCCAGTGGTATGGTAACCACCATTAGAAATCACTGCTATAGGGCAATAAGGAACTCAGGAATAAAGCAAGGCAGGTAGGGACAGAAAATATGGGTTTGGTGGGTTCAATGGGAACTCATTTGCTCCCCAACCTTGAATACGATGAAATTAAAACAGAAGACGTACCGATGGAGAACAGAATCCTTGGACAAATGGCTTGCGCAAAGGGAAATCAAGGCGGCCCAATTTCATGAGTTCCTAGGCTGAGCTCATAGTATGATCTTGCTCTTTTAAGTGGAGCTAGGGCAGCAGGGGGAGATACGTTCTCATTGACTCTGAGTCAGTCGGAAGGCATCAGTCAAAGTCCTCCGGTCCTGGAGCCCTGGAGGATCCTGGACTGAACCAGGCCCTGGCATCAGCCACATGTAAGTGCAGACTCTAAGACATACACCAGGCACAACTTCCCTGCTGCCTTCACTTGGGGAAAGCGGAAGGACGGGGGCGGGGTAAAGTTGAAGTTTTAAGACAAGATACAAGGGGTGTACCTCATCATTTAGGAGATGGCGTGTATAAGGGTGAACAGACGCCACCTCTCGGCTGCCCCCTTTAAACAAACGAGGAATGATCCAACCTAGTCCCCCTTCCCAAGAAGGGACTTGCTCCAACTGTATCCAACTGTGAAGTCCCCTCACTTCCAATTTGGCTTCTTTCTCCTTCAACCCCACCTCTGCTCTCCCAGCTGTGACTTCCTCCAACTCCAGACCAGCTGAGTTATCGTTTGAGAAAAAACCAAATTATCCAGATTCTACTAGATGACCCAAGCATGATGGCTGCAGGAGGTGTTAGAGAATATCTCTTCCAACATTCTCATCCTACAGACAAGGAAACGAACTCATGTCACATGAGCTGAGACAAGAACCAAACAAAGTCCCCAGACCCCAGCACAACGCTCCATTATACACCGTCATGGTAACTCTCAAAGGAGGTCAGCTCCCCTCCCGCAGGCCACCACCTCAATCTTCATTCTTCTTCCACAAACACGTCACAGTGGTAGGAAAGCCCCAGAGTTAACTTGCCTAGAACAAACAAGGATAAAAGAGTTGAGGACCATCCCGATGAACTGGCCGGTCACGTTTGAATGGAGTAATCAGCGGCCACAAGTACTTCCTCAGAAGAACAGGATGGTCCAATGCTTACCGTACTTTGCAGAGTATACCTGGGACCAGGAGTCATAATCAGGGTCTCCACAGCTGGACCATAATGACGGGCAGGGGAAGGAAGGCCCAGAAACTAGGTTGGAGGACGAGGCCTGGAGTCAAGAATCTGCTAAGATGAACAACTATGACTAGTGGAAGGAGGGTGACAGAAGGCAAAATGCTGCCCAGACAGCCTATCAAGCAAGAGAAAAATCTGGCATCCAGATGAAATGGGGTTTATGAGACATATCCCTATGCCAAGCAGAAGTCTGGTCCTCTTACAGCAAATCCCAGGCCATCTGGTCTGCTTCCCCAGTGCAGGGTACCGACCCCTCTCTTCCCAAACATTCGTCAGGATATTGTTTTTCAAAGAAGAATCTCAATTTTCATCTCCTTTTAAGTAGCTGTGTTTAATCCACACCAGCTCTCCTTCCTATACTTTAACTAACACCACCTCCACTTTACTTCCTCCCCAGCGTTTGTTCCACCATGCTATCCAAGGCTACTGAACACAGTAGCATCAGACAGATCTCAGTTTAAATCCCAATTTGGACTCTTGCTAGCTGTGTGACATGGGCAGTGACTTTATTCTTTATCAAGTGCTTAGCCCAGTGCCTGGCATATAGTAAGTATTCAATAAACAGTGGCTGTCGTCATTATTATTGCTATGTTCACTGAAGCCAGCTGAAGTTCCCTGTGTGGAATTAAATCCCAGAGGGCTGACATGGGCTGTCCAAGGTCACACGAGTGAGTCAGGGAGGGATCCCGGATTTCCTAATTCCGGAAGCCTTCGCCAACCATCAGCTCCTGCACAAACAACAGCATTGCCCAACAGCCTAGAAATCTGGGTCTCTGATCATATCCAAGTACCACAGCTGATGATGTAATAGGTACTCGCCATGTGCTGGAAACTGGGCAGGCTATATGAAAGCTTTAAGGCATCTACAGATCAGCATAGGAAGGTCATCTCCTTGTTTGTGGCAGGCAAAAACACAATTACAAAATGAAAGTCTGGAGCCGTTGCTTCTGTTTCCCACTGGTGACAATATTTCTCGTCCATATTTGCTTTCAGAAGGTAGATGAAAGTAAGACCACCGACCTGGCTGCCTTATTCCTGGCTTTAGAAAGGCTTTTTTGATCGGGAATGAGGCGGGGTGTGGGTCCTAGGGACTGAAGACTAAATGGAGTCTGGCCAAGGATAGCTATGGAAAAGAAGATGGGGGCTGGCAGTGGTCCCCAACGTTGCTCCAAAGAACTCCAGAACTCCAGAAAAGAATCCTCTCTTTGTGGCCCTTTAATCTCCTTCTTGGCTGGCATCCCTAGCTCGGGGCTGGTGTCAAGGCCTTAGGAAAACTCAGGGTAAGTGACCTTTCTGATGAAAACGGACCATTCCAGAAACTCACGTGACAGGAGTGCCTCTTAAAAACTGAAAGGAGGGCTTCCCTGGTGGCGCAGTGGCTGAGAGTCCGCCTGCTGATGCAGGGGACACGGGTTCGTGCCCTGGTCCGGGAAGATCCCACATGCCGCGGAGCGGCTGGGCCCGTGAGCCATGGCCGCTGAGCCTACGTGTCCGGAGCCTGTGCTCCGCAATGGGAGAGGCCACAGCAGTGAGAGGCCCGCGTACCGCAAAAAAAGAAAAAAAAAAATGAAAGGAAACAACAAATGAATGAACCAGCTAGAAGGCCTTCGTCATTCAAGTCCAACTACGAAAGCAGTCAGAAATGGCTAATCCAGTGTGTCCTGAAGGCAGGGCTTCTGACGTGGAAAGGAATGGCAGAAAGAGCCCTCTCCAATTACGCCCCCGATTTATTAGATCTCCCTATGGTAAGTTAGGATTTAACAATGCAAGTCTTACTTTGTTTTAACTGCCATGCTTCCAGAGTGAGCAGCAAAAAGGAGCGATCTGAGGACCCAAGTCCTGCCCATGTAGACTGTCTGCCCTAATTCCAAGGATGCTGTCCCTCTATAATACCAGCCACACTGAGAGCCAAGAGCCCTCAAAGGGTATCAAACTCCCTGTTGGGGAGCAAGCAGAGTAAAGAACAATGGGGAGCTGGATGTTCAGAAACAGGAATTGGCAATGACTTTGGTTACTCCTCGAGTTGCCAGACTTGATGGTGACCGACCCCAAAGGCAGAAGCACCAACATCCGGGGAGGGTGGAAAGTTACCTTTCAGAACCATCCTCTAAGGGACCAGGGGGCCAATGGCACTCACTCTGTGACCTCGACCCCACCAGATCTATACATAAAGGAACTGATGTTAAAATGAACATTGAGGATAGCCTTAGGGCGAAGCAGAGTGGGAGTTCACACCTGCAGGATGGATGTGAGCAAAGGGAAGGGAGCAGATTCTCTTTTTCATCTGGGAATGGGACAGAGAATGGGATAGATTCCTTATTCAGCCTCAGTTCTATCTATGGCTGTGAGTTGCAGGGGTGAAAACCCCTTCCTTTTCCTTGAATCACAGCAGCATGACACATCCCACAGCTCAAAGTCTGAGGCAAATGTACATTTGAAATCAAACACATAGGTACCTAAATTCTATCAGTGCATCTTTATCTCATGATGGAAAAGTGTAACCAGTGGATCTCCTCCGGTACTTAACGGTAAACATTCTTAAATCCCAGGAAAGGAAAACTTCCCCAACACAGACATTCACACACACCACAGCCAGTGTGCTAACTCTTAGTGTGACTCAGTTTCCCTCCATGGAAGCCACAGTCAAAAGTACCACCTCCCAGCCCTTCCCCAGAAATCAGCTTAGACTTTACTTTTCAAATACAAAGCCTCTGACTTCTGAGAGGTGGTGGTGGAGGAAGCAGAACACCTGGTCAGTAAGGCTGAGTTTCTTCTTGCTCAGAGCATCAGTATCCCTTCCGACATTCCCTCCTTAGCCAGGTGTTGCCACAAAGGGAGCTGAGAGTTTGACAAGTCAGAAATTATCCACACTTTAAAAGGAATGTTCCTGGAACAAAAAGTAAAAATAAAAAAATAACCCAAACCACCTTGTCTGTAAATTGGGGGTGGGGGAGGAATGCGGAGGAAAGTAAAGAGATACAAATTTGAAAACAGTCAGGCTGTGCCAGGGTTAGATTTCCCTTCCCTCAAGGACAGCCAGATCTGATACGGCTGCTGATAAGGTCAAGCGGCTTCACTTTACTGCCCTTACCCAGGTCTCAATTTATAACATCAGCGTCCCCAACATCATCAGAGACCCTTCTGAGAGCTTGGAGGGTGACTGTCACCGACATCCAGGCTGGACACCATCTACCAGAAAAAACCCTACTAGGAAGTAACCTGAAGGTATCCAGAGAGCAGAGGCAGACAGAAAAGCACTTGCTGCCCGCAAGCGCCTTTCTGATTAAAAACTTACACTTTTAAAACCAACACTGAGCTTTCCCTATCACAAATGCTGTAATGTAGCCCTTTCCTGCAAAATGACACCTTTCCCTTTAGAAACAGTATGTGAATCTGATACAAGTGAAATTAAACACAGTATAAGGCTCCCTAACTCATTTAACATCTTTCATTCAAGAACCCAGGGCACTTAAGTCACTTTATAAATGTAAAAACTCATGCTTCATCACTTTAAAAGGGGGAGTCGGAGGGAGTATCATTTTCCCATCTATGGTCAGTACATTTGAGTAACAGTCCATGGAAAAGCCCCTCTCTCACCACTGGAGGTGGGGAGGTCAGGCCTCTATACCATTATCCTCAGCTCAGAATAGCTTGGGGATTAACCCAAAGGGGAACTGAGCCATAATCAACCCTGCCCATTTAGAGGGGAAAGGGCCCTAGAAGTGGGGCGGGTGGTGCTCTCCGGTCTAGCACCTGCATCTGACTTCAGCCACAAGGTCCAGGGCCATATAGAGCTATAGCTCAGGGGACTTCATTTTTTCCTGCTATCCTTTACTGCTCCCTCCCTCCTGTACCTTTAAGTGACCAAAGTCAACACTAAATCAGCTTGTAATTTCCCTCCAAGGATGAGATAAATAAGTTGGCCCACTCTCTACTGTCTCCCCAGTTACTCAACTCTGTCCCCAAATATAAAGCCTAGGGGAGAAAGGCCAAGCCTCATCTCAGCCCACCCCTCCATTCCTCTAGGGTGTCCTGGGAGGCCCACCTCTGGCCCAACCACTCACAGCATTAGTTCAGTCACAGGAGCAGACAGGAGAGTCACCCAGCAGTTCAAACCCCCCCCCCCCACACACACACACACAATCCAGTGCCTTCTGTCTCCACAGGCAAGCAGATGTAGCACTGCCTTGCAACCAGGGGGAAAATCCGACTCTCAGAGGGCTGTCTTTTCTAAGAGGAAGAAAGGCAATGGGCAGTCCTGCCACAGGATGGAAGCCGGTGGTCACATGCAAGCCAGATCAGAGCTGGAGGCACCTTGTTCTTGGAGACACAAGGTCGGGGACTGGGGACCTGGAAACTGGCCCATTTGTTTTCTAGAGAGAAAGACACTGTATCCCCCATCCCTGCCCCGGGAAGGCTCTTCAGCCCTCCCCTTGACCCCTCTTCCTGGTTACAGCAAAGAGAAAAACCCAGGCCCCCTGATGACCCAAGTCTGAAGGCCAGAATAACAGCTCCTTTGCTACTGGGTGCTGAGAACGCAGGAGAATTGGTGAGCTGAGCCCCCAAGGTTATGCTGGCACAGCTCCCCAGGGTCCTGCTCTTTTCCTCCTGGGAGGGCTCGAAGTGGCGTCAGAACAACCTGCCACCCTAAGCTCTGTACCTGAGGCAAACAAACAAACATACCCCCCAAGGAAACTGTGGAGAAAGAGGGAGACATAGTCCAGGGCAGGAAGGGAAGGGGATCAGTTTCTGACTGGGCACAGGAAGAGGGAAAGGAAGACACCTGGGAAAGAGGCCAGTATCGCCTTCCCCTTGCTGTAATGGTCCCCATCCCAGCCCCGCATCTCCCACAGAGGACCGGAATCAGGGTGGGCAGATGGAGAGCTGGCAGCCAGGGGGCTGGGAAGGGGAGGACGCCTAGGTGTGCAGTCCACCATCACCTAGTTTTTCTATGCACCCTGGAGAGAGGGTTCATCTTGGCACGGTTCCCTCCCCTTCAGAAAAGTCCTCAGCCTCAAACTCAGGAGGGTCCGTGGTTCCCACTCCCAAGCCTCTCTAGCTTCCACCCAGCCTGACGCCCCCTCCGCTCCCCTGAGGCGGCCTAGGGGATGCTCTCCGCCCGGAGGAAGAGGGGATGTCAACCTTCCGCTGCCGGAGATCCCCGGCTGACCCCTTCCCCTCGCATCTCCCCAAGCCCCCTTTGTTTCAGGCGGTGAAAGTTGCCAGCGTGCACCCCCTTCCCCAACACGCCCCCCTGTGCGCCCATCCCCCTCAGGGAATCCAAGCCTGGGCGCACCATCTAATTAGCGGCTCGCTCTCGAGCCGGGGCACCGCTTCGAAACCGAAAGCAAAGAGGAAGCGGGATCCGGCAGCGCCCCCAGCCCGGTCGCCTGGTCTTCCCCATCACCGCACCATCGCCCGCGCCCCCCCGCACTCGGCGCTGCCCGCCCCGCGCGGCCACCTCTCCCGGCGGCGGAAAGGCCTCTCTGCGGGCATCGGGGGCACCTACCGGTGCGGGGCCGGGGCCGGGGCCGCGAGCAGGGGCAGGGCAGGGCCGGCCGCCTGCCGGGCGCAGGTGCGGCCGGGCGCGCTGTCTCCCCTGCTCGCTCCCGCTCCTCCTCCCGCGCCGGTGCTCGGGGCGCTCTCCTGCGCCGCCTGCTCCCCGCCCCCAAGCCCGGCGCTCGGGCTCCCCCCGCGCCGAGTTGCCGGCCCTGCCTCCCCCACGCCGCCGGTCCTCCCGCGCGGCGCCTAGTCCCGCATTGTGTGTCGGCCGCCGCCGCGGCGGTGCGGAGGTCGGGGGGCTGTTGTCGCCGCTGCCCGGGCAGAACGGAGCCGCCGGCGGCGGCGGCGGCGGCGGCGGCGGCGGCGGCACTCACCCATAGTACGGATGCGGTGCAAACTGCACATGCTCGCGTCTGACAAGCGCTCTGCCTCCGGCCCCGCTTAACTCCTTGCTCGCCCGCTCCCCCGCTCCCCCGCCGGGTCCGCTGCCCGGCCGACCGCACCGCCTCGCGCCGCCGTGAGTCGGCGGCGCCCCGGGCGCCTGGAAGCGCGCCCTCGGTCCGGGCCGCGGCGCAGGTGGCTGCAGTGCAGAGCTCCTCGGCCCTCCCAGCTTCTGCCACCGCGCCTGCGTTTGAGGTGTCTGCAGGAGCCCCGAGGAGAGGACCAGCCGGGACCCCTCAGCTCCCAGCTTGTAGGAGTTGTGTGGACTGCGTGTACAATGTCCACTGTGGGTATCCTGTAGGTCCCAGCTACCTGAGGGCCACGGTCAACATGGTATTGCAGACCCACTATATGCCAGCATAATGTTCCGTGCCGTCCATTCATTGAAACGGGCCTGCAAGATGAGTTTTATTATCCCCATTTTCAAGATGGAAGAACTGAGCCCTGTGGAAGTTACGGAATCTACCTAAGGCAGAGCCTGAACGTCCAAGGCCCACAGTTTGGTCTATACCACAAAGATTAAACATAAGATTTTCCTTCTGAAGTCAATCTCGATTCTTCTATTGGAAGGTGGAAAATAATGGATGTCATCTAGAAAACCTGGAGATTTTGGTATGTGGAACTGTGGGAAATCAGTGGCAGAGGGCCCTGCCTTAAGACAGCCCCTCAGGCGGGTCCTGGGTCCTGCAGAAAGGCTGCGCAGGGAGTAGGAAGGCAATGCAACCCCAATCCCTACACCAAGCCTGGGTTTGGCCCTGGGCTCTGCAGCCCAGAGGGAAGGACATTTTTACAACTTCTAATGCCCCCTGAAGGTATCTTTTTGTAAATAATCCGTCCAGGGGGGTGCTCTTTTCTAATTCTCACACAGACCATATGTGTGCCAAGGCCTGATCTGTGAGGTCTGATGCTGCTTCCCTCCTAGCCCTCACCCCCTTTTTGTCACATGCCACAGTGACAGAGAGCTCTCAGAGGTCCAAGGCAGCACAGAGTCTTCTAAGAAAAGGAACCTGAGGTTCATCCAGCTGGCCTTGCCCCACTCTGGATGAGAAGCTGAGCTGCTGTCCTCCAGTCCGAACCTAATCTGATCCTAAGTCTTGGGTTTCTCAAACCCACAGAGGAAGTGCACAGCCATGCGGTGCCAGTGACAAGAGCTCTTGGCGTCTCTGAGTTAGTTTCCTCCTCTAAGATGGAGATAATCTCGCCTATTTCATAAGTATATTGTGATGACCCAATAGCAATGTATGTAGAGTCCTCAGTACAGTAGGCCTTCAATAACAGGAAAGTGTTTTCTGCTGGGGGTAAAGCAGGGATGGGGAGAAGCGACCAGAGCTACAGTGAAGCATGTGGGCTGTCCTAGAACACTGTCAGAGAGGCAGGAGACAGCCCCCTCCCAGAAACACCTTGGCAAGAAGAGGCTTCAGTAAGTCTGGCAGCAAAGCCCACCTGCTGCAGAGGGACCTCCCTGGCGCCCCCTTGCCTCGGAGGACCAGTTCTGCTCTGGTTCTCAATCTGTGGCTGGCCGCTGATCCTACTCCCTTCTGGCTGGGGGAGGCAGCATTGCTCAGAGGAAAGCACAGCGGTCTGTTAAGGCAGAAGATCTGAATTTGGGATGACTTATCCATTAGGTACTTTGCAGTGCCTAGCACCCACAATATTTTGGGGGCCAGCAAAAATGTTTGAATTTCTTTTGAAATCAGAGGCAAAAAATAAACTTTGAGGTCAAAGAAAATGTTTTCCTCTATAATTTTAGTATAGAAGCCATAGTATATAGAAGCCAAGGTGCCAGTTACAGAATCTGAAGAAGGAAGAGTTGGGAACTAAGGCACAAGAGTTGGCATCAGTCACTCTCTCCTGTAACCAGCTCTCCTATGGACTTAACTCCATCATCTGGGTCTTCCTCATTCCCAAATTAGGAATCATTTCTTCCTAATAAAAATTTATATAATGCCTTACAATGGACATATCTTCTCTCTTTGGGTAAGGCAGCTGTTTTTAATCCCCATTCTATAAACGAGGAAATCAAGGCTCAGAGAGATTATATATGGTCAAGGTTATATTGCTAGTAAAGGCAGAATGCAGTTCAAACTTAGGTCTTCTGGCACCCCATCCAAGGTCCTTTCCATCTGCACCTAGAAGATTTCAAATAAGATCAGGTGTGTACAGGACAGAGCTGTCTGTTGCAGAAGCAGACCTAAAAATAGCATCTGTAGCAGCAAGTGAGTCCCCTGGCTTTTCACCCAAAGAATGCTGAGACAAGCATGCGGTGTTCTGGGAATGGGTTGGGGCAGGGTGGCCCTGGGTGAAGGTAGGCACCATGATAGTGGTTCCAGTGATTCAAGTATAGATTCAAGGTGGAGGGCCATGGGGCAAAGCAAGCCCCACCGCACTAACACGCGCCAAAGGATGCCAGCCCTTTGACTTCTTGTCTTATCAGAGCAACTTGGATCTGAGTTCAGACCCCACATCCCAGCCAGATGTCTTAAGGCCGTTTATTTAAGCTTTCTGAGCCTATTTCCTCATCTGCAAAACGGAAATGGCGATAAAACTCAACCCCATGGCGGTTGCAAGCACAAACGAGATGATGCGTGTTAGGACCATAGCACAGTGCCAGGAACACACACGTAGTTTGAATTCCCTGCCACCACAGGCAACTAATGGTCTTTCTCTTCACCGTCTTCTTTCTGTTCTACCACTAGGCAGGGAAAAAGACAGTCTTTCAAGTGTCTTTGTGTTTCTAAAGTGCCTTGAATATGTTAGGTTCTTAACCATATTTTCTGAAAGACAGGCAGAACTTTTCTGCCCTTCTACAAAGCAAACCTTCCATAAAAGCCGTAGCTCTTGTCCACCGTAAGTAGTTTTCTCAATGACTTTCAAGGGGCACCAGAAAAACACTTCTGTATGCTCATTAGAGAGGACTGGTTCTTTGGGGGTTGCCCTCTGACTACAAGTCAGGAGAGATGTTGCTCCAGAGGGTGATTTCAGTGGAGGGACTGGGCCAGCAGCCAGAGCAGGAAGGACCAGGAAGGAGGGAGCTGGAGCATGGAATTTGGAGGCCGAGAGAGAACTATGTATAGTCTGTCCCAGATGCTGTGATAAGAAAGAGAGGAGTGAGGTAGGGGCCGAGGAAGCATTGAAGTCAAAGGCGATCTTGAGCTTGGAATTATTTGGACTGGCTTATCAGGAAAATAAGTTGGGTGAGAAAGAACTGGGGGAACCCCCAGGGAACCAGTCCTCCAGAAGAGGCATACAGAAATATTTCTGTTCCCTTTGAAACAGAAAGAAAAGAAACTTTCCCTTGAAAGTCATCATGAAAATTACTTATGGTGGACAAGTGCTTCTGCTTTCTAGATGGTGTGCTTAGTGGAAGGGCAGAAAAGTTCTTGTCTTCCAGAAGATATGGTCTTGGCAGTAAGAGAGGAGGTCAAGGTAATCTGCTGGAGTTTGAAAATGGGTGGGTGTGGGGGGAAGGAATCTCTTTGTAAAAGCCTTTTCTTGAAATAGGAAGGAAAGAGGCATCAAGAGGCTGAGGAGTATGAACCTGCACCATTTAGGATTCTTTGGCTGCAAGCAACAGAAACTGACTTTAGCTATCTTAAGTCTAAAAGGAATTTATTGCCAGGCTATGACCAGGTGGCTCACAGATTTGGAGGGAATGCGGGCAGAACAGACTTGAAAAGGCTAGGACCAGGACAGCTTTGGGAGTCCAGGGAATGGGAAGTAACTGAGAGCCTCCTCAGGGCCTTGCTGCCAGAACAAAGGGGCTTCAATCTTTTTATCACTTCTGCTCAAGTGTAAGAATCAAATTTGCCTAAGTTCAGTCATGCATCCGCATCTTGGCCAGGGAAGGGCCAGCAGGATACCCGGATGTAAGCTCTATCAGCACCCCACATCACAACTGAGAGGTAAGACAGAGAAATCAAAGTGCTGTTACCGTTACCCAAAGGAAAGGAGAGGTTGCTAGGCATCCCCGGAAAAGGGAATGTCCATGGTATGGGGGAAGCAAGGAGCACAGGAAATGTACACCTGACTCGGGGCCCCGTAAAGTTCTCAGCCATGAGAAAAGGTGAAGGGGGAAGCACAGAAGCCTTCAGAAAGTAACAGGAAGCTCTGAAAAGTACTGGGACAGGAAGGCCTAGACTGTTGACAAAAATCACTGCTCGTGCTGGGGTGAGTATAGAGCTAGAGACAGGCCAACGTTTTAGGGACTTTGCACAGCTGCGAGCTGTGCTCAGGGATGGATGAACAGTGATAGGGAAGCAGGTGCAATAGGTTATTAAGGATGTCCTTGAATGTTTATTAAATGCCTCTGAGGAGTGGAAAGTGGTACCAGTGGAGGGGGAAGAGGCATCAGGCCCCAGGGAAATGGTCAAGTTGACTGCAGTTTTATCAGAAGATTTGCTACCCAACATGTCCATGTGGGAAAGGGGTGCGTACTTGTCACAGAGCTCTCAAAATAATGTCTGTTCCTACTTTAGGGATATTTAAAAGTCATGTCCTCTCTCTTTTTTTCAGTCATCAAAAAGAAAATGCAGTGGATAAGAACTATGCAGTATTCATGAACGCCTCGAGCCTGAAAATGAGGAACTCACCATTCTGTGATAATATGAGTTCACCCATAAAGCATTACGACATTAACATGTGTGCAGTAAGGTAGCCTGGAAAATGAGTGCAGGTTCATGAGACTAGCAGTAAATTAAGGGGGGGGGAGGCCAATGCTAAAAGAAATCAAAGTGAAAATATGAACATACATTGGAACTACACTACTTCACAGCTGTAAGTGTGAGTTTAACTGTGAAGGTTGTAAATTTGGGGAGGGCTAGAGTTGATTATGAAACTTGGGAATCATGGGGAGAGCCAGCCCCATCTGCAGCTGCTCTCATTTCCCACTCAGCAGTCAGCCCAGGTGCTGGGCAAATTTGAAAGAATTTCTGCCCTGGAGATTAGAAACCAAACTCCAAGATAGTCACCTCCCCTCCGTGCCTCCCTTTGCCAGGATACAAGGAGCTTACTCGTCTGAGGGGGGACAAAGGAGTATTGTTAAGGCGAGCCTGGTTATGAGAAGGCTTTGCAACTAAAAGCTTTTATGCTGCTATCTAAGCCCTTCTGCCTGGGGGACAGTGGGTGCCTGTCCCAACTTCACTATATCAGTTCAAAGAGAAATTTCAGCCTGACGCAGTGATTGCAGAAGGATATCTTAGGACTCAGCAACATTAATAGGTTAAGAAATTCTATCACAACATCTCATCCAAGACCCAATTCCTGGCCCCACTAGGTCCTGAGCTGGGTTAGAGTGGGAGAATCTTGCTTTTTGTAGATCTGAGACAAAAGAGTTGTCCCATAGGAGCTGGCTGAGAAGCAGCCCAGCTTGGGAGGGGGGAATGGGGGTAGGTGGGGCGGTGGTATTGGGATTGTATCACCGAGGGTAGGATAAAATCTGTTTCAATTCTTTTTACCCCCTTTGTCCTAGCCCTTCTAGGAGAACTCTGCCACCTTTGGGAAAGGTTGTGTAAGCCTGAGGGGTTGATGATGTCAGGGACTCCATCTTGTCTGGGGAATTAGTTCAGGTGAGGTGTCCTATTAGTCTTAGATGCTAACTGATTAAGAAGTTATATATTTAATGTCTTCTCTTCTCTAGTCCTGTGCTGTTGTGAGGACTGGAATCCTGACTTCAAGGAAATTGTTATTCAATTTAACAACCTTAATGTACCATGCAGCATGCTAAGGAT
This sequence comes from Grampus griseus, assembly GCF_964374135.1. Lineage (NCBI taxonomy): Eukaryota > Metazoa > Chordata > Mammalia > Artiodactyla > Delphinidae > Grampus > Grampus griseus. The sequence continues at coordinate 34,401,786 of NC_139018.1, read as the reverse complement.
TAGGGTCATAGTGGTGAAAAGATTGAGACCTAAGCATATGGATATGGGAACAATACACAACAGTCTCTAACTCAATATTACCCGATGCTCCTAGTGACTTCAATTTTGTACCTCCCGTGGAAGGGCATGTGATTATTTGTGTTCTCAGATGGAGCTGTTTCCATGCCAAGCTTTATCTCTACCACACTTGATTTGTAAAGTAAACTCTCAGGCACTGGCTCAAAATTGACTAGTATTTACAAATTTATACACTTCTTTCTGTCAAGAGACTCTTTACCCTTCTTTCTTGTCCACGGCTTAGGTCAAGGGTTTGCTTTCTCTTGTGCCCTTCAGCAAGTACAGACTTGGGAAGGGGTATTGCCATCTTTAGTGGATTTTTCCATATCTGTGAGCAGTAATGTCAGGTATAGAGCTGTGATCTCCCCGGGGAATACAGCAGAGGAGTACAGGGACAGAGAAGGAACAATAGTGGGGTTCCCAACGGAAAAAGGAAGACCACAGAGGGGATAAGTGCTTTGTTCTGGACCTGCATGTCTGTTCAGAGTGCACAGGCTAAGAAGGGAACTGGTTGCTCGAGGCCTCATCTTGACCTGGTAAGTGCCCTTGTGGGCAGTTGTATGATGGGAGATTAACACTACACCATATCCTGGAGCTTTAACTATTTAAGTCCAAATTCATGTTGTAGGAAAACATTGGACCCGGTGGGTCCCACCCCCGTCCTAACTGAATGGAGCTGGATGATGGCCTGAAACTCTAAGAATGTCAAAGGAAGGTTCACGAGGGTCTCTGGTGCTGCAGTCCAGGATAAACGTGGTTGAGTGTGGAGGAGTGAGAAGGGGTACAGGGAAGGAACAGGGGCTCCAGACTTGCTCCCTGAAATCATCCGCCATGCTGCTCCCGCCCAGAATCTCACAAAGTCAAGCCTCTGGACTATACCCAGCTAGCTTCACATTCCTTCTTTCCTCAAGTGGAGACCACGGCTGAATACGACATTTCCCTTGCAAGATGTAAAAGGGGCTTGGATTAGAACTAGGCCTAACTTAACTCTGTCCCCAGACTTGTGTCTGTTCCTTCAAGACCTGGACAACTTCCAGACCACAAGAACATGGTGTATAATAGGAATCCAGTTGCTGTCGTGGTCATAGCTTAATTGCTCTGAAGAGGTAACAGGACCCAGGCAATATCAAAAGCATGTGAGTCCCCTCTGATCTGGGCATTGGTCCTCAGCTCGCCCCCTTGCCAAATCCCTGCCCAGGATCTTCACCAGCTGGAGACCGTGAGTTGGCATTAAACTTGAAAGATGGGAAGTTATGAGGGCAAATTCTGGTTCTCCGAGTGGCAGATTGTGGCTTTATTGAGTTAGTTGTCAACTTCTCTGAATCTCAGTTTTCTACTTTACTGATGAGATCAATATTTTTAAAACATTTTAATAGCTTTATTAGAAAAATGATTCATATTCCTTATAAAACATTCACATAATAGAAAAAGAACAAAGCAAAAACTAAAAACGTTACACCAAATTTCTACACCCAAAGATAATCATTGTTAATATTTGGCAGAAAAAGTGTTCTACCCATATTTACATACATATAGTTTTATACATATAGTTTTACATAAAGTCAATTATATTATACTTTTCTAGAAATTGTTTCACTTGACATTAAGTAATGAATATTTTTCCATGTCAATAAAAATAATTCTTCAACGTAAATTTTAATGGCTGCATAGTATTTTATTTTCTAGATGAATTTTAATAACTTATTTACTAGGTTCCAACTGATGGACATTTAGGCTATATCTTTTTGTCTTTACTTTGTTATTATTGCTGCTATAAATATTTGGGGTGACACGGTCTTTTAAGCATCCTTCTCCTAACAAGAAAAATATTGAATGATGTAGCTCAAGGAACGACACAAGAATCATAAACCTCTGTCAGTGAGAACAGGAATTTGGAGTGGAGGAAAAGGTCCTAGAAAATTTTTAGTGATCTTTACCTCCATAAATGGTTTCCAATCTTATGTACATTACTACATATGTACATTACTATTCCACTGGCTTGAGTGGCAAGTAGTTTTAGGGAAATTTCTCATTCCGGATATTCCAATGGATTTATTTCTTTTTCTAAAATTTAATTAATTAATTTGGTTGCACCGGGTCTTAGTTGCGGCAGACGGGCTCCTTAGTTGGGGCATGTGAACTCTTAGTTGCGGCATGCGCATGGGATCTAGTTCCCTGACCAGGGATCGAACCTGGGCCCTCTGCACTGGGAGCACAGAGTCTCAACAGTAACTGCACCACCAGGGAAGTCCCCACCAATGAATTTATTTCAACACTAAGATTTTGCTTCCCAAAAGAATCATTTTCTTCCCAAGAGTGTCTTTGTTCCAGAGATCCTGGGTCCACGTAGGCACAACCCCCTGTGCCCTGCAGGGAAATTCCTGCTTGCAGGTTCAGGCAATTCCAGATGCCATCTGAATGTTTATCCAGTGGCCAATGGGACAATGCATAGTGCTTGGAAGGAGCAGCAGTCACGTCTCACTCCCAGAGCAATGCCTGTTGGTTTCCCATCCTAGGAATCGGCGTGTTCTGCTCCATCGCTTACCTCCCTTTTTTTGTTTTTTTTTGCGGTACGCGGGCCTCTCACTGTTGTGGCCTCTTCCGTTGCGGAGCACAGGCTCCGGATGCGCAGGCTCAGCGGCCATGGCTCACGGACCCAGCCGCTCCGCGGCATGTGGGATCTTCCCGGACCGGGGCACGAACCCGTGTCCCCTGCATCGGCAGGCAGATTCTCAACCACTGCACCACCAGGGAAGCCCACCTCCCTTCTTATGTACAAGACCTGTCTGTAGGCTCTACCTGATTCCTTTGGGTGGACCCAACTCTGTAAGAAGAAAAGGACTAGTGTTCCCTCTTCTGGACCTGAACCAGGAAATTGAGAACCTAGAAATGTGGATATTCCTTTATGGAAAGGTGCACTGTCCACAGGACCTCTCTGAAAACTCCAAAGCTCACTTTTACATGAGGAAAGCTCCCAATAGGTGGATTCCCTCAGTGCTCTGAGTCAAGCAGTCTGGTTCCAGCTCCGTGTCCCATCACTTTATTTGTGGCGGAGTAAAGATGATTCTAAACGCTCAGCTTGGACTTTGTGCAGAAGAGACTCTTCCTGTGTCCTCCTCTTATGGTACAGTTGGGTGAGAGAGACCTGGAAAAAGTGCCAAGCTGATGATCTGTGCATGCTGGATCCAGGCAGCTGGGAAAAAGGAGAATGTTCTTTCCATCTATCCCTACTTCACCTTAGTCTTTTAATACCACTAAATTCTCCTATCCCCTTCCCTGAAACTATGTAAAATTGAACAAGGACAAAGGATACAGAGTTTAAAGTCTCCACTTTAGGCAGAGCTTAAAGCTTCGTTAATCACCACTTTTCAAAGTGACAAAAGCCTGCAGCGGTCCGAGGAGAAGGGAGCAGATCTAGCCCTAGGTGTGGCTGGGAACAAGAACGCTGGGGCTCAGGGTCCTTTAGGAAAATAAGCCATGCCGACCACTAGATGGCGCTGAGCAATAGCCTCCGACGTCCTGGCGGGTCCTGGGTCACACCCAGGACTCTGAGACGGAAGACACGTTTGTCATCTGGACTAAACCCCTTCACAAAAAGGAGTTGGCAACAACAGCTTCCAGTAGGATATGAGCCCTGACGCCTCTGGTAAAAACCCCGAGCCTGAGCACAACGATCAGAAGCACAGGAAGCAAAGGTCTGATTGATCAAAGGAGACCTACTCTTTTCATCCCAAACCACCCAGGTGTGGGGCAAGGGCTGCAACGGCTATGCCTTCTCATTCATTCAGGTATTTCACATCTTCCCTTCTCTGTGAATGCTGGGGTGTTTGCTGGCCCAGTATTACAGCCACCCTGGAAGGCGCCCTGCAGGAGAGCGTGGTATCCCTGAAGCAGAGGGAACTCCAAGCCCTGCCCCACCCCGGTTCATAGGCCTCTTCCAGTCAGGAGAAGCAGCTGCTTAGAGGGGAAGCCAAGGGGCTCCCCAGGCTGCTATAGCACCTGCCACCTACTTGGAGCTGGTCTCTGCCCAGCCCGTCCTGCCCCCTGATGTGAGCTGCCATTGTTGTCATCTGTGATGAAAGCTAATGGAGAAGTAAGACAGCTGGTTTCAAACCATGATGTTGCAAGTTCTAAAATGATCTAGAATCCCAGTTAGATGACTGGATTTACCAGGTTCTCATTCCCTGAGCTCCATCAGCTCCCAACTCAGCTTCCCTTTCTCCCTCCCTGCCATCTCCTTTCCCCCCTCTCGGCCCCTATCCTACCCAGCCCCCATCCGCCTGGCTCTCTCTTGCTTGGGGAGCCCACAGCTGCACTGGACAGATCATTTTGCACTGATATATGTTGTCATTACATCAGCTCTACCCTGTGTTCCCCTCTGGGGCTGTTGCTGCTCTCTGAGAAGATCACTGGAGTGTTGGAATATGATGTATGACAAACCAGTCAATACCAGGCACCCTACGGGTCCTAAGGAGCCGGGAAATACAGAGCCCTGAGTCTGAATGCATGTTTTTTTTGTTTTGTTTTTTTTGCGGTACACGGGCCTCTCACTGCTGTGGCCTCGTCCGTTGCGGAGCACAGGCTCCGGACACGCAGGCTCAGCGGCCATGGCTCACGGGCCCAGCCGCTCCGCAGCATGTGGGATCCTCCCAGACCGGGGCACGCACCCGCATCCCCTGCATCGGCAGGAGGACTCTCAACCACTGCGCCATCAGGGAAGCCCTGAATGCATGTTTTTAATAAGTGTCCCCAGGATTTCGTGATGGGGAATCACCGCCTACCTTCTCACTGGAATCCTTCTCCTTCAGGCCCTCCTTCCACCTAATCCTCTTAGTAGTTAGTTTCCAGGTCCCTAGTCTTTGCACATCTTCCTAGTCTTTTACCCCTTTATACCTTCACATTCCCTCCTCATTGAACAACACTTACTAGGTGCCTATCATATGCCATGCACAGGGGCAGACCTTTATCTCCACCCCTCAGGGCAGATAAGAATCCTGCTCTCTGTTTTCCAAACGCAGAACCCCTCCACCCGCTTCCTCCACCTGGCTCTCTTTGGCTCCAGAGCCCACAGCTGCACTGGACGGATCATTTGTGGGGATACAGGTGGTAATTGCATCGGTTCTTCCCTGTGTTCCCCACTGGGAAGAGCCTGGATTCAATGGCAGGTATGTCTGCTTCTGAAGCCTGTGCCCTGCGTTCGTCCGTCACACTTGCCACAGTCTGTTTCCTCGCACAGTGCCTGGAAGATAGGAAATGCTCCATAAATACTTGTTAGTGAGTAGCTGGATGAATAAATGAAAGAGGGATCCACACTCAACGTTAGGATACACCCACCCAATACACACACACACACACACACACACACACACACACACACACACACAGAATTCTGCCTCTGGGCCTTCTCGTTTCCTTCCTACCCTGCACCTCTCTGCAAGTCCCATCACTGTCCTCCCAGCCTCACTTGGATGATAACTGAGCCTCTGTGACCCAGCCCATGGTTGCTCTGGCTGGTCCCACAGATTCAGCAGTAGAAATAGCCTCCCGAAAGCTACCAAGCTCTGCCCCTGCTCCTGAGGCATAAGGCTGGACCAGGACTGGCTCTAGGGCTCCTGAGAATCTGAGGCCCCTCCCCCCTCTCCTCTTTGCTCTCCTTCTTTCCCTTTGCTCTCCTTCCAACAGCAACTGAGAACCAGGCCCTGAAGGCAGAAGAAGGGTTGCTTTGATTTGGGAGGGTTTCCATGAGGCAGGATGGATCTCTGGAGCCCAGAGCCCTGCTCAGAGAAAACAAGTGGGGTTAGGAAGTGAGGTCTCTAGAAGGCCCAGGACATGGGAAGGATGAACCGTCAAACATTTCACCAGCTCTCCTAGAGTTATTGCTGTCTCTCAAGCTATCTTGCTTAACTATTGCAATCCTGCAACAAAGAGAATTCTCTGGGAGCAGATACCACCTCTGGACCTAGTAGAGGAGATACCGAGAGAGGGACGTAGGAGAGTATCTGGTAAACATTAGACTTCCAGCAAATATCTGTTCAAAGAATGCATAAGAAAAGCTACCATTTATACAGCACTTGCTAAGTGTCAGACACGTACTATCTCACTGAACCCTCTCAACAAGCCTAAGATGCGAGAATTATTATCACCATTTTACAAACAAAAATTAACTCAGAAAGCTTAAGCAACCATCCCAAGGTTACATCAGCACATATGTGGGAAAGCTGGGACTTGAACTGCGGCCTGGCCAGTTCCAAGGTCCCCATTCCTTCCCACAGTGCTGTCCGGGGAACCAGGCACAGACTAGGATGCTGTGATATTGACTCTGGAGGAATTTCTTTTTTAACTATTTCAGTCTAAACGGTATGGTGTATGGATATAAATGGACTCTCCTCTCACTCCTAGAGTGGTTAGTTAGCCCCTGAAGTGCTCTAATCAGGAATCTGCACTCTAGAGGGTGGTTACATAAACACTTCAAACGCCATCAAAATGTACACTAGCGGGCTGGATGTGCTTGAAGGATGCTAGAAATAATCTTTCACTGGTGAAATGAGTGGCTTTCAAAATATGGAAGTAGCCAGAAAGATGATGATGAATGATGTGTGAGAACCAGACCAGGCCAACTCCCCAACTCCCTGGAAGCGGGTTGTGGGACTTTTGGGGCCGGGATGCTGATAAATGTTTGTACATTTGGCAGACTTTGGCCTTGGCCATGTTTAATGCCCCACCTGTAGGAGGTAATGGAAAGGGGACAAGAGGCCTCCACTCACCTCTCATTGCTAGTGGCTGGAAATATAAGAACCGACAATTGCCAAAGGGCCAAAGGAGTTCGGATCTGTTCACAACAGGTGCCTATCCAGGCCTGATGCTCTTCTCGGAAGAGTAAGAGGAGGCCCTCGGCTTCCGTGGCCCAACTGAGCCTTCGACTCCAGGCACATGATGACTTTCTCCCCTTCTCGGTGCTGTCAGCCCACTTGTAATAATAAGCTAACATCAGATAGAAACGAGCTTCAGGTGTTGTGGGTACCATCTCTCCGTGAATCCTTAGAGGGGTCTGGAGGCTCAGAGCCTTCCTCTCAGCTCCCACCCAGCCCTGCCTGCTCCCCTCCCTCTCCCACTACAGCACCCATCCAACATGGCTTTTTTTTTCTTTACCTCAGTTTTGCAAAGTTCCCCCTTTGCTGTGGTGACTCCCTCATAATCCTGCCTTTTCCTCCAACTCTCAGATATTATGACCTGAAGGGTAGCTGTGCCGAGGAAATAATTTCCCCACTTTACAACAGGACAAACTGAGGCAGGAAGCAAGGAGATGGTGTATCCAAGCTTATAGTTGGGCAGCTAATAGAATCCCTGGAACAACTTGAAAGTCAGCTACCATGAATGAATGAATGAATGAATGAAATGGTGGGAGGGAGGGAAGAAGAGAGGGATATTGGCGTCAGCAGATACTATCATCTGATTCGGCAGCGGCCATGGTTTGACTCTGTCTCAGTCCATGGAGGGCTGCATAGAAAGTGCTTTAAGGACTTCCCTTGTGGCGCAGTGGTTAAGAATCTGCCTGCCAATGCAGGGGACACGGGTTCGAGTCCTGGTGCAGGAAGATCCCACATGCCGTGGAGTAACTAAGCCCGTGCGCCACAACAATTGAGCCTGCGCTCTAGAGCCCGCGAGCCACAACTACTGAAGCCCATGTGCCTAGAGCCCGTGCTCCGCAACAAGAGAAGCCACCGCACCGCAACGGAGAGTAGCCCCCACTCGCCACAACTAGAGAAAGCCCGCGTGCGGCAACGAAGACCCAGCACAGCCAAAAATAAAAATAAATAAATAAATAAAATTTTAAAAACAAAGAAAGTGCTTTAAGACAAAAAGATTGTGGGGAAAAGACAGTGTCTCAGACATTCCAACCCTTGATCCCAGAGTTAAGTTAGGGGTAGGTCACCCTGAAGGTCCAAAAGAATTCATCCTGGGGGAGGCGTGGCATGGGAGCTGTGGCTGAGGGCCCTGCTGGGGAGCCAGGCCTCACTGGAGCCTGAACAGCTGCCCCTGATGATTGGGGACCAATGAGAGGGCAGGTGGAGGAGACAGCAGAAACCCAACCAGAGCTCGGGGGAGGCAGGCAGGACCTTTCTGGGCTGCTAGCACTGGGTGGCTGGGGCAGGCAGAGGAGGCAACTGTAGCAAGGAAGGCTGGTGGGACAATCCCTAGCATTCGATGGGAAACTGCTCTGCCTGTGTGCATCCTTGCCAGCCTGCTTATTGATTACCTGCAGCCCCCAAAGGATGCCAGGGTCTAGGGCTGTGGGAGTCACTTTCTCCCTGGAGTGGAGGAGGGGGCAGGCCCATCCTCCTCCAGGCATCCATTCTCCCTGGGGAGTACTAGGTAGGGACTTATAACAGTAAATAGGAGAGCTATAAAACTGAGCTCTAAAGGGCATTATTGGGACAACTGGGGAAATGTAACTGTCGCCTGTACAGTCAGTGATAGTATTGTGTTGATGATAAATTTTGTAAGTGTGATGATATTAGGAAAACATGCTTGTTCTTAGGAGCAACATGCTGAAGTATCCATAGGCAAAAGGTCATGATGTGTACAACTACGTCACAAATGGAAAAATATACATATACTCACACACACACACACACACACACGAGAGAAAAAAAGAATCAGGGAGAGAAAGTAAACGTAACAATGTGTTAACAATTGGTAAATCTAGGTGAAGAGTATATGGGTGTTTAATGCACAGTTTTTTGCAACTTCTATAGGTTTGAAAATTTCAAAATAAAAAGTTGGGGGGAGATTTGAGGGAAGAAGAATAGCTATCACTTATTGAACAATGATCAGGTCCCAATATTTATGTAACTCTATTATCTGATTTAATCCTCAAACCAGCTCCAGAGGGAGATATTGTGATTCTCACATTAAAGATATGGAAACCGAGTACCAGAGATGCTAACGAACTCGCCCAAGTTTACAGAGCAGGGATTGAAACAGAGCCCAAAGCAAGGGGAGGGTCATGCAGAGGAGTGTCGGCTAACACTTTATTGAGACTTTCTGTGTGCCGGCAGTGTTTTAAAATCGTCCGTGTGTTTAACTCATTTCATCCTCCCTCTCTAAAAGCTTTGTGCTTTGTGATAAATCACTTCATCGTCGCCGCTGGGAGGGAACAAAGGGGCACTCAAACACACGGACAGAAGTGTAGGTTGGTGCAGTCTCCTTTGAGGGCAGTTGGGCAGCATCTAATGAAATTTAAAATTCACATTGTGTTTACACCCAACAATTCCACTTGTAAGTGTTAAACCATAAAGATAGTCATATATGTGGACCAAGAAGTATGTAAAGAGATACTCATTGCAGCAAGGTATACAATAGCCAAGGACTGGAAGCATCCTAAATATCCATCATTAGGAATGCTAGGTAACCATTTAAAAAAGTAAAGCAAATGAACAAACATAACAAGACAGAAACAGAGTTATAGGTACAGAGAACAAACAGGTGGTTGCCAGAGGGGAGGAGGGTGGGGGAAGGAAAGAAATAGGTGAGGAAGATTAAGAGGTACGAATTTCCAGTTGCAAAATAAATGACTCACGAGTATGAAATACACAGTGTGGGGAATATAGTCAATAACTATGGAATACCTTTTATGGTGATTTATCATAACTAGACTTATTATAGCGATCATTTTGAAACATATAGAAATATCGAATCACTATGTTGTATAACAGGAACTCACACAGTGTTGTAGGTCAATTATACCTCAAACACAAAGTAATTCACAAACAAACTCCTAGAAAAAGAGGTCAGATTTGTGGTTATCAGAGGCAGGGTGGGGCGAGGGGGGGGATTGGATGAAGGTGGTCAAAAGGTACAAACTCCCAGTTATAAGATAAATAAGTACTAGGGGTGTAATGGACAACATGATAAATACAATGAACGCTGCTGTGTGTTACTCATGAAAGTTGTTAAGAGAGTAACCCCTAAGAGTTCTCATCACAAGGAAAAAAATTTTATTTCTATTTCTTTAATTTTGTATCTGTATGAGATGAGGGATGTTCACTAAACTATTTGAGATGAAGGATGTTCACTAAACTTATTTCATGATGTACGTAAGTCAAGTAATGCTGCACACCTTAAACTTATACAGTGCCATATATCAATCGTATCTCAATAAAACTGGGGGAAAAAAGTAAGGCATCTCTAAGTGTGCTGACGTGTCACACTTAGAGTCCAGGAATGGTAAAGACAAGAGAAAAAAGCCTTCCTCAGTATTGAAAGGGATATATAAAAATATATATATGAATACACATGCATTTATGAAGACATGAATACTTATGTATGTTTTATATCTTGAAGGAATACACACAAAAATTTACAACAGTAGCTGCTTTTGAGGGGGAGTGATCTAGGGGACAAGAGACAGGGCAGGAGGAAGGCTTACTATTCATTGTTAGCCCTTCTGTATTATTTGAAATTTATACTATGTGCATGATTACCTGTTCAAAATCAGTGAGTGCATGCATGCACGCATGCATGAATGAATGAATGAATGAACAAACGAGCCTCCCTTACAAACTCCACAGGACTTGCTTTGGGGCTTCCTTAGGCAACCACTTCCAGTGTTGAAGGGGACAGCAGAGGCTAGTGTCCCACAGTCTGGAGCTGTTCTATTCCAATCCTCAAGAGCTATGAATCCATTTGCAAGCTCAGCCCCTGAAGTCCCACTGACCCAGTTGAATTTTCACCCTTGGCCTCCTGAACTACTGGGGTCAGCATTCCATAGAGTCTGGGCTCTCAAAATTGTGCATGAGAATTACCTGGAGAGTTTATTAGCTGGGCAAATTCCCAGCCTCATCTCCAGAGACTCAGATTCAAACCTGGGGTGCAGCCAGGGACTGCCTGTACCACTGCCAGGAGTGAGACTTCTAACGCCCCTTTGGAGAAACGGACCCTGGTGATGTCCGCCCCTGTTCAGGCTTATAATGAGAGCCCGCAGGATTGGGGAAGAAAGCTCTGTTTTGAAATGCGGATTCTTCCCTGCAATATTCTCCATATTCATCTTCTTTACCCCATATCCACCTAACCAAAAATTGAGTGTTCCACTCTCCTTTGGGTGTAGGATTATACCGGTGAGCTGAGGGACTGCAAGGGTGCACAGCGAGCTGCCCGCAGGCGGTGGCCTGTTGGCCTTTCTGGCTCCTAGGCCGGCTCCTTTAAAATAAATGAGTGCATGCATATATACAGTCGGACAGACGCAAGCAAATTACCCTTTAGGCTGTGGCGAGTTTTGTTTTGTTTCAAATTACAAATCAGAAATTTGGTCTGCCAGTGGGACAGACTTCTGCTCCAAATATCCGGGCGTGACGGTTCCTGCAAGTCGCCCGACAAATGCTGGAACCTCCTTTTGGGGGGAGGGTCTGGTCTTGTGCCGCGTCCCGCGAGGGTCCCAGTTTGGTTGGGAGCTGAGCAGATGCCGGGGCTACCCGGCCGCTCCGGGCGGCAGCCGATTCGACCTCCACAGAGAGCTCGGGGCCGCAGTCCGGGAGACACGCCCCTCCTCCCCGCGGCCCACGGGACCCCGCCGCCGTCCCCGCCGCTCCAGGGACGAGCCCAGCGGTGCGGAGAGGTGGGAGGCTGGAGCCTGCTGAGGTCATTTCCTGTGCCTCTCCGCGAGCCGCCCCGGGAGCCGAGTCCGGCGCTCTGCCTTTAAGGAGCGGGCGGGGAGCGGACGAGGAGGGGGCGCGGCGGAGCGTTGAATGGGGCGCTGCGAGGTCGCCTCGGCTTTGTGCGGCCAGCCGGCGGGCACCCCTCCCGGGCCAGCCCGGCCCGCCCCGCCCACCCCGACCCCTGCTGCCGGGGAGCGGAGACCCGGCGGCCGCTGCGGACTCGGACGAGATCGACGCAAGGTCAGCGGCGGACGCGCGCGGGGGAGGACCGGGTGCCTGGTGCGCGGCAGGGACGCCAGCGAGCGGGCTGGAGGTGAGCGGCCCCGCGGGCAGAGGTGGGGTTGGTGCAGGGGGGTGGGTGGAGGGTTGGTTCGCGGGCCCGGGAGGGTGTTTGGTTGGGCGGAGAGGATCGGCTCCCTCTGGCCGGAGGGCGATTCCGGAGCAGGTGCCTCCCTACCTGGAAACGAGCTCCCAGCAGCCAGGAGCGCTGGGAGCGGCGGGTTAGGCTCTGGGAGCCCGCACTGAGAGGCGAGGAGTAGCCTTCCTGGAGAGGATCCGGAATTTGGGACCGGCTCGATCCAGTTGCTCCGGGAAGGGCCCTCGGAGCGAACTTGCAGGCTTTCCACCGCGTTGCCTGAGCTCTCGCTAGCTCTCACTCCTCCCGCTTTCCTTGAAGTCTCATCTCGGGTTGTCTCTTCTGTGATTTCTGCGTGGTTGTCTTAGGGGTCCTAGGCTAGACTCCTAGAGGCAGGTCAGCCAAACAGAAAAGAAAACCAGTTGGGTGCCGAATGACACCAGGAGCTCTGCGTCCTTAGGAGCTTTAGAGAGGAATCGATTACCGGGGCGCAGGGGGACCTTAATCGAGGTAGCAGACGCCATGAAGACCCTCATCTGGGAGTAGATCCGCTCTCTGTTGGATCTGGCCCTGCCAGGGGACGTCTTCTCCATAAGCTTTTACTATGAGTACACCTCATAAAACTCTTCCGGACAGAGCCTTAGTTCCAGCTGTAACTTCTGCTTGAAAGATCATTTTAATAGCAATTTCAATGGAAAAGACATTCGTTCCTTCATTAAACTTTTTGGGCTGTCTTCTATGCCGCAGACACTGTGTATGGTAACATCACTTAACACTTTATAGAACATGGGGCTTCCCTGGTGGCGCAGTGGTTGAGAGTCCGCCTGCCAATGCAGGGGACACGGGTTCGTGCCCCAGTCCAGGAAGATCCCAGATGCCGCGGAGCGGCTAGGCCCGTGAGCCATGGCCGCTGAGCCTGCGCGTCCGGAGCCTGTGCTCCGCGACGGGAGAGGCCGCAACAGTGAGAGGCCCGCGTACTGCAAAAACAAAAAACAAAAAACACTTTATAGAACATAACTTCTAGTCTTTCTGCTTGTTATCCCCATTTGATAAAGGAGGAAGCTAGGACTCAGAAAAATTATGGTTTGCCCAAGGTCATATAGCAGAAAAGTGGAAGAGGCAAGACTCAAACGGATGCCTCCTAAAGTCCAAATGTGGGGTTTGCTTCACTGTCCACCCCCCTCCCTCTCCCATAGGCCTCTGAGGGGGTCTGCTCAGAGCTGGGTTATGGTGGGGTACACCCGGTGGTCCCAAACTCACTGAAACTAACAAGTAAGCTGAGAAAATGTGACTCCCCTTCACCAGTTACAGGCAAGGGGTGTTGTTCTTCCCACTGTGCTCCTGGGGGAGTGCTCTTTACTGTTCCCTCCTTCTCTCTGGGAGGCTGTGTAACTGTGTGGCTCTCTGTGCTCCCTATGGGTTGAAGAGTGCTTTCTACATGCTGACGCTGAGGTGTCAGGATTCCCTCACTCCCGGTCCAAGTGACTTCATGGCAGGCTGGCCGCTGAGCCACCATCCTGCATTCTCTGGCCAGCCCACCTGAACCGTCTCTCCCTTCTGTCAAAAACGAACTCAAAACTGATCAGCTCTGTGGGGAAACTGGCCCTTGTTGCTGGCTGGAGTATGAATTAGAATAACCTCAGGGGAGGGCAATTTGGACTATTTGGCCATTTAAAAATGTATATTACTTCATCCTACAATTCCATTTCTGGAACTTCATCCTTCAGATAAACTCTGATGTGTATGAAATGATGTCTATTCATTGAACATTCATTGCAGCATTGTTTATTTTAGCAAAAGGTTTAAAACAACCCAAATGCCTGTCAATTAGGGACTCAAATGAGATCATGTAATAGCCATACAGTAGAATACAATAAAGCCGTTAAAAAGCATGAAGGGAGGCTTCCCTGGTGGCGCAGTGGTTAAGAATTCGCCTGCCAGTGCAGGGGACACGGGTTCGAGCCCTGGTCGGGGAAGATCCCACATGCCGCGGAGCACCTAAGCCTGTGCGCCACAACTACTGAGCCTGCGCTCCAGAGCCCGTGAGCCACAACTGCTGAGCCCGCGTGCCACAACTACTGAAGCCCGCGCACCTAGAGCCCGTGCTCCGCAACAAGAGAAGCCACAGCAATAAGCCCACGCACCGCAACAAAGTGTAGCCCCCGCTCGCTGCAACTAGAGAAAGTCCGTGCACAGCAATGAAGACCCAACGCAGCCAAAAATAAAATAAATAATTTTAAAAAAAAGCATGAAGGGAGAATGGGATAGATAGATAGATAGATAGATAGATGTAGGAAACTCTGAGTTATATCCACCATTTGTGTGTGTATATGTGTGTGCATCGTATATAAGAACACTCGTATATGCACTGAACAGCTTGTATTTGCACTGAAAGACACAAATCCCCATGACAGTAGTTGCCTCTGGGGAGAACTATGGCTGGAGTACAGGGGTGGGAAGAAGGCTTACTTTGCACCATATACTCTTTTGCCTAATATTCAAAAATAAAGAGATAAAATAATTTTTAAAAATCCCCTGACCTCCCCTCTGATCTGGTGGTGAGCACATCTGTGGGCTGCATCTCCTACTATGCCCAGGGCACTGTGGGTTGGCCTTTTGTTTGTTGATAGTAACTGTCATTTATTGAATGCTTCCTGCGTGCCAGGCTTTTGTAATACCTCCTTTAATTCTCAGAAAAATCCGACACAGTGTGGTCTATGAAATTGCCATTTTCGAAGGTCAAAAAATGGTTAAGTGTTGACAGTTTCATATGGTTCCACCTAATATTATGGCTCTCCTTTTCAAATATTATTGCCCTCAATTTCAAATAGGCTCAGAGAAGTTAAGCAAATGGTCGAAGGTCACAGGATTAATTCGTGCTTGAGTCAGTATTCAAACCCAGGTCTTTTTGCTGCCGGAACTCAGGATCTTACGTACTACACTCTGCCGTTTCTCTTTACTGGTTTTGTCTTTGTGGTTCTCTTAGCCCCTTTTCGTATTCAGATCCCAGAAGGCTTGAACATGCTCACCTTTTCCTGTCTCTCCCAACATTGTGAAATGCGATGCTTAGTACCCAAAAGAGGTTAAATGCATGTTGTTGGTTTGATCACCTGACAGTGAGAGATGGAGGGAGTTGTGCCCCTGTGTCCACTCACCCTCCCCCCCCCCCCCGGCTCCAACCCCAGAAAGGGGGCGCAGGGCTCTTACTTGCCCACCGTTGGGCACGTGGTTAGCCTCATCTGCGGAGCCCTTTCCAAGTGGGAATGACAAAAGGTGCTCGCGCTCAGAGAGTGAGCCACAGTGAGGTGACAGAGGAGAGCCTAGTGGAAACTGCACCCAGAACAGAGTTCCTGTTACCTTCTGATGCCTCCTGCAGCGACCTCTGACCTCTTTCTTTTAGGCACTTGTGCTGATTGGCCCTCTTTGCAGGAAAGTCCCAGGATATTCAGACGGGAGACCTGAGCCCCACAAGCCACAGGATCTTTGCTCATCTTTATGTGCCCAACCTCACACACAGGAATCACTTAACAAAAGGCGGTTAAATTAAATTAAATTTTAGCATTTTGTGGATTTCTGGTCAAATCCCTAAACTTGCCAGAGCTATCCCAGTTCAAGTTTGCGTTTTCTCTGAGACAGGCTAGAGTCTGAAGCTACCTAACAACGTCCTGTGCCCTCTCCTCACCACAGTCCTACACGCAGCCCCTGCCTCTTGAAGCATATCTCTGCTGACTTCTGTGGTGTGTCAGTCCAGGGCACTGGAGGGCTTAGGGAGTTCCAAAGTAGGTGCCAAGGCCATGGCAACCGTTTGACTCTTGCCTGCCAAGCAGTTTAGCACGCTGGGCACTAGTGGGGATCAAGAGAACTGGCTTTCACGAGAGTGGCTGTGAGCTGGTGATCATTAGCTGGCTGGAGGGCACAGGGGCATTTATTGTACTGTTCTCCCTACGTATGTATGTTTGAAGTTTTCCAGAATAAAACGTGAAACAAACCATTGAGCTGGGGTTTGTCCCCAGTTCACATCCCGTATATCATTTCCTCATCTAACACAACACATTAATGCTATATGTGCATTAGGCTAGCCTGGTAGCATAAGACTGTACCACCACTACAGAAGCATCTTCATGGAAGGGGGACCGTTTTAGATGTTGGGAGTTCAGGTTGCTTGGCCCAGCTCTGATACTCCTTGGCTGTGTGTCTCTAAGCAAGCCACAGATGTGATGAGTTTTCTCATCTGTTTAGTGCGAATTATATCACTTGTCCTCCATCTCAGGGATATCCAGAGGGTAAGGAGAGAAATAACACCTGATAAAGCAATGCTTTGAAGAGTCAAGGACCATTCTGCAAGTTCTTTCTGCTTATCCTTGCGCATCTTTATGGGAGGCACAAGTGCAAGGTGACTTAGCAGTTGAGGTTCATCTTACTGGTACCTTCCCTTAACATCCTGTGTTATATAGCCGCAGCTCTGGCCACCTGCTTCTGTCGGAAAAGCCTCTGGGCCTTGGCTTGGCAGCAGGCACCTTGCTCCAGATCCATTTAGAAACCTTTTAGCTCTCTTCACATGCCGAGACAAGCCTAACAAGAGTGCCGTCTCGCTTGCCAGCATCCGCATGGCAGGGAGAGGATTAAGCAGAGCACTTGATGGGTTCAAAACCTTGATGTCATGAGGATGCTGGATTGGGGAAAGTGCTCCCTACAGACTAGGTAGAATCTCAGGTGTCACAGCGAGGCAGAGACCAATGACATATCTTATTTCCAAAGTCCCTGGAGATTTTGATAATTTGGGTTTCCGCTCTCCCAGTGGAATCTGAGCTGCAGTTTTAACAATCAATAAGAGGGAATTAACATTCACCAAACTTTTTTTTAACAACACAAAAGGATTGAGTTTCCCCTGCCCTTCGGGTTTTACTTGGGTGCTTTTTCTGCTAATTCTTAGCCCAGGGCTAGGTTGCAAGACTCCAAGGTCCTACCTTCGGATCTGCCACTTTTTTTTTTTTTTTTAATTATGCAGGGAAAGTAAAATCCCCTTAAAGGACAAAGAAAACCAAACATGCCTCCAGGCCTTCTGTGGAGGCCCCACAAGGTTCTGTTGTGTCTTTTCAGCTGTGATCTTAGCTCAGAGAAGGTCATGTTTTGTTTTCATCTTTTGTCTTCCTGCCCGTTCCAGTTGGTCCCAGTCTTTTGAGGTGGGGATTGCTGGGAGGTCACAATGTCGGATTGTTTGGGATGACAGTTCCGGGAGAGCAGGGCTGACTGAGGTCATGTGTCCAGTGTTCTGAGCAGCCCAGAACCGAAAGACTCCATCACCTGACCCGTCAGTGGTTTAATTGTTGGGCCTTTCTCTACGGGTCTACTGACCCTGTTTTCTAAACAAAAAGTCAGGACACATGATAAATGTCTGTGCTTATGGAGGTTAAAGCGTCAGAATATTTGAGACCAGGGTACCCTGGGAAATCTGGGGTGTAGGTTCGCCTTAGTGCCAAGGATCCTGAGAGACCCTATAAAATATTTCATTCTTAACAGTCTACCCAACTCATTGTGAAATCAACATTGTTTGCAGTTTCTGGATGGGTAAGGAGCACAGTAGCTAAAAACAGGCATTTTGGAATGAGAATCCCAGCCCTACTACTTACCAGCTACAGAACTCTCTGTCCCTCTGTGTCCTCACCTGAGAGTATGGACTAGTGCCCACTCCTTGTCTCGTGGGTTCTCTTGAAAATTAAAGAGGCCACACGTGCCTGGCATATAGTAAGGACTCAATAAATAATAGCTGTTTGTTGCGTATAATGGGAGAATGATATTGTAAAAGTCAGATGTGGGGTGAGAAGCAATATTGGTGGTTAACCTATCAAGGACAGGCTCACTGATGCTCCAGGGTAATTTCAGTGACATACAGGAGGTGGCTGGGTTTTCTGAAGCCATGTGGCTCCTGAAGAAGGGAAAGGAGATTTTTTTTAAATGACAATTTTTTTAACCTTTTTTTTTTTTTATTTAAGTATAGTTGATTTACAGTGTTGTGCTGATTTCTTCTGTACAGCAAAGTGATTTAGTTATACATACATATACATTCTTTTTTTTTACATTCTTTTCCATTATGGTTTATCCCAGGATATTGGATATAGTTCCCTGTGCTATACAGGAGGACCTTGTTGTTTATCCATTGTAAATGTAATAGTTTGCCTCTACTAACCCTAAACTCCCAGTCCATCCCTCCCTCCCTCCCTCCCCACTGGCAACCACAAGTCTGTTCTCTAATGACAAATTTTTATTATGGGAAACTCTAGGCATATACTCAAGTAGAGAGACCAGTACACACATCACTCAGCTTCAAAAATTATCAACATTTTCACAAATCTTACTGCATGTATCTCCCTCCACTCCAGCTCCTCGCCTCCTGTGGTGAAGTGTTTTAAAGCAAACCAGAGGCATTGTATCATTTCACCTGTAAGCCATATGTATCTCTAACAGATGACATTAAAAAATACTATCAAGACTCCCTGCTTCCACTGCAGGGGGCACGGGTTTGATCCCTGGTCGGGAAACTAAGATCCCACATGCTGCACGGAGCAGCCAAAAAAATAAAAACTAAAAAAATTAAAAATAATAGGGCTTCCCTGGTGGTGCAGTGGTTGAGAATCTGCCTGCCAATGCCGGGGACACGGGTTTGAGCCCCGGTCCGGGAAGATCCCACATGCTGCGGAGCAACTAGGCCCGTGTGTCACAACTACTGAGCCTGCGTGTCTGGAGCCTGTGCTCCGCAACAAGAGAGGCCGCGACAGTGAGGCAGGCCCACGCACCACGATGAAGAGTGGACCCCGCTCACCGCAACTAGAGAAAGCCCTCGCACAGAAACGAAGACCCAACACAGCCAAAAATAAATACATAAATTAATTTTTTAAAATACATAAATAAATAATAGGGACTTCCCTGGCAGTCCAGTGGTTAAGACTCTATGCTCCCAATGCAGGGGGCATGGGTTCGATCCCTGGTCAGGGAATTAAGATTCTGTATGCCCCATGGCGTGGGCAAAAAAAATTTTTTTAATAAATTATAAATAAATAAATAAATAATATATTATCAATCTAGAAAATTAACAATTATTCTTTAAAATCACCTGATAGTAGGGAGACCATATGTCATGGTTTGGGACAGACCAAATTTATGCTTGTTGCCAAACATAATTATTAATAGCACCCTGGCAGGGGGATTTAAAAAGTCCTGGTGGTGGATGTGTCTTCCGGCCCTTCTCTGCTTTGTGCCCCCTCTGCACCTTTGTCTCTCTTCTCATACACACTCATACATCCTTCATTTTCTCATCCCCGACCCAGGTTTTTTTCTCTGAAATATGTTCAGGAGACATCTGGGTAAATTCCCCTGCCTGGAAATATTATAGGTGTCTCCTTGGCTTGTTCTGAATTTGTCTAAAGTGTTTTCTAAAGACTTGTGGTTTTCTCCAGAGGCTACAGCAAAATATCTACCAATTTTCTGATTTGCATTTTATAACTTAAAGGAAAGAGTGAGAATCCGTTCCAAAACAGGATGATTTGATGACAATATATGAAATCCCAACTAAATAGAAAGTTGTCAAGGAAATTTGAAGCATTACATTTTCGTTCCATTTTTTCCCATCTAAAATCTGTACAGTTGTAAAGAATCAGTACTCACCTGGGAACCAGGGTTCCGCCTCCAGTTAGCCACGTGATCATGGATGAATCTGTTACCCACTTTAAGCCTTCCCTAAACACCCTCCCCCCAGCATAGTCCACTCCATATCTCTGCTTCCATTTATCTGCATATTGATTAGCAATTGCGACTACATTGTAATTTTGCAATTAGACTTTACTAAGAGTTCTTCAAAAAGACAAGGGGACCTCTCTCATTTCCCTTTGCATCTCCAGTGCCTAGAACAGTGTCTGGCACATAGATGTTTGTTGAATGAATAAATTTTTGTTAAATGGATAGTTGAATGAAAAACAAATGAGCCTTACTTTTCACTTCTGTAACAATGAGACTAGGTTCTCCTTGCGGTTTCTTGGGTTTTGTGATTTCCTGAGGTTGCGCAGCTACCTTCTGATGGAACGGGACATGCTGAGCTCAGAGAGCTGGCCATGGGACAGAGGGAGAGCCAGGCTCACTTACCTTCCCCCGCCCTGTTTCCTCTGTCCTCCTTTGGTCTCCTCCTCCTTTCCGCAGAGAACTCTTCCTCACACACTTACTTATCTTTTCCCCTCTCTGTGTGCTGGCCCTCAGGGCTCCCTGGAATCTCCAGAAGTTGCTTCCATCATGGCAGAACTCAAGGTGGAGACCAGGACCAGTGTGGACTGGCAGAAGCGCTGCCTGGCCCTGGAAAGCCAGCTATTCCGGTTCCGCCTGCAGGCCAGCAAGATAAGGGAGCTGTTGGCCGACAAGGTGAGTCCTGGAGAGCAGGCAGCCTCTAATGTCTCTGCAGAGGTCACTGTCAGAGAGGGAGAGTTGGGGAAAGCCAACTTTCCTTTTTCCTTTTTTTTCCTGATTGGTTGATAGATTGAAATATATTTGACATATAACATTGTGTTTGATTGGTTGATAGATTGAAATATATTTGACATATAACATTGTGTAATTCAAGGTGAACATGTTAATTTGACCCATTTATATATTTTAATATGATTGCCATTGTAGCAGTAATTAGAACGTCTATCATATTCCATAATAATCATTTCTTTTTAGTGGTTGGAATAATTAAGTTCCAGTCTCTTAGCAAGTTTGATGATTATAGTACAATATTGTTGTCTGTATTCACTATACTGTGCATTAGATCTCCAGGGCTTATTTATTCTCTGTTGCAGGAAGGTGAACTTTTAATAAGGTGCTTTCCATTCTTGTAAAATGAAACCCAAGGTAGTTTGTTTTTTCAAAGACCAAATTCTAAGCAGTTGACTAATCTGTCATCTTGCATCCTTTCCTGCTCTGCTTCTCCATGTGACACACCAAAGAAACGATACAGGTCTTCACGGTCGTGCATCATCTCTTGAGTCACGTGTATGTACAGTGGAGGTTCTATTATTCCCCTAACATTTCTTCCTCAATGTGGGGAAGGACGATATTTTAGGAGAGAAGAATGGATATCCCCACCCTGCTGCTCACCCTCTATTAAGATTATGAGCTGTGGAAGGCAGGCTGGTTTCTGGTGACAATGATACAGACTTTGGAGCCAGACCTGCCTGGCTCTGCCACTTCCTAGCTACGTGACCGTGGGCAAGTCCCTTCACTTCTCAGGCAGGGACACACATGTCTGCCTTTCGGAATTATTTTGAGAATTGTATCAGATGACATATATAAAGGTTCTGGCATAGAATCGGTTTTAAATGGGAACAGTTATTATCTTTACAGGTTTGGGTGGGCTGGGCTGGGAAACTGACCATTATTCATAATGTTTCCATGGGAAGATACATTCTAAACGGCTGTTTTCAGAGGCATTTTGGAGCATAACCCATCTAGAAAGTGGCAACCTACACTAAATTATATATATCTTAATTGAATCAACCATTCTGTCTATAGTTTTGTTTACAGTAGCCATCTGCTAGTAAACCCTTCTTTCCTAGTACAAAAGTAAAATTCAGTCCACCTCTAAGTAATGCCAAAGTCTTGATGAGTAAAGCCTGCATAAATGACCTGTTTTCTTGACAACCCCACAACCTGGAGTCCAAGAAGACCAGTCATTGACATCACCTCTGCCCTTCCACTGCTGAGGGGAGTGGCCCTAGACTAGCTTGGACTAGAATTCATGAACCTTGGGTGTGCTGGCATTGCTGTCTCCTAGTTCAGGCTTTGCAGACTGGAGACTGGCAGGGTTCCTTTGGGTGTGGTTCAGGTACTGCTAGTAGAATTCAGCCACCTCGGGGAAAGGGAAATAAACCTTAGACACTGGTGTGGTCCTGGGTCCCCCTATGCCAGAAAGCTAGAGTGCTGGTTAACCATGTATGTTCCTGGGCCCCACCCCAGTCCTCCTGATGCAAGTCTCGTGCTGCTAATTATCTGTATGTTTCAGAAGCGCCCAGAAGTTGGTCTTGTACGCTATCAAATTTGAGAACTTTGTCTTGTGTATGGAATTGGAGGTGTGCGAAGGGCAATAAGAAGGGATTGATTCAGCCAGCTGGTCTAAAGCACATCTCAGAGCCAGGAGACTTCTGTTTCTAGTAATAACCTAAAAATGACCACCATGAGACACCTACTCATACTAGATTAAATATTTAAAATATCCTTCTAAGTGCAGAGCTGTGTACTAAAAAATGAGAGGAATCCTCAGGGGGCAAAATGAAGAGGAAAAACCAGAGTGGAACTCAACACTGGCAGCTGAGTTGGGACGGGTGAGTGTGACCTCCCTTTAGTAACGCAACTGTCAAGGTTGAGTTTTAACATCTGCGGAGACAGAGATGAGGTCTGGCCAGTTGGAGGCTGGAGCTGAAACTGAAACTTCTCAGGTAAAGTCAGGACTATCAAAAGATTTTACACGAAATAAAAAGGTGCACAAGGAGAAGAAAATCACCCACCAGCACAGGGAGACGACAGAACAGCTTCTCATACTTAGCCAAGGCTCTGGGCAGAAAAAAGAAAAATAAAGAAAATGAAAATTGTTCCCCGAGAGCCTGATGACGTTAGTGGTTTAACATGAGAATTTATACTATCTGTGTGGATTAGGAACATGAAGTTCTGGGCCAGTGATAACCCCAGAGACCTTGTAGAAGCAGACACAGAACCTCTTCTGGAGGAACAAGACCTCAGCCCTGATTACACAGGATCCCCACAGAGAAAAATAACGTCCTTAGTGAAGATGAATATATGATCCACGATGACTAAATACTTGGGAGAATAACCCACAGTGAGTGAGAGTCCACGTATGCAACAAACAACGGGACTCGATCACCACAAGAACTTCTAATAATAGAACCGTTGGCAACACACTAAATCAATGCGTTCAGAACTATTGAAAGGAATTCCCTGGCGATCCAGCGGTTAGGACTCTGTGCTTTCACTGCCGAAGGCCTGGGTTCAATCCCTGTCGGGGAACTAAGATCCTGCAAGCTGCGTGGTATGCCCCACCCCACCAAAAAAAAACTATTGAAGACATAATAAAGTAATTGAAAATATAAGACAAGAACAAGACACCATCCAAAAAGGTGAGAAAAAGAACCAAATAGAACTGCCAGAAATGAAAAACGTTTGCAATGAAATTAATGTTCAGTGGATAAATTAGTGTTCAGTGGATAGATTAATGTCAGGTTAGGCACCACGTGAGACAGACTTCACGAACAGAAAGATAGACCTGAGGACAGCATAGAGAGATGAAGACACAGGCTGAGATGTGGTTGCCAGAATGACAGGATCCTTATAGAGATTCCAGAAGTGGAGAAGAAAGTGAAAGAGAGGCATGATTCAAGGAGATAATGGCTTTAAAGTTTCCAAACTGGGTGAAAGACTTAAAGCCTCAGACTTAGGAAGCAGGATAAGACCAAGCAGTATATATGTTTAAAAAATCCATTCCTTTTCATGTAACATTCCAGACATAAGCAATCTAGCTCTGGGGGGAGGTCTGCTACATGTTTGAAGGTGGTTCACCCTCATGTCCACATTCCAACTCCTTCCCTTTGATAGCACGGGCCAAAGGTTGCCTTCATTCCTTCTACTCACATCCCATTGGCCACTTATTCATGTGGTTATACCAGGCTGCAGGAAAGATTGGAAAGTGTAGTCTTTGTTCTGGATAACGATATGCTCTGTTAAAAGTCAGAGTTCGTATGAAAGAGCAGTGGAGAACAGAACGTGGGGAACAAAGAGCAGTCTTTAAGTCTAGATTTTAAGTCTAGAATAATAGAGATAACAAATAGAAATAGAGCGTATAACTTTCAAATCAGGAGAGCAGCTACCAGAAAGGGAATAAAGTCTGTTAAATCCAGGTGAGGAAGAGAGAAAGGAGTATAGGAAGAAAGTAGGAAATACAAAGCGCAAAATGCAACGGTAGCAATAAATCCAAACACAACATTTTAAACCAGCTATACTGCAATTTAAACAAAGCAAGAATCCAAATATATTGGTCATAAATAGACCTATCCAAGAATGTCCTTTGCAGCAATGATGCATGAAAAACTGGAAATACTCTAAATGTCTACCAACGGGGGATGGATAACCATGTTGAGTGTGTTTGTACGATGGAATAGTACATTGCAGTTAAAAATGAGCCAAGTAAAGCTACATGTATAAGGTCAATAAGTCTCAAAAACCAACATTGAACAAAAGAGATCAGAAGGATATATACAGAGAACAATACAGTTTATATAAAGTTTTAAAACCTGCACAAAACAGTACTCTCTGTTGTTTAGGGGTGTATACAAATGAGGCAAAAATGTAAACACAGCCAAGCATAGGCTAAGTACACTTGGAAGGAGAGGGGTAACATTGGAGAGAGGTACACTGGAGGCTTCACATGTCTGTTGTGGTCCATTTCTTAGGAACAGCAGAAGCAGAGATGACAAAAATTAAGATTTGACCAAGATGAATGGTGGATACGTGTTTTAAAAAAATATTCTCTGCATGTTTCTGTTGGCCTGAAATATTTCATGATAGAAAAATATTTTTAAATGCCTTCCTCCTCTATTCCCCAGGGGCCTCAAACACATTATAAACAAACACCCTCTTCTTCCACAGCCCCTTGGGTCTGGGTAGGTTGAACTTCTATAATATCGGCCCCTTCGTCTCTTCCAGACTGTATTTGCTCACCAGCAAAGTAACCAGAATGCCCTCCCATAACAATGTTGGGGGCTCAGAGCGTGACTTGGGTAAAGAAAGGAGAAGTGTATAGACACAGGGCAGAAGAGCCTGGCGGTGTGGGAGGGGAGAGAAAAAAATCTTGACTAGGAATCATGGGCTGGGAGACTTAAGTAGGGAAGAGGGCTGGGACATTAGCCTGACACTGGACCTCTTGGCAGGAAACCTTAAGGCCGTAAACACCATGTTGCTCAATGTGAGGGCTGTGCCTATCACCTGCTGTCATCCCCAAACCAGTAGGCCGGGTTCAACAATTCATTAGAGGTTTTCCCCAATACGTCAAGGTAACTTTCAGGTCAGAGGAAGAGATGACCCAGGTTTCTCAGGAGAGCTCCTGCCGGGCCTGGGCCCTGGTCCCCGTCTCTGTTGCTGCTCCCAGAACTTACTAGTTAGTCATCGTCAGCACCCACCTGCACCCAGGTGAGCCAGGTCAGCTGGGTCCCTCTGACCAGCCCCCGCCCTCGCCTGTCCCCTCCACCTCTGCCGTTCCGCACAGCCCGCCCGGCCGCCCATGGAGATTGCATTGCCTGGATGACGGATGGCCACTCACTCGCTGCAGGCGGTCGTATACGGCAGGCCAAGCCTGTGTGTTTCCCAGGGGCCCGGCCCTGCCTGGGATCAGATACTGCGCACTGGCCACTACGGCTTGGAAGCAAGCCCTCCTCCTTCCCCACCGCACAGTCTGCTCGTACCTGACTCCCTCTTGCAGAATTGCCATTCGAGACAGGATAATCCCTCACCTAAGGGTGAGGAAGGATGAGGAGAGGAGGCAGCCCTAGACCTTGCTTCCGCTGGGACACCTGTTACCGTCTGATGTGCCCTTGCCCGGGCCACCCTTTCCGAAGCCAGGTGAGCTGTGGGTCACTTTCCATCCAGCACAGAAGTTGAGGGAGTGGCTCATGTCTTAGAGCACACATCTTGTCTGCTCTTGGGAACCGTTTCCCCAGCGCTCTTCTTGGTTGAAGAAGTCACAGAGGTAGTCAGATCAATCTAAAAACTGATGCTCTTCTACGAGCTGGATATTAAAAGTCCCTTGGACTTTGTTCATTCTTGCTAAACTTGTGCCTCAGTTTTCTCATCAGAAAAGTGGGAGTATACTGTCTATACTCAAAAGAGCTTTGTATCATGATGAATACATGGCATCAATATTAGGACTAAAACAAGTTTAAAATTTTTGATTTATTTACTCCCTCTCTGCTTCCAAAAGGGATTTGAGTGCATCTATTAAAGAGAAGACATTACGTAATAAAACATCCGTCATTTTTGAGCTTGAATAGTTTTCACTGAGGCACCTCTTCCCGAAGCCTGTTCCGGTGGGACTGTGTGCACTTCCTCTTTTTCTAGAATCCCTTACTAGTTTCTCCAACCAATGTTTTGAAATACAGTAACTCAGTTTTGTATTTATATACCAAAAATTTGTGCTTCAGGACTTTTCTTTGAGTGTATAAATGGTTCAGTTCAGTCCCTTAAACAAAGGAACAATGACTATTGCTTCTCCCCGCTCTGACCACGGATTATACAGAGGCGGTGATTCAGTTTAGACACCAGCTTCACAACGTGCTGATAGAACACAAGGCCCAGAAAAAGATATCCTTAAATACCTCAGAATTTGTGAAAAGGCCAGGTACTATAAAAGGAGGATACTAGGGCTGTCATGACTAGTTGGAAATAAAATCTGCATAAAGTCATCACAGAATCAGCCTTAGAAGATCTCCTTGCTGATGGATCCGATTTGCTTTGGGAGTAGATGCCTTCTAGAACTTTTATTCGCTGTGTATCAGTGCATACGTGCGTGCGTGTAGAGAAATTTTTTTATTCTCCTAACCCCCATTTTAAATAAGGCCCACTATAGTATTTCTCAGGAACCATAGTCTTGCTAGAGCTTTGTACTCCTATAAAGCCATTCGAGAAGGATCCTGTGCCAATAGGGGCTCTGCCCTGGGGTGCTTGCTTTGTGTTCAGCGGCCAATCTAGTGTTTTTCAGAGTGTGGTCTGTAGACCACCTGCATCAGGATCACCTGGGATATTCTTTTCAAGCACATTCCTGGGCCATGCCTCAGACCTGCTAAATAAAAACCTCTATAGTCAAGGCCCAGGAGTCTGTAACAAGCTCCATGTGAATCCTTACGCCCCTGAGGGTGCAGAACTCCTGCCCTGGCCATGTCCCTGGGCTCATTCACCTGTCCTTCTAGTGGACGCCTTGAGCCCTTTGAGCCTCAGAGGGGGTTCTGGGTGGGGGGGTGGGGAGCAGTGGACCCACAGACAACACTTGGAGTCCTTTCTTTCCTGCCTCTTCTGCACTCAGACAGCAGGGCGGCCCCCCAGTTTTATCTTGGGAATGAGCATATGATTTCAGTTGAACAAAAGATTTGATACTAAAAAAACAAAAAGTTGAGAATCATTGTCTTTGATTACAACAGAGTTAGAACCATTTAACGGCTAAAACTGTGGGTTGCAGTCTCAAAGGCCTGCAGGTAACTAAACTTACATGAGTGAGGATTCGGGGCAGTGTGCTACCGCTTGAGGAGGAAGCCAGGTATTGCCATGAGAAAAGGTAATCCTAGTGTGTGTAGATCTCCTGAGTTTTCAGGAGAAGCTGGAAATCGGGGATTGCATGTGGAGTCTGGGTTTTTACGGGACGTGAGATTTGGATGTGAGGGGCACGGTGGCTAAGAGTATAATAGACTCCGGAGCCAGTCCTCCTGAGTTTGAATCCCGGCTCCGCCTCCTAGCTGTGTGACGTTAGGCAAGTTACCTAACCCCTCTGCGTCAGTTTCCTTATCTGTACAACAGGGATAATAATAGGACCTGCCTTCTAGGATTGGGTTGAAGATTAAATGAGTTGATACACCTAAAGTGCTTTAACCAGTGCTGGACACATAGCAAGTGGCCTTGTTTAGTTATATCTGTGTCGCCACAATGCCCGCAGCACTGTAGGTCTTACGTGATGCTCTGTAGGCTAATAGTTGGCAACCTCTGACTTAAAGCCATTCTTTCTGCAGATGGATCATAAGTAGGATGGCCGGGTAATTTATCATCTAAACTGGGACGCTTTGGAGAGAGAAAAGAAGGCTCTATGACTATTTATTCTGGATGACAGGTGACCACTGGACTGTCCCGGCAAGCTGACCCTGATCCTAAGTGCCACCTTTGTATATGAAAATCCAACAAGTGGCTTATAGCTGCGAACTGCTCAGTAAGTGCCAGGTTGAGCACGTGAGCTCGACATGAGGCATCTCCTGTGATCTTCACAGCAGTCCTAGGAGGTGGATACTAGGAGGTGGTGAGGAAACTGAGGCAAAGAGAGGTTAAGAATTTATCTAAAGCCACACTGGGGTGGAGCCAGGCGGGCTCCAGAGCCTTAGGCTTACCTGTACCATTCTCTCCAGCCGGTGCAAAGCAGTGGTAAGAATGTTGAACCCTTTGCAGAGGGATAGCTGAGACCCAGCCTGGCGTGGCTCTGGGCTCAACCACCACTCAGCACGCAGGTCTGTGCTGGGTGCGCAAGAGGGTGCCTGCTGCCTTTGGGGCCAGTATTTCACAGCGTCACCGCGTGTAACAAGGAGCTGTGGACATGGGGATTAAATACCAGGCTGGTGCCCAGTGCATTTCATCAGGTCGCTGCAGCCTGTTCTAGGGTGGCTTACGAGTCTCAGGTTAAGTTGCGGCTGGTGAAAGTCGATCCTGCCTAAAAGTCAGCTGCCCAAACCTGACACCGCCTTGGCTGGTGTGTCAGCCAGACCCACAAACTAAAAGGATAGCTGAGGACACGGTCCCAGGGAACCCTCTGAAAGGAGAAACAGAACCCAAATGAGGGGGACCTGCGAGTAGCTCAGCTTTTCAGAGGGCCGGGTGTGGCCCTCTAAGTGAGCATAAGGAATGATCTGCCGTCATGAGAAGTGTTGATGCTGGGGTTAAAAGAAGAGTTTGAAAACCCCAAACATGATATTCCGGCATAGACACCCCTGGGAGTGTTCCAGTGGCAATGAAGAAAACGTGTTTTCATAAAAACAGAGGGAAACATGATGTTAAAGATATTCTCTTCAAACAAGGGTGGCAGGATGTTGGTAATTGTTGGAGCACAGTGATGGATACATAGATGGTCACTGTACTCTTCTCTTTTAAAAAACTTCCAGATGTTCCAAATAGTTTTAATGTTCAGAAATTCACTTTAGAGAAAAGAGAATACTCTAGCATAAAGGTGAATACAGAACGCTTTGAATCTCGAGTGTCCTTGCCCGGAAGATAAGAATGGCTGGAGGGTCGGCAGCAAGGAGGACCAGGTGTCTGTTGGGCCAAGACTGGGAGGAGACCCTAGGCTCCGAGGGGCGCTTTCCTTTCCATCTGCTTCGCTGATAGCATACCTTAAAATATGTCTAATATTAAGATCTTGGGGGCATAAAATACTCACCATGTTGTCAGTGACAGAGTGATTTCTGCCTCTGACCAGTGTTATTGATCACTCTTGACACAAATGGAAATGCCCAAGTGGGAGGTAGGACTCAAATACATTCTATTCATCCCTCTACCTTGGTTTCTCCATCTGTAAAGTCACGAATATGAATGATCGTTTCCTATGGAAATCATATGTGTTCTCAGCTACAGAGCAGATGTCAGATCTAAATGAAGGTTAATCTCTAACAAGGACCTACTGTAGAGCACAAGGAACTCTGCACAATGTTATGTGGCAGCCTGGATGGGAGGGGAGTTTGGGGGAGAATGGATACCTGTGTATGTACGGCTGAGTTGCTTTGCTGTGCACCCGAAACTATCACAACATTGTTAATCGGCTATACCCCAATATAAAATAAAGAGTTAAAAATAAGTAAATTAATGAAGGTTAATCTAGGAAACTTGTCAAGAATCCAAAGCCTTCCCATTCAGTATTTCATTGTATTCTTAAAAATTAAATGCTCCCAGTAATTGTATTAGTTAGGGGTGTTTCTGATGAGGGCAGAGACACCAGCTCTGGCCAGCTTAAGCAAACAGGGAATTTATTAGGAGGAGCCTGGGACATCTCAGAGAACTGAAGAACCTATCTAATAATCAGGACTTGGTAAAGTTTGTGCACGTTCTCTGGTGCAGCCCCCTGGCTCTCATCTCTGGCCTCTTTTTTTTTTTTTTTTTTTCTTTTGCGGTACACGGGCCTCTCACTGTTGTGGCCTCTCCCGTTGTGGAGCACAGGCTCCGGACGCGCAGGCTCAGCGGCCATGGCTCACGGGCCCAGCCGTTCCACGGCATGTGGGATCTTCCCGGACCGGGACACGAACCCGTGTCCCCTGCATCGGCAGGCAGACTCTCAACCACTGCACCACCAGGGAAGCCCTATCTCTGGCCTCTTAATCCCACATTTCAGATTCCTGGGGAGAGAGAACCTGATTCGCTCCGGGGGGAGAGAGTCGAGTCTGGTGCCCAAGGGGGAAGGGTTATATAGTACTAACCTGGTCATGGGTTATGTGTCAACCACTCCCCCCAACCCCGCCACCAAGTAGAATTTTTTTGTGTGCTAGGAAGCCACCCCTATAACCATAATATTGGTTTATTCTATGCTGTTACCTCCCCCATAGCTACAAAGGGCCAAGGACTGTGTGATCTTGGAAAGGCCATCTGGCTGTAATTGACGCCTGAGTCTGGCCAGAACCAACCCACTCTCTCAGGCTTGAGTCAAGAGGTTCCATCATAGGGCTTCCCTGGTGGCTCAGTAGTTGAGAGTCCGCCTGCCAATGCAGGGGACACGGGTTCGTGCCCCGGTCCGGGAAGATCCCACATGCCGCAGAACGGCTGGGCCCGTGAGCCATGGCCGCTGAGCCTGCGCGTCCGGAGCCTGTGCTCCGCAACGGGAGAGGCCACAACAGTGAGAGGCCCGTGTACCGCAAAAAAGCCTGAGTACAGGAATGCCTGTCAAAGATGGTCCTGTCTATTGGGAGCCCAGGGGGCATTTTTGTCACATGGGTTGTAAATCTTGAGTTTTATTTGGGATCCTCAGTCCTTTCAGAGGGACTGTGTACTGAAAACATCTGTCTCTCCCCAACCCCAAGGAGGAAAAAAACGGATGAGGGAAGGCAGCCCTGAGAACAGAGTTTCCCCAGGTTCTCAAACATGAACTGCTCCCAGGTAACCCTCCTTTCACTGTCCAGCACCAGGCTGGAGGGCTCCTTCTCTTTCATCTTTTAATCAAGGAGGGAAAGCAGCATTTCAGCTGAGCAGATGAGAGGTTGGGAAAGAGAAAAAATTAATTGCTCAGTTCACTGGTAAATATCAAGCCAGGGTCCAGGCCAAAGGGAGAGGTTGAGTAGCCAGAAAAAAGGCCAAATCTGCAGAGATAAGGTGGGCGAGGGCTGGGCTGGAGCTTGGGAAGCAAGGCCTGTACAGCCTCACGGAGGACAAGGCTGGGAGGTTATGCCTCTAGTGTATTTTTCCTGCATACCTGTTGCCCTGGGGCAAGGCAGGGCGGGGAAGGAAGCAGTTGCCTGACTAGGCTGTGGCCCATGGCATTTGGTAGAAGAGTGGAATGTATGACTTTGCTCTGCTTCCGCAGGACTTTTGTGTGATGGTGTAAGGTTTTGGCAGTGCACTCTGAGCCCTGACCAGGGGGAGGGTAGGAGCTGAAATCCAGCTCACACTTCACTCAACGGGCTGTGAGCTCACGAAGCTGCAGAGATGCCGTGTGGGCCGTGGGCTGGTGAGCTGCTCCTTAGACTTCACCTTAGATCTGGTCCCTGATGAGGCTCTGTGTATGAGAACATTGGTCCCTTTTCTTGGGCCAGTTGGCATGGCCAGTTGGCATGGCCAGTTGGCATGCGATTCCAGGCTGGTAGCTAGATAGAATTTTTTTTTAATGTGCTTAAGATTAAAGAAGTCAAATAAGGTGATACTTGTGAATGCCATTTGCAGTCAGAGGCATCCTTGAAAGAAGGGGAGGAAGTATTTGTCCCCAGCCAGGGAGCCATTCTGGAGGAGGAAGGAATATCCGACATGATGGGGGCTCACATGGGAGCACGTTCCATGCCAGGCACGTGGCAGGGCACTGCCTGCAGCCCAGTGCTGAGAGGAGAGGGAGATCTGGGAGAGGAGCCTGAAAACAACAGTGAGGGTGAGGATGCCTCAGGAAGAATGATGGTGGTACTGCCCCGGCTCCCCGGGTGCCCTACACAGGGAGAAAGACCTAGGCTTTTCCTCACTCAGCAGAGAGGACAGCAGCTCTAGGCTCTTCACCTGCCCAAGAAATTCAGGATAAGGGAGCCGAGGGCTGCCATGGCAATCTTTACCCTGACATCCTTGAGCCCCTCGAGATGGGCAGTTTGAGCCTGGCCTGCGTGTAGCATCTGCACAATTCACATGCATTGCCTTGATGCCATGTTCACAGTAGGGACACTGCACCTAGATCTCCCCTTCCTCTCTGGTTGAGCAGATGCAGGAGCTGGAGCAGAGGCTGCTGGAGGCAGAGCAGAGAGCAGAGGACGCGGAGACCCAGGTAACCGGGGAGGGGATGGCAGGAGTGTGCAGCGGAAATGACCATTGGCCTTTCCTGACCCTTTCCATGGTCACACATGGACACGTCACACCGATAAGCCTCTTACAGGGACGAGGAAAGCCAGCAGTCATGCGTTAGACCTTCTGAACAAATGAAGGTGCCTGGGGCTTTCTGTGGGCATGAAGGAATCTTTGGGTAAGGGTCAGTGCAGTGAGCAGGTGAGTGGCTTCGTCCAAATAGGCTAGGTTATGCTGAGTAACCAATGAAGTCTGACGTGTCTGCAGTTGATCACATTTAGTTCTCACTCATGGTACCTCTCCATTGAGGGTAAGCCAGGGATTCTGCTTCGCACGGTGATTCAGGGGTCCAAGGTAATGGAGCTGCCCATCTTCCAGCAGAACCAGCTAGAACATGCAGCCTCCTTGGTTACCGTGGCAGGGAAAGAGAGCTGGGTCCTTGTGCGCCAGCTCTTAAATACTTCAGCCCAGAAATGACTGCGTCATTCCACTCAGGCCCATTGGCTGCAGTGAATTCCATGGCCATCTAACTCCAAGAGGGCTGGAAAGTATCGGGAAGTTCACGGACATTCAGTGGGCAGCATATGTCTCTGCCACAGTGAAGCTGGAGCATCTCCTCTCCAGGGCTGTTTGACCTGCCCAGCTTGTCCCTACTGGGGCCCCCAGAGTTAGATGGCCCTACACCCTGCTATTCCTTCCTTGTCAATTCCTTCTTTTGCCCGGATGAGGCTTAATAAGTGGTCATTGAATTAACTGGCCCCAACTGCCCTAGGTATGGGCTCTGCCTGAGAGTCACAGATGGGGGCATCAGGAAGCATCCCATCCCATCCCATCCCATCCCATCCCATCCCATCCCATGCTGGAGGCCATTTCACACACCGTACCCCAACCCTATGAGACAATTGGTACTTTTCAGGTGGGTGTGATGGAAGAGAAGGTGAAATTGTCCAATCTGAAGAATGTGGACTCAGCAGGCAGCCTGCACCGGAAGTACCAAGAATTGCTGAACGCCATGCAGGGCAAAGACGAACTCATCGGCCGGCTGGAGGCACAGTTGGAGAAGCAGGTAAGTGCCAGTGCCCCCCTGCAGCACCTGCACCAGCTGCCCACGGCTCCTTGAGCAGAGCCCCTCTGCTTGGGCCGCCGGTGGTGGGGACTCTCTCCCTCACGAGACTGTTCTTTCTCGTGGAGATGTATTGGAAGGTGCATGAAGAGCCAGGCATGGGGATATGGTGGGAAAGGGACCTTGGAGGCTGACTCATCTGGGTTGAACCCCCCTTTAGCACCAGTGAGCAAATTACTTAAGTCGCTGATTCTCGTTTTACGCATCTGTAAAATGGGGGTTGTAGTACGTCATAGGGCTGTCGGCAGAATGAACTCAGGGAACCTGGGTACAGTATCAGACCTGAGGTCGGTGTTTGGTAAGGAGAGCTTTTCCTTTTCCACCCTGGTCTTGTGCCCTGCCAACCTGTGGGACACATAGTAGCAGAGCAGCACAGAGCTGGACCATCAGCCTTGGCCAACTGCCCAGCCAAAGTTTCTCAATGAACCTGAGTAGACAGAGACCAAAGTTGCCACCTCCTCTGAAAAGCGCATAGGAGCCCAGGAGGGGCCACTGCCCAGTATTCCAGCCACAGTCAGCATCTTTGTTCTGGAGAGGAC
This sequence comes from Grampus griseus, assembly GCF_964374135.1. Lineage (NCBI taxonomy): Eukaryota > Metazoa > Chordata > Mammalia > Artiodactyla > Delphinidae > Grampus > Grampus griseus. The sequence continues at coordinate 34,367,766 of NC_139018.1, read as the reverse complement.
ATCTGGAACACCCCCCTGCCAGTCCCCTAGGCCCAGCTTCCCCTTCACAATCCCATTAACTTCATCCTAATTCTGTCCCTTCCCTCTGCCATTGGTCTTACCTACCCAGCTTTTCCCTGGTGCCAGAGCTCCATTGTTTCCAACAGAAAACCTCACAGCATGGCCAACTTACAATTTTCCACATGTGTACTCTCCATGGAGGTCCCAGCTAATCCTGCTGGTGCCTTCCCACTATCATAGGCACATTCGTAATCATTCATCAACAGTCACTGAACATTTCCTTTGTGGGACGTACCTCCCACAATGTGTGGGGCACCATGTGTTCCTGAAAAATCATGGGAAAATATCAATAGAATGTTGACACATGGAATCTCTCATCAATTTCCTATTGATTTTATTTTATTTTTAATTAATTTATTTTTAGTTTTGGCTGCATTGGGTCTTCGTTGCTGCACGTGGGCTTCCTCTAGTTGCAGCAAGTGGGGGCTACCCTTCGTTGTGGTGCGTGGGCTTCTCATTGCAGTGGCTTCTCTTGTTGCAGAGCAGGGGCTCTAGGCCTGTAGGCTCAGTCGTTGTGGCTCGCAGACTCTAGAGCACAGCCTCAGCCGTTGTGGTGCACGGGCTTAGTTGCTCCATGGCACGTGGGATCTTCCTGAACCAGGGCTCAAACCCGTGTCGCCTGCATTGGCAGGCGGATTCTTAACCACTGCGCCACCAGGGAAGCCCTCCCATTGATATTAGATACCTATCTTCTCTGTTGAGTGGTTCATAGTTAGAAGTGGCAGCACCTGGGAATTGGTGGGCAAAATGATTCCTGCTAAAGCTTACTTAGGTCAGGAAAAAAAATCATTTTACAATAATAATAGGTCCAGATCAGAAGAGAGAGAATGCTGTTTTGCAAGTCAGTAGACCTGGTTTTAGCCCCAGCCGTGGCACAAACTGACAGAGGCAAGTCATTTCACCCTCTGGGCTTCAGTTTCCACAGCCACATAAATATCAGGGTATCAAACTAGGTCAGGGGTCAGCAGACTGTTTTTGCGAAGGTCCAGGTAGTAAATATTTTTGGCTTTGCAGGCCACGTGGTCTCTGTTGCAGCTAGCCAACTCTGCTGCTGTAGCCTGGAAGTGGCCTTAGACAATACAGAAATGAATGGGCAGGGCTGTTCAGGGAGGGACCAGGTGGAAGGCGGGATTTGGCCTGTGGCCCGTCTGCAAACCCCTAGATAACCTTACCGGTTCGCCAGCTCTCAAATACTGAGTCAGACATTTCCATATGCCCATCTCATTTCCACAGACTCCCTTGTTGGGAGCTCATGTCCATCATCTTACAACTTCGAGGCAGTTTTTCCCTAGAAGTGTAACCAAAGTCGTTACTGCTGGTCTCTAAACAACTGAGAGTACACCAGTTGTCTCCATGCTTTTTACTTACTTATTTTTGAACAAATTTATTTATTTATTTATGGCTGCCTTGGGTCTTTGTTGCTGCGGGCGGGCTTTCTCTAGTTGCAGCGAGCGGGGGCTACTCTTTGTTGCGGTGCACAGGCTTCTCATTGTGGTGGCCTCTCCTGTTGTGGAGCACGGGCTCTAGGCGCACAGGCTTCAGTAGTTGTGGCATGCGGCCTCAATAGTTGTGGCTTGCAGGCTCTAGAGCACAGGCTCAGTAGTTGCGGTGCACGGGCATAGTTGCTCCACGGCATGTGGGAATCTTCCTGGACCAGGTCTGGAACCCATGTCCCCTGCATTGGCAGGCGGATTCTTAACCACTCTGCCACCAGCAAAGTCCCTCCATGCCTTTTAGAGCAGGGAACTAGTACTCGTTCTAGAACTTGTTGATTACCTGTGCCTCAGGCACTGTGCGGTGCACTTTCTGTCCCTTCATCTTCAAGATGGTCCAGAGGGGACATGTATCTTCGCCCATTTTAGAGATGCCATCACCAGAGGCTGATGTGGCCTTCCCAGTGCCCCACAGCAAATAAGCCTCAGAGGCAGAGCCAAATCCCCAAAGCCTGTATTTTGTTTTCTCCTAGGCTGCTATTCTTTAGATACAAACCTCGCTTTTGAGTCATTTTACAGCGGTCGCTCGGTATCCACAGGGGATTGGTTCCAGGACACCCCACAGATACCGAGATCCGTGGATGCTCAGGTCCATTATATAAAAGGGCATAGGACAGTCAGCCCTCCATATCCGCAGAATTAGGTCCGCGGTTGGTGGAATCTGCAGATGCCGAACCCACCAATAGGGAGGGCCGACTGTGCTTCACCCCGTTATATCAATATAATGAACTTGAGCATCTGCAGATCTTGGTATCTGCTGGGCGTCCTGAAACCAATACCCCTGTAGATACCGAGGGATCACTGTATACTGTTGATTGTTTTGAAGGAGTTGTACTCATGTGCTAATTTACCTTTATTTTTTAACTGTAAAGGTAATACATGCTTATAGTAAAAAATACAAAAAGACCAAAAGGGTATAAAATGACATTTTTCCTCCATCCCCATCCTTCATTTTCATTCCTCACCACTAACCACTGTTCATTGTGACCATTTCCTGTATATCAGAGCAGTGTTCCATTTTCATTTTGTTTATTTAGCCAAGCCCTTATTTGTGGACTCTTAGGTTATTTCCAGTTTTGAGTTTTTTTGTTTTTGTTGCTTTATCAAATAATAATGCAATTAACGATTCCTAAGCAGTGGGTTTGTTAGCTCAGTGGTATGGACATTTAAAATGTTGACAAATATTATCAAGTTTTTCCCCAAAAAGGCTTTGCCAATTTGTATGACGTGGGCTGTTTTCCAACACCCTTGACAATTTAGGGTTATATCAAACTTTTAAATTGTGTTAGTCTGGTAGAGGAAAATGATGTGTCACTTTTATTTGCATTTTAAAAATAATAATAAAGATTGCACAGCTTTTCATGGGTTTCTTTCCCTTTATTTGCTGTTGATTTCCTATTTATATCTTTTGCATATATTTATTGGTTTGTTCACGTCAAATTATCCCTTTTGTATGTAAGTCATTTGTGTTGCAAATCATCTCCCAATTGGTCTTTTCATTTTGTTTAAGGGCATCTTTTTTTTTTTTTTTGGTCATATAGTAATTTATAGAGATGATATAGATTTATTAGTCTTTTCTTTCATGGCTATTTGGGATTTGTATTATGCTTAGGAAGGCCTTTCCCACTTTAAGAATATTTTCTAAGAATTCATAAATGAATGTATTTTTTCCTATCGGCCAACCTCCATCCAGTCCCTTAATATTACTTCTCAGGGCCTCCCACCTCCAATTATTCACTAAAACGGTGACCACCGTGACGAACTAAAGGCCCTCTCTCTCTTGCAGAAGAAGATGAGAACTGAGGAAGCAAAAATCGTTCAAGAAAAAGCTGCAAAGATCAAGGAATGGGTGACCCTGAAGTTAGCAGAGGTGAGTGAGAGCTTATCTTGGGAAGGCTGCGAGGACCTGCGTGGGGTTGCGCCTGTCCCTCTGCGTTTTTCTGCCTCTATCTGTTTCTGGGGCCTTGCCTGCTTTTCATTTTGTTAACCGCTTGTCTCTCATTCAGCTTAAACACTGAGACACTTCACTTCACTTTTCCCTTCCTGTTGTCAGAGCTGGGTTTCCCTAGAACTCCTGGTTTGCTTTGTGTCTGGGGAGAAGGAATGAGTCTCACTTCTGAGGAGTCCCATCAGTTTCCTTCTGAGAAGCACACACAGTCCTTACCATCCACCCTCTGTCCTCTCCATTCTTTTTAACTTTTTTTTTTTTTTGGTGCTCAAATATACATAAAATATACCATTTGAGCTGTTTTTGAAGTGTACAATGCAGTGGCATTAAGTACATTCACAGTGTTGTGTACCCATCACCACTACCTCCAAAACTTTTCCCACCCCAAACAAACTCCATCCCCATTGAACACTAACTCCCCATTGTCTCTCCCCCCAGTCCCTGGTAACCTCTATTCTACTTTCCACCTCTGTCCATCCGTTTTCGTAGCTCATCACTTGCTGCAGCTTTATTTAGGAAACTCAGGACTAGAAGCTACAGCGCTGCTAGCAAAAAACCAAAAAACAACCTCTTTCTAAACAGAAGGAAGGGGAATTGAAGTTTGGAGAAGGGTGAACACTCACTCCTGACACAAGTGGCTCACACCTGCAGGGGGTAGCGGCTCATTTTGCCTCCTGTCCTTTCTGTGGACACACATCTCAGGTCACCTGCTAGACTACAAGCCCTTCGGGACAGAGCTGATGCCTATAACCTGCATCTTCCACAGCCCTGATCTCTTGCTGAAAGCTCAATGAAAGTGTGTTGGCTTTCCAATGAGAATGGGTACTAGACAGCCTATTAACAGGACCTGGCATATCGGCTGGAGACAATGGAAGAACAGGTTTTTTTTGTTTGTTTGTTTTTGTTTGTTTGTTTGTTTTGCGGTACACGGGCCTCTCACTGTTGTGGCCTCTCCCGTTGCGGAGCACAAGCTCCGGATGCGCAGGCTCAGCGGCCATGGCTCACAGACCCAGCCGCTTCGCGGCATGTGGGATCTTCCTGGACCGGGGCACGAACCCATGTCCCCTGCATCGGCAGGCGGACTCTCAACCACTGCGCCACCAGGAAAGCCCTTTTTTATTTTATTTAATTTATTTTTTATTTTTATTTTTTTTTAAGAACAGTTATTTTTTGCTCCTAGGTGAATAAGAGGTCAAAGTTACTTTTATCAGGTTGAAACAAGAAAAAAAAGTATGTTTTGTCAGGGAAGATAACGAGGAATTAAGGGCCTGTGGATTATGACATAGTGAAATGATATGGTGAGAATAAAACATCAAACAATGAAAAATCTGGGTCCTAGAGCTCAGGATAAAAATCATTAGAGTAATTGGAAAAGAAGAATGTAATTAACCAATATTTGTTAAACGCTTGCAATGCATCGAGTTCTAAGGCAGGCATTTTAAACATAGATACTGATTTACTCTCAATGACAACTTTGTGGAATGATTACTGCCATCTTCAATTTACCAATTAGTAAACTGAGACAAAAAAAAATACAAGCAAGTTGCTACTGTGATAAAAGTAATTTTTATAGGTTGTATATTGTTCCCGACTCCTTTCCAGTAGAAAGGTAATATATCCCTGCCCCTTGCCATAAGATACGCTATGCCTCCCTGAGGAAGGAATATGCTTCTGCAGATCATGGACATCATGCTTGTTTATATGACTTGCTCTAGACATATATGTAAACTATATTCAATTAGAAACTTCAAGAACAATCACACGGGGACTTCCCTGGTGGCACCGTAGTTAAGAACCCACCTCCCAATGCAGGGGACACGGGTTCGAGCCCTGATCCGGGCAGATCGCACGTGCCGCGGAGCAACTAAGCCCGTGCACCACAACTACTGAGGCTGCACTCTAGAGCCCGCGAGCCACAACTACTGAGCCCACATGCCACAACTACTGAAGCCTGCGTGTCTAGAGCCCATGCTCCACAACAAGAGAAGCCACTGCAATGAGAAGCCCATGCACCGCAACAAAGAGTAGCCCCTGCTCGCCACAACTAGAGAAAGCCCGCGAACAGCAACGAAGACCCAATGTAGCCAAAAATAAATAAATAAAATTTATTAAAATAAACCCCCAAAAACCTAGAAAAGAAAGCACAGAGGCCGCCAAATGGAATTCTTTCCCATCTACAACCAGGTAGCGCAGAGAGAAGGAGGAGATCAGGGCTCCCAGGAGAGTCGGCAGTGGACTGGGGGGCACCACGGGTTCTTTTGTGTAGATTTGATCGTTAAGAAGGATTTTAATCTTATTTTGAATTATATGTCTGAATGTGTGGGCTGAGTATTTATTCTCAATCTTCATTTTTCTTTTTGTCTAGCTTGAGATGGAGAATCAGCACCTGAAAAGCTGTAATCAGCACCTGGTGGAGCAGGTGGGAGCCCTTCAACGTGCACTAGAAGGTAAGCGGGCCAGCATGTGCGGGAGTCGGGGGAGTGGGGTGTGTGTGTGTGTGTGTGTGTGTGTGTGTGCGTGCGCACGAGCATGGGGCTGAATTGAGGGAGCTCTTAACATGCCTATTTTTGTCCCAACCACAGCTCTTCAGATGGCACCTTCGGGGAAGCTGCTGGTGGCCCCCCAGGGAACCACAGAGCAGGATTGTATCCCTGCAGGACCAGGAGCCCAGCCAGTGGGGCAGGACGGTGGTGCTCAGGCCCAGGGTGCCCTGAAGGCAGCTATGCCCGTACCTTCTCCAGGTGCTCTGCAGAGCAAGGACTCTGTTCCTAAAGCAGGAAGCCCCTTGGAGGATTCTAGTTCCAGTATGGTCCACCCTGGAGAAATATCAGAGGCCGAGACCCTTCCACTTCATCTGGGAGGACAGGGCTCTCCTGGCCAGCTGTGCCTGAAGCCTTGCACCCCCAGGCATGGTTTGGCTTCCTGGGGTGAAGGCCTGGTCACTGCTCAGGGAGGGACGCTCCCCAGGACGAAGACCTCTGCCAGGGAAGGCGGCCCCGGCTGCAGCCTGACTCTGCCGAAGGTGCGGGCTCCCAGCACCCACCGGGACAGCATCCAGCTGGCCAAGCGGCACCACAGCCAGCCCCAGGCGGGCCCTGCGCACTTCGACCACGTGGTGAGCATTGAGATTGGGACACTCTCAGCCCTCCACTCCTCCAGCCTTCCCAAGGTGGAGGCTGGCCCTGAGCTCCGGGAGGAACCGGAGAAGATGGAGATGGACGAGCAATCCCCAGCGGGGAAGATGGAGGAAGTGGATTTGGGGAACAAACCACCTACACCCCCCCTGCACCGGTTTCCATCCTGGGTAAGAGGCCCCCTGGGGACAGGACAGAGGGGCCGGGCTGATGGTGCGAACGCTGTGGGGCACAGCCATGTGCTGAGCGTGGGACGAGGCTGTCACCCTCACCTCCTCTGGGCGGTGGGTACCCCGGGGCCTGTCCAGACTACTCCGCCCATAAGGGGTGAAGCCAGGATTTCCGATTGGACGGCGGCCGGCTGTTTCCTGAGCAGGCGCTCACCACGGGCCACAGCAAAGCTGGGGGCTCGGTGCCCATTTTCTCGTGTAGTCTTCCTGACTCTCCGTGGAGGTACAGTGTGGTGGCTAAGAGCACGGGTCCCAGGGTCAAACCAGGAGGTCCCAAGATCAAACTGTGTGAGCCAGGGCAAGCTGCTAAACCTCTGTGCCTCAATTTCCCTCTCTGTAAAATGGGGATAATAGTACCTGCTTTAGAGGGTTGCCCTGAGGATTAAGTGTGTTAATACGTATTTGGTGAGTAGTTGCAGCAGTGGTTCACAATACGTGGAGAGGCTGTTGGAAACGACAAGGGCCAGGCCAGGGTGGAACACTTTCAGAATCATCCCTCCTCTTGTTCCTTGTTGTCTTGTAAATCCAGGTGTGCTGAAATCCTAAAGCAGAGACAGGCAGTGAGGGAGCATTCGGCAAGGGATGTGGCAAGAGGGCTCAGGTCCTTCCGGTCCCCGAGACAGGATCGCTCTTGTTACCTTAGGGAACCACAGTGGCCCGAGAACCCAACCTCTCTTCTTAGGTGGGACCAGCTGGGCAGTAGCCATGTGGGGAAGATCAAGACTGAGAATTGGGAGAAGGACATTTCTCAGTCTGAGGGAGTCAGATGGACTTACTTGCTGAGTTAGAGTTCCTTTGTTGATCCTCAAAACAACCGTGTGAGTTAGGCATTAGATAAGCTTTTGTAAAACACTCCTGCATTTGTTGAACCTAAACCCCTCAAGCTTCACACTTCTCATTCTCTCTGTGAAGTTAGAGGCCTGTCCATGGTGGAATTCCACTACCACTACTGGCAGGAATAATCGTTTTTATGGCTAATTTTACCACATGGACCCAATTTATCTGCCCTACATAAGCACGGAATTCCCTGCCCCAGCCCAGTGCCTGCCCCTCCCCCCAAATTCCTCCTTGCTGCCTCCCATCTCTTCCCTTCCCTTGCCTCCAGTCACCTCTGCCTCTCATCCCAGCCCTCGCCAGCCCCTCCCTCTCTCCCCCAGGTGCCCCAGCACTGCTGCTCCCCTCTGGGGTGACCCGGATAGCATCCACCTTCCTTCCTGCCCCAGCCTAGCCCAGCTACCTCCTCGAGCTGGGCAGGCCTTCCCCCGTCCTTGTGACTCACCTCTCACCTGAAGAGGCCTTTGTTTTCCCTTTACCTTGAGTGAAAAAGAGATATGGAGGAGGATAGGTGGGGCCTCTGGGTTGTTTGGGAGTGATCCAAACCTAAGAAAAGCTTCCCAGGCCTGTGGGCCTGCTTCAGACCCAGGGGACCCCGAGGGGCGAGGGAAGAGTTGAGGGTGGGAGTTCGCATTGATGTGTCGTCTACGGCGGGGTTCAGGGGTCTGGGTGAGCCAGGACTTTGAGCCTGAAGCCTAACCATGATGTGACATTGTTACTGTAGGAAAAAAATGTGTCCCAGTTTCCAAACAACTGGCTTCCAAACAAAAGGGCACGCACATCCTTGCCATGGGGCTCGGACGTCCTCGTTACCAACCCCCCAACTTCAAGGGCTGTAAGATGGGGAAGATTCAGAGAAAACATCCCAGTTCCCTCTTCTCCTGAACTTCCTTGCCCCAAGGGAGGGGTGGCAGCAAGAGAGGGAATAAATATCGCCTGCAGGGCACTGACCGTGCTCTCAGTGTTAGCTGTTTATGTTAATAATTTCATTTGATTGTCACAACAGCCTGAAAGGTGAGTATTATTACCCCCATCTTAGGTCCAGAAATGATGTTAACTTGTCCCAGATCCCCCCGCTGGTCACTGGCTAAGCGTGGATGTGGACCCAGGTCTGCCCGCCTCCAAAGCCAGAGGCCGGTGTGGACACGGGGGTGGTGAACCCTGACCCCTTGTGACCTCCCGTTCCAGGAGAGCCGGATCTACGCTGTGGCCACGTCAGGCATGCGGCTGTCCGAAGTGTCTGCTAGAAGTAATGCCACCTGCTGCGGTGAGTCCCAAGTGAACTGCCCGTGGTGGGCAGGGTGGGCGTGCGGGGAGGAGAAGACTCGGAGAAACACCCAGGGCCAGGTCACCTGCAGCCCATTCCCTCCCACAGCAGGTGAGGTTCAGGTGAAAGCACGTGGCCCCGGCTCCCTTGGAGAGAGAGGGAAGCTGCACAGGTTCAGCTCATCACCTGCCTGTGGGTGGGAGTGGGCGGGAACAGAGCTGTAGCCAATTACAGAGCTGGAAGGGACTTTGGAGGCAGGGCGCTCCAGCCTGGCTGCCCACCTGCACCAGCTTCCCTTCTGCAGTGCAAGGGCTATGGCCGAGGAGCCCCCGGTGCCTTGATTTAGATAACCCCCTGAAGGAGCCACATCCCCACCTGAGTGCGGCTCCTGAGTCGCCGGCCGCCCAGTCCCCACAGTGACGCGAGTGCCCCATAGTCACACGGCTTGTAACTCACCTTGGCAAGAGTGGGGCTGCAGAAGCCCTTGGCCCTCGTCCTGAGATCTGTCCCCGGTCTGTCTCCGGAGTGCTGTTTCAGGGAATGCTGTCTGCACAGATCTCTCTCCTCCTCGCTCTGCTCAGGTCTCTGCCTCCCCCACCCCGCTTCCTGGTTTTTGCCACCTGAGTGAGTCTCATCCCTCTTTCCTGCCCCTCCAGCCTCAAGCCCTCCAGCCCTTGCATCCCCTGGGCCTTTCTCTGGCCTGGTCTGCAAGAACATCACCGTGCCGGTCTACACAGCCTTGAAGGGGGTAAGAAGCTGCTGTCCGAGGACGGGGTGTCCCCGCCCAGCACCCACTGCCCCACCACCGTGTCGGCAGGCAGTGGCTGGCGTGGGTCTCCAGGGGCAGGCGTCTGCGCACACGTAACTCTGGGCAGGGTGCTCAGCCCCCCATATATCTATTTATTTTGTTCATCTTTATTAGGTTTTTTAAAAAACTCTTTATTTTTTTCTTCCCATTTTATTGAGATATAATTCACATACAGCACTGCATAAGTTTAAGGTGTGCAGTATAATGATTTGACTTACATACATCATGAAACGATTACCACAATAAGTTTAGTGAACATCCAGCATCTCATATAGATAGAAAATTCAAGAAATAGAAAAAAACCTTTTCCTTGTGATGAGAACTCTTAGGATTTACTCGTAACAACTTTCGTGTATTAACATGCAGCAGCGTTAGTTAGATTTATCATATTCTGCATCACATACCTAGGACTTATTGATCTTATAACTAGAAGCTTGTACCTTTTGACCACCTTTATCCAATTCCCCCTCCTCCCCCACCTCAGTAACCACAAATCTGATCTCTTTTTCTCTGAGTCTGTTTCTTTGTTTTTGAAGTATAATTGACCTACAACACTATGTTAGTTCCTGGTGCACAACACAGTGATTCAATATCTTTATTAGGTTTTCATTAGAAAAATTCTGCATTTACAAAAATGTGAATCAGTATGATTATGGGCAAAGTAAAAAGTTAAAGGTTAAACCAGTGCCTGCTCTGCGTCTCCTCCTCATCTTGTCACATGTCTATCCCGGAGGCCAGTGGGGCTCCTTCCAGAACTTTTCATGTATTATGTCATATATTCCCATATGTATTCCCATAACATCTCTACATATTTTTTAACAAAAATCAGATATAGCTGCAACATGATGTTTTCGTATACTTTTTGGTCTGCTTTTTTTTTTTTTCCTACTGAAACCTTTTATTCTGAATTTGTTGGTGCTTAAGGAAAACAGCTTTGCCCATAATTCACTGTGTCCTGGACTTACGACACCAACTTGTATTTAGCCAATTAGGAACGAGACCAAACTGCATTCTTCTTATGTCTGTTCAGTTGATAAATGGCACTTAACTGATTTCTTTCATATAGTCTTTAACAAGAACTCATAAGTCGCATTAATTATGCCCCAAGAGATGAGGGACCGATGGTAACTCAGATGGGCACCTCTGAAAAGATTTGTCAGTTTCCTGTCCTGTTCTAGCCAGATTTTTTGGAAAACTTTAGGGAAAGACTGAAATTCCCCACCAATCTGAGATTGCCTGCGAGTTCTTACAACGTTAACTGGAAAAGAAAAGATTCCCAGCATGTTTTTTGAGATCGTAACAGTAATATTTTGTAAAACTTTTTGTAGAAGGATAAAAAGCCAAAAGTGAAATTTCCTCTTACATTGCTTTTCCCTAATTCCTAACCCCAGAGGCAGCTCTCACTGATGGTTTGGTGTTTATCCTGTAATGCCCTCTGATGCATTTACAAATGCATCTACAAATTTACTCTCTCTTACGCACACGCACACGCACACGCAAAGAGGATGATGTCATACATGTCAGTCTACCCCTTGCTTGTCCACCCAGCCATGTGTCAGGTCTTCCTGCCCCACCTCCACGCACAGCACAGCTCTGCCTCCCCTTTTAGGACTTCCCAGTACCCCTTGGTATAGATGCCCCATAACTACCTTAACTTGTCCTCCCCTGATTCACAATGTAGGTCATGTCTCTATTTTTCTGTAAAATCAGTGTTGCAATGAACATCACCATGCAAATACATCTCTGTGCACTTATATATGCATATTTCTGTAGGACAGAGTTCTAGAGGTGGAATTTAGGGGCAGATAATATGCATGTTTTAAATTTTGACAGGTAGTGCCAAATTACCTTCTAAAAAGATTTTATATAAATCTTTTATATAAAATAGAGTACCCTTTTCCAGACAGTTTCCCCAATATTGAAGTGATCGGTCTTTTTAAATTTTTGCCATGATCTCTCGATTTGTCATCCCCACCCACTTTTAAAGCTCCTGTCTCACACTGGGCCCCGTGGCATGGTTTTCTGGCCCCCTAGTGGCAGGGAGCAAGGTGTTCAGCCCTGGTGGGGCAGCTTCACTGGGGACCACAGAGGATGATGGTGTGTGAGGGAGAGAGAAGCATGGAGGTGAGGACACAGGGATAAGGTCGTCAAGTCGGGAAGGGACAGTTGTCTTTTGGGTGCCCCAGCTGGGTGATGGCTTCCCGTGCTCTAGACAGGCTGTGATGGCCACGCCCCAGGCACTTGGAGCGGGAGTGAAAGTGCAGATGGGATGGGGCTTGTCTTGCAGCCTTAGCTGCAGTGGGGAGGGTCCTGTCTTGCAGAAAGCCATGCAGATCAGCACGGTGCCCTTTGTGGACGAGTCCTCTGGGTCCGATGATGACTGCAGCTCCCAGGCGAGCTTCCGAACTTCAGTGCCCTGCTCTGAGTCCAGGAAGACCAGTGGACTGGGCAGCCCCCGGGCCATAAAGAGAGGTATGGAGAAGGGTGGTGGGAGGGGTGCAGAACAATGAGGGCCCTTCATCTCCTCCCATGGGCAGTCCCACGTGCGTGTGGAAGACCCTGCAGCTCCCAGGCTGTGTGAGCCAGGAGGCTGTGGACCTGGGCCTTGATTCCTCCTCCCTTTGGACAGGCGTCTCCATGTCCTCGCTGAGCTCTGAGGGCGACTATGCCATCCCCCCGGACGCCTGCTCCCTGGACAGCGACTACTCAGAGCCTGAGCACAAACTCCAGCGCACCTCATCCTACTCCACCGATGGGCTGGGCCCAGGGGGGGTGAGCTGGGAGCTTGGCCTCCGCCCCGATGGGGCCAAGGCAGGGCCGGGTGGGAGCGGACCTCCAGCACAAGACCCAGGCAGCAGCTGCATGAGGGTCCCTGGGATTGGCGAAGGGAGGGCGGGAGTCTGGGGGCTGCCACTGATGATGTGAGGCCAAGGGGAGTGGGCTGGGGGTGTGCGGTTGGGGGCCAGGCACACACAGACCCCATCACTATGGCCCACGGGGCCCAGGAGGAGTTTACACGTTACCTCGTTTTAGCTCCACACTGACCCTGGGATGCCGAGAGCTAACAATACGTTTATTGAGTTTTTTGTGTGCCGGGCACCGTGCCCATGGCTTTGTATGCACTGTCTCATTTGTCCTCACAAATGAGGCTTATTACCCCATCTCATGGATGGGAAGCCTGAGGCTCAGAGGCATGCTGTTATGCTCCAGAGCCAGTGGTAAATGCAGATGGCTCGTTCCCCAGCCCTCGCTCCATAGCACTGTGCTGCCCCGTCTTCATCTCCGCCTCCACGAACCCTCCATCCCAGTTTGCCTGATGTTCCCCAAACCTCTCTTGCCCTTTCCTGCTGCCTGGAATGGTCTTCTTCCTCCTCTGGGCTCGTCTTCAAGGGAAAGGCTGATTTCCTTCCAAGGTCAGTTCAGGTCTGGCTCTTGCCAGAAGCCTTCCCTGGCCAGCCTCTCGCTTGTGCAGCCCCTGATCTACCACCTCCTCAGGGTCAGGTGTTCTCTCCCCCTGCCAGCAGGACCACCCATGCTTTATAAGTCCTCTCTGCACCCTTAGCAGGGCAGTGCCCTGAAAACACACATAGTAGATACTCAGTAATTTTTTTTAATTGATGACAAAGCAGTGACTCAGCTGGGCCATTTTGGCCTGTGTGATGTCCAGGAACCCCAGTGATTTCCCTCTTCTGTCCATCCCTCATCCCCCTACACCCTTCCACTCTTGCAGGAGTCACTGGAGAAGTCAGGCTACCTGCTGAAAATGGGGAGCCGGGTGAAGACGTGGAAGAGGCGCTGGTTTGTCCTGAGACAGGGACAGATCATGTACTACAAGTCTCCGGTGAGACCCTCCTTCCCCAGGACAGTAGGCAAAAGGACCCCACCCCAGCCCCAGAACCGCATGAGAGGGGCTGGAAGCAGGGCAGAGGTGAAGGTCTGGCAGGCAGGGAGAGGCAGCCTGGGCAGGCACCTGAGGCTTTGAGCCCCACACGGGACCATGAGGCTGGTCACTGGTTCTCACAGTGAAATCAGGCACTGAGCAGTCAGGGGCACTTCTAGATGAATGGGCTTGGTGATTCCTTCTTCCTTCAGAAGCCGAGCCCTGTAAATGAACCATAGCTAGGCTGTCCTCACATCATCAGGACTGTTCTGATAGGCGAGCTTGTCACCTCCTCCATCTCCTTCCTACACTGTTTGGAATTAGGGAGCCTTAGGATGTTGGGACCTAGTTTGACAGGCCCTCCCTAGAGAACCAATGTTAACGTTTTAAAGAAGGCAAAGAGGCCTGACTCTTGTGCAACTCCAGTTGATTGTTAGTGGCTACCTTGAGCATCATGTGAAGGATTCAGGTCCCGTATCACTCAATGAGTAGGCATGCTCTGATTGATTAGTTATGTCTGCAGTGGCACAGGAGAAGGTAATGGTGATATATATAGGCCACCTGTTTGCAACACTATAAAATATGTAGTAGAAAGAATTTAAGGGCTTTGTAGCTCAGGAATAACCTGGTGGTTTCTCATCCAGTTTTTAAAGGCTCAATCTATACTTTTTGAGGCCAGGATCAGGAGGACCCATGTCTCTAATCATTGCTCCATTTAGTTAGAACCAGGATCCAGAACAAGTTATCCATCATACCACAGCCCAGGAAAGCTTAGGAATCACTTTCCCCATTGTGACCTAGAGTAAGGTCTGAGGGGAAATGATGTGCTCTGGGAAGGCTCCAACCTCTTTCCTCTCCATCCCTTTCTTTACAGAGTGACGTCATCCGGAAACCTCAAGGTCAAGTGGAACTGAACTCCCGTTGCCAAATTGTTCGAGGGGAGGGTGCACAGACATTCCAGGTGAGCATGCTCCTAGCGCCTAGTGCTTTAGATAGAAGAGGTGCTGGGTTTGGATATGGCTCGGATGGAAACAAAGATGGGGCAGAATGAGCATGTGTGAAAGCCATTACCTCGACGTTTGCATTGATCCTCATTTGTGGGTTTGAGGAAGGAAGAGGAGGCAGAATGTGAGAGATGGAGTGAAGGTAGGAGAGACACGGAGGCAAAGATGACGAGGAGGAGAAGGGAGGGAGGGAGTACCAGGGCAGGAGGAAGGAAGAGCCGGTGGCTCGGAGATCTGCGCCACCGCAGAGCCAGGCCCCTGTTCTTCCATCGTCCTGTCTCCCCATCCCCAACCCCTCACTTCTCCACAGCTCATCTCTGAGAAGAAGACCTATTACCTGACAGCGGACTCGCCCAGCCTGCTGGAGGAGTGGATCCGTGTCCTACAGAGCCTGCTGAAGGTCCAGGCCATTGGGCCTCCGGCCCTGACTCAGGGCGGCGCCAAGCCCGCTGTGAAGGGCTGGCTGACTAAGGTACGGGTGGGGTTGGTGGGGGAGGAGCGTGGTGGGCTCCTCATGAGAGTCAGGGGAGCCAGGAGTGAGTGCTGGGCTGGTGGGTCACCTCCTGACACACAGCTCCTTTCTCCAGGAGGCCCCTCACACTGACTACCTGTGGGCTGAACCACACAAGGTGACGGTGAATGAGTGTCTGGAAAAATAGGGGTCAGTGTTGTTACAACAGCAGCTATTCTCGAGACAGGGGGAAAAGGAATGTATCGGACCCATTTTGAGGTCATTAGGAGTTGCCCTCACCCCTGCCTGTACCCACCACAGCTCAGTGTGAATAGTGGGAAGCTGTGACCTCGGCGAGACAGTGTGGCCAAAGACTTATAATATCTCAGGCTGCCCTAAAGACGTTTTAATTAGGGCTCTTCTGGTTGCAGGGAGCTGAGAAGCACTTGTTAATCCCAAGAAAGGGGAAGTTAACAAGGAAGCGCGTTAACTAGGCCAGGATGCCGTCAGGAATGATTGTGTGAGCAAGTTCAGTGCTTGGGGCTCTACCTGTGCCGCTGCTTCCCAGTTCAGTCTGTGTTCACAGCCATCTCCTCTGCCCACGTGCAGTGTTTTTTACACTTCACGATTACACTTGCCCAAGGGCTTCAGCCCACCGTGGCCCTTCCCTTCCGACTCTAGCCTCTGCAGATTAGCAAGTTCTTCTCGTGATCATATTCCTGGGACAGGATATCTGGTTGGCCTGGTCGATCTTTTAATGGCAGGTCATACGAGGACGGATGGGGTGTCGCGTGGTACCATGGACGCTCACTGTGAAAGGGCTGGTTCCGTTAGTAGAGAATCTGGGTGGCATCTGAGTTTGACCTGGGATTGACCAAAGGATCTGAGTTGGACCAGGGCTTTTGAGATCTGTCTCCCTTTGGCTTCTCTTTGCCAGTCCCGGATCTTCTTCTGGGGTCTTCTGGTTCTAATAATGCTGGTTCATTTCTGGCCTACAGGTCAAGCATGGCCATTCCAAACTGGTCTGGTGTGCTCTTGTTGGGAGAACCTTCTACTACTATCGAAGCCACGAGGACAAGGTACTTCCTGGCCTCCCGACAGCTTCCCCCAAACCACATTCCTGTGGCTCTGTGTCCTTATGGAAGGCCCAGCTTTACCCTCTACCCCACCCAACCCCACAACAAGTACAGAGCTGGCTGGCCAGATCCCTCTAGAGTGTGTGACCAGTGTGCATGGTCTGCAGATCCTGCCTGTGTGGTCTGTCTGTGCTTCTCCAAGCCCACCTCAGCCAGGGAGCTGTAGTCTCCCCCTCGTCCTTGATTCCCAGCCCTACAAGGCCTGAGGGTTCAGAGAGAGGAGACTCCTCTGTTCCCCGCTGGCCCTCCCATTCACGGAAGGCTCGTGTCCACAGCGCCCCCTGGGCCGTCTGCCTGTGCGGGACGCACGCATAGAGGAAGTAGATCGATCCTGTGACTCAGACGAGGACTATGAGGCTGGAGGGACCGGGCGGTTGCTTTCCTCCCACTGCACCCTTGTGATCCACCCCCCAGAGCACAGCCCCACCTACCTCCTCATTGGCACCAAGCACGAAAAGGTAAGGGAGGGGGCTGGGCCTCCATGGCAAAGCTTGCACCTTTGATTCTCACCTTCCTTCTCTCTTCTGAGCTTCCCCAGATTCGAATCTATTTCCCTCCTGGACATTTTGGCAACTAGCATTTCCTGAATATTCCTTGTATTGAATCCATTCCCAGTGACCAACATCTCTTCACTGGGGCCATGAGATGGAGGGAACCACAAGCTTAGGAACTTGGGTTCACATTCAGCCGATCCCAAGTCTTTCCTCTTAGGGACCGGTGGCCTTGACTTGTGCCAACCAGACGGGCTGACCATCAGCCTGGGCTTGGCCCCTTCAGGGAGGCTCCCTTGGAGCTCTTGCCTCCATTCTTCCCAGCCCAGCCCCATCAGGTGGCTTTCCATCCTTTTCCAGGATACATGGCTTTACCACCTCACAGTGGCTGCAGGTGGCAGCAGTGCCAAGGTGGGCACTGCCTATGAGCAGCTCATTGGAAAGCTGATGGATGGTGAGGGAGACCCAGGTAAGGCGAGGGTGGCCATCACTGCTGGGTTGGAGGGTGGTGGCTGGGTAACTGTGGGTCAGGAACCCAAAGAAAGCACTACTGTACCCTGAAGCTGTTTGGAGACCTTCCGAGCCACAGAAGGGCATTCCCGTCCCAAGCTCCGGGACCCCTGTCTCTGGTGAGGATACTGAGGAGACCACTCAGTATCTGGGGCAGTTGTCTGGGGAGCAGACTTTCCGGCCACTTGGTCAATGTTTTACTTTGTTCACTGCAACTTTGCTGGCTGGGCAGAGGGTTGAGGAAAGAAGGTGGCTGGTTAATCTATAGTTAGTTTGTTAATGAATGAAGCCTAAGTTAGGATCAGGCTAACTAAGCCTGGGGCCTCTTGGGGTCTTTATTTTGCTACTGATTCTCAGGACCCTGAGGACCCAAGGGCACTCAGAACACACACTGCTTTACTGCTGCTCTGAGGCGTGTTTGTTCCGGGCTGATATACGCTCCTCTATCTAGACCTAGCACTGTAGGGAGAGGCCCTCCCCTGCACACGCACGCTTGCACTCCGATGTCCATGCCTTGCATTGGACGTTCACCCCTATTGCAGCCCCACGAGCAAAGCAGTAGCCGCCTTCCTGTAAGCCATGCTCGTGAGTGTGCTGAATAAATGCAGTGCACAGCCCACACTCTGTGGATATAAATCCAGCACAGCCCACGTGTCCCGACTGTGAAAGCACCGTCTTCCCCAGAGATCAGGGTCGGGGTGCGGGGGAGGCGAGTTCCCTCCTCAGTGGTAACGGCTGCTGCTCTCTGGTGCTGTGCTCCGGGCAGATTCCCCCCTCTGGAGGCACCCCATGCTGTGCTACAGCAAAGACGGGCTGTACACCTCCCTCACCACCCTGCCCTCCGAGGCCCTGCAGACGGAGGCCGTCAAGCTCTTCAAGGTAAAGTGGGAGCTGAGCCCAGGCCCATGGACTGGTGGCGGCGCCCTTGCCCTGTGCCCAGGCTCTGCCCAGAGCAGTTCTTCCCACCACGGTGATGCCGGGGTGGAGAAGACCTGTGCAGTTTAGGGGGGGAGCTCCCGGAGGGATCTGAAGAGGAAGGGAAAGAAAGTCCCTCAGGGCTCCCATCATGTCCTTTAGGGCAGGGAGGCTGGAAGCTCTGGGACTTCATTCATGGGCCCTTGGGGAGCACTAGCGAAACGAAGAGCTGCCCTCCTGTAGTGAACAGCGGGAGAGGGCAGGTTTACGTTGCTTCTGGACCTGAGGGATTCTGGCCTATTTTAGAGTATTCTTTGTTCCCCGCTGAATATTCTGTCTTTTAAAAAAATGAATATGTCTTGCTTATGTAATGGAAACATGTAAAGGAAAGATCCTATCCCAAAGTAGCCTTCTCGGTAAGCATAGACGTTCTCGAGCAGTCACGATGCTCCCTCCTAGAAAGGGCTGTCTGCCGTGAACCAGAGCCTTCCTCGAGCCCTGGGCGGGGGGACGGCCCAGTCTGTCCCCTGTCACAGAGGACGATAGTCAGGGGGCTGTCAGTCTACCTGTGCCCACTGTCATTTCCCTGCAGTCGTGCCAACTCTTCATCAACGTGCCCGTGGAAGCGGCCTCGGTGGACTACCACGTGTCCCTGGCCCAGACCGCGCTGCAGGTCTGCCTCGTTCACCCCGAGCTGCAGAGCGAGCTGTACTGCCAACTCATGAAGCAGACCAGCTGCCGCCCGCCGCAGAAGTGCTCCCTCATGCAGGTGGGCGTCCCTGGGGCGGAACGGCCGACGGGAGCCGTCGGCCAGGGCTGCCCAGGACGTGGGAAAGGTGGAAGGAGGTGACCGGGCAGGTATCCTCCGAGCCTGGCAGCCAGCAGGCGGGTTCCGTACTCAAGGCTGCCCGGGTCCTGCTGCCCTCTCTGTGCCCCTTCTGGACGTCTGCACACAGTCAGGTTGTGTGATTGCGGCTCTGCACAAAGCCCGACCAGGCTGGCCATCCTGGTGCCCGCAGAAGGCTGGGGGCTGCGGTTCGGAGAGGGTGGTGAAGGCTCTGCAGCTCAGGACTGCGATGGTAGTGGCACGGCGGACCCAGCGCTCAGCCCACATTTCTTGTTTCCCCCGGCAGTGCTGGCAGCTCCTGGCTCTGTGTGCCCCACTTTTCCTGCCTCAGCACCACTTCCTCTGGTACGTCAAACAGCAGCTCCAGCGCCACGCAGATCCCCGGTGAGTGCACGTCGTTTCCTCTGCCGCTCTGGCACTACCGACTGGCATGATCTGAGGGACGCAGGGGAGACTAGGATGGATGAGATCGCCCCGCCCTCTGGGGTTTGCACAGTGGCCATGTAGACTTTGCCCATCACCATACGCAGATGGGCACGTGGAGGTCTGGGCACCCTCTACACACCAATCCACGTGTGTGTGGGTATTTAGTGGGGGCCCTCATGTGGAGCTACCGCGCCCCCAGGTCATCCCCAGATTTGCATTCTCTGTTGCCATGTTTTCTGGCTTCTGCAGAAAATATCCGTGCCAGCAACCAGCAGTAGATAGGCCCCGAACGACCAATTAACACCCCAGACCAGTCTTTGGGGCTCGTGTCACAGCCTTCCAGCTGCAGGTGTGGTCCTATAGGTTACATGTAGGTAGGGAACCAGGGTGTCAAGTGGTAGGGATGAGTGGATTCCCGGTTTTCCTTTCTTCCTTCGCCTGTCTTTTTAGAAATGAGACGGGCCAGTATGCCACGTACTGCCAGCGGGCAGTGGAGCGGACGCTGCAGACTGGGGAGCGGGAGGCCAGGCCCTCGCGCATGGAGGTGGTGTCTATCCTGCTGCGGAACCCCTTCCACCACTCCTCGCCCTTCAGCATCCCCGTGCACTTCGCCAACGGGACTTACCAGGTGACGAGCGACCTACCAGGTGACAAGGCTGCCGCGCTCCCTGTGCTGAGTCTTCTCATATTGCCATCCCAGAGGAGAACACCTTGGGGCCAGTGGGTGCTAAGCCTCCTTAGGCCCAGCAGATCTTAACAGGCAGACCAGCCAAAGGATGGGCCTGGGGTGCAGGGGCGAGTGGGGCCATTCGTGCCACTGTGGAGGGAGTACAGAGCTTGAATCACAAAAGTACTTCACTCTTTGGGGCCTGGGAAGAGGACCTTTTGAACCCACTACGTGAACAGGGAAGCTAACACACTGACCAAGAAAGTGGCAGGGGAAGGGCCTCCCAAAGAGTGACAGCAAAGGAGGAACGGAGCTTATGTGGGACTTCAGTTTATGGTGGGCGGGCTCCTCCCTTAAGCACTCGCCCTCTGCATGTGGAAACCAGCTTTCTTTGGCCTCTGTTGTCGCCCTCGCTCCTTTCAGCCATGCCTTTCCACCTCCCGGCCTCTGACCCCTCCACTAGCCCCCGTGGGCCCCTCTCAGGAGGTCCCCTCTCCCGGCAGGTGGTGGGTTTTGACGGCTCCTCCACAGTGGACGAGTTCCTCCAGCGGCTGAACCAGGAGATGGGCATGAGGAAGTCCTCCCATTCTGGCT
This sequence comes from Grampus griseus, assembly GCF_964374135.1. NCBI lineage: Eukaryota > Metazoa > Chordata > Mammalia > Artiodactyla > Delphinidae > Grampus > Grampus griseus. The sequence goes on along the minus strand of NC_139018.1, from coordinate 34,347,071 downwards.
TTGCCCTCTTCACGGACGACCCTTCTGGCAGGGACCTGGAACACTGCCTGCAGGGGAGCGTCAAGGTGATGGTCCCCCGTAAGCCAACTGAGCCACCTTGGTCTTCAGGATTTTGTGTTCCCAGCCGGTTTGGGGCTGAGCCCGAGGCCAGCATTTCTGTGCCATCTTAAAATGTGCCCATATAGGCAGAGAAAAGTCATTTGTGCCCTTGTCTCTGGAGAGAAGATCTCCACATCCCTCCCTCCCTCCCTCCCTCCCTCCCTTGAGAGGCTGTTCAGCTTCCAGAAGAAAAGCCGCTTCCCAGCTCAGGGTAGGAAGGACAGGGAGGCACTTCTCAGCAGCAGCCCCACCTGGGCGGAGCCCACTGCCAGTTTCGTACACACATGCGTAGACGGACAACTGTACGCCTGGACCCAGCAGATGTGTTGTACGCTGGCAGCTCACTCTTACCCAGTCTGCCAGGGCCCGTGCTCTGCTTACAGGTCCCACCAACTTTAAAGAGGTAGATCCTTGTGGTACTTCTGTGCGTAAAGGCCCTTGAGTGGGATTCGAACCCTATGTTGCATTAGGGTCTGGGGTTAGAGCCGCGGGGCATGCTGGGTGTTTGTGGGATGTGCTGGAGCACTTGATGAGGATGAGGGTTTTGGCTGCAGTCTCTGCTTTCTTTATGGTGACAGGACAAAGGCTCCTGTAGTCTTTTACCATTGCCTGGAAAAACTATGCCCGGGCGTCTGTGAATGCCCAGGCATCTGTAAGGCTCTGTTACACAGTAGGCCTCCGGTTATATTTGTTGAAGAGAATGGCGGTTGGTGGGAGGGAAGTGGAGCCGGTGATGAGGGGCCATGGTTTTGAACTGGGGCCTGCCTAGCCTCTGGGGGGCCCCCTCAGATGTCCAGGCAATGGCAGCAGCATTCCATGGTTTGCTGCCCACGCCATGCTCAGAGCTACACCTCTGTCTGTGAGAAAGCCGCAGGCACCCTGGGTCCTGGGAGCATGAGGCCCCGCGGGTCAGCCTCCTGATGGACAGTCCCTCAACTCTGCCCCGCGGCTCTGCCCGAGTCCAGCCCTGACTGGACCTTGTTCCCTTCATCAGGGGCTTTTCTGACTTTCCTCTTTTGCCTCATGCAGATCTGCGATGCCATCTCCAAGTGGGAACAAGCCCTGAAGGAGCTGCACTCCGGAAAGTCTGAGGGTGGCACACGTGTCGTGAAGCTGATGTACAAGAACAGGTCCTGGGCACCGCCAAGGGGGACCAAGCATGAGGGCTGCTGCTGGGGTGCAGCTCATCACTACCCCAGCTGGAGGCCTGTCCTGCACAGGCAGGGCAAGAGATATAACACTGCCTGCTGGTCAGCAGCTGGAGGCCCAGGCTGGCTCTGCTGGCCTCTGTGAGACCCTGGACAGCTCAGGCTCTCCGTCCCTGTACTGTGTCTGCACACTCACACATGCATGCACACACACACACACACACCCCTGCCCCCCAAACAGACCAACTTCCTCAGGTGGCTGCATGTGTTACATCAGGAGAGGAAGATTTTGTCTGAGCACTAGATATTTAAGACTAAAGAATAAATTGCTCCTGGGAGCTTCCCTGGTGGCGCAGTGGTTGAGAGTATGCCTGCCGATGCAGGGGACACGGGTTTGTGCCCCGGTCCGGGAGGATCCCACATGCCGCGGAGCGGCTGGGCCCGTGAGCCATGGCCGCTGAGCCTGCGCGTCCGGAGCCTGTGCTCCGCAACGGGAGAGGCCACAGCAGTGAGAGGCCCGCGTACCAAAAAAAAAAAAAAAAAAGAATAAATTGCTCCTATATACCAGTTCCAGGAAATACAGAAGGAGAAATCCTGACTTATACCAATTTGACTAAGAAAATTCCATCCCAGTATGTCTCCAGGCAGATGATTTCCATTAGTCTCTTGGAATCTTAACTCATTTAGTTTCCTAATAAGCTATGATTCCAGGTACCAGATTCCCCTCACCAAATCCAGTAAGTCTTAACGGTGAATTCAGAACCGACCACATGCTACTGTTGCTATGGGACCTGATGGCCCTCTATCTGCTCTGTGTCATGCTTGGTTAAGTTTTTCTGGAGGCAGTGGAAAATAGGCTCACAGATGGTATAAAAAGAGTAGTTTCTTTTTTTCTTTGTAAATCAAGATAAACAGATGCAGAGACAGCTTCATCCGTTTGGGATCCCAGCTGAGCCCTGGCTTCTCACTCTCTCCCCTGTAGGCTGTACTTTCGGAGTCAAGTCAAAGGGGAGACAGAGCGAGAGCGCCTGCTGCTTGCCTCCCAAACTAGCGGAGAGATAGTGGCAGGGAGGTTTCCTGTCAACAAGGAGCTGGCTCTGGAGATGGCGGCACTGATGGCCCAGGTAAGGTTCTGTCCAGGAGTCAGGAGGGTCAGGAGACGTCTTGGACTCATAGGTGGAGTGCACCACACAGGCTGAAACAGGAGATTCTGCGGGTCCTGAGGTGCCAGAGAGGGCGGCCTTGCTGACTCCTACCCAGCAGAGTGCCTCGCTGCAGATCCAGGCTACATGCAGAACTCTGGGCGTGGAAACCAGGGGCCTGGGTTTGAATCCTAGCCACCTTCCCGCTATGAGATCTTGGCCAAGTCACTTCACTTGTCTGTGCTGTAGTTCCCTTTTTCATATCCCGAAAACAAAAATACCTCCCTACCTGCCCCGACAGGGTTGTACTAAGTGTAATTCCTAGATAATGTATGTCATATAATGTATGTGGTTAAGTGTGTATTACAGCTGTCAAACATTGTAATGAGAAGTAGGAAAAGGAACACACATTCAGACTTTGACTCTTCTATTACCTTTAGGAGGCTGTCTTGCCAAAGGAATCTGGGATCCTTCATGGTTCCCGTAAGAAAGAGTCTGGATCTACATGCTGGAGAGGATGGGGAAATAATAACAGTGGACCTTTAATACAGTAAACACGTATTGAGTATGCTGTAGAGGGCCCTGTGCGAAACATTTTATATGTAGTACCCTATTTAGTTCTCACCCCCGCTTTATAGATGAGTAAACTGAAGCTCACAGAGTTTAACTTGATCATGGTTTCAGAGCTGGTAAATGGCAGAGCTGGGATTTGAGCCAAGCATCTGACTCTAATGGCCACATTTGGAACAGTCAGCTCTACTGAAGGATCTGTAGCATCTTCAATCCTGTATCCCATATTTTTGGATTAGGAGCCAGAATTTCTATAGTGTTTCCCTTGTCTGCCACTAATTAACTGTGTCTTTGGATAAGGCACTTAACCTCAGCTGCAAAAGGAAAGGTGATCTAGACAATCTCTAATATTCTAGGACCCTAAGGTTGTTTCTCTAGTGTCTGTGAAACTTGAGATAAAGGGTCTGTCTGTACACAAGAAGTGTTTTTCACATCCATTCACACCTCACCAATAAAGGGATGAAATAATGGTTTATTTCACCTCTCAGCAGGCCCCCAACCCCATTCACGTCCAAATTCCTGATTTGTCCCTCCATGTGCTTCTACCACAGGTAGAGTATGGGGACTTGGAGAAGCCCATCCTGCCAGGACCTGGGGGCACACCCCCTGCCAAGGCTCTGCATCACCTCCAGCAGGTCCTAGACAGGTTCTACCCAAGGCGCTACAGACACGGGGCCCCCCTGGAACAGCTGAGGTAGGCTGCAAGGTCTTGCAGGGAGTCACCGTAGGGAGGCATGGGCTGCAGAGTTGGGAAAAACCTCAGAGCTGCAACAGAAACATGGCACCATCTCTCTCCATCCGTCTAAACCAGGCACCTGGCAGATCAGCTGACCACAAAGTGGGCAGCACTGCAAGGCTGCTCCTCTCCTGAGTGCATCCGCATCTACCTGACAGTGGCCCGGAAATGGCCCCTCTTTGGTGCTAAGCTCTTTGCTGCTCAGGTAAGTGTGGGTGGTTTCCAGCCAAAGGAGTGGTTACCACACCCTCAGGAACTCCCTAAGTTTCTCCTGGATTCGGTCATGTTTTGAGCCAGTTCAGTCTGCAGCGCCCACCCGCAACCACTAGGGGTCACTATCTTTCCACCCATTTCTTGCCTACTCCAGCTTTCCCTGGTCCAGAGCAGTTGTGACTCATTGCTTCCGGGCCAGGGTTATTTCTGGGCGATCCTTAACTTTCCTTTATTGACTTCTTTCCCAATCCTACCTTTGAAAAAAAAGATAGGGTCAACTAATACACAACAGAGTTCAGACTTGATATGATGTTCCTCTTGAGAATGTTTTTATTTTAAAAAAAGTTTGAAAGAACAACGTGTAACCTAAACAAATACATCTCTGCTGACCTGGTGCAGCCACAGAGGGATCTGACTACTCAGGCACCAGTTAATTTCTCCTGCTGGAAGGCCAGGTGGCTAAAAGTAATTTCAGATGGAACTTTTCTTCACTGGCTATCTGGTGTGCACGAAACTTTGTACGTAATCACAGTGTCCTATCCTCGAAGCTGGATCATGATCCTGTTCACTGAGGATACAGATTAGACAACAGACATTCACTCATTCATTCAACAAAGAATTGTTGAGCTCCTACTATATCTGAGGCATTGTGCTAGTTGTCTGAGGTGACAAGAGGTGAGCAAATCAGACACGTCCTCGCCTTCATGGAGCTTCCCATCTAGTGGGGGACGTACACACTAATCAAATACTCACACATACACTCTCTCTTTCTAAATATATATATATATAAAACACATATAATTTTTTTAGAAGCTGTCACAAGTGCCATGAAGGAAAAGTACAGGGGTGTTATAAAGGCATATAACATGGGGACCTACTTAGTCTGGAAGGTTGGGAGAAGCTCCTGAAAAAAGGGACATGTCCATCTCTCTCCCCAGCCTCCCCAGGGTAGGAGAGACAGGAAATCTAGATTGCCCTACTGCAGCCCTGGCAGTGAAAATTAGTCATTCTAGGACTTATCCACCAAATAGGCAGTTTTCTCCCTGGCAGGGCCTAAAGCCCTTGCATTACTGTCTCCCTAATTATTTTATAGTCCCTAGGAAATGGTTGAAGCAAGATGCAGCTTGCACTTAGGAGGGCCTGTGGGTGGAATGCTGTCAGTTTCTGAGAGCCAGGAAAAAACAGCCTGTTCTCCATGCCTGTAACAGAACAGCCAGGGCTGGCCTCTGTTCTGGAACAGGAACAAAGTGTACTGTGTTCTGTACCATGGCAGGATGGGCTATAGGTACTACAAGAAAGTGATACTCGGGGTTGTTAGTAGGTGGCCAGAGCCCCAAGCCAGGTGCCTCCTGCCACGAGCAGCCTGTTTACTCCCGCATGCTATACAAATACCATCTTCTATGTTTTCCAAAAGAAAAAAGTTGGAAATCACTGCCTAGCAGATCCCTAGATGTGCCTTCTTCCTCAGAAAGCTCTAGTGGTTCAGAATCCCTAGCTGTGGATGTCTGATGGGATTTTCCTGTTCCCCCAGCCTGCACAGCCGTCTTCCAAGGAGAACACCCTGGTGTGGATTGCGGTGAATGAGGATGGTGTCAGCATCCTGGACCACAACACCATGGTACGGGAGGATGAGGGCTGGCTTCCTGACCCCTCCTTCTCCTGACAGTATCTTTTCTTCTTCTCTCTGGACTCAAAGGGCTGAGCTAAGTGACCACGGTTTTCCTTCCCCCACCCCCTGCCCAAGTACTGCTGTCCTCTAGTCTAGACACAGCTTGTAGACATTCAAAATGTAGATCTCCAAAGTGTGACCACTTCGGACTTCTCCCTTCCTGGTCTGGAAGAGACTGGGCATGCTGGCTCCTAGCTCAGGAGGCAGGTGGAAAGTTTTTCCAGAACTAACTGGATCTTTCCCCACAGCAAGTGCACGTCACTTATCCCTACTCTTCAGTGATGACCTTTGGTGGCTGCCGGGATGACTTCATGCTTGTGATTAGATCCACTTCAGACCAGAGCTCTGGAAAAGGCCACATTGAGAAGCTGATCTTCCGGATGGCTGCTCCCAAGGTGGGTCTGAAAGCTGCTAAAACATTTTACCCTGCTGTAGTCTGATGAGATGGGCTCGGAGCTTAGAAAGGAAACTGGGGTTATGACAGTACTCTAGAAGGGCCCTGCCCCAAATGAAACTATCATCAGTACCCCAGAGGGTTCAGGTGGCGTCTCTACGGTCACTGCTGAGCTGGCAGGTAGGGGGGCTGGCAGGAGAGGGAACTCACTCTGGTCCAGCTACTCTGCACTCCTCACGTTACCTTCCTCTGTTCTGTCAGCCACAGCACTGGACAGGCTTGAATGGGGGCCCTCTTGCTGCTGTCGTCCTTGCAGCAGGCCCAGTGTTCTCACCTTGCCTTGGGCTCTGCTGTCCCGGCACTAGTCACAAGTGGGACACTCTGAACATGCTCCCCCTTCCCTGGGGTCCTAGGAACTGTTCACATTAAGGGCCTTGTTCCTACTCAGTACAGGAAATGTTGATGCAAAAAATAACAATTGCAGAGACTCTGGAACCAAAGTTCTGATTTATAGTTCCTGGCTCCCTTCTGAGCAACTGGAAACCCTGTTGTTTTAACCCTAAAGCTGGAGTTCGCCAAACCACCTCCTCCTTTCAATACTGTCCCTGCCAAAGGAGAGGATATACAGAGCCCTTCCTCCAGGGAGGCTGCCTTGCCTTGTCTTGGAGACAGCCAGGGCGGAATGTTGGTCCTCCTGTCCTCAGGAGGTACTGGGCACCTCAGGACCTCCAGACGCGTATTTCACTAGGCCTCTGAGCCTCACAGGAACGATCCCCTTTGGACATTTCCTCCCAGGTGGGTATTTTAACTTAAGGGACAAACTGAAGCCCAGGAAGCTTATATAACCAGTGCAACAGCTAGTGAGTGAGAGAGCCAGGATTCAAGCCAAAGCCAGTGTTCAATTCCTTTGTTTCTCTTTCTCTCCTTAGATTGCAGAGGTGACCTTCATCATGGCCAGCTACATGAACCACTGCTCCACAACCGTGGACCCACCCCCCAACCCGCCTGCTGCCTGCCAGCCATGGGAACTGGATGGACGACAGTTCTTTGCTTCTGTTCCATGTGCTGCCAAGGGGCCAACGTTGCTGTGAATATTCCTCCTACCCCTTTCCCCACCACCACCTGGTGCCTCTGGGATTAGAGAGATGTATCCTCGGGTGCGATACTACTGTGATGGGTCTAACAGCCCCCTGCAGCCTGCCCCAGTTGTTCTGTGAAATGTGTATTTCAGTGTCCATGAAGCCTTTACTCTCTAGGTGCCTTATAATGTTTCAGGGCCAACCTTTAAAAATCCAGACCCAGTATAAAAACCACTTTGTTTTCATAAGAATACTGAGCTCTGGATGCTGCCCAGTTCTAGACACAGATAGGGATGGCCCACTGTTACTGGTTACTGAGGGCATCAGTGCTGTAAGTCAGAATTTCCTGCACTGCTACTCTCAGGGAGACTAATATGTTTATGTTGTGTATGGTCCTCACGCAGGGGTTTATACTTGAAGTTTTCCCGACATCCCTGAACAGGGAAGGACTAGAATTTCCAATTCACCTGAACTCCAACAAAAGCTTAGAACTCACTAAGACTGGACTTCCTTTCCCATATGGGAAAGGTGTTGGCAGGGCTGGAGAAAAAGGAGGAGACTCACCTTTCCCCTTCCCCTGGTGCGAACGAGGAGGCATTGGCGGTGCCCTTCTGGGGCAGCGGCACCTGTCTCTGCAGGACAAGGCGCTATTCGCCTGGGACTGAAGCTGTTCTCCCTCACACTGGACCGTCAGCCCAACTGGGTACAGGCAAGGGCAGGGGCTAGGTCCAACCTGACCTCTCCCTGTCTCATTTTAACAACTGGACAGGGCTCAGTGAAGGCTGTGCTTACTACTGTAGGAGAAGGTGGTCGTCGCTTGTCCCCCTGCTCTTTGAAAAACCAAGCAAATGCATTCTGCGTTTTGCTGCTCTGTGAGGCCACCAAAGATGAGTCAGAAACAGAAGACAACCCTGCAGGCCCATGGGCCTGGATTTGCTCCTTAAGACTTCTGGCGAACTTGCGCTGGGAATGTTTGAGGGCAGACGCACATATGCGTTATCTGTCCTAGCCTGAGAGCATCAGTTGAAAGTATCTTTCACCTTTTGTCTTCCTGACGATGCCAATATGCCCCCATCCCCGAGTGAGACCTTCTGTTGGATGCAGAGATGATCTTGTCTCCACCCTCCCTTAACAGGAAAAAAAAAAAAAAAAAGACGAAAGAGTTCATTTATACTCTGATTTTCCAACATTGAGGAAACTGAGTTTTATTTCATAGCTCTAAGGCAGTCTTATCATTTTTCGATAAAGTGCCAAACAAACTATATGGGTTTAGCAATAGCATCCAAGAACCAAGCCTTTAACCCCAGCAAAGTGTGTGTGTGTTGCACACTGTGAAAACTGCAAGGCTGGAACTAGTTTATCTGAACACCTCAGCTGCTGTAAGCTTCCCCTCTCTCACCCATTAAACTGACAAGCATGATGAAAAAAGCAGCGCATCAGAGTGTCTACCTTTTTTAAACGAACTTGACTTTGCCAGGCTGGCAATTTCATAGCTGCCTCCCATTTCTGTTCCTGCCTTTCCCCCAGCATTTGGGATTTAGCTGAGACATTTCTACCTCGACCAAGTCACATGTCACATGTCCCACAGGCTCCTGAATAACCCCTCCAGGGCTGGTATAAAAGGCAGAAGTTACAGCTCTGGTTTTGTAATATCTTGAGTGTGTCTAAGGCAAATAAGGAATTATCATCTGGCCAGGAGTTAAAAAAAAAAAAAAAATCCCAAAGAAAAAGTAAGCAAGAATGGAGCTGTGTTCATATTGAATTTGGGGGTCAAGCTATTTCCCCCACCCTGTCTTCTTCCCAACCCTTCAGGAATCCTCCCTTAGTTTATTAATTTTATATAAAAGAAACTGCCTTATAAACAAAGGCTTCTACAGTATGTATGTTTATCCTTCTTTAACATGTCTGGAAACCAAAGTCAAATTTCTGTCTGGCCTTTTATCTCACCCCTCTTGGCAAAAGAAGTTTTTGAAACCATAGACAATGCTGAGTAACAAGAGTATTAATGTGCTAGACACCCGTGACTGAAATGCCATGATCGTGTTTGTCAATAAAAAGCAGCTGTCTGAACCAAGCAATTGTGTATGTTTTGGAAGGAGATCTGTTTATTAAGAGAATCACCATAAATTAACCCTGTACAGAACACAGGAGCTAGGTGGACAGAGACTAGTCTTTTGTAGGACATTTCTTCCTACTGACCAGCCCCTGAAGGGCTTGCTTTTTCTCTTAGCTTTTATACAGGGGTACTGTGCAGTTGAAAATTATCTTTCTCAAGAGATCTGATGTCAGTTTCCCATTGTCTTGCTCTACAAATTTCAACAAAAAGTAAACTTGAACGTGCTTAGGAATATCACAAAGTGCTCTTCGTCAACATTACTCCTGACATACTGTTTCGAGGTCTCCCCTCAGGTGGTAAACGAAATCTTACAAGGGGAACACTAAAATACACATAAGTACTTTGCTCAACACCACACAGTAAGTTAGGCTTCCAGGCACCTGCTCTACGGCTCTGAGATCCACCGCATCCATACTGGTTCCTAGGACTGTGCCCACTTGATGGTTTAAAATACAGAAAATAAACCAGCCACTGTGGCTTAGGAGTCATCTCCTCTGGAAGACAATACTGGCCTTCTAAACGCTGGGACTCACGGGCTCGTTGATGTGGCTTTCTGGTGTGCCAGGATGTCCTGGCAGCTTCTGTACACTTCAATCAAGCAGTCCAGCCGGGGCTTGGCACTCTGAATTCCAAAGGGAAGAAATGCAGAAACAAGATGAATGTAAAGTGCTTAGTGGTATTGTGTCCATGTGCAACCTCAATCTCTCACCCACGACCAGGGAGTCTAAATGGTACAGGTGTGGGCTTCAGAGAGGCAGAAGTTCAGGCCTCACAGCATTTTCCTAGGAGGAATCCCTAACCAGGCCCACATCCCAGCCTGTGAACTGTGGAAGTAGGAGCTCGAAAGACAGTTTTTAATCTAAATTTCATGACCTCCACCTAAGACAAAGCAAGAAGAGTAACAAGGACAGACCCTCTTGGGAAGTATCACAAGCTGCGAAACAGTTCCCAGAGACAGGAAGGGCAGTTTAATATGTAAATATTGAAAATTATTTTGTATAATGAAATATAATACAACCAAATGAAAAGAAAAGCCACAGAATGGGAAAAATATATGGGGAAAGCATATTTCATAACAGTTTGCTACCCAAAATATATAAATTGTTACAATGCATAATCACTATCTAGTATCTACTTGACTAATAGAGGAGATGGATAGTTTAAAACAGAAAATACTGATAGGTAGCACTTACAAGGAAATATGAAAAGTCTCTTTGTCATTTAAAGAGACACAAATTTAATAACTCTAAATTCCTTTCCCTACATACTAAACTAAAAAATAGCTAAACCCACTGTTAGCCAAGACTACAGGAAAACAAGTACAAATTCACAAAAGTATGGTAAGGTTGTCCAATCTCTGGAGCCAAATCTCAAACATGATTAAAATCTATGAAACTATTCATAAGCTTTAATAAAATAATTTTGAACTATAATGCAAAAGAATTTTAGCTTAGCTTCCTTAAATCCTTTGAACAAGGAAGGGCAGTGAGGCAGAGTTAACTGCATACATAAATACTTTACATACCTATAAAATAATTGATTATAATCATGTTTGTATAAGTTTTGTGTTTTTTAAAAATTTTTTAACATCTTTATTGGAGTATAATTGCTGTACAATGGTGTGTTAGTTTCTGCTTTATAACAAAGTGAATCAGTTATACATGTACATATGTCCCCATATCTCTTCCCTCTTGTGTCTCCCTCCCTCCCACCCTCCCTATCCCACCCCTCTAGGTGGTCACAAAGCACTGAGCTGATCTCCCTGTGCCATGCGGCTGCTTCCCTCTAGCTCTCTATTTTACATTTGGTAGTGTATATATGTCCATGCCACTCTCTCACTTTGTCCCAGCTTACACTTCCCCCTCCCCGTATCCTCAAGTCCATTCTCTAGTAGGTCTGCGTCTTTGTATAAGTGTTTTTTTGTAAGAAAAAAACAAAAAATAATCTGAACATGATTTCAAAAGCTAGTAAATGAGGTAGCTAAATAAACTGATATTTGACATGATATAATTATTTTAAATAATAAGTATAATGGCCTTTGTAAATGCATGAAAATATGTATATTAAAAAAGCAAGGGGGCTTCCCTGGTGGCGCAGTGGTTGAGAATCTGCCTGCCAACGCAAGGGACACGGGTTTGAGCCCTGGCCCGGGAAGATCCCACATGCCGCGGAGCAACTAAGCCCATGTGCCACAGCTACTGAGCCTGAGCTCTAGAGCCTGCAAGCCACAACTACTAAGCCCACATGCCACAACTACTGAAGCCTGCGCGCCTAGAGCCCGTGCTCCGCAACAAGAGAAGCCACGACAATGAGAAGCCGACGCACCACAATGAAGAGTCGCCCCCGCTCACCGCAACTAGAGAAAGCCCGCGCACAGCAACAAAGACCCAACTCAGCCATAAATAAATAAATAGATAGATAGATAAATAAATGTATATATATAAAAAAACAAGACACAAAATAGTGTATAAAAGTCTGTATAGATCAGTAATATCTATGTAAAATCGCGTATTGGCAGACTGACGGAGTCAAAGCAGATGAATGATGACCTACAGGCAGAAGTTGCTATATATGTTTTTATCTCTAAAATTTGTATAAATTCATAATATTTCTGAAAGCCTTATTTGCCTCAGAAAGGAATTTCTGAAATAACTAAAATCCTAATTCTCAGTAAAAATACCCCTCAGGTATCCTCAAATACTCTTGACAACAGAAGTTCACATTCCTACTGAACATAAGAAGCCGTGGATATGCAGAGAGGAGGGGAAAGGTAGAGGATTTCTTTGCAGAAGAAACAAGTATTCTATGCTCACCTGGAAGAGAGGTACTACTTGGGATATCCCATGTGGTTCCATTGGATCCTTCAATAAAATGCAGAGGTAGTAAATCACCTTCTGCTGTAAGAAAATAAACCAAATAGCAGAGATCTAAGTAAAATTCAGTTTTCTTTCTCAAGGGAAGGCTTAAAACTTTTTCATACACTTGAAAAAGAATGCATTTGAAGTGAGGGAGAAGTATATTCTCATTCTTTAGATTAAAAAAGACAAAACAACAACAAGCAGAGATGACTTTGAAGCAGGGCTAGAAAATAAAGATGAAATGCTGACTCCCTATCCATAAAAACCTATAGTATCTCTTTAAAAATAAAGAACATATGTTTTCAATACAAGTTTCACTTTTATGGCTTAAGGACATGTCAGCCAAAAAGAAAACACTACAGGTACTGGAACAGAGAGCCCTCAAGTTTAATTCTGTGACATCAGTTACTTTACGCATTAAGACTCAGCTTAGATCCAGGCATACCCCATGCGCTGCCTCATCCAGAGAGGCCTGTAATGACTTAAGTACTTACCATGTAAATAGCCTCATTAATGACAACATCGTTCACCTGGCCCATCTCAATGAAGGTGGTGCTTTCTTTGCCTGAGGCGTAGGATGAGGTCATCTGGATGCCAAGGGAATCAATGATTAACAGGGTCTCGTGATCAATCTTCACAAAATGGAGGTAACCAAGCAGGCCTAAGAGAGTGATGAAGATGGCAGCAGAGAGGATCATGCTGTTCTGAAGAGAGCCAGACACAGGCGGTAAGGTTACCAAGTGGTCCTCCACATATAGCTCTGCTATTTAATACGTCAACTCCAGGCACTGCGGAAAAAAGCCTTTGTTCTGTTGTGAGGTGAACAGATGGGACGAACATGCACGGAGGAAGAGGAAACTACTTTTACTTGGGCTCTGTAGTGCTACGAAAGCATATGATAAAATACATCCAGACAACAAATGGATAGGTCTCGGGAGGTGAACCTCCATCAGCAAAATACGCATCACACCGCTTTCAGAGATTTTTCTTCCAAAATTGCAACTTAAGGACTCAGATCTTTTCTTCTCATGCTCCATCAGTAAGATATGTAGGAAAATCGCAGACTGGAGAGTAATAAAATGCTTAGCACAGTGTAGCAGATAATACTCAACAGCCGCTCCTCCTTCCTAATAGAAGTTGGAGGGAATCATGATTGGTTCCCACTCCTGCCAATGATTGGTTCAGAAATGGACCTATGACACAACTCTAGCCAATGAGATGTGAGGGGAAGTCGGCTGGAGGGGTTTCTGGAAAACTAAGTCCATCTCAAAAAAGAGATCTAAGGAAGAGAAGGCCCCTTCATCCTGAGGTTTTGATGCCTGAAAACCAACTACGTGGCCTCTGCCAAACCATGTGGAAAGCTAGGCTGAGGACAGGTAGAGTACATCAAGGGTGGAAGAGCAGTAAGATGAAAAAAGTAAAATCAACAGAGCCTCTTAAGCCCTCTAGAGCCCTCCTTCGTCCTGACTTCTTGTTTTGTTAAATAATAAAGATCTTACTATTTAGGGCTCTTTTAGTTGTTTTGGGTTGTGACTGACTAATGTGTTAAGGTTGACTGACTAGATGAAATGACTGATGTGTTAAGGGCCCCCAAAATGGTATTTACTTCTTTGATTCTAAGACATCTACAATCTTTTAACATTTCTGAAGTTGAAGTGTGTCTTTCCATCAAGGTATGTTGCTTTCATGTGGCACTGTTTTCCCTTTTTTTTCCAAAAAGCTATTTAGAAGGATGACACAGAAAAAAAATCATCGATGATCTAGAATCAAGAGACTCACTAATTTATGACTGTCATTCCTTGAGCATAGGAAGTGTTTTATTAATTTTTGTTACTAACAAGATACTCTCTTTGACCTAACTCTAGTCAAGCTCTTCTAAGTGCTGGACCTTGGTGTCCATTCTTGTTGGGCCTGCATTGTTCAACAAGTTGTAGCAAGAATCTTGCTGAGTTTAAAGAAGACCCTCACCCTTGGTATCTAATCACCGTGGCCTGCCTTCAGCCAGAATCCTGTCAAATCAATTTACCCAGAATCCCCCTTTACCCCTGATGTTTCTTTTTAGTAATTTTCCATCCACTGACCCCTGACCCTGCTCCTTAGCTATACATTTCCACTGGTCCCTGCTATATTTAGAATTGAGCCCAATTCAATACTTAAGTCTCTTTTCTCCCATTGCAATAGTTTCTGAATAAAATCTGTGTTTACTGCTTTAACTACTGACCAGCTCTGGTTTTCCTTGAAGGTACCTTTCGACTTCTTTCTACATAACACATAGTTAACTGTTAGATCAGGAGTCTGAAAACTATTTGGGCCTGTGATATGTGTTTGTCTGGTCCACCTTAAGCTAAGAATGTTTTTTACATTTTTTAAAGGGTTGATAAAAAGAGAGAAAAAGAAACAGAAGAATCTGAGACGGAGACCTGAAAGCCTAAAATATTTACTATTCGACCTTTTAAAAAGAAGTTTGCTGACCTCTGTGCTAGGAAATTATTTGTTGATTAACAAATGAAGGATGGAGAAATCTATGTGCTGGGTCTCTGATGACCCAGAAATATCTACTTTGAGCTAATTAAATGTCTAGTATCTAGTACAGTGTCTTGTACATCGTGTGAACCGAATAAGCATTATGGAAGAATAGAGAGATAAAATTCAGTTCTGGCCCTTACAGACTTATTAGAGGCAAGATTAACATATATAAAATCCTTTTGGAGAATACTATGATTCTGACTAGAAGTGACTAAGACAGGATTAAAAGGGAGAGAGAGAAAGCCAGAAAGAGAGACATTAAAGCACACAGGAATATCCTAAGAAGACTTCCAAGGAAGCAGGATTTAACTGGTGCAGAGGAGGTGGTGGTTATTGACAAATATACTTAGCTGAGAAAAGGAAGGGGGAAGGACATTCCAGGTTGGAATAAGTAAGGTAAAAACCTAGAATTCTAATAGAACTGTGAATTCAAAAACTGGGAGGAAAGAAGGGATGAAGAACAGTATATACTTAGGGGATTTGATCCATATCAGCTTTTCTATAAAGTAATCCCTGCCCCAAACTTCATTACCCCTGCATTTTCTATACTTCATTTTTCTTTCTGAAATTCTATCTGACAGTTCAATATTCGTTTTGGGTTGAAGTTTAGCCACATGTTTTAATGAATTCCTTCATCAGATTTCTTCTCATCCTAGCTGAGATTCAGTAATTAGTAGTTTTGAATAGGAGGAAAGATAAGAAATTTTGGTACACAGAGCCCTTAAGAAGTGTTGCAGCGGAGTTTAAAGGAAGATAAGGTTACCGAGCCCTGGACATTTGTTGAGGGTAAGTGGGATATACCAGGATGAGAGAGGTGAGTACAAAAGGGAGCTGGCGTAAACACAAACCTCTATTTAAAAATTTTGCCTAAGCAAGCCCCCTGCAATGAGGAGACATCATGGTATAGTGGGAAAAAAATGGTTTCAGAGTCAGACAGCCCTGGGTTTGAAGCCCCCGTACGCCATTTACTAGCTTTATCACTTCGGATAAGTTATTACTCTTTCTGAGTCTTGGTTTTCTTCTAAGGTTGAGATGAGGCATTCAGTAAAGCAGTTGGCACTCAGTGGGCATTTAATAAATACCTGTTCCCTCCTCCTCACATGACTACCTGACCAGAGCTCAGGCTAGTATTGATATTCAACTATTTTATATATGAAATCTTTCTGGGGGGAGGAGGAAGGACTGTCTTGGCAACTTAACCATTTTGACTGACTTATGAACAAACTTTTAGATACAATTTGGTACAAATTAGGGCATATATTTTGCATATATCTACACTACTAAATTACCATGCTCTGAAATATGCTCTGATGGCAAAAAAAAAGCAAATGGATGCAGTATCGAAAACAATACCCAAATTATAGAAATAAATAGCCTTGCTGTATTTCAGCTCTGGTCAGACCACTCCTGAAATAATATAGTCCACACAGGACACTAAATATGAAACTAAATTCATCCTGAAAAGGGCAATTAGGATGATTCCTTTTATTTTAGGGCTGTCACAATGCTACTACATGTGACCCTCACAATGCTGTGAAGTTGGTGTGGCAGATATTAATTCCATTTTAGAGATGTGAAAACTGAGGCTCAGAAAATAGGAATGAGTCTGGAAATTGAGCACAGAAACCACTCCTCTCCGTAATTTCACAATTCTTTAGAAAATACTTGAAGTTGGGGAAGGGATTTGGGGGGGGTTAGATTGCCTTGAAAAAGAGAGATTAGGAAGAACTATCAAACAATTAACTTGCACACAATTCTTGTGATTTATGGTGGCAAAGACAGTTTCTAGAAGACTGTAAAAGGTATTGTTAGCAGTGATTCCTCTGAGGGGTGAAAGTTATGGATGAGGACCTTGGAACTGAATTACTATGAGCATGTACTACGGAGAGTACATGGAAGTTAAAGTTTTAGCCTGTCCTGCAAGGACTGGATGTATGCTGGGTGGAACCACGGAGCAGAGCAGCGACCCAGGAGGGGGATAAAGTACAGGAGCACAAACTTCACTAAACGTAAGGAAGAGAGCTGTCCAGCAGCGGAATGGCGTCCCCAGAACCAGCGAGTTTCCGCCCTCCAGGCCCTACGATCGCAGGAGGGTCCGGCGAGAGGTCTGGGCTCGACCCTAAGGCCCCAACGACCCTTCCAAACCCGAGACCCCGACTCAGATCGCGGGAAGAGGCCGGCAGGCCTTACCTCGCAGAGTGTGAAGAGTCCGTAGGCCGCTAGCCACACGCTGCAGGTGACAGCGGTGAGTGAACGCAAGGTGATCCGAGGGCAGCTGAGGCAGAACTCCAGGCAGGAAGGGGAGTAAAAGCGGCGCTGCAGGGCCAGGCGGCCGCCACAAATATCTGAGAAGCTCTGCTCGTCCTCCATGGCCGGCTCGCCCACACCAGGCCGGGCCGCGCCGCTCTAGCGCGCCCTCCAGCGTCCTCTCGCCGGCTCTGGACTCACTTCCCCGCATCGGCGTTGGCCACGCCCCGCCCCAGGCTGCGCGCAGCCGCAGTTTCGCGCCGACAGCCCCCAAGGCTCTCTGGGTTTTCCACGCCCGGACCTCCAGAGATTTGTGGGGGGGCCAACGTCTGAGCGGACAGGTTAAAACCGCTATTAACGTGCTTTCGCTCTACAAACTGAGTTTGATTTCCAAGCCAGAGTACGCCCCAAGGAGGCAGTCCGCAGGTATTCGTTCATTTCACTCATTCATTCATTCATTCTTTGATTCCGGTGCCAGCTAGTTTTAAGTGCAGGGGCTGCTTGGGGACTTTCAATGGGCAAGTAAGGAAAGTCTCTGGGGAAAGACATCAGAGCCCCAAGGATAAGGAGCCAAGACTGGTCTCGGGATGCTCTGGAGGAGGAAATTGCCGGGAAGGAGGACCAGGAAAGACAAAGCCCCCGAGGCTGGAACAAGTTTGGCTTATTGGAGGAATCAAAAGGTCAGAGAGGCCGACGCATGGGGAATGCAGTTGGAAGTTGGGGAGGTAGGTAGGGGCCAGATCCATGAGGGTCTTGTAGGGCCCGTAGGGAGTTTGGATTTCACTGTCTAGTTTTC
Source organism: Grampus griseus (assembly GCF_964374135.1). Classification (NCBI taxonomy): domain Eukaryota; kingdom Metazoa; phylum Chordata; class Mammalia; order Artiodactyla; family Delphinidae; genus Grampus; species Grampus griseus. The sequence continues at coordinate 34,329,478 of NC_139018.1, read as the reverse complement.
TCTCCCAGACCACTGTGCAGAGCATTGAGAAGGCAGACAAGTCCTGGCTGGGAGGGTTAGCAAGAGGGGAAGATGCAGAAGGTATGGATGGATAATAAAATTACTAAACTCATGACTACTAGTGACCTGTGGGTTCCCCTTTTTCTTTTTACTTGGGATGTGGCCCAAGAGTGCCTGTGTGGCCCGTTAAAAGAGTTATGGTGCTTCAGCCCTGAGGCAGCATCGTGTACGAAAGAATTTGTGTATAAAGATAAATGGCATAAAGGCCTCACCAACTTTGTGTTCCGATGAAAGTCAGGTTCAGCTTCTCCATCTTCATCCAGGATTTTGTTTTCCTTTTTTTACTTTTCCTAAAGGATTTTCTTCAAGCATTGTTGTTTTTCCAATTTTATTTTTATACCCTGAATCTTACCAAGCAATACACCCCTTTTTGTTTTTGTAAATATCATGCAAAAGTGATGTTTGCTTATTGTGGAAAATTTGAAAAATACAGAAAAGAAGAAAATGTTTAAACCATCTGTATTTCCACTACTCCGAGATAAACAGGGTTGATGTTTTGGGGAAACCACCAGGCCTGGAGTTCTTAACTTGCACTTCACAGATAAAATCAGAGTTTCATCTTTAGTTTCATTAACTTATAATTGAAATTTAACATTTCTTTTGATTATGAATTAGGCAACAAACCAGTTAGTATTAGCAATACTTGTGATTTTTGTCACCGATAGAAACCACAGATATCTTTATCTCACAATAATTATCTCAAAATGTCATTTCCACTCATCACTACTTCAAAATTGCAGTAATTATTCGACCAACTACTAGATCTTCTAATTTAATGTGTCAATAGAGACACCTATTACCGTAAGACATTTTTTAAATATTTTGATAACAGTATTTTAATTCAGTTGGTTTTCTTTGAAATCCTATGTACTTTATTCATTTAAAAACATTATTGTGATAAGGGGTCCATTAGGTTTACCGGACTTACAGAGGATCTGTGGCACCAAAAAAAGTTAAGAACCTGTGCAGGCTCAGAAGTTTCACAACTCTAGAGTCATAGAAAGAAAAAAAGACACCTAAATATATTTAAAGTACTTAATTTTTTGAATATTAAATTATTATATTAAATACCACATTCTAGGGATAGATAGTGTGGTAATAGAATTCTGAAGTCTTTATAATCACTTTGCTCTGTCAGATCACAGTGTCATGGTAACTCGATTACGCAGTTTGGCATCCCAGTAGAAATGGAAATCTATGTATTTGCTATTTACTTAGATGCCGCCTGGGATATGAAGCAACAAGTTCTCATGCCCATGACCCTGTAAACACAGCAAGGAGTGATTCTTTCGTCTCTCAATGCTGGACTTCAGAGTATTCACAAGCCTCAAAAATTCGGTGGAAAATAACAGCAAGGAAGGGCAGGCTGATGAAAAGAACTTAGACTTAGCAATTGGCAAGGTTCTCCGAGGAGGTGTAATATCTTTTTGCAGGGTCATTAAAGGAGTCTCACAGCTAATTCCCTCATGAATTCAGTTGTGGAGAAGCAGAGAAAGGAAGCATGAGAAACATGTACTCTGTATTTGTCAAGGCAGGCTAACTGCTACTAAAAAAATGTCAGTGGCATAACACAATAAATGTTTGTTTATTGTCTGTCTACAGTTCCACTTAGGTGCTTGTGGTCAGATGACCCATCATTTCTGCCAAGTTGTGATTCAGAGACCCAGGCTCCTTCCATTTAGTGGCTTCACAATCCCCTGGGGCCTCCTCAGGGTCCCCTCCATTGGATCCTCTACATCTGGCTAACAGATGAGGGGCAAGCATGGAGGATCATGCATGGGAGGGTTTTAAGGCCAAGTCTTCAACCCGCATTCCACTGGCCAGAACTCATAAACATGGCTGTACCTAACTTCAAAGGAGGCCAGGAAGCATGGTCTATCAGTATGCCCAGTGGGGAAAGAAAAATGATTGGTGAACAACTGGGCGTACACTTTCCAAAGAGTCGTGACTACAGAACTAGGAAATATATTTGAATGCATTGAGCATTGTGGTGGCAATATACGGGATTAATCTGACCTACTTTTGATAAAATGGGTACTTATTTCAACTGCTGAAGTTTTTCTTGGAAGCTGAGTGTCTATGAATAGTAAGAAAAAAAATCTAGCCAAAGAATTCAGTTAACTTTTTATTTTTATGGCCCGTGCTGGATTCTTAAAACCCTTCTATAGAGCTTTCTTTTAGTACTTACACTTACAGATTGAGTAGTTTTTCTAAAAATACTGTCTTACACTGTAGTTTTTATTCCATTTACTTTTTTTATGATATAGCATTACTGATTATTGCTACTGTGTTAACTGAGAGTAGGTCTTCTTTAGGACCACTTACTTGTAAAAGTAAAGGCCCATCTAAGTGAAAAGAAATTCCAAATAAATAGCCTTTTAAAAAGATAAATGTTGCCAATTATACTTCAGTTTTTAAAAAGCCAACAAAAAGAACTAAAAAGCTTGTTGCAAGTTTGTGAAACTGATCAAGAAATAATTTACTTTGCATAAAAAAGGTAAATATTACACATTTCATCTTGGTTAGAGTTCCATTTTGGCTTATCTATGTAGTGTGGATATACCTCTTTATGTAGCTTTTTTAGTGGTGGCTCTAGGTATTACATTATATATATGAAACTGTTTTTAAAAAAACTCAGTCTTCTCCTGTGTTTCTCCTTTATTCTCACCCTGCTACCACACTTATAACACGTCTGACACCAAATGTTGGCGGGAGCTGGGGGGTGGTGCGGGTCGCACACCAAGGACAATTATTCTCTGTGACACCAGCTTGGTATCCTACAATTTAACTCAATTCTGACACGGTCTACCTGGAGACAGTGTCAGATCCCACAAGTTAAGGGCTCAGTTCCATGAGACTGCTCCCCTCTTGGCTACAAGTCAGAGGTTCCCATGACCTCCTCTCCCTTGGATTCAATTATTTGCTAGAACAGCTCACAAAACTCAGGGAAACACGTTTACCAGTTTATTATCTAATAAAGGATATGATAAATGATACAGATGAATAGCCAGATGAAGAGATATAGAGGGCAAGGTCTGGGAGGGTCCTGAGTGCAGGAGTTTCTGTCCCCGTAGAGTAGGCATGCATCAACCTCCCGATATGTGGAGGATTCACCAATCTGGACACTCTCCAAACCCCGTACTTTTGGAATTTTTATAGAGGCTTCATCATGTAGGCATGATCAATCATTATGTCCATTTCCAGCCAGTCTTCCCTCTCTGGAGAATGGGATGGGGGGATAGGAGGTGAAAATCCCAAGCTTCTAATCATGTCTTGGTCTTTCTGGTGGTCAGCTGCCATCCAGGATCCCACCAAGAGTCACCTCATTAGAACAGAAGACACTGCTGTCAACCAGGAAATCCCAAAGTGTTTAGGAACTTTGTGTCAGGAGCCAAGTCAAAGACCAAATATTAGAACAAAAGATGCTCTTCGTGCTCTTATCACTTAGGAAATTACAAGGATTTTAGGAGCTCTGTGCCAGGAACCAGGGGCAGAGACCAATATATAAATATATATATATATATATTTTTTCTATTACCTCACAACCACTATCACAGTCTACTGATATCAACATTTTACCAGTTCAAGTGAAGTGTAGAAAGCATTCCTCCCTCTACTCTTCCATATTTATAATTGTCTTAATATTTCCTCTACATTCATTGAGACCCACATCAGACAGTAGCATAATTTTCACTTCAACCATCACATGTAACTTAGAAAACTTAAGAGGAGAAAGAAAGTCTGTGTGTTTACTCATATTTTTGCTCTTTCCATTGTTCTTCCTTCTTGATGTTCTAAGATTCCTTCTTTCAGCATTTTCTTTTTGCTCAGAGAACTTCCTTTACCCATTCTCTTAAGGTAGGTCAGCTGGTAACAGATTCTTTTAGTTTTCCTTCATCTGAAAATTTCTTGATTTCCCCTTCATTCCTGGAGAATGTTTTCACTGGATATACAATTCTGGGTTGACAGTTTTCTTTCAGCACTTGGAAAATTGTGCCACTTCCTTCCGGCCTCCATGGTTTCTGATGGGAAATCTCTGTCACGTGAGTTATTTTTCCCCTTTAAGTAAGGTATTGTTTCTCCACCACTGCTTTCAAGATTTTTTGTCTTTAGTTTTCAGAAATTTGACTATGATATATCTTGGCACGAATTTCTTTGGGTTAATCGTATTTTGCGTTTACTCACCTTCTTGCATATGTAAGTTTATGTCTTGCCAAATTTGGGAAACTTTCAGCCATTATTTCTTCACCTTTTTTTTTTTTTTCCAGCCTCACCTTCTTTCTCCTCTCTTTCTGATCAAATGAAACGATTATTAGATTTTTTTGTTATAGTCCCAAGGTCCCTAAAGCTCTGTTCATTTTTTTTTCCAGTCTGTTTTCTCTCTGTTGGTCATATTGAGTGACTGCTATCTTCAAGTTCACTGATTCTTTCCTGTGTCCTTCCATTTTGTTGTTGAGTCCATACATTGAGTTTTTAATTTTAGTTATTATATTTTTCAGTTCTAAAATTTCCATGTGGTGATTTTTGATATCTTCTATTCTTTACTGAGACCCAATTTTTTCAACTGTTTTAAATGTGTTTGTAATTGCTTGTTGAAGCATTTTTATTATGGCTACTTAAAATCCTGGTCAGATAATTCTAACAACCATGTCATCTTGGTATTGGCATCTGTTGATTGTCTATTGTCTTTCAAGTGGAGATTTTTCTGATGAATGACTTTAGCTAGAAACCTGAGCACTTTTAATATTATGAGATTTTGTATCTTATTTAAATCTTCTGTTATAGCAGGTCTCCACTTGAGATGGGCTGGGATCTGGGACCTGGGACCATTTACTGGAGTGCTTGAACCTGGACAAATGTCCCCTCAAGCAACAGAATACAAAGCAACTATAAGGGACTAAAAATAACTGCATGCATGGGCAGTTGGGGCAATTATGAACAATAAGATACAGAAAAAACTCAAACCAACTGCCACTTCTAAGGTTCCAGGAGCAAAAGCTGGGTACTGTTTATGATCCCTTCACACAGCACCACCAAGAGTGTGGGCAGACCACCTAATCTACACCTCCTGCCCAACCCACGTATGTGCCCATTCTTACCCCTTTTAAGGACCCAAGCAGCTCCTCTTGTGGAGCGAGCATGGGCACCTGACTTGTTTTCACTCCCTCCTGCTGCAGCATGAGCCCCAATAAAGCCTTGCCTGGAATTCTTGTCCGGTCTCTTCTCAATATCTATTGATTAAAGAGTCCAGCGGCCCAGGTTGCTAACACACTGATGCTGCTCCAGCAGAGGTAGAAGGGCACCACCACATCACTAGGTAGGGGCAGCGTCCAGGTTCCCCACTTGGCCTCCATTGACACCTGGTGGGGAGGCGTTCCTTGTAACTTCTGGGTGGCTGTGGAAGTCCAGGCTTCCCACACGATCTCCACTGACACCACAGGGTGGCACTAGCAGAAGCTATTACCACTCAGCCTTCTCTGATGTCGCCCCAGCAGCAGGGTGGGGCTCCTCTTTACAGCCTAGTGAAGGTGAAAGTCTAGATTACCCCCCTCGGCCTTTGTGGCAGGGATGATGATGGGGCTGCAGTTTTTTCTGTAGTGTTGCGCTGGAGTAAAGTAGTTATTGTCTAAAAGTTTTCTGTGTTGCTAGGCTGCTCTTTATTTTGTCTTTTGGCTAAAGAGAACAGGTTTCTGTAGCGCATTTCTTCAATTCCCTACAGAGGTTTCCGTAGGCCATCTTCTCCAGCATGCAGTCTGGGACATATGAGGGAAAAAGAAAACCCAGGGAACTCACCACTGTGTCCTTCTAGGGTCCCTAGTCAGCCTCCTTCTCTCCATCTTTCAGAGTCTTCTTTTGTTTGTTTCATATAAAATGTCCAAGGATTTTAGTTGTTCTTTTTTTTTTTTTTTTTTTTTGCGGTACGCGAGCCTCTCACTGTTGTGGCCTCTCCCGTTGCGGAGCACAACAGGCTCCGGACGCGCAGGCTCAGCGGCCATGGCTCACGGGCCCAGCCGCTCCGCGGCATGTGGGATCTTCCCGGACCGCGGCACGAACCCGTGTCCCCTGCATTGGCAGGCAGACTCTCAACCACTGCGCCGCCAGGTAAGCCCTTTAGCTGTTCTTAATGGGAAGGATAGGGAAAGGTATGTCTGCCTTGTGGACAAAGAATGTCACTTGCCATTTCAGTAAACAAAGGATGTTGAGGCCATCAAGACATCAGTCACTGGGCTTCCCTGGTGGCGCAGTGGTTGAGAATCCATCTGCCAATGCAGGGTACACAGGTTTGAGCCCTGGTCCGGGAAGATCCCACATGCCATGGAGCAACTAGGCCCGTGAGTCACAACTACTGAGCCTGCATGCCACAACTACTGAAGCCCTCGTGCCTAGAGCCCGTGCTCTGCAACAAGATAAGCCACCACAATGAGAAGCCTACGCACCACAACGAAGAGTAGCCCCTGCTCACCACAACTAGAGGAAGCCCACGCACAGCAACGAAGTCTTAATGCAGCCAAAAATAAATAAATTAAGTAAATTAATTTTTTAAGAAAAGACATCAGTCACTGCAGCTATGCCCCTAGTGGTGCACAGAGGGGAGCTCAGGATGGAGGAAAAACTAGGGTACTGGCCCTAGGTAGTTAAGGTGCATATCAAAGGAATAATTTCATTAAGCCCAGACTCTTGCATCTTCCCATACTTAGAAAAGTGCTAAATTCATTAACTTGAGATGCCTGGTTTTTCCTTAATTAGCAGTAATCTTTTTGTGTTCTGACTACTTGGGTTTTTTTGTTTTTGTTTGTTTGTTGCAAAAACTCCTATATATCCTGGCTCCTCCCTTACCTCTTTGGAGCAGTCCCTCAGAGCTTCTGAGAGGCTGTCTCCCGGGCTGAAGTCTTTAGTAAGCCAGCAAATAAAACATAATTCTCAACTTTTGGGTTGTGCATTTTTTTTCAGTAGACAACCCCATCTTTCAGAAGCAGAGTTTTCTTTATCTGTCCATATAAAACAATTTTTTATTGAGGGGTTATCATCCATGCAGTAAAATATAGTCTATGCCTTACTTTTTCATATTCTTAAATGGTGTCTTTTGATGAACAGAGGTTTTAATTGTAATGAAGTCTAAGTTAGCAATATTTTCCTTTATGGTTAGTGCTGTTGTATGTTTTGTTTAAGAAACTTTGCCTGCCTCAAGTTCATGAAAATATTCGATTCCTTTTTTTTTCTAGAAGCTTTATTGTTTTATCTTTCATATTTATGCCTATGATCCATTTTTAATACTTTGTTTAATATGAGATAAGGGTCAAGGCTCTTTTTTTTTCCCCTACAACATTTGTCAAAAAGAACATCTTTTCTCCACTGATGGCAGTGGTGCCTTTATTGTAAACTAGGTGACGACCTCTGCAGCGGTCTGTTTCCAGACTCTGTTATGTTCTGTTGCTCTCTTTTGTCTTTCCTTGTGCCAACATCAACCTGTCTTTATAGTAGGTTTTGATTTCTCATTGTGTTAAGTCTTCCAGCTTTGATATTTTACTTCAAGACTGTGTTGGCTGTTCTAGGTTCTTTGTATTTTCACCAGAAATCCTGCTTGGGTTGCATTGAGTCTGTCAATCAATTTAGGGAGAATTGACTTTTTTTTTTTAAACTGAGGTATAGTTGATTTACAATATGTAAGTTTCAGGTGTACAACTTAGTGATTCATGGTATTTCAAGATTATACTCCATTATAGTTATTATAAAGTATTGCCTATATTCCCTGTGCTGTACAACATATCCTTGTAGCTTATTTATTTTTAACATCTTATTTATGTTGTCTTCTAGCCCATGACCTGGTATATGTCTCCATTTATTTAGGTCTTCTCTAGTTTCTCTCAGCAATCTCCTTGTGCATTTCATTACACTTATTTCTAGGTATTTGGTGTTTTTTTTATACTCTTATAAATAATATATATTTTTAAAATTTTATTACTTGTCCATTTTTAATAAGATATGTTTATTATTTTCCCAACATCAAACTGAAATTTTATGAAAGAAAATACACCCATAATTGTGTCACCTAAACAAATCTTCATTTCCCAAGCATTTAAGTCCTTTCGTTTTAATGTTTTTAATTGTTGAGAAGATGATGCAATACAGAAAATTTGTGGGGACTTCCCTGGTGGTCCAGTGGTTAAGAATCTTCCTTCCAATGCAGGGGACACAGGTTTGATCCCTTCTTGGGGAACTAAGATCCCACATGCAGTGGGGCAACCAAGCCCGTGTGCCACAACTACTGAGCCTGTACGCTCTGGAGCCCACGCACCACAACTAGAGAGCCTGTGCACTGCAACTACTGAGCCTGCGTGCTCTGGAGCCCATACGTCAAAACTAGAGAAACCTGCGTGCCACAACGAAGAGCCCACGTGCTGCAACTAAGACCCAATGCAGCCAAATAAATAAATAAATATTTTTTTAAAAAAGAAAAGAAAATGTGAATGAGAGAAAAAAATTACACAAGTCCTAAAGACCGTTCAGTTTTACATATTACTTTTCCATCATTTTCTTAGTTTCTGCACTTTTAAAAATTATTGTAGTGATAGTATATAAACCATTTTGTAATGTTAAAATATAAACTGAGGCATTTAAAAAATGTTAAGAGTTTATTTGAGAAAAAAATCAATTCAAATTGGGCAGCACCAAACCAGAAGTGGGTAAGAACTCTCATTCCACTGACAGGAGCTAGGGGAAAGACTTTTATAGAGAAAAGGTAGAAGCAAAGCAAGGAAATCATCTGATTAGCTTTAGCATAAGGTTGTAGTATTTGGAATGCCTGATTGGCCATTTGTGATTGGTTGCCCTTAAGTTTAGATTTCTTAACTTTGAGGCATTTATAGGTTTTGGTTTGCTTATGTAGGCAGCAAAGGTATTAGGATCACCTCAGTGTAATTAATTTAACAAAAATTAATGTTTTGGCAGACATTTTCCATATTTCTATAGATTTTATAAATACATTTGAAATAGCTACATAGTGTATATTTATAGCTGATTCACTTTGTTATAGAGCAGAAACTAACACACCATTGTAAAGCAATTATACTCCAATAAAGGTGTTAAAAAGAGAAAGGAAAATAAAATAAAATAGCTACATAGTGTTCCAGCCTGTTAATCTACCATAATTTACTTCATATCACCCTCTTGTTTTCCCACCCAGTGAAAATGGCTAGTAACTATTTCATATAAGGAAGAATGACAGTGGAAAAAATAAACAACTAGAGAAGGAAGGAAAAATAGACACGTAGAAATAGAAGGAAACCTACAGAAACAGATACAGCACAGAAAGCAGAGGGTTTTTTTCTTGGAGTCATATCCCCATCTTGTGCCATTTTAGGATAGTAAAGCTTAATGTTTTCAATTTAAATCAACGAACCACCTGGCTTTTTTGTGGGAGGTTTCTCTGCCCTTGAAATATCAAGAGACTTTATATCCTTGTACACTAAAGTTTTTCTTAATGGAATAAACCAAACATGGGAAAGTTTAGTTAAAATGATGGATCTAGTTTGACGGACATAGGCTTGAGAAACAGGTTCAGTTAGATCATTATATTCTCAGCTCAGTTTCAAGTGATGGGTAGCAACGACTTCTTTAAGTGATTTTGATGAAGCCACAACTGTGTAGCCTAGGAAGTAAGTTACCTTCATGTGAATATGATTCTGAAGATTTAAAATGAAAAGTGAAAGAAGGCTGGTGAAAGACTTACCATTCAAAGTGTGGTAGGTAGACCAGCAGCATGGGCATCACCTAGGAGCTTGTGAGAAATGCAGATTCTTGGGTCTCACAGCAGATCTACTGAGCTTAACAAGAGTCTCAGGTGATTTGCTTGCACATTAAAGTCTGAGAAGCTCTGAAAGATCTAACTCTTCATACTGCATTCTCTACCCTGACTGCATATTAGAGCCACCTGGGGAGGTTTTAAACTGTTGCCTGGGTCCATCCCTGATAAATAATGGGTGGTAGGGGAGGGAGGATATGGACTTGAGTGTTTCTTAGAAAGGTCCGTAGGTTCTTTTTAACAGCTGCCAGGGTTGAAAACTGTTGGAAGGAAACCTTTTCCTCTGTCATTTCAGGTTCAAGTGAGTGGGGGCTTGCGAATTAACTGACAACAGATTAACAGGAGAAAAGAAAGTTGCTCAGTGATGAGTAACTCGCTGAATAGCCAAAGTAAAGCTATATACACCAGCTTAACAAAAGGAGAGGGGGTTAGGGCTTCATACTTCAAAGTATGGAAAGTTCTGTTGGGCTTTTTGACGCTAATAGGCAGCTGGTTCCCTTTTTGGTGTTAAAAGTCAGTCATTTCCCAATCAGGAAAATCCCTCAGTGGGGTGGGCTGGTGGGAGTCAATGGCAGCTGTATTTTCAGGAGGCTCTGATTAAGTTTCTTTTTTTTTTTAATGTTCTTTTTATGGCTGATAATCAGGTATTATTAGTTTAAAGTAATTTTCATACTACCTTGGTGGGCTATTCATCTTTTCAGAACTATTACTCTAGTACCACTATTCTACTACTCTCTATTATATGTATCAATATTACTCTAGTACCACCATGTTCCTCCTCGCCCAGGCTTAAAATCTCTCCTCTGTTTCCCTCCCTAATCTGTAGCTAAGTACCATCTATTCCAGTTGTGCAGTACTTTTAACATCTGTCCTTCATCTCCCTGACTGCACTAGTTAAAGTTCTCCCCCATACATACTCTCTACCACATTACCTTATTTTTCACACGTATTTAATTTATCATGCATATCAGTACCTACAATTCTCTGTCTCAAGGAGAGCTTGGATTCTAACACTGTACTCCCAGATCCTAAAACACTATCTGACAAACAGTGGGCGCCCAAATATTTATTGACTCTCTCCCTCCACTTCCATCACTCAAGTTCATGCCTCTTAGCTGAAATCACTATTCTCACCATTCCCCAGACACCCTACAGATTCCTCCTGGAAAATCCTTAAGGCTCGGCTTGAACGCCAATTGCATGAAATCTTCCCTGTCCCATATAAGAGTGGTAATTCCATCCTCAGAACTTTCAGAGCATAAAGAGACATGACTTCTTTTCAAAGACAGTTAAGATAAACAAGGTCCTCCTGGATAGCATAGGGAACTGTATTCACTATCTTGTAATAACCTATAATGGAAAAGAATACATATATATAACTGAATCACTTTGCTGTACACCAGAAACTAACACAATATTGTAAATTAATTATACTTCAATTTTAAAAGACACATGTCATTTAATATCTATTTATTCAATACAAATTTATTGAACACCCTTCATGTAGCACTGTGTTAAATGATAGTAAGATACCATTCAGGCTCTCAAACAAGCTGCTCTCCAGGAGAAAGAAATAATCCTCTAAATAGGCAATTGTAAATCAGAGGATTAAGTGAACCATGGGAGGGGTAATTAATACCCTTGATCTGACTTGGTTTTGGATTCTGCTTTTGACTCCTTACTCTGTGACCTTGAGCAAATGACTTAGCCTTACCAGGTCTTGGTTACCATATCGTAAATGGAGATAATACCAGTGCCTACCTCACTGCCTTGCGATGAGAATTTAATTAACACTTGCAAAGTGTTGAGCAGGTATCTAGTATATAGTAATCATTCAGTAATGTTAGCAAGTACTATTATGACTAACTCAGCTTTGGAAGGTCTGGAGAGGCTTCTCTGAAGAAGTAACTTCAAAATGAAAACCTGAAGAATGAGAAGAAATTAAGGAAGGGAAGGGAGGGAGGGAGAAGATGTAAGGTTCCCAATAGAAAGAACAGTAAAGTGCAAAGGGCCCGAAGCTCGTTTTCAGTTTGGAACCTGAACAAAGGACAAAGTGTTCCGTGTCTTCGGCAGCCCCAGCCTCTGCTGGCACTAAAAGAGATTTCACACCTAAATTTCATTTGGCCCTTGATGGCAGCCATTGGTCTGCTTTCACTCCTCCATCACTGATCAGGGCCCCAGATAAAAACCCCTCTGTGTTGTGGTGGTGGTGGTAGGGGAGGGGGAGGGGAAGTGATGAGTATGTGAGGGGCTCAGGCACCTGCCTCCACACAGGGCTGCTGGTTGGGCAGGCAATGAAACCAGTCACTTACTCTTATGCCCCCTCCTCTAGTCCCTTCACTCCCGCCTCTCTACTGAACCCAGGAATCTCCATTGCATGGTAAACAGACTCCTAAGTTTTACTCTCCGTAGAACTCATCCTTTGCTTCCTTACTTTAACCGTATTCTAGGGTTGTTATGTTAATTCTCTCAGCTCCAGGATGGAAACGTGAGAAAGAAGGGACCACATTTTCCCAACTCCCTAATGCAGACTCAGGACCATTAACCCTTTGTGTAAAAAAGTCTTCTGAAGTTTATGCTCTTCAACGCTACCCCTGAGACCTGACCCCCCACCTACCAGTCTGACCCAAGTCACCGTGCTTCCTCTGCTCTGCACGTTTGGGCTATACGGGCATTCTTGTTCTTTCTCTGACCCACAAGCAGGTTTCAACTTCGGGGTTTTTGATCTTGCTGTTCCCGTAAGCCTGGAAGGCTCTTTCCCTAGAACTTGTTATGGCAGCTCCTTCTCGTCATTCAGGTCTTTGGCTCAAATGTCAGTTTGGAGAGGCCTTTCTCGACACCCCTCTCTAAAACATCATGTCCTGTCCCATTACCCTGCATAATTTTCTCCATAGAATTTACTGCCATCTGAAATTATGTATCTACTTGACTGTTTTCCCCACTAGAAGGTAAGTACTGGGAGTGATGAGATATTATCTGTCTTCATCTTTATCAGCAGCACATAGAACAATGTTTTGCACGTTAAATATTGACAATAAATGAATGAATGAATATCTTAAATTAAGAGGCTCTAAATTTTGTCAAAAGGTGTGGTCAATGAGCTCAGCCCTTTAGTATGTAAAAGCAGAAGTCCCAAAAGAAATCTTTGGGAATTTTCACTTACCATATCAGAGCCATAGACCAAGGACTATGAGTAAGGGTTTCATAAGAATCTGGAAGATTTGTTTATTATTTACCAAGCTCCTGCTATGTGCCAAGCACTGTACTCAGGAAAGGACCAAACGATGAATAGAAAAAGTCATGGTTCCTGCCTTTGAGAATTTGCAATTTAGTCCTTTCTGAGTTCCCTTGGATTTGCAGTAAACAGTGTTGTGCTGGAACCTGCTTTTAGCCACCTGCAAAACCCTACTGTTAAATTTTCAGGAATTTTGCAAGCCAGTTGTTAAACACTGCCATCATTAAAAGTCAAATTATATAAACTTACAAGTAAATTATGTTAAAAACAAAGATAATATACACTCAAAACTTTATGCCTAATTATTTTACTGTGTCTTACTATTTTTTATGCTCTTGAGGTTATTTATGTTGATTGTATATGTATGGTGGAAACATTATATAGTGAGCACCGTTTCCCAGCTCCATGTTCAGTGACATCACTATGGTAGCTTGAAATGGTAGCTGTGGGGGAGTATTTACCCCAGGGAACTCGCCCAACACCATAATCAGGTCTTATCTACTCACCACCCTCACCCCCAACACACACTCCCAGCAACCTATCAAGGGATAGAGTATGTGTTGGCAGCCACTGAATTAAAGAGGCAGAATCTCTAGGTCATCCTATAAAGGAAGAAGAAAAACAGAATCAGCTGGTTTGGACCTGAGGAAGGGTCCTAAAACTATGCTATAATAAGAGTACTACAAGTTTTAAAGTAAATTTCTAAAAATTCATTCTTTTATGTAATTTCAGAATATTATCTTTAATAACTTAAGAAAATAAATTTATTTATTTTAGTTTTGGCTGCGTTGGGTCTTCGTTGCTGCTGGCGGGCTTTCTCTAGTTGTGGTGAGCGGGAGCTATTCTTAGCGGTGCGCGGGCTTCTCATTGCGGTGGCTTCTCTTGTTGCAGAGCACGGGCTTCAGTAGTTGCGGCACGCGGACTCAGTAGCTGTGGCTCGCGGGTTCTAGAGCACAGGCTCAGTAGTTGTGGCGCACGGTCTTAGCTGCTCCGCGACACGTGGGATCTTCCCGGACCAGGGCTCGAACCCGTGTCTCCTGCATTGGCAGGCAGATTCTTAACCGCTGCGCCACCAGGGTAGCACCTAAAAATTTATTTTTGGTAGGACTAACGTCCAGATTCCTGCAAGCCATTCCTGCAAGACACTAGTCATGGATAAGAACTTGGAATCTAGAGTCACATAGCTCTACCAACTTACAAGCTACCTGACTTTGGAAAAGTAAATTATCTTCTCTGATCCTGTAATCTCGTCTTTAAAATAGTCCCTACTTTATGGAATTGTTAGAGGGCTAAACGTTCTTAGAACTTTAGTTGGTTATTGTTATTAAAATATTATTATTATTAAAACTTTAAGCAGTTACTTTCAGCTCTTTAGCCTCGCTGAAATTTAGAAGTAGTCCAGATATGTTGCTATGTTTGGTTTTTAATAACCAGTGCTCCAGTTATTCAGGTAAAGAATTTAAAACTCCTGGAAGGTACTTTGTAAATCCTAACCTTCCCATCTAAAATAGGTGGGTTACTATTAACACGCCCGGCTGGGAGAGCTCTAATCTAAGTTTGATCTCCTAGCCTTCGACGCCCAAAGGTGGGATAAGTACGTTTCCTGGACTTTGAGCTCTGATACGAAACGGAGCCAAGGGACGCCAGCTTGGTCTCCGCAAGGCACTCACGTGGGGTTGGGCCAAGCCCAGCCCAGCCAACGGTTCCGTAAAATAGGCATCTGCCCGGCGTGCCTCTGTGTGAAGACAGCCACCATCCGCTAGCCTACGTGTGCGTTCGCTTGTTCCGCTGAGTTCGCGAATTTTGCAGGAGCCGACCGCTTCCCGCCCAGGGACACACCTGTCCGTGACCGCACTCTTATTGGCCGGGCCCCGATCTTGGCCCTGTGGCGTCAGCGGCAGGGGCTTGTCCTTGGCCGGAGAGCCTGGACCAGAGCCGAGTGACATCAGCGAGGGCGTTCGGGGCACTGAGCAGCAGTGGGCGGGGCTTGCCGGAAGGTGTGCCGGGGGCTGGTTGGGGGCGAGGCGGCGGGGCCTGGGCGGGGCGAGGCGGCGGTGACGTCATGGGGCGGCGCGGCGGGGCGCGGCTCGCGCGCCGGTAGGTAACCACTGCAGGCTGCGGTGCTCACCCCAGGCGGCGAGCCGCACGTAGCAGCCTCTCGCTCGTCTACGTCCTGCGCTGCCTATCATGTCCCTGAGGTGCAGCCTCTCGCTTCTTCTCCGTACGCAAGCGCTCTCAGTCCCGAAGAAGTCCGTCCACTCCGTGGCTGTCATTGGAGCCCCATTTTCACGGGGACAGGTGAGAACTGGGACCTGGCACCTTGGTGCAGGATTCCCGCCCCCTCACCCCCCAACCCCCTCACCCAAGCCTGGAGAAATCGGGACCGGTGGGAAGAACGGGGAGGCGAGGAGAGGATGGGGAGAAACGAAGAGGGGACGAGGAGATGGATTCCCGTGATTGGGCACCGGGGGAGCACGTGGGATTTTCCTCGGTAGAAGGAGGGAGGGGATGAGGGCACCCGGTTTGCCACGTGGGCAGGGGGCAGCGGGCTGGTGGGTTTCTTCGGCCTTACCCCCGAGGAGCGAGAAAGTGGTGGGTTCCGCTTGGGGTGGTGGAGGAGAGGAAAGGAGGGAGAGGATTTCATGGAGGGGCTGGAAGAGGAGAAACCGACCAGAATCCCCGGTGGAAGATTGAGGGAGGAGAGGTTAAAGAGAGGGACCGAGGATTTAAGGCTCCAGGGTCCATTCTCAGAAAGAGAATTAACTGGAAAGGAAATTGGTGCTTGCCTCTCTAGCGGCAGGAAGACGGAAGGGGCTGTTGTGTTCTCTCTTCAATGAAAGAAACCTGCAGTCGTGGAGAGGTCACTGGTGGAGAAGCCGGGGCTCGGCCCTGGCCTGCGACACTTACACCCAACAGCCAGATTCTGGCTTGGCTCAGCCCCTTCCTCTATCTTGCCTCCACTTGCCCTTCCCACAACGAGGGGCTTGGAAGGTTGATCTGAATCCAGTGATTGTTGTTTCTCCTCCTTCCCTGCAAGTGTTTGAAATGACCAGACCTCAGGTGAAAAGAATAAAAGGAAGGGCTGATGCTGTCACAGGTTTTCAGAGGGATCTGCTGGGAACTAAGTATAGCATTGCAGACTTCTGTATTTTTGTGAGCTAAAGTGGTCTTATTTTCTAGTCATCTTCCCTCATATCTGTGTAATTTATCTTACAGAAAAGAAAAGGAGTGGAATATGGTCCCACTGCTGTAAGAGAAGCTGGTTTGATGAAAAGGCTCTCCGATTTGGGTAAGTGGCTGGATTTTAGAAGTCTGAGGGCTGGTAACACGCCAGTTCAGAGTCTTATTCCCTCATGTCCAGGAACTGCACAGCGTCAGCTGTGTATCTGGAAAGCATTTCCCATCCTCCCTTGGATTCCACATGCAGCTTAAGATCTATGGAGGAGTCTCCAGGCAAAGTCTTCTTGCAATAAACAGCCTGTGTGGAAGGCAAGGAGGCGGAGTGAGGCAGGGCCTGGAACAAGCTGCTAGTGACTGCGAAGTGCTGAGCATGCTGGCTCTCACTCCCACTGTGCAGTCAACCTTTCCCCAAAATTCCAGCTTTCCTAACTCAGTCAGAGGTGCTTATGATTCATCCGTCTAACCAGCTTCCTCTCTTCAAGTCATTCATTTCCTCCTTAGGTTTAAGAACTTTCTATTACTGTAAGCAGAGCCTTAGGTCCGTTTTCTCCAAACTTCCCTGATTATGAAAATCACTTGGTTTACTTGTGAGAAAGAGAGACTGCTAGGCTTCTCAGCGGATGAGTCTGGTTTATTGGCTCTGACGTAGGACCCAGACACGTGCATTTTCACAGGCACCCCAGGTAATCAAAAGTAACGTTGCAGTCTTGTAATCTGGACAGTACTCTAAACGTACAGA
Source organism: Grampus griseus (assembly GCF_964374135.1). Lineage (NCBI taxonomy): Eukaryota > Metazoa > Chordata > Mammalia > Artiodactyla > Delphinidae > Grampus > Grampus griseus. Next base: position 34,312,462 of record NC_139018.1, on the reverse strand, counting down.
ACCAGAGGTAAATCCAACCCAGAGATAAATGCCATTTATATAGTAAAGGAAAACCTTTTTAGTAACAGGGTACCAAATTCCAACACCCTTATGGTAGGAAGGTTCTTATATCTAATCCAAATGTTCCTAGCTGCTGTTCAAGTCCATTTCCTCTATTTTATTAGGGCCATTCATATATCTCTTCTGGAGCTATAAAGTGCAAAAGGCATGGCAGTAGGGAACTATAGGTCCTGGAGATACTAATACAGAATCTAGGTGAACTACAAATCCCCTACCCGTGCTTGCTTTGAAACCTCCTCTGCTGATCATTGAGCCCATTCCAGGGATGGGTTATCTCCCTCTAAAACAGGAATAATGAAGTCACCGTGTGTCTTCCGTACACCTCTGGTTACATATGGATGTGGTGTCTTGATTTGGATACTCAAACCTTTTCTGTTAAATAATAAAGAGACCCTACTGAAGAAGGAATAATTAATCACTTTAATAATTCTCCAAGTTTACCACCAAAGATGAGAGATAAGATTTACACTTAATGTGTCGCAGGTCACCTAATGGGAGGAAGTTGTCCCCCCTCCCCCCGCTTATAAATGAAGATACTGTCCCTTTAAATCAGCTGTACACATTGTTTTTAAAAGCATAATTTTACACTGAGGGAAAGCAATTTCTGCTAATCACTATTTTTTAATACCTGGTAATCCTGCAGCTCATCTGATAAACTGAGCCTGGCTTTGCTCAAATTGCCTGCTCATTGTTCTATTCTGTCTGAAGAGACTTCTGACTAGATTCAATTGTAGCCTCTTACACAGGGGACATTAATAGTATCCAGCCGAGGCTGCTGAATGAGGGGGAAGGGAACATTTATAAGCAGCTTCTGTTACTCATGCTTTGTACACCTCCTTTCCTGCCACAGCTCCTGGTATTTTTCCACTCCAACCTGGGGAAGCCATTCTCCCTAAAATTCCACTCCCTCAAATACTTCCTGTGTAAATCTCCAACCTAAAGTGATGATGAAGCTTCAGTTTATTTGGTCTCCCCTTTAATTTTTTTCAAATAGTTTTCGTTTTACAATTTATATCCTTACCCTGTAGCCGATTGGCAGTCCGGTATCACCAGCAGTCTGAAACAGAATCTCATTGCATGTTAATAAGATTGTGGCACTCAGCAGGTTTCCAGCATGTGGTTTCGGCTAATCTCCAGACATACGTTGGAGAAAAATACCAAGAGAAGTTTCAGTTGCTCTATTCTGAAACAGCATAAGTGGCATGGGTCAAATTTCAAGGGAGAGAAGACCCATGGAAAGGTAGCTCATAAATCCCTTTGTTCCTTGCCTTCTGCTCTGATGTCACAGGCTGCTGGTGTTGCCATGGCATCAGTTATACTTCCTGTTCTCTTGAATGAATATATTTGCCTTTGTCTGGGTTTTTTTTTTTCCCCACCCTGGGCTTAGTAAGGACACTCAATGGTTCCTCTCTCAGGTAACCACTTACTTTAGTATACAAAGAGAGCCTGAGAAAAATGAAGAAGTAATTGCTCTGGCAAGGCTTAGGTGCAGTGCCTCTGCTCATGATTCTGGTTAGCTCTTATAGCCACGGTAATTTGCCTTTTTTTTTTTTTTTTTTTCCGGTACGCGAGTCTCTCACTGCTGTGGACTCTCCCGTTGCGGAGCACAAGCTCCGGACGCACAGGCTCAGCGGCCATGGCTCACGGGCCCAGCCGCTCCGCGGCATGTGGGGTCTTCCCGGACCGGGGCATGAACCTGTATCCGCTGCATTGACAGGCGGACTCTCAACCACTGCGCCATCAGGGAAGCCCAATTTGCCCTTTTTTCTTCACAAGTAGGATGAGTGTTCTGTGGGTAATATAAACAGTTTGTCGTGTCTGTCATTGTAATTATGGTAATTTGACCCAGCTGTGGTACTGAAGCGGTGACGGCCTAAATGAACTGTATTCCCGTGACCAGCCAAGGGTCCTGGAGTTCAGGAAGACATATGGGAGCTATTCTGGCTCCCCTCAACTAGGCTAGGGACATTTATTCTTCTGCTCCATTTGGTGCTCCATGAGAGAGCAGAGCAGGCAACTCTGGTTGAGACCCAAGAATCTGAGCTGCTTCAGCAAGAACCAACAGAAAGCCTGAGATAGTTTAAACATAAAGGCATGAGAGCTGTTCATTTGGAACAGATTGATATGTGAGTGCAGGGGTCTGGATGTGCTTTCGGTGTTTGGTAGAGAACAGCAGCCGTCACAGATTTAGTTTTATGATAGTGATGCTTTTCAGCCTGGCTCCCATCCTACCATCACACTGAAACTACTCTGATCAAGCTCACTGATTGGTCAGCCTCTGTTTTGCTGGACCTCTCTACTGCACAACTGACCACTTTATTCCTGAAATATTCCGTTAGTCAGGACACTACTCTCTCCTGAGCCTCCTCTCCCTTGCCTGGTCCTTCCTGGACTCCTTTTGGGGATCCTCCTCTTCTTTCCAGCCCTCAAATGCTCATGTCCCCAGTGTTCCACCAGCTTTGTTCTAAGTAGCCTCATCTCACTGTCACAGATGTCTCAAACTCTACAGGTTCGAAACAAAATTCATTATCTTCTCCGTCAAATCTGCTTGTCTTGCTGTCTTCCCATTATCTGTTTCACACTATCACTCGTTATCTAGTTACTCAAGTCAAACTCCAAGACCATCAGAATTCTTTTGTCGTCCCTTTTGTTCCTTACTTCTGATCACAAAGTCTTGTTGACTTCTTTTCCTCCTCCTAAATGATTAGAGTCCTTTCCCTTAATGGCCCTGCTCTAGTTCTGTCCTTCTCACACACAGATCTAATTTTCCAATAATGACTCTTGTCCCATTTTGCCTACCTCAGTTCATTCTTTACCGCCACCAGACTGATCTTTTTAAGACTATTTTTCTCCTTTGCTTAGTCTTTCCATGGCTTTTTACAGGCAGCCATGCTTCTCAGTCTTGTCATTCATATACCATCTTTGCTGACTTGCCATATTATTTATTTTGGTGTTGTTCTCTAAATTGGCTTTAAAGCTTTATACTTTTAAAATGTAGCCTGCCCCTACAGTAAACAATGAAATCTCAGGCTTGTGCTAGATGCATTTTTCTAATAAATTTTCATTTTAGTAGTTTTACATTTTGGTATTTGACCCTCAACCACTGGTGGTATGTGTTCCATGCTTGACAACCAGTAAGACAGATCCTCTACAATTTGACCCTCTTTTACCTCTTTAGACTTCTCTCCATCCACATTCCACCTCATTTGTGTTGTAACTGGGGTTGTGGGCTCTTGACCTAGGCTCCACCAACAGAAACACCCACCCTAAACCTTGTCTTGACATTTTGGAAGAAGGGGAAATAAAGAATTCATTCTGTGATGGGCAGTTGTGGCGGCAGTTCCAGCAGTAGCTTCTGTCCAGTGTCAGTGGGGTCAGCCATGCAAGCTGCAGTACTCCTTTTCCTAGTAGTGGAGGTGACAGCAGCAGTGGTATCTTCACTGGAGCAATCTGCAGTGTGACTTTTGGGGCCATTATTCCTGGCAATGTGACCTTTAAACCACATTTTGGTCCTCTTAAGATGATTCTGGGAGTTACCCAAATTGAAAAAACTGCTTTTCTTTAAATTAGCTAGAAAGGTTTCTGTTGCTTGCAGCTTAAACTTCCTGACCGATAAATCAGTTTACAAATTCCAGTGAGAAATTACCATGTGGATTGAATATGAAAAGCCCTCTCTCTCCAGGCCCTTGATAATAAATTCTTATTCTTTTGTTGGCTTTTTTCCCCTAGTACTGACACAATCTTCTTGTATGTTAACACAGCTCATTAGGTTATGCTTTCTTTGGTCTTTAATCTAGGAGTATGTTTTAGTCCCTTTGGATTTTAGCAACTCCTTGTTCTCTTGGTGTTCTGATTTTTGAACTATCATGTTCCTTAATACAAATTCTGAAATAACAGCCTAAAACCTTTTTTTTAAAATTTTTTGGCCGCACCACATGGCACGTGGGATCTTTGTTCACTGACCAGGGATCAAACTCGCGCCCCCTACATTGGAAGCGCGGAGTCTTAACCACTGGATCGCCAGGGCAGTCCCAAGCCTAAAGCTTTAATTTAAAACATCTTCAAGTTCTAGGCATGCCTGACTATAGTAAACAGACCTACCTTAAAGTGTTACTGTGACTTAATTTCACTTTCAATGTTCTATATCTTAAGCATGGTGGAGGTTACAGGACTACATATAACTGCCAAAACTCATTGCACTTAAAGTGTCAATATAAAGTATGCATTAAAGCTGTTTAAACATTTTCAGATTTTTTCTTAGCAGCTTTCAGTCACTAAAAACTATAACAAGTTCGTTGTTTGTATATATTCAAAAAATTTGAGCACTACTAAGCTTTAGGTACTAGGAATATAATAGTGAACAAAACAGAAATACCTGTTATGGAATTCTCATTCTAATGAGGGGTGGTTGGAAGCAGATATAAGTAAAACATACAGTATGTCAGATGTAATGAACGCTATAGAATAAATGAAAGCAAGGGATGGAGGGATAGGGTAAGCATTGCAGATGTAGGTAGGAGGCCTCACTGAGGAAGGGGTCATGTGAGCACACCCTTGGGAGGTAAGGAAAGGAACCATGTGCATATTTGGGAGAAAAGCATTTCAGGAAGAGGGTAAGTAAAGTGCAAAGACCCTGAGATAGAAAAGTGCCTGGAATGTTCAGGGAACGAAAAGCTGTTCCTGAGGTCTTGCCAGTGGTTGTCATGTGGGAAGGGAAGGGCCTTTCTACACTCTTATCTCCAGTTTTTCAAGAAAAGCCAGAAATCTGGGTTTTTACGGGAGATTTAAGAAAAATGTGATATTCATAAAATGGAGTATTGAGCCATAAAAAGGAATAAATTGCTAGTTCATGCTACAAAATGGATAAACTTTGAAAGCATTATACTGAGTGAAAGAAGGCAGAAGACCACATATTGTATGAATCCATTTATATGAAATGTCCAGAAAAGGCAAATCCATATAGAAAGTGATCAGTGGTTCCCAGGGGCTGGGGGGAGAGGGAATGGGGAGTGACCGCTAATGGGCACTGGTTTCTTTCCGGAGTGTGATAAAGCTTTTCTGGAATTAGTAATTTGCTAATGCCTTGGCAAAAGCATACATCACTGATGAACCTCAATATAGGTAAATCTATTATAGATGTTTTTGGGATTTGGCAAATTTCAATGTAACCATATCTCTCCTGCTTAGAAGAAGGCAGCAAAGAATTTAACTTACATCTTATATTTCAAAGTTGTTTGATATCTAACATTTACTATGTTCTAGGCACTATGCTAGGTTCTTGCTATTATCTGATTTTTTTTTAAACAAAGTTTGGGATTATCCATGCATTTTATTATTATTTTTTAAATATTTGCTTATTTATTTGGTTGCACCGGGTCTTAGTTGCAGCAGGTGGGCTCCTAAGTTGCGGCTCAAGCGCTCCTTAGTTGGGGCTCACCGGCTCCTTAGTTGTGGCATGCAAACTCTTAGTTGTGGCATGCATGCGGGACCTAGTTCCCTGACCAGGGATTGAACCCTGGCCCCCTGCATTGGGAGCGTGGAGTCTTATCCACTGCACCACCAGGGAAGTCCCTATTATGTGATTCTTAATCTTAAGAGCAAATTATGATACCCATTAGGATGGCTAGCATGAATAAAACCCCAAAATAACAAGTGTTGGTGAGGATATGGAGATATTGGAACCCTTGTGCACTGTTGGTGGGAACATAAAATCATACAGGTACTGTGGAAAACAGTGTGGAGTTTTCTCAAAGTTAAAAATAGTTAGTAGATGATCTACAAATTCTACTCTGGGCGTATATCCAAAAGAATTGAAAAATAGGGTTTCGAAGAGATATCTGTACACCCATATTCACAGCAGCATTATTCACAATAGCCAAAAGGTGTAAGCAACCCAAGCGTCCACTGATGGATGAATGGATAAGCAAAATGTGGTACAAACATACAATAGAATATCAGCCTTAAAAAGGAAAATGACATATGCTGTAACATTGTGACCCTTGAGAACATTATGTTAAGGGATATAAGCCAGTTGCAAAAAGACATACTGTATGATTCCACTTATGAGGTACCTAGATTAGTCAAATTCATAGGGACAAAGTAGAATGGTGGTTCAGGGACTGGGGGAAGAGGAATGGAGAGAGATGGTTTAACGGGTAGAGAATTTCAGTTTTGCAAGAAAGTGTTCTGGAGATGGATGGTGGTGATGGTTATGCAACAATGTGAATGTACTTAATACCACCTCATGGTTAAGATGGTTATTTTTATGTGTATTTTACCACAATTTAAAATTAAAAAGGAAACACTTAAAAATAAGTTAGAATAGAATATTCTAAGAACAAGGAAGTTCACTTGAGGTTGTAACTTCTTAGGGACATAATGCTGTAGGCTTGAAAATTTTTTTCAGCTTGTTATTTAGCACATTGTTCTATAAAAGCTGAGAATGGAAAAAAGTAAAGTATGGCCTGAAGTTCATACAGTCAGCAGTAGAAGTAGTTGAGAACCTCATTTCTTACCATATACAATCTAGCCCCTCAATTGGTGCAGTCAGCTGCCTTCTCAGCTCTTACCATGGTTGAAGAAACTGAGTGGCACCATCATAAAGGTACGGTCTCCAACTTCTTCCAAAAATCCTGTTTCTCATGATGGCTATTTCAAATCTGTACCCATAATCATTCTGTTTTTCCAACTCAGGTATGAACTCCCTAACTTCTAGCTCTTCTCCCCATCATCCCCCAATGAGTTGTATCGACAAAGATACTATTACACTGTCCTCAGAGGATGAGGTATCCAGTCCTTCCTGTATTAGGTAGGTACAATTGCACGTGATAAGAGCCCCAGATAAGCGGTTTAAGAAAAATAGTTCACTCTCTAGGAAATAGTCTAGAGAGAAGTCCAGAACTGGTTTGGAGGCTCAGTTCATTGAAGTTCAGTTCCTAGATTCTTATCTTGCTGCACTACCAGCAAGGCCTCTATCTAATGGCCCCAGATGGCTGTGGCCTCATTTCTGGCAGCAGGATGGGAAAATAAACCGACAAGCGGGCTAAGGGAGAACTTGTGCTTTCCCTTAAGGAAAGTTCCCAGGACACTGCTGCAGGATACCTCTGCTTATCCTTTTGGCTTCTGTGGGTCACATGGCCACAGCTAGTTGGAAGGGAAGATGGTGAATTTAGTCTCTTCTAAGGGGTCGTGCCCCAGCTAAAATCCTCTGTGGAGGAAGGGAAGAGCAGATATCGGACAAGTGGCTGTCAGCCACACCATCTCCCTGTGCTCTAGATCCCATCCCTTCCTGGCTCCCGAGGGTTCTTGTTCCAGCACTGAGCCCTTCTCTCCCCTTGTTTCTCAGCGTCTCTCTACTAACCTGTCCCTTCAGTAAGTAAGTGCAAATCTTGCCCACCTCCCATCCCCCTCTGCCGTATGTAGCCTTCTAGCTCTTGTCCAGTTATTTTGTTTCTCTTCAGAAACAAAATAACTGGCTTCCCCACTGCCTTTTCACAGGTCAACTTGCTATAATCAGGGGTCCTGGGCCATCACTGCAATGAAACTGGTTTTGCTGAGGTCTCTGACCTCCTACTTTTTAATATGGTGGACCCTGCAACATTCACTTTCGACACTATTAACCATCTTATCTTATTGAAACTGCCACCACTCTCTTCTGATTTTAACTCTTCGGGTTCCTTTGCTAGACCCTCTGCTGCCTACCCCTTACATTTTAGTATTCCTCAGGGTTCTGTCCTTGACCCTCTACTTTATGCTGCCTCAGTTGGCCATTTGTCCATTTCCACGGCCTTCCTGTGACCTGTGTGCTGATGCCTCCAGAGCTTTATCTCCAGCACTTATTCCCCCTCCCTCCCAGCTCCAAACCTGTATACCAGCTGGCTTCCATGTATCTTCTTAACTTTTTATTACAGGAGTGTTCAAACATAAGAAAAGTAGAGATGGTAACATAATGAACTTGATAGCTATCACCTAGCATCAATTATCTATACCTGGCAAGGTTTCTCACCCCACCTCCATACCTTTTGAAGCAAATCACAGACATCATTTTGTTTCATCTGCAGATATTTCATTATATGTCTTCAAAATACGAGAATGCTTTAAAACTTAACTACAATACCATTATCACACCTAAAATAAATTAATATCAAATACCAGTATTGGGAAATATAATTTTAAAAAAATCTCCCATCTGAGAACCTATCCACAAAGGTGGTAGAGAAGGAAAAACAGTTTATTATTGAATAAGCATTAAATTGGGTGATCTGATAAAAGACTGCAAAGACAAATCTTACTCTTTTCTATAGCCAAGCAGGTGCAACGCAATCCATGTTTTCAAGATTAATAACTAGTCCTCCAGTTAGAGGACTTTGATAGTTGACCTTTTGTCACATGTAGCTCATCCTAACTTTATCATGGAAATTGGAGTGATTACCGGTTAGCTGACTGGCTTTATCTGGAGGGGAAACAAACTTCTCCTATCTTAAAGCGGGGAGGTAGTTTTTTGGCAAATTGAAGCAAGGGGCCAACCACTCATACCCATAGAACTGGGAGGTTGGGGACCTAGATGTTTGTATTTCAAAAAGTGGTTCCCAAGTCCTTGAGGAAACATTCCTGGGTTGTGAGGCCTATTTAGTCATTATAAAGATTACGTACATGTGAAAAGGACAGAGAAAGAAATTCTGAAACACAAGGGAGGAGAGAAGTTTTTACCCTTATTTTCAACAGAGATAATTAAGTCTATTTTCAACTTGTATCTGCCCTTACACCAGTTAATGTTCACATTGCCCGACTGATTTACACTTTTTGTGTTTATTTTTTTACACTTTTTGTGTTTATTTTTATTTTTGAGTTTGGATCGAAATAAGGTCTGTAGTGTTATCTCGTAAGTCCTTTATAAGTCCTTCCTGTTTTCTTCCTTCTTCCTTGCAGTTGATCTGTAGCGGAAACTAGGTCATTTGTCTGTAGAATCTCTCAGCTTGTATTTTGCAGATCACATCCCTGTGGCATCCTGTGACATATTCTTTGTCCCCTGTATTTCCTTTCTACTGGTTATTGGATCTAGATCCTTGGTCAGATTCAGGTCCAGTTTTTTTTTTCTGGCAGTTCTGCTTCATAGGTGGTGGTGTACACTTCCATCAGAAGTGATGTCATCAGCCATTGAACACTGCCTAGATCTGAGCCATTAACTTGTTTCGACATATTATCAACAGGATAGTCTCTAACGCCCCAATATCAGAGTATCCAAAACTGAACTTACCATCATCTCCACTCCCTTCTCCTGTGGTTTCTCATCTCTGATGGTAGCAGAGCCAGAAAGCTGGAGGGCAAACATTTTCTCTCTCCTCCACACCCCTCTAAGTATTGCTGGAATCTTGTCAGTTCTGTCTGTCTTGTCTTTACAGCCCCTCTGGGAGCTGCTCTTCTGCAGGCCAGGCCATTTTCCAGAGGCCACCAGATCACTAGATTAACAGTGCAGATTCTTTTTTTTTTTTTTCAGATTTTTTTTTTTTTTTTTGGCTGTGTTGGGTCTTCATTTCTTCGCACGGGCTTTTCTCTACTTGCGGCGAGTGGGGTCTTCTCTTCGTTGTGGTGCGCAGGCTACTTATTGCAGTGGGTTCTTGTTTCGGAGCATGGGTTCTAGGTGCGCGGGCTTCAGTAGTTGCAGCACGCTGGCTCAGTAGTTGTGGCACGCAGGATAGTGCAGATTTGATTTGTTACCTCCTGACTTGAACCTTAGTAGCTCCCTGCTGCATTTAGGACCTGGGCCCTGCCCCTTCCTCCTTCCTCATCTCTCTGCAGTCCTACCGGATGGACCCTGGGCATTGTTCTGTAGGGCTGAAGGTATTATGTGCTTCTGCTTGGCAAGGCTTTCCCCTTTCATTCCTGGCTAAAACCTTCAGGATTCAGGTACTGATGCTTCTGAGAAGTCCCCTTGGCTCATCCTGGGTCTGAGTCAGCACCTTCCCGTTCCCATCACACCCTGTGCACAGTTGCATCTTCGCAGTTTGCACTGGCCTATGCTTTCCCTGCCTGTCTTCTGACGAGGCTGTGAGCTTCCTGAAGGCTGCAACCAGGTGCACAGTCAGCACACAGTTAGCTTTTGTTGAAGGATGAAATGGGGCAAAGCATCCAGGCTTTCTCCTGGAACTTCATTCACATCGTGATCCGTGGGATTTTCCCGGATCACTATTTCCTTACTCTCAAAATGGTTTGTTCCTCAGAAGCCCCCTGGTTTCCCAGATTTTAAAAATGTTTAAATTGAATAACTGTCATATATCAAATTTTAAACTCTTACAAGGTATTGGGCTACCAGTTGATGAATTTAGTCAAGCTAAATGTTGGTAAGTGGCAATGGCTAGTTTTTGCCTCCTTTTTTGAAACATACTTATTCCAGGACCTAAGTAGCTAATGATGACTGCTTCAAGCCTCTAGTTGCTTTAGAAAGGAGTGGCGTTACTCCTTTAATATCCAAAATAGCACATTCAGAGGCCTAGAACCTAAGGGGATTACTGTGGTTGGTTTAAATAATTTAATCCTTGAATAAACTTACTTGTCCCTATTAATGACCAAGCTCTCTCTTTTTTTAAAAATAAGTTTATTTATTTATTTATATTTTTGGCTACATTGGGTCTTCGTTGCTGTGCGTGGGCTTTCTCTAGCTGAAGTGAGCGGGGGCTACTCTTCGTTGTGGTGCGGGGGCTTCTCTTGTTGCGGAGCACAGGCTCTAGGCTCGCGGGCTTCAGTAGTTGTGGCATGTGGGCTCAGTAGTTGTGGCTCACGGGCTCTAGAGCGCAGGCTCAGTACTTGTGGTGCACGGGCTTAGTTGCTCCGTGGCATGTGGGATCTTCCTGGACCAGGGCTCGAACCCGTGTCCCCTGCATTGGCAGGCAGGTTCTTAACCACTGCGCCACCAGGGAAGTCCCCCAAGCTCTCTTAATAATGAGGGTGTATTCCTATAATAGGTGTGGTAATGCTAGTATCTGAAGAGAAGAAAGCATCTTTTTGGCCCCCTCCTCTACCCCAGGAAGCCAGAACCACAGAATAGGAAAAGAAGTAGAAAATACCTTCCTGTGTGACCTGAGAACTGAGTCACAGCAGGGTGTGGCATTGTGGTTAGGGCTTTCAGAGAACTGGTGTTCCAGTGAAATTGGCCATGCCTTTATATTTTTTTACAGGGAAGGTAGAAAATTTGAACTGTGTGTGACAGCTGGGCTCCTTAGGAGCTCTTTCGATGAGAAATCAGTGGGCCTGTGTACGTTTGCTACTTCTCACCAAAAACTCTTGTTCTTATCCAAATGACATAGTCGTATTGCAAACAAGTTTTGGGAAGTCTTAGATTACACCATCTATTGCAAAGAAAAGGGTAGGGTGGGGAGAAAAACCACAAAGATGCCTCATCTAGTTGAACTAATAATGTAACCCCTAGCATGTGTAGGCTTTTCCTTGTTATCTCATTTCAATCCTTGTTAACGGCTGTGTGAGGTGGGACAAACTTCGAGACTGAACTTCATTGGTGATCTTGACTCTTCTGGGAAGTTAGGGGCCAAAGGACAGGATTCTTTCCTTCGTGTCTGTTGTGGCCACTTGACCCACTGTGGCCACCTCATCTCCTGTGCGCTCTGCTTTCAGCCTGGAGTAGCGTGGAATGTGGTCTGTCTGGTTTGTTGAGGTCCCTTGTGAAACTCACCAGGATGCTAGCCCAGGTATGGGGCAGGGAGCTACACATGTGGACTGGTTAACTGGCAGAGCTGTAGTCACTAGCCCTTTAAATCCTTTCTGGAACAAGTTGGAGCATCAAGAATTTAAAGAAGAAAGATCCCATATTCTAAAAAGCAGTACTTTAGCCCCAGGGATTGTTGCTGTCTCTTCCCGTGGTTAGATACTGGAGTAGCTTGAAGTTCTGTCAGCATGTTAACAACAGATTTTTTTTCTCAGAGAAGCTTAACAGTCTTGTTCTGCACGAGGGAAAGTGGTTCTGTCGCAGTGACCCGTGAAGCCAGAGGAACCCTCCTCTTACCTCTGCCCCTGCTTGTGCTGGAACCAGGCTGTCAGGGTGCCGTCAGCTAACAGTCTGCCCAAGAAAGCCTGAGTTGGCTCACCATGTTCTTGGAGGTGCTTGGAGGGTTGACATGGGTTGGGTCCAGAGGGGCATACATTACTAAGCCCATCCTCAGCAAGTGGTACACTGTTCTTCTTCGACAAGTTAAGATGTGGCTGGAGAACCAATTAGCAGGAAACATAACTGGTGTTGCAAGTCATCTCAGTTACATGTCTTGAGCCAAACTTTTGGGTTTGTTTTGTATTGGGATTTTTTACTCAAGGATCACATTCACGCAAAGGCATCTATTAACATCACATCTGTATCAGCTGATCTTGAGGTAAACTCCGACAGATGTTAGATGGCCATGTCTGAAGTGACTGGCCTGGATGCCCGGGGTCACCTTCCATCCTTGAGCCCCTAGTGCCACTGTCCTTGGTCTTCCTCATCCATGGTCTTCACTGCCTCTGAGAACACCTCCTGTTGAACAGGAGAACAGAGTGGGGAGGAAGCGAGTGTCGAGAGGGTTGGTTGGAGCAGTCTTATGAGGGGCTTTGAAGAAGTGAACTAGAACAAATAGGTATACTTGTGTGATATGATTTCTTTCCCTAAAGCACCAAACTTATTTTGGAGGCTGGGTCTAAGGAAGCAAAGAGCTGATTCTTAGATACCCCAGGACACATGGTTCTTGAGGTTGTACAGCCTCTGGGAGTTAAATGCACTAAACAGAATTCAGACCCCTGCATTTTATTGGTGGTAGCCAAATGAGTTTACCTTATATAACAGTCTCTTCAAAGGTTATTACCCAAATCACATTTTAGGGATAAGAGAAATTCTGCCTACTTCAAATGACCTGAATTAACTGGCATTCCTTTCCTAGTTTACAGTAACACTGCAACTGTTTTCAGTAGGCTGGTCTTCCAGGTACAACTTTGAGGTTCTAAGAGTTAGCAGATGCCATCCTTTAAAATACTGGGAACTCCCTTTCTGTGGGATGAAATCTGCTGTGTACAATATTTGAGTCTATAACTTTAATAGCCACCAGTGTTCTCTCAGCACCAAATGAGAACTCAGAGTCTTTGTTTTTCTGCATGTTTCACTGACTTGTTATTCCTGACAAATCATAAACATTCATCCTATTCAAGGACAGTTCGAAAAACTGTACACTAATAGACTCTTAGATTTTCTCCAAGTCTAATATTCTGCCAGTGAGCTACCTGTGGCTTGGCAGACACGCCCGTGTGTCAGCCCACCTCAAAACCCACCTCTCTTGACTTGCTGGGAGGCTTGGGAGCAGCTGGAGCTACCTGTAAGTGGAAGTCAGAGCAGCAGAGAGAATGCGCTACCCTTATGCTATCAAAATGCCTGCTCACTCATTCTTTCGTGAGTCTCTAACCAAAGGAGGATTCAGGCTTGCTCTAAACAGTTGGAGCTATTTAACTTTGCTGTTTCTTCCTCCAAAGTATGTGGATAATCATACCAGCAGAGGAAGTAAGGATTAGTAGCTATTGTAAAGCATCCAGCTAGCACTGTGTGGTGTGTGGAGAAAGACAGTTTTGTTCCTTTTCCTTCTTTCCTGTCACTGACTTCTTTCAAGGATTCACTGGTGATGAGGGCCCTGAAACAGAAGTGCTGTCCACAGACACTGCTAACGTCAGATAGGGCTGTTTGGATTTCTTCCGGTTGCATCATTCTGTGGATGCACTTGTGTTCTTGTTCCACTCCAGTGGAACCTGAGAGGTTTATCAAGGCCAAAAGTAACAACCGGGCCTAAAAGATCAGAGTAGTAGTCAGTGTATTTTTATTACCAGCACTGGGGAGAGAAGCAGTGAGGTGGTACCAGTGTATACAGAGCTTGACTTTTTCCCACTGCAAATGAAAAATGAGAGCCCTTTCCAGTCGGTTCCAAATGTGTTTGATATGAGAGCTTCCTTGGAAGTTTCAGGTTTATTTCATCCTACAATGCCTTCTAAAAGAGGAAAGAGCAGCAATGAAATATTATGTCTCATCTGATTTAGACTTGCAGATGAGTTGACCTGAGCACAAAAAGTTTGAGAAAGGGACAGCTCTCTCCAGTATGATAGATATTCCATGTTATAATATTTGCTTTTTTCACTATTATTCCAAGATTCTTTAAAATTAGTGAGACCATTTACCTTTTGAACTAGAAGAACTTGCCATTGTACTCTGCTAAGGTAATTGCTTTATCATTACTCAGTTCATCCTTAACAAAAAATTAACCTCCCATCAGCCTCTCTACTCCTCAAACACTGGCCTACGGGTCATAATTCATGTTCCCTATAACCTCCTTTCACTCCTTTAGCACTCACTCATTGTCCCTAGTCCTTACCAGGAATTTAATGCGGAAATCAAGAGCAGAGTTGGGAGTCATATAAGGTGGGCCACTCAGGGCCTCTCAAGGTATTGATCCCTTCAGGGGGTCTGGCCCTCAGCTCTGTGGGTCCAGGAACAGAAGTCTTGAAGTGTGCAGAGTTTATCAGGCTTTCAGACCCAGAGACTCGTGCTAACCATGATGTATAAGCCCAAATGCCCGTGCGTAGTTTCAGTGAGCAAGAGACCTTCTGGCATCCACTGTCAGGAAGCTCTCTTGCTGGTATGAGGGCAACTGAGAAACTAAGTGAATAAGCAGAAGGCTGTTTGGTGAGCAAGGAGTTGGAACCCACCAACCAGGCTGTGAATTAAGCTGGTGATTCACTCCACAGTTATATGTTTAATGACCAAAATACCTTTATGAAATTCAGTCTCTCTTCCATGGCGAGTGTTGCTGTAAGACTATCAAATTCTCTTAAGTTCCCTTTTTAAGCTTTCTGCAGCTTTATTCTGATAAGTAAATAATAGCCCAGTTTGTACTGTTTTCTGTCATACTTATCTAAGTCTACATCCTAGATTCCATGACTGGACTTAGTGTTCCCCAAGTTCTACCACTTAACCACCAGGATGATCACTTTAATTCGCATGTATTTCTTATTGGTCATGGAAGGATTAAATGAGTTAGTCTTCAAAATTTAATATTAACATTATTATTCAATTAGATTATAAACCTTTTCTAATTATACACCTAATATAAAACGCCAGTCAAGCCATGGCATCTTGCACCTAGAGATGCTGAGATAAACATGGATATGGAAGTTAAGACATCAAGTACAGGCACTGCCATTCAAATCTGTCCAGCTCAAGACTGTGTCGCAACAATGGCAAGACCTGGTATTGACTTGAAAGTTAAAGCTTCATTTTTCTTAAATCTAAAATGTCCTTCCATATTTCGAGATTTAGTAAAATACATTGTGATGTTACTCGTGGCTTTTTTCTTTTTAAAAGATTTTAAGAAGATTTTTATAGATGTTTTATTTATTTTTTCTCTTGGTTCTCAATGTCTTTGGCCTGTTTTCATATTCTTCTACCTTCAGCACCTTTCCTTCTTATTTAGTCGTCCAGGTCTTGGTGGTGATCCCTCGGTTGGGTTTATGTTCCAGGCCATTGCTTCTCAAATCTCTACATTCTCTCATAAGTTTGGCTTTGGATTGAGTTTGGGTTCAAGAGGTAAAGCTCAAACTGTACAATTTATATTCAAGATTGGTCTGTGCTAGTCTTAATACAAGTCTCTGCAAACATTCAGATGTCTATACTGTGACCACTTGCCCCTCCCCTCAACATACCTGGATTGTAGTTTGAGAAACAGGCCCGTAAGAATACAATCCATGCTAACGTTCTGTTTGCGCAAATCCTTTGGTAGTGTTGGATTACTTAGTCCTCACCCTAAATCCAACCAATTTATTGATATAAGTGGTTAAGATTGAAAGACTGGTACTTACACTAAAGATTAACATGTAGTGACTAATGTCATAATTTGCTGGAATATGTGAACCCCGGGTGGGAAAATATTACAGCTTACTGTCAGAATATACCACTAGTTCATTCTGTTTGTTTGTTTCAAAGAGAAGTCTGTGCCTTTACTGGCCGAACAGGCTACTCAAGGAGGATGAAGCAGGAGGAGTGGGTGGCTCTGTGCTTCACAGGCTTGTAGGTGATAGAGAACTCGCCCAGGTAGTGGCCAATAATCTTGGGCTTGGTTTCCACCTGGGTGAAGGTCTTGCACGCCCACCATCTGGGCAGGATGATCTTCAGCACCTACAGCTTCTCTGTGGGCCGTGCCCCCAGGCTGGCCCTGCCCAGGTGCTTCTGCCACAGCCGCAGGGCACTGTGCAGCTGTGTCACTGTGTCAACAGGTCCAGTGCCTGGTCTAGGTGCTCACCAAAGTGGATGAACTTGCAGAAGGTCCACTGCTGCTTCTGCTCCACTTTTGCCACCTTGTTGGCTCCTTGGAGAGGACTCTTTTTTTTTTTTTTTTTTTAATTTTATTTATTTAGGCTGCACCAGGTCTTAGTTGCAGCACGCGGGATTATTGCTGTGGCACATGGACTCCTTATTTGCGGCATGCATGCAGAATCTAGTTCCCCCACCAGGGATCGAACCCGGGCCCTCTGCATTGGGAGTGCGGAGTCTTACCCACTGGACCACCAGGGAAGTACCTTGGAGAGGACTCTTTAGTTCTTAAAACTGTCAGAATCAAGAGAGAATCGTTGAGATACAAACTGCAGAGTCAAGAATACACACTTTGTGGCAGACAGCCTGAATTTGGATCCTGATTCTGGCACCTAGCAACTGTGTGACCTTGGGACCTTGCTTCAGTTCCCTCAGCTACAGAATGGCATACTGTAGCTGCCTAATAGGATTGTTGTGAGTCTTAAGAATTTCTGTTGAGCAGTTGGAACAGTGTTTGGGATCTTGTAAGTAATAACTGTTAAAGCATCCTAAAATTAAGAAATATTTAGGTCCTCAGATTGGCCTTTTATTTTTTTTTTTGTTTTTGGTTTTGTTTTGCGGTACGCGGGCCTCTCACTGTTGTGGCCTCTCCCGTCGCGGAGCACAGGCTCCGGACGCGCAGGCTCAGCGGCCATGGCTCACGGGCCCAGCCGCTCCGCGGCATGTGGGATCCTCCTGGACCGGGGCACGAACCTGTGTCCCCTGCATCGGCAGGCGGACCCTCAACCACTGCGCCACCAGGGAAGCCCTGGCCTTTTATTTAAAAAAAAAAGTTTGTAATGTGAAAATTCCTAAGTATGTTTCTTTGTCCTAAATTAACAATACTTAAGTTTCTTAAAATCCTGCCAGTTCCTCTCGGTATTTTATTTTCACTCTGTAACTCAGGGATATCTGAGGTCTTACAAATCGCTACCAGTTTTGTGATTGTTAGGTTAAGTTAGTGAACATTTCTGGGCTTTACTTTCTAAAACCCAGCTTCTTTATCTGCAAAATGGTGTTCCTAACAGGATCTACCCCACAGGATTGCTGGGAGGACTGGGAGGATCCTGCCACTGTCATGTGACGTTTTGAGTTACCATGGCAATAAGTATGATGTGTACTTTGTCACAGTTATTATTTGTGGCCCAGGCCAGTAAGAGCTGTAATAACATATATTATAATTAATCTTGTCATCCCTGTTTCTAGGCTGCCACCTTAAAGACTTCGGAGACTTGAGTTTTACCCCAGTTCCCAAAGATGATCTCTATAATAACTTGATAGTGAATCCTCGCTCAGTGGGCCTTGCCAACCAGGAACTAGCAGAGGTGGTTAGTAGAGCAGTGTCAGGTGGCTACAGCTGTGTCACCGTGGGAGGAGACCACAGGTAAGCTGGGAGCCAGGGGTGGTGGAGGGGCTGGATTCCATCAGCCCATCAATTAGCTTCTTTGTCTCACTTTCCTCATTTAGAGTAAAATACCCTTTCGAATTTTTAGGGTATAACGTGCATAGTATTTTCATGTCTAAGATCATGAACCACTGGAGAAAATATCACGTAGTATAAGTTCAGAGTTAAACTAAGCAAAGTTTTTAGACAGTATGTTTCATGCTTATTTCTTGGAAAGCTTTCTTAAAACTGTCTCATGACTTTCATTTTGGTTATTTAGGAGAATTGGAGGGATCTATTGATAGGCTGAATTGGGGCTTTTTTTTTTTAAAGCATTTCTGCTAATAGGTTTGTTAGAAATGCCCCACTTGGCATGTGAATACATTCTCTACCCTGCACAGTATTGTATTAGCCTCCCTAGGTGGCTAATACATTAGATCCTTCCTCTCAGTGAAATCAGCATGCACTTTATCTATCGAGCACTGTTCTGATGAGTTCTCAAGCAGTGCTAAGGATTATGGGAAACTTGTGATCTATTAGGATTAAATGAAATAAATACACATGGAATGAAAAAAATATTGAATCCTACATCTCAGAAGGAAGAGATCAGTCTAGGCTAGAGTAGTCAGATTTCACAGCTAAGTGTGATTTGAGCTAAGTTATGAAGATTTTTTTGGTAGAAAGAAAAATGGCATTGAAACACTAGGAATATCAAGCACTTCATACATATTCTCAGTTAATCCTCAAAATAATGCAATGAGGCAGATACAATTTTATCTAATTCACTGCTGGGTACACTGAGGGACAGAGGTTAGATAACTTACCCAAGGTCTTAGGGCCAGGAAGTAGCAGAGCTGGGATTCAAGTCCATTGTGACCTCTATGGGCAATTTAATTTTCTTTTGAGATCTAATCTAGCAACTTCCCCTGAGGTACTCAGAGAGCTTCTCAGATCACTTAATGGAACTGCAAATGCAGGAAGATTCCTCATCAAGAATAAAATTTTAAGTAGAATAAGTCAGTCACAGGTTCTCTACTGAAACTGATTAAATAACCCAAGGGTGGATCTCTTGTCTCTTAGCTCAGTGCTCAAAGTTCATTCATTGGCTCTCTTCTGGTCAGCATACTATTTGGGGACTGCTTATTACTGTAATTATCATAATCCTTGCTTTTCCTTTTGTTTCTGTCTAGATTGCAGCTCTATCACTGCTCCCTGTTTCCTGTTCAGTGCTAAAACCTAGGCTGTCTGGAAGATTCTAGAAAGGAAGGGATGTGTGAATAACCTGAACAGCTGTTGAATATTTTAAAGGAAGAGGCATTTTTAGGTCACTCAGCTCCCTTTAATAGTACAACATTCACTACTGCTTTAATCGTCAAACCAACTCTGACTTAAACAGGCTAAGATTATTATCCCTATCTTCTAGAAAGGGAAACTGCAGTCTAGATAGATAGTCTTGCCCTATTTCACACATTTCTTCCTAGAAAGACCCCCAATATTCGGACTTAATCCAGTGCTTTTAGCGCCAGACCATGCTATCTCTCGAAAAGGTCCTATGTGGGACATGGAGCTTAAAATGCTACCTCAGGCTGTACTGATCAAGAAAGATGACTGTAGTTAGTTCCTAAGATGCTTAACCTGCATTTCTCATCTATGTCAAATTCTTTGCTTCCTAGGAAGCTTGGGCAGCTTTCCAAGCACAATTTCAAAAGCTATATTCCTACAGGTCAGACAAGGACAGTTGGCTAATGCAAGCGGAGATCAAGGACAAAGCAAAAACCAGAAACACTTAATGATATTTGCATGCCATGCTAATGTATATAAGATAACATGGAAATAAACTTCTACTTTATTCAGTCATCTAATGAGGTCTTTAATTGGGTTGCCCTGTTAACTTTGATGTCTTTAAAAACTTTGACTTCTTGTTTTAGGAAATACCACATAATCTTTCTAAACAGCTGTAATACTAATTTTTATCCTTAACAAGTTAATATAACTGATTCTTTAAAAGTAATTAGATCTCCCTGGTCTCTCAAAAGGTATTAAGTAGTATTAGTGAGTTGTTACATACAGCCCATAGCATTTAACAGGATTTCATCTGTTGAACAAATATTTTGGGTCCTTTTCTGGGCCAAGGCTAATGGATCCAATTAAAGGGATTTGGGGGCAGCAATGACACCTGTCACACTACAAGGATAACCAGCTGTCAGCTTTGAATCTTTAGAGCCTTCCATTTCTCCCTGTCTCTCTCTCTCTCTCTCAAGTCTCATCTTTGGGAACACAGTCCCAGGGACTCTATCTCATCCAAATCCAGCCTCAATGTAGGGCCTTGACTTTGCCCTGAGGACAAAGTGTGAGCTGTGCTGGCTGAAGATATTTGTTAGTGATGCTTGCCAAGCGGAAGGCCTTTAATATTACTGTTTGTTCTTTGCAGCCTGGCAATCGGTACCATTAGTGGGCACGCCCGGCACTCCCCAGACCTTTGTGTGATCTGGGTTGATGCCCATGCTGACATCAATACACCCCTCACCACTTCATCTGGAAATCTCCACGGACAGCCAGTTTCATTTCTCCTCAAAGAACTACAGGACAAGGTTAGTGGGCTGAAATGAAGAGAACGTTGAACAGCTTGCAAGGGTTATCCTGGGACTTTGAGAGTCTAGTTCAGTAACATTTCTGTGAAGGATGGGTTTATGGTGGCTGTAGTAATGCTTACCACTCCTTCATTTGTTCATCAAACATTATTTTGGACCAGACAGTCTAGATGCTGGAGGCATAAAGATGACTAGGACATGGTCCCTGCTCTTAGGGGGGATCATAATCTCATAATAAAGGAATGTGGTGAGTGGGTAGTAACTCTAGTGGTCTGATACACTTACAGCCGGAAGACTTCTTGGTAAGAACCTCCTAGGCCTCATTCTCAGACCCACTGGTCTAGAAGACAAGTAAAACCATGATTACGTCTAGGTAATCTTTTCCCAGGCTGTTCAGAAGACATGGGAGACCATGCTATGCATAGACTAGAATCTGTGTATCCCTCCCCTCAGTGAGGGACCAAGTTAAACCAGGACAGTACAAAGGTTATTCACTAGGCAGAATTCACGTTTTGGTTGTTGGGGACTTGAAACATAACCCAGTTGCCATCTCAAGAACCAATCTGTAAACAATTCAGTAGTGTGCAAAGAGATGGAAAGGCCTAATCGGCGGTATTCCTGCTATTTAGGTAAGTTAATGAGAAACCAAGGCCACCTTAGGAGTAGGTATTTTATTCTTCAGCTGTGTTCTTCAGCTGCCCTTCTGAATCACTTCCACTTCTATCAGTTCCTTCCCAGATCAAGTGTGTCTGCTGCTTTACCCATATACTGTGGGTAAGAGGAGAAAGCACACTGGGAAGCACACGGGGACTATCTTGATGAGATCAAGAATCCTTGATGAATCCTGTTCATTCCTCCTTCATAGGTCCCACAACTCCCAGGATTTTCCTGGATCAAACCTTGTATCTCTTCTCCAAGTATTGTATACATTGGACTAAGAGATGTGGATCCTCCTGAACAGTAAGTTGATACATTAGAGTTGAGCTTTGGGCCTGTCCTGGCCACTAATGTTCCACTTGATGGGTTGTTTCTTGCCTTAACCTGTTGTAAGTCACTATGAAGACAACCCCCCGCCCCCCCACATTTGATTAAAAATGCTCTTTAAACTAAGGCTTCCTTCCTTTATATGTCACCAGTTTTATTTTAAAGAATTATGATATCCAGTACTTTTCCATGAGAGACATAGATCGACTTGGTATCCAGAAGGTCATGGAACAGACATTCGATCTGCTGATTGGCAAGTAAGTAACTACAATGGATATCTACTTCTAGGTCCCAAAGGGAACAGGACAGATTCTCAGTGGGCAGTACACTTTAGCCTGTCTCTTGAGGATAATGACCTTTCTTTTAAAATAAAAGTAAAACATGTACATAAAAAAAATTCAGAAAGGGAAAATATGAAATATAGGTCATATTTTTCTTCTGGGGTTGGGAGGGAAAACAGCTCTTATGAATTTCTCTTTCCATTTTTAATGCTTACCTTTTGAGAGGAGAAGCATTCAACTGTCCTCTTCTTCCCAGCCTCACAACTGCTTCATCTGAAAGTTTTATATTAAGCAAATCTTGGTAGTGTAGAAAGATGGGAGATGAATACTAATCAAATGCTAGTTAAGAACATTTTCCCAGTGCCGAGTCTTCATTTCTGGGTGATTAACTGTCACCTTGGTAGTATGCCATTTCTTAAGCTGTTAAGAAGTGCAAATAATTTACTGTATAGGTGTTTGCTGTATGTTAGCTTCAGCCACTGGACACCTGGGCTAAACAAGTTAGAAGTAGGAGATGGTAAGATTGCAAACATAAACTCAGAGTTAAGTTCAGAGCTGCTGTTATTCTCTCAGAGT
Organism: Grampus griseus; assembly: GCF_964374135.1. NCBI lineage: Eukaryota > Metazoa > Chordata > Mammalia > Artiodactyla > Delphinidae > Grampus > Grampus griseus. Next base: position 34,290,226 of record NC_139018.1, on the reverse strand, counting down.
ATAACAGCAACTGCAACTGTAACCTAGATCAATCCAACTTAAACTACAATCTGTCAGAGCCCATGTCCTATGGAAGTGAGGAATTCCCTCTGTTGATAGTTCTTAATGTAAGAGCTCTGATGCCCAGGGTAAATCAGAAATACAAATTGGAGTTAGTCTGTCTGAGGCACACAGAGCAAAGGGCAAAATTATGAAGTGGTGCATAGGCATCTAACATACTCAACAGCTTCCAGAATAGGAAATCTGGAAATGTGCTATATTAACAAAGTACTAGGATTAACAGCAACAAAATCAAGGAGTTGCAACTGTAGGAAGGACGAATGTCCAAGTACAGCCCAAATGACTATTCTTATTCTACTCCTTTCAAGAAGACAAAGGCCAATCCATCTGAGTTTCGATATTGATGCATTTGACCCTACGCTGGCTCCAGCCACAGGAACCCCTGTTGTAGGGGGACTGACCTATCGAGAAGGCATGTATATTACTGAGGAAGTACACAATACAGGTAAGCAGTGATCAACCTGCTAACTACATAATATGCTTAAGCCTCTTGCCTGCCAGGGGATCTTTTCTACTATTACGTCACTGCCGACACTGTTTTTGCTTAAACGTCTATAGCTATAAGTCATGTGGTCAGGCTAATAAGGGACAGTCATTTAGAGGCATGTTTGGACCTGGCTTTATAACAAAATATGCCAAGGTAACACTGAATAAAAAATTGTCTGTCTACTTAAACGTGTAATAAATACAAGAATAAACTGCCAAACTGATGCAGTTCTTTGCATCTGAATTGTATAAAGGCAGATTAAGATTGAAAGCCGAGGCCAAATAGCTATAATTTTAAGCCTGACACTAAGAGGTTGGTTCACTGGGAGTTAAGAATGTCAAGTCAAAGCTTCTCTTGAAGATGTTTCAAAGCTGGACAATACCTTGGGTCCTTTCATGTAAGTCTTATACTAGGGCTTGTTTGATAGGACCTGTAATAGGGGGATACTGGAAGATGAATGGCTGACAGGAAGATGAGTAAACTGAATGCAAGATCATCGAGAGTAGCTACAAGAGGCTACTATCCTACAACTCATACTCATTTGCAAACAGTTTCCATTTCTGTCAGAAAGCTTTTGGTTTTAAGGCTACTTTAAATGACCTCTCATTGCAAAATTTAAGCAACTACCACATGGTACTTCAATACTACCTTGTGAAATTAGGGTCAAGATAGCATAGAGACCTCACACTGAAAGGTTCAGGACCATAGAAAACCCTTGACTAGTTGGGATAGATACGGAAATTGAGAAATGGTCTCCCTGGCTCTGGAGCCTACCAGAGCCTTAGGCACTAAAGAAAGGGGAAGAATGCTTGTCTATCAGATCTGACAGGGGCAAGATAGCCTTATTCTCAGACCCACAACTGTAGATGTTGTCAATTGTCCTTGGCCAGTGAACCTGGAAGTTCAATTCTCCATTCTGGTTCCCAGTAACACAACTTAGAGCACAGGCTGGTAACCTCTAGCACTTAGATGGGGCAGTGGTCATGCCATGTCCCTCCCTCCCCTGCTGCAATGTTATTCTAAAAGGCTGTCTGTCCTGACACTGTCAACTAGATAGATAAAGCAGTTTGCTTAAATTAATTTACAAGGTGGCAACAGTCTAGAAACATGGGTAATATATATTTTTAATAGCTTGTGCCCTCTTGATTTACTTCTGGGCTATGAAAAGGTCCACGTTTAGTCAGTGGAAATCAGACACACAAGCCGTCAGACACAGATGAACGTGCAGGCAGGGATTGGTGGAAACGCTATAGTAACATACCTGCTCATTGTAGTTTTGCACAGCGCACTGAACTCTGCATTGCTAATAAGGGACGGCACACTGAGCGGACGTAACAGCACTGAACATAACATGTATCGGTACTATAATGTAATATTGGTAAACCAATAGGTATATTCACCCCTGCTTCCAGGCTTTATGGCCGCCCTAAATATTCGGATACTTATATTCTCCAGTGCTAGTTTCTTCAGATGACTCTTGCAGGAGGTAGATTAACTTCATCCAGAATAACCAACTATATATACCTAGAAGTATATATATATGTATGTACGTACGTACGTATGTACTGGGGTGGTGGTAGAGGGCAGGTCTGGATAGATTCTTTTCTGGTCTAATCTTCCCATCTCAAACCCTTTGGCACAAGTTCCCAAACTGTCACAGAAGGTAACTGGAGTTCAAATTAAAGTATGACCAAGTCTTCCCTTGACCAAGTGCAAGATGCTGGGTTAGTCTGATGGGAGACCTAAAAACTGTGTCCGAAGTGGAACCTGCCCTCAGAGCTCAGGGGTGAGAGTGAGATATGCAGTAATAACTATACTTTAGGGCACATGGTGCCTTAAGAGATACAGATGCAGCAAAAGAGTTCAAAAGTGGGAACCGTGCTCTGGCTAGTGAGATGTGAGAGATCTGCTCTTCATGCAACTACAGGCAGGCATCTAGGAGGGCCCAGAAACACTGGAAATGACACATTTTCCCGACTAGGTTGGAAACTCTTGCTACCACCCCCCTACCCCCCACCCCAACCCAGCTCCTACGCGAACCGGAAAGCCTGTCAGCTATGCCTGTTACGTTCACTGAACAGGGATAATTGATTTTATTACCTTAAAGGTTTCTTTCAATCCTACTCTGGTATATGAGTGTTTTTAACTTAAATTCATGCCCAAGAGAATGAGGAATAAGGGGCTTCCTGACGGTGGATAATTTTATAGTAGAAAATAACTTGTTTTTTACCTTAGCTTGTTCTACCCAGGTGGGACGACTCTCACTGAAAGTAGCAGCTAGCAAGTTTTTTTGGTCATACTTTGTTCTTTCAGGGTTGCTCTCAGCACTGGATCTTGTGGAAGTCAATCCTCGGTTGGCTGCGTCGGAGGAAGAGGCCAAGGCTACAGCCAGCCTGGCAGTGGATGTGATTGCTTCAAGTTTTGGGCAGACAAGGGAGGGAGGGCACATTGTCTATGACCAACTTCCTACTCCTAGTTCACCAGATGAATCGGAAAGTGAAGAACGTGTAAGAATTTAGGAAATACTGTGTGCGACACGTGTCTGTCGCAATGGGCATTCCAGAGTTGGGAGGCATTTGTGGTGACAGATACTAAATGATCGTCTGGGTCAGTACTGCCTTAATGAGAACATTTGTGCATTCTCACAATTGTAAAGTTTCCTTCCCCTTCATTTTGGTGACCGATAATACTGCTGTAAATGTATTTGGTTTTTTGAAGCTCACAGGGTATTAATATGTTAGAGCACTATGTAAACTTAAAGAACTCATAAACAGCATTTACTACCTTGGTATATCATACTGGTCTTATTGCTGTTCCTTCACATTTAAGTGGTTTTCCATCTTCCTCCCTCCTCCCACAGTCTGGCTACACAGTGCCTTCTTGAACCGTTAGCTCACAGCAACAGTAAGATTTTTCCACGTCTCTAACACCATTCACAGAGTCACAGTCCTGGTCCACAAACCGTTCCCTGTAGGAGGTTCAGTGCTTGCGAAAGAATCTGTAATAAACCAGGCCTCCCAGGATGGCTAGCTCCAGTAAGATGACAATGGAAAGTAGCAGCTTGTTGGTTGTCACTCTACAAGGAGAAGCAAAGTGGGATGTAGTCAGAAGTCTGGATAACCTATTTCTTTCCATTCTTAATACTTAGGGGTTTGACCTGGGGCCAAGGCCAGATACTGTGAGGCAGACTGAATTTTTGATCACGTAGCCACTTAGTATTACCAGCTAAAGAAACTTATAAATAATTACTATCTACTTCACAGAAATATTGAAAATTGGGGCAATAGATACCAAAGCATATAAATGTTTTTTCTACAATGTCTTCAAATGGTAGTTAGTACTTCACTTTAAAAATAGTTTTTCTATGAGCAGCTAGTTCGAAAAATATTAAATATACATATGAAGAAGTACACCATTTCTGAAATCAGGTTGAATCATATTGCAAAACAGCAGAAATACAAACCCACTACCTAACCATCTAGAGCTGCACTGACTGATTACATAATACAGCTGTGAGCACACATTAGGAGAAGGGTTGGCGACAGACACTCCAGTGCTGAAGTCCAGCTCGGGTGGGGAGAGGGGTTCCTGCTTTAGGATAAGTAACTAACTAGAAGCTGAGTAGTGCCTTTCAATCTCTTATGAACTTCTTGCCCTTTTTACTTTCTTCCTCTATGGGTACCTTTATAAAGGCAGTAAATTTTTTGAAGCTCCTATACTCTTTTCTTAACACAAAAAATCTCATCACTCTAAATTGAACGTATTCCCCTATTCCACAAGGAATTTGCCACCGTTTAGGAAAATCCCACGCTCCTGCTTGTTTCATGACTCGACTGTAGTTTGTTTCATGCATACCTACACCCACTTACCCCAAATTCAGCCTCAGTGGCAATACTTCCTTTCTGCCCCTGGTTTTGTTGCTGTCAGCACTTACCTCAACATTTTTTGTTTTTTTTTTTTAAGTCAACTTCTACTAACAAGACAGAACTCCCAAATAAGGGGTTGACTCCCATGAAGGGCAAGCAGAGCCAAAAGCAAGTACGAAGCAGTAGCAGTGAAAAGTTTTCTAATTAAGTTTTTACAGATTTATTTCCAGGAATATGAAGCTCTATTCCCATGTGCTGTCTTCTCTAAGGAAAGTAAGCTGGGATTACAAGTCCTTCCAGGGACTTCCCTGGTGGTGCAGTGGTTAAGAATCTGTCTTCAATGCAGGGGATGCGGGTTCGATCTCTGGTCGGGGAACTAAGATCCCACATGCTGTGGGGCAACTAAGCCTGCGCGCTGAAACTACTGAGCCTGTGCACCACAACTAGAGAGAAGCCCACACACCGCAACTACTGAGCACGTGCACGGTAACGAAAAAAACATCCCGCATGCCGCAACAAAGAGCCTGCGTGCTGCAACTAAGACCCAAAGCAGCCAAATAAATAAATAAAATAAAAGTCCTTCCAATGGACAAAGTTTCCACTGCTCTAAATCAGAGCAGTATATATACTTTTAACAAGGGACTTTGTCCTGGGATATTTAACTATACGATATTTTTTATTTCTTCTGCTTTATTAGCACCTTTGCCAGTCACTGTTTAAAGCTTTGACATTCTTGGTTGAAAGATATTAGAATTAAGAGAAATTAATCTTGTGACTATTTTTAAAACTTACTTTCTGGACATTGAACGGAGAATCTTCCGACTTCTGCTCAAGTTTTCACCTGTGTTTACCAGCTGAGAAGAGAAAATAGCAATTATTTCCCCCTTCTTTCGAAAGTACACACTATAGAATTGAACATTCCTAAATTGACAGTGGGCATTAAGGGGTATATGTTGAAAAACTCCCAGAAATCAAATCAATTTAAATGATGGCCTCTGCATATAAGCAGAAGAAACTGGAAAGGATAATATACTTTAGTACTCATCAAGTAGGCCTAGGAATTATTATATCCCAAGGTTGCTGTGGGGAGACTTCTGGGACTGGGCTAATCTTTCACCTTGACTACTCAAAACAAAGTCTTCAAGTGTACCTGCCAGTAACTGACGTAACTGAGCAACTTAAGATTTGAATTTCATCAGCCAAACTCCAGAAGAGCCTCTTGAGTTAATGTTTGTTTTTGCAGGCTGGTGGACTACCATTTTTGGGATCTGGTTCTTTCTTTTTTTAAAGCCTTTTTTATTCCCTTTTGGTTGCCTGTTACTAATCTATATAGCTGGAGGATATTTCAACAGATGCCACCTGCCATCTGTTCCTGTTCCCCAGCGACCTTGTTAAGTTGATCTCTCAGCTCATTTCTCAGCTTTTAAGTTCAACTAATCCACCTGGTTAAGTTCAGAAGTGAAAAAAACATACAATCTGTAAAACAAATTGCCTTCTCTACAGCTTAACTTGAATTCGGTACTTTATTGTGGATTTTCACTAAGGAGGGAAGGGGGCATCATTTTGACTTAATTTTAAGAATGGAGAATTACAGCTGCTAAGCTGGAAAAATAACTCAGTGTGGGGATTTCAGATGATTTTCTCATATATCTAAGTCTTGCCCACAGTATCTGTTTTTCAGTTTGGATCTGCCTCATGCTCTTAAGAATACAGCATTCCATTGGCAAGTTGTACTATTTTCAAAATTCCTTTGCAGATGGTACAGAAAGGAAGGAATGAATTGTTTTCCAGAGCCTCTTAGAGTGTAGTAGATTAGACACCACAGTATAATCATCATTTGGCCTGAGTATTTGTTTTCTTCTCACAATGATCTCCCTTACCTTAGGTAACAGTAAAGAGTTAGAGCCCAGAATTGAACCTCTCTAAATTGTCAGTAGTACTATTTTATGACATGTGGAAAATAGCCTTGGCTCTAAATGACATGAAAGCATCATCTACTTAAAGAGATCTTAGCTTTCCTAAGAATAGCAGATGTTCTACTAGACATATGAGAAATGAAAATCTGATTCATAATACAGGACCTAGTAAAAGGATGGAGTGGCTACAATCTTATTTGACAATCTTCAATAAATGCAGAAATTGGATTTCTGCAGCCCACCCCCTACCCGCCCCCCATGACTTCTAAATCTTAGAAGTAAAATTACTTCCAAGGGATATCTTTCAGCCAAGCAAACTACAGACAGAGAAAAGAGTAAGAACCTAAAAGGTCATACCCTGAATTTGGAACTGTGGTAGCTTCTGGCACTAGCAAGGCATCGGGGTGTAACGGGCCCACCTACTTTCCCCACTCTTGCCCCTCTCCCCATCCACTCAGACTTACTCTACTCTTGGTACGTTCCAACTGTTCACGTTGCTCCCCCAGTTCTTCTATGATTTCTGAGCCAATCTGGTCAGTCTCTGCAGCAATCCGATGAGAACGCTCAATACTCTGGGTGGCCCGGTTCAGGCTGTCAGTGCCTTGCAGAAGCAATGCCCTTTGAGGCTGTAGCCGATTCTGACAACAGTATGGAAGGGAAATGTTATACTTCTTCCATTATAACTGAAGTTATAAGAAGGAATATCGTGTGCAATAATTTTCATTACTTTTAAGGCAACCAAAGATGCTAACAAATCAAACTAAAAGAGAACCTGGGATTCAATCTAGGATCATAATACCTCCCAATTCACTGCTTCTTACACTTAAGTGAGGCAAGAAAAGGATTAAACACATCAGAGCATTTTCCCTGTGCTCCTGATGAATTTGAACTGGTTCATGTGCTTTCTGGACTAGCAACTTCTGAGAGGCAATGGCCCTGATGTGGGGTACAGTAGCTTCCCCAAAATGCATACAGCCTGTAATTTTGAGAGAGCAAACCAACTAAACTCTACCGCCCTAGAAATAGTTTAGTTCACTGAAAATGCCCACTGATTGGTATTGAGGATTGAGGGACCATGAATAAGCTATTTGTTTTCAGCACATATAGAACTCATTTAAAAGTGTGAGACACTACCACATTCTGGGAAAAAAGTGGCTACACTCTTGGTAAGCCTCCAAAAGAATTTCACCTTAGGCCAAACACAGAAAACAAAAACTGAAGTTGTTGCACTGGTGATTTGCTCTCAGGGAAGGTAATATCTGGAGCCAAAAAAGCTGCCCTAATTTCCCAAGCACCCTATTTCTAAATCTCCACCCAAGTTTTATTCCACCTATAATCCTAAGCACAGAAGGCAAAAGGACAGAAGTAGCCTTTGTCAGGCCAGAAATAACCACTGACAGAAATGGATGCAGCTCTAAGTTCTCAGCTATTCAAAGCACGCATGTGAACACACTCAAAAAGGGGCTGGCTCACAAGGCCTATTACTGAGCAGGTGACTATTAGCACTAGACCCCACCACCAAGAAGGCAAAAGATGCATCCCCAGATCAGAAGCAACAAGAAGGCTTTTCAGTTCATATATGGCATATGAACAAGTGGATGAGGAAACCACTGAATGAGGCTGAAATAAATCCCAGTTACATTGGCTTATAAAGCAGCAGGAAAAAGGGGGTTTAAAAATAAAAGATGGGGATTTTCAACTGATTAGGCTTAAGAAAGAGCAGGAAGAGACAGTAAGGTCACACAGATCAACCCCAGATTCGGAACAATAATTCTACTGCAGGTGGTTTGTATATCTAAATAGTTTCTGAAACTAATAATTTTAAAGCAAAATTATTATTTGGAATTATCTCCCCCCTTTTTGTTTTCAGGGTTTTTTGGTCACAAATGACCAAAGTCACTATACACCTTTCATCTCACTTTAACAAGCTCTACTTGCCAGCCTTTTCTCACCCTCCTTTCACAAGTGAATTTTGAAAATTTAACATTCTCAAATACTCTAGTTTTGACATCAGGAATGTCAGGCTAGTATCATTTGAATATCTCTTAAACTATATTCAGGATGTATCATGAAATAGGATTTGTTTAAAATTGTGCCATTAGCCTTTCTACATCCGTGCAGTCTGCACTGGTGGGCCCTGTTCACTTCTCTCCCACATTACTGGTCAGGCCATTTCTACTTTGTGGTGTGGAATATAATCCCAAATGTAACACATAAAATTTAATCTTTGTGAAGTTTTATTCCTTTAACCGTGTTCTCTAGACAGTTTTGAGAATACAGGTTTTCGGCTTAGACAGTCTAATTTTATAAATGAGAATACTGGAGGCTAGAGAGTCAGTCTGGCGCACTTTCTATCACAACAAAGTAAGGTGTTAGCCCGCTTTTTAAGAAGCAGCCTGCTTTCTCTACTGTATCTGGGCTGTTGGGCCATCCTGATATAAATGTAAGGGAAAGCATGGGTTAATTTTGTAAGAATACTCTGATAAATTAAAAGCCTAACTGAACTTTGGGGGCATATGTGAGAAAGAAACTGGATCAATGAGTCAGACTACAGAGTCCAGATGTAATATGAATAGGTAACACTTGTGTATCACCACTACACACCAAGCACTGTTTTATACATAAAGGATACAAAGAAATCTAAACAAGCAAATTGTTTGGAATGATCTGCATTAAATTCAGTAGAGGTGGGCACCCAAGGGGAAAAGGGGAATTGGATGCAAGAAAGAGGATAAGGTGGAAAAAAAGTCAAGTGTGCACTGATGACATGAACTGTATACTCTACAATATGGTTAATCATTGTACCACAGACCAGTAAAGGAAAAGACAGCTGAAGCTTACCATGTGCTCATTCTCTACAGCATATGTACCATATTTCATGTCTCCTCGACTCCCAGGAGTGGCTGTCAAAGGTGTGCTTCTCACTTCCCGATGGAGTTTGGCAAGGTCCTTCCGGTAGGTTCGAAGCTTAGACATCATAGGGTTACGAAAAGATAGGGGGGCATAACGTAGTTCCTCTTCCATCTCTGCCAGCTAGGAAGGCAGAAAGTAGTGAGTAGATGGTCTGCTTCTGTTCTCTCTCATATGGGTAATACGTCTAGTTTGGACTAATCAAACCACAGATCACCGTCAATAAATACTCAACCATGTGGTCCAGGAGGGCAGGAACCACATGTGACACGTTCACTTCATTACTCTTAGTGCCTGGCACAGTGCCTAGCAGGCATAGAACAGGCCTTCAAAAAGTATGTGATGAATGAGTGAGAAAACTAACAAGTACCTTATAGCTTATTAAACATTTTTTACATGCATTCTCTCATTTATTCCTCACAACAGATCAATAAGGTAGGAAATACTACTTCTACTTCATATATAAGACTTGATGAAACCTGCTCAAGATTACATAACAAGAGAAGTCAGGATTCAAAAATCTTCAAATTCTCTTTTCAGTATACCAAGTTCTTAGCTTGTTATGGTTCAAGTGCTTTCATGAAGCGCTCTGAGATCTACTGTACTAAAAATGCTACGGGTATGGCATCAAGGTTCTTCCCTTCCTCCTCCTTCTGAAAATCAACTGTTTGTCTCCATGTCAGAATAACCAGGGGTCCAAATCATTCCCATTTTTCTGGGATAAGTAAACTGTAACACCTAGACCCAATTTACAAGAAGCCGTCTGTCTGGGATGGCCAGAGTAGGACTGGTTAATTTTTTTAAGTTCAGGGAAAGAAAGTATCTAAGCACCAAACAAATAAATTGGTATTAATTAAAAGGTTTTTGAAATGCTACCAAGATGTTAAGTGAAAAAGAAGACTGGCTCTGTAACAGGTATCATGGATATGCCCAGCTGTACACAGGTATTAGAAAAGTTTCTGGTACTCCCATTATGAAGGAGATAGTTTCCACAGTCTGGTAGGCTGATCCTTCTTAAAATAGATGCAGAATAGAGAAAAGGATGCAGATAAGCTTAACTTCTCAGAACTGCATTGAGATAAGGAAGTTGTTCTTCAACAAGCAATAAAGAAGTTCTCTGGCTTAAAAAGAATTTTTCAGTCTACTCTGGAGTAGCAAATACTAGGGGCAACTATTTCTTTGGAGTACTACCAGGGACCTGGATTTTAGCTCCAGCCTCCTAAAAGGTTTTGCTGAAGCCAGAGCACAATGATATGGAGAACAGAGGACCCTTACTTCGAAAAGGTGAGAGCAAAACTTGCTTTTTGTTTCTTTGTTTGTTTTTTGTTGTTGTTAAAGAAAAGGCACAGATTAAGAGAGAAGCAGTTCTTAAACTGCTCAGCAACCTGGACCAACATCTGACAAGCTTTGGGTCCTGACTGGGAACTCATCCTGTCCATGCATGCCTTGCCGAAGGTACCAAATCCTCCTGTCTTTTAAAACAGAAGGGAACAGGGACTTCCCTGGTGGTCCAGTGTGGTAAAGAATCCGTCTTCCAATGCAGGAGACGCAGGTTCGATCCCTGGTCAGGGAACTAAGATCCCACGTGCTGCTGGGCAACTAGGCCCACGAACTACAACTACTGAGCTCGCACGCCTCAACTAGAGAGCCCACGTGCTGCAAACTACAGAGCCCACGTGCCACAACTACAGAGCCCATTACTAGAGAGAGAAAAAAAACCCGCACGCCACAACTAGAGAGAAGGCTGCCCACCACAACGAAAGATCCTGTGTGCTGAAACTAAGACCCGGCGCAGCCCCCAAAATAAATAAATAAATAAATAAATAAATAATAAAATAAAAACTACACTGGCATATATGCAAAATTCAACACTCTCCAAAACAAACAAACAAACCAAAAAAACCCCCAAAACCAGAAGGGAACATGGCTAGAACCACCTCTGAGCTCCATTTTGTGTGACAGTAAGTTTAACAAAGGAGAATAACTGATCTCAATGGCCAGCTTTTAAAATGAGATTTTAAAAGACCACCCAGGCAGAAGTATGAGAATGTCCTTATTACAGCAGCAATGTATTATCAAAGACTCGTTTCAGGAGAGTCTCCAAGCTTTACCCATTTGTGTTTGCCCCTCAACACCCAGCCCCATCAACTGGCCTCATTTGGTAAGAAATAATCAAAAGCAAGATCAATGGACAGGAACAGTTAATCTGTGATCAGGTCACAAGCATTACTTCTGGAAAAGACCAACAAACAGGAAGAAGATATAAGGACTTGTTCCTTGTTCTCACCGTTTCATTTGCTTCCTGTTGCTTTTCATCAAAATCTCTGATCAACTTCTTCTTCTCTTCTGGAAAAGACAGACAAGTTTTCAATGCTCAGTCCTGCTTCCAAACATTCCTAGAGGCTATATCCCCTGCTTAGAATAAACTCCACATTCCTTTCCTGAGGGTACTACTACAGTACTTAATCACCCCTAAAAGACATTTAGAAACATAGGGGAACTAGTTATCACAGTAACTGGGGGGAAGGGAGAGGGACGGTATTACCATTGGCATTAAGTGTCCAGGGAACAAGAGTATCTATGCTATGGACAGTCCTGCATAACAATGATCTGGCCCCAAAGACCAACAGCATCCCTACTAGGAAAGACAACAGGTCTAAATCAATCATTGTCAGTCATTTTTCACCCATCCTAACAGGAACCAGGCACACTTTCATCAATAAGAATGTTTAACAATACTAGTTCTCTGAAATCTTTGTCCCCATTTTCACTCCCACTGTAAATCACATCTCTATATTAACCCTTATCCACTGCTGTTCTCCAAACAAATTCAAAACCCACCTACTCTGCTCACTGGAGAGACTGCATGGTATACAGCACAAGTTTCTTAGCCACACCCACGGGCAGTGGTATGGGAAATGACGTAAAATACCACTGACTCACACAGGGAAAGTCACTCCTTGTTCAGTACTTTGCATCATATCATTTTAGTGCTAGTATGTCTTTAACAACTAAAAATTACTAATCTCCCCTTTTAACAAAAACAGAACAGGCTTTAGCTTCAAAGCAATAACATCTAACTAAAACAGCACTGTTTTGCCTTCACTGTATTTTTTCTGATCATTTAGATAGGTTCTATAGATTTTCCATTTAAGGTAGTGATATAAAATTTCCTTTTAAAGTAACTTTATGTATTAAATAAATGCATTTTACATGAAATACTCATATAAATAAAATGATTAATTATAGTAAAATGGTGCTTGGACACAGCAAAAATGTTGAAGGGAGTACTGGCATGCTGTCACCTGGTAAACATCTGTATGGGGGAAGTGCTGGTGAGTAAAGGGGCTTAGGTTCTGGTTCTAGCTTTGGGTCTGACTCAACATGTAAGCTTGGATAATTCTCTTCATCTCTTTGGGACCTAACCTCCTTCCTTGGCTATAAAATGAGGAGGTAGATCATACCTAACAGGCATAGTTTTTTTTTTTTTTTTTTTTAATTTTTTTTTGGCTGCATTGGGTCTTCATTGCAGCATGCGGGCTTTTCTCTAGTTGCGGCGAGCGGGGGCTACTCTTCGGTGCGCGGGCCTTCTCTTGTTGCGGAGCACGGGCTCTAGGCATGCGGGCTCAGTAGTTGTGGCTCACAGGCTCTAGAGCACAGTCTCAGTAGTTGTGGCACACAGGCTTAGTTGCTCCATGGCATGTGGGATCTTCCCAGACCAGGGCTCAAACCCGTGTCCTCTACATTGGCAGGCGGATTCTTTACCACTGCGCCACCAGGGAAGCCCTTATTAGGGCTTATTAGCATATCTAACAAGCAAAAATTAGTCCTATTTATGAGTTTTTTTTTAATGTATACATCCAAATGAATGTTCTCCCTGGAAATCTATACATAATCTACTTATTACCACAAAGTTGTCATTGCTTACAATATTTTTTGAACTCATCTTTTGGAATTATGTTCACAATCTGGGGATATAGTTTTCTTTAATTGTGGTAAAATATATACATAACATAAAATTTACCATTTTGACTGTTTTTAAGTATACAGTTAAAGGGCATTAAGTACATCCACAATGTCGTGCAACCATCACCATTATCCACCTCTAGAACCTTTCCATCATCCCAAACTGAAACTCCATACCCATTAAACACTAACTCCCCATTTCCCCTCTCCCTGGACTCTGGTAACCACCATTCTACTTTCTGTGTCTATGAATCTGACTACTCTAGGCACCTCATATAAGAGGAATCTTACAATTTCACTTACCATAATGTCTTCAAGGTTCATCCATACTGTAGCATGTATAAGGACACGGTCTTTTTTTTTTTTTTTCGGTACGCGGGCCCCTCACTGTTCTGGCCTCTCCTGTTGCGGAGCACAGGCTCCAGACGCACAGGCTCAGCGGCCATGGCTCACGGGCCCAGCCGCTCCGCGGCATGTGGGGTCTTCCCACACTGGGGCACGAACCCGTGTCCCCTGCATCGGCAGGCAGATTCTCAACCACTGCGCCACCAGGGAAGCCCAGGACACGGTCTTTTAAAAAGCTCAATGTGATTTCTAAATACAAGCCAGCACTTCCATCAACTGAAGAAAGAGCAATCTTTTCCAATGCCAAGAAAACAGCTGAGTTGCGCTTACAAAGGGATGGCACGTGGGTACTCGACATGCTGTCCTAAGATTTTCTTGGATAATTCTGTTTACCCTGATTTTCATCTCACACCTTGACTTTAAAGCCAAATACCATGTAAGATGTAACACCACTGTAATGCTTTATATGCATTTACATTTTGTTAATCACAACAGCATCTAGCATGTCAGCTGTCCACTGCTTTTCAAATGATCATAAATCATTTTGCTTGTGTATATTCTATATTCTCAACTTGAGATCAAGCTCCTTCTGAGTAGAGAAATTTACTTTTTCTTTTATACATCCCATAGCTTCTAGAACTCTAAACCTGGTAGGGTACTCCTTAGACACTGCTATTGCCTACAAGAGCAAACGACAATGCACCCTTTACTAAGCTGCCTTCGTTGTCATGTGACATTCCCTAAATAGGTACTCCAGGTAAACTATTTCTCACTACACACCACTCACAAAACCCAGGGTTTTTGTTTTGTTTTGTTTTGTTTTGTTTTGTTTTGTTTTTGCGGTAAGCAGGCCTCTCACTGCTGCGGCCCCTCCCCTTGTGGAGCACAGGCTTCGGATGCACAGGCTCAGTGGCCATGGCTCACGGGCCCAGCCGCTCCGCGGCACATGGGATCTTCCCGGACCGGGGCACGAACCCGTGTCCCCTGCATTGGCAGGCGGACCCTCAACCACTGCGCCACCAGGGAAGCCCAAAACCCAGGGTTTTTTGTTTAAAAAAAAAAAAAAATAGGAGAAAGTTCAGCCCTGGCAAAGGGCCTACTTCTTGACTAACCATGATGTAACTGAAATAAGTGCCAAAGCAGCTGTTATTATCCTTGAGTAGTCTGCGTTTTCAGCTATCAGCAGTGAAATAATATCTGCAGTCAAGAATGGCCACTTCCATGGAGAGCTATCATATTATTTTGTAACAAGCATTCACTAAAGTGTTGAGTGTCGTCACTCCTCTGAATAGGCACATCTCCAAACTCAAGCACACTCACTTCTGATCCAAGATGACAGTATTCTCTAAGTGCATTCCCGTCCTAGATTTTTCTACATCTCTATTAGTCATAAATTCTCCTCCTTTATTCTTTCTTTGTTAAAAGACATGAAAATCTGCATTCCTAAGAATGACTCAAAGAAAGTAGCTACATAAATAAGAGTGGGGGGGGGGGAAGGAGGCAGCACACAGAATCTTGATCCTTTCACTAACTTCCCTGCATGATTCTGTTATTCTCAGTCTTTTTGGAATACTCTGCTCTCTATCTAATTTCATAAGGCATGCATTCTACTAGGAGTGCTCTACAACTTATACACTTTTAAAGGTTCAAGAGGTTAAACCCCTACCCAACTGAGAGGTATTAATAGCTGTTCCTTTATGCTTTAGACTCAGAATTGTGAAATCAATGAATATAAGAGCTGAGATGGACCTCAGAGATCATCTAGTCTAACCTTCTCATTTAGCAGTTGAGGAAATTAGAGCCTGCAGAAACTGTCTTCCCCAAGGCCACAGAAGGAGTAGATGTGTAGCAACACTAGTTCCAGAATGCAAGTCTCCTGACTCCCAACCCAGTGCTTCTGTACACTATAGTGTTGAGGGGCATTTTCGTGCTCCCAGGTATACAGGTATAATATGTTCAAACCTCTTAACCTCTTAATTTTTTATGGAGTTAGAATTAACACTACAATCAACTACAAAACAACAGGACTGATACTGGGTAGAACAGACACCAGAAACAAGAGTGAGCTACTCCAAATAACACTATCCCCTACCTCACATGCCTTCCCAAACCCTTCACCTGTGACTGACTCACTCTGAAGCTGAATGTTTGGTAAACTGGGTGGATGGCCGCACAATGCCCCGGACATGGAATAAAATGGAAACACCCAGCTCTGAAAGTGCTAGAGGAAACCTACCTCATGTTCGACCAAGGTGGCAGCCTCTCTTTCTTACAGGCTATTTGAATTGCCAGCCCAAGAATGACTAACCTTGGTCCATCAGAACTGTGGAAATAACTTCAGTTTCACCAGGATCTTTAAAATCTGTGATTAATGTTTTTGGCGCCCCATTGTGGCATTTCTAGGACCTACATCCTCTTTGTAGACCACATGGTTACCTGATCCTCTCTAAGCCTGTTTCCTCAACTATAAATAAATATAACGGTACTGACCTCATACAGTTGTCTGAAAGAGTTAAAAGAGACAATACACATAACAAACACATAACAAATGCCAAGCATATTAAGGGTTCAATAAATAGTAACTACCACTGTTTTTTAAAAGTAAATTCCTAGGTAGGAAAAACTAAGCAAAAACAAAATTCACCAAAGAATATGAAGAGTGTTGGAAAAATTAAAATTCTGCAGTTAGTGAGTAATTGTGTTTACCAACCTGCTACATATGGTCCTTCATAGTTATTATTTTTTCTGGTTTCTAAAATAATGGAGTCTCACGTATAGATACTGAGATTTAAGTGAATTAAAATGAAAAACTTTCAATAATTTTATAATGTTCATTAATAATGTGCCTTCAAAAAAAAATAATGTGCCTTCAGGTGCTACAAAACTAAAACTAAAAGTCATGACTATAGGTACTTACTCTATTAATTGGATAAGAATTTATAGCAGTCTGAGGTATTTGGAGAGACATCTTCATATGCTGCAAAGCTAAGACTAGAAATTATGGTTGTAGGTACTTAATGTAATATTATATGGATTAATAATTATCACATATGCTAATGGATTGTCACTGTCATACAAAATTCCTAAAGTAGGACACATTGTGTCTGTTATCCTATCCCTTTTTTAAATAGGTATATAGATAGATAGATAGATTTTAAAAGTGGTGAAACTGTGGAAAACATGGCAGAATAGAAATAAAATCACACTGAGTTTTTATAACCAATCATATATTATTACTATTTTCTTCCCAACAATTCACAGTATTTATACAATCATTCAACAAATATTTATAGAGCACCTAGTATGTACTAGGCACTGCTCTAGGTGCTTAGGATACATAATTAACCAAACAGACAAAATATAGAGCTTATGATAGAAGAGGGAACACTTCCAAAGTTTTTTAAGAGGCCAGCACTACACTGATACCAAAACCAGCGAAGAACACCACAAAAAAATTATAGGCCAATATCCCTGGTGAACACAGATGCAAAAATCCTCAACAAAATAATAGCAAACTGAATGGCATTTTCTATAGAAATAGAACAAACAATCCAAAAATTTTTAGGTAACCACAAAAGACCCCAATTAGCCAAAGCAATCTTGAAAAAGAACAACAAAGCTGGAGGCATCATGCTTTCTGATTTCAAACTACAGCTGACCCTTGAACAACAAGGGTTTGAACTGAGCGGGTCCACTTATACACAGATTTTTTTCAATAGTAAATACTACAGTACCACATAACCTGTGGTTGGCTGAATCTGCAGATAGTGAGGAAACTTGGATAGGAGGGCCAACAAGTTACACTCAGATTTTCAGCTGCGCAGAGGGTTGGCACCCAGGGTCAACTGTATATTACAAAGCTATAATAATGAAAACAGTATGGTACTGGCATAAAAACAGATTCAAAGCTCAATGGAATGGAAAAGAGAGCCCAGAAGTAAGTCCACACATATATGGTCAATTCACTTACAACAAAGGAGCCCAGAATATACAATGGGGAAATGTATTAGGAAAAACCCAGTCTTTCTCCCTCCTATCTTTCTCTCCTGTATAGGAAAAAACTTAGTCCTTCCTCCTGTTGTTTGTTTCCCGTGTGTCTCCTTTACTACTCACAAAGAACACTTCACTTTTGGTCACAGAATGTATGGGTTTTTTCCCCACAGCAGCAATTCTCTGAGACACCAGCTGGGTGTCCTGCAATTCGACTCAATTCTGACGCTATCTACCCAGAGACAGTATCAGATTCCAGAGGTTCAGGGCTCAGTCCCACAAGACTGGCCCCACCACCACCTCAGATGCCAATTGCAAGTAGTAGGTCCTCAGGTTACCCACAACTTCTGTCCAATTTGGTTACAAACTGGAGGTTCCCATGACCCGCTCCTCAGATTCAATTAATATGGTAGAAAGGCTCACAAAACTCAGAGAAACACTTACTTAGGTTTACCAGTTTATTAAAGGACATGATAAAGGATACAGATGAAAAGCCAGATGAAGAGAGACATAGGGCAAGGTCTTGGAGGGTCTCTTTCCCCTCCTGTTCTGTCCCGCAGGACCTTCTGTCCCCGCAGAGCTGAGGTGCACCACCCTCCCAGTGTGGATATGTTCAACCACCTGGAAGCTCTCTGAGCCCCATACTACTGAAATTTTATGGAGGCTCCCTCACATAGACATGGTTAATTATTAATTCCATTTGAAGCCCCTTTCCCGTCTCCAGAGAAGTGTGGAGCAGGACTGAAAATCCAAGCTTCTAATCATGGGTTGGTCTTTCTGGTAACCAGCTCCCATCCAGAAGCCACCTAGGAGCCCACCCAGAGCAGCCTCACTGAATAAAAGATGCTCCCAGAAATTACAAGGGTTTTAGAAGCTCTGTGCCAGGAGAGAGAGAAATATTTGTTTCCTGTTCCCTCACGGAAAAGGACAGTCTCTTCAATAAATGGTGTTGGGAAACATTTGACAGTCACATGTAAAAGAATGAAACTGGGCCACTATCTTTACACTATATACAAAAATTAACTCAAAAAGGATTAAAGACGTGAATGTTGACAATGATATTTTGGATTTGGCACCAAAAGTAAAAGCAACAAAAGCAAAAATAAACTAGCAGGGCTACATCAAACTAAAAGCTTCTGAGAGATCCTAGGCAAAACATGCTCTGGCATAAATTATACCAATGTTTTCTTAGGTCAGTCTCCCAAGGCAATAGAAATAAAAACAAAAATAAACAAATGGAACCTAATCAAACTTACAAACTTTTGCACAACAAAAGGAACCATAAACAAAACGAAAAGACAACCCACAGAATGGGAGAAAATATTTGCAAACGATGCAACCAACAAAGGCTTAATTTCCAAAATATGCAAACAGTTCATACAATTCAACGACAAAAAAACAAACAACCCAGGGCAGGGTTTCCCTGGTGGCGCAGTGGTTGGGAGTCCACCTGCCAATGCAGGGGACGTGGGTTCGTGTCCCGGTCCGGGAAGATCCCACACGCCGCGGAGTGGCTGGGCCCGTGAGCCATGGCCGCTGAGCCTGCGTGTCCGGAGCCTGCGCTCCGCAACGGGAGAGGCCACAACAGTGAGAGGCCCGTGTACCGCAAAAAAAAAAAAAACCCAAAAAAGAAAAAGAAAAAACAAAAAACCCCCAAACAACCCAATAAAAAATGGGCAGAAGACCTAAATAAACATTTCTCCAAAGAAGACATACACAGATGGCCAGTAGGCACATGAAAAGATGCTCAACATCACTAATTATTAGAGAAATGCAAATCAAAGCTACAATAAGGTAACACCTCACACCAGTCAGAATGGCCATCATTAAACAGTCTACAAATAACAAATGCTAGAGAGGGTTTGGAGAAAAGGGAACCCTCTTACACTGTTGGTGGGAATGTAAATTGGTGCAGCCACTATGGAAAACTGTATGGAAAAGAGTTGCCATATGATACAGCAATCCTACTCCTGGGCATATACCCAGACAAAACTATAATTCAAAAAGATACACACACCCCTATGCTCACAGCAGCACTATTCACAACAGCCAAGACATGGAAACAACCTAAATGTCCATGAACACATGAATGGATAAAGAAGATGTGGGATGTGGGGTGTGTGTGTGTGTGTGTGTGTGTGTGTGTGTGTGTGTGTAAATAAATATATATAAAACATTGGAATATTACTCAGCCATTAAAAAGAATGAAATGCCATTTGCAGCAACATGGATGGACCTAGAGATTATCATACTAAATGAAGTAAGTCAGAAAGAGAAAGAGAAATACCATATGATATCACTTATATGTGGAATCTAAAATACGATACAAATCAACATATCTACAAAACAAAAACAGGGGGACTTCCCTGGGGGTGCAGTGGTTAAGAATCCTCCTGCTAATGCAGGGGACACTGGTTCGAGCCCTGGTCCAGGAAGATCCCACATGCCACAGAGCAACTAAGCTCATGCTCCACAAAACTACTGAGCCTGTGCTCTAGAGCCTGCGAGCCACAGCTACTGAAGCCCATGTGCCTAGAGCCCGTGCTCCACAACAAGAGAAGCCACTGCAATGAGAAGCCCGCGCACCGCAACGAAGAGCAGCCCTAGCTCGCTGCAACTAGAGAAAGCCTGTGCACAGCAATGAAGACCCAATGCAGCCAAAAATAAATTAACTAAAAAACAAACAAAACAAAACAGGGACTTCCCTGGTGGTCCAATGGTTAAGATTCTGTGCTTCCACTGCAGGGAGCAAGGGTTAAGATCCTATATGCCACGTGGTGCAGCCAAAAAAAAACCCAAAACAAAACCAAAACCAAAACCAAACAAAAACAGACTCACAGATATCGAGAACAGACTTGTGGTTGCCAAGGGAGAGAGGGGGTAGGGGAGAGAAGGAATGGAAGTTTGGGATTAGCAGAGGCAAACCGTTATATATAGGATGGATAAACAACAAGGTCCTACTGTATAGCACAGGGAACTATATTCAGTATCCTGTGACAAACCATAATGGAAAAGAATAGGAAAAAGAATATATATATGTATAGCTGAGTCACTTTGCTGTACAGAAGAAATTAACACAACATTGTAAATCAACTACATTAAAAAAAAAAAGGCAAAAAACACACACCAGAAAATACATTGCTTGAAAAAAAAAAAAGCTTCTGGATAGCAAAAGGAAACTATCAACAAAATGAAAAAAATTTATTTACTGGGAGAATATATTTGTAAATCATATATCCGATAAGGGGCTAGTATCCACAATATATAAAGAACTCATACAAATGAATAGCAAAAACCCAAACAATCCAATTATAAAATGAGCAGAGGATGTGAATAAACATTTTTCCAAAGAAGACATACAATGGACAACAGGTACATGAAAAGATACTCAACTTGACTAATCATCAGGGAGATGCAAATCAAAGACACAATGAGATATCCCCTCACACCTGTTAGAATGGCTATTATCAAAAAGACAAGAAATAACATGTGCTATAGAAATTCAAAGAGATATCAGTATGGCTGATAGCAGTTTTAAATGCCTTCATGAAAAGGATCAAATTAAGCAGTTTAAACATTTAAACTTCTTCTTGTTACTTAAGTAACAAGAAATAAACAAGAATGCCAATACATGCTGGCTGTGTGATCCTTTTAATATCATATGAGAAGGCATCTATAAGAGTGAACTGATTATCCATTTAACTAACTTCTTCAGGGGTCATTTTTAGAATTAGATTTGCTTATGCTTCCCATTAACAAAAGAATGATTCTCATGTAAATGTTAAAATTTTAAGCAGTGTTTTATGGACTGAGGCCAACATTTTCTTCTGGAGAAAGTAGTCTCTACAATTGGAATGTAATTAATAGAAAACCATGATTTGATTTTCAAATCATTAGTTTCGTACATAAGCATTCATTCAATGAGTACCTGTTGAACATACCTACAGAAGATTAAATTGGCAGGTCAGATTTCACCTGCAGATTTGCTCTGTTTGGTCCATAAAGCATTTGAAAAATATCTGAGTTGGGGGCTTCCCTGGTGGCACAGTGGTTGAGAGTCCGCCTGCCGATGCAGGGGACAAGGGTTCGTGTCCCGGTCCGGGAAGATCCCACATGCCGTGGAGCGGCTGGGCCCGTGAGCCATGGCCGCTGAGCCTGTGCGTCCGGAGCCTGTGCGTCCGGAGCCTGTGCTCCGCAACTGCAACGGGAGAGGCCAGCAACGGGAGAGGCCACAACAGTGAGAGGCCCACGTACCGCAAAAAAACCCATAAAAAAACGTAAACAAAACAAACAAACAAAAAATATCTGAGTTGGTGGCTCACAAATAAAAATCAAGAGGCTTCATGTATTTAAAAAAAAAGAAAGAAAGAAACAACATGTGTTGATGAGCTTATGTCCTAGATCAGTGGCCTTCAAACTTGACAGGCATCAGAAATCCCCCAGAGGGCTGTTAAAATAGACTGTTAAAACAGTTAATGATTCAATAAGTCTTGGGTGGGAACCAAGAATGTGCATTTCTAACAAGTTTCCAGGTGATGCTGATGCTGTTGGTTCAGGGATCATACTTTGAAAACCACTGTTCTACTGAAAGGAAGACAAATAATATACTATAAATATCATAAATATGTAAAGTGTCTGGGCTTCCCTGGTGGCGCAGTGGTTAAGAATCCGCCTGCCAATGCAGGGGGCATGGGTTCCAGTCCTGGTCCGGGAAGATCCCACATGCTGTGGAGGAACTAAGCCCGCGCGCCACAACTACTGAGCCTGTGTGCCACAACTACTGAAGCCCGCGTGCCTAGAGCCCATGCTCTGCAACAAGAGAAACCACCGCAATGAGAAGCCCGCGCACCGCAACAGAGTAGCCCCCACGCACCGCAATTAGAGAAAAGCCTGCACGCAGCAACGAAGACCCAACACAGCCATAAATTAATTAATTAATTAATTTAAAAAACTATGTGAAGTGTCTAGTGTGTTAGAAGATACGTGCTCTAGAAAAAAAGGAAAAGTAGTGCAAGGTAAGGGTAGTTGTATACAGAGCTGGTATTCTTATGTTTTATTTAAATAAAATATCCAATTTCCCATATAATAGGAATAATGGCTAATTGCTGTTACTACTGTTAGGCAGTATTTTAAGGGCTTTACATATATTAGCTCGCTTGATCCTCAAAAAATCCCTATGAAGTAAATATAATGACTGATTCCCATTTTGCAAGGGAAACTAATTATGTTAAAGTAAGTTGTTCAAGGTCACCAAGCTATTAAGAGGTGGACCCAGGATATGAACTCAGGCAGTCTGGCTCTAGAATCCTTGCTGTTAAATATTACAATACCCTGCCTTTCAACTCATGTATCTTCTTCATAAATGTTATTTTTAATGGTAGGAGAAGAAATATCTGTCAGGCTAGAATGGACATACGTTCTCTATTCTATGTAATCACTCTTGATGTTCTCATCCACAACCCAAACAAGCCTGCTTCTACTCTTACATTTCTTAAAATTATCATTCACTCAACTGACCAAGTGAGAAAATGCAGACATTCTTGAATCTGTCTCCCTCACTCCTCATGTCCAATCAGTATGGTTAATTTCTGTCCAGAATCACCTCTTGGATTTGGGACTCTCTAGAGTCCCATGTTACCTAGATGACTGCCATAAAGGCTCCTAACATGGTCCCTGGTATACAGATTCTTGTGCCTCTCTTTCATCCTCTACTCAGCCACCAGCATTCTCCTTCTAAAATTAAATCTAACCATATTAGTCAGCTATTTGAAGTCCTTTACTGATTCTCCATATCAAGTCTCGATGTCTTAATGTGACACTCAGGTCCCTTAACTGTCCGGCTGTGTCTTACTTTCCTCATCTGTTACTATTCTCCCACACATACCTTTTTTTTTTTAATGAAAGTGGCAGCCACTCTTTATTAAGAATCTTTTTTTTTTACATCTTTATTGGAGTATAATTGCTTTACAATGTTGTGTTAGTTTCTGCTGTATAACAAAGTGAATCAGCTATATGTATACATGTATCCCCATATCCCCTCCCTCTTGCATCTCCCTCGCACCCTCCCTATCCCACCCCTCTAGGTCCCACACATATCTTAAGCTCCAGTAATAGTTGTGAATATTTGATTTTTTTCTTCCTTTGTTGCCTCTTCCCATTTCCCCTCTCAGGCAGACTCCTGTTCAACCCGTGACACTCAGAAGTTCCCCTTTCTGTGAAGCTTCCCTCTTGCTCCCCCACGCCCATGTTAGGTTTTTCTGTCATGGTCTCAAAACTATCTTAGGACTCATCACACACTTTGTTGTAAATTTGCTCCCATTTAAGGCAAGAACTCTTGGAACTTCTCGGGGCTCAGGACACTAACTGATACGTAATTCTCAATAAATGTTTATTGAAAAAACTGAATTCAGTTACAGAGCATAAGCTAAATGCAAGGGATGTGTTATGTACATTATTCAGTGCTTCATAATTCATGGTGGAAAATAAAGCTTCATTGGTGGAAAGCCTATGAAGTAGTCTCAGGCCTAGAAAAAAGAGGAATCAGAGATGAGGCCTGGTGTGTTTGCTTAATTAAATTCAACTTATTTGACAAATATTTATTGAGAAGTATGAATAAAGTAGTGAATAAGAAGACTAAAAGTTGTTGAAATTCTTATAACCTGTGGATATCTGTATATTCTATTTACTTACTCATTGAACAAAGCATTACCAGCAACTCGTGTTAGAGTATTTTGCACTTGGGTAGAAATTCACACCTTTTTGAGTGTCCTCTTTGCAGGAATTAGAAGTTTAGGTAGATGACAAAAGTAAATATAACTAACTCAGTTTTCTATTTTTCAAAACAGAATGTCCTTTGGCATTATTTAGCCTTACAGAAATAGACATTGCAAAATTTAACTCAACACAAGGCTGAAAAGAAGGTCTATTTTTCAACCATGTAAATCAGATCCCATCACTCTCCTGTTCTATATCCTTTAACTGCAAGCCACTACATTTAGAAAAAGATGCAAATCTTTCATCCTGGTGTACAAGGGCCCATATGCAATCTGACCCTGCCTACCTCTTTAAAGCCTCATCTACTACCACTAACTATCTCCCCTGCTCATTCCACCCCAAACACACTGCCTTCTTGTTCTTCCTAGAACATACCAAGCTCATTTCTGCTTAAGGACATTTGCAGTACTATTCTGTCCTGACACTCATTTCTCCCAGATTTTTGCGTGGCTTACTCCCTTACTTCAAGTCTCTGCTCAAATGCCACCTCCTCAAAGAGGCCTTTCACAGCCACCCAACTTAAAATTAGAGCCCCCGCCCATTCCTTGGCCCTGCTTTATTTTCCTGTATTGCCCTTAACACCACCTCTTAATATTTATATACTATCATCGACCCATCAGAACAGAGATTTGTAAGTCTTTTCACTGTAATGTGCAATATTACCAGCATCTAGGGACAGTGCCTGGCACGCAGCAGCCTCTCCCAGTAAATGTTAAACAAAGGTATGAATTTCATTCTCACCAGAGTCATTCAATTCATATGACCTTGGGTAACACACAGAGCAAACACTCAAGCTTTGACACTTAAGTAAAAGCGATAAAAGTCTCATCTGCTTTGCCATCAAGATCTATTTTTCTTAAGGCAAAGAGCTATAGGAGACCTTCCTATACAGATTCAACTGGAAAACTCTTAGCTCCTCCAAGCAAAGCTTGCAGCACTGAATTTTGAAACCAAGGGGCAAGAGACAGTCTAAGCAGAGAGTTCATAAGGGGACCACACCTAAAGACCACAATCCTGATTTTAAAGACCAATCCCCCTCACGACTGGTTATTTACCAACCCCAAAAGTTATGATTCCCTTGGGTTCTTAACCCTTTTTGTGCTACAAATCCTCTGCCAATCTGGTGAAAACTACGGACCTCTTTTGAGAATAACACTGTTAAACGTATAAAACAAAATACACAGCAGAAACTAACACAACAATGTAAAGCAATTATACTCCAATAAAGATATTTAAAAAAAAAACTAAAAAAAAAAAAGAGAGCTACAAAAGAAAACCCAATTCTACTCAAATACCGGATCGCAGGCTTAGGTCCCCTACACTCTTCTTGCCATAGTGAAAATGAAACGAGAAAAATCTGAAGGCTACAGGAGGATCAAGAGGAAGATGACACTCCGAGGTGCATCCCTGAGCACGCTAAGTGGCGGCAGGGAGATCCTGGGCGCCGGGACCCAGCCAGCCCTAGGGGGCGTGTCTGAGAATGAGAAACGGAGAGAAGGGAGGGAGGGTCTGGGAAGGGGGTGGGAGCTCTTCTTCCCAGAGCTGGCGGAGCTGGGTGCTCCTGGGCTCAGCCTGACTCCGCCTCACCTGTCCCAGCCGTCCCCAGGAGCCGCTCCGGCACCCCTCGTAGGTCTTCATGGAGACCGCGAAAGATCTCATGCAGTTTCTCGAAATGCTCTGAGGAGGCGGCTGAGTTGGCCATGGCGCAGGCCGCTCTCTAGCAGCGGCAGCCGAGATTCCGGGCACGGGGCCCGTTCCTACTCCGCCGTCAGCCGCCCAGCCGCGCAGGCATCCCGGCGACCGCCACCACCGCAGCTCAGGACGAGGCGCTTCCGGGGCCGCGGCGGGGTCCTCCCGAGCCGGAACGCCCACCCCCTGCATGCCGTCACTGACGGCGCGCCGGGCGCCAAAGCCTGACGGAAAGTCGGGCGGGCTGCGCTGCCCGGGCTACTCCCGAGGGAGCGGTGGCGCTCGGGCGCGAGCGGCAGTCTCGGAACTCCGGAATTAGTCAGTCCGGGGTTGGGAAGAGCGCCACGGCGGAACGGACTGTGGGAACCCGCGGGCCCGGCGGCGCGGCCGCCTCTCTCCCAGGCCTCGCCTTCTGGCGAGGGGCGGACGCTGCAGTGCATGCCGGAGGCTGTAGTTCGGCACGGAAGACACTCAGACTCGGAAGTCAAGCATTGCTGGGGGCGGTAGTTCTGCCGTCGTCGCGGGCGTCAGCGTGATGCTGACGCGCAATGATTTGGTATCAGTAGGCGCCTGGTCGTTATCTTCTCAGTCGTCGCACTGTTTGGCCACCCTTACTTTCTCAGTTCACATTCCGACTGTTAGCTTTCAGTTCTTGGAAGATAGCTGGGCCAGGTTCCTGCCTGCGCTTGAGCTTAAAGCACTTTTACTGGGGAGTCAAGTCACCAGAGTCACATTCTTTCAGAAGTGGTCCCCGGGCAGTGCGACCCCCAAAATATACGCTCAGCCTCTAGCGGCTGGGCACGCCGTGCATTCACTCAGCAGGTGTTTCAATTTAAGCGTAGCCTTTGTGCCTGGATCTGGGCATGTGTTGAATAAAAGATTCACTCTGACCTTGGGTAATTTATGTATTATTTATGTAATATATGTGTGTGTACATATGTATATATGTAATTTATATGTGTATTATTTATATGTAGTGAGCAAGGCGGACCTGGCTTCATCAGGTCTCTTTCTCAGTAAGTGTATGTAATGTGTTAACAATTACGAAGTCTTTTCCTGCACTCCGTGGGTTTTCATGGTTTAGTGGACGAAAATTCCTATTTTCACTGATGGTGTGCCTATGGAGCCCGTTCTGAAATGTTTGCTTGGCAGCCCAATACTTAAGACTGCCCACACGTATTAAAAGACATATGACTGTTCAGAGGGAAATGATTTGGTGATTTATATCTCCTGGACCCTTATTAGACTGAGTTCAAAGACCATTTATTCAACAAACTTTTGTTGATTTACTAATATTCATTGAGCATAGAGAGAGAGGGAAAAGTCAGGTTGTTAGTGGCAGTGTACTGTAGGTCCCATAGCATTGTGTTATAGAAGGGACAAGTACAAAAAGGAGAGGTAACAAATAGCCTGGGATGGAAAACATGATCTTTGAACAGCATCATAAAAGATTAGTAGAAAATGGGTGAATGAATAATCAAATTATCACACAACCCAAGTTAATGGAGTTTGAATTGAGACTGTACTGTGGCTAACTATGGGACAAATTATCCTCATGAACAAGAAATGATTGCATAACCGTAGTAATGAAAAGTGTTTTCTTCTTTTGACTCTAATTAAGGTTTCATTTAATTGTTTTCTTCTGTTGACTCAAATTAAATGTTTAATTGTTACAGTTTTTATTCTGGTAAATAAAAACATAAATAATCAAATTTTTTAATTTGTCATTGACAGTTAATATAAATTAAGTAAAATATTAACTCAGTTCTGCACTATTATCAAAAGTTTTCCAATTTTTCCATAAAATGACCATGTCTAAATATATATCCTAATGGTCAAAACAAGTTCAACAAAAGATTATTTACAAATATGAGAAGACTGTGGTCCTATAACTCTTTTCTCCACAAAAGTGAATATGTAAATTGTTAGTCCAAGAAAATCACAAGCTCTATTAGAAGAATGTACTCCAAACAAGTGATGGAACAGTACCAATTTCTCAACCTTCCTTTGGCAGCATTACTTTTGATAAACATTCTCCAAATAAACTGTAGATTTCTAGCAAATACAGTAGACATTTTAATCTTGTCAAGATAATGTAAGGAAATGCCCTGAAAGATTTTTAAATTGACTATAATTACCGATATCAGTCCTTAAGACAATTTTGCTGAATAAATAATTGGGGGTTTTTTGTTTGTTTTTTTTTTGTTTTTGTTTGTCTGGGTTTTTTTCTACCACATAGGTTGATTGGTGCTTAACATAGTGCCTTTCCCGTCTTACTTGAACTCAGGTGGTCACCCTCAATTCTCCTATTGCTGGATATTACTAACATATTTAGCTGTTGTGTGAGTGTGTGTGTGGTTTTTTTTAAAACCCTTTTCTAGTCCCTTCATTGCCTTTGCATGCATTATCTTCCAGGATTGTTCTCTTTTTTGGACTTCTTCCCTGCCACCCATGTGCTTCTTGGTGGGTAGTTATCAGCATATACAGAGTTCATTTTCCATTGTATCAAAGACTGAATGACACAGGTCTGCTCCGTCTCTGATTATTTACCTGCACAGGGGTCCAGTTTAATACTGTTCCTTTGTGGCTATTTTGAATACTCCCAGCTGCATAAATACACAAGAACACACACAAAGATATACTCAGGGACAATCACTAAATAGCCTTTCCCTTCTGGTTTTCTAAGAGAAACGAAGGCACAAAAAGGAGGCCTCCATGGATCTAGGGTCAGTAACTGAAGTCAGGTGGCCTATCTTCTCAAGCTGCTTCTTTCACTACCCTCTTGCTGATTTGAGAAACAGCAGGAAAATGAATGACAGTTTAAATTTGATTTTTATTTTTGCCTTTCCCCAAGTTTCTGCCATCCTGTAAACTCTACCAACTTCTTAGAAAAGGAAGCTCTTCTGTGGTCTAGGCATGTGAAAGTGTTTTAGCAGCAGTGGCTTTAGGTTGTCAGAGATAAAGCCATGCCACAATCCAGATTCAGTGAAGTTTCCTGAAAGAATCCAGACGTTGGTGCCATGATGGTTTTCTTAAGAGGTGAGGGACAAGCCCTGCTCTTGAGCCAAGCCACTGTGACTCCTGGAGTTTAGCTAAGGCTAAAGGATGGCCCCCTTGAAGGCTGTTTGGTTGGGAGGAACTACATTGTGGACAAAGAGGATAGAAACTAATCCAAAGTGCCAGAAATTAACCCCTGCCATAGCTTAGGTTCTCCTAGGTAGTAGGCTTCAGAAGGAAGATATGAGCTTGGAGGTCATATGAAGGTCTACTTATCCTATATTATCTCTAGTAACTCTGGCAGTAACAGGAGCAAAATAAATCTGGACAAATGCGAGGCGTTTAGATGAATCTGGCAGTGTACACGGGGCTGTTACCAGACATCAAGCAGGTGAGGCTGGAAGGTTTGCTTTCTTTGTGCTCAAGGTTTTGGCCATCCTGAAGGAGAATCATTTTGGCAGGGAGTACTTAGTAGTCTACTGCAGGCTTCTCTTGGGTCCAACTGCCATCACCTGTCAATCCACAGGGATGCCCAGCAGGTCACAGCTGACATCCCACAGCCGCCTTGCTACTGTCTCATTACGAGCCTGCGCAGAGACCCATGCCACACGGCAGTCACTGGAAAGGAAAGAGAAAGGCTGAAAGCACAGGGTTGAGAATGGAGTCTGCTCTCTGCCTGGGATAAGGAACACAACAGAAAAACAACCCAGGGATGACATGTGCTCTGGGCGCTTCACAGGACCAGTGTTTGCCCTAATTCTGCATCCTCCAATGTTTACCTCAGAGAAAATGTAATTACCATTTTAGGGCTCACTAGACCACACCGGCTCAGAATGCTTTGTTTGATATATAATGTGTACCATTTAGTCTTTATATTCCCCTGTGTGTGTGTGTGTGTGTGTGTGTATATATATTTAACTGTAATATCAGTGCCTGCCTGACTCCTGTGTATGTCCATCTTGTTCAAACATGTCTCTAAGCTTCACTCTATAGGACCTTGTACAGTGTCATGTAGCTGAGATACTGCTATTTACATTGGTCATAGATGCTTGGAGTGGCTAAAAAAAAAACCTTCTTCCTTCTGATCTACCTGCAGTTATAACTGTTTTTAAACTCAAAGAACAAGCAAAGTCAGCTTCATAACCAACAAAAGAAGTAAAAGATGATAGCAGAAAAGAAATGGTAATAACAAGGTCCCAGGTGTTTCATATACCTTCTCTTCATTGTTGTAACTACAATTGTTTTAAGTCCCCATTAAATGCCGGAGGGGTGTCCCAACTTTTCACCACCCAGAAAAGTTTCTCAAGGATAATTCTTTTACTCATGTTTGTATTCTCTGCATCTAGTACACAGCAGGGATTCAATGGAGGGTTATTTTCTTTTTAAATGATTGAGTAAAAGGCTCACGATCTTTGACGTCATGTGAGAAACAATTTTTAAAACTATACCATTTCAAGAAAACTGCTTCCTGGACCATCTAAGCAAACTCTGAAGGTAAAAAGGAGAGTTGATAAGTCTGAAACAACCATGTGAAGCAAACCCCTAACACTATGTCCATTAAAACCGTGTTACTCAAACTCTGGGCTGTGGACAAACAGCAGGATCTCTGAGAACTTGCTAGAAATGCCAATTCTTAGGCCCCACCCCAGACCTGCTGAATCAGAATCTCTAGGATTGAGGCCTAGTAATCTGTTTTCAACCAGTTCTCCAAATGTTTCTTAAATACATGAAAGGTTGAAAAAAAATACTTAAAGATAACTTTGCATTTAAAAAACAAGCCTTATAAGTGTAGTACTTCTGTTTAAGGGAACTCACCAATACCACCAGCAAAACCTGCCATTTCTGAGTGAAAAGACTATCACTGATGACCAAGAGGGTCTGGATGACTCTCTGGAAATGACTTGGCCTCTGTAGGCCTCTACAGCCTCCAATGCACTAAGCCTTAAATTCCTTCTAAGTTTATGGTGAACAGCAAATGATACAAAGGACATGAAAATCGCCTGTAAGCTAAGACATGCTGTAAAAATTATTCAAATACAAAATTCAAATATTACATACAATAAGAACTACTGAAGTATGGTTATGACATCAGCATGGTCATGATGCTGATATTTCCAGTGGGACTTTGGTAAGTATTAATCAGTATAGGTAAAAGATTGACCAATTTCAAAACTTACTATAAAGCTACTATAATCAAGATAGCATTATACTGGCATAGGGATACACATGTAAATGAATGGAATAGAATTAAAAGTGCAGAAGTAAACCCTCACATTTACAGTCAATTGATTTTTGGTAACACTACTGTTATAGACTGATTCATGTCCCCCCAAATCCATAGGTTGAAGCTCTAGCCCCCATGTGACTATAATGAAGATAGGGTCTTTAAGGAGGTAATTAAGGTTAAATGAGGTCATAAGGGTGAGGCCTTAATCCAATAGAACTAGCATTCTTATTAAGAAGAGAAGGAGACACCAAGAATATATGCACACAGAGGAAAGGCCATGTGAGGACATAGCAAGAAGGTAACCATCTGCAATGCAGAAGAGAGGCCTCACCAGAGACTAGCCCTGCCAGCCTCTTAATCTTGAACTTCCAGCCTCCAGAACTGTGATAAAATAAATTAATGTCATTTAAGCCATCTAGTTTGTGGTATTCTGTTATGGCAGCCCGAGATGGACTAATACAGCTATCATGACAATTCAGCAAAGAGAAAATAATCTTTTCAACAAATGGTTCTGGGACAATTGGATATCCAAATGCAAAAGAATGAAGCTGGAACCCTACATCATACCATATACAAAAATTAACAAAAATGGATCATACGGAATTCCCTGGCAGTCCAGTGGTTAGGATTCTGCTCTCACTGCCAGGGGCCCAGGTTTGATCCCTGGTTGGGGAACTAATATCCCACATGCTGTGTGGCATGGCCAGAAAAAAAAGGAGAGAGGGCAAACAGCAGAAGCAAGAAGAACTACAATTCTGCAGCCTGTGGAAGAAAAACCACATTCACAGAAAGACAGGCAGAGGACTTTGTACCAGATGAAGGAACAAGATAAAACCCCAGAAAAACAACTAAATGAAGTGGAGATAGGCAATTTTCCAGAAAAAGAATTCAGAATAATGATAGTGAAGATGATCCAGGACCTCAGAAAAAGAATGGAGGCAGGGCTTCCCTGGTGGCACAGTGGTTAAGAATCCACCTGTCAATGCAGGGGACACAGGTTCGAGCCCTGGTCCGGGAAGATCCCACATGCCGCGGAGCAACTAAGCCTGGGCACCACAACTACTGAGCCTGCACTCTAGAGCCCACAAGCCACAACTACTGTAGCCTGCGCACCTAG
The DNA here is from genome assembly GCF_964374135.1 of Grampus griseus. Lineage (NCBI taxonomy): Eukaryota > Metazoa > Chordata > Mammalia > Artiodactyla > Delphinidae > Grampus > Grampus griseus. Next base: position 34,257,882 of record NC_139018.1, on the reverse strand, counting down.
AGCCTATGCTCCACAACAAAAGAAGCCACCACAATGAGAAGCCTGTACACCTCAATGAAGAGTAGCCCCACTCACTGCAACTAGAGAAAGCCCGCATGCAGCAATGAAGACCCAACAGAGACAAAAATAAAAAAATAAAATAAATTAAAAAAAAAAGAATGGAGGCAAAGTTCAAGAAGATGCAAGAAATGTTTAACAAAGACCTAGAAGAAATAAAGAACAAACACCTAGAAGAATTAAAGAACAAACAAACAGAGATGAACAATACAATAACTGAAATGAAAAATACACTAGAAGGAGTCAATAGCAGAATAACTGAAGCAGAAGAATAGATAAGTGACCTGGAAGACAGAATGGTGGAATTCACTGCCACGGAACAGAATAAAGAAAAAAGAATGAAAAGAAATGAAGACAGTCTAAGAGGCTTCTGGGACAACATTAAACACAACAACATTCACATTATAGGGGTCCCAGAAGGAGAAAAGAGAGAAAAGAACTGAGAAAATATTTGAAGAGATTATAGTCGAAAATTTCCCTAACATGGGAAAGGAAATAGCCACCCAAGTCCAGGAAGCGCAGAGAGCCCCAGGAAGGATAAACCCAAGGAGAAACACGCCGAGACATATAGTAAACAAATTGACAAAAATTAAAGACAAAGAAAAATTATTGAAAGCAACAAGGGAACAACAACAAATAACATACAAAGGAACTCCCATAAGGTTAACAGCTGATTTCTCAGCAGAAACTCTATAAGCCAGAAGGGAGTGGCACGATATATTTAAAGTGATGAAAGGGAAGAAACTGCAACCAAGATTACTTTACCCGGCAAGGATCTCATTCAGATTCCATGGAGAACTCAAAAGCTTTACAGACAAGCAAAAGCTAAGAGAATTCAGCACCACCAAACCAGCTCTACAACAAATGCTAAAGGGACTACTCTAAGTGGGAAACACAAGAGAAGAAAAGAACCTACAAAAACAAACCCAAAACAATTAAGAAAATGGTAATAGGAACATACATATTGATAATTACCTTAAACATGAATGGATTAAATGCTCCAACCAAAAGACACAGGTTTGCTGAATGGATACAAACACAAGACCCATATATATGCTGTCTAGAAGAGACCCACTTCAGACCTAGGGCCACATACAGACTGAAAGTGAGGGGATGGAAAAAGATATTCCATGCAAATGGAAATCAAAGGAAAGATGGAGTAGCAATACTCATATCAGATAAAATAGACTTTAAAATAAAGAATGTTACAAGAGACAAGGAAGGACACTAGATAATGATCAAGGGATCAATCCAAGAAGAAGATATAACAACTATAAATATATATGCACCCAAGCTTTTGCACAGCAAAGGAAACCATAAACAAGACCAAAAGACAACCCTCAGAATGGGAGAAAATATTTGCAAATGAAGCAAGTGTCAAAGGATTAATTTCCAAAATTTACAAGCAGCTCATGCAGCTCAATAACAAAAAAACAAACAACCCAATCCAAAAATGGGCAGAAGACCTAAATAGATATTTCTCCAAAGAAGATATACAGACTGCCAACAAACACATGAAAGAATGCTCAACATCATTAATTATTAGAGGAATGCAAATCAAAACTACAATGAGATATCGTCTCACACCAGTCAGAATGGCCATCATCAAAAAATCTAGACACAATAAATGCTGGAGAGGGTGTGGAGAAAAGGGAACACTCTTGCACTGCTGGTGGGAATGTGAATTGGTTCAGCCACTATGGAGAACAGTATGGAGGTTCCTTAAAAAACTACAAATAGAACTACCATATGACCCAGCAATCCCACTACTGGGCATATACCCTGAGAAAACCAAAATTGAAAAAGAGTCAGGTACCAAAGTGTTCATTGCAGCTCTATTTACAATAGCCCAGAGATGGAAACAACCTAAGTGCCCATCATCAGATGAATAGATAAAGAAGATGTGGCATATATACAATGGAATATTACTCAGCCATAAAAAGAAACGAAATTGAGCTATTTGTAATGAGGTGGATAGACCTAGGGTCTGTCATACAGAGTGAAGTAAGTCAGAAAGAGAAAGACAAATACCGTATGCTAACACATATATACGGAATTTAAGGGGAAAAAAATGTCATGAAGAACCCAGGGGTAAGACAGGAATAAAGACACAGACCTACTGGAGAACGGACTTGAGGATATGGGGAGGGGGAAGGGTGAGCTATGACAGGGCGAGATAGAGGCATGGACATATATACACTAACAAACATAAGGTAGATAGCTAGTGGGAAGCAGCTGCATGGCACAGGAATATTGGCTCGGTGCTTTGTGACCACCTGGAGGGGTGGGATAGGGAGGGTGGGAGGGAGGGAGACGCAAGAGGGAAGAGATATGGGAACATATGTATATGTATAACTGATTCACTTTGTTATAAAGCAGAAACTAACACACTATTGTAAAGCAATTATACCCCAATAAAGATGTTAAAAATATATATATATATGCACCCAACATAGGATCACCTCAATACATAATGCAACTACTAACAGCTATAAAAGAGGAAATCGACAGTAACACAATAATAGTGGGGGACTTTGACACTTCACTTACACCAATGGACAGATCATCCAGACAGAAAATTAATAAAGAAACACAAGCTTTAAATGACACAATAGACCAGATAGATTTCATTGATATTTACAGGACATTCCATCCGAAAACAGCAGATTACACTTTCTTCTCAAGTGCACACAGAACATTCTCCAGGACAGATCACATCTTGGGTCACAAATCAACCCTCAGTAACTTTAAGAAAATTGAAATCATATCAAGCATCTTTTCTGACCACAATGCTATGAGATTAGAAATCAATTACAGGGGAAAAAAGGTAAAAAACACAAACACATGGAGGCTAAACAATACATTACTAAATAACCAAGAGATCACTGAAGAAATCAGAGGAAACCAAAAAATACCTAGAGACAAATGACAATGAAAACACGACAATCCAAAACCTACGGGATGCAGCAAAAGCAGTTCTAAGAGGGAAGTTTATAGTAATACAATCCTACCTCAAGAAACAAGAAAAATCTCAAACAATCTACCTTTACACTAAAGGAACTAGAGAAAGAAGAACAAACAAAACCCAAGGTTAGTAGAAGGAAAGAAATCATAAAGATCAGAGCAGAAATAAACGAAATAGAAACAAAGAAAACAATAGCAAAGACCAATAAAACTAAAAGCTGGTTCTTTGAGAAGATAAACAAAATTGATAAACCATTAGCCAGACTCATCAAGAAAAAGAGAGAGAGGACTCAAATCAATAGAAATTAGAAATGAAAACGGAGAAGTTACAACAGACACAGCAGAAATACAAAGCATCCTAAGAGACTACCACAAGCACCTCTATGCCAATAAAATGGACAACCTGGAAGAAATGGACAAATTTTTAGAAAGGTATAACCTTCCAAGACTGAACCAGGAAGAAATAGAAAATACAAACAGACCAATCACAAGTAATGAATTTGAAACTGTGATTAAAAATCTTCCAACAAACAAAAGTCCAGACCAGATGGCTTCACAGGTGAATTCTATCAAACATTTAGAGAAGAGCTAACACCCATCCTTTTCAAACTCTTCCAAAATACAGCAGAGGAAGGAATACTTCCAAACACATTCTACAAGGCCACCATCACCCTGATACCAAAACCAAATAAAGATACTATAAAAAAAGAAAATTACAGACCAATATCACTGATGAATATAGATGCAAAAATCCTCAACCAAATACTAGCAAACAGAATCCAACAACACATTAAAAGGATCATACACCATGATCAAGAGGGATTTATCTCAGGGATGCAAGGATTCTTCAATATATGCAAATCAATCAATGTGATACACCATATTAACAAGTTGAAGAATAAAAACCATATGATCATCTCAGTAGATGCAGAAAAATCTTTTGACAAAATTCAACACCCATTTATGATAAAAACTCTCCAGAAAGTGGCCATAGAGGGAACCTACTTCAACAGAATAAAGGCCATATACGACAAACCCACAGCAAACATCATTCTCCATGGTGAAAAACTGAAAGCATTTCCTCTATGATCAGGAACAAGACAAGGATGTCCACTCTCGCCACTCTTATTCAACATAGTATTGGAAGTCCTAGCCACAGCAATCAGAGAAGAAAAAGAAATAAAAGGAATACAAATTGGAAAAGAAGAAGTAAAACTGTCACTCTTTGCAGATGACATGATACTATACTTAGACAGTCCTAAAGCTGCCACCAGAAAACTACTAGAGCTAATCAATGAATTTGGTAAAGTTGCAGGATAAAAAAATTAATGCACAGAAATCTCTTGCAGTCCTATACACTAACAATGAAAGATCAGAAAGAGAAATTAAGGAAACAATCCCATTTACCATTGCAACAAAAATAATAAAATACCTAGGAATAAACCTGCCTAAGGAGGTAAAAGACCTGTACTCAGAAAACTATAAGACACTGATGAAAGAAATCAAAGATGACATAAACAGATGGAAACATATACCATGTTCTTGGATTGGAAGAATCAATATTGTGAAAATGACTATACTACCCAAAGCAATCTACAGATTCAATGCAATCCCTATCAAATTACCAGTGGCATTTTTTACAAAACAAGAACAAAAAAATCTTAAAATTCGTATGGAGATACAAAAGACCCCTAATAGCAAAAGCAGTCTTGAGGGAAAAAAACGGAGCTGGAGGAATCAGACTCCCTGACTTCAGACTATACTACAAAGCTACAGCAATCAAGACAGTATGGTACTGGCACAAAAACAGAAATATAGATCAATGGTATAGTATAGAAAGCCCAGAGATAAACCCACACACCTATGGTCAACTAATCTACGACAAAGGAGGCAAGGGTATACAGTGGAGAAAAGACAGTCTCTTCAATAAGTGGTGCTGGGAAAACTGGACAGCTACATGTAAAAGAATGAAATTAGAACACTGCCTAACATCATACACAAAAATAAACTCAGAATGGATTAGAGACCTAAATGTAAGACTGGACACTAAAACTCTTAGAGGGAAACATTTGAAGAACACTCTCTGACATAAATCACAGCAAGACCTTTTTTGATCCACCTCCTAGAGTAATGGAAATAAAAACAAAAATAAACAAATGGGACCTAATGAAACTTAAAAGCTTTTGCAAAGTAAAGGAAACTACAAACAAGACGGAAAGACAACCCTCAGAATGGGAGAAAATATTTGCAAACAAATCAACGGACAGGGCTTCCCTGGTGGTGCAGTGGTTGAGAGTCTACCTGCCAATGCAGGGGACGCGGGTTCGTGCCCCGGTCCGGGAAGATCCCACATGCCGCGGAGCGGCTGAGCCTGCGTGTCCGGGAGAGGCCCCAACAGTGAGAGGCCCGCGTACCACAAAAAAAAAAAAAAAAAAAAAAAATCAACAGACAAAGGATTAATCTCCAAAATATATAAACAGCTCATGCAGCTTAATATTAAAAAAACAAACCACCCAATCAGGCCAGAAGACCTAAATAGACATTTCTCCAAAGAAGACATACAGACGCCCAGAAGCACACGAAAAGCTGCTCAACAGAGACTTCCCTGGTGGCGCAGAGGTTAAGAATCCGCCTGCCAATGCAGGGGACACGCATTCGAGCCCTGGTCCGGGAAGATCCCACAGGCTGTGGAGCAACGAAGCCCGTGCACCACAACTACTGAGCCTGCTCGCCTAGAGCCTGTGCTCCGCAACAAAAGAAGCCACTGCAATGAAAAGCCCACAAACCGCAACGAAGAGTAGCCCCCGCTCGCCACAAATAAAGCCCACGCACAGCAACAAAGTCCCAACACAGCCAAAAATAAACAATAAATAAATATTTTTAAAAAAGCTGCTCAACATCACTAATTATTAGAGAAATACAAATCAAAACTACAATGAGGTATCACCCACCTCACACCAGTTAGAATGGGCATGATCAGAAAATCTACAAACAACAAATGCTGGAGGGGGTGTGGAGAAAAGGGAACTCTCTTGCCCTGTTGGTGGGAATGTAAATTGATACAGCCACTATGGAGAACAGTATGGAGGTTCCTTAAAAAACTAAAAATAGCATTACCATATGACCCAGCAATCCCACTAGTGGGCATATACCCAGAGAAAAACATAATTCAAAAAGACACATGCACCCCAATGTTCACTGCAGCACTATTTACAATAGCCAGGTCACGGAAGCAACCTAAATGCCCATCGACAGACGAATAGATAAAGAAGATGTGGTACCTATATACAATGGAATATTACTCAGCCATAAAAAGGAACGAAATTGAGTCATTTGTTGAGATGTGGATGGATCTAGAGATTGCCATACAGAGTGAAGTAAGTCAGAAAGAGAAAAACAAATATCATATATTATCGCATGTATGTGGAACCTAGAAAAATGGTACAGATGAACCGGTTTACAGGGCGGAAAAAGAGACACAGATGTAGAGAACAAACGTATGGACACCAAGGGGGGAAAGTGGCGGGGGTGGGGGTGGGGGTGTGATGAATTGGGAGATTGGGATTGACGTGTATACTCTGATGTGTATAAAATGGATAACTAATAAGAACCTGCTGTATAACAGGGAGATCAGCTCGGTGCTTTGTGACCACCTAGAGGGGTGGGATAGGGAGAGTGGGAGGGAGGAAGACGCAAGAGGGAAGAGATATGGGGATATATGTGTATGTATAGCTGATTCACTTTGTTATAAAGCAGAAACTAACACACCATTGTAAAGCAATTATACTCCAATAAAGATGTTAAAAAAAAAAAAAGAACCTGCTGTATAAAAAAATAAATAAAATAAAATTCAAAAAGAAAACCAAAAGGATCATAGACCTGAACTTAATGTTAAAACTATAAAACTGTTGGAAGAAAACAGTAATAAATCTTTGTGACCTGGGGCTAGGCAATAGTTTCTTAGATAAGACACCAAAAGCACAAGTGATAAAAGAAAAAATAGATAAATGAGACTTCATCAAAATTAAAAACTTCTGTTCTTCAAAGGACACCATGAAGAAACTGAAAAGACAAACCAACAGAATGGGAGAAAATATTTGCAAATCATATACCTGATAAAGGACTCATATCTAGATTATATAAAGAACTGTTACAACTAAACAACAAAAAGACAATCCAATTTAAAAATGGGCAAAGGATTTGAATAGACATTTCTCCAACAAAGATATAGAAACGGGCAATAAGCATATGAAAAGATGTTCAACATCATTAGCAGGAAAATGCAAATGAGAACCACAATAAGATACTACTCCATACCTACTCAGATAGCTAATATCAAAGGACAGACAGACAATAACAAGTGTTAACAAGGATGTGGAGAAATTGGAACCCTCATATACTGCTTGTGGCAATGTAAAATGGTGCAGCCACTTTGGAAAACAGTCTGGTAGTTTCTCAACAGCTAAAGTAGAGTTAAAATATAACCCATATTCCAGTGAGATTCCATTTCTGGGTTTATACCCAAGAGAAATATCCATACAAAATGTGTACATGAATGTTCATAGCAGCATTATCTTAATAACCCAGAAATGGGAAAAAAATCCAAATGCCCATCAACTGATGAATGGATAAATGAAGATGGTGTATCCATAAAATATTTGGCAATAAAAAGGAATGAAGTATTGATACACCCTCTAGCATGGATGAACCTTTAACATGTAATGCTAAGTGAAAGCCAGTCACAAAAGGCCATATATTATATAATTCCAACTGTATAGGCAAATCTATAAAGACAAAAAGTTGATTAGTAGTTTCAGGCAGAAAAGAACAACCAGTGCAAAGGTCCTAAAGCTTCAATCAAGACAGACTTCTATGTTCATGTCTTGCTAGTGGTCTACATGGCTGCTGTTGGATCTTCAAAATGCTTAAAATTAAGAATCCATTGTACTGGAAAGGCTCTTCAAAAGTCAATTCAATAATTATGGATTTGAAGCTGACCCTAAGCCATTCAGTCAAAACCAAGATAGAGGGTTATTTCATTTTAAAAAATCTCCAGGGAAGAAGAATCCAGTCACTCTTGAAAAATCATTCCAGTGTACAAAACTAAATAATCTATCTTCTTGCACTTCAGACCTGCATTTCCAACTATCCGCTACACAGTTCTGCTCACATATCTTATGGATAACACACTCAACATGTACAGAGCCGGGTTTGTTACGTAGTGGGCAGTTGTTACTCTTTGGTTGAACACCCATCCCACATTCTTTTGGCAATAGAAACCTGATTTCTTTCTATGGAATTACCTCTTCTTCTTGGATATAGTTTGAAGAGCCCATTAGTCAAATGCCTGCCTGCCCTCCTGTAGCCAAGTGAGTGGGGATGAGAGGATGGAGGCGATGATCGGGGCAGGAAGGAGACCCAATGCTTCCTCCCTGGAGAGTGGATGGTGAGCAACACAACAGACTGAAGACAGCTGGCGTTCACTCACTCCAGCAGCAGGGTCCTGGCCAGCTGACTGGCCATTCTGCCTGTTCGAAGCCTGACTCTTCAGTCTTCCCTTCGAACCTAGGAGTATCCCCATATTTTAATAAATTCTCTTCTTGCTTATGTTAGCCAGAGTCCATTTCCACTGGTTTGGAATCAAAGAACCCTAAGTTATACACATTATTTATCTACAACTTCTGTCTCAGTTAATGTCACAATTAATCTCCTAATAAGTCAGGCTTGAACCCAGGTCACCAAATCCTCCTCTACCCCCTCACTGGTTGGTCATCAAGTGGTAAAAATTCTGCCTCCTCAGGGTCTCTCACTTAAATCATTCTCCTCATTCCGGCTGTCATTACCCTACATCAGGAACTCATTCTCTCTCATTTGAGGTACTTCATTCATTCATCAAACGGAGTTACTAAGGATATTTTTCTAAACCGCAGACCAGATTGTGGCTCTCTCTGCTGAAACAACTTCTGTGGCTCCTCTCTAAGCCTGGCATTATAGACCTTTCATGATCTGACTGTCTACCTTTCATTTCAATCTGAATTTATTTACAGCCCTTTCTCTAAAATTTCAGATTATTTCCACAAAATCTTGAAGGTGGAGGTGAAACCGTGTTAAAATTTTGATCTTATGTGATATCTGGAACTTGCTTCAAAATAATATGGAATGAGAAAAGTATGGGAAGGGGTAGTGGATGGAGATGAGGCAGGATTGGCCATGGGTTAATGGTTGTTGAGGTTGATTACGGGTATATGGGGATTCAACATGTTATTTTGTCTACTCCTGTGTACATTCAAAATTCCCTACAATACAAAGTTTTAAAAGTCTTCACTTATTCAAGAAGGGAGTCCATTGATACTATTTTAGTCCTGAAAGCAATGGAGAAATACAGATTCAAATTCTTTTTAATGTGAAAAAATAGAACTAGGAGTCCAAAAAGGAACAAAGAAAACTAGATTGACATAAAAAATGTAGGAAGAAAAGAAACAACCAGAAAGCATAATCATCCATATAAAAGATGGCATGAATAAAATCAAACCTAGCAGTTACCACAAAAAAATATGAATGGGTCAAATTCCCCTATTAAAAGATAAAACATCAGCATCATTAGAAGCATCATTAACTACCCTCATCCCTAGAGTCAAGAGACAAAAGCCATATTGGACAATGTACTTTTTTAAAAAGGTAAGGTATACATATAGACAATGGAATATTACTCAGCCATAAAAAAGAATGAAATAATGCCATCTGCAGTAACATGGATGGACCTAGAGATTATCATACTAGGTGCTAGGTGAAGTAAGTCAGACAGAGAAAGACAAATATCATATGTCATCACTCATGTGTGGAATCTAATTTTTAAAAATAACACAAATGAACTTATTTACAAAACAGAAAGAAACAGACTTACAGATATCGAAAACAAACTTATGGATACCAAAGGGGAAACATGGTGGAGAGGGATAAATCAGGAGCCTGGGATTAATATACACACACTACTATATCTAAGATAGGTAACCAACAAGGACCTACTGTATAGCACAGGGAACTCTACTCAATATTCTATGATAACCTATATGAGAAAAGAATATGAAAAAGAATGAATATATGTATAACTGAATCACTTTGCTGTACACCTGAAACTAACACGACATTGTAAATCAACTATAGTCCAATATAAAATGAAAATTTAAATAAATAAATAAACACCCGCTCCCCCCCCAAAAATAAAAAGAGTATGGTATACCAGACAAATCCAAATTATTTCCTGTGGGCAATGAAATTCCATCTTCAAAAACAGATACATTCATACCTGAAATGGTTTCCACTTAGAACTTCAAGACCTTCTGTTAAGGCACAGTACAGGCTGGTCTGGGCTCCCTGCTGAGGGGTCTTGATGAAGAAGGAGAAAAGCCACCAAATCCATCTCATGAGGGATGAGTGCCGAACCAATTCAGAGTCGACTGTGCCAGGGTGTACAGAGTACGTTGTAACGCCACAGCCTGATGCGGGGATGCCATATAGAGAGGGGAAGACAGGACTTTATGTTGCCAAGTGGCCAAAGAGAGCAGAAGACATGAATAAACATTTGCCCCATGTGGACTCCCTTCCCATGATGCAATCGCAAGCACTCCTCACAGTAATTTATACCTTCATTTCACGGATTACAATTAAGGCTCAGAGAGGTTATTAACTGCTCGGAAGCAGCAGAGCCAGGACCTCTCAGAAGCACTTGACATTGTTAACCACTCTCATCCTAAAGCTGCCTTTTCACTGGCTTCCATGATCCCACACCTCTTCTGGTTTTTTTAACCTTTCTGGATGCATCCTCTTGTTTCCTGGACCGGTTCATCATCTTCTACCCAAACTTTAAATGTTAAGAGTTCTCATGGCTCACTAAATTCCCTCTCTGTAACTTCACAGCACTCATTTTTATCTATGGTCCAAGTGGCTCCTTTTAACTCTTGGCTGACAATAAAAGGCAGTATAATGTGGTGGTTAAGGGTATGGACTTTGTAGTCAGAATGCCCAGTTTCAAATCCAAGCTTTACCACTCACTAGCTGTGTGACCTTCCTGATGTTGTGACTTAGTTTCCTCATCTGTAAAATAGGGATAATTATAATACCTACACCTCACAGAGCTGTTCTCAGGATTAAATGAGTTCATGTGTAAAAGAGCTTAGAATACTGTCTGGTGCATGATAAGTGCTAAATGACACTTATGCATGTGCTATTTCAGGTCCCCAATTCTCTTCTAGAAACCCTGGGGTCAGAAATGTTTCCAATTTTTTAAATTTTATTATATATATATAAAGTGTCTATTACCTACTCTCCCTAGTACAGGTGAGGTTTTGCTGCCAAATGAGTTTTGGTATCAAGCTTAGGAAAAAACTGAGTTTTCAGGCCTTTGTGGATTTCACAATTACAGAAAAAGGACTGTGGACCTGTATTATTTTCCACTTGACATCTACTCTAGATGACCCAGAGTAATGCAGACTCAGAGGTCCAAAACTGACTTCATATATTTAAGGCCAGACCTGGTTCTTGCAGTGTTCCCTACACTTTCAACCAGGCAGGCACACAGGGCCAGTCCTTAAGGATCCACCACCTCACCATACATCTCCAATCAACAGGCCCTGCGATTTTCACATTCTAAATATCTCTCAGGAGTGTCTATTCCCCTCCGTCTCCACCACCCTAGTCCAAGCTATCCTCACTTCTTATCTCAACCACAGAAATCACCTGCTGTATCCACTCTTGCCCTCGTTTTAAAAAAGGATTCCATTTTAACGGCTTTCCATTGCTCTTAGAATAAACACTAAAACCCTTACTGTGGCCTCTCTGGATCTCACCTTCACCAACCTTACCAGTCTCAGCTCAGACCTCTTGCTTTCTACATTCTAACTATGACTGCCTTTTCTCAGTTTCTCAAGCAGAGACCAGACCTTCATGCATTCTCTTCCTTCTACCTGGAATGTTCCTCAGCCCCCTCAGCTGCCTCACCCCACCCACACTGTAACCCATTTAATTTCTTCTTTTTTTTTTTTTTGCGGTACGTGGGCCTCTCACTGTTGTGGCCTCTCCCCTTGCGGAGCACAGGCTCCGGACGCGCAGGCTCAGCGGCCATGGCTCACGGGCCCAGCCGCTCCGCAGCATGTGGGATCTTCCCTGACCGGGACACGAACCCGTGTCCCCTGCATCAGCAGGTGGACTCTCAACCACTGCGCCACCAGGGAAGCCCTAACCCATTTAATTTCTAATCATCCTGCAAGGGCTCAGCTTGCAACTCACTCCCTCAGAAAAGTCCTTCCTGATCCTTCAGACTGAATAAGGTTCTCCCCACCACCCCCCTGCCAATCCATTATAGGTCCTCGTAATTCCCCTTTATAGCATTTATTACAATTATAATTAAATAACAACAACAAAAAGAAAACTGTCTAGACGTTGTTTAGGAAATGAATAAACTAAAGCACATCTATACTATGAAATACAATGTGGCCAACAAAAGTAACGGGGTAAATCTCTATCTAGTACATGGAAAGATCTCTAAGATGCTGTGTTGGAATTTCACTTCCTTATGTATGACATATACACATGTAAATGCACAAGAAAATAATTGGAATGGTGCACATCAAGTTGTTGACAGTGGTATCTTGAGGGTAGAAAAGCAGAAAGGGAAGAGAGGAGAATAACTCTATATACTTCCATCTTATTTGAACTTTTTACAATGAGAATTACTCATGCATTACTAGACTGATTTTACATGTGATTTTACATGTGACAGTTGTATAAATACTTGCTAATTATTTCTCTCTCCCATTGGATGTGAACCACTCCACCACTCCACTAATCCAGTGTGTAAAATAGCATGGACATTGGCATACGTGGTTGTTGAATGGCTGAATGAATGACTCTTCCGTCATGCCCAGGTTTCTTTCATTGCATCATAGCTATTTCCCACTTAGTCCTCATACCTATCAGGTTTTCTCACTCGTGTAGCCTCTGCTTTTATCTGATCCTCACAGCTGGGTCCATCTCTCCACTTCCAGGCCACCCTAGTTCCCTGACCAACCTTTGGGTAGTTTTCACCATCCAGTTACCCTGATCCATCCCAAGCTGATAAAGGATGTTATGCCCTGGGCACAGACACAACTCTCCATCTCACAGCTGTCCATGTGGTTTGAGGATCCTGTTCCAATGATGGAGCTAATATGTCTGATACCTTCAGCCTAAATTCTGCCTGCCTTAATCCTAAGCAACTCTAATTGTCCACCCTGGATTTCCCGTTCTATTTATTGGAAATCCATAGTAGACCATTCCAAGGATCTCTGTTTATTTGTGACTGGAGACTGCCCTCCTCAAGCATACATTTCCCTCTTATATGACCCTTTGTTATTAGGGAGACCCCCTCCATAGTCCCAGCACCTGTTTTATCCCAATGGTTGTAGCCAGTGCCAGTTCTGGTCCTTCCCTTCTATCTAGTTTCATTACGAGTCAAAAAACTTGCTTTGTTCATGAGGCCTGAATTAATCATGACAATAACCCGTGAAGCAGTCCCATTTTACATATGAGGAAATAAGTCTTGAAAAGTTAAACAACTTGCTGCAGGTCATGCAGCTAATAACTGCCAAAGCCCAGCCTTCAGAATTTTCCCGTTACCTCCCAGTCACCTCTAACATTCACTTGCGGGCTGTTTACTGAAACTATACCCAGGTAGAGCCATGGAAGCAGGTCCTGTCCAGAGGATGGGCTCCAGAAAACAGTTCCTATTCCTGTGGCTTTTAGCTACTTCCCATTGACTCATGTCTCCACACTCATTTCTTCTAAGCCTACCTTTTAGCCTCCGGGCCAGTTCCTGGGTAAAGAGGATGTTGGCTAACTTGCTGTGACAGTAGGCCAGACCTGCATGGTAGAACTTCTCACCCTGCAGGTTATGGAAGTGGATCCTTCCCAGGTGATGTGCTAAGGAAGACACATTCACTACCCTTGATGGGGTTGATTCCTTCAACTTCTCTAGCAACAGGTGGGTCAGGAGGAAGTGACCTTTGAGAAAAAGTAGAATTAACAGAGTTCAGGGCCAATGGGAGGGTGAAGGGAGTAGTGGTGAGCCGGGCTCAGCTATGGAAGGCAGAGCATTCAAGAATAAGGCTTTTTGTCTCATTAATTCATTATCAACTACAGAATAAGTTCAGTGACGGTTTAGGGAAATAGGCACAGCCAAAGACATGAGACATCTTTCTATGAGGTAGGTCTGGATTATGTGAATACGGATATGAAGTCATGTCTTATTCCAACTTTGAATAACATCGCTGTTTAAGAGCAGGTGGCCTCTACTTGATGCTGGCCACAAGGGTCTCTACAAAGAAAGCAACACAGCCCCCAATCCAATTAGGTTGTTCAAAAATATCCTAAGGTAAATTGAATCTGAAGCACAGATTAAAAAGTGGGAGGAACCTCAAGCGAGCCTGAGCTTTCAGGCAGGACAACACTATTTATTATACATTTATAGTCTGTTATGGCCCAAAGGTCCAATCACACCGCAAAGAAGGCTCCATGTGACCCTAAGTTTTCCAAGGAGAACTTTAGTTTCCCTCTAGCTTTGTGATGAGACACAATTTCTTACCTAAGTGGTTGACTCCCATGTGCATCTCAAAGCCGTCGGCTGTCTTGGAGTAGGGACACATCATCACTCCTGCGTTGTTGATCAAAATGTGGAGATGCTCTTCCTCTGCAGGGAAGAGGGGATGGAGTGTGGAAGTGGCCAGCCACAGCTGTTACATCTTTGAAATCTGCCCCATACCCATGCTTTGAAAATGAGGACGCATGGCTTCAATCTTTCCTCTATTTTCCCCTCATACTTATTTTGTATTGTTTTTTCATTTTAAGACTTCAGTTGAATCATACATACTCTTAATACAGGGCAAAATTCCACCTGACACTACCAAATGGCCTTTCCAATCTTTCCAGTTCAGGAGCTACTTACTCAGTGCTTTTGGGAAGTGTTCTGTCTATCTCTCCCAACAGAAAGACTTCCCAAGCTGAATGGGAAATTCCAAAACAAGAGGAAAAGGATACTCTCTATGCCTCCCTGCCGCTCGGATTCAGGCCCACAAAGAAACACTGGTTTCACCGCTTTGTTTCATCTGCCAACTCTCTCTTATGATTTATTTCCTCAAATGAGTTGTAATTTCTGACTAAAAGTATATATCAGTGGAAGTTGCTTCCCTTGGGAGGTCTAGATCCCTGGGTTATGAGGGAATAAGCCTTCAGGGTGCTCTTGGACTCAATTTTGATGTGATACTATGGGGTTTTACATTAAGTTCTCAGCTCAAGTTTCTTGCACCGGCTGGTGGTGTGAATGAATTCCCCACCACCCCATAAATGATGTCAGCTTGAAGTTCTAATTTCTTGCAGATTACGGTTTATCCATCCATGTTCTAAAGAGATGTTAAGCTTCTTTGTCACGTCCCTGAGCTGGTGGCCTGGGTTTTTTTTTAAGCTCCCTGTACCAAGGACCAGATGGCTTTCTGTGAATCCCAACCTTACGTGGAGCCTCAGATACAGACAGCAACCCAGCCCTCAACATCCTGAGGTCTCATCTCCTATCCCTGTGTGGATATTTGGACTCCAGACCTTAAAGCCCATTTTGAGTTCTGGTACACGTATGAGATTTCTGGCTTTAGTTCTTATGCACTGCTATGAACCTTTGAATTCACTTTTTGTTTCTGCCTCTTGAGTATTTCCCTTTGTTACTAATGAGTTCAGCTATGAATCATAAGTTTTTGGCTATATTTTGTCTAGCATTTCTATGTGTCAGAGAGGGAGAGGAGTCTTTTCCTTTTAGCTAAGTCTGCCATGTTGATTGCAAGACCCACAGCATAGTCTCCAGTTCCACACTTACCTGCTAAGAAGCCCTTAGCAAAGGCTCGAATAGATTTAGTATCAGCCAAGTCCAGTTTCCGCACCAACACCTGTTGGTTCCCTGTCATGATCTGGATCTCTCTGGCCACCAACTCCCCCTTTTGCACATCCCGGCAAGCTAAATATACACGGGCTCCTGTCAACCAACATATAAAAGAGACAAACTGTCGGCTCTGTTTCTGAGTGAGCATCAAAGACCTAATACTAATGTTAAATGTTATTTTCTACTGTTTTTTTAAAAAAGGAATTACCCCTACTTGACACAGAGGTATCTGATGAACAAATCAGAAAAGAAAAATAAATCAATAATATTCATTGTGTCCATTATATATAGAACATTGTACTAGTGTCAGACCAGCAAATCAGCGGGGCACTTGGAATGTTCTTGAATTCCAAGACTGGGAGGAAATAATGAGAACGGTCATCATTGCAAGGGATAAAAGAGCAGTAGCAAGAAGAAGACCTAAATAGACATTTCTCCAAAGAAGATCTACAGATGGCCAATAGGCACATGAAAAGATGTTTAACATCGCTAATTATTACAGAAATGCAAATCAAAACTACAATGAGATATCATCTAACACCAGTCAGAATGGCCATCATTAAAAGTCTACAAATAACAAATGCTAGAGAGGGTGTGGAGAAAAAGGAACGCTCCTACACTGTTGGTGGGAATATAAGTTGGTGCAACCACTATAGAAAACAGTATGGAGTCTCCTCAGAAAACTAAAAATAGAATTACCATATAACTTAGCAATCCACTCCTAGGCATATATCTGGACAAAACTATAATTCAAAAAGATACATGCACCCCTATGTTCATAGCAGCACTATTCACAATAGCCAAGATATGAAAACAGCCTAAATGTCCATTGACAGATGAATGGATAAAGAAGATGTGGTACATATATACAATGGAATACTACTCAGCCATAAAAAAGAATGAAATAATGCCATTTGCAGCAACATGGATGCAACTAGAGATTATCACACTAAGTGAAGTAAGTCAGAAGGAGAAAGACAAATATCATATGATATCACTTATACATGGAATCTAAAATATGACACAGAAGAACCTATCTACAAAACAGAAACAGACTCACAGACATAGAGAACAAACTTGTGGTTGCCAAGATGGGGGTTGTGGGGGATGGATGGACTGGGAGTTAGGGATTGGCAGATGCAAGCTATTACATATAGAATGGATGGACAACAAGGTCCTACTGTATAGCGCAGGGAGCTATATTCAATATCCTATGATAAACCACAATGGAAAAGAATATATTAATAAAAGAATGTATATATATGTATAACTGAATCACTTTGCTGTACAGCAGAAATTAACATTGTGAATCAACTACACTTCAATTAAAAAAAAACAACAGTGGCAGGAGGGAATTACAAGCAGATGAATTTGCCTCTTTGAGCTAGCTCTTTGGCTGTCTCCTTCCCGATGCCTGTGTTGGCTCCAGTGACCACAGCGACCTTCCCAGGAAGCTGGATGGTTGATGTACACACCCCGCTGGACAGCATTTTCCTGCAGACAGAGGAGAGCTCATCAGTTCTTCATTCTCTTTGTCTCAGCCAGAGATTCCTGCAATGTTCTCGCGTCTACAGGTCCCAAGGCTGAGGGCTGTTTTGGTTCCTTCTACTGCTGGCTTTTTATAGATTAAAGGAAGGTTGGAGGAAAGAAAACAAAATTTTCTGCTCTTAAGATTTTCTTGCTTCGGCTTCCCTGGTGGCACGGTGGTTAAGAATCTGCCTGCCAATGCAGGGGACACAGGTTTGAGCCCTGGTCCAGGAAGATCCCACATGCCATGGAGCAACTAAGCCCACGTGCCACAACTACTGAGCCCGCGTGCCACAACTACTGAAGCCCACGCGGCTAGAGCCCGTGCTCCGCAACAAGAGAAGTCACCGCAATGAGAAGCCCGTGTGCAGCAACGAAGACCCAACACAGCCAAAAATAAAAATAAATAAATAAGTAAATAAATTTATTAAAAAGAAAAAGATTTGCTTGTCCAAATGTTTCTGCTCTTGCTTGAGGACAGAAGTGATTCTATTATAAGGGCAAACCTTAGCACTGTTCCCTGCAGTTACAAGAACTGATGAATATCTGTTTAGCCAGGATCCTGGTGAGCTCTTTCTTAGGCTTAGGAAATCACAAGACTCAGCCTAGAAAAAGAAAGAACTGGTCCACTGATGTTAATCTGTCCATAACTGTCACTTTATGGTCTTAATAAAACAGCTTACCGAACACAAAGTTAAAATTATGAAAGCTTGTCAACCTGGACAAAACGAACAGAAACACACACACACTTAAAAATAAGACAAAGAGGGACTTCCCTGGTGGCACAGTGGTTAAGAATCCGTCTGCCAATGCAGGGGACATGGGTTCGAGCCCTGGTCCGGGAAGATCCCTCATGCCACGGAGCAACTAAGCCCGTGTGCCACAACTACTGAGCCCGCGTGCCACAACTACTGAAGCCTGTGTGCCTAGAGCCCGTGCTCCACAACAAGAGAAGCCACCGCAGTGAGAAGCCTGCGCTCAGCAACAAAGAGTAGCCCCTGCTTGCCGCAACTAGAGAAACCTTGCACACAGCAACGAAGACTCAATGCAGCCAAAAATAAATAAATACATTTAGAAAAAATAAATAAATAAGACAAAGAATAATGTTAATAAGTACAAAGGGGAGCTGAGATTCAAGTCCTGGTTTCACTAATTTGAGTCCTTCTTCCTTCATTCTGCTTCTCCAGAAGAATGAATGCACAAACAGATATTAGTAGGCCTCGGATTGTTTTTTTCTCTGCAAATCTTGGGGGCTCAATTTAAAACAATTTGTTGACTGGGAGATGCATTTTTAAGAGCATTTCAACCTTTTTCATTGAACTTAGAATTGCAAAGTGCACACTTCTAGCCACTCAAGTTCCTGCTTAGAACACACAGGCCACGAAGGAAGCAAACTAACTCAAGGTGACCACCAACGGATATCTTCCTCCTCAGAACAAGCCTCCCTGCTCTGTTTCCCACATTCCTTCAGCTTTAGCTCCAGGAGCCACAACATACCAGGGCCTCTACCCAGCTCTTCCTTCTGCTTAACCAGCAGGAAGAAAAGAGACAATCAACTATGAAAGTCCAGCTCTGGTCGAGCCCCCATGACCTAGCTCGGTGGTTTGGAACATCACCCTTGGAGTGCAACCTTCCTTAGAAAAATCTTGCTGAGGTATGAGCACTATTTTCAGTTCAGGTTCAACTCTTCAGTGAGATTCTATGGGGATAAGAGGATGTCGTGGCAGAAAGAGATAAAAAGCAGCGTTTCGCCCCAGTACCAACACCCATGTGTGCCTAGAGGTGGAAGGACTGCGTGTGCAGAGGGGAGGAAAAATACAACTGGAGAAGGGCCTCGAGGGAGGTGGGGAGAAAGGGAAGGGGTGAATGTGGTAAGAAACGGCAGAGGGTGATCTAGCGCGCCTTCCAGTTCCACTCAGACAGTGACCGCGTCCCCCTTCCCCCGCCCATCCAATCCCCACCGAGGGAAGGAGTGTGTGTCTTCAGTCACTGGTCCACCGTCACTACTGGTGATTTACTCAGCACCAATCAGCAGTGTGCAACTCGCTGCTGATTCTCCGGAGCACTCAGCCAGCCATTGGCTGATGTGTCACCTGGTCAAGAGACCACGACCCTCAACCTCTCCTCCCCACCCCCAAACCCCAGAGCAGGGCTCGGACCACCTCCCACCCCCAACTCCTGCTGCGAAGGCAGGTAGTAGGCAGGAGAATGTGATGAAACCCTTTCAATTCTCTCCTTTACTACATCTGTCCAGAGAAAAAGCAAATCTAACAGCAACAAGAGAGCAAGCAATGGAGCTGCAGATGTCACGATTCGCACTGAGGAAACAAAGCAGGGTGCTCCGGACTGCAGCCCCTTCCCACGGCCTGGGGTCTCCTGGTATCGCCCTCCTCACCCAGGACCTGCACCTCCTCCGACCAACCGAACTCCCCTACTTGGAGCCCCGCGGGGAGTCTTCCTTTCCTTCTTTTGAAGAACAGAGCTTCTATGGGGATGAATATTTCCCCCGAAGACTTCTCAAGAGAAGGCAATACATTTGCACAGACCTGATTTGGGGTGCAGCGATGTACAGGAGAAAGGGGAGGAGGAGGAGCACGAGCAGGACCCCAATCATCTCGCGGGGAGGCAGGTGCGGCTGCCGGAGGTGAGCGAGATGCCCCAGCGGTGCTCGCCGGCTGTGGCCTCTCTTCCAAGACACGCCCTAGTAAAGTGCGACAGCCCGGGGAGTAAAGCTGTCTGGGAAATGTAGTCCAAAGCTTGGCATGTGAGCACGCTGTTCCCAGACGCTGAGAGAAGCTGAATCTTGCACCAGATACGCAACGGGTCCCCAACCAGCTAGGATCTAGGGCCTTTGGGATCATCAAACCAGCTCTCCCATGGCCCTTCTGGCCACCATGAAATCTCCCCAGTCCTCTCTGTGCCGGTGCCTAAGTCCAGACCCTGGTTCAGTTTTCCCCAATTATCGTTAGGTGGCTACCGCATGTTTCTCCTGGAGGTCAAATATTGGCGTCTGGGAAATGTTCTAAGGCTGATTGCACAAAAGAGGAGCGGTTGGAGTCTGACAGTTTGGGGGGAGGGGGGAATCTTTCCTCCTTAGGGATTCCTTCACGCAAAGAAGCAGAAGCAATCGGTCCCTGAAGACACTAGCAGGAGAATCATTTTATTGTGTCTTTTTGGAATTATAATGAAATATAAAGTATAATCGTAATTTTCCTGGTGTTTGAGTGTGAATTGATGATAGAATATAGTTTTCTTGATGACTTGGGTTAGTTATATTAACTTCCAGGGTAGCAATGGATTTCTCAGATTAGCACAGTTGGTTTTGCCTACTCATGAAAGTATTTAATCCTGTCTTGAATTAAAGCCATGGGAATTCTCTGGGAACAAGGAGTTTCCCTGGTCAGTCACTCCTTTCGGTCTGCCATCTGAGGACTATGTCTCATTTTCTTGGGGGTGAAGGTGGGGAATGTTTTAAGTCATTATCTGTCTGTGGTCCCTGACTGCGCACAGTAATGTATTCTGGTTCTTCTTGATAATTCATTTCCATTTGATTGAAAGACACATACGCCAAGCTCAATTTGAACCAATATATTTTATAGCAATTGGAGAGGAGAGGGTTTCCTTCACACAATACAAATTTCTACTGATTTAACATGATATTATCTAAGTCATCAGATTTTGTCACACGCTCATTATTGGGTTACCTAATATTTGAATAGACTTTTACACCTGTATTAAAAGCTTTTCCCATGTTTTGTTCCTTATTCATTCACTCATTTACTTGACAAATGTTTATGGTATTCCTACAATGTGCTAGGCACTGTGCTGAGGTCCAGCAAGGAGCCTAGTACAAGGGAGAAATGACCTCTGTAACAAGTGATCACTGTGAATAAATTGTGATGAGGGTTATGAGGGAAAATAGAGAAAGCTTTGGAAGGTCATAGCAGGAGACCTCTCCTGGTCTGGAAATCAGGAAGGCTTCTTTGAGGAAATAACGTTTGAGCTGAGGCCTGAGGAAGGTCAGGAGTTAGTGGGCAAGCAACATATAGGCAAGAGTGCTCTGAGCAGAGGACTTGAGTGAGTGCACTTGATGGTGCAGAGTTCAAACAGGGGCCACTAGAACAATGGAAAACACTGGTCTAGTTGAGGCACAGGGGCTAGGGGCAGTGCCAGAAATGGCAATAACAGCCTGTGCTTATATAGTGCTTATTATGTGCCAGGCCCTGCCCCCAAGTGCTTTATATCTATTAACTACCTTGACTCTCATAACAACTCTGTGAGGTAGGTACTATGATTTTCCCTATTTCACAGACAAGGAAACTTGAAACAACAACAAGTTTAAATACGTTAGCCCAGGACATAGTGGCAGAGCTGGGATTCAAACTTAAGCAGGTTGTATCCATGGTCTGTGCCCTTAATGACTGGGCCGTGTTGCCAAAAGATGAGGCTGGAGAACTTCTTCTTATACATATGCACATTTGGGCATCTACACAAACTTTGCAGGCAATTTCATCCATAGAACCCAGATTAAAAACAATTGGTTAAACCTGTCAATTTTAATAATGTAATAGGGAGTTATTTACAAGTAAAAGTGAGTTTATTCAGAAATAGCCATAGAAACCCTCAATTCAAGATATGCAAACTATGGTGGCCCATGGGCAAATCCAGAGAACAAGGAAGGGGAGCTTGCTTTTATAGCAAAAGGGGGGTGGGAGGGGCTGTGATAATCAAAGAGTGCATCGGAGAAAGCTGGGAATCCAAAGTATGGAGGCTTCTCATTGGTTGGGCTGCTAAAGTCTGATTGGCCGGACTGTAGGCAGTGGAGAGTTTTCTTCTTCCTGCTGGATAGTGATGTAGGCAACACTTTCCTGTGGGAGATGTAGGCAAACATCTCTTCCTGTTTGGAGTAATTGATGATGCATGGCTGGGCATGAGAGCTCCCCATATAGGCCTGTCCCACTCCAATTGTAGCTGAGGTTTCTTTAGTCAATTCCACAAAATTGATGACTGAAGATGGGTAAGCAGAAGAGTCACTTGGAGAGGAAGTTAGAGAAAGTGCAGAGGAGGATCTTGAGGAGCACTCAAATTATGGGATAAGTAGAGAAAGGTAAGACTGAAAATGGACTGTGAAAAGGGGACAGAGAGGTTGGAGATGTATTAGCCTGGGTCTGAGCAGGTTAGAGAAACCACACAGTAAATTTGAACAGGGAAATTTTAATATGAAGAATTATTAACCATAACAGGGGATTGGAATAATGAGGAACTGGCTTGTACAGGAGTGATTAAACTTTTATTATAAAGAAAAGTAAATATTTTAGGCTTTGGGGGCCATCTCTGTTGCAGCTACCAACTCTGCTACTGTAACATGAAAACAGCCATAGACAATATGTAAATGAATGAGCATGGCTGTGTTCCAATAAAACTTTATTTACACGAACAGGCAGTGGACTGAATTTGGCCTGTGGGTCACAGTTTGCCAACCAAAAGACCCCTTCTACTCCCAGACTGAAGCCCAGGGCTTGCTGGAGAGTATAGCACGCTGAATGGCAGAGAAGTCACTGTCTGCTGCACCACTGAAATTTGCTGGAAATCCACTGTGCTAGGGAAAGCTGTCCACAGGGAAGTGTCTCACTGGAGGCACTCTGCTACAAAACCACCTGAGGGGAGGGTTGCTGGGGGACGCTGCCGGCCACTGAATGCTGATGGAGCCAGGCACTTGATGGTGCAGAAGCTGCCTGGACCACAGGAGCCTGGCACTGCGGGAGACAAGCCTGCTGCAGAAGCCTGCAGAGCTAGCACAACAGAACCAGAAAGCAAGCCCCTTCCTTCCGCAGTGTCTCTCCAGTGCCATCTATTGACAAAGCTTAATATTGTGCCAGATGCCAAAGAAGAGAATATAGAAAATAGAAGGGTCATTTTCCACTCTCGTAAAGCAGGCAAAAAGGATGAATTGGAGCTGAAAGGCAACAAATTGATAACTGGCACCAGAGGGAACCCAGAGGATGTGGTGTAATAGAATGCATTATAAAGGCATTTAAAGAAGTGGGTACAACACCAAAAGCATGATCCATAGAAGAACAAATGAAGTTAGACTTCACCCAAATTAATAACTTCTGTTCTTTGAAAAATAAAGACTGGGAGAAAATATTTGCAAATCACATATTTGATAAAGGACTTGTAGTCAGAATATATATTTTAAAAACTCCCCAAACTCAAAATTAAGAAAACAACCCAATTTTTTCAATGGTCAAGTGATTTGAACAGATACTTCAACAAAGAAGATATATAGGGACTTCCTTAGTGGTCCAGTGGTTAAAAATCTGCCTTACAATGCAGGAGATGCGGGTTCCATCCCTGGTCGGGGAACTAGGATCCCACATGCTGAGGGGCAACTAAGCCCGCAGGCCACAACTAGAGAACCTGTGTGCCACAACTACTGAGCCCAAGCACTGCAACTACTGAGCCCACGTGCCGCAACTAGAGAGAGAAGCTCACGCACCACAATGAAGAGCTCGTGTGCCACAACGAAGATCCCATGTGCCGCAACTAAGACCAGACACAGCCAAAAATGAAAGAAAGGAAGAAAGAAAGAAAGAAGGAGAGAAAGGAAGGAAGGAAGAAAAGATATATAGATGGCAAATGAGTACATTTTTAAAGTGCTCAATATCACTAGTCCTTAGGGAAATACAAATTAAAACCACAATAAAAGGCTTCCTTGGTTGTGCAGTGGTTGAGAGTTCGCCTGCCGATGCAGGGGACACGGGTTCGTGCCCCGTTGCGCGTCCGGAGCCTGTGCTCCGCAACGGGAGAGGCCACAACAGTGAGAGGCCCGTGTACCGCAAAAAAAAAAAAAAAAAACCCACAATAAAATGCCACTACATACCTACTATAATGGGTAAAATAAAAAAGACTGACCATATCAAGTATTGATGAGAATGTGGAGCAACTGGAACTCTCATACACACCTTCTGAGAATGCAAAATGATACAACTACCTTGGAAAACAGTTGGGCAATTTCTCAAATAGTTAAATGGGAGTTAAGCATACATCTATCATATGACTCTTAGGTAATTTCCCAAGAGAAATGGAAGTTTATTCATTCAAAGACTTGTATGTGAATGATCATAGACTCTGTGTTATAATAAAAAAATAGGAAACAACCCGAGTGTCCATCAACAGGTGAATGGATAAACAAATTGTAATACATCCACACAATGAATACTACTCAGCAATAAGAAGGAATAGACTTTCAATGCACTCAGCAGCCTGAAGGAATCTCAAAGTAACTATGTTGAGTAAAAGAATGATTCCATTTATATAAAGTCCTAGAAAACGCTAACTGTAGGTTATAGACTGTGGTGATAGAAAGCAGACCAGTGGCTTCCCGGGGATGGAGGAAAGTGGAGAGGAATGGGAGGGTTTTACCAAGGGGAAGGAGGAAGCTTTTGGGGTGATGGACATGTTCATTGTCTTGACAGTGGTGATAGACTGTGTGATGAATGTATGGTAATGTGAAAACTCATCAAATTGTATACTTTTAACGTGTGCATATAAATTATACCTCAATAAAACTGTGAAAAATAGAAGTAGGTATTGATCAAGTGTGCCATGCTACTGAGAAGTCAGGCAACAAAGAACTGAGACGTGTCCACTAGATTCAGCACTGTATCAGTCATTGGTGACTTTGGGGAGAACAGCTTCAGAGAAGTGGTGGGGTGGGAGCCTGATTGGAGGAGGCTGTGGGGTGAGCAGAAAGTTAGAAAATGTAGCCAACGTTTTCAGGCTGGGGAGGAGAAAAG
The DNA here is from genome assembly GCF_964374135.1 of Grampus griseus. Lineage (NCBI taxonomy): Eukaryota > Metazoa > Chordata > Mammalia > Artiodactyla > Delphinidae > Grampus > Grampus griseus. The sequence continues at coordinate 34,232,577 of NC_139018.1, read as the reverse complement.
AGTTTAGTATCAGGAAGAGGAGGTGGGAAGGTAGGAGCATTTTTATTTATTTAATTTTATTTTTTTGGCCACACCGCGCAGCTTGTGGGATTAGTTCCCTGACCAGGGATTGAACCCGGGCCCTCGGTAGTGAGAGTGTGGCATCCTAACCACTGGACCACCAGGGAATTCCCTGGTAGGAGCATTTTTAAAGAGCACAGAGGAAAAAGTTAAAGATAAAGGGGAGATAGGAAATAAATGATAGAGTAAGGTCTCTGAGAAAGCAGGAGATGATGGGCTAGAGACAAATTCGCTTCAGGAGGAAAGGAAAATATGATGAGCATGAATTCAAGTAGACTTCTAAACTTGGTAGCAGAATATTCCTTCTGGTGGTCCCTATTTGTGTGTGTGTGTGTGTGTGTGTGTGTGTGTGTGTGTTAAGAGGTCAGGATACATGTTGAAATTGAGGCAAGGAGTTTAAGAGGGATAGTGAAGGTTTGAAATAATCTTTGTGGAGATTAGGTTGGTGGCAATTAGGGAAATTAAAAAAGATGGACAGTTTCATTGGAAGCCCTGGGTGATGTTGGTGGCTCTGTACTTATAATGGCATCAACATGCAAGGCGATGTGATTTGTCTCTAGCAGCTCTCATCAGCCAGCTGCACAAAGAGGACCAATGCATGGGTTCATCCTGAGTTGGGGTTTTCAGGCTCTCAGGGCAGAAAGACAAGGGGGTCAGGGGGCTGAGGATATTGGCAAGGGAATTATTGAAGTGATGAGTATGAAATCTCAGTTGGATAAAAAAGGAAGTGATGACAGCAGGGCCTTATAGTGGTCTGGAGGTCCTCCTGGGGTTCAATAACTGTTATGTTGGGATTCGTGCCACAAGAGAGCTAGATGAATAGGAGGTGCTGTGGTGGGGTTGTCTGAATGCAGGATTTTAGAGGTGGATGGTTCCAGGTGTTGACAGGCTGAGGAGTGGAATGAGGTAGAGAAGGTTTCTGATGAGGAGGAGGTCAAGGGCCTGAAGGTCCAGGGAGTTGCTGGCACATCTATGAAGATAATTAAGTCACCTGGACGATGGCAGTGTTAGGATGAGAAGGCTGAGAACCAGGCACCAAAATCATCTGTGAAAAAAGAGACATGGGAGGGAAGTAAATCCAGGACAGGGTCAGAGAGGAGGAGCCTCATGACTTGAGGCTCAAAGGAGCAGGCGTTTCATGTCAGGATGGAGGAAGGGTCTGGAAGTGGGGGTGCCCCCGGGAAGCTGAGGCATGTGGGATACGGGAGAATAAACTGCCACTTCAGAAACTGCAGGCAAAGGGGTGTCCACAGGACACAGCCAGTTCTCAGTTGAGGCCGGGAATTGGGGGTACATTAGAGATACAAAGGCTGAAGATGTGAGGGTGTTTATTATTCATGAAAATGGAATTCCGGTGAGAAGTGTGGAGGGGAGAGGATTGTGGGCTTGGGTCAGGGAGAAGACCAATGAGTTCATGTTTGGGAATGTTCACTTAGCAACCCTGTGTGCAGTGTGGTATGTTTGTTCTTTCAACAACGAAGAAAACTGTCAGTGTGGATGCACTGTGATAAGGGCTGTTGTGCAAATAGCACAGGGCATTTGCAAGTAGTGAAGTGGAGTACTCCTAGGCGAAGGCAAACAAAACTCCAGCTGATGAAGGAAAGGGATAGTCGAGGGGCCAGGAGGAGGGGCAGTTGAGCCAAGTGAGCCAGTAGATGGGGAGGAGGGGTGATCAAAGCATACCAGCTATGTGTTTGAAAGCACATGGCGTGATGGAGCTCACAGTGTTCTAAGAACGTGAATGAGTCTATATCAAAGGGTGGGGATGGGTGAGGGATGGTAGATCAGGTCAGAGACAGGCAACGTTCAGATCATGAAGGGCCTGTGTGCCAAGCTAGAGTTCGAACTTTATCCTGAAATCAAGCCTGTGAAAGGTTTTAGGCAGAATGACATAATTGGATTTATGCCCAACTGCTGTCCTCCCAAACAAATTGTAATGCTCGATAAACCAATTTCTCCTGCCTACACTTCTCTGAGCTCCAGACCTATATTTCCAACCACCTGCCAGACCTCTGCCTTTGGCTTTCCTGGCCTCTCCCTGTGTGTGCCTTGAATCTAGTGAATGACGCCACCCTTCTTTATGCCTACATCCAATCTCGCGGGTGCTGTTAGAGAAAACCATGCTCCTGGGGAGGTCGGTGCCAGGACAAATCAATGGTTAACAGCAAAGTTGTCTAACATGCATATTCATTAATTTGCTCCATTATCATGCTCAATCAATGTTTGGAGGTGACCCAGTCAACATACTGGGTTCACGATAGAACTGATCTATGGCATATCATTTTCTTTGTCTCTTCCAAGCTTTCATTTAAAAGATAAATCCATACAGAGTAAGATTTCATTAGTAAGGCTATCTATTACTTTCTATTGCTTAAGGAAATTATTTTGCAAATACAGGCTTAGCAAGAATTCTCCAGGACAGTTCTCTTAAGTCTGTTTTTTCAGTTATCTACAGTTTTGCAACACACTATATACGTAACAATCCACCCACATATAAAGATTAAATAGAATTTATTTTATAATGTTCACGATCTGTGGGTCAGAAACTTAGGCAGGGTTCAGCTAGATGTTTCTTCCCCTGCATGTGGCGTTGACTGGAATTACTCCATGGGGTAATCCAGATGATGTCTGGGTTGGTCCAAGAAGGCTTCCCCTCACATGTCTCGAATCTCGGGAGGATAGCTAGAAGCTGAACTCAGATGGACCACTCTCTCTCTCCATATAGACTCAGGGCCTCTCCGTGGTCTTTCCAGCAGGCTTGTTCAACTTCTTCCAAAATGACAGAACTTGAGGAATGATATTTAAGAGATAGAAAAAGAAAAAAAAAAAGAGATAGAAAATTTCTTAACGTCTGGGCTTGGAAACTGGCACAACGTCACTTCCGTGTAGTCTATTGGTCAGAGAAGTCACACTACAGTCACACAGAGCTCACCAAGATTCAGAGAGAGGAGGGCCACATAGACCTACCTCTCCAATTGTCAAGAGACCAAGAGAATGTATGCCATCTTTATTTTTTTTTCTTTTCCATTATGGTTTATTACAGGATATTGAATATAGTTCCCTATGCTACACATAGGGCCTTGTTGTTTATCCATTCTATATATAATAGTTTGCATCTGCTTGTTTCACAATTCCCAATCCAACCCTCCCCACACACCGCCCCCCCTTCCCAGCAACCACAGTGTATGCCATCTTTAAACTGTGTTCTTGCTTGGAATCTAGAAGGATATTTTACAAGTGAAATTATTCTTTTGGTATTTCTGTAAAATTACTGAAATCGTTATCATTCAAAATATGTGTGAGGGCATTGTTTAAAAATTTTTAATATCAATTAATTAATTTGTATTGAGCTGTAATTAACATACGACAATATTCATCCTTTTAAAGTATACAATTCAGTGGTTTTCATTATATTGACAAGGCTGTACAATCATTACCACTGTCTAATTTCATAACATTTTCATCATCCCCAAAAGAAACTTTATACCCTTTGCCAATCACTCCCTATTCCTTCCTCTCCTCAGCTACTGCCAGCAACTAATCTACTTTCTCTCTCTAAAGGGTCTGCCTTTAGAGATTTCATAAAAGTGGAATCATACAATATGTGGCTGTGTCTGGCTTCTTCACATAGCGTAATGTTTTGAAGATTCTTCCACGTTGTAGTACGTATTAGTGCTTTATTCTTTTTTATGGCTGAGCAATAATTCATTGTATGGACATACCATATTTTCTTAATCCGTTCATCAGTTGATGCACAGTTTAGGTTATTTCCACTTTGGGGCCATTATGAATAATGCTACTATAAACACTTGTGAACAAGTCTCTGTGTAGATATATATTTTTATTTATTTTGTAGATGCACCTAGGAATGAAATTGCTAGATCATATATTAACACTATGTTTAATTGTTTGAGGAACTACCAGACTGTTTGCCAAAGAAGCTATTTTACATTCGTATCAGCGGTGTACGTTGCCAGTTTCTCTACATCCTTGCCAATACTTGTTATCATCTGTGTATTGATTTTAGTATCCAAGTGGGTACGAAGTAGTATCTCTTTGTGGTTTTGATTTGCATTCCTCTGGTGACTAATGATGCTGAACATCTTTCCATATACTTATTGGCCATTTTATTTTTAGGCACGTATCCTTGGAGAAATGTCCACTCTGATCCTTTGCCCATTTTCAGTTGGGTTATTTATCTTTTTATTGTTGAGAAAAGTCAGGATTTTGACCCAGGAAATCTGGCCCCGCAACCTGTGGGTCTAACTCTCATGCTCTCCTCCCTCTTGCTATGCATCATGGTTACAAAGTGGTACAAATTTTGTTTTATTAGTATTTACTCTAGGTAAGAAGTAGGATGAAAAGACATTTAAAAACTGGAAAATATAGCTTCTCTTGGAGGTGATAACTCTCTTGGTTTGGGAAAAAAACATTTATAACACCTTTAGGAAGGCAACAGGTACCCAATGGAGACAGTTTAATAAAGAAATAGCTAAACTGCCTCGCATGAGAAGATAAAGGAATTTGGGGGTTTGGGTGAATAGTCAAAAAGGAACAAAGATAAGACTCCCTAAAGAAGACAGTTAACAAATCATCACATTGCATACTTTAAATATCTTACAATTTTCACACTACTATATATAAAATAGATAACCAACAAGGACCTACTGTATACACAGGGAACTATACTCAGTATTTTGTAATAACCTGTAAGGGAAAAGAATCTGAAAAAGAATATATATATACATATATATATACACAACACACATATGTGTGTGGGTTTGTATAACAATATCTGTGCTGTATACTTGAAACTAACACAACACTTTAAATCAACTATACTTCAATAAAATAAAAATTTAAAAATCTTACAATTTTATTTGTCAGTTGTGCCTCAAGAAAACAAGGAGGAGGAGGAGGGGGAGGGGAGGGAGGGCGAAGGGGGGAGAGGGGAGGAAAAGAAGAAGAGGGGGAGGGGAGGAAGAAAAGAAGAGTAGTATTAGTAAGAAACATGTCAGGAACTAGAGTTCATAGATAAAAGTAACCAGTGAAAATTTTTCAGTGTCAGGGTAACCAAAGGACTTTAAGAAAGGGCTGTTTAAAGTTTAGTATTAAGTCAATTATGTTGCTGAATTATAAACCCCCTCCATTTTCCCAAATCTTGGAGAAATCACACAATGTGTGAATTCACAGAAATCTTCGGGAGATTGATTGTTGGTCTTCCCAATAGATATAGGAAAGGGATCTAAGCCAACTTTATGTAAAATCAAAAGATGGGATGATTTCACTAACATTTGATTACATCTTATCATTAAAATGTAACACAGTGATCAAGGATTGTTAAAATAAATGTGGCAGAGTGAATTGATGAGACCTTAAACTTATGTTTTGCTTTTCACTGCTCTGAAAAGAAATCTCCATGTTGATTGTTAGGGGTGGGTGTAGGGGAGCCAGATGTCATATCATAGTATGAATGTGGTCCGATGGTGCCCAGCACTGTAAGTATGTGGATAGGACACCAGTAATAAGATTTGAAATGTATGGAGCTAGAAGCTAATCAGTAGAAAATTCTTCCAATCATCAGAAGTGTAAAAGGTAAGTGGAATGTGGACTGTTTTGTTCTCATCAATGCCCAGTCAAAATGGAAATTATTCAATAATGCAGCACATACAATTACAAATGTACCATTTTTTCTTGTTTTTTTGGTGTGAATACATGAAAAATAATTGATCAGAATTTCCGTTTCTAGGGCGGCAATACTACAAACCACGAGTGTATGTGACTGTGTATGAAAGCGCATAATTTATGCAACTATCAATAATTCAAAACAAATTTGAATAAAACCTCAATCTAAGCATGAGAAAACATCAGACAACCCAAATTTAGAGGCATTCTACAAAATAACTGGCCAGTACTCTTCAAACGTGCCATTGTACCTAACAACTAAATGCAGTGTGGGGTCCTGAGTTAGATTCTGTTCAAGAAATGGAACATTAGTGGGAAAACTGGTGAAAATAGAATAAGTCCTTCAGTTTACTTACTATTATTATACAAATGTTAATTTTCTAGTTTTAATCATTGTACTAAAATTATTTAAGATGTTAACATTAGGGGAAGCTGTATGAAGGGTACATGGGATCTTTCAGTACTATTTTTGCAACTTCTCTGTAACCCTTAAAAATAAAAATTTTTTTAAACAAATTTGATCATCCATGATAGAGGTAAGGCTGCACTATCTTTTAATTCTGTCTATGGAAAATGGTATTTAGAAAATCATTGTCACAGCAAGAGGCCATCAGAACTATGCAGCCAAAAAATAGAGAAAAAATATCATTAAGCATGTCAGGCAGTTAGTTAATAAAAATATAATTTTCTGGACTTTGTGATCTTTGTGGCAATTAGATTTTTTTAATTTTATTTTATTCAAGTACAGTTGATGTACAATGTTATATGTTACAGGTGTACAACATAGTGATTCACAATTTTTAAAAGTTATACTCCATTTATAGTTATAAAATATTGGCTATATTCACTGTGTTGTACAATATATCTTTTTTTAAATTTTAAATATTTTATTTATTTATTTGGTTGTGCTGGGTGAAATACAGTGAAATGCACAAATCTTAAGTGTGTATTCACTGAGTTTAAGGATGTCTGCCCAGCAGACATCCACTAGGAGGAAGGCATTGGGGAACACCAGCAGAAAGTTCCCCTGAGGGGCTTCAGGGACTCTGCAGTATTTGCAGCTGACATTGCTGCAGTGAACTGGACCCAGAGCAGGAAAAGCACGAAGAGATGGGAGAGGCAACCTGGGAGTCAAGAGGGATTCCCCTTGGGAATGATCTGACTACTCCTTGTTCTGTTCATCAGGTTCTTGGGATTTGCAAGGGGCAGGAATGGAACCAGGAAATGCTCAGTAAGTGTGTGTTAAATGGATGGATGAATCAATGAATGAAGGAGTGAGCACCTGCCTGCCACAAGAGTCTTCTTTCATCACTCGTGTCTTCTTGGAGCTTCCTCTAGCTTTGCAGGAAGGAGCAGATCTGGGGCATGACTCTTGGAGTCATGTCCAGGAGAGGAATACTGAGTGAGCAAAGGCTGTGAACCCTACGTATCCTCCTCCCATCCCCTCACACACCTCCAGAGGGCACTGAGAGTTTCTGCTTGGTTTGTTTCTCGTCTTTCCCGTCATCTTTAATAGCATTCAACTGAAACATCACCTGCATTCATTACCTCTCCCTTTTCTACACTAAACCCTTGAATAAAGCAAGTAGGACAGAAATCAATACAGCTAATCATAACAGCCAACTCTCTGTCTATAATATATATATTTTTTGGCCTTGCTGCACAGCATGCGGGATCTTAGTTCCCAGACCAGGGATCTTAGTTCCCTGACCAGGGAAACCGTTCCTCCTGCAGTGGAGGTGCGGAATCTTAACCACTGGACCACCAGGGAAACTCAACTTTTTTCTTTTTTTTAAAAAAGTTATTTATGTTTTGGCTTCTTGGGGTCTTCGATGCTGCGTGCGGGCTTTAGTTGCGGCGAGTGGGGGCTACTCTTTGTTGTGGTGTGCGGGCTTCTCATTGCAGGGGCTTCTCTTGTTGTGGAGCATGGGCTCTAGGCGCCCGGGCCTCAGTAGTTGTGGCGTGTGGGCTTCAGTAGTTGTGGCTTGCGGGCTCTGGAGCGCAGGTTCAGTAGTTGTGGCACACAGGCTCAGCTGCTCCACGGCATGTGGGATCTTCCCAGACCAGGGCTTGAACAGGTGTCCCCTGCATTGGCAGGCAGATTCTTAACCACTGTGCCACCAGAGAAGTCCCTGAACAGCCAACTTTTATACAGTGTCTACAATGTGCTAGTCTCCGTCTCAAATTTCCTACCTATTTAATTAATTTAATACTTTAAAAGGTAGGTGTATATTTTATCATGCCATTATGCAAGTGAGGAAAGTGAGTTAACAGAGAGGTTTAGTAACTTGCCCAGGGCCACCCATCTGGTAAGCAGTTCAGCTGAGATTTGAACCAAGAAGTCCATGCTAAGAGCCCGTGCACTGAAACACTATACCTTTTCTTTGGCATGTATGATACATGTGTGTGTTAACTTCATTGAAACAGAACATAAAACACAGTCAAGTGTACACATCAAGTGTGTGACTCAGTGAATTTTCACAAAGTGAGCACACCTGTGTAATAGCACTCCCCCAAAGAACAGAACACTACCAGCCCCCCCCCCAGGAGATCCCAACATACCCCACCCCAGTCTCTACCCCTTCCCCACCAAGGGAAACACTCTCCTGAATTCTCTCACCTCTCTCCTGGGGGTTTCTTCCTTGTCTGTCTATTTTAATCACACTGTATTTCAAGTATCATGGGGTCTGCTGCTAAAGTTAAAAATATTCTATTTTGCAGGAGTGGAAGTGAGGGTGGTGGAGGGAACACATTCCTTAGATAAGAGAAATGACTGAGGGTGGGAAAGTTAGGGGCAGTTCTCCATCTCCCCTCATTCTCTTTGCCGGTAAGTGTGAGGCTCTGCTCTTTTCTCCATCCTTCTCTCCCAGGACTACATCTCCCAGCAGGCTGTGCTCTGACAGCTCTCGGATTTAAATAGGATTCTGGGCTACGCTTAGAGCCAGGCTGTTGCTGAACACCCAGGAGCGAGAGGAGCTGGAGGAAAGAGAAGCAGCAAGAAGCAGCCAAGAGTTGGAGCCAGACCAGGTGGAGCCCGAGCCAGAGTTGGAGTCAAAGTTGCTCTTGGTAAAGCAGCAGCAACTAAAGAAGTTGAAAAGATGCTGGTTTTCTTGGGACTGCTCACCTCCTTCCTTTCTTTCCTGTATGTGACAGCTCCATCCATCAGGTTTGTCTTAATTCAGTAACTCATTCAATAGTTTACAAAGCCCTGAATTGGGAGCCACGGAGCTTGTAAGAAGATGAGTTCTTAGCTGCTGAAGGAAGAGAAAGGGATGGAGGCCAAGGGAGAGAAAGTCAGGCAGGAAAAGCAGGAAGGAAGGAGGTAGTTATGAATATTGTGGTGGGAAACGAGAAGGAAGCACCTGGGGCTGGGAGAGGAGGGGCGGGTTTGAATTCTGATGCTAGTGGAAGGCTGAGTGGATGACTCTGTTAAGTAGCTTGACAGACATCTTATGGGGGAGTCCTTGCTCTTTCACTCCATTCCCTTGGGTTCCTCTGAAGGTCTCCCTTTCTTCACCGTCCCTAGTCAAGGTGGCCCTGCTGCATTACGGTGGGTGGTCATTGCCGAGGGACTCAGTTGTTAAGTACCAGGCATCTGGGGAAGGGAACACACTCTCTTCCCTTTGAGACTATCCTCAACTAACGTTTTGGGTTGGCTCTTTTGCTGTGGAAGATTTCTGGAGATGTCAAAGAAATGTGTGTTATGAGTAGAGAACTTTTAAATTGTTGATGATAAAGAAGGTTAAATGGACATATCAGAGACAGAGTGTTGCTCTAGGTCCCGTCATAGAAAGCTGGGTTTGGGTTCCAGTTTTGCCACCATTAGCAAGTGACTTGAACTTCTCTGAGCCTCAGCTTTCTCCACTGTAATGTGGGGATAATAACAGAGTGGTTGAGAGAATTAAATTCCCTTGGAAAATGCCTAGCCTAGTGCTTGGCAGTTGGATGATGCTCAGGTGATGTTAGCTTTACTTCCTCTCGTCCTATTTTTGGGAACTTATCAAGTCAACTCTATGTAAAAGGATGCTCTCTGCACAGAGGTCTGAACAAGGGAGGTTTCCTCTCTGTGCATGGATGGCGAGTATGAAATCTCTAGTGGGATGGCAGAATATTCTGGCTCTCTAAAACTGGAGAGGCAGCCCAAGAGCCGTATTTCTATATGGGACCCTGGAGGTGCTGTTCATCAGTTATTCACCATTGATGCTTATTGAAGGTGAGGGGTCAGGACCACTGATTCCACTAATGCCCATCCCCCTCGTGTTTTAAGGGCAGGATAGAGAAGGAAGATGACCTCTGGGAACCTCTAGAGATAGGAGCGAGGTATCTTTGTTGTTTAACAAGGAACCATTGGCCCTGGCTCAAGAGAACTTATTCTATTTGCCCACATGATCATTTGTAGCTTCCGGGCACGTGACCTCCCAAGCTGAGCTGATAAGCAGGAGACTGCCTTGCCCACTGGGGAGACGCTGTCCCCTGAAGATTAGCTTCTTTAAGTCTCCTGACAGCAACAAAAAGAAATCCCTCTTTGAGGCTGGGTGGATTTTATGTATCTCAGTCTGGGATTGGACAGGATGGTGCATAAATGTTTTGTTTCTCTTGCCTGTAGGAAGTTCTTTGCTGGTGGTGTCTGTGGAACAAACGTGCAGCTTCCCGGGAAGGTGGTGGTGATCACTGGTGCCAACACAGGCATCGGCAAGGAGACAGCCAGAGAGCTTGCTCGCAGAGGCAAGTCCTTCCTTTCCATTTCCACAGGGCAGCACCTCCTGTCTTTCTCACTAGGAACTCTACTCATGTTCCCTTATCTTTCCTCCTGGGCTTAGAAATTCTGGTCAGGAACTCAAGGAACCTGGGATTCAAGTCCAGCTGTGACACCAACTTACTCTGTGGCTTAAACTTTCCTTCCTTCCTGCTCCTTCCCTATTTATATAAAGTAAGGAAAACAATGATGTCCGTGTATAATATTGGTCAGGTCAGTTATTCTAAAAGGAGATCCTAAGCCATGTTAAATATCAGGGTGTAAAAACCAGGGTTCCCAGCCTGGGGTTAAGCTGATAGCAAGGAGAATCTGGAAGTGGCAATTTAGCCACTCACGGCTTTAGGGATGGTGCGGGGAATGCTCTGTCCACCAGTCCCAAACTCACTCACTAGACTCTTCTTCAGCCCAGGGTCTGAACACATTGCTGCCTGTTTGTTTTGGCCCCAGGAGCCCGAGTATACATTGCCTGCCGAGATGTACTGAAGGGGGAGTCTGCTGCCAGTGAAATCCGAGCTGATACAAAGAACTCCCAGGTGCTGGTACGGAAACTGGACCTAGCTGATACCAAATCCATCCGAGCCTTTGCTGAGGGCTTCCGGGCAGGTGAGGCCCTGGGGGTTAGAAAGGCAGGAAGCTGGGTGTGGGAGTGGCTGCTCCACCCTGGACCAGCTCTGACCTTTACATCAGACCCATCATGGATTCCACTGCACAGGTTCTGCCACACGAACCAGCAGGGCAGGGAATTGGCACGGGGATGGCGGGTGGACAGGCTGGGCAGGATCCTTTTCACCTCCTTGCCTCAGCAGTGGGAATGGTGGAGGTGACAGCTCCCTGCCTGGGCTTGTACCTTGCCATCGAGGTGTGGCCCTGATGCCACTCTCTTCTTTCATCCTGAGAATCAAACTTCTGTGGCCATAGGCACAAGGGGAAGTTGTGCTGCTGCCAATATTCTTCTGTATCTTGGAAAATGACCATCTTCTATCAAGGACTATGAAATCCATGAGGGACAGGAACCATGTCTGTCTTATTTTACCACTGTATGCCCAGTGCCCAGCCCAGCTCAGAGTCAGTACTAAGTACACATTTGCTGAATGAATGGATGAATGAATGAATGGTGTCCAGGAAGATAACAGCAACTAAAATTAGAAACCCAGGACTTCCCTGGTGGCGCAGTGGTTAAGAATCCGCCTGCCAATGCGGGGGACACGGGTTCGAGCCCTGGTCCAGGAAGATCCCACGTGCCACGGAGCAACTAAGCCCGTGTGCCACAACTATTGAGCCTGTGCTCTAGAGCCCGCAAGCCACAGCTACTGAGCCCGCGTGCCACAACTACTGAAGCCTATGCACCTAGAGGCTGTGCTCCGCAACAAGAGAAGCCACCACAATGAGAAGCCCGCACACCGCAATGAAGAGTAGCCCCTGCTCGCCACAACTAGAGAAAGCCCATGTGCAGCAACAAAGACCCAACGTAGCCAAAAATAAATAAATAAATTTATATATATATATAAAATTAGAAACCCAATGACAGTGGCTACTGAATATCACTGAGATAGGTCCAAACGCAAGGAACAAACACTCAGGACTGGCAGCTAGCTGACTCCTTGCTAACCACATGGTCTCCTTGGTTGTGCTCTTTAGAGGAAAAGCAGCTTCATATTCTGATCAACAATGCAGGAGTGATGATGTGCCCATATTCCAAGACAGCTGATGGCTTTGAAACCCACCTGGGAGTCAACTACCTGGGTGAGTATCTTAGAGTGAGTGAAAAGCGAGACATACGCCATCATGTTCTCTGTAGGGAGATGACCCTGTACCAGTGCTGAGGATCTCCACTGGTCCTCATAGAGACCAAGATTCTGCTAGACTGGAGGTATTGGTTTTTCTTTCACTATCTCTCTCCTAACCAGTACAAAAAAGAGAGCTTATCCTACTCATACCGTTAAGAAACCCCAAACATAGGAGATACCAGGAAGAAGGTCCTTCTTGGATGGGACTGTGGTAATGCAAGACTTGCCAAGCAGGGTCAGGAGTGGGGGAGAAGTCCGTGTTTGGCTGGAGCGGGGGTCATATCTATAACTGAGGACCAAGCAAGCAAGGGTTGGTCCATCGTGGAGGCAGACCTTGAGGACTTGAGGTATGAGAGAGGCTAGTGTTCACAGCTCGAGGCAATGGCTCTAGTGAGGGGATCACAGAACAGGTTCTCTGATCCTCGGCAAAAGTTATTTTCCCTGACTATTCCAACCTTCCTTCTGTACATGCCCACAGTTGTGTGATCATAACCAGACGGGGGATGTCAGAAGCTAGCAGTTGCTCCTGACCGGGGCAAGGACAGAGGAATAAATAACAACAGATTACGTATATATTGCCTTACCTGGAGTCCAGCTCTGGCCCTTGCCTTGAGGACTCCACTAACTCAGACTGACTGACCATTAACACTGTTACTCATGGTATCAAAATGTTCACACCCAGAAGATAGTGAGCTAGTGATGAAGCCCTGTCATACATCAGCTCCCACACCCCGAGCCCGGGCTGCCGTTCCACTCTTCAATCTCCTCTGCTGGCTCTCCTCACAGGCCACTTCCTTCTCACCCACTTGCTCCTGGGGCAGCTGAAGGAGTCCGCTCCTGCACGGGTGGTGAACCTGTCATCAGTGGTCCACCATGCTGGCAAGATTCGCTTCCATGACCTCCAGGGTGAGAAGTCCTACAACCGGGGTTTTGCTTATTGCCACAGCAAGCTGGCCAATGTGCTCTTTACTCGTGAGCTGGCCAAGAGGCTCCAAGGTAAGTCTAGAGAAAGGGCCAGGGTTAAGAAGCAGGGGCTTCAGTCCAGATTAGAGGTTCACAGAAACTTCTGAAGTCAGGATGTCAAACGTGCACATTTCAGTGGCAGCTCTGTGCACTAAGGAGAATGAGGTTATAAAACTGAGTAAAAACAGAGTCCTTGCCCTTGGGAAGCTTAAAACTGGACAGAGGTCAGGAACCTATAAACCTTATGTGCTTTGTCACATCTTATTTCATATTTATCATCTCATCTGATTTTTCACAACAACCTCTTGCAACAGGCAGAGTAGGTATTGTTTTCACTATTTTATGGGTCCAAACTGAAGTCCAAGAAGCAGCCGGCCCAAGATTATATGGCAAGTGAAGGAGTGAGGACTGGAAAGTGGGGACTCTGCTTTAAACCAGGTGCTTCCTTTGCTGTGCCAGTTGCTGAGGTTTACAGGGTGAGCTGAGCTACAGAGCCGCCACTCACTGCCTGGAGTCAGGGTTTCAGATACTTGGGTCTAAGTTCTTGCTCTACCACATAGTAGCCACGTGTGTCTACAAACATGTCCCTTTGACCTCCCTTGATTTCTCCCCTCAGCTGTAAAATGAGGTGAGGCCATTCTTGATCCTATGATTCTGTGCTGCCCTGGAGTTTTTGCTGAGCTTCTGACACTGACATCTGTGAATCTGGAGGACCGTTTGCTACAGTGAATAAGCCAGAGTTTGGGGAAAATGGTATTTACTATCAGAATGCAGAAAGTAGAAGAATAGGGTAATCATTTAAATGAATACTAATAATGACAACAGTAATTGAGAGTTTGTGTGTGCCGTATACTATCTGTGTCTCAACTCATTTAATATGCTATGAGGTGGGTGCTATTATGTTTCCCCTCCCTACAAAAGAAGAGGTAGGCGCAGATATCTTGAGAAACTTGCCCGAGCAAGATGTATTAATTCCGAGGCGAGCCAGGATTCAACTCCAGGCAATCTAGCTCAGAAGTCTACGCTCTTTACTCTACATCGAGGTTCAGACCTTGGCCCTGCAACCAGCCAGGTGTGACCTTGGGCAATTTACTTAACCTGTCTGTGATGAGAACTCGGTTTCCTCAGCTGTAAATGGGCTTCTTAATATTACCGACCTTATGAACCTCTTTGAGAGTCAAATGAGATAACACATAAAACATGTAGCACAGCCCTTGTACGTAATAAGTACTAAAAATAGTGGAGGCGGCAGGGGTGTCTTGGGGGCATGTTAATTCTGATCATTTCCATCAACACCCCTCAATCTACACCTCATAAAATGTGCTTGCCCGGCAAATGCAATTCACAACAAGGTCCTAGCTTCCTACCTTCTAACAGGATTGCTGCCCCTAAGACCCTCCAATAGAAATTCCAAAGATACCATTTAAGCCAAAGATTAAGATGACACTAAAATAGAAGGATGTTCAACCAAGCATTCCTTTTGGAGCATAGAAGGCTGAGAAGGCTATAGATCTTTCTGGATAAGATCAATTAATTACTCATGAGATTCTACCTGGCTAGAGGTGGTGTCTTCTGAACACTGGGGTTCTGTTTCCCAAGTCCTTTCTTCTCAATCGTGCATGTTGCTGCAGGAGATGAGCTGTTTCCACGGCCTCGGAGTGTGTCTCTGGTCTAACTGTGCCCTTTTTGCCCTAGGCACGGGGGTCACCACCTACGCAGTGCACCCAGGCATCGTCCGCTCCGAACTGGTCCGACACTCCTTCCTGCTGTGCCTGCTCTGGCAGCTCTTCTCCCCCTTCCTCAAGACGGCAAGGGAGGGGGCCCAGACCAGCCTGCACTGCGCCCTGGCTGAGGGCTTGGAGCCCCTGAGCGGCAAGTACTTCAGGTGCGCAGAGGCCGCATGCGTTCTCCCCATCACCTGTGTGTATGGTGAGGCAGGCATAAGACTCCCTGGGCTTTGCACCCCCAGTGGCCAAGTTTGTGCCTGATGGGGGAATCCAGGTTCACGTTGGGCCAGTAGACCAAATGCTGTTACTTTTCTAAGGAAACTTACATTTGAAACATGGCAAAAGCTGGTTTTATGGCTCTGTTTCAAACCTGTGTGCCACATTTCCAGGTAAGCCTTTGTAGAGCCTTTTTCTCTTCCTTGAAGCTTTTGGCTGACTTCCTTCATGAATTTTTAAATGACACATAGCACGAAACTCCAGGGCAAAGTCACCTGTCCCTAGTGTGAACTCTAGGGACACTTCTCCCAAAGCTGCGAAGACTGGCACTATCTGTTGGAACATAAAAATAGACATTTTGATGTTGAGGTTTATCACAAACTCAATGGGCAATCAGAGTCTGGGAATATAGGGAAGCCCAGGATTACATTTCTTCCCATTCCATGACTTGATCCAGCCCAGTCTGCTTTTCTGTCCCACTTTGTTCAAGATGGTTCACTGGTACACCATTTATTAAGGGAAGCATTGGAAATAGCCTCAGTGTCCAACAATTGGGGAATGGATAAATGATCATAGCTAATGTTGCTTGAGCTCTTACAACATGTTTGGCACTCTTCTAAGTTTTACGTGTATTAATTCGTATAATCATCACAACTCTGAAAGGTAGATCGTATTATTGTCCCCATTTTACAGATGAAGAAACTGAGGCACAGAAAAATTAGCTTGCTCAGGGTCATATAGTTTATAAGCGGTAGGCCTGGGATTTAAACCCAGGCAGCCTGGCTCTAGAGCCGTGCTGTTCAGTGTGGTTGCCACTAGCCATATATGGCTACCGAGCACTTGAGATATGGCTAGTCCAATCTGGGACGTACTGTGCGTGTGAAATGTACAGCAGATTTTGAAGACATAGTGTGAAAAACAGAAATGTAAACTATCTCATTAATTTTTATATTGATTACATGCTGAAATAATTTGGCTATGTTGGGTTAAATAAAATATACTACTAAAATTAATTTCACCTATTTCTTTTCACTTTTTAAAAAAATACTTTAAAATTTCTATTGGGAAATTTAAAGTTACACATGTGGTTCACATTTGTAGTTCGCATCATATTTCTACTAGACAATGCCACCCTGGAGTCTGGGTGTTTAACACCCCTCCTTAATCATGTGATAAAATATAATACAGTCACTGTATAAAAGTATTTTTGAACAATATTCAATTAATGGGAAAATGTTAGTGATATAATATTATCAGAAAAAAATGAAATATAGAACTATATAATTATTCACTGTACATGCATAGAAAACAGTCTGAAAGGATACACAGCAAACTACTACACAGTAGTAGTTACTTCCAGGGAGTTTGAGGAAGAGTCGGGGGGTGGGGGGCAGTGTGAAGGAGGATTTTAACCTTTTACTCTAGGTATTCCTTTATTATTTAAAAATAAATTTTAAAGATTATATATTAATTCATTACTTGTAAAATTAAAATTGTACATTTTTAACAAGAGAAAGATATCCTCCCCAAACTAGGTACAGTATGATCCCAGTTTTTTTTTAATTAATTTTTAAGTTTTTAAAATTTATTTTTGGTTGTGTTGGGTCTTCATTGCTGTGTGTGGGCTTTCTCTAGTTGCAGCGAGAGGGAGCTACTCTTCGTTGTGGCACACAGGCTTAATTGCGGTGGCTTCTCTTGTTGCAGAGCACAGGCTCTAGGTGTGTGAGCTTCAGTAGTTGTGGCTCGCAGGCTCTAGAGCACAAGCTCAGTAGTTGTGGTGCATGGGCTTAGTTGCTCCGCGGCATGTGGGATCTTCCCGGACCAGGGCTGGAACCCGTGTCCCCTGCATTGGCAGGAGGATTCTTAAGCACTGCGCCATCAGGGAAGTCCAAAACTTCTATTTAAAGAAAAACACCATGAACAGTGTGCTCTGCCCCAACCCTGCTCACCCCAAAACAAAACAGGGGTGCTTAGTCGGGTTCATGGGACACAAGGGGTCTGTGGATAGAATTTAAGGGGTCTTCAAACCTGGATGGAAAGATAATTTCATCTTTAGTTTCACTAACCTCCATCTGAAATTTGCCATTTCCTTTGATTATGAATGTAGGAAGTGAACTGCAGTAGTAGTGATACCGGTGACTTTGTCCCCAAGAAAACTATAAATAATTTCATGTCACATTGCAATTGTTGCAGATACCTCAGGATGTCACTTCTCGCCAATACTTTGAAATCTGGTAGTGATTAGACCCAGTGCTAGCTCTTCTAATAGAACACATTACTATACCACACATTGTTTTTAAAATATTTTATACTTTATATAAGATAGATAACCCTCAAGGACTTACTGTATAGCATGGGGAACTCTACTCAGTATTCTGTGATAACCTATATGAGCAAAGAATCTAAAAAAGAATGAATATATGTATATGTATAACTGAATCACTTTGAGGTACACCTGAAACTAACACAACATTGAAAATCAACTACACTCCAATAAAATTAAAATTTTTTACAAGTCAGTGCAAAAAAGAAAAGGAAATATTTTAAAACTGCATTTCAATACAGTTAGTTTCTTTTTATCTAATGTATTTTATTACACATTTAGAAATGTATTCTGAAGAAGAGGACATAAACTTTTCCAGACTGTCCATTTTCACTCCTGGATGTTCACCCCCTTTCTATGCCCTCCAGTGACTGCAAGAAGACTTGGGTGTCTCCAAGGGCCCGGAATAACAAAACGGCTGAGCGCTTGTGGAACGTCAGCTGTGAGCTGCTGGGAATCCAGTGGGAGTAGAGCTGGTGGAATAGGCACAGCTGTATGAGGCTCAGTCCATGCCATAAGGAAAGGGGACCGAGGAGAAGGCCCACCCTGCAGGATTGTCCTGGCTGGCTGCTGTTGCGAATCCTGCCCTGCCCTGATACTCCTGACCCTTCTAGAAATCTTCGCACACCCAACCCTCTCGTGAGGCTGGCTCATGGCACGAGACAGTCACACCTACAGAGTATTCTTCTCCAAGACTTGCAGAGTCGGCCACCCTCTCGGACCAGGAGGACTGGGCAGATGCCAGGCTGGGCACAGGGATGGCAGAAGAACCTGGGAAATTGGGTCAATTTCCTTACCAAGACCAGCTAGCACGCTCAGCTGAGGTGACAGGAGCATCAACGTCACTTCTTTCCAGGGACTATAGACTCAAAAACTCTTGATTGATCTCTTTCCTCTTTGAAACATTAATCTGGAGTCTGGACCAACTCAGGAAAATCTTGGCTCAACCTTGGCCAATTTTAGTTCCTTCCTCTGAGCATCCTGGAGCAACGATGTAAAGCTGGACCTTCCTGTTTTCTTTTTCCAGTACTTAAAAAAAATTAAAAACACATTTTTTCAGCTTTACTGAGATATAATTAACATATTGTGTAAGTTTGGACCGTCCCATTTTCAATGTAGATGGTTTCTTTTTCTAAAGAGTTCCCTTTTACCTCAATTTTTAGAGAAAATAAAGACTGCACATTCACCTTATTGCCTTATTTATTCTCTCAAGGTAGCAAGGGAGAAATGAAACCAAGTTGTTGTTTTTGTTTTGTTTTGTTTTGTTTTATTATTTATTTATTTATTTGGCTGCACCGGG
The DNA here is from genome assembly GCF_964374135.1 of Grampus griseus. Lineage (NCBI taxonomy): Eukaryota > Metazoa > Chordata > Mammalia > Artiodactyla > Delphinidae > Grampus > Grampus griseus. The sequence continues at coordinate 34,213,760 of NC_139018.1, read as the reverse complement.
TCTTTGTTGCTGTGTATGGGATCTTTGTTGTGGCGTGCAGGATCTTTAGTTGCAGCATGTGGGATCAAGTTCCCTCACTGGAGATCAAACCCGGGCCCCCTGCATTGGGGGCACAGAGTCTCAACCGCTGGACCACCAGGGAAGTCCCAAAACCAAGTTTAATGAGTACTATCTCACCCTACCCAGCCACTCATAACCTTCTTATAATATCTCCTCTGGGTGCAGAATAAGATGGTTCAGTTGAGTATTTTCTCCAGTTTCTTCCAGCTCTCACATTTGATTATCTAAGAAGTGATAGGAGTGACTTAAATTATACAGATGCTGAGCTTCACTATAGATTAAGCCCAGAGGTAATAAGGACTTCATTTAATTTGATACACAGATGCAGAAAAACCAAGCTCTGATAAACCCTCTGCCTAAAATCATAGCTCTTTTCTCTTTTGGCCTCCCTGCTCTCCTCTGCTGCAGCCTTGGGTGACCTGTTTCTTGCCTTAAGTGCTGAAGTTCTCCAAGAAGAGCAGAGAGACATGCCAAATCTTTTAGCCAATTGACCCAAGAAGTTATGTTATTGCTTCCAGTTTGAAAGCATCCAAAGGGCATGTGGTGACAAAAATTCCCTTTCCTTCCATAGCAAGTAGACTTAAAAAACAAACAAAAAACCATTTTACTATGGAAATTTTCAAATAGATGAAAGTAAAGCAAATAGTATCATGAAAAACCCCACGTACCTACCTGTCACCCAGCTTCAACGTTGTTAACATTTTGTCAATCTTGTTTCATCTATTTCCCCCATAACATTTTTTGGGGGGTTGGGTAGATATTTTATTTTTAAAATTTATTTATTTTATTTTTGGCTGCGTTGGGTCTTCGTTGCTGTGCACAGGCTTTCTCTAGTTGCGGCGAGCAGGGGCTACTCTTTGCTGTGGTGCGCGGACTTCTCATTGTGCGGCTTCTCTTGTTGCCGAGCACGGGCTCTAGGCGCGCGGGCTTCAGTAGTTGTGGCACATGGGCTTAGTTGCTCCACGGCATGTGGGATTTTCCTAGACCAGGGCTGCATTGGCTAGGCGGATTCTTAACCACTGTGCCACCAGGGAAGCCCAAATACAGTAATTTTAAACAAACGTTGCCAAAGGGGAAAGGGAAGGGGGAAGGACAAATTAGGAGTATGAAATTAACATATACAAACCACTATATATAAAATAGATAACAACAAGGATTTACTGAATAGCACAGGGAACTATATTCAATATCTTGTAATAACCTATACTGGAAAAGAATCTGAAGCTGTACACCTGAATCTTACACAACATTTTATTTATTTATTTTTAAATTTTTAAATAAATTTATTTATTTTATTTATTTATTTTTGGCTGCTTTGGTTCTTCGTTGCTATGCATGGGCTTCTCATTGCGGTGGCTTCTTTTGTTGCGGAGCATGGGCTCTAGGCGCGCAGGCTTCAGTAGTCGTGACACACGGGCTCAGCAGTTGTGGCTCATGGGCTCTAGAGCGCAGGCTCAGTAGTTGTGGTGCATGGGCTTAGTTGCTCTGTGGCATGTGGGATCTTCCCGGGCCAGGGCTTGAACTTGTGTCCCTTGCATTGGCAGGTGGATTCTTAACCACTGCGCCACCAGGGAAGCCCTAACACAACATTTTAAATCAAATGTAGTTTAATAAATAAAATAAAAAAACAAAAATAGTCATTTTTATCAAATTGGAATCTTCTCTCTCTAGAACATCTTTTTCAGAGAACAGAATGCTAACAACATTCAAAAGATTGTTCTTTAAAATATATGGAATCCTTAGAGTGTGTGTGTTTGGAATCCTTTGGGCTATTACATTTTATACTTTTTTGTTTGCCAGATTACTTGCTAGTATGATTGGCTTAATGAAGTTCATCCGATTCTTGACTTGTATCAAATATCTGAAGTCTGAAATTTGAAAAACCTCTTTGTATTTTTTCTAAGAGACTCAGAGAGCTTGGGGCCAATTGCTGGGGGCAGGGGGCTGATAGCCTCAGTCTGGAGTACAGGGGCTGGGGAATGGCAACTGAGCAGGGCCTAGGACTCAGGACCAAGAAAGAAGCTTGAATATAGAATCCTCAGAGTCTGTGAATGCTAGAAGGGGCCCATCTAATTTGGGGAGGCAGATGAAAGCAATCTGAGTGGGAATCTGACACCCAAGAGGGAAGGACAGCCTAATGGCCTTAGGAACTTTGTAAGATGATGGCTGACCTTAAGGTCATGGTGTTTGGTGGAGAAATACTTCCTCTTGAGTTTTAGGGCAGGGGTTGGGGAAGATGGCGTTCCCTGCGTTATCACCTAACCCTGGTCTCTGGAAAACACAGAAATTGCCCCAATTCTGCTTCCCTAGTCATAACTTCCATACTGTAGATTCCCTCACTTCCTGAAGAATGACTACTTGAAACATGCCTCCTTTCCTGCCATCCTAGGCAAGTGGCATAGCTTAACCAGTTCAAGGAGGTACAGGCTGGAGGTGGTTACTCCTGACCACAATGCTATGCTGCTTCTCATTGAAAGAAGTCTGTGAAATATTATTTGGCCAGGGAAAATATTTTAAATTGGAAGTTTTCTCTCCTATCAAATTTTCGGATGCGTTTATACCTAACAGCAGTGATGCCAACTATGGGAGAGCTGAGAAGCAAAGAATGCAAAAAAACAGAAAACAAAACAAAACAAACAAAAAACCCAAAGAGGTGTGGGTACTGACTTCACATTTTGTTGGTATTTTCGGGCTATGAAGCAATCATTGTTTCCCTTTCTCCCTTGTTCAGATTCCGGACTCCGTCACTGCTCGTGGCCTCCGGGTGCTCCCATGAGACAGCCTCCCTCAGCACTACTCCCCTTTTGGAATCCTCTCATGCACAGGCTTCATCTTGCTTCTGTGTAGCTCCCTGCCCAGCACCAAAAATGTTGTCTCATATGTTCAGCCTGGGCAAGGAATAAGTACCAGCCTTGGCCTCTTGCTATGTTTCCTGAAGAGACTTGCCCCAAGGTCACCACCACACAAGGGAAAGGCCTTGGCTCAGCACAGACAAGGCCGGGAATCCAGTGGCTGAGTCACCCTTCCACTTTCCCATCTCTGCTCCCTAGATTCTCCCATGACCACAGAGCCATTTTCCCTCCAGTCTGTGTGTGCTATAAATATGGCTTCCAGGCTTCCTGGCTTCCTGGAAGAGTGCTCCTTACAATACCGGAGACAAAATCAAGGATGAAGGCCCAGGAATGACAGTCACCATGGATTTCTCTGCTCCTGGGTGTCTCTCCAGCTGCCCCAGGTCACTGCCTTCACTATTCCTGGTTTCTGTTATGCTTTGAGACTCTCAGCCAGCCTAGCCCAGGTGAGGAAAATCTTTCCCTTTGGCTCCACTGAGATTGGCTTACATTTCTTAAAAGTAAAGCTTGTCTGGGAAACTAAAGGGAAAGGAAATCAAAGAGACATATGAAAATTGAGAAGCAAACAGTTCCAGACCACAGATTACCTAAGCGATGACCAGCTGCCGCAGATGACCTTAGCTGGCACTTGGTCCTTGTCCAGTTCAAGTCTGTGCTATGTGTCACCATGCCTTCAAGCCCTGGAGGATCTACCTTGTGTGTTTGGCCTCTTTTACAAGACAGACACCCACTTTGAGCAATCTTAGGCCAAAAAAAAACATGGAATATTTTGCTCATAAATTCAAAGATGGGTTGAAACTGAGAAGTGGGAAAGGGCAGGGATAGATCTCAGAAGTAACTAGAACTCAAGAATCAAGATTCCTATATATGTGCCTTTCTCTGGATGTGGGCTTCATTTCAGAGTAAGTGGCAAAACACTCGGCTGTTGAAAACTCTCAAGCTTTACACCTTGTGGTTTTTACCATTGAAGAGGCACTGCAGCTATTTTCTATTTTTAGTATTTAAAGAATCTCAGGTTTGGCTTGGGTCTGATGCTCACTAGGAAGCATTTAGCTATGGTGTGGGGGGAAGAGTCATGTGAGAATGTGACAGCTGTAGAGGTCACATTTCAAATCAGGGATAAAAAAGTAGACTGTTCAATAAATGATGTTGAACAAATAGCTATCCAGGGACTTCCCTGGTGGTGCAGTGATTAAGAATCCGCCTGCCAATGCAGGGGACACGGGTTCGAGCCCCAGTCCGGGAAGATCCCACTTGCCACGGAGCAACTAAGCCCGTGCACCATAACTACTGAGCCTGCGCTCTAGAACCCGCAAGCCACAACTACTGAGCCCACGTACCACAACTGCTGAAGCCTGCATGCCTAGAGTCCATGCTCCGCAACAAGAGAAGCCACCGCGATGAGAAGCCTGTGCATCACAATGAAGAGTAGTTCCCGCTCACCGAAACTAGAGAAAGCCCACATGCAGCAAAGAAGACCCAATGCAGCCAAAAAAAAAAAAAAAAAACTAAAAGTATTATGAAAATATAGGAGTATATCTTTAAGATCTTAGAAGAGGGAAGGTCTTTTTGAGATATGAAAAGCAAAAAGCATACAGGAAAAGAGGGATACAACTAAAAAACACACAAAAATTAAGTTAAAAGTCGTGATGTTGATGGGTATTCTTGTAATTCAGGTCAGGTATCCTGGGATATAGACTCTGAGATGGACATTTGCACACAGGGAGTTTGTGGGGAGTTCTCTTGGGATCAATACCTACGGGGGAGTGATGGAAGTAGGACTGGGCAAAGGGCAAAGTGGAACTGTGGTACAGTCTCACGAAGGCTTAGACGATCCTGATCCCACAGGGAGCTCTGGAACTGAGTTGCCCTGAACTGAGGAAAGGAGGTTGACTTTTATTCCCCACACTGACCTGTCAGTGGATGTGCGCAGCTTCCAGGAAGGGGGCATGACCTGGGTGAAGGCAAGTTCTAGAGAGAGACTCAGCTGTGAGCTGTCAGCTACCTACGTTCCCAGCTTCTGGGGGAATGGGTGCATCGTTTCTGAAATGAATAAGATGGTTGGCACCCCACAGCATCTGTTACGCTGATACATAGATCAGAAAAAAGAGTAGTAATCACATTATATAAAGAACTTTTACCTCTCAATAAGAACAAGACATAGTTCCCAACAGAGCACTTTGCAGAAGATATAAACAGGAAATTTGCAGAAGAAATAAAAATGGTCAATACACCTTAGTAATGATCAGGGAACTACAAATCAAAACAAGATGTAATTTTTTAATGATCAGATTGTGAAAAATTAGAGAGCTTAACAAATTTTGGCAAAAGTCTAGAAAATAGATATTTTTATATACTGCTGGTATGAGTGGAAGAAATGGTGATGCCAATTCTACCCAGAGATCTACTTCTCAATATCTGCAATAACATTACTACATGTGTGTAAGGAGGCATTGCTTGTACTAGAAAAGCAATGGAAACAACCTAAAAGTCCATCAATTGGAGAAAACTAAATAATCTTTGGTATAATCACACAATGAAGTAGTACATTTGTATTTGGGGTAATTAGTCCAAAAAGATGATTATACACACACACACATATTTATATAAATTGATGAGTTGCAGAATGATGAATATGTGCAGGTGATAAGATTTATATTTAAAAATTACACACATCTAACATGATACCATATATTTTCTATGGGTACATATATAAGTATGTAACAGTACAGAAAAAGGTCAAAAACTATATACAATGAACACACAAGAGAGGTTGCCCTTGAGAAGAATTATGGGAAATAATATTTCAATTAAAAAAAAGAATATTTTCATATTTTACTTGGAAATTAAAAATTAGTAGTTTCAGCAGATGCTGTTGGCTACCACTGTCACCATGGCCCTGATTAACCTATTGCAGTGTTCTCAACCCTAGCTGTATTTTAAAATATATAAAATGCCTTGGGACTTCCCTGGTGGCGCAGTGGTTGAGAATCCACCTGCCAATGCAGGGGACACGGGTTCCAGCCCTGGTCCAGGAAGATCCCACATGCCGTGGAGCAACTAAGCCCGTGCACCAAAACTACTGAACCTGAGTGCCACAACTACTGAAGCCCACACACCTAGAGCCCGAGCTCTGCAACAAGAGAATCCACTGCAATGAGAAGCCTGCGCATCACGCTGAAGAGTAGACCCCGCTTGCAGTAACTACAGAAAGCCCATGCGCAGCAATGAAGACCCAACAACGAAGACCCAATGCAGCGAAAAATAAATAAATAAATTTATTTAAAATATATATATATATAAAATGCCAATGCCTAGGTCTTACCTCAGATTCATGTTTAATTATTCTGTTCTTGGGCAAAGTTTTGGAAAGTCCTGGATGATTTTAATGTGCAGCTGGGGCTGTGAACTGCTGATCCAAGACAATCATGGTGAGCATATTTCCCTTGCAAGTGATTGGTTATGGAAAAAGCATGTGCCTCAATCATGGGGTATGGAAGCTTCTGGGAGAGGGCTTCCTCACTGACTAAAAAGTGAGGCACAGGAAGAAATTTTCTGTCTTCTTCTGTTGGACATTGTCATGGCTGAATATGACATCTGAATCTACCACAATTATCTTGAGTCATGAGTGGAGCTGAGCTGGCCCAAAGACCAAACTCACATGCTGAAGATGGTAGAGGGAGAGATAGAAATAACCTGGGTCGCTGACGATAAAGCAGTGAGTCACCGAATTAGCCAAGACTGGATTGCCCTCCCTTAAGACTTGTTACATAACACGATAAATGGTCCTTATTGTTGAAGTCTATGTCCTAACTGACACAATAGTATTATGTTGAGCCATATAAAATTGCTGATATCTTACCATTTTTTACACCTACTTTTTTCCATCGTCACTGCGGATCCAAGGCAGATGTCTTCCTGACTTACTTTCATCACCTTCAATTTCCTTACCTGTTTCATTATATTTTTCTCCACCCCAAAGATCTGTCATCTTTCATTAATTTCAGTATCCACAGCGATAACTGATCTAACATCCTAGTACAGAGTCTTAATAGCTCTGCTATTCATTCACAGGTATTCATCCAAATTTTAATCTATATGTACAATCTATTTTTTCTACATATGGATATATGATATCTCTTAGCCAAAACAATCAGCTGAGAAGATCAGAAAACATGTTGTACAACTTGTTCTGATAGAAGGTAGATTAACTGCTGTAACAAACAATGCTAAATTTTAGTGGCTTAATGCAAAAAAGTTTATTTCTTGCTCTTGTCATAGTCCAATGGAGGGAGCGGAGTGGGAAGGTAGCTCTGCTTCACATGGCTTTCAGCTCAATAAAATCACTGATTACGTGGTGTTAATCACCCAATATTTTGTGTTGTAATGGCAGTAGTTATTTAACTAAAGGATTAAAAAAATACAAAATGTACTTGTATTCAAAGTATATGCAATTTAAATATATTTTCATAAAAATGTAAATTAAAGAAATAAAAAATTTTTTAATGTATTTATTTTTCTTCTAAAATATTTAAATTATCTATCAAAATTAAAAGGCAAAATATAAAACATTATAGAGATGAATATCAACATTTTAAATCAAAATTATTTAAATAAACTAATTTTTTGTTTTAAAAAATTTAATTATCTCTATGAATTTTTATAAAAATAAAACTATTCATGATTCTAGTGTTCAATGTCCCTTTAACCGCCAATGTAAACAATGGATATCATACTTCATGCATGTTTCCTCTACACCTACATGTCTATCAATTTAAATGTAATATAAATTAATTATTTTGTAGCCTCCATTATACGTGTTGCAAACGCACACATATTGAAATATGGAGAGACAAGAAAATAGACACTCAGCACTACTACGTGAAAATGATGCTCATTTTAATGCAAGTCTCCATTACGATCATGCTGAGAAAGAATTTGACAAGTTAATTAATTGTCTTTTCCCCAACTGCTTCCTCTCTTCAAATTCTGCCTGCACTCAGAAGCAGCAGCACAATCTACACACCTTGAGAGCATTTGGATGCAGTCAAGGTGTGTTCCCCTGGGGCTTAAACAATGTTAGTCATGGGAGCCGATGTCCAGGGTATCAGGTTGTATTATGTCAGAACTGAGCACCAGAGCCTAAGTAAAAGAGATCTCCACATATTCTTAAATATGTTTCCTATTCTCTAGCACTAATATTTGAAAGTGTCCTGCACGTCCACTCAGACTCAGTTCCCTGATCTCCTCAACACTGACCTTTTCCTCCACCCCTCTTCATCTCCCATTCCCATGACAAGGACCACACCTGGGCGCTTTGTCATCACATGAACTTGCTGCTTCTCAGATATCTTAACTTCCAACATCCCACTCCAACCACAACCTTCTGCTCCCCCAGTTTTCTCTCTTGTCAATTCCCTGTGCCATTATCATCCTGTCTAGCAAAGGCTAGAAAAATCCAACTCTCTGATTTCTACACGCCAAGAGTGCTGCTGGAGAAAATCACTCAACCTGGCAGACTGGAGCCACTATCAATCACTGGTCCTCAGTGTCAACTGGGCTTTCAGTGCTGCCTGATCACCTGTTCTTCCACAGTCAAGGATGGATCCAAGGAAGCTTATACAATTCATGGGATCATCTTTAAAAGAGTAATACACAATTACAGTTACAAAATTAGGTACAAAATTGGACTTTGATTTAGAATGAAGAAACCCATCACCCCCAACCAAAAGTAATTAGAGCCGTGGGAATTTAAGATCTTCTGAGATCTCTTTAGGTAATTTGACAGCAATGCTTGCATAAAAATGCCTTCAGAAGCAACTTGGCTCCCCCCCCCCCCACCTAGAATACAACTTCCAGCAACTCCCTTAACTCACAGGGGCCCAAGTAAGCTTCAAAAACTTCATAGTGAAAATGCCTCTTAGGTTACAATATGGAGAGGTTCACGTCCTCTCCATATTCTCAAGCCACTCCACCCAACAGCTCCCTTGAACTGTTAACAGTTGATTTCTCCTCTGATTTCATGGAGAACTGGGAAGCCATCAGTCTTAACTCCCTCAACTTTCTGCTACAAAACCAGCAAACTTGTCTATATCCCACTCATATTTTCTTCCTTGCCTCTTTCCACAGTAGAAGAGGTGTCACTCCATCCATGAAGATTGTTTAATCTTCATGCTGAGAATTTCTCTTAACATTTGTCTCCTTCTTTCATCAAAGATGAAGTTCATGTTTCTATTTGTTGCCCTCCTTGGCTCTTTGGGGGTGGTTTACAAGTAGAGCCATATGGAACCTAGAGACCCACACTTGCTCCCTTGGCTTCTGTGACCTGCATTCTTCTGGTTCTCCTCCTCCTTCTGGGACTTCTTTGCAGGTTCTTCTTCCTCTACTTGCCCCTTAAATTGTAGATACCTTCACGCCACCATTAGATCATTCATTTATTAAAAAGAACACACACACTTTGTGCCAGGATTGTTGCAAGCACGGGCGGTAGGAAGTGACCCAGAGTGTTCCTGTTTCGGCCCTCACTACAAGGACATGTGGCAGAAATGCCCATGCTAGTCTGGGATGGAGGGAAGAGATCTAAGGAGACGTCCTAAACCAAGTAGCATACGCTTAACAAGACTTGTTCACTAGGTGAAGAGACGGTAAAAAGTGGTCCAGGCAGCAGGCTCAGAGGGGGCAAAGCATATATCACATCTGAGAAGCTGAAAGAAGGGAGTTGGGGGTAGAAGGTGAGAAATGAGAGGTAGGCAGGGATCCAGTAAGGAGGGGCCTTATGAGCCCTGGTGAGAATTTGGATTTTATTATTATTATTATTATATACATATATTTTTGGCCATACCACATGGCATGCAGGATCTTCCCTGACCAAGGATGGAACCCACGCCCCCTGTGTTGGGAGCTTGGAGTCTTAACCACTGGACTGCCAAGGAAGTCCGAATTTGGACTTTATTTTGAGGGCTACAGGAAGCCTCAACTACTACCCAAACTTGGTAACATCTCTGCTTCTACTTTTCCCCCTGACTAACCTGTGCTCCATTCTGCAGCCAAAGTGACCTTAAAATTTGTCACGTCACGTCACTCTCTTGCTTAGAACATTTTGGTGTCCTTCTATTATCCAATGGGTTAAATCCCAAACTCCTTAACAAGCTTACGAGACCCTACATGACCTGGTCACAGCACGCTGACCAGGCTCCAGCCTGATGCGATTTCTTTGATTTCTCTCAGTTAGATACTCTGTTGTCTCTGGACCCCTTTCTCCCGCTACTTGTATCCTGAGCATCATGTCTGCTGGGAAGCCTTCATTGGCCTCCCTCCAGTCTGTATTCAGTACTCCTTCCATGAGCTCTCATTTACACCCTGGACAACCTCTCAATATTTAATATATGAGACAATAGCAAGTGACCGGGCATCTTCTATGACTCTGTAAACTCCAGCATACAGCTCACAATATAACCTTAATATTTGTTGAATAAATAAGTGAACAAAAAATAAAATAGGGGATGTAGTCAATGTCTTCTACGATCACTTCTAGCTCTAAAAAGTACATAGTTCTTTGTAGGTGCTGTCTGATGCAGGTGACTTAGGAACAGTTCAATAATTTACTTTTAAAAAGATAGTGGGAGTCAAATTTCTATTCATTGAGCTTCTATTTCCATTAAACTGGAGTAACTACTATATTGGATTTTTTCCCTCAGCTCAAAGGTTCTTAAAATATCAACACAGAAATGAAAAGAATCTTCTCAGCTTTTCTTTAAATATGTTCAATCTTGCCCATTTTCCCTACAAGCAAAGAATGTTTTTCTCTCTAAGGAAATGACTTCTATACTGGTAGTTTCCTTAAATGAACTATTTCCATTAGTTCAATCCAATTAAAAAATTCAGCTAAAGTTTACTGACAGCCCATCATGTGCCAGGCTCAGTCCTGGGGATATAAATAAGGCATTTGAACTTATAGTCATTTGACCAGCTTACAGTCTGGAAAGACTCTTGAACAGATAACTTAAAAAATGTTTCACTTTCTCAACTATTTCTGGTTCAGGACATGCTATATTCTTTACAGTTTAATTCAAAAATCTTTATTTACTAGTAAATAATGTGCAAGTAATTTGTGGGTGAACTCAAAGGTGAGCAAGAGATGATCCTTGCCTTTGAGGAGCTTATGGTCTATGAGGGAACAAAAGGACAAGTAAAAAAATGACTGTCAGGAAGGCAGAATAGGGGAGTTTTAAGAGACACAGAAGGGTTAAAGGAGTAAGAGTCCACATCCATGGGGCAGGAGCAGAGAAGGAAGCGGGGAAGCAGAAAACAAAAATGTTCTCAGCAGAAGTGCCTTTTGAAAAGGGCCCTGAAGTACTGATAGAATTGATGTAGGTGCCTTATGTAAATGGAATCATATATTATTTGTCCTTTTGTATCTGGCTTCACTTAGCATAATGAAAAGACAATTTTTATGTAATCAAATGTGTTGCTCATGAGTTTTTAAAATACACTGTAACAGGGCTTCCGTGGTGGCACAGTGATTAAGAATCCACCTGCCAACGAAGGGGACACAGGTTCCAGCCCTGGTCTGGGAAGATCCCACATGCCGCGGAGCAACTATGCCCATGCGCCACAACTACCGAGCCTGAGCTCTAGAGCCTTCAGGCCACAACTACTGAAGCCCGTGCGCCTAGAGCCCGTGCTCCACAAGAAAAGTCACTGCAGTGAGAAGCCCGCGCACCGCAACGAAGAGTAGCCCCAGCTCGCTGCAACTAGAGAAAGCCTGCGCGCAGCAACGAAGACCCAATGCAGCCCAAAAAATTAATTAAATAATAAATAAAATAAATAACTAAAATACACTGTAACAAAAATAAAAGGACCATCAAAACCTAGAAAAACATGTTTGCAACATATATGACAAACAAAGGTCAAATGCATTACGGTGGTTACCAGGGGCTGGGGACAGTGGGGGGACGGATAGAGAGTTAGTGCTTAATGGGTACAGAATTTCAGTTTGGGAAGATGAAAAAGTTCTGGAGAGGGACAGTGGTGATGGTTGCACAACAATGTGAATGTATTTAATGCCACTGAACTGTACACTTAAAAATGGTTAAAATGGTAAATTTTTTTGTTGTTGTCGTTATGGGCATTTTAACCACAATAATGACAATTAAATGTTTCAAGGATCCTTGGGTTTGTATCTGCTTAGAAAGACTTCCCACGCCTGAAGATGATAGAGTTGTTTATTCTTCTAGAGGTATTGTTTGTTAATATGGAGCTGGTAGGAGAACCAACTTTTGCATAGGTGTTTGAGGTGAAGAAAAGAGGCTTCTGCAACAGTCAGGGGAGAAAGTGACAAGGACCTGAAGTAAGGTGATGCAGTGGAAGGGCCAGTGTCTTCCGACTGGGAAAGTAGGATGAAAGGATTTGGCTTTCAACTGGATATATGCATGGAAGGTACTTGAATGTTTGTTGATCGAGAAGGGAACAGAAAGTCAATACAGAGAACACCTGAGGTTTCTAACCCAGGCAGCATGCACAATAGTAATAATAACATTAATTGATTGATACTAATATTCACTGACACAGGAAGATTAGGTTTGTGGGTGGAATAGGATGTGTTCCATTTTGGACATGCTACTATTTTTAGAGGCAGGCAGGTCAGCCATCTGGGTGAGTTCCAGAAAGCAATCAAAAGGTGGATCTGCTGTGGAAAAACATTAAGGGGGAGAAATTTGACTTGGAACCCAGCCAATCAAGATGATTGCTGAAGTTATGGGATTGTATGGGAGAGTATAAGAGTGTCAAGAGAGAATGGATAAGACCTTGAAGAATTTTAGCCCTTCAGTGGGATGAAGAGGAAGTATAGCCAGAGCAGCAAATAATCTGTAGAAAAGGTACTTGAAAGGGGCTTGACGAAAGGGTTTTAACAACAGAAGACTGGAGGGTTGGGGTAGCGGAGGTGGTTAAAGAGTTCCAAGCAGAAATAAGAATGTGAAGAAATAGCGAGCAGGAAAGCGCTCCACCAAAGAAGCCCTTCAGTAAACCAGATGTTGAATAAATTTGTTGTAGAATCGGAGGTTTCAAGGATGGGTTAGTCAACATCATTACTGTGGAAGAGAAGATGATGGCCAAGAACAGACCATTTCCCTCAGGGTAACTGTGACTATTGACATTTGGTTGCTTGAGTATGAAAAGTCTGACAGCATTTGATCTACTTCACTTAAGCTCCAGCCAAAGATATCCGGTAAATTTGGAATGTCTCAGGTTTCTAAACATAGTCAGCGTCCTCTATCCTAGGGTTAGGTTGGGTGTTCCAATTTCCTTTGTTGTGACGCATCTTTGTGCCAGATCCCAAACAGGTGGTTTCCAGTCTACCTTCATCATTACTTTTTGTTTGTTGTGTTTGTTTTTGAAGTTTTTTTTTTTTTTTTTTTTTTTTGCTGTACGTGGGCCTCTCACTGCTGCGGCCTCTCCCGTTGCGGAGCACAGGCTCCGGATGCGCAGGCTCAGCGGCCATGGCGCACGGGCCCAGCCACTCCGCGGCATGTGGGATCTTCCCGGACCGGGGCACGAACCCGTGTCCCCTGCATCAGCAGGCGGACTCTCAACCACTGCGCCACCAGGGAAGCTCTGTTTCTGAAGCTTTGTTAATTTTTTTAAATGAGAAATTGGATGAGATCATGTTTCCAGGGAAAGGTGATAATGGCAGCAATGTTACTGTCCATGGTTCAAGTATCATACTGCACATGTGTGCTGTCAGAGGGTGGCAAGAAAACTATCTAAGCCCAACTTGAGTTCTACTTTCCCCAAAGACCCTACACCTGGTTTCAGAGTCACAGTTTGGTTGCTATTAAAAAGATACGTAGAATTAACAGCTTGAAAAAAACTTCAGAGTTCCATTTTTCATTCTCAGCCTGGCAAAGATATACAAAGTTTGATAACTGTGGGAAAGCAGGCACTTGTCCTACAGTGCTGGTGGGAGAGTGAATTGCCACGACCTCTTTGGAAGGCAACTGACAATATTTACCAAATGCACATATCCTCTGACCCAGGGTATTCGAGACAAGATGATTCCCTGCAGCATAATCTGTTGTGGCAAAGATGGCAACAACCTAAAATGTCCATCAACAGAGACTGGTTAAATAATTATGGTGTGTCTTCACCACGAAATACCTTAGGCGTTACTGCTTCTTTATGCATAAAATAGCTCTGGAACTATACGTTAGAAACTGGTCACCCTGGTGGCCTCTGGGAGGGGACTGGGCTAAAGGGACAGGGATGGGAGGGACTTTTCATTTGCCTTCTATACCTGATGAATGTATAACCTACCTCCACCCACCACTCTGAATGAAGCAAGACAGTTTCCTGGTGGCAGAGAGTACACTAATAGTTTTTAACATATTAGGAATCTTGAGATAAATCCTAACCACAGTCCTGAGTTATGATGGGAATCATTTAGAGAAGTTCAGGAGTTGAAAGCCATCTCATGTTTCCCACCCACCTTTTCTCTCCACACAGAACACAAGGCATGAAGGAAAGGAAGGATAAGAGCAAGACAGCACAAAGGAGCCATGAAGCCAAGAACTTGTAGGACAGACACTTTATTAAGACTTGCTTATAATAAAATATTCAACCCTTTGACGCGTCCATTAGTTTGTTATTTTGTTTTTTGCTGGAGACCACAGCCTGATGCCCAAAAGCCCTTAGCCTCATCTTACGTCAGTCTAGTCAACGGCTGCCTATTTTATAGTTCAACTAATTGAGAGTCAGGAAAATCTGGTATTAACATCCCAAATTAAGGGCTGTAAGATTTGCAACCCATTTATATAAAGTGCTTATGTTCAGTGCAAAAAGGGCAGACTCAGAAGGGCAAGCAGATGCCAGGAAATGATGTTTTCTGGGAGACAGATGCATTTTATGACTCAAAGCCACTTGTCACACTTTCCCATAAAGGGGTCTAGTATTTTCTTTTCAGTCTCTCCCCTCTCTAAGAGGACCAAAACTTTGAATCTGACAGATGCTCTTACAGTTGTTTATTTTACTATTAAAAAAACCTGGTTCAGAGGGAAATCCACAGGGTTTCTAAGCGCCAGAGACAGTGACTTTGGCTTCTAGCTCCCGTTTCTCTCAGCAGCAAACGTGAGATCAACAGGCTGAGCTCTGGCTGGTGGGAGGCTCGCAGCTGCGGAGCTTTCCTCACACCCCTCATTTGCAAATCCAAGTCATGGACTATGGAAGACCTTTTCCAAAACGCTGTCACATCTCTGGTGGGAAGACAGGCCAATGCTTATTAAAGGAGCACTTCACCTAGTTGCCCAACTGGACATGACCTATTTCACCATCCCCTTGTTTAATTCTTCTTTTTAAAAAATAAATTTATTTATTTATGGCTGAGTTGGGTCTTTGTTGCTGTGCACGGGTTTTCTCTAGTTGCGGCGAGCGGGGGCTACTCTTCGTCGCGGTGCACGGGCTTCTCATTGCAGTGGCTTCTCTTGTTGCAGAGCACGGGCTCTAGGCGTGCAGGTTCAGTAGTTGTGGCACACGGGCTTAGCTGCTCCGTGGCATGTGGGATCTTCCCGGACCAGGGCTCGAACCTGTGTTCCCTGCACTGGCAGGCGGATTCTTAACCACTGAGACACCAGGGAAGCCCCCCTTGTTTAATTCTTGTCCGCTGGTCCAACTTCAAAGTGAACCCGTGACTCCCTTTGTTAAGACAAAGAAGTGCACTGCCTTCTCAACAACCTTGGGCCTCTGCGTGTACATCCTTCTGTTCCGAAGAGACTGAAGAGAAGCAGGAGGGAAGAGGAAGTGATTTCCTAACCAATTTAAGGGGCACATATAGGAAGTCCAGCCATTCAGTTCCAGGGTCTGGGCTACTGTTTCTCTCCCCAGACTCTCACTTTGCAGCAGGGATATTGACAAGAGCCAGTTCTTTGCTTGTCAACAACCCTCCTGCAATCCTGTTTGGAGAGGTTCCCTTTTCTCTCCCTGTGGATAAACGTGATGGCGCCCCTCCTGCCCATGTGTAGGGCTCCAGACCCCATCACGTGCACAGGTAGCCACAGCTTTCAGATGCCAGCACCTGAGGACCTTTCTGTTCAGACCACCTTCCGAAGATTCATGGTAACTCTGGCGCTTGTGAGAGGAGAGACACTCAGAATGGTTTTATAGCACAGGAAGCAACTGCCCTAAAGCCATCTCTGAATTTGGGGACGGGAAGGAGGGAAGAAGAGGAAATCCTTTTGATGCTGCTCTATAATTCTCTGTTAAAACCCTTCCAGTCACGAGGAGCTACTGGAACATCTCCACACAGAGGGAACTGTGTACAAACAGGATGAACCCGGGTTAAGAACCAAAAACGCGGGGAAGGTTTTCAGACAGGCAGAAGTCTAAAGTAAAGTGCCTCTTTGCAGTGGGGGGAGAGTTTCATTTGTTCAGAAATGCTTGGGCGTAAACATGAGCGCAAAGAGCGTGCACACACACACACTCACTCTGAGGTAGAAAGAACTGGCCATCTCCAGACAAACACAGACTCCACAGTTTTACAGAAACATGGCACTTGTGTGAAAGGTCCTGTCTTTGCCCAGGATGGCAAGTCGGGCCCAATTCCAGCTCTTTCCCACCTGGGGTGGAGCCAGGGAAGTCCCGTCCCACAGGAGGGAAGAGCTGGAAGCATGCCCATCACTCCCCTCCCACAGTTGTCAGGCCCCGTAGTCCAGGGTCACTTCCTGGAGCCCGAGCCGTGGGCACCCCGGCTGTGGCTTGTCAGAAGCCACTGGGAGCAGATGTCTTGCACTACTGCGTCCCCACTGCTCTTGGCGGCCTGCTGCACCTGCTGGACGAGGACCGCGGCCCGCGAGTGTTCTTGCTTCACGGCGATCAAGTAGGCAGAACGCAGCTTGCAACACGTCAGGTAGGCCTGAACCTGCCAGGTGGGTGTAAGAAACAGCGGGAAGGAAACCGTCACTGACAAGTCACCAACAGGCGCACAGAGAGCTCAAGCAGATGAGACACACTTCTCACCTACCAATCAATAATTGGGTTCTTGGGCTTCCCTGGCGGTGCAGTGGTTGAGAATCTGCCTGCCAATGCAGGGGACACGGGTTTGAGCCCTGGTCTGGGAAGATCCCACATGCCACGGAGCAACTGGGCCTGTGAGCCACAACTACTGAGCCTGCACATCTGGAGCCTGTGCTCCGCAACAAGAGAGGCCACGACGGTGAGGGGCCCGCGCACCGCAACTAGAGAAAGCCCTCTCACAGAAACGAAGACCAAACACAGCCAAAAATAAATAAATTAATTAATTAAAAAGAAAAGATACTCTGTCAAAACAGATTAGAGGTTATTAGGAAAAAAAATAATTGGGTTCTTGCCTTTTATTACATTACGGCCACTCTTTAAATATTACACTGTTATTTTATAGTGTAAAAAGTTATTACAAATAAGCTAAGAATTTCAAAAAGAAGAAGGTAGGCAGGCAGAGTCTGGCCGCTAACCACTCCCTCCAAGGCCCTCCTCACTCCCCTGGGCTCTCCAGCCTCCTCCTGGCCTCGCTGCCGACAGACTGTGGTTTTGTAGTTATTTGTCTGATGATTTGATTGATGACTGCCTCCTTGGCCAGGATGGCAGGAATGGTGTCTGCTTTTTCTAGCCATTCCTGGTGCCTAGCACAGGGTCTGGCATGCAGGTGTTCAATGAAAATGCATGAAGTGAATGAGTGAATGAATGAGCCATCATACCTGCCCCCTACAATGGGCACACAGAGCCCCTTTCTCTATTTTCTGTTTCTGGCCTGCTGAATTAAAAATCTTTTAACAGGAAATTTTGGGAAGAAAACGCACACAATTAGAAAAACTCTAAATAAGGCGTGACCCCAGGTTGATCTGACTTGCAGTTTGGCACAGAGGCAGCTCAGTTTCCTACATTCAGGACACCCTCCAGCTCAGGAATGCCCAGCTGGGTGGAGACGAGAGCCCCTGCCTTCCCTGGCCACGACCTCACCAGCACCTCCCTGGTTAGCCAGGGTTCCAGGCCAGCGAACAGCAAGGCCCAGGTGAGTTGCCTCAGAGCTCCCGCTAGCAGCTGCCTTTCTGCCGTGACAGTCCTTCTGGTGGTTGGAGGGGACTCTTCTCTCTTGATGTTTCAATGCTCCATCTTCTTTTTTTTTACCTTGGTCACTAAAGTCTTCCTTTCCTAAGCTCAATTATAGATAATCGCCTACAGCTAGAAGACATGTTCTGACATGTCTGAGCTCTCTGAAGTGATCAAGTCCTGCAGTATGGTTATCTACCTGCTGCTCTAGGACATTCGCTTCACCCAGGCCCTCAGCTCTGCTTGGTACCAGTGTACATTAAACAGAATATCACAAGTTGGCAGGCAAAATTCCTACCTAGAGGAGGAGGGCAGTTTTCCAGAAAGTCTGGAATAGAAACTGAACGAAGCTGTTTTTTGGCAAGATCCTGTGACCTGAAATCACGTAAGTGTGTTAGAACAGCTGCTGCCAGAAAAAACCTGAAAAAGTAATAACGACGGCATAGCTTTCAGCGTCCATCTTTCCCAGGCACAAAGTCTCTGTCCTACAGAACAGGAGGATCACTGAAGGCTTGGAAAAGAACCATAGCCGGAGAATCAAGAAACCTGGGTGTCTGGCCTGGCTGTCGGGTTCTCATTTTGATTCTAAAAAAGTAATTTTCCACATTTTAGGATGTCAGAATTCCACCCCTTCCACAGGACGTCATCAGCATGTTGCAGAATTAAGTGAAGAAATGTTAAGAACAGCTTCTCCCTAACCTCAAATGAAAAATGCCCTGCAACTTCAGTCCAGGGATTAGCAATACCGCCGTGGGGAGCAGCAATGTGGCTGCGTGAGAAGCTGTTTGCCTAACATTAGTTTTCTTCACAAGGGACTCAGCTGCCAGATCATTCCACTGCTAGTGGGCAGGGCAGGCTGGCTTGGCTTTCTCCTGCCTCTCTTGGCCTGTGGGCCTTCCTCCAGATGGCAGGTGGATTGAACCTGCGGTGAGGCCACAAACAGGAGCCGCTGGCACCCTTCCCAAAGGTTCACCGATTTCCTTCACACTCAACAGAAAGAGCTTGCAGGCCCCAGGGGCAAGGCCTGTTCTGCAGACTGAGGCACCAACGTACATCGTTGGTCAAAGGGTTGGGTGGGGTTTTTCCTTACTGTAGAGGGTACACTTGTTCCTCCAGGATAAAGAGATGCCTGCTCACTCTGAGAACCTCATGCAGTGAGTCCATCTGAAGATGAAAGTGAGGATTTCCTAGGGCTCTGAGAGAAAACCTCCATAGGAAATGGAGAGTTGAGAGAAGCCTAGGACATGTGTGTCTTGGGGGATAAAGAAATGGGAGGGCAAAGGCTCATGTGGTCAGGTTTCTCACGTTCCCCACCTATTCCCTCCCTTCTACGCCCCTATCTGGGTCTCAGTCCCACCTCTGATAACAAAGAGGCTGAGATACAGGTTGAATGGTAGCGAGCAAAGGATAAAGGTGAAAAGGCAAGTCCAAAGTGCTGCTCCCGAGCGCTACTGGGTGTGGAGACAGTTCTGCTCACCTTGCTGTCATCACTGTGCATCGCCTGGATCAGGCCCTCCAGCTCCTGTTCAGAACAGAGACACAGTAGTCACGAGATGGAGGGGTCCCCAGCGTGGCAGCCGGGGCCCAACCCAGCCTCAGCCCAGCCATGCTGACTCAGGGTGGGGATGCCTGCCTGACCCTTCTCTACAAACTCATCACCTGGGAATTCCCAGGCGGTCCAAAGGTTAGGACCCCATGCTTTCACTGCTGAGGGCCCGGGTTCAATAGCTGGTCAGGGAACTAAGATCCCACAAGCTGCGTGGCACGGCCAAAACCCCCACAAAAACCAAACTCAACTCCTGCTGTAAGAGCAACAGAGGAAAGCTAATGATAACACGAAGCTTGGGAATCTGAGAAGCAACAGCAAACAAGGCCTGTCCTTGGCCTTCAAGAGAGGATGTGGGGCTTCCCTGGTGGCACAGTGGTTAAGAATCTGCCTACCAATGCAGGAAACACAGGTTCGAGCCCTGGTCTGGGAAGATCCCACATGCTGTGGAGCAACTAAGCCTGTGCGCCACAACTATTGAGCCTGTGCTCTAGAGCCTGCGAGCCATAACTACTGAAGCCCGCACACCTAGAGCCCGTGCTCCGCAACAAGAGAAGCCACCGCAATGAGAAGCCTGCACCCTGCAAAGAAGAGTAGCCCCCGCTCGCCACAACCAGAGAAAAGCCCACGTGCAGCAACGAAGACCCAACGCAGCCAAAAATAAAATAAAGTAAATTTATTAAAAAAAAAAAAGAAAGGATGTGGCTCTGTTCACCCCTCTAGGAAGCCATTGGGGGACATTTTTGCAGGTGACACGCTTCAAAGGCCACCTGCAGGCCCACAACGACCTCCTCTACAATCACAGGGAGAAACTCAACTCTGTCCGTCTGCAGACACTTCCGGGTGCCAACAGCATCAGACAATGGGATGCTGAGGGATGGCCTCTGGATACAGTGATTATCACCATGAATTTTCTTTCCAGCGAAGGGTTGATTAGTGAGGCCATCATTACAGAGGGGTCAGAAAGACAGAGGGATCTTGTAGAGTTTCAGGTACAGAAGTATGAGGAAGAGAAAAATAAAGAGGGGGATGTGAAGACACTGAAATAGGCAGAGGAGCTGAGAGGTCTGGGGGTGAGCGCACCTGGGGTGGAATTCTCTTGAATGCTTCCAAGCAGTTGAGGAGGATGGTGTCCCCGTCACTTTTGGCCGCCATGCCTGACTCGCTGACACATTTGAGCAGCTGTCGGATCTCACTGTACTTCTCCCTCTCCACCAACTGCCGGGCGGCTTTGCAGTAGGTTGCGGCAGCGTCCAGCTGGAAGTCCTAGAACAGAACGTGGGGTGATGGGTGTAGGGAGGCAGGGACACCAATGGCGGGAAGGAAGGTGACATTTACAGAGCTCCCACTGGGCTTGGGGTAGACAAGACTGCAGTCCCAATAGAGAACATACATAAACAAACAATCAGCAAAAAGTTCTTCTCTTGGAGCTTGGCAGACATTTAGGAAGCAGCCACAAAAATCGTAACTTTGATACCTACACCGGTACATCTCACGTGCTGCCGTGTCACTTTCTGAAAATATTCTAATCAAATGCCCAAGACCAGTTCATTCTCTCTCTAACGAGTCACCTTTCTCTTGGAAAATGGATGTCGGGGGCTGATACTGGCTGCCCTGGACACTTGGTGCTCTGTTAAGAGATGCCTTGGTGTTAGGAAACAGACCAATTCACCAAAAGACTGATTTGCTAGAAACTACCAGATAAACATGTTGTTGCCTTGGGGTCTTTGCCCAACAGGGAAAATGGGTGGGAAGAAAGAAATCTGTCAGATGGTTTGTGGTCTTTGATCCTTTAGATGCACACTGTGTGAAGACCGTGTCTGCCTGGAGGGTGATGGGCCTCAGCGTGCCTGTGTGTCACTGTGTGGTGGGGAGTGGTCTGGCTTTTCATGGTTTTGGCGCCCTGTTCCATCCTCTGCTCCAGTGCCGCAGCTGTACCCATGTCCTCGTATCACAAGCAACAGAAAATGTATGCCTCGAGCCGGCTCCTGGGCAGTGGCCCCTCCCCCTGAATAGGACCCCCACACCGCAGCCCCTCTGCCACCTCCTCCAGCCACGCCCCCCACAATGAGGACAGCTGTGTGGAACTCTCCTAGACCTCGTTTCGGGTAGTTATTTGATAGCTTTTGATGAACTCGTCATTGGTTGCTTGGCTTTTGGCAAAGTGGCCTACGGTCTTGAATTTGACCCAGTTCTGTAACAGCCCTCTTGTTGATTTCATCCTTGATGTACGTGTAAATCTGCTTTCCTTGGTATAAAAATTTTCTGAAGAATGATCTCTCACAGAACTGTGGTCATGTGCTGATCGCCCTCGGTATAATCCTGAGTAATCTGAGTCATACCTGCAGAACCCGGAATGCAATTCCAAAACCATCTTCTACATTTTTCCCTCCTAGCATGACCTGAAAATGAGAGGGAAACGTGCTTAAAGAAGCAAGAATTACTGGAGCAGCCCCTCAGTCACGAACGAGGCCCTCACTCATTCAGTTATTCAACAAATATTTGTGGAGACTCTACTGAGTGCAGGCACTAGCGATACAAGTGTAATCAAAACGGACTCAGTCTCCAGCCTTCCGGGGCTCTCATTCCATCGGGGAGGCAGCCATCAAAAGAATGACTGAAATAATGATAACTGGACGATTACAAGTGTGACAGGCGCTCTGAAAGAGAACAGCCTGCCGGAGGTCTGACACATCGTGCATACCTTGCAGGCAACATCCATTTTCATGTGGTTGTTTCCAAACAGGGTTGGCAGAGGCAAGGGGGTGATCTGAGAGGTCCCAGCACTTTCGCAGCGATGTAAGAACCTGGTCACTTCCATTTGCAGCTGAAGTGTGTTCATGTGCCTACGGTGACAGGAGATGCACAGTCTAGCCTCAGGAGGGGCCTCAGGGGTAACAGGGCCAGGTGACTGAGAAATCATAATAGGATGGCAATGGAAAAGGCAGAAGAAAGGACGCGGAGGGAAAAGAGATCCAAAATACCCTCTGAGCAGTTATGACAAGACGAAAGCGGCTGATGAGTGTTTACGGAGCACGGCGTGCTACTAACAACAGCAGCGGCTGAGAGAGACGTGAACCCTGCCCTCCAGAGTTCAGAGGCTAGAGGAGAGGTGGGTAACAAGCAGACACATCGAGTATCTAGCGACTGGGACTGTGAAGGGATAAACGGTAGCGGTGGAGCATTTACTTCAGATGTGTTCTCCGCAAAAAGGCTGAGAGGAGGGAAGGACCTGGGGTGCTGAGGAACCCCCAGGACGCCAGGGTGCCTGACGCGCCACAAGAAAGGAGAGAGTAGCATGAGGTAAGATGGAGATGCAGGCGGGGGCCAGATCACCCAGGACCTCCTTTGTGTCTTGTAAGGGGTAGGGGCTTAGTCTGACTGTCACATGTGATCCCAGTCCCTGTGCCTCCCCTACTTCCCTCTTCTCCTACAAGCTCCTCTGGCGGCTTTCCAGGCTTGTACCGGACACTGTCATCCAGGAATGATTCCTGTTAGGTGTGTGCGTGTATGTGTATGTGTTTGTTTCCCAAGAGTTCAGAGATGGGCAAGAGCGGCTGCATCACCGACAGACCCTCAGTTCCAGCCTTTCTGCCATACCCCAATTGCTCCCTGAACCCCAAGTTACCTTGACACATCAGCTGCTGTCATCTTCTTTCGGAAGAAGGTGGTTTTCTTCCTTCCAGTACGGCGGGAGGTTTCTTGGAGGTAGATCTTCAGGTGGTCCTTGGCCTTAAGCAGCCAAGAGAGCTTCTCTCCCAGCTCCGTATATGTCTTTGCTTTGTGACTGAAGAACCGAATACAGGTCATGGCGGCCCGGATGTGGTCCTGGAAGAGGAAAATGAATGTTCAGGTCAAAGGAGATTTGGAGGGTGGGGGTGTGAGGAGAACTCTGATCTGATGTCCCCCCGTGAAGCCTGGCTGCCAGCACCCTTTCCCTCAGAGGCCCAAGAGATCCCAAAGTGAACTGACTGGCTGGGACCTTAGGTAGGACGTTATTCCAGCACAAAAGAGATCTTTAAAAAGGAGACTACTGATTCTCCATTTGACTTGCCTTCACTTTGACGCTGGCGTTGAATAAGCCAATTTCTCTGTGATTTAGTGTTGGCCACCCTCAGACAGATTGGAAGAAACATGATCCCTCTCCTTTCATGCATCTTCTGTAAAAACACTTACTTCTCCTTCACACCTTATGAATTCTGCATTCATGCCCCATGTTTATCTTGAAACTACCATATCCCTCTTTTTTATCTTTATATTCCCTGAATTCTGAAGAATGCTATTACTGACAAGATTAAAGTCTGCCTCTTTAGGATAAGAATGGAAATCCTGATACTATGTAAGAATGCTAGAGAGTAACGTGGATTTGCGGTAGGCTTAGTCAAGGAGCAAAAGGCCAGGAACCAAAACGACAGTCTCGTTCCCTCATCCTGCACAGTCTCCCCACGCGACAGGCCAACAGGGACAGAGGTAGAAGGCAGGATGGGGCTGCTGTTACCTTCATAAACTGCTGTAGCTCGTACAGAATGTGGTAGTAGTTCTTCTTCTGTAAATGTTGGCAGGCGGCAATCAAGTACTTTCCCCAGCTTTCCAAGGTTGGATCAATGGATTCTAGCAAGTTTTCTAAAACGTGTAGCTTCCCACTTTTATAGTTTGGCTGGAAGATGCCTTCTATGAAGATTTCTGGGGGACTCTCCTGGAGCAGGGCAAAGCAAAAAGTCAGAAGTCTTGAGCCTGGTTCTGGCACTGTCTGGGACCCATTCTGAGTTTCCTTCCACTCACAGCCCTTCAGCATCCTCCCACAGCGGTGCGTCTTATCTTTTTGCACATCACAGATGGAACCCTTTGAGAATCCCGCCCAGGTAACTGCTCGCCTTCTCTCCTTCTCCGTACAGAAAAGTTCCTTGAGTTATCTGCACTCCAGAGTTCCAGAGTTATCTGCACTCCCTGTTCCAGAGTTATCTGCACTCCCTGTCTCCAGTTCCTCTCCGGTGACTGTCTCCTGAACTCACTCACATCTAGCTTTTGCACCTACAACTCCATTGCAACTGCCCCTCAGGTCACCAATGACCTCTATGTTGTTAAATCTAAAATTCTTAGTCCTTGTTTTCCACCTGCTCTGTCAACAGCTTGTGATACAGCTGATGGCTTCCTCCTTGAAAAATTTTCTTTATTTGGCCCCCAGGATACCACCCCCACCAGGTTTTCTTTCTGCTTCTCTGGCTACGCCTTCTCAGTCTCCTTTGCCGATTCCTCCTAATCTCTCCAGGGCTTAGGAGGGAGCTGTTCTCTTTTCTTTGTTTTTGGCTGCGTTGGGTTTTTTGGCTGCGCGTGGGCTTTCTCTCTAGTTGCGGCGAGCGGGGTCTACCCTTCGACGGGTGCGTGGCCTTCTCATTGTGGTGGCTTCTCTTGTTGTGGAGCATGGGCTCTAGGCGCGCAGGCTTCAGTAGTTGCAGCACCTGGGCTCAGTACTGGTGCCTCACATGGGCTTAGTTGCTCTGTGGCATGTGGGATCTTCCCGGACCAGGGATTGAACCCATGTCCCCTGTATGGGCAGGTGGATTCTTAACTACTGTGCCACCAGAGAAGTCCCTGTCCTCTTTTCTTTACTCACTCTTTTGATTTCATAAGTCTTAGGGCTTTAAATTTATCTATCTGCTGATTATGTCTAAATCTCTATTCCCAGCCTGTTTATTCTTTCTGAACTCCAAAATTGTATACCTAACTTATACCCAACTGCCAACGCAAAAAGTCCTCTTTGGTATCTAGAGAACAATACATATTGATATAAAACTGCACTCCTGATTGTGTCTTCCCAATCTGCTCTTTCTGCAGTCTTCCCCTTCTCAGATGGCAATTTTGTTCTTCTATTTGTTCAGGCCAAAACCCTTAGCCATCTTTCTCTGACACCACAACATAAAAGTCATTAGCAAATTCTATTGGCTCCACCTCAAAATACATACAGAATCTGTATGTAGCTGACCACTTCTCACCACCTCCATGTACCATCCTGGTCCAAGTCATCATCACCACTTGCCCGGATGATTGCAATGGCCTCCTCCCTGGTCTACCATCTTCCACTCCTGCCTCTTTTTTGACTAATGCCAACCAGTCAACCTGAGTGATTCGGTTAAAACATAAGTCAGATCACGTTACGTCTCTGCTCAAAATCTTCCAATGGTTTTCCTTCTCACTCAGCACAAAGCCCAAGTCCTCATAATGTCTACAAGGCTCTATATGATCTAGGCCCTGTTAGCTTTCTGACCTTATCTGCTACCACCCTTTTCCCCAGCTTACTCTGCTCAAGCTGCCCTGGCCTTTGCCCTTGCTACTCCCTCCACCTGGACCGTGCTTCCTCCACAATCTGCACAATTCATTCCCCATCTACTTTGGGCCTTTACTCAGATGTCATCTGTCCTGGGCACCCTGTCTAAAATTACACAATCCGTCCCTTCCCTCTCCCCCACTTTACTCTTCTTATTACTCGTCACCTACACTATATATCTTATTTATCTTGATTATTGTCTCTCTCCCTACTATAATGTAAGTTTTATAGAGCAACTATTTTTGTCTGCCTTTTTTTTCTTCACTATTGTGAAGAATAGTCCTTGGCTATTTAATAACTATTTCTTGGATGAATGAATAAATGATAACTATCATAGACCAACTCATCAGGAAAGTACAAACACATACTAATCTGCTCACTTCTGAAGTTCATCTGTGGTTCAGAGACCATGAGTCATAAACCCCCATTCCACAGTCATAGAAAAGAAAACCATTTGGCCATTCAACCCCTTAAGAACTTCCATTTTGGGACCTCTCTGGTGGCACAGTGGTTAAGAATCCACCTGCCAATGCAGGGGACACGGGTTCAATCCCTGGTCCAGGAAGATCCCACATGCCGCGGAGTAACTAAGCCTGTACACCACAACTACTGAGCCTGCGCTCTAGAGCCCGCAAGCCACAACTACTGAAGACCTCATGCCTAGAGCCTGTGCTCTGCAATAAGAGAAGCCATCGCAATGAGAAGCCCGCTCGCCGCAACGAAGAGTAGCCCCCGCTCGCCGCAACTAGAGAAAGCCTGCGTGCAGCAACGAAAGGAAGACCCAACACAGCCAAAAAAAAAAAAGAACTTCCATTTCATCCATTCATCTATCCACTCATTCATTCATAACTAGCACTAGGCCAGGTACTTGAAGACACCAGGTAAGGTAAATATGGGCCTTCTCGCTCCAGATGCGAAGACACGATTGTAAACAAATAGTTGCAATCCAGTGGGATAAATGCAATAACAGAGTTACGTTCTAGGTACAGTGATGGTTTATAGGAAGAGGTGAATGCTCAATACAGAGGGTCTGGAAGGATAAACAGGAGTTTTCCAAGAAAACAAGGAGGGGCAGGGCATTCTAGGTACGGGGAAACA
This sequence comes from Grampus griseus, assembly GCF_964374135.1. NCBI lineage: Eukaryota > Metazoa > Chordata > Mammalia > Artiodactyla > Delphinidae > Grampus > Grampus griseus. The sequence continues at coordinate 34,186,804 of NC_139018.1, read as the reverse complement.
GCAATGCAGACTCATGGAAGTAAGAAAGGTCATGGTACGATCAGGAAAATTTAAGTAATTTGGCAAGTCTGGAATATAGAGCATAGATAGGATTTGCAGTGAAAATAAACTGGTGAAATAAGGGGGCCTGATACTGTTGGGTCCTGCATTCATGCTAAGGAATTTGGACTGCATCTTGTGGCCATGGGGATCCACTGAAGGCCTTTTAGAGGGAGGAATACCATGAATTAAGAATAACATAAATAACATGTACTATGTTTTAGAAAGCTCACTCTGGGGCAATGTGGTGGGTAAGGGGTGAAAAGGCAGGGAATGAGGCTGGAAACACCACGTCTTCCATGCTCTAGGCATTCAGTCATAGTTTTCACAATGTTTTTTTCTGTTGTTCCCCACCTGCTTGAGAAGGTAAGATACTTCAGTTCAAGGGTAGCTGTGATTACAGGAGATAAAAAGAAGCCTTCTTTCCTAGCTCTGACGAATGTAAAGCAGGGGCAATGCTGCCGTCAGCTTTTACCAAAATAAGTAAGTAAGCAGCTTAACCCTCTGGAGTGGTCATCAGTTAGAAGCAACAGAACTGGGTGAGGAGAAGTAGCTTTACCTCCAAACTCTTTAGGAAACTGAGGGAAGGGAAACAGGTTTCAGCAATTAAATGCCAAATAATATAACTTTTACAATATTCTTGACACCCGGTTAAGACACGGTAGCTACGGCAGTAGTGAAAACACTTCCCTTTCGCTGTCCTGTAGGGGTATGGTTACCACGACTCTGTACTGTTGACCCACTTGGAGGAATCCTAGAAGATATGCCTGTTTGTAAACTTTCAATGGCCGCCATTTTGGATAAAGGCAGCAGATTGGAATTAAAGCATAACTCAAGCTCCTTTAATTTTATATGAAATTTGGTACTAATCACTCAATTCCTCAGAAAAATTGCATGGGACTTTCAGATAAAAAAGAGAAGGGTAAAGAGTCATGGTGAAACAGAGTCCTAACAATGGCTCCAAAGAAATAATGCACTTCAGGGGTGCCTTTGCCCCCTGTGGGAGGAGGGCAGAGGATGCCAGAGGAAACAAAGGAGGGCACACTCTCCTTCTATGAGATACTTGTGGCCCCAAATTGAGGATGTGGCTCATGGGTGCTTCCTGGCCTTTGTGGTAAGAACCCTGAGTGGACGAGCAGTGGGGTCGGCAGCAGGTAGGAAGTGTGTGGAAACAGAGGTTAGGCAATTTGCTCAAGGTCACGCCACTTACACCAAGCATCTCATTCCAGAGACCATGCTCTCAGCTATTACTTGGTTCTGCTAAATGTTCTGGGAGAAGGGATGAAATTTGTCACTGCCCGTCAGAAGGGCAATCTGGGATCCAGGTTAAGACTTTCGCACACTCATCAAATCATGATTTGTGCAGACAGAATTTGCCATTTGTGTTTTGTTTTGTTTTGTATTTTGGCTGCCCCATGAGGCTTACAGGTTCCTAGTTCCCCGACCAGGGATTGAACCCGGGCCCTCGGCAGTGAACGTGTGGTGTCCTAACCACTGGACCACCAGGGAATTCCCTAGAATTTGCCATTTGGACCTGACTTTGCCAGAGATGATCTCATAGCTCAACCCTGGGGTAAGGTTAAGGGGGGTTATTGCCTCCATGAAAGCTGGATGGGCCAAGCCAAGCGGGCAAAGCAGGCACTGCCGTGTGAGAGCCAGCCACGTCTGCACGTCCCACCTTGTGGAGGAGGTGCAGCAGGGCTTCCCGCAGGCAGCTGTGCCTCACGTAGAAGCTAATGATGGCCAGGCTGGTGCTGTAGTTATGCAGGTAGAAGAGGCATTCTTGGTAGTAGGTGTTGTTCATGATCTTCCCTTCAGGAATCACCTCCAGAGAGAGGCTCTGGGTCCGAAGGGTAGCTTCCAGCTCTTTCAAGGTGGCCAAATAATCATCATCTTGCTGCCAAGAGAGGACAGAGTGTGAGGGAACAATGGAACTCAGGGAGTTCTCAGCAGCCGCTGGAAATACTGTTTTCAAAGAACATTTAACAATGTGGAAAAGTGCTCACTATTATATAGTTTTAAGGGTAGAAAACAGGCAGGATATAAACTTCTATATATTATAAACTGTACAACACCAATTAAATCAAAAACATAACCAAGAAAATTCACTAAAATCTAAATATTGCTTAAGTCTGGGTATGGGATTATATGTGATTTTCATTGTTTTAAAATTAGTTTTCTTTTTTTTTTTTTTGAAATTTGACTCTTTATGACTTATCTAACCATATATAATGGAAAGAACAAAATCCAAACCTGACAGCTCTGAGCCAGGGCTGCCACTGTCAGCTGAATGGAAGCTCATACTTTCCCCAGGCCATTACTGCCCCTGGGCCTCCCCCTGGCCCTGGAGCCCACCCTCTGCCTGCTGTGCTCTTACCACAGATAGAAGTGGCCTCGCTGTGGACTCCAGGTACTCAACCACATCCTGTACCAGTCTTGAGCCATGACTCAGCTGATTGAGGTCGAGAGGGGGCTTCAGACAGCGACTAAACTTCTCCCGTGCGGCGGTGAGGTTCCCAGCTTTGAGGCAGGCCATGCCCCAAGCGTGCCATGCCCCAGTGGTATCAAGGCCAGTCTTTGTGGAGACCTGGAGGAAAAACTGCTCCTTTTAGGGGGAGGCACCCACAGCCATGCCTGAGGTCCCAAAGACCAACTCTATCCCCTTGGTGTCAATCATTTCCCTCCCCACCACCCCACCTGCCATTACTCCCACACTGGCAAACTTGTCATGCCTTAGACACTCCCCATGGCCAAGGACAACTAGAGGAGGTAACTCGTTGGGGTAGATGTCAGCTTTGTCTGTGCCTCACCTCAACGCCCAGTTGGTAGTACTCAGCTTCCAAAAGCTGGTTCCTTAGCCTGGTTACTGCGGCTGGTTGCAAGATCTGATCCAGAGATGGCACGTGGCGATAGGCAGCAGCAACTAAAATATTCAGCACATCTACCTTGCTGATGTAGCTACAGGGAGGAAAAGGGCAAGGCAGTGAGGCTCCACAGGGTCATCCCAAGAACAGGTGCTGCTCAAAGGTTTTCTATTTCATTTCCAATGTGAAATGTGATAATGAGAATTGTGAGGTACATGGGAGAAAAGACTCTGGAGTCAGACTCTCGGAAACTCAACTCTATCACTTAGTGGCTCTATGACTTTGGGCAAGTTAGTTAACCTTTCTCAGCCTCAATTTACTCATCTGTAAAATGGACAGAATAATGGGGAGTTTTAAGGATAAAATGAAATAACCGGAGGAAAAGAGTTTAGGATGGTGTCTAGAGCTTTGTAGGCACTCATCAATACATGGAGTACGGACGCTCCAGGACACTCAGGTCTCCTATTTTGAGGCAAGGCCTTTATACCGACGCTGAGAGCTCGCAAGCTACCCGTTTCTTTTTGGTTCTCTGGAACCCTGCTTGCTTGGGAGAGTGTATATGGACTGTATCGGCAGCCTGCACTCCCGGTCAGTACAGAGGTCACATCACTACCATCCTCTGGAGGTGCTGCTGGGCAGGGCCCTCAGATTCGAGTGCCCTGGACTTGACATCCTTTCTCTGGGTTAAGGATGGATTCTTGTTACTAGGACTGCTGCCTTTGATCTTATTCCTGACACCTGGTGATTGCAAAAACCTTATAACAACAGAGCCCAGAGAGCTGTCTGGGATCATTCTGTTTAGTCCTGCCTGAGACAGGCCTACACTCAAGGTTGTTGAATCTTGTATCATAATTCTATCAAAACCCCCTGCAGATCCTGACTTGTCCACTGATTTCCCTGGAAAGGGATTCAGTACATCAGTGATTCTCAACCTAGTGGGGATGGGCAGGGGAGAGCATAGTGTGTAAAAGCAAATTCGGTATCATAATGTATTGGACGTGTGTAATAGGTGGTGTGAGTTTTGCTTTTAAACATTTATTTATTTGTCTACAGAAGAAGGTATGAGTTAAAAACAGTGGAAAATACTCTGCAAACCAGGAGTTCTAAACACACATGAGAGACGAATCTACTATCATCAGCAACGGGGCACAAGTGCAGTGATTCCCTAGAGTGAGCGTACCGATTCCAGGGCTGGGAAGAAAGGATGTGTAATTTGAAACCACTGCTATTAAGTGTCAGAAAAGCCCATGGCACCTGGGGATGGGTGAGAATCCCACTGAAGCAAGGACTTCCTTAATTTCTGCTCCTTTAACCCAAAGTGGATATTTCCTCCATCTATATTAGATTTTGAAGGAAGTATAGGACTTGCTGTTAGATTTGTTCTCCAGCCCCCCATCTAAGTATCCTTTTCTGTTAATAAGATTTTATCTCATTTACACTCCTGATAGTTGAGAAATATTTAGATATATCTTTATTTTTGCGTTAAATTCTACCTTTTGCTATATAAAATGGTTTCTGTTCTTTCCTTCCCTTCTCCTCCATTTCTGATAAATTGGTAGAGTTGTGGTTCTTTAAAAAATTGTATTTAACATATTATACAGCTCATTTTTCATTTGTCAACTTGAAAAATGATGTAGAATCTTTTGCCTCTTGATATGAGTGAAATTAACTCCTTTATATTTCCTTCCACTTTCTGTCCCACCTCCTTCTGCCTTTCTCAACCTTCTGGTTTTTGTTAGTAAGAATAATAAAACTAACATTTTTGGAGTACACAGGCTCAGTTCTTAGCCCTTTATATGGATACAGTACTCTCACTTTACAGCCATATGAAATAAATATTATTATCATCCCCATTTTCTAGAGGAGGAAACCGAGGCCCAGAGTGGTTAACAGACTCATCTAAGGTTACAGAGCTAGGAAGCGGTGAAGTTGAGAGTCACTGCACTCTCTGTTATCTGGTGAGTTTGCAGGCCAGTACCCTGGGCAAGTGCCTGAAGCACTGACACGTCAAAGAAAATTATGCTCTTTGCTCTCAAATCTGGCTAGGACTGAGAGCTGGGAATGCACGTGAGTCACACATCTGGGTGGATAAGCCAGGAACTGGGAGTTTTCATTGTCAGGTTAATGAATGGAGGCAGAGCAGGCTGCGTAGGGAGCTGGGGCCTAATCCTCACTTTTCCATAGAAACTTCTACTTTATGACTCATTCCTCCCTGGGACTTAGGGACAGACCAGTCCGCAGTGAGCTTTATAGATCTGTTACCCAGAACTCCGAGGCCACAGTCTGAATTTGGTCAAGGCTAGGGTAGAGGACACATCTCCTTTAAAAGGCAGAAAGTTCCACAGAGACTAAAGGTGCTCTCCAAAACTGATGTGCATTACAAATTAACCCAAGTCTTTCTTTCCAACTGGAAAAGAAAGACTCTATAGCTAGAGAACCTGCCTTGAGGATCCACTCAGGGAAAGAGAAGCACACAGGCTGTCAGCGTAGGGTGAGGAAGACTGCTTGTGTAACAGCATTTCATCAACGTCAAATGGAGACGCAAAACAGTTCAGCATGTCTTGTCAGAGGATTGGGAGGTGAAAACCCACAGTAGGGTCAGAAAAAGAAGCTGGACAGACATGACCACCGTGTGAAAGAAGAGAGACTCATTTCCACTTACCTGTCACAAAGAGCTAGGTCCTGGCTCCGGCCCGCCTTGACAAACATCATCTTGGCGCTGAAGAGCAGCTGCTTCATGATGTCTGTGAGCAGCCCCGCATCTACCTCTGGGTTGGTGAGCCCCTGGGACAGCCTGCAGCAGTGCTCAATCAGCTGGTGGCCGCAGGCAACGCTGTCCTGGTGCAGATTCAGGATGGCGATACACAAGGAGGCGCTGGGGGCCTGGCCCAGGTGGACGAGGAGAGAAGCACACTGTGAGTTCCCAGACCAAAGCAGTCTTCAAATGTAGCTGGGAGGGAGGAATTATTCTTCCCGTTTCACAAAGCTTGAAAAACCCTGGGGGAAGGAGCCAAAAATCCCACGGCACAGCAGAAGTAGAGCTAAACATACTTCAGAAGTTCTAGGTAGCACTGGCAAAGCTCTGGCTGCTAGGTTTTTGTCTCCTTACTGGGAGGAAGGCAGCTGTGTCCACGTGTTACCTACTTCCTGGGAATGCCTGTAGGTGCCCTTCTTTCTTAGTCTACTGTCCCACCAGCGCAGGTGCTCCTAATGCTGGCTTGGACGATAGTCACCTTGCTTGTCTGGCTACCTGCAGAAGTCTTTGTGTCAAGCCACTGGAAACAGTGCTGCTAAATTAATATTCCTAAAGCACACTCTGAAACCTTCCGTGGCCCTGATGCCTACCAAGTACATATATCTTACTGCAGAGTACAAGGCCCTACACATAAATAGCCTGTTTCAACCCTACCTTTCCTACCTCTCTATTAACACCCTATGTTCTCTCCAAATTAAACCACTTCTAATTCCCCAATCATTTTTGATACTGTGCCTTCGCTTGGATGTTAGAGTTTGGAACTCTTTGCCCTTCTCCTATCCTCACTCCACTCAGGACACCCAAACTTCTGCTTGTCAAACTCCTACCGCACTTCCAAGGCTCCTCTTAAATGCTACCTCTTCCACGAAGCCTTTCCTGATTTCCTCTTGTGTATTTCTCAAGCTGTTCCTCATTTTCTGCTTTAAGTGGTTTACTTGTCTTAGCTCCCATGATATTACACTGTGAGCAAGTGAAGGCCTGCTTGTGTCTGCCCAACTCTGCATTTCCTGCCATGCTACTACACATCATAAGGAAACTCAAATGACTGTCACATTTTATTGCTATTACCTGCTCATAGTAAAATTCACTCCGCACCAGCTCATTTTCCTCCTCATTCAGATCCAAAATCCATTCCACCTCAGCTGCTTTGGGGACTCTCACCACAGCTGAGTATGGAGGGCTTTCGCTCTTGGGGCTGTCTGGTGCTGAGAAGACAAATGCCGTTCGTGTGTCATTCACTGGCCGGTAGTCCAGTCTAGCCCAGCCCAGGGAGCCACGAGCTGCAGGCAGATCCTTGCCTGATATCTTAGGGCCCTTTCTCTCCTTTTGGTCCCTTTTATTTCCTTTAGGAGACCACCTTGGGTACCTCAAACTTTCTTCCCCAGGCACAGACCTGGAATGAGTGTTACAGTGTTTGTCACACAAACTTGTTGCTTCACACGAGAAACTCTGAATGCTGCATGCTTCCCAAATGGAGGGATGAGCCATTGGCTACTCTAAAAACTAACCTGCCCAAATTATTAATAATGATTACCGAGGGGAAGGAGGGAGCATTAGAAGGCAGGATGGTGGTGAAGGGAAACCTAGTGGGGGAAGGAAGAGAAATAAGCTACTAAAAGTTAAGGACCAAATTCTTTGGCTGCTGGCCTCCTCGATGCTGGAAGCTAATGGGCCAGTATGATAGGTTACTGTGATGACAAACCTTAAGGGAAATAGCCTGACAGAAATGCCAAGAACTTCCTTTGGTCAACCTGTTGGACTGAGTTGCCATTGAGGGTGTCAGTTGCAGCAGATATGCTGAAGGACGAGCCAACTTGAGCACAGAGACAAAAAGTCACAGGGAGGGAATTCCCTGGTGGTCCAGTGGTTAGGACTCCACGCTTTCACTGCCGAGGGCGTGGGTTCAATCCCTGGTCGGGGAACTAAGATCCCACAAGCTGGGTCGTGTGGCCAAAAAAAACAAAAAGTCACAGGGAATGTGATTCAGCCTTACCTCCTGGTTGTCCTGGATTCTCCTCTGGCGCACTGGAAACAGAGAAAGAAAAAGTGAAATGCTTGAATCCCTCCTCCTGCTCTTTGTTTTGAGCTTAGTGTATAGCACTGACATTTACTGTTACTCGAATGAGATTATCAGGGAATCATCCAAAACTCTTTTCTCTCCCTCACCTGTCACAATCAACCACTTACCATTTCTTGCCCGTGCCATTTAAAATACCTGTTTAAATGTCCCCATCTCTCTCCTCATCCCTGCCTCAGAGAGGGCCCTCATCATTTAATGCTAGAGCCTTTGCAATAGCTTCCCAATTGGTCTCCTTGATTCTACCAAGCTATTCTCTACTTTGTAGGTACAGCGAGCTTTCAAAAATGCAAATCTGGGGCTTCCCTGGTGGCGCAGTGGTTGAGAGTCTGCCTGCCGATGCAGGGGACACGGGTTCGTGCCCCGGTCCGGGAAGATCCCACGTGCCTCGGAGTGGCTGGGCCTGTGAGCCATGGCCACTGAGCCTGTGCGTCCGCAGCCTGTGCTCCGCAACGGGAGAGGCCACAACAGTGAGAGGTCCGCGTACCGCAGAAAAAAAATTTAAAAAAAAATGCAAATCTGGTCATATTATGCTTCTGCTTAAAATTCTTTTACCAAATTCTTTGATAGCTCCTCAGGGTAAAATATTCCACATTTGCAGTTTAGCAGACAAAGCTCCTTATGGCTTTGCTGCCTCTTGAGACCATCTCCTACCACCCATGACCTCTGCTCAACCCATAAGAGTCCTCCCCACACTGCTACGGGCTCTGATCAAGTTCAGTTGGTGCCACCAACCACTAAATCCCAATGTCACAAGCCAGAGCCCAGGTCTAGCATCTGCACGAGGAGCCTCCTGGTCAACCCCGGCCCATGCTTCAAAGAGCAAGCTTCAAGCCTCTCTGCCATTCCCTAGGTCCTCCCAGCTCAGCTGCCAGCCTCTGAGTCCAGAACCTTAGCCCATCACTTACCTATTTACACTTCCTCAAAGGACCCACATTTTCTCCTGCCCCTACCTTTGCAGTTGTTACTCCCACTTTGGGGCATGCTCTGTTTTGGCTTCTTTTCCTACCAACTTCTCATCCTCTAAGTCTCAGACCAAGTGCCACACCTCTAGAAAACCCTCCAGATCACTGGGCTAAGCTGGGTGTGTCTCCACACTGCACTTACCCAAGGGCTCTGTGGTCTGTGTTTTGGCTGTCTCCCCACTAAAATCGGGGCTCCTTGAGGGCAAAGTGATTATTGCTCAGTGATTGCTGAATGAAAGAATCCTCACTGATACCAACTGCTCATTTCTAATCTCAGCAGTATGATAAATGGGTAATTTCCCTGTCCCCCACCCAGAGGGAGGCAGTGGTATGCCAGGGTCACAGAAACTGTGGTATGAACACGGCACGTCTTCCTTCCTATCAGGTCAGTAATCACCATGGTAAATAATGTTAAAAAAATGTTCCTAGTAAAAGAAACACAAAAATGCTGCTGAGCTACTGGGCAGAATGTAAAATCCCTTTATGTCTGTTAGTAAAACATGAAGAACTCAAAGTGATTTTGCTCTTGGAGAGCTGCTTTGGCTCCTATTCCCACATGCTCTAGCAGTCTTAGTTTCACCCTCCTCTGCTGCTAGAAGAAGTAGAAAAAATTGAGCAATACTGGGCCGGCAAACACAGTCTTGACCTATCTTGCCAGAGGCATGAGCAGTTTCTGAGGCTTGTTCCCAGCTGAACTGTGCACAGGAAAGTGTGTGGGCTCTTCTAGTTGCGGATAACAAGCCAGAATGATGAGCTCAGTGAGAGCTGACGCAAGTGAGGCCCCAACATTCAGCGTCTTTTGGAGTCCAGCTGAGACCAACCAAAGCGAGAGTGGCTGGAAAAGAGGTGAGGCTGTTGGCAAACTAAGATCCACGGCCTCAGTTAGGGGACAGGCCCATGGCCTCAGTTAGAGGACAGGCCGAAGAACTAAGTGTCCTGATCCCAGAGAGAACATCATGTAAGAGCTCTGATCTCTGCTTCTACTCATCCCTACTTCCTCTCTTAGAAGTCTCTCTGAGCAGGGTCAAACATTACACTGTAGAGTGAATGGCATTTCAGTGTGAATGTGAAATGAAAACTTTCTGTAATTGCTCAGATTGGAGACGCTTTCCATAACGAGACCCCAGGAGTGTCGGGACCTGGGGGAGGGTGCAGTGGTCAATAGCAGCAGCGGCCCCGCTGCAGGACACTCACTCTTTGTTGAAGTAACTATAGCACTGGTCACACACGCGAGTAGGGTTCTCTCTGCAGCCTTCCACCACCGTTTTCTTAGTGGAGCAGGAACTGCACACTAGCCGACCACAGCGGCGACAGTGATGACGCCTGTTAAACTGAGGAGTGTCATCAGGAAGAGAAGGAGGAGGGAGGAAGAGAAGGTGAGATTGCAGGACCTGTGAGCACCCGGCAATCCATTTATCCTTGGAATTAGCCACCTGTGATTTACTAAGAATACCATGTGCTTGGGCCTCTACTGAGAAAAGAACACACTAGTCCTTGCCTTCAAGAAGCTGACATTTAAAGATCTCTCTCATCTGATGGGCAAAGATGTCCAAGTCATGGACAGTTTTTCAATAGCTCCTGACAAGTCTTATCTGTCTGTGGAGGAAACATGTGAAGACACCGCAAAAAGCAGTGGGGAAGAAGTGACTTTCTCAGCCAATGAGGATCACATGTCTACATGGTATTGATGATGATGAAACAGTGTTTTTTTCAAGATGCTTTTACAAATACTGCCTTATTTCATAAGAGGTTGACAGATATATTACACTGCTTTTATACACGAGGAGGAAACAGACACAGAGAAATTGCATCGTCATCCTATTCATCAGCTGAGCTGTTGTGCCAGTCAGGTACTGTGTTCAGGGTGGTAACATTTGTTACTGTAGTTAGTGTTTATAGCTCCATGAACCAAATAACCTAGCATCCCTAGTTTACAAGTGAGCATCTGAGACTGAGAAAGTTAATAGTCACATTGCTAGTAAGAGGCAGTGCTGGTATTAGAACTGAGGTCATCTGGCGCCAGCACATAAAACCATTACCAGGTCACCCGTCTTTTTGCAAAAGACACAGGAGCTAGAAACGAGATGCCCCAACATTTGGTGACTCCTCCCATGCAATACCACTCTGGCTCTTTTTATTTATTTCATGAGAATGGCAGAGATTTTAGAATTTAAGGCTCCTTGAGGGTGTCTACCATCTGTCTAAATTTAGAAAATATATTCTGGTCAGGTCAAAGGTAAACCCAGAACTGTAGATCTGGTAGTCAGTTCTTCTGAACATACCCATATCCTCTTGGGGACAGGAGGTGACTATAAACTCAAGCTCAGGAAGTAGAGCTTTCCTTTAATTTCTCCTGCAGGTAAAGCCGGAGACGGATGCTGCTTACCATGGTGAAGCGCTCCCTGCAGCAGACCATGCAGGTGCTCTCACTCTCATCCGGTACCCACTGGTGCCTGGCAGGGGGCGTTGCTGGGGGCACAAACTCCAGTGGCGGCTGACTCTGTGGGAAGCTCCTCTCCCTCGGACTGGGGGAATGCACAATGGAGACACCTGGGAGTCAAAGCCAGAAATCAGAGTAAAAGGTGATCAGTAGTCCAGCTAATAAACAAAGAAGGGATGAGAGAGTTAGAACTGTACCACTTTACAAACCCTACTGATAGCATAGATCCAGTTATTGATCATCGATGGCTGACTGCAAAAAGAGCATTGTGCGTCTCCTGATGGAAGGCACACGGCCACCTATCAAATGTACTAACCAAAAAACATTAAGCCTGAATCAAATCAAGCTTCTAGATCTATCTACCAGTGTACTGGAAAACACAGGGGACGGAGACCCAGATTGCCATGGGGTGACAGTCAGCAAGATGCAGTGTGTGGGAAGCTCTAAAGGACAAATGACCTAGTTTCCTCCACAAATAAAAAGAGGTAGCGGGACCTACTGATTAAAACAGATTTAAGAGAGAGTTTAGTCGAATGCCATGTGTGGACATTATTTACATCTTGATTCTAGAAAGACCAATTCTAAAAAGAATCTTCATGAGACAACTGGGGAAATCTGACGAGTGACTGGATAGTTGATAATAATAAGGAATCATTAATTTGGTTTTAGGTATGGGAATGATGTTATGGTTTTGTTTTATAAATGTCCTTACCTTTTAGAGATATACCCTGTTTTATTTATAAACAGAATGGTATGATATCTAGGATTTGTTTCAAAATAATCCAGTAGAGGGACAGGGGTAAAGATGAAACAAGAATGGTCATACTGACATGATAAATATTGCAGCTGGGTAATAGGTATGTGACACTTCATTACACTGGTCTCTCTACTTTCGTGTACGGGAAACTTTCTGTAATAAAGAGTTAAAAAAATTAAGTAACCCAAGCTGCTCAGGCTGCCTTATGCAAAGCTGCTCACATGCCTGTACGTCTGAGCCCTTCTGTCAGGTCTGCTGATTCCTGTGAAGCATGGCTAATTCTCAAAGCATGGCCGCGAAATGCCACGGTCTTTGTTTTATGATATCTAAGGAGATTTCTTGTCAACTAGCAGAACGATGTTGGCAGGTCACAGAAAAAGAGAACTGGAAAACACAGTGACTCTTAGCAGCACCCAGAAGAAGACGGGCTGTCGACCTCTCCCTAGAAGTCTGCTCTCCTGTTGGCAGAACAAACACTTGCTGAGCTGCTTCTGCGTGTAGGCCATTGGGCAAGTCAGGAGACTGTGGGAGAAGAGGGGTGACCAAGACATGGCAGAGGCCTTCAAGGACCTTGCACCCTGTGTGGGTGACAGATATAAATAACTACCTGCAGGACAGGGTCAGAGTGAACATAAGGACTAAATAAGTCGATTCTCCTTATTAGTAGATTCCGTATTTGTGAAGTTGCCTACTCGCTAAAATTTGTTTGTAACCTCAAAATCAATATTTGCATTGCTTTTGCAGACATGCACAGAGTGGTGAATAATTTGAGTTGCCTGGTATACAGCTTCTCATCTGGGGTTGAACAAGGTAATGTTTCCCTTTCTTATCTCAGCTCTCATACAGAGACGACCAGAGGATGCAGATGGTAGGGGACAGTGCAGCAGGGTAGTGTAAGAAGCTCCACTCTGGGGCTAGTTGGACAGGGTTTGAATCCCAAAGGCTCATTAGGCACTCATTAACGGGGTGGCTTCAGGTAGGTCACTTTAACACTCTGAACCGCTTTTTCTCTTTTGTAAAATAAAGAAAACAGAATTTACTGGGATGAATTGTTTCCAATTTGAGATTATAATGTATGTGAAATGTGTGTGTGTGTGTGTGTGTGCATGTCCACACATGTAATCACACACCCGCGTGGGCGTATTTTCCCTAGGAGCAGTGGTTTAGTATTTGCTAATTCAGTGTTTGTGGTGCCTTCATAGATATACCACTGCAAATAATAAGAATCGATTGTATGTTGAAGTTTCTGGGATACAAAAAGCTGGAAAGAATCAAGAAAAACAATAAGAATGTTGTGACTGGAAATGAAAAAAGAAGCAAAAGAATCAGAAAATCAGAGTAAGGCAAGATTGAACTGAAAAATGGGTAACTCTCAGAACCTGTCCTTACCAGGAGCAGCAACAGAAGAGAACTCTGCTGACGGTGACCTAGACAAGGTCTCGAGGTCTGAAGCCGGACTGACAATTTCCTGGAGGTAAATCACAGGATCTGTAGGGAGGGAAAATGTTGACAGATTGTTCTATCATAAACATCCTTACTTGCTGTGCTAGGCATTTAGTTCAAAGCCCTGTTGGTTTCGCTGTCATCCCATGACTCTACTAGGTATGCAAAGAATGGCAGAGGTACTTCTAAGACGACAGCAAGCATGCTTTTTAAATGCCTCAATAAACAAACTGTGTGAGGCACGTGAGATAAATGAAGTAGACACTAGGATTTTACAAAATAAATCTAAAGATGCCCAGGGGGAAGTAGAAGACATTTAAATGGTGGTCCTGGAGGGTAGGGAGTAAGAAAAAAAAAAAGCTGGCTGGGAACATCAGCCCCCATTTATTTCATTTTCTTCATTCTAGAAGAGGTTGAGTCAGTTCCCACACTAGTGGCATCTGATGTGATCCTGGGAATAGCGCACACCCTCAGTACAAAACGATGGCTTAGAGCCCAGTGCACCAAGGCCAGACAGAGACCACCCCCAGCATGTTTTTTTTGTTTTTATTTATTTTTGGCTGCTTTGGGTCTTTGTTGCTGCATGGGGGCTTTCTCTAGTTGGGGCGAGTGGGGGCTACTCTTCGTTGCAGTGCGCAGGCTTCTCATTGTGGTGGCTTCTCTTGTTGTGGAGCACGGGCTCTAGGCACGTGGGCTTCAGTAGTTGTGGCTTGCGGGCTCTAGAACGCAGGCTCAGTAGTTGTGGCGCATGGCTTAGATACTCCGCGGCATGTGGGATCTTCCATGACCAGGGATTAAACCCGTATCCCCTGCATTGGCACGCGGATTCTTAACCACTGCGTCACCAGGGAAGTACCCCCCAGCATGTTTTTTTCCCCCGAAGCTTTATATTATTATGCACGTGGTGGTTATCTACCATCCTTTCATTCTGGTTAGCCTGTCACTTCCTCCAAGACTGAGATCTCTCCTATATAAAAGAGCTATCTCTCCTGAAGTGTATCCTTTCACTCTCAATCAACTCAAAATTATAAAAGAGGAAAAATGAAGGATGTAGCATGGTATTTCCTTCTCCATGTAGAACTCCCATCGAGGATGCTGGCGGTTACCTGAGCGTTTCTCCCGCAGAGGGTACAGAAAGTCCAGGGCTTTTCCCGCGTATCTGGAAAGCAGTGAGTCCACCTCGTCCATGGTGAAGCCAATCTCCTGGCCAGCCAGCAGCTGATGCAGAGTCTGCACAGCCATGGTGGCCCAATCCACTTTCATGTTCATGAGCAGCTGCTCCAGCATGAGCAGGGGGTTAGAGGACAAGTGGGAGTAGCTGGCCCGGTACTGCTCGGGCAGGGTTAGCAGGACCTGGGTGTGGGGCAGAGCCACAGAGTGAAGAAAACAGGACACGAATTTCAGAAGAAAGCCAAGATTCTTACTGGGAAGGGGGAAGGGTATCTGGGACCAAAGGGCACTTGGCCAGCTACTGAAACTGGCTAGGAGTCTCTTAGGCAGCAAGGCTGGCAAACTTTTCCTGTAAAGGTTTAGATAGTAAATATTTTAGGCTCCATAGGCCATGAGGTCTTTGTGGCAACTACTGATTTATAAAACCTGATAAAACCTGATTTATAAAAGCAGGCAGAGGACTGGATTTGGCCCACAGGTGGTGGTCTCCTGACTCCTGGCCTAGACCAACCAGGCATGGTTGACCCCTGCCTGATCCTTAAAGCCACCATTCTGTCCATTTGAGGCTTTACTAGAATAAGCAATATAAGGTGGACTGAACCTGGCACCTCCAGTGTTCTACAGGTGAATGATGACTCTAAATTCCTCCTAGAGGCGTTATTCCTGGGCTTGAAATACATTCACTGGCTCTTCTCATTGCCAATTTTCAAAGATTCCATTTAGGTACAGTACATCCAAAAAAAAAAAAGAAAAAAAAAAAGGTGTATCCTCTTTAGAATTATTTTACATAGTTGAACTCTTAGCAATAGGCTCGTGGTCATATTCGTGGCTCTCCCAGCACTCATTCTATTCATGGGGCAAGTTCTACACTCAGGGGGCCAGTATATATGACTTCCAATCAGAATCATTATTAGAGAGTTAGAAGGCCTTATCTCTCCCCAAACTCTCCTTCACTGGATTACTTTTTCTAGCTTATAATTTCTTCTATTAGTGTCTCCAAGGTTACACATCAAAGGTAAAGACTTATCTCATTGCCTAGACAATTAACCCTTTTCCTTTAGCACAAAGTAGTTTTAAGGATTTAAAGCAGTAGTTTTAAATCCTCGCATCAGAATCCTTCTGGAAGATAGGTAGGCCCTGTCCCAAGGGGTTCGGTTTTAATTACTCTAGGGTGGAGATTAACTACTGCTATTTTTAGAAAGTCCAGGTGATTCTAATTCATGGTCCGAATTGAGAAGGCTTGGTATAGCAGATGCCAAGGAAAGCATAAAGAGAATTTAAGAGGACAGTAAAATTCACTTTGGAGGCAGAGCAGTAAGAGAACGGTAAGTCCTAAGGGATGTGGTGGGCTGTTAGGGTCAAGATTTTATATACCACAGGTCAAGGATGGCAGGTGCCTGGAAGGGCAAGTTCTGAAGTGGGAGATGGGCCAGCAGTCCCTCCCTCAGGCATGCTTTCCCAACACCCGCTTCTCCTCCTGACCTTGGATCCCATGTACAGTGCTTGGATTTCACGGTGTCGGTCAGCGGTCAGTTCTCCATAGAAGTGGGTGGTGAGGTAGTTGGCCAAGAAGTGAGAAGTGGCCAAGCTAGAGTGCTGGTCGAGGGACTGCTCTGTGACCTCAAGGCACATGGTGAGGTCAGGAATTCTTCGCAGGAGCTGTTGCAGGAGGAAGGTAGAGGAGAAAGGTGAGACCTCTAGAAGAACTCTTAGAACAGCCTTGTTTTGTTTGAGAACAGAACCTTCAGGTTTAGTCACTGTGGATTAACCCCTTCTCTGCACTCATTTTTTCACCACCCCCAAAGCTTTACAAATGATGGCTTTGACAGGACCAGAGATCAGCAGAGTCTTGGACCCAGCTGCCCATCTGGCACCTAATGCAGGGCTAGGCACCTCTAGGGAAGGTGACTATAACCAGCTCCTGAAGGACACGGAGGGGCAGATCTGAGACTGCGAATGCTTTGCATGGGATCCAGCAGGAACAGAGCCACTGATTTGACTAAACTTCTCATCCCCTACCAAAAGAAAACTGGGAAGAGTTGGAGGCTTACCTGCAGAGCCTTTTCATGATCGCCTCTTTCTAGAAGGTGGAGAAGATGCTTTTGATGTAGGTTGATTAAATGTTCTCTTGGAATGGGGTATAGGCAGCCCCACTCCTCACACAGCTCATACTCCTGGAAGGAAACACACATGCCTTCAATCCCTTTAAATTCCTGGCCTTGTCACTCATCCAGCTCTTGCCTGATTTTTCTCAGGAGTCTTGAGTCTGCTAAAGCCCCAGGAAAGTTTGGGAAGCGCTGATGGGAACTTCACTGTGGGACTAAAGTGGGATCATAAAGGACTAGAGTGGCAAGGTAAGTTATGAAAATGATCCAAGTAGGCTGACTGTTCAGGATGCCCTTTTTCTTTTAGCTCTACTATAATAAAGAAACAGATGACATACAGCTACTGACACTCGGTGTCAGCCCTGGGAAGATACTAAGGAAGTGGGGAAGACCGAAAAGACTGTCCAAAGGAGACAGTGCCTGCTCAGCTCTGACTGTTGCCCTATGAATGTGCAGGCCCAGTGGTGCCAGACTTTTAAAAATGCCAAAAAAACTTTTTTAATTAAAAAAATTCCCTATTTTACAATGTTGGCAACGAAATCAATACGAAAACTAAAAATTCTGCAGAGCAATACTACATGGGCCAAACAAACATGTTGGGGTTGGATTCCATTGATATCACCCCTTGTTACTCCCCCTTCCAACACCAAATTTGTGAACTCTGGATTAAAGCTTCCCAGAGCTTTGTCCATGTGTTCTAATATGATGGCATCTGGAAGGCCCTCCCCACAACTCTGCCTGGGGCCACCTTCTTCAGGATGCTTCCTTGTTTCTTGGGCTGTCTTAGGCACCTGGCTGTGCCCCACCTTAGTCTGGGCTTACTTCGGTCACTTGGTATATCGCAATCACCCAGGGATGTGTCTCACATCGCCCCGCCCTGCTCCCTCCTTTCCCAAAATGTGAGCTGCACAAGGGCAAGGACTAAGCTTAATTATCTTTGTTTCAACACCATCTAGCGCAGTGGTAAATAACAGACAGTAAAGGTTTCCCGGATGAATGAACATCTGAATAAATACACCTCATTTTGAACTATGGTATATCAGCTCCCTAAAGGGTAAAAAAAAGTCTCCTTGGCACTCAAATGTCCAATACACACATGAAAAGATATTCAAGGTCATTAGTAATCATGGAAATGTAAATTAACACCATAATGACATACCATCTTATTGGCAAAAAAGTGAAAAGCTGGACAATGCCAAAGTTGCTAAGAAGACGGAACAACAGGAACTGTGAGTGGGAGAGTAACAGGGACAGGACGACGGATCTGAAGAGCAATGTTGTAACATCTTAGAAAAGGTGAGGATGCTCATGCCTCATGCTCCAGCCATTCCAGTGCTAGGTACACATTCTGTACCTAGTGTAAACAGTGTAGGAAATCTTGTGAATGAAAACAAGGGTGATAGTACCAAAGTGTCAACTGTATTATCCTCTATTCTTCTAGGTATGTTGGTAAATTTCACACACACACAAGAGAAAAAAAAAAGTGTTGTGTAGTTATAGAAAAAAATGTGAACCTCGATACGTGGAAAGAGGTCTACATAACCAGCTAAGGAACAGCAACTCTGGAAAGAGGAGGAAGGGGAATAGTACCCAGGAAAATGGTACCTTGGCTTCTAGAATCACATTCATGACAGTTGATGGGTCCTCGACACAACAGTTCCTCAGGGTCTGCCAGTCACACCACACGGGGGTAGCCTGCAAACCTAGAATCTAAGGAAAGACAGAAAAAGCTATCAAACCACACTGCAATTACTCTGCTCAGGAATAAGTCATTGGAGTTTCCAGGGATGGGCCATCCCCAGGTCTCTGTCCCAAAGTCAGGCTGTCAGAACTTGCCAGGACAGAGGAGGGATTAGAACGAATGGGACAAAGAGTGTTTGGAGAGGTGAGAGAACCTATCCAGCAAGTATAATCAGGGAGCAAAGGCTGAGTGGGGGGGCCAGGATCGGGGCCTTTCACTTGGAGGACAATCCTCAGAGGCTTCTGTGCTTTGCAGCTTGTTCGGTCTTCTGGAGTCACTTGTCCCCTGCCCCGCCAGCTCAGAACTCTAGAGAGGTTATTCTTCTGTCCTGAATGCTCTGTGGGATCACCTTTCATGCAGCATTTTAGCTCTGCATGAAAAGTGCTATGGAAGAGTGGAAAGAAAATCTTTTTCACCTGCCACTTTCACTTTCCCTGGTTGGGCTCTGGGCTCTGTTCAGTTCCAAGCACACATGGAAAAATTAGCATATATGTATACTTGTTATGTAGCTGTACCATCGAAATCTGTCTTCCTGAGCCTCTTGATCTTGAATATGACACATATATCCCAAAATTTTTCACTGTGAAACTGTCACTCTCATGCATCCCTTTCAAAATGGCTCTTGAAATTTAGCTGAAGTTTAAAACAATCTTTAAAAAAGACATGAGATTAAATTCTATAAAAACTCTTGAACAACAAGACACAATATACATAAAACATACAGCGAGCTCACATATACAAGGATACCTTGGGGATACTGTGGGTTCAGTTCCAGACCACCACAATAAAGTGAATATTATAATAAAGTGAGTCACACGAATTTTTTTGTTTCCCAGTGCAAATAAAGTTATGTTTACATTACACTGTAGTCTATAAATTGTGCAATAGCATTGCCTACAAAAAATGTACATGCCTTAATTAAATATTTTATTGCTAAAAAATTAGTTTTAGCAATTAATTTGAGCATTCATCTAGTTATAATGTTTTTGCAATAGCAACATCAGAGTTCACTGATCACAGGGACTTCCCCGGTGGTCCAGTGGTAAAGAATCCGCCTTCCAATGCAGGGGACGTGGGTTTGATCCCTGGTCAGGGAACTAAGATCCCACGTGCTGCAGGGCAACTAAGCCTGCATGCCACAACTACTCAGCTCGTGCGCCTCAACTAGAGCCCACGAGCCGCAAACTACAGAGCCCACGCCCTCTGGAGCCTGCGTGCCACAACTAGAGAAGAAAAAAACCTGCACGCCACCACTAGAGAGAAGCCCATGCACCACAATGAAGAGCCTGCACGCTGCAACAAAATATCCCGCGTGCCGCAACTAAGACCTAACGCAGCCAAAAATAAATAAATAATAACTAAATCTTTAAAAATAGTTAAAAAAAGAGTTCACTGATCACACATCACCATAACAAATATAATAATAATGAAAAAGTTTGAAATACTGTGAGAATTATCAAAATGTGACACGTAGACATGAAATGAGTTAAGTGCTGTTGGAAAAATGGTGCCAAGAGACTTACTTAATGCAGCGTTGCCACAAACCTTCAATTTGTAAAAAACATAGTATCTGCAAAGTGCAATAAAGCAAAATGCAGTAAAAAAAAAAAAAAGGTGTGCCTGTACATATGAAAAAGGCATTGTGGACTGTAAAGCACCATTCTAGTGTTAATTTTATTATTAATTTTTAATCCTTGTCTGACATGTACATATTTAAAATTATAGGAGTAAATAAAATAGGAAACAGATAGAGGCTCCCTCGCTCTTCACCTAAGAACGGAAGCCAGATACAGAGCAGAAGCAAGATACAGAGCAAAAGCCAGCCCCAGATTTTCTGTTTCTTAAAATCCACCATCGGGCTTCCCTGGTGGCGCAGTGGTTGAGAGTCCGCCTGCCGATGCAGGGGACACGGGCTCCCGGTCCGGGAAGATTCCACATGCCGTGGAGTGGCTGGGCCCGTGAGCCATGGCTGCTAAGCCTGTGCGTCCGGAGCCTGTGCTCCGCAACGGGAGAGGCCACAACAGTGAGAGGCCCGCGTACCGCAAAAAAAAAAAAAAAAAAAAAAAAATCCACCATCACATGAGAATAGGCTGGAGTTGGTAATAAGGTGAGAAGGCTATTTCCTTTCTCTTGATGCCGAATCCTATACCTTCTGATACACCAGCAGCTCTGCTAGCTTTCTCTGTAGCTCACACTCCAGCCCATCTTGGAGATCTGTGTCTGAAATGCAGTAGGCCAGGATCTCCAGGCATGACTCCAGGGGCCACCGGTCCACAAACTGCAGTGTTAGCCGACTTCTCAGAGATGCATCCTTCACAGCAAACAGGTACTGCCAACCTTCTTTGACTACAAGACAAAAAGATGCTCAGCAAGGCTGGCGCCGGAGCTCAAGAGTCCAGGTTACTTCTCAAGAGAAGGGCTTTGTTCAGTTTCACAAAACAGAAGCTTGGAGGATCCTGAAGATCCTTCTGACCTGAATTAGTCTTTACACTTGAAACACTATAGGAGAAATACTATACCCTGTTTCTCTTTATGCAAATGTAATCATAGTCACGGGACTTTCTGAAGAGAGGGAGAAAAGGCGAAAGGAGAGGAAAAAGGAAAGATTTTCTCCACTCCCCACAGCCCGCCCAGCTCTTGCTCCCCCTAGTGGACAGCTGTAGGTCATTGCTCTCAACTCTGGGTACACATCAAAGTCTCCTGGGGAGCTGTCAAACAGGCCCAGACTCTGTTTTTATAAATAAAGTTTTATTAGAATACAGCCACGCTCACTCATTTATGTATTGTCTATGGCTGTTTTCATGCTATGACGGCAGAGCCAAGTAGTTGCAACCGAGCCTGTACAGCCTGCAAAGCCCTTTACAGGAAAACCTTCTTGACCCCTACTTTAAAGCAAACACTTGCCTGAACCCTATCATGGGCTTCTGTAAACGGGGCTCTGATACTTGTAGTTTATAGAATTTCACAACGATTCTGCCATGCAGGGTTGAGAATACTGGTTATGAGTGCCTGTCCTAAAGTTCGATGGAGTTGGGTTCTAAGCTCTGCTCTACCACTGACTATCCTGGGCAGTTTCCTACCCTCTGAGCCTCGTTCGCCTCTCAGTATCATGAGATTATGGTGGCACCTTTCTCTAGAGTTACTGTGAGCATCAGATGCGGTGATCCACTCAGTGAATGCCCAATACTATTACCACTGGTGAAGGAGGGAGGCACGGCTTTCTGCTCACCACCTGCCGCAGCACAGCTCAGGACCGCATCCTGTATGCTGCTCAAGTCGTCCACATCTCGCCCGTACACTTCAGTGAGCTGAAGGGCCCGGTGCCAATCTCTGGCCACCAGGGCTTCCTCGAAGGCCTTGGTGAGCACATCCAGGGCTATGGGAGAATGCAGGCCCAGGAGGACGGTAGAGAGACTGGCCCGGCCGCAGAGACCCGCTGCCAGACTCTGCCCCTGCTTGGAGGACCCTCGTAGGGGCTCCCAGGCAGCTAGGAGGGAGGCCTCAAGCATAGGGAACTGTTCCAGGAGGCGCTCACACTCCTGGGCTACCTGCTCTGCAGTCAGAGGCACCTCCCTGTGGCCACGAAGCTCCTTCCAAGACAAGCTGGGCTTGGTGATCTTTGACCCCTGGGAAGCCCCCAGACAGGCCACGGTAGCCAGCAGCTTTGAGCGGGACTTAAGGAAGGCCAAGGCAGAGGAGGTGAGGGCTAGGCCTGATGAATCCCTCGGGGAGGAGGGGGGCTTTCTCTCCAGCGTGGGATTCTCAGTTGGCTTTGAGGAGCTCAGTGTAGAAAGTGGGAGGTCCTCCAGGCAGTGTGAGGTATGCAGCTGGGTCAGAATGCCCAGCTGGGTCAGAAGGGATGATGTCTGCTGCCTCTGACGGGAAGAGCAAAGGGCAAGGGGCTCACAGCAGCAGTTGACAATGACCTGTGGCACACTCAGGCTGAGACCCTCTCGGGCCAGAAGGGCTGCCAGCCTGGAGGGAGAGAAGCAGAGGGCATGTAAGGCCTCAGTGCCTGGGCACCATCACTCAATCTCAGAATTTCTTTATGTGTAAACAAGCAAATGTAAATGTAGACCCTCTAATTGTTCCCCCAACCCCTCTCTTTTTAAATCAAAAGGCAGCCTGTTGGACCCAATTCTCTGCCCCTTGCTTTTTTACTTAATAACAAATCTGGGAGATCTGTCCATAGCCCTCTACAGAGAGGCCCCTCATTCTTTTTTTACAGCTACATAGCATTCCATTATGTGGAAGAAACTGAATTTAACTAGTCTCCTATTAGCGGACAATGGCTATGCCATACAAAGCTATAATAAAATGACTTGGTACATACAGCATTTTTCATACTTATAACAAAGGATAAATTCCCCAAGGTGGACTGTTAGGTCAAAAATGTGGTTTGTCATTTTAGTGGATATGGACAAACTGCCTTCCCACAGGGGCTGTACTAATTTATATCCTGCTGGCAATCTATGAGAATGCTTGTTTTCCTACAGCCTCGCCAACTAATGTGTTATCAAAGTTTTGGATTTTTGCCTACTCATAAGTGAAGAGTCCCCTTAATTTTATACTTGCAATATAAACATTAGAGGTGGAGAGAGAGAAAGAAACGAGGTACACTGAATTTTAATGTAGCTTGTATAAGAGTAAATGCAAATTAAGGGAAAAGTCTGGAAGAAATCTCAACTTCCTGTATTGAACTCAAACACAGCCCCACTGAGCCCTTGGTTTCCTTGATGAACAATTAGGAAGGCCCAGGCCTGGCTCCTACCTCTCTGGGGGAACTTGTCGCTCAAGCAGGAGGTGTGACACCAGTTGGGAAGAGCTCTGTTGCAGGAGAACAAAGGGGTTTCCCACCTTGACTTCCACGTGCTCTACAAAAGTAAAGAAAGTGATCTTTGCACCACTGATTGCAACATTCAGAGCGCTGTTTTCCAGAATCAATAAAAAAGTAGTGTCAAAACTACATGGAAAGCCCTTCTGTTGATATTTTTCTAGGTAAAAGGTGTTCCTGACATGATGCTGACCACAGGTTTATCTACGCCTTACCACTGTTCTAAAGACTTCCAACTACAGACAGACTTCAGTGAGCAGGCCTAGCCACAGACAGCCCAGACTGCTCCCTTCGATATGACTGAAGTGCAGGTAATACTCGCTCTGCGGACTTGAGTAAGAATCTGGCACTCGACTCAGAGACTTAATTCCCCTGGTGGGTCCTCATATCCACAATAGATCGAAGATCTGGGAGAGGTATTTTTGAGTCATTAATGCCATCAAAATGTATTGAATACTCTCATGTGCTGTACCATTGTACGAGGCATCAAGGAGACAGAGGTGAATAAAACACAGAGGTGAATAACAGAGGACCTCATACGTAGTGTCCTCGGCTACCGCTGTACCCAGGACCTCTTCAGTGTGCGCCTTCCTCTTCCTTGCCCCTAAACACTTGTGGGCCAGTCCTGACTCTATTTTCTTTTTTGCTACTTACCAGGCTCAGAGCTCAAACTCCGCAGGAGAACAGCAGCCAGGGTGCTGCAGTACCTGAAGAAGGTGCCCATGTAGTCAGTCTGCCTGCCGCCTGCCGGCATCTGTTTGCCCAGGTTCTTCTGGAGGAGCTGAGTCTGGATATACACAGGGTGGGCCTCTGCCTCCAGAGCTTTCTCGGCCACCTGCTCCACCAGGGAGGTGAGTGGAGTACTCCTGGGCTCTGGGAGGAGTTATGAAAGGAGAAAGCATGTAGTGTTGAGTCTGTGCATCTGGCTTTGGGTCAGTTTCCAAACAATATGGGAACTGGGCCTCTGTACACTGCATGGGAAATCCTATAGCCTGGCTGCTATGCTGACAAGGCAGTTATAAAATCCTAAGTTGGTTGCTTATACAAGTGATTCTCAGCCAGGAAGAGCTTTGAGTCTGGAGAAATCAGGGTGGAGAGTTCCATTTTCACCCATGTCTCGGGTGGAACAGCTCTGTGAAGCTTACAGCACTCTTTTGCGGAAGGGTTAATCAATGTTTACGGAGTCCCTTCTGGGTATATCTCTCATAAGGAATGAGAAAAATGTTCCAGCTAATGAAGTGCTAAGCAGCCCTTCACTTAGGCGGTGGGGAAACAGGTGGAATTAGTTACGAGACAGGCCCTGGTTAACTAGAGGGCTGGTAGGGCCCACTTCTGAGTCCTCAGCCTCTGCTCCAAAGTACTCTTTCCCGTTCCACTGTGTCCTCTCCCCATTTCAACCTCATCTGCTCCCATGCAGTCGGGCCTGTACCTGGCAGCTGTAGTGCTTCTCTCAGTGACTGAAGGATCTGCTCCAGCTGCTGGGAGAGGGTAGCGTGGCTAGCGACACAGTCCTCGGTGAGGCTGGGCCAACACATCTGAAGCAGCTCAGCAATGCTGCACCGTGGGGGACCTCCCCCCTTTTCCTC
The DNA here is from genome assembly GCF_964374135.1 of Grampus griseus. Taxonomy (NCBI): domain Eukaryota; kingdom Metazoa; phylum Chordata; class Mammalia; order Artiodactyla; family Delphinidae; genus Grampus; species Grampus griseus. The sequence goes on along the minus strand of NC_139018.1, from coordinate 34,162,028 downwards.
TACACTCTCTACGGAGAGCAAATGAGAAAGAAAAAGTGAGGTCTGATGCTGACCTCATGTTCCGAGGCTGGGAGGTTAAAAAGGGGTAGTAAAGCAGCTCACCTGGTTTGATTTGTCCGGCTGACAGAAGTGGGTAATTGAGAATCTTACTGATCTGCTGAAGAACGCTTGGAAAACCTCGAATGCCATCAGCACTGAGGAATACGTGGTCTAGCCGGCGACCTGGAAACAGGATGAATCGAGAAGGAATGCAGAAAAAAATAAGGTACTTTCAGAGATTGACACTCAGTCCTGTATTGACTTGTGAAGTTTTATCTTCTCCAATATTGAGGAAGAAACATACGCTGTGCCATTTTTCATGACAACCAGCGTACTGGGCTTATTCCACGCCCACTGTTCCAGGGCTACCTCTGGCAAGATGCCTCAGCTGTCCACAGCAGCAGACGCAGAAGCTCTGGCATTCCTAGGGAATCGCTGTCCCAAGCCGATCAGGCACTTCCTGTGCATGTGCCTTGGTACTTCCTTCAGCTGAGAACTTGAGCTGGGATCTTATCTGTATCTTGACACCCTGACTAGACTATAAATAACTTTATGGACAGAGATTATTCCTCATACCTCTCCTGTACTCCCATATACTTGGGATAATCTGGAAATGCAGTAGGTACTAAGTTAATTCCTGATTGATTGGCATGAAACCAGTCAGCTTGAATATTATTAATAGCTTGGATAATATTTACATTCATTTTAGAATTTAAGTACTAGATGAGGGAGAGGGAAATTGTTCGATAAAAACAGCATTGTGTATGCCATGGCATACTTTCCTAGAAGGACTATGTCAATGTTAAAGGACTTTTAAATCAACAGCTCAGAAGTGATTTGGAAGGGTGTGCAGAATAGAGTTATCACAGCAGGCCTGAGACTGCTATCCTTAGAAAGGGCTGCTTGCAAGGTTGGTCCCTGGTTGGTGTCTGTGAACTTGACTGGTAAACGGTTTCCTACACTGATATAAAACTTTCTCTAAATGATGAGAGCGACTGATTGTGCCTAAACTGTTTGTACAATGTGGTTTATGCTGAATACCTGCCTTCCTCCTGAGAGCCTGGAATTTTGGTACATGCTGGGCAGAGGGTCCCTCTGTCACCAGCTCCCAATAAAAACCTTGGGCACTGGCTCACTAATGAGCTTCCAGCAGACAACACTTCACACTTGTTTGTTGTCACAACTCATTGCTGGAGGAGTTAAGCACATCCCGTGTGACTCCAGTGGGAGAGGACTCTTGGAAGCTTGTATCTGATTTCCTCCAGACTTTACCCATGAACCTTTCCCCTTCGCTAATTTTGCTTTGTGTCCTTTTGATGAAATAATTCGTAGCCATGAGTATGACTATATGCTGAGTTCTGTGAGTTCACTCATCGAATCACTGAACCTAAGGGAGGCTATTCATATCATATCTATTCACCATTCCTCCCTCCATATTACTCAGAGAGAACATGTTTCTTTCTCTCTCCCTGGTCAGTCCTTCCAATGCTGGGTGTGTGTATCAAGGATGGGTGGGGAGTGGAACTTTGCCTAATTCTTTCTTCACATTCCTCTACCTTCATTCCTCCAAGAATTCCATGTACACATTCTGGGATATTATTAACCTCAAGATACAATCCTCCCTCCAACTGTGATCCACTAAATTTTCCCTTATACCTGGTTTACAAGCTTGAGACTCAGGTTTTAGGTTAAGTGGGATTCACTCTGGAGGAGGTATGCAGTTTAAGGGCACAAATTCCATTGGTACCATTTTTGAATGTATATTTCTTCCTTGAATTTATCTATAAACCAGAAGAGAATTTCCCCAAATGACTGGAATTTGTTATATCTGTTAAGAAGGCGAGACTCTCAGTAAACTATATTTAAGTTGCCAGACCGGACATGAGGAAATGAACTAATAATCCTTTCTCCCCGTCCCTCCTTCCCCGATAACTTTCTTCTTGCACGATTATTAAGCATCTCAGAACCCCATCTCCTCATTTGAGAATGAAGGGATCAAGCAAAAGCAGCACACTCACCCCGACTCTCAAGGCTGCTGTTCAGGCGCCGTTCAGCAGTTTCCAAGAGCTGCTTGCCGGTTTTCCAGAGCTGGCACTGAGAGCAAGCCAGGTCAAATGCAGCCATGGCGGGGGGGCTGAGGTCTTCCAGAACCTCTCTCAGGGGGGCAGTGGGCTCCACTGGGCTACTGCTTATCCAGAAGTCCTCCTGGAGTGTGGGGATGGGGTCTCCCGAGGTGCTGAGCAGCTTGTCGGTCACATCAGAGATGGAGTAAAATACCATTCCTGGACACCCAGCAGTGGGATACAAGGCGAGAGGTTAAAATGACTCTCACTAGCACTTTTATTTTGAAAAGTAGTTATTTAAAAAATGTCTGAGGTCCTTCTGCACAGTATACCATCTATGCATATCAAGACCACCATTACAGCCCACTCTTACGGCATCAAAACAATGGCAAGGAAAGAAAGACCAAGAGAAACTCAAAAAGGTGGAGTTTAGATCCAAATGGGATCTAAAAGTAGGATGAAATGAGGTAGATCTGTGTGTGCTCATCCGAAAAGATCTCTAAGATACATCACTAAAAAAGCAAGGTAGAAAATAGTACTTGTTGGAAGAACTCATTTATATTAAAAACAAAAAGGATGTAAAGAAAATCTCTGGGAGCTTATAGAAGGAGCAACGAGTGATGGTAACTTGATATATAGAGCCTAGACCAGCAAGAGATGTAAAAATATGGGACAAGATTCCACTTTCAAGAAATAATGAAACGATGAGCCCTTTCCGCAGTGCAGCCAAGGGTGGGAATTGACATCTGTGAATCCCAGGCCACAGGTGTTAGATACAACTTCTTCACTTGCTAGAAAAGTAGAATATGCTTTATCCCTGAATGATTACATGGGAAGAAAATAAGCAATTCCCCAAATCCCAAGATTAATGGCCATCAAAACACATGGTGGAAACTGCATTCACACTCTTCAGTGTCAGTCACGTGGGACAAGCTTAATGGAGGAGCTCGTGGGGCAGGTAAGTGACCACCGTGGTCGGCGAGGTTAGGCACAGCTAGAAAATGACTCTGGAGGTGTCAGGACTGCTGTTCTTCAAGGCAACCGTCCTTCTCTAGGTTTCTGCTCACCTTCATGATGAGCCTCTGATCTGGGTGGTTTTTCCCCCATACCCTCCTCCCGCAGCTCCCTCACCACCTGGCAACAGGGAAGCCGGACCTGCGGCTGCAGCGCTGCCAATGGCCTGCAGAGTTGAGCGGCCGCTGCCTGTTCGTCGGATGGTGCCACTGACCCCGTCCGAGTTCTGGTTTTCGATCTTGTGCTCTACTCGGGCCAGCTCCTGGATGACCTCCTGGTAGCGCTCCATGAACAGCAGCTCCCCGGAGCTGGGCGAGGACTTCAGGTTGAATGTGAACACCACCTGCCACAGGAGAGGAAGGAGTGTGGCTTGCGGCAGGCCCACTGAGGTGGAGAGTGTCTACAGATCTGAGATCTTGCTCGTCATCAGACTCTGGCCCTAAGACATCTGCTTTGTGGGGCTGGAAGAACACTGGACACTCAAAGAGTAGGTCAAATGTAGAAATAACTCGTAAAAGTCAGCAAGAGGGGCCACTAAAGCCCCAGCGGAAAATAGGCAGAAGATGTGGACAATTTCAAAGAGAAAATACACAGGACTAATACACAGGTAAAAAATGTTTTCCCTCCCCAGTAATTCAGGGAATTTAACATTAATACTACCTTGCATCTACCATAATGACAAAGTGTAAAAATAAACCCTCAGGGGGTGGTGGCGGAATGAACTGTCACAACCTTTTTGAAAAGCAATTTGGCAGTCTACAGAGCTTTAAAAATGTTTATATTCTTTGACTCAGTCGTTTTTATGAAAAACTTTCTTAAGGAAATAATTCAAAAGTCAATGTATAAAGGTGATAATCTTGACACTATTCACTACAACTATTACCAGGTTGAAAATAAATGTGAGTTAACAGGGAATGGTCAAATGCAGCTACTAGAGCAGACTATCATAAGGTCACTAAAATCAGTTACTAGGCAAATGCTTATATTATAATGTAAAAAAGGCACTAAGTTTTAGATTCAAAATGATCTTGGCTCTATATAAAAGTCACATACATCTTGGAAAAACATTGGCAAAAATATGCTTTTATCTTTAGTATTGGTTGTTCTGGACAATAGGTTAAAAGCAATTTTAGGGCTTCCCTGGTGGCGCAGTGGTTGAGAGTCCGCCTGCCGATGCAGGGGACACGGGTTCGTGCCCCAGTCTGGGAAGATTCCACATGCCGCAGAGCGGCTGGGCCCATGAGCCATGGCCGCTGAGCCTGCGCGTCCGGAGCCTGTGCTCCGCAACGGGAGAGGCCGCAACGGTGAGAGGCCCGCGTACCACAAAAAAAAAGAAAAAAAGTAATTTTATTTTCTGGTTAATATTTTTTGGTATTTTCTTATAAATATGCACAACTTGCTCTGTAACCAGGTTTAAAAATAAAACCATTTATTAAAAAAGAAAAATGAAAAAAAGAAAAGATCAAAGCCCCAGGAAAGGAAGAGGAAGTGAGGACACTTAGCGGTAAAGCATCAGGGGGCTTACAACTGACTTCCTCTTGGTTTGGGTGTCAGAAAGGCTGGCGAGGGTCCTATCCTTCCCAGAGGGATAGAATTATCATTATCATTAAAGTACAGGATTTAAAATGTGTCAGAGGAAGTTAAGTAAAAATTATCCAATCACCTAGATGTTTCGATGATTTACTCCTCAACAAGTAAACTCACATGAAAGAAAAATTCTGACCTATGTATTAAGGGACCAGTGCAAGCGTCATAAATATATCAAGAGAGTTTTAAAAACTAGAAGAGTGGGCTTTTATGCTTTTAAATTTAAGCAATAGCAGAGGATTCTTGTATTTCTCACAGCTTGCACATAATCCGCTTAACATTCCAAGAGGTAGCACAAGCAGGTATTATATTTAACTCCAAGTTTCAGATGAGGACGTCAAAGCTCAGAGGGAGTAGAGTCTTTCTGGTTTCGACTCCCTGCACTTTTCCCTACACAACATTCTAATTTGCTAGCTCCCTACACTTCCTGTATGTTAAACTGGCATTCTATTTATTATTAAAAATTGTTTGCATAGTGATTTCTAACTATGTAAAACCACATATGTGTTCAGAAAAGGACTACAAGAAACAAAAATATTTCAACGTTTTGACTGTGGCCGAATGTTTTCTTTTATCTTGTTAAAAAACTGTTTTAAAACAGTTTTTTCTTGTTAAAAAACTGTTAAAAAAAACTGTTTATACAAACAGATGATTCAACGGCTTAAATCTCCTCCTTCTGGATCTTGAAATCCACAGTGCTCAAGATCAGGCTCCATACATGGAAACTCCCTCCTGCTTCTGCTACACGTGGCCCCTCAGGTGCGCCCGACTGGCTCTGCTTGCACAAGCATCTGGCTTTACCTGATGCCCCGCGGGTCCCAGACAGCAAAGGGCTACCTTAGCGTTCTTAACTGTGACAAAGTAGAGCCTAGGCTCCTAACACCTGCTGCACAAGTACCCGCCTCACCTGATGGGCTTCTGCGAAGTTCCCCCGGAGGATGCAGGATGCCAGCAGTGACTCAGGTGGGGAGAACATCATGCGGATGAGTGAACTTTGAGGTTGAGGCTGCAACCGGCCATCCAGCTCATTCTTCCCAGATGCAGTGCTCAGACTTCCCTCTGTCGGGACACAAGAATGTGGGGGTCCAAGGAAGGGATAGAAATTGAGGAAAAACTATTCTGTCACCTGCTGCCAAACTCCTATCTTCTCAAAGTCCTTCTCTAAAAGGTCTGTAAACGGACCTTGAATTTTCCTCAAATGAAGCGCATACCTATGCTATCATCTTTTTCTTTTTTTTTAAATTGAAGTATAGTTGACTTACAATATTGTGTTAGTTTCAGGTGTACAGCAAAGTGATTAGTTATATATATATATATATTTATATACATTATATACATTCTTTAAAATTCTTTTCCATTATTGGTTATTATAAGAAATTGAATATAGTTCCCTGTGCTATACAGTAAATCCTTGTTGTTTGTCTATTTTATATATGGTAGTGTGTATCTGTTAATATGTTATCATCTTTGAATATAAGACTTAGGTACCAACAACCTTCCTTGGGTATTTACCTGTGTTTCTCTCTACTGATGGGTAACTCAGCTGATAGTGAAATAGCCCTTTCCCCACTGAACACAAGCATGAACTGCTCGGTCCAGGTTTTCACACCGTGGTGTATGGCATCTCTTTATGAGGGCAAAGCTGCTGGAAGTTGGCAACTGGTTCGGACCCCCCATACCTGAAGTACTTGTGCTCAGCTCACTACTTGTACTTTCCAGGGATGGGTTGGAACCTCTGTCCCGGCCATCTAGAGGTATTAGGAGGAAAGAGAGAAAATCAACCATCAGTGCCTTACAGTGTAGAAAGTGAGAAGTTGGCTTAAAAGCTGAGATCTGGGTAGAGTGAGAAGATAATGGGTAGCTACTATACCAGTGGTTCCTTCTACAGTAAAATGCAAATTCCTACAGACCAAAGGTACAGGGGTGGGCTTAATATGGTCCCAGTGCTCATTTGGATAGTAGCTTATATCAGTGGTTTCCAGTCTCTGGGTCTCAGAGCCCCAGGAGCTTTCAAGTTACTTCTAGGGGTCAGCGACCCCCATTGCTCACTAAGCACTGTCAATAGTCTGAAAAAAAAATTAAAGCACAACTATTATGACATGGAACCAGTATGGTGCCAAAGAGGGTCACAAAATTTTCTGACATAGAAAAAGTTGTCCTCATAGTTAAAAAAGTAGGGAACCAAAGTATAAGGCCAGGCTGATCAAAGACCACGATATTGGGACTTCCCTGGTGGCACAGTGGTTAAGAATCCGCCTGCCAATGCAGGGGACACGGGTTCGATCCCTGGTCTGGGAAGATCCCACATGCCGCGGAGCAACTAAGCCCATGCGCCACAACTACTGAGCCTGCGCTGTAGAGCCCGCGAGCCACAACTACTGAGTCACAACTAGAGAAGCTCGCACACTGCAACGAAGAGTAGCTCCTGCTCGCTGCAACTAGAGAAAGCCCACGTGCAGCAACAAAGACCCAACACAGCCAAATAAATAAATAAATTTATTAAAAAAAAAAAGACCATGATATTGAAAGTCCTGGAGAAAAAGCATCTTCTTCTCAACACCTGCTTTCCTACAGCTGTAGGAAAAGAGAAGATGGATTGTGCATTCTGGGCGGGATGGGTCAGGTGGATGCAAACTGACTCAAACCAATTAACTGAGCAACTTAAGGGGCTCAGCCTTTACGTTTTCCATGTTTCTCTCATGGTAGTCTCCACCCCAGCCAGCATGTTCATGTCTCTTGTTGCCACTTAGCTAAAGCCTACTCATTCTTCTGAGCTTGATTCAAAAGTCAACTCTTTCAGAAAACCTGTTTCTCTGCCTTTGTAGACTACGCTGACCTCCCCGTCCATGAGATCTCTTCTGTTTTCAGGCCGTGCCTCCGGGCAGTTTAAGTTTTTCATGTATACTGTCTATGCAGGTAAATTATAAATTCCTTGAAGGCAAAGTCCTGGTTTATGCCTCATTGACCTCCCTCAAGATACCTAGTATTTTTTTTAGCACACAGGAAACTCTTTATGAACTCCCTGTTAATTATTTTAAAACTACCAAAAACCATAATGGAAATTTGATTATCTAAAAATTTAATACTTCTGTATAATGCGTCTGTGTTAAACTCCTTTAGAAAAACTCATAATCAAGTCAAAATACAAAATGGAGCAAAACTCGTAGCACAAAATGACAGAATATTTTTCTTAAGGTATAAAGAGCTTCTTACAATTCAACAAGAAAGACAAACCCAACAGAAAATATGTACCTTAGACTGAAAAATATAAATGGCCAATAAAAGACATTCAATCTCAAACTAAAAATTAGTATTAAAACAATGACACACCATTACTATATTAATCATATTGGCAAAGACTAAAAAGAAACCTGATACTACTCATTTTTGTTGAATGTATATGCAAATAGGCACTTACATACAGGTGGTGGGAATGTAAATTTGGTCCACCTTTTTTGGGGGGCAATTTGTTATATCTGTATTTATACCCAAATATACTTTGACCTTCTATATTATACTGCTAGGGACTTATCCTATAGATATACTCACACAAGTATGCACAGACATACGTACAAGGTCGTTTACTGTAGCATTATTTATAATAGTAAAAAACTGGAAACAATTTAAATGCCCACAAAAGGGTACATATGACAATGGACTACTAAGCAGCCTTTAAAATAAGTGAAGAGAAGTGAGTTCTCAATATAGAGTATGATATGTTTGCATATGTAAGAGGATATAAATGAAAAAAGAAAGTTGCAGTTCTCTCTATGTAGTATGATGCATCTGTATATCTAAAATGATACACATGCTTGTATTTCATGGAGAATTTTTGGAAGAAAACTATTAGCAAGGGTTACTTTGGGGGAGTGGGATTAGGATAATCTTAGATCACTTTTGTTTGTACCTCATCTTAAAGAATTGCTTTAAGATACTTTCAGATCTTATCTTTACCATTAGTGTTAAGGTACTTTATGAACTGCTTTATCTTGAGAATATTAGACAAGCGGCACTATACCATTTGCCGCTTGTGGGAAGGAGGCATGGAGAGAGTTCTTCAGATTACCTGCCCGGCTCCTTCTTGTCCGACGACCCCGGCGGAGACTGGGGTGCCATGCGGCGATGGGCCGGTATCTTCGGGAGGGTTGCTCCTCTGAAACAGCAAACCCAGTGGGTCATACGGGAGGGTGATCAATTTTTTTTTCAATTCAAGTATTGTTGCTGTACAATATTATATGTTACAGGTGTACAATATCGCGATTCACAATTCTTAAAGGCTATACTCCATTTATAGTCATAAAATATTGGCTGTACTCCCTGCGTTGTACAATATATCCTTGTAGCTTATTTTATATCTAATAGTTTGTACCTCTTACTCCCCTACTCCTATGTTGCCCCTCCCCCTTCTGAAAGTGATCAGTTTTGATTTGACCCACCTCCTGGGGTAACAAGTAGGGGAAGATCTGGACTGGCCTGTGTGACACTGAGCGGTACCCCAGAGTTCTGACACAAGTGGCCATGGTGATATGCCCTGAACTAGTGTGCCTCCATGCACTCCTAGCTGTCCCACATTCCCGAGACTTTTCTCCCTCCTCCCTTTCTGTTATCTCCTCTCACCTGAGCCCTGGTTGCTGGTCACCACCTTGTACCTCCACTGGGCCTCAGAGAGAACCTTGGAGAACTGGTGCAGGCGGCTCTGCAGTCCGTCTCTGCTGCTGCTGCCCAGGCCACTCTGGCCTTCAAGCAGCTTTGGCTTCTCGGGGGAGCTGCGGCTGCTTAGCTCATCCAGCTGCTCCTGCAGCAGCCTGAGGAAGGCCCCTATTACATATTCATCAGCCAGGAACCCACTGATACCGCTAGTAAAGTGCTTTAGGTCCAAAAAGCTGTGCCTGTGAGGCTCTGGGCAACTGTCTTTTGGCTGTGCCTTCAGAGAGCTTGGAACTGTGGAGGCCAGGCTCCTGGAGGCCCCCAGGGAACCCTGTTCTGACCTCCTCTCAGGCTGTGCTATGTGCTGAGGGCTCTCTGACGGGGACCTCAAACCCAACGGGCCCTTCCCCTCAGCGTCATCATCCTTAGCGTAGTCCTCGGGCAGGTGAGGCTCTGGGTGAAGATCAGCAGAGGTGATAAGGAGCAATGAGAAGATGTTTTCTAGAAGTTCCAGGCACAGAGAGTCAGGAATACTGCAAAGATACTGTTGACACCTGGCCAGGTATGTTGAAAAGAGATCTGAAGCACCTGAAGAAGCATGTATAAAAGAAGAGGCCAGAGAAAGAGAAGAGAGAAAATGCAAACATTAGAAACAGTACTTGCCAGACTGAAACATTCTCCCAAGTTTAACTCATTTCTTTCTTTGTAGTGACTCAGGGAACCGTGGTTACAGTCAGAAGACTAAGAGGCTATTGAGCCATGTCTTTTCATGATTTGTAGAAAGATTTTGTTCCCTTAACTAAAAGTACAGTTCAGTGAACACTCATTATTTTGTTTCTGCTTTTTAAAATTACATTACTCCTTATCTCTGAGAAGCACTCCATATTTCAGTTCCTAGAAGGAAGGCAGCCTGGAGACTCCTTATTCCTCAATTCCTGTTTGCACTCATTGTTTTACTACAGGTGATCACAGCCTACCCAGATCTCTTAAAATGACCATGCTCAGAGATGAAGGTCTATTCCAAAGCTGCAAGGGAGAGACACTTGACCACCAGTCACAGAAAGCAAGGTAAGGAGTTATAAGTTTTTAAGAAAAATGAGAGCTAATAGGACAGAAGGTTCTTTCAAACTGTAGGCTGTGACCTCTGACACTGACTTGGACGGCTGCATTTGAAAAAACGAAATAAAGCAGAAAAATAATCAGGAGTGTGCTCTGTTTGGAAGGGTAAGTAATGTTTCTTAAAACTTATTTCAGTTTACGCATCACATACACACATATACACATACACATGAAAGCACAAATTATATACCTAGGTACAAACTGGAGTGACGTGAAATGCTATCTACTGTGGACTGGAGTAAAAAAAAGAAGCATTTGGAAAACACTGTACTAGGTGCTCAGGCTCTGTTAGAACTTATGCAGATCACTTGCTTTCTCTATGTCCCTTTGATTCACAGAGGCTGAAAAATTATTCGTGGGCATAATAAAACCAAGGCCACCTCCCAGCAAAGGTGGCAAAGGGTTCCCATGCAAAGAACCTGCTGGGACAGGTTGTTCCCAGCTCCCGCCAGGGAAGGGGTGGGGGGCGGCGCTGCACCTGGGGAGGAGAGAGAATCGTTCACTGGTTCTGCAGCCACGGCCAGGTCCTCAGAGGGACCGTCTTTGCATTCCTGGCACTGGGAGTGCCGGTGTGAGTTCACACAGAGGGCATAGATGGCATACTTCATGGCACAGAAGCTCCGGTAGAGTGTCAGGTTCTGACACCGGCTCAGGTGCGCAGGGACCGTGGCGTCAGTTGGATCTGAATTATAGAGAGAAACAGGCAGAACTTCAGAGATGCTTTTTTTTTTTTTTTAATTTATGTTATTTTTGGCTGCATTGGGTCTTTGTTGCTGTGCGCAGGCTTTCTCTAGTTGCTGTGAGTGGGGGCCACTCCTTGTCGCAATGCACGGGCTTCTCATTGCGGTGGATTCTCTTGTTGTGGAGCATGGGCTCTAGGCGCGCAGGCTCAGTAGTTGTGGCTCGCGGGCTTTAGAGCGCAGGCTCAGTAGTTGTGGTGCACGGGCTTAGTTGCTCCACGGCATGTGGGATCTTCCCGGACCAGGGCTCGAACCCGTGTCCCCTGCATTGGCAGGCAGATTCTTAACCACTGCGCCACCAGGGAAGTCCCAGAGATGCTTCTTTCACGCAGGGGCTGCATGTATGGCTGAAGCAAAGAGATGCCACACTGCTAATCCCCTAGGTGTTCTCACCCTCTCTCCTTTCTGGCAGTGTGATGTGTGTCCCTTCCAGGCCTTTTTTTCTATTCAACAACTTTCAGTCTCTCGGTTGCCTTTTCCCCACCAACCTCCCCTCTACACGTCTGTTCAACCTAGGCCTCATAGCTATTTAACAAATCTTTCCCTTACATTTCTTAAAATACTTGCTTTTCCTTTTTTAAAAAAATAAAACTTGAAGTACATGTTTGGTCTACCTTTCGAATGCCACATTACCCAAGAGACAGGCTTAAAATGTGTTTAGATTGAGAAATAAGAGAGCAAAGGTAACACGGTGTTTAAAAAAAAAAATACTTGATATTTTTAGGAAAGCCCTGAAGCAGACATCATGAGAAAAAACATAAACGCTGTTGAGATTCCGTACACTTGTTTAATAATTTATAATTTTTCATTAAAAATTTGTTTTGAATTTAGGAGGGAGGAAGGTTACCATCTTTACAGAATCTCTAAACATCTTAATCTACCCCTAATTCTTATCATAGCAAAAGTATAACCTGTTCAAAGAAAAAACATTAAATGTAATAAAGCAAAAAGAAGAAAAAAATACCACCCATAAGCCTACCAGCTAAACACAACCACTGCTACATTCTGGTTTAACCCCTTTAATAGTTTTGTGTACATGTGTATGTGTTTGAGTGTAACATTTTATATACTATTTAATTTTCCTACTTCTTAAAAATCCTTTAGAGCATAAGCATTTGATTATGTTTCTTTACAAACTAAATCTCTGCTGGATGCATATAGCTCTACTGAATGAATCCCTGTCTAGGCATATTCCTCAAGGGCAGGACATTGGAATAGTTAGGGATGTTTTGCTACTACAATGCTGCAACAAGCCCCTTTAGGTATAGGTTTCCTAGTGATTACTTCTTAGAAGCTTGGCCTCGCCAAGGTCAGGGTAATAAGCAGAACAAAGTCAATATTGTTCTATGGTCTTGACCTCTTCATGGCATTGTTGCCCAGAGCCAGGACTTGCAAGCTCGCTGAGAGGGAGTGGCTCCTTACATTTTTGCCCCAGATGCCTCTCTTGCCTCACCCTAGTCCAAGCCCTATTATCACTCCTCTTTTGCCTTTTCCAAGTTCGAGTTCTAAGTGTGTTCTGGTGGGTCACCAGGGATAGATTTCAAACACTTCTTCGGAAGCCTTTTGTACTCGTATGTAGAAAACAGAGAGTTCCAGTTTCTTTAGGAAATCTGCTAAACAAGTTGTCTACCTTTCCAAAAAATATACAATGTAGTAACACTAGTTTTACAATTAGTGGTAGGTCCTTTAAAAAAGTAAATCAAAGCAATATCTAGGCTGACAGACATCTACTGCCATATGAGAATGTTTGTTTCTCTCAAAAGTAAGGTCCCCGGCCTGTGTAGTAGGTTGTGACCACACCATCATATGATTTTTGAGAGCAAAAAAGAGTGCTTGTTTAATGGGGACTTGAATTTTAAGCAAAGATCTAAGGTTAAAACAAGGCTTTGTGGGCTTCCCTGGTGGCGCAGTGGTTGAGAGTATGCCTGCCGATGCAGGGGACACGGGTTCATGCCCCGGTCTGGGAAGATCCCACATGCCGCGGAGCGGCTGGGCCCGTGAGCCATATGGCCGCTGAGCCTGCGCGTCCGGAGCCTGTGCTCCACAGCGGGAGAGGCCACAACAGTGAGAGGCCCGTGTACCACAAAAAAACCCAAAAAAACAAGGCTTTGTTACTGTTTCAGGCAAGTCTTTCTTCTAAAAGAAAAACTCTAAAAAAAAACTCAAAACAAGAATCTTCTAGAAGAAAGACTCTTTACCTGTTCAATAGACTATGAAGAAGATATGGGAGGGAAGGAAGGCACAAAATGTGCTGTAAGAAAGCTTATGAAGCATGGAGAGACTCACCAAGAATTTGCATAAATACTGCCAGTGACGATGCTGTGAGTTCAGAGGGCAGCTCCTAATTCTGTTCCAGTGAAATGAGGGTATGCTCATGGCTCCTGAGCTGGATCCATGAGGACAAATGTTCCTATGGAATTGTTCTCATAGGATACCCTAGGCCTCATCAAGAAAGGGGAAGATGTCCCTACATCTTGTCATCTGATTGTGGCAAACAGCACTAATTTAGAGGGTACCTGCTGGACCACCCATCTTGATAGATCCCAGCAATCACATCTAGATAAATCTTGTGCTGTAAGAAACATCTGCAAGATTGTCCTAAGAGGGAACCTTGCCCAGGTCACTCCATCGCCAACTCACCATGCTCTTGCTGGGGGTCCTTGGCTGGCACCTTCTGTAGGAGCTTGAGGACATCTTCCTCCCTGAGGGCTGGAAGGTTTGTAAGGTGATGGAGAGAGTAGAGCACTGAGTGGCTTTCTCCACCATGTAAGTGACACAAGAGATCTCTCTTTGGTATGGGGTTGCTGAAAGGGAAAGTTGGGAGGATGGAAGGGGAGGCAGTTTATATAATTGCTTTGAGAAAGACCAGTCTCCATTCCCTCTTATTCTTTCTCTCTGGCCTGTAACACCACAGGTTTCACTTCCCCAAACACTAAATTTCAGTTGGTCTATGATAGAGGATAGCATTTGTTTACCCCCAGGGAAGGACATTCATCAAGCTGGCTTTACTTGTCTAGTAAGGACCTAGGAAGGGCCTCTGTGCTCAGCAGGGTCTAGAAAGGGCCCACAGATTAAGCTTCCTAATTTCTGTAATTTTCCTAGCTGAGAGCTGACACAAGCTTCTCTGCTTTTCTTTGAGTCAGGGCCCCTTGCTACTTCCCGCAGTGGCCTACTCGACTTCAGAAGTGCTGGTGAGGTGGGTGAAGAACAAAATAAGAACCCAGATCCAGGGAAGACCCAAGGCTAAGTTATCAGGAAAACACAGGGCCGCGCACACATTTCAAGAGGCAGTTGTTGAATAAAAATGTGATCTGAGATAACACGTGGCTAAGAATGTGGACCACACTCACTAGCTGTGTGACTTTGGGCATGTTATTTAACACCTCTGGGCTTCAGGTGCCCCACCTTTAAAATGAGGATAATATTGGTGTTTACCTCACAGGATTATTGTCAAGCTTAAGTGAAATCATCACGTAAAGGGCTTAGAGCAATGCCTGCTGTATAGTAAGTGCTCAGGAGGTGTGAGGTTTTGTTCTTGTGATCACTGTCATCCTTAAATTATCCTCTAGTTATGACCTTATGGCTGTGGTGAAGATAATCACTACTTATGCTTCTTTCCTGGTTTAATAGTTGGAACAATTATTTGTTGCTGGTCAACACTGTCAACTTAAACCATTTACAGGGAAGATGTCTTGAAATGGCCACACGTGCAGAGCATGGGTCAAGTGTGCCCAGTGGTGGGAAGAGGGCTGGCTGTGCAGGGCCATACCTGCTCTGCTGCACACACCACTCCAGGACCTCCAGGTGAGCCCACAGCCCATCACAGGCATCCCTGAGGAGCTTATCACAGCCTTGGTCCTGTGTTGATACAGGAGAAGAAAGAGACGCTGACTCAGGCACCTGGGTTCAGAGATGTGACCGATTTCAGGACCCTGCATTCTGCCTCAGCCCAAAGTGCCACCATACTCATTTCCAGAGATGCTTGGGCTTCAGAGTGAGAGTTACCTGGGTCCTGTGGAGTGTCTGGAGCAGCCTCTGGGCTGACGCTAGGCTCTGGCAGTGTGTCCAGCCCAGGAGCACGAGCAGTCGACTGAGAGGGCTGAATTCTCTATCTAGCAGGCAGCCAAGACTTGGGAAGTCTTCCTCCTTCAACAGGGTGAGTGCTGTCACCTGGAAGCCAAAGGAGGCTGCTAGAGGCAGCTCTGGGGACTTGCTGCTAATCAGGGTAAGAAGCTTTTCAGTATAGAAGGGAGGTTTCTGACAATGACAGAAGTGGCCAGTTGAATACAAAGTGTTTAGGAAAACACTAGACTGTAAGCTCCTAGAAGGCAGGGATTGACTTCTGTTGTACCCCCAGATCCTAGCATAGTACATAGTACATAGAATGAGGTTAATAAATAGCTGTTGAAGAACTTTCCTGGTGGTCCAGTGGTAAAGAATCCCCCTTCCAATGCGGGGGATGTGAGTTCCATCCCTGGTCGGGGAACTAAGATCCCACATGCCGTGGGGCAACTAAGCCCATGCGCCACAACTATGAGCTCGTGTGCCTCAACTAGAGAGCCTGCCTGCCACAACTACAGAGCCCACGTGCCCTGGAGCCCGCACACCACAACTAGAGAGAGAAAACCTGCACGCCACAGCTAGAGAGAAGCCTGTGCGCTGCGACGAAGAACCTGTGTCGCAACGAAAGATCCTACGTGCCGCAACTAAGACCTGACACAGCCAAAAAAAAAAAAATACAATAAATAAATATTAAAAAAAATAGCTGTTGAATTAAACTAAAGTTCAGTTGCAATCTGGAAAGAGAAGGTTAGAGTAATTAGAGTCCCCTGTTAGCTAGGCAACATATCGCTGCCACTGTCTTTTCTTCCTTGCACCCTCCGGAAAGCTTACATGTATCCAACATTTCAGTGCCTGCCCAAGGACTGACACAAAATGCTGGCAGTTCTAATTATGAATGATACTGGTTCTCAGAGCCTTCTGGAACTGTGGGATGGACACAAACTAGATGACTCACTGCTAATTAAACTGCTTTGTGTTGGATAAATGAGTGCGAGAGAAAGGAGGAGTGAAGAAGCCTGGAGAGAGTCCCTGGGTACTTGAGTGGTGAAGCACTGAGTTTGACTTACCAGGATCTGCTCGAGGAAGTGCTTGCTGTTGCTCAGGCAGTAGAAATAGGCCAATTTCCAAGCCTGGGCTGGGTCAGGATTGGAGAACAAGGCTAGCATTGCCCGCTCAGGATCTAGATGAGCCAGTGAGACTGAAAATCAAACCAGATGGGGTTACTGGGGAACTGGACTCTTCTTTCCTAAGGTAAAGCCCATTTGAAAAACCAATTGATATGAGAGTTCACTCTTTTAAAAAGTTAAACCAGGTTTTCTATACTTCTCTCTTAAAGACTCTTTACTTCTCTCAGTAGTTTCTGAAAAGTTCTTTTCTGCTATGACTATTACTTTATTTTTTTCTCCATCACTCTTTCTTAAGCTATGAAAGCTGTGCTTTCACAGAACATCTTGCCCATTTTTGCTTTGCTTCTCCCATTAGGTTTCCTGAACAACATGGAAGGGAGCAGGCTAGAGGGAGTCAGAGGGGCTGGGCAGAGTGGAATGAGAGAAGCAGTGCAGGGAACACACCTTTTCCCGAGGGTGTGGTCGTCGGTGGCTTTTCTGGGGCCTTCTCTGCATAGGTGTGGCCATACAGGGACACCAGGCCCCGCCCGGCCTCGTGCAGCAGGCAGCCAAGCAGCCGCTCCTCCCGCAGGGGACTCCCCTCTGCCCTGCTGGCCTCCAGCAGTTCCTCACACAGGAGACGCAGCTCAGCCCCGAGCGGCTCTGCAGGGCAGCGCAGAGTCCGCAGGGCTCCGTAGATGGCATCGACTGCCCCTGGGTGCCCGGTGGCAGGACCCCGCAAAGCTCGCAGTGCCTTTCGAATGAGGTCCACCAGCGCCTTCTGCAGGAACCAGCCTTGGAGGCCCGTGTCATCTTCCTCCCCAAGCAGGAGCTCCAGCAGGGCCTGCGCAGGCTGAGGGGCCTCCCGCAGAAGATCCCAGAGCAGAGAGACAGCTTCTGAGCTGAGCCAAGGGGGCCAGCTCTCTCGCCTCTGATTTCCATCAAGCACAGAGTCTGCCGCATCTTGTGCTAAGACCGTGTACAGCTCCTAAATAGGGGATGAAGAGAGGGATGGGCGCTATGTCCAGAATGTTATAACTTACACGCCTTCATGTTTTCCTCTTTTCAGTGTATATATATGCATGTGTGTATATACAACAGTAGCAATAGCAGATACTTCTGTAGTAGTTACTATGTGCCAGGTCCTTTACACAGAAAAATTAAATTAATACTTACAACCGCCTTAGGAAGAAGACACTACTATTATCCTCGTTTTGAAGGTGTCCTCAAATCAGGGGGTTGAGGCAAAGAGAGATTTGCCCAAGGCCTCCATGCTCAAGCTAGTCACCCCCACCCCCATTGCCTCCGAAACGTGCACTGTCAATCTAAATCAGGGACTGCAAACTCATAGACCAGGTAACAGATGGGAATAAGACACTGTGCCCAGCTCAAGGCATTTAAATTCAACTTTTAAAAGAACACTACAGACCAGTTTTTAACCCCTGATCTAAATCCCAACCAAGATTTTGGATACAGAATGTAGTAACACTAGTTTTACAATTAGTGGTAGGTCCTTTAAAAAAGTAAATCATTCTTCATCCTTCCCTAAAACCTTCCCCAGTACCTCCAACTCACACAACTCTCCCTCTTTATTGGGCTTTCAATGTTCTTAAAATTAGTACCATATGGCTTAGTACCTAATTGTGCCATGTGTGTATTTCCTTCCTCCCCAGCTAGATTGCAAGCCTTTAAAAGGCAAGATCTCTGTAGCCTATAATTTGTTTGGTAGGTTATTTCCCACACTTCAGCACCATTTCTGTGGGTGGTACTCAGGGATACCTGTTCAGTAACCACCTCCAAGATGGTCACAGGACCATGAGTCCTTGACCTAATACAAGTGAAAGTCCCTACCTTAAATCCTATTGTGAATATATCTTCAGTTAGCTGGTGGCTGGGTCATGAAGAAAATAAGTATTGAACCTCAGAGCATCCCTCAAGCACTTAAGTATAGATCTAGTTAAGATTTTGAATCTGCTCCCAGAAGGCGGTTGTAAGGATTAGCTATAACACATTCAGTGCACCTGTTACAGAAAAGGTATTCAGCAAATACATACTAGTTCCTTTCTCCCTTTATATTCCCTGCCACATTCTGGTGAAAAATTTAAACATCTAGTTTAAAACCAAGTTAGGTATTCCTTTCACATGAAATAAAAAAAAAATTAATCCTCAGCTATGATTAGTACTTCTGGCCAAGCTACCTCTAAGAATTCTACAATCAGATAAGTTTCCCCTATCTCTAAATTCCCCTCAAGGGGCCTCCACCTAGCCTGGTCTTGCCTGAGAACAGAGAACTGCCAACATCTTGGGGACCTGTTTCTGCTGGATCCCTGAAAGCTGAATTTGTTGAGTGACTGAAAACCTGGGCAGACAGATCCAGGGCCCTCTCTCACCTTGAGGATGTCCTCTGGGATGTCACCTGGGAGGTCTTCTGACAATAAAAGAAACTCAAGTTTTCTCCGGAAGCCAGCTGGAAGTAACTTCTAGAAGAATCATAAGAAGGAAGCATAGATATTAAGCATGTGCTTTAGCTGACAATTATAAATAAATACTTCTTTCTGGTTCATCTTATTTCTGCTGTTTTCTCTAAGATAAAGTACTTCTGACCATTAAATTCCTGGGTATGTCTTCAGACACTTTTCTTTATAAACGGAAACAGCTAAACCGAACACATTCTCCTCTTAAATACTAACACTTAAATCCCACACTGTTTAGCCTCAAATGCCAAGGCTTGTTTATTTCATGTGATTTTTTGACTCTAACTTGAAGTCCTCCAAGACTCTCCCTTGCAGTGTCCAAAACACCCAGTTATGGGTAAGCTGGGATGGAATGGCCCACATGATCCTCTTTTGGCCTAAACCCATTTTTGGTATTCATTTTTAGTTGGAAAATAAAAGTAAAGGGGGAGAGATCTAATGTTTATGAAACACTTATTATGTGCCAGGTACTATGTGCCGTATTTTCATGTGTTTTTAAAATCTCATTATATTGCTAAATCAAACAAAACTATGGCATCAGGATGTTTTTAAAAATAATCTTCAGTAGTGATGAAATGGTTAGGAAGTATTTTCTAATCATTTCAAGCATGAAAAGGAAAAAGTGACCCCATTGTTTGTTAATGAGACAGGACATCAGAGACTAATGTATAAAGGAAGAGAAAGCCTCTGACTCTTCCTGCACCTGCTTGTTTCACAATAACTTCCCCTCACCTGGTCCTTAAAACTAAAATGATAGTCCCCCTTTCTCCAGACACAAATACAAATGAGATGAAAGTCTGGGACTAATTCTGACAGGCACTCTTTTAAATTAGAGACACCTGTAAATCATGCCATCTGAATGCTTATATAATGCTAATGATTGGAAGGTGTAGAGAAAATTCATTCTGGCAAGCTGAAAGTTAGTGATTCTATCAAGGACTAAGAGGAAGGAATAGATAAGCCCAGACAGCAGGCCCTTAACAAAAGAACTGGTTAAGATTTTAGGACTTTCATTAAAATCCTGAAGACTGACTAGCTTGTATCTTTTTTTTTACTGGTGAAATTACTTTATGCATATGCAGGGTCATAGACAACTAACATTCCTAAACCAGGCAAGAATTTGCCCAATGTTTCTAAGCACAGATTTTCTTACTATAAAAGCAAGGCATGTTCAATGCAGAAAAAGCAGAGAATACAAACACGCAAATGAAAACACACATACACAACACCCCCCCCAAATCTTTCCACTGAAGGAGAACTATAGTTACAACTGTGTTCAAAGGGTATTCAGACCATTTTCTACATATGCATATATGCATGCATAACAAACATACTGTTTTCTAAATTTCTTTTTCTTCACATAGTAGAATATAAACATCCTCCCATGTCACTGTAAATTCATTTACCACGTAATTTTAATAGTGCCAGGGTATTTTACAAGTAGATTAATCAGTCTTGAATTGTGGACATGGGAGTTGTTTCTATTTTTCCCTTATTAGAAGCAGCATGCTGTGAACATCATGCTGTTCACGTGATAAAAGATAAAAGGGCAGAAGGCAAAAATGGATGAAGGAAAGGGAAAATGGAATCAGTTTCAACGAATAATTCAAAAGGAGCTTTTGGCAGCAGGTGGGAGACTGTAGCAGGAGCAGCCAGCAAGCCCCTAAAAGATGAAGTCCAGTTCTGGCTTTGTAGAACTACCTCAGGAACACATTTGAAGTCTTGGTCCTTGTATTAAGTTTTAAAACTCTCTGAGGTCCTTGTATAAAGTTTAAAACATTCCCACGACTGTTTAAATAACTGAGGTACTGGAGCTTTAAGGACCAAATGATCTTCAATTCTGGAAAAAACAACTCTTAGTCTGTGAAAAGGAACCAGGGAAGTGAAATCCACCTCCTGATCTGGTTGACCAACTGTCCAGAAATTTAACAACCACCAATCAGCCATAAAGTAAACAAATACCCTCTGCTGAGGCAAAAGTTCACCTGGCTTGACAAATTCCATGTTTGTACTGAAAAGCTCCTTAGTCAGTAACAATAACATTTGTTATTTTTTTTCTTTTCTCTTCGAAGATACTATTGAATATTTTAGCTGAAGATGTCTCTTTTAGATCTGAAACTACAGCCAACTCTTAAACAACCTGGGGTTGATTATTTTTCAGTTTTGCTTCTTTTCCTTCCCTCTCCTGTTGATCTTTTTGTCATTTCTCTTTGCTAGACCATTACCAAAAGCCTGGATAATAAATACATTTAGATTAGTAACTTCTGGTGCTTTTTGACAGCTATGTGAAGAAGGGTAAGTGTCAGGCCAAAGCAGAACTAAAGACAAAATTCATTCTGATGACTGAGAAATTAAGAAGAAAATTAGGCTAAATTATAGACATTTACAAAATAGAATTTATGGTTTCTTGTGGCTTACCTGGCGGCGCAGTGGTTAAGAAGCTGCCTGCCAACGCAGGGGGCATGGATTCGAGCCCTGGTCTGGGAAGATCCCACATGCAATGAAGCAACTAAGCCCGTGTGCCACAACTATTGAGCCTGCGCTCTAGAGCCTGCGAGCCACAACTATTGAGCCCACATGCCACAACTACTGAAGCCTGCTTGCCTAGAGCCCATGTTCTGCAACAAGAGAAGCCACCACAGTGAGAAGCCTACGCACCACAACGAAGAGTAGTCCCCGCTCGCCGCAACTAGAGAAAGCCTGTGCACAGCAACAAAGACCCAACGCAGCCAAAAATAAATAAATAAAAATTTAAAAAAAGAATTTATGGTTTCTTAATTTTAAGTCTATGTAGGCTAAAAATATTGTTGAGGTGGAAAAAGCAGAGGACTGATGACTCGAAGGCAGAAGACATTGGTTCCAGCTCCAATTTTGCCAACTAACTTTATGGTGTGACCCTGGGCAAGTCATTTATTTTCTGAGTCAGAGGTTCCTCACTTAAATCTTAAAGTCTCAGGTTTAATACAAAATTGCCGAGAATTTTTTTAATGGATATCAATTTCTGATAATTAACACATATTTCTAGAAGTGCTTTGAATGGTAATTTTTCTTAAAAAAATAAAAACCAAAAACCCTTCCTTACAAGTTTTCTTTCACTATTAATTTGCACACTTTGTTTTCATATTTGGTAACTTTTATTTCAATTCATGTGAGTTGTTAAATTATTAATTAATGACGTTTAAATCT
This sequence comes from Grampus griseus, assembly GCF_964374135.1. Taxonomy (NCBI): domain Eukaryota; kingdom Metazoa; phylum Chordata; class Mammalia; order Artiodactyla; family Delphinidae; genus Grampus; species Grampus griseus. The sequence goes on along the minus strand of NC_139018.1, from coordinate 34,139,991 downwards.
ATAAGATTTCACTGTACTGGACTAGTTAAAATAAGATTTTTGGATGAACAACTAAGTTTCAGTTCAGCCCATTCTCCCTTACTTGAGTATTATGAGGATTAGACTTTATTCACTATCTTGTCACTTTCACTGAGTTCTGCAAAGTTCTGTTTGGGCACAAGACTCACAACAGTATTTAACACAATAGTATCACCTCAGATGGTAGGTTAGTGAATTAATGCCAATGTAAGTTAGTGAATTAATAAATGAATTTAGGTAAAGAGACAGCAGTAAATACTTAAGCCATTCTCACTGTCAATACTGAGAAAGGAATATGACGAACCTCAAAATACAGGAAGTAACAGACAAAAGGGAAATTTCATAACTCCTTCCAAGTTCTTCTCAGTCTTGGCCTCGGGCGAAAATTTTAAATGTAAACCTACTTACCTTTTCCAGGGCCAACCATTTTTCCAGCACAAGAAGCCAGACCCAGGCTAATCTTTGAGGGTTGATATCCTGTCCACATCTGAGAAATGTAAAAAGAAAAAATTTCTAAACAAAGAGTTTCTACTGACCTTTTTTTCTCTTTTGTGATCCAAGATTTAGATTTCACTACTCAGTCTGTTTTAAACCTGAACTGGCAAGACACTGTCCTGAGAAATTTTTGAATGTATGTGACAGATCAATAAAATGAGAACCAGAACAGAACTAGCAGCTTTCATTAAAAAAAAAAAAAAGTCACAATTCTACCTCCACCTCCCTATCTAGTTTTTAAAACAAACTAATATTACACAGAAAGCCATAAGAGCAAAGCTATCTGAAATAGAAAACTTGAAATCTTGAAAACAGAATCAAATAGTCAAAGAATAAAGGAACTTTATAAAAATTTATTTTTAACTCTATGCCAGAAACAGGATTATAGGAATTCATAAGCCTTTCTTTGAAGTTAGTAATTTAAATTAGACAGCAATTGGCTAGAATCCAAATTTAAGGGAAAAAACAAAGGAAGAAAAGAATCATGTAAATCTCCATTCTATATGTGCTAATACAGTACTTTCTCATAAGTAAATGCCGGAGTAAGGAAAAGTGAGGGAGAGACTGAACGTTTAACTCCTATACCACTAATTGTTAATAGCACTGCCAGGCAGAACTTCATTCAAAATTCAGATAGAGAACATTGGTTGCCAGGGGACAAGGGGGGATCAATGTACAAAGACGTATTCCCAGGGAGCAAGGGAATTCTTTTGTGGTGATGAAATAGTTCTGTACCTTGATTATACTGGTAGTTATATGAGTCTAAGAATGGATAAAGATACACAGAACTACACACATAAAGGTGAATGCAGACTGGGACTTCCCTGGCAGGCCAGTGCTTGGGACTCTGCACTTCAAATGCAGCGGGGTGCGTGGGTTCGGCCCCTAATAGGATCCCGCATGCCCTGAGGTGCAGCCAAAAAAAAAAAAATGAATTCAGATTTAAAAAATGGTGAAAACTGAATAAGGGCTGTAGTCTAGTTAACAGTACCGGTGTCAACTTCTTGGTTTTGATATTTACTATAGTTATATAAGATGTCACAATTGGAGGAAGTTGGGGAAAGGGTACTCTTTGTATTGTTTTTGCACTTCTTGTGAGTCTATGCTTAATTATTTCAAAATAAAAAGCTTTAAGTGTATTCACTTCTGGTCCTTTGTTAAAGCTACAACAGTATCTTCAATTTCACAAGCAAGAAGGGAGCAGGTTTGCTCTTTTGGGGGTAAAGAAAATGCTTTTCAACATAGTTGCACTATCTACTTTAATGATAATAAACAAGAAATGGTGGTTCCAGGCTTAAATACCGCTCCAGATGATAATTCAAAGCCAAACTGATAAAGTAATAAATAGGCATGTATTATAGAGGTAAATTTTCAGAACATGTGAAATACACTCTACCTTTGTTAACTCTTCAGAGGTGATTGAGTGAGGCACATGGACCAGAGCTCAAGTATAGGACCTTGTGTCTCCCGCTCTGTGACTGCCTGGCAGGACAGAGTTCCCTTACCTCAGCTGACTGGGACACATGACCAGCGCCTGAAGTATATCTTCCACCTTCTTTGGGATATCCCCTTGGGCCTCGTGTAGCTGAGGTACACAAGCCTGTGCCAACTCCCATTCTCCTCTCCGAAGGCATTCACAGAAAAATCCAAAGAGCTGCTTCTGAGAAGCAGTTTCCTCTTCTCCAAATGGATGATGCATTTTCCCAGCACAGAGTGCAGGGAGATAGAAAGAGATGAATTACTCAAAACACATTGTCAATTTTCTCACTCGTGGAGTACCTCCTATAAACAACACACACCCGAGTCAGAAGAAAAGGAAGGAACTATATTTAGACAAACTAGCCGTACTAGGAAAGGCGGGGCTTACTTTTCTAATTAACGTTGTAAATTTGATTTGACAGGTTACTGTCTCTTTTGGGAAGTTCCACATTTCCCCAAGGGGTGGATCTCATCTCTCTAGGCGCATCCAATATTTAACGAATATTAATCGTCATATTAGCCCGCGGCGCAGACCCGAAACTCCACTTCCGTATTTCCTCCTGAGCTTTCTGCCTAATCCGGCTCCAAATCCCCAGGTGGTCGCCTCTTTACGGATGAGAAATTCAGCAGGAACCTCCCTAGTTTGAGCCCTCTTTTAAGGCAGAGGATTGAAGATCAGGAGAGGAATCTGTGTCAGAACTGGAGGGCAGTTGGGATTGGGGCTCAGGGACGCTCCCTACCGGGGTCGTGGAGAGCGCTCCCGCCTTCCCTGGGGCGCCTTACACTCACCTGCTCCCGGCGTCCAAATCAGCAAAGCTTCCAGCGCAGCCATGTTTGAGCTGAGTCAGGTGACAAATCCAGTTCAGAAGGTTGAGGGGGGGAGAGGATGACGACTGACAGCAGCTACTCTAATTGGTCAATCGAGGAAATATGCAAATAAAGCGCCATATTTGTTTGGGTCACGTGATTCCACCTCCGCGTTAGAGGAAGCTAGGAAAGAGGTATCAGCTACCTGGTTTAGGACCACCGCCCACGGTTTTGACAGATCCTCCGCCCGTTAATTGAACTGTGTGCTAGGGCCTACTTTAGAAGCTGAATAAGATACGGTCCTTGTCCTCAAGGAGATCACAGTCTAGTGACAGGGTGCAGGTCAATAATTAGGATGCAGTGGGCTAAATTATAAGATAGAGGTATGCACGGGGAGATGGGAGCAAAGAATGAGCAAAAGCCTTTCTCAAATAGAATAATCTGAAACCGAGTCTTAAAGTAACAGTTTACTAGTTTGCTAATCACAGCTGCTTTTATACTGAACCTTCTGTTCGGTTTCCTTGGTGTTCTTCAACTATAGACTCTCACGTTTCCCCATTACATATTTTCGGTTTGAGCAATTTCATTCAGCATTTTCCAAACTATTTCACCACCAAAGTGTGGTGAAAAAAAGCAAACCAAAACAAACCAAAAGCTCTCTTGCAAAACCTCTTCGATGATTGGTGGATTCTCATCTATTCCCAGAAAACTAACATGTCTCTCTGGTCCATTAATCAGTTTTTAAATGAAGTGACAAAAGAAAGAAGAGAGAAAATTAGAAGCAAGTTTTTTCCTGGCTCATATTCTCCTTGCTGATGTTCCTCCACAGGATTTTGATAATCACTATATTGAGAAGTTGGGACTCGCAGACTTATTACAGAATGTGAACTACAATTCCCAGCAAGCAACGGAGCCGACCTGGGCCTGTGCCTACGTTTTATTGGATATTTCGCCAGGGTGACGACCCAACCAGCGCTTTGTTTGTTGCTTTGCGTCCCTTTCCGCGGGGAACTGTGTGAGGGGTAGGGGAAACTTTGAAAGTTGGATGCTGCAGACCCGGTACTGGAAAGTTTCATGTGGGGGGCGGTTTGGGGAATTGGGGTGCGCTCATTATTTCCTGCTCCCTTTCTGGGCCAGTGTTGTTGATATCGGGGGAGCGGAGAGTCACTCTTGGGTGCAGGGCACACCCCCTTCGGTCCATAAGGATCTTAATTTGAGCCCCGCCGCAGATCTGAGGCGTCTGGCTTTCCTTTGTGGGGGACGCTTGCAAGCTGCACCTTGTTGGGAAGAGTTATTGTTAGGGGCTTCTGGGGTGATGTTTTCGCTTCTTGATGTCCACCCGTCTTCCCACTTGTGGGCAGTTTGAGGTCTAGGCAGGGGAGCCCGTCATTAAGGGAAGTTTAGTGTCTGACCCTCTTCAGATGGTGTTGAAGAAGAGGTATTTAATAGCGTGGAATATGGAGTCAGATCCCTGGGTTCGAATGCTTACTCCACCATGTGCTAGTTGTTAGACTTCGCTCAAGTTTTTCAACTCAATGCCTCAATATTAGTCTGTAAAATGGGGTAAAACATCTGAAGCTCTTGGAACAGTGGCACCTAATAAGGGCTCAAGAAATATTAGCTATTATTTGTTAATTCACAGTTTTCATTGACCATCTAACATGTGGATTTTTTTTTTTCTTGATGAGGAGAGGATTCAGTTTCCAGGATTGAACATCTTCCCTCACACCCTCAGTTACGTGCTCGTGCACACACACGCAGAGCAAGAATTTACGGTTTCTGGTGGAAAAAACAAACATGCAAGACATAACAATACGTTAGGAAGATTATCGAACAAATGTGTACACAGTGTAATGAGAACATTGGAGAGGAAGAGCCTAAGTAGCGGGAAGTCTTTGTGGAGGAAAGTCAGGGAGGCAGGGAGGCATTTGTGTAACTTACCAACGTTACCGCCGGAAGGCAGGTCACGTGAGGCAACTAATGCTGTTTTCCTGAATGAATTGATCATAATCCCTAGCTTTGAGCACTACGGAGCCAGGCACCATCCACATCCTTTAACCTTCTCTGCATTCCTATGAAGTGGATATTTGAATGATGCTTGTATTTCAGATGAAGAAACTAAGATACTGGGAGGCAAGTGATTTTGCCAGAAAGGCCAGAATGTGGGCCTTGCAGTCTGATATATGAATGTGAGGGAAGTGAGGGACCAGTTTATGAAGAGGCTATAGGCCATCATAAGAAATGTGGAATTTATACTGTGGTCTCATGGTCCCATGGGTGGTTTTAAAGGATGAGAGTGACAGGATTGGAGCAAATTTTTAGGAGGCTACCTCTGACAGGATTGTGACTTGCAGGTCAGTTTGGTGCTTATTCCTCTCTGCTTCCACAGCACATATATATTCCAATGACAATACTTGCTGCATGACTGTAATTATTTGTGTATATATCTCTTTTCGTCTTTTACTGTGAGTTCCCAAAGGGGAGGAAATATACTTAGATGATTCTTGTGCCACAGAAGCGCAGCAGAGTGTGTGCTTAAGAAGCATCTGTGGAAGGAACAAATGAATATTTTTGTTTGTTTTCTTGTTTGTTTGTTTTGCGAGGCAGGGAGTGACCAGAGGCTGTATGCAATAGTCTAGGCAAGTGATAGGAGTGGTCCTACTAAGGCAGAGATAGCAGAGTTGGTCATTGTTAAAGTATTCCAGGTATTTTGGGGTTTACAATTCTCCTTTTTTTTCTTTCTTTTTTTTTTTTTTGCGGTACACGGGCCTCTCACTGTTGTGGCCTCTCCCGTTGCGGAGCATAGGCTCCGGAAGTGCAGGCTCAGTGGCCATGGCTCACGGGCCCAGCCGCTTTGCGGCATGTGTGATCTTCCCGGACCAGGGCACAAACCCATGTCCCCTGCATCGGCAGGCGGACTCTCAACCACTGCGCCACCAGGGAAGCCCCAGTTCTCCTTTTTGATTGAATTTATCAGTCTAAATTGTGTCATTGCCCAGAGCTACCTGATCTGTGAAGACCCTAGGCAATGATACAGCAGATGTCACTTGGTAAACTTTCTTTTTGAGAGACAGAAACCAATACTGACAAATTCCCTTTGAGTGAAATGAGAGGGATGTATTTTATGTTTGTGGGAAGGATGTATGTGTGTGAGAGAGAGAAAGAAGGAGAGAGAGCGGGAGAGAGGAAGAGAGTGTTAATCTGATCCGAGAATATAGATGTTAAGTAGAAATTTGGGCCATGGTATTGGAAATAAATATCTACATTCTCAGTATATATTTTTGTTCCAAAATGTGACTCTTTTTCTGATAATTATATTGTTTTATCCCCTGGAACAATGAAGAGTTCCTATTTCTACTCTATTCAGAGGGTATTTTGCCATCTGAGTGAGATACACAGCTTCTCCTTTGCATGAGTTATTAAGGGAATCAGAGTGATTCTATTCTAACTCTCTGAAGACAAATATATCATGAGCCTCATTTAGCCCTCACAGGGTTCAACCAGAAGAGTGAAATTTAATTGCATGTGGGGATGTGAGCAGCTAGTATAACGAAAAAACAATTTCAGTTTGTAAATAACACCTGAAATAATAAAATCTCATTTGATTCAGAAGGTTTGTTCTGATTCATAGAAAAAGGAGAGTTTAAATATGATTACAGACTTGTAGTACAGTATACTGGTTAAGAGGCTAGGCCTAAGAGTCAGACTTCCTGGTTCGAATTCTGGATCTACCATTTACTTTTTCTGGTAACAGTGGAATGGCTAACCTTTCCAGGGTTTAGTTTCTCATATGTAAAAATGAGATCAGTGATCAATCTTCCTTATAGGGCTGTTGAGAAGCTTGCTTTGGAACAGTGCCTGGTATACAGTAGGTGGTCAATAAATTTATTGTTACAGTGCAATGAAAGTAAAGACTTTCTGAGAGTGCTGTTTGGAAATATGTGTATTAATTACACATCCAAATAAAGTTTATAAATGCACTGAAAATCTTAAGATGCTATATAAATGTGAAACGGTGTTATTATATTTGTGTAATAAGTTTTAAAGAATTGTGTGAATTGCACATTCTTATATGGTTTTGTTTCTCTGTGTGCATGTTTGACAAACGGTTGTCTCCCCTGTTTAAAATATTTGGAAAGATTTTATTGCCTTCCTTTATTTTATCAGTAATATTTTAAATACCATACGTTTCATTTTGTATGTGGAGACGCTTGAAGGGTTTTTTATTTTGTAGAGTGTTTTGGATAGCCCATCTACTGTTGTTTATGCTATTTTCCAGCTCTTTTTCAAGGTTCTTCTTTATCTTGCTGCATCTGAAGGCATGGGTAGCAAGAAACTAAGACGAGTGGGTTTATCACAAGAGCTGTGTGACCGTCTGAACAGACATCAGATTGTTACCTGCCAGGTAAAATTTATTTAATTTTTTTCAGTGAGAAACTTGAAGTACAAATTAATCTTTTTTTTTTCTTTTTTTAGATTTTTTCTTTTGATGTGGACCATTTCCAAAGTCTTTATTGAATTTGTTACAACATTGCTTCTGCTTTATGTCTTGGCCTCTTGGCCATGAGGCATGTGGGATCCTAGCTTCCTGACCAGGGATCGAACCCACACCCTCTGCATTGGAAGGCGAAGTCCTAACTACTGGACCGCCAGGGACGTCCCACAGATTAATATTGTGTACCTAAATAACTCTTAATTACACCTGAAATATGAACATTTAGGTTTATAAGAAAAGATAAATATGGTGCTTGCTAATTTTAAGTAACAAACCACTTAGCTTGTATTTCCAAATGTGATTTCATTTATCCAAATGCAAGATTTTTGCATTTTGGGTGGGGTTGGGTGGGGAGAATGCTCATAGCAGAAGGTGAAGTACACCTGTGCCATTTATTTGGGATTCTAGAGAAGTTTTGTCCTCATAAAAGAAATTTTGCAGTTACATGAGAAATATGACTCAAATGAGGAGATAGTATTCAAAATGGGTAATTTGTCTTGAAAGCAAGAAAAGTTAGTAGTTAGGATTATTTTCCTATTGATGGAGTGAGAGAAATATATAAGCAGATGTTGTATATTTAAGCAAAAGAGTAAAGCAAATCCCTCTTAGGAGGTTAAATAAGATTTAAGGTTTTCTGTTAGGATTTAATCCTTAATAAGACAGACTTTCAGAGTGTGCTGCAATATTTAAAAAATTGCTTTGTGTGTTAATGATGTCTCTGTTATGCATTTTATAATCCTCATGTTCGTACTTTGAAATACTCTTAAAAGTATGAAATTTAACATTTCATTCCGTAGTTTTATTTATTTATTTGGCTGCATTAGGTCTTCGTTGCTGTGCGCGGGCTTTCTCTAGTTGCGGCGAGCGGGGGCTACTCTTCGTTGCGGTGCGCAGGCTTCTCATTGCGGTGGCTTCTCTTGTTGTGGAGCACGAGCTCTAGGCGCCCAGGCTTCAGTAGTTGCAGCATGCAGGCTCAGTAGTTGCGGCATGGGGGCCCTAGAGCACGCGGGCTTCAGTAGCTGTGGCGCGTGGGCTCTATGTCACGCGGGCTTCAGTAGCTGTGGCACGCAGGCTTAGTTGCTCTGTGGCATGTGGGATCTTCGCCCGGACCAGGGATCGAACCCGTGTCCCCTGCATTGGCGGGCAGATTCTTAACCACCGAGACTCTAGGGAAGTCCTTCCATAGTCACTTTTATTTTCTTTCAATTATTAAATACTCCCTCTGAATGATTTCATAGCTTAGGAAGAAACTCATTTTTTTTAAAGTAGTACAACCTCGTATTTATTTATTTTAACATTTTTATTTGAGTATAATTGCTTTACAATGGTGTGCTAGTTTCTGCCTTACAACAGAGTGAATTAGCTATACATACACATACATTCCCATATCTAACCCCTCTTGCGTCTCCCCACAACCCTCCCCATCCCACCCCTCCAGGCAGTCACAAAGCACCGAACTGATCTCCCAGTGCCATGCGGCCGCCTCCCAATAGCTGTCTATTTTACATTTGGTAGTATATTTAAGTCCATGTCACTCTCTCACTTCGTCCCAGCTTACCCTTTCCCCTCCCCAAGTCCTCAAGTCCAATCTCTATGTCTGCGTCTTTATTCCTGTCCTGCCCCTAGGTTCTTCAGAACCTTTTTTTTAGATTCCATGTATATGTGTTAGCTTATGATATTTGTTTTTCTCTCTGACTTACTTCACTCTGTATGACAGACTCTAGGTCCATCCACTTCACACAAATAACTCAATTTCGTTTCTTTTTATGGTTGAGTAATAGTCCATTGTATATATGTGCCACGTCTTCTTTATCCATTCATCTGTCGATGGACACTTAGGTTGTTTCCATGTCTTGGCTATTGTAAATAGAGCTGCAGTGAACATTGTGGTGCATGATTCTTTTTGAATTATGGTTTTCTCAGGGTATAGGCCCAGTAGTGGGATTGCTGGGTCATATGGTAGTTCTATTTTTAGTTTTTTAAGGAACCTCCATACTGTTCTCCATAGTGGCTGTATCAATTTACGTTCCCAGCAACAGTGCAAAAGGGTTCCCTTTTCTCCACACCCTCTCCAGCATTTGTTGTTTGTAGATTGTCTGATGATGCCCATTCTAACTGGTGTGAGATGATATCTCATTGTAGTTTTGATTTGCATTTCTCTAATGATTAGTGATGTTGAGCATTCTTTCATGTGTTTGTTGGCATTCTGTATATCTTCTTTGGAGAAATGTCTATTTAGGTCTTCTACCCATTTTTGGATTGGTTTTTTTTTTTGATATTGAGCTGCTTGTAAATTTTGGAGATTAAACCTTTGTCAGTTGCTTCACTTGCAAATATTTTCTCCCATTCTGGGTTGTCTTTTCGTCTTGTTTATGGTTTCCTTTGCTGTGCAAAAGCTTTTAAGTTTCATTAGGTCCCGTTTGTTTATTTTTGTTTTTATTTCCATTTCTCTAGGAGGTGGGTCAAAAAGGATCTTGCTGTGATTTATGTCATAGAGTGTTATGCCTATGTTTTGCTCTAAGAGTTTTTTAGTGTCTGGCCTTACATTTAGGTCTTTAATCCATTTTGAATTTATTTTTGTGTTTGGTGTTAGGGAGTGTTCTAATTTCATTCTTTTACGTGTAGCTGTCCAATTTTCCCAGCACCACTTATTGAAAAGGCTCTCTTTTCTCCATTGTATACTCTTGCCTCCTTTACCAAAAATAAGGTGACCATATGTGCATGTGTTTATCTCTGGGCTTTCTATCCTGTTCCATTGATCTATATTTCTGTTTTTGGTGCCAGTACCATTCTGTCATGATTACTGTAGCTTTGTAGTATAGTCTGAAGTCCAGCAGCCTGATTCCTCCAGCTCTGTTTTTCTTTTTCAAGATTGCTTTGGCTATTCGGGGTCTTTTGTGTTTCCATACAAGTTGTGAAATTTTTTGTTCTACTTCTGTGAAAAATGCCATTGGTAGTTTGATAGGGATTGCATTGAGTGTGTAGATTGCTTTGGGTAATATAGTCATTTTCACAATGTTGATTCTTCCAATCCAAGTACATGGTCTATCTCTCCATCTGTTGGTATCATCTTTCATTTCTTTCATCAGTGTCTTATAGTTTTCTGCATACAGGTCTTTTGTCTCCTTAGGTAAGTTTATTCCTAGATATTTTATTCTTTTTGTTGCAATGGTAAATGGGAGTGTTTCCTTAATTTCTCTTTCAGGTTTTTCATCATTAGTGTATAGGAATGCAAGAGATTTCTGTGCATTACTTTTGTATCCTGCTACTTTACCAAATTCATTGATTAACTCTTGTAGTTTTCTGGTGGCATCTTTAGGATTCTCTATGTATAGTGTCACGTTGTCTGCAAACAGTGACAGCTTTACTTCTTTTCCGATTCGGATTTACTTCTTCTTTTCCAATTCGGATTCCTTTTTTTTTTTTTTTTGGCGGTATGCAGGCCTCTCACTGTTGTGGCCTCTCCTGTTGCGGAGCATAGGCTCCGGACACGCAGGCTCAGTGGCCATGACTCACGGGCCTAGCCGCTCCGTGGCATGTGGGATCTTCCCGGACCGGGGCACGAACCCGCGTCCCCTGCATCAGCAGGTGGACTCTCAACCACTGCACCACCAGGGAAGCCCTGGATTCCTTTCATTTCTTTTTCTTCTTTGGTTGCTGTGGCTAAAACTTCCAAAACTATGTTGAATAATAGTGATGAGAGTGGACAACCTTGTCTTGTTCCTGATCTTAGTGGAAATAGTTTCAGTTTTTCACCATTGAAGACGATGTTGGCTGTGGGTTTGTCATATATGGCCTTTATTATGTTGAGGTAAGTTCCCTCTATGCCTACTTTCTGGAGAGTTTTTATCATGAATGGGTGTTGAATTTTGTGGAAAGCTTTTTCTGCATCTATTGAGATGATCATATGGTTTTTCTCCTTCAATTTGTTAATATGGTTTATCACATTGATTGATTTGCGTATATTGAAGAATCCTTGCATTCCTGGGATAAACCCCACTTGATCATGGTGTATGATCCTTTTAATGTGCTGTTGGATCCTGTTTGCTAGTATTTTGTTGAGGATTTTTGCATCTATGTTTATCAGTGATATTGGCCTGTAGTTTTCTTTTTTTGTGACATCTTTGTCTGGTTTTGATATCAGGGTGATGGTGGCCTCGTAGAATGAGTTTGGGAGTGTTCTTACCTCTGCTGTATTTTGGAAGAGTTTGAGAAGGATAGCTGTTAGCTCTTCTCTAAATGTTTGATAGAATTCGCCTGTGAAGCTGTCTGGTCCTGAGGTTTTATTTGTTGGAAGATTCTTAATCACAGTCTCAATTTCAGTGCTTGTGATTGGTCTGTTTTTATTTTCTATTTTTTCCTGGTTCAGTCTCCGAAGGTTGTGCTTTTGTAAGAATTTGTCCATTTCTTCCAGGTTGTCCATTTTTTTGGCATATAGTTGCTTGTAGTAATCTCTCATGATCCTTTGTATTTCTACAGTGTCAGTTGTTACTTCTCCTTTTTCATTTTTAATTTCTATTGATTTGAGTCTTCTCCCTCTTTTTTCTTGATGAGTCTGGCTAATGGTTTATCAATTTTGTTTATCTTCTCAAAGAACCAGCTTTTAGTTTTATTGATCTTTGCTCTTGTTTCCTTTATTTCTTTTTCATTTCTTTCTTTTTTTTTTTTTTTTTTTTTTTTTTTTTGCGGTACGCGGGCCTCTCACTGTTGTGGCCTCTCCCGTTGCAGAGCACAGGTTCCAGATGCGCAGGCTCAGCGGCCATGGCTCACGGGCCCAGCCGCTCCGCGGCATGTGGGATCTTCCCAGACTGGGGCACGAACCCGTGTCCCCTGCATTGGCAGGCGGACTCTCAACCACTGCGCCACCAGGGAAGCCCTCTTTTTCATTTATTTCTGATTTGATCTTTATGACTCCTTTCCTTCTGCTAACTTTGGGGTTTTTTTGTTCTTCTTTCTCTAATTGCTTTAGGTGTAAGGTTAGGTTGTTTATTTGAGATTTTTCTTGTTTCTTGAGGTGGGATTGTATTGCTATAAACTTCCCTCTTAGAATTTCTTTTGCTGCATCCCATAGGTTTTGGGTCATCGTGTTTTCATTGTCATTTGAAGAAACTCATTTCAGCCTGACTCTTTGTGGTCATCTGTTTGTGCCCAGACTCTTTCAGGCACAAGGGCAGCGCCAACATACACCTGAGTTGGATTCTGCTGCTATGTGTTGTTACTTGGTGTGTCCTCTGGTATATGCCAAGGTGGATAATCAGAGGATAAGATTATATCATCATATCTTTTAGTTAAGGGCTATTTAGGGGGAAAATACTATAAGAAACATATAAATCTTTGATCTACAATAAATTTTTTTTAAATACTTATGGATTTATTTGGCTGCACTGGTTCTTAGTTGTGGCATGTGGGATCTAGTTCCCTGACCAGGGATTGAACCCAGGCCCCCTGCATTGGGAGCGTGGAGTCTTAACCACTGGACCACCAGCGAAGTCCCTGATCTACAATAAATTCTGCTTTTATTTACACATGGATAGTGTCAATTGAAAGTTTCCTTTTAATTCCAGTATCTTTGTTGCACATATATATTTTAAATATTTTCTTTATGTTTTTTAGGACTTTCTATGTCTTTCCCCACTGGAGCTTATGAAGATGACTGGACTTAGTTATCAAGGTGTCCATGAACTTTTGTGTGTGGTCAGCAGGGCCTGTGCCCCACGGATGCAAACGGTATGTATATATTTTAGAATTATGATTTGTATTTTGAAACGATTCTGTATCTCGTTTAAAATCTTTTGGGTGATGAGGCAAAAGCAAAAATAGAGATGAGCACCTCAAAAATACCAACCCTCACAGCATAGAGTTAGTCCTCTAATGAGAATATATGTAAGAAATTTATGTAGTTTATAAGCTCATGGGAGACAGTTCCTAATTATGGGAATGAGAGGGTAATATGATTTTTTTTTCTCTGTAGCTGGTATTGATATTTCAAAAGGTCATCTTTCTCTTTTGTTTGTTTGGGTAGGATTTGTGAACCTCATGGTTAAAGTATAATATACTGTTAATTTTAGAATGCTCCTGTCTCTGTAATACTAACTTTTATCATCATTACTTACTGTGCATCATAAAGTACACCTGTTGGACTTATACTCTCTTACTGATTGAATGAATAATACTTGAAAACTTATCCTCACTCCTGAGAAGAGTTAAAGTGTTTTGTAATAAGCCCTCATCAAGTTGTACCATTATTTCATACTTTCTGTCTCATGACTTTAGCTTTTCAAAATATAGGTTTAGTGCATGGTAGAAAATATCTTGTTTTCCCAGAATAAGAGTTGCCTAAAAGTCTGTCCGGTGTTTTGCAAATGTATTTGTTTATGTGGGTTATAAATTACTTACCTTACTACCTTATATTGAAATTTGGTAACCACTAAGCAATAAAGTAGGGTCTAACTCTGTGAAGGAGGAAGGAAGGAATATTTGTGTCATTTGAAACTTTGCAAACAATGAACAAAGTGAGTATTTTCTTTTGTTCAGATTTAGCTCATTGTCTAAGGAAAATACATTAAAGGCAAAATAGTCAGAAGGAGAATTAGAATTGGAGTTAGAGATGGGCAGTAGTCTTAGCTTTGTCGTTGATCCGGTATCTTTGAAGAGCTCGCTTTGTTTTATGGGAGAAGTTAGAGAGTTAAAATAGTATCTTATGATTCTGTGACAAGGTTCAAGTTAACTTGTCACTATTTTGAAGGTTGTAAATCACCAAGAGAACATTTTGGTTTGACATCTGTCGTTCTATTTGGTCAATATCTATGGCATGTTCCTAGTTAGATAATTAAGTAGGAGACTGTGAATAGGAAATTCACCTTTAGTCTCCACTTCCATCACCACTTTCAGCTGCAATGTCACTACCATTCCAAATGCCAGTTCAAAGAGCCATCTTTCTCCTTCGTTGTACATTACTCTGGTAAAATTCTTTAGATTTGAATCCTGTCTTAAATATTGGCTTAGCCTTAGTTCATTCCCTCATAAAGCTTTTTTTGTTAATTTATTTATTCAATAATTTATTCCTTCAACCAATATTTATCGAGTGCCAGCCATGGATCTGTCAGGTACTGGGGATATTATAGTGAAGATGACTGATAAAGTTCCTGCCCTCATGTAGCTTACAGTCTAGTGGGAACAGTCAGACAGTAAACAAATAATTATACAAATGATTAGTTAACTGTAGTAATGACGAGTCCTATCAAAGAAAAGTACAAAGAGCTTAGAAACTGAATAACAGGGACATTACTTAGTTTAGGGGTCCTTAGGAAGGGCTCCCTCAAGGAAGCGATACTTCAGCTCAAACCTGAAGGATGAATAGGAGAGAGATGGACAACGGAGTTGGGAAGGGAGGGAGCAGGGAAGGGTTTGCAGGCACTGTGACTGGGAAATGCAAAGCCCCTGCGAAGAGCAGGAGAATCGTGCTTGTATGGTAAGAAAGTCAGGCCAGTGTGAATGAACGTAGTGGCAAGGAAGAGAGTGTCAAGAGATGAAGTTGTAGAAGCAAGCAGGGGTCAGGTCACTGGGACCTGCAGACCATGTTAAGGATTTTGGACTTTATTCTGAAAGCAATGACACATCATCAAAGGGAGTAATCTAATACGTGTTTTTAAAAACTCAGTCTTTAAACATAGACACGTGATTGAAAAGGAACAAGAAAATATTTGTGAAGACTAGTTAGGTATCTATGACTGTATTACAGACAGATTGTGACATGGACTATTAGTGTGGTACTGATGCCGATGGTGTAATGTCAGTTGTCGTGAGAGATACTTAGGAGGTAGAATGAATAGGATTCGGTGATGATTTGGCTGTGGGTGGTGGTGAGGTACAGGAAAGTGTCAGAGATGATTCCTTGATTTTGCTTTGAAAGATTGGGTGGTACCATTTCCTGAGATGAGGAATATCGGAAGAGGATCAGGTTTGAGGGCGGCAGATCGTGAATTCGTTAGTACCTGTCGAATTTTTGGTGCTTGTGAAACATTGAGTAGAGATGCGAAGTAGGCAGTTAAATATGTGGACTGTGAGCTTGAAGTAGAGGTCTGCACTGGAAGCTGCATTGGGGAGTCATCGGGGTGAACATGGTAGTCAAAGCCGTGAAAATGGGCGAGAGATTGCCTAGAAGGTATGTACAGTGAGAATGTAAGTGTGCCCAAGACCACGTCCCGAATCCAGCCAGCATTTCAAGATCAGGTTAGACAACGATGAGTCTAGGAAGCAGCCTCCAGGGTAGAAGAGAACTGGTGGTGTGTCACATCGCAGGGTCCCTCTTTGTCTCGCTTATGTACACACTATGATTTCTGAAGTCTTGTTCTGTTAGTTCATTTTAGTAGTTTTTTGAGTCACGAGAACTATTATTCTAGTAATTACATTTATAGTTGCAAAGGAAGTACTTTAATGTTAACAGATTGGACTGCCTTTACATGTCTGTAAAGTGTCCCCATGCCCACCTATGTTGCCTGATAGATTGTAGGCAATATTTAGGTATTTCTAAATCAGATGAAAGGCACACACCTTTTACTGTAGCTTTATTCTATTTTATTTTATGTGCCTGAATGTTGCCTTTAAAAAACTCTGTGGCAATCCATGGTTTAACTGATCTAAGAACTCAATAGGTGAGATTAGACAAGAGTGGGCACATTTATGGCTCATACGTATTAATATACTGGTCTTCCTACGTCCTCACAGGAGCAGAAGAGCCTTGGATTTGAGACCTAGACTTATTAAATTGTAAACTTTAGGTGGGTAGAAACTAGGTCTGTTTGGGTTACCACTCTATTCCCAGAGCTTATCATAGTATATGGCATGAAGTTGGCAATTAATTCATATTTTTTGAATGAAGGAAGGAATGAAAAATTTCAGTTCTGTGGCTTGACTTCAGTTTTGGGCAACTTAATATAACAGTAGTAATTTGTAATGTTAGAGATTGCAGAGAGGCAAGTGTTCTTACACATTGCTGGTGGGTATGTAATCATGTTAACCACATCTGCAAAGACCCTTTTTCCAAATAAGGTAATATTCACAGGTTCCAAGCATTTGATGTGGCTGTCTTTTGGGAGGCCATTTCTTAGTCTCCCCCATCCACCTTCAAGCTGTTCTTCGTAAAGCAACCTTGGTTTGAAATGGTAGCTTGGCCGTGTCACTCCCTGTTGCTCTCAGCCTACACGCCACACTTCAGCAACGCTCTTCCTGATTAGGCCCCTGTTTATTTCTCCAGCCTTATTGCTTGCCATACCACGACCTCGCGCCTTCTTTCCGACGTTCTAAATGAACTCTTTTTGTTTTTTGTAGTTTTTGTGAGTTTCCATTTCCTTTCTTTCTTGCTTCTCGACCTTTCTTCGTACATTCTTGTCTCTTTGCCAGGAACATGCACATTCCCTTTGCCTGTCTAACAGTCATTTCAGGTTTTAGCTCAGACATCCAGATCTCCCTTGAAGCCTTCCTATATCACAAAATCCAGATCAGGTATACTCTCTCCAGATCTCCACTTGCCCTATCACAGTATCTCTTATTTAAGTGTATGGTAATTGCTTAGTTTCTAGTCCTAATTTCATAGTCCCTAGTTGGCTATAAGTACTGTGGGGCAGGGGCTCTGTCTTTTATATCACAGCCCCCAGATCTAGCACAGTCCCCGGCACAGAGTAAATAGTTGTTGAATAAATAAACAGTAGAAGAAAAAAAAGGGGTTCCAACTGCTAGAATTTGAGTTTGGAGTTGACTTATGTTTTTGAATAAATATTGAGGTTGAAAATAACTTAATCTCTTCTTTGTTCAGGCTTATGAGATAAAGACACAGAGGTCTGATGCTCCATCACCAGCATTTTTATCTACAACCCTCTCTGCTTTGGATGAAGCCCTGCATGGTGGTGTAGCTTGTGGATCCCTCACAGAGGTAAAAAAGAAACTTTCCAAACCTTCTTCCATTGACTTAGAACCTTCAGAGCCAGGGGAAAAAGGTTAATTAAAAACATAAATTATTTTGGGAATATTCATCTAAATTATAAGTACCTCAAGGGCATGGTTCTCCACTCAGTCCCTAGTACAGTACTAGTACAGTACATCAAAAGGAAGATGGTCCAAAAAAATCCCTGCTGACTGACTGAAATCTGCTTGGGTTGCTGTTTCTTTGAATTAGAAAGTGATGAATATTATGAAATAATATGAAACAATTTGGGGGAATTAGAAAAGGATCACTACTTAGTGTATTAGGAAGGAAAATTTGAAATTTTATTAACAATGTGGGCAAATTATAGTATTAAACTGAAATGAGCTATTTTCACTTCCTGTTAAAGATAAAATTTGGTTCTAGGAAGTAATAGGTTGTTGTATTAGTTATATATTTTTGCATAACAAATTACCCCCAAACTAAGTGGCTTAAACAACAATAAACATTGATTTCCATTTCTTTGGGGGTGGCTTAGCTCAGTGATATTGGCGAAGGATGCGAGGGGGCAGGTTGGTGCTGGTTGTTGGCGGAGGTCACGATTCCTCTCCAGAGGGCTCTCCACAGGTTGCTTGAGTCTCCTCCTGACACGATGTCTTGACTCCCTCAGGCAAGATGGAAATGGCTATTGCTTTGATGATTCAGCTTTGGAAGTTATATACCATCACTTCTGCCACTTTCTCTTCTTTAGAAGCGGGTAATTAAGTCCAGCCCACATTCAAGGAAAGGGAAATTAGATTCTACCTTTTGAAAGAAGTGTCAAGAATTTGAGGATATTTTAAAGCCACAACAGTTCTTTTCCTTGAAAAGTGCATTCATGTGCTTACTGGTCCTCATGTGGTGACTCCATAGACTATGTTTACCAGAACACTCCTGAGGGACTTCTTGCGTGAGAGTTCTAGGGGAATAGATGCTTGAAACAAACTTTTAACAAGAGTAGACGCTTATATTCTGATAGGCATAAATTTAACTGTAGATATTTTCCCTTGAAAATAGGGGACCTCTTTTAGGTAGTATACATTATTTTATTTCCGGTCTTCCAAGAAAGATTTTTTTTTTATAAAGTTTTTTTTTTTTTAATTTTTATTTATTTTATTTTTGGCTGTATTGGGTCTTCGTTGCTGCGTGTGGGCTTTTCTCTGGTTGTGGCAAGTGGGAGCTACTTTTCGTTGCGGTGCATGGGCTTCTCATTTTGGTGGCTTCTCTTGTTGTGGAGCACGGGCTCTAGGCACGTGGACTTCAGTAGTTGTGGCACACGGGCTCAGTAGTTGTGGGTCGCAGACTGAGCAGTTGTGCCTCGTGGGCTCTAGAGTGCAGGCGCAGTAGTTGTGGCACATGGGCTTAGTTGCTCTGCGGCATATGGGATCTTCCTGGACCAGGGCTCGAACCCGTGTCCCCTGAATTGGCAGGCGGATTCTTAACTACTGCACCACCAGGGAAGCCCACCAAGAAAGATTTTAAAATATGTGTGTGCTATGCCTAGTAGATGCCTATTGGATAGTAGGTAAATGAATGAAAGAGTGAATTAACCTTTAATAGAAATTAGAATGTGCTGTTGCAGGGCACTGCCACCAGATGGTGCCAGAATCCTATCTTACATAATCTTTTTGTGATCTAGTTGGACCTTTGTTGAAATAGGTTTATTTTAAAAAAAAAGAAGAGGCTTTATAGTAATTGTGATCCACAGTTATAAACTTAATTATTTAAATAGCAAAACTTCAGGAAGATTAACCAACAAATACTTTCTTATTTTTTAAGTTTTGGAATAGTTTCAATACTTTTTCATGTAGCTTTTATCAATTCTTTCTGAATCCAAGAGATAGTTACAAGCCATTAGATGTTTCTTCATCATCTGATTGGCTGACATGGAATATAAATACCCTGATTGCTTATTAGAGGCAAGTTCTCTACTTTCTGTTTCAGCTCCAGGTAGCCTCTGCAGTCTTTTTGGGATTTTTCAGCTGAGTACAGGGAGTATTTGTTGACCTTGTATTAAAAATAAAAATTTAATATCTATCTTATGTATACAAGATTAAATACATCCTGCATGTGTAAGTTATGAACATTTATGAGCCTGTGACCCAATATAAAACGCAGAACAATACCAAAATCATTGAAACCAACTGTGGGCTCCTCCCTGATCCCATCTTTGGCCTTCTGTTGGGAGGTAACTTCCCTCCTGAATTTCCACCATTGCTATCTTTTTTTTTTAATTGAAGTATAGTTGATTTACAATATTATATTGGTGTCAGGTGTACAGCATAGTGATTCTACCATTGCTGTACTTTTTTTCCCCAATGGTTACCAATACCTATAGTTTTCCTTTATCACTCATATACATAGGAAATGTAGCATTTTATTTAGTTTTGCTTATTTTTGAGCTCTATTACACAATATATTGGTGATTCAATCATATCTCTTCTATGAATTGATTTTTCCACTTAATATTATTTTCTAAGATTTATCCATGTTGCAAGTAGCAAGAGTATAATTCATTTTCACTGCTGTGTCATACTCCATTTTGAAAATATGGCCACAGTTTGTTTATCCCTTCTCCTGTGAGTGAACATTTGGGTTGTTTCCAAATATTAGCAGTTTGCTGCTAATATAAACAAGTCCTGTGAAAACTGTTGTACATGTCTCCTGGATCACATGTACAGGTATTTCTCTAGGGCACAGATTGGCAAACTACTGCCCAGTGATCAAATCTGGACAGCTGCCTGTTTTTTATAAATAAAGTTTTATTGTAACACAACTATGTTCATTTGTTTACATTTTGTCTGTGGCAGTTTTTGAGATACAAGGCAGAGTTGCGTTAGTTGTGGCAGAGACCTCATGGTTTGCAAAGCCTAAAATATTTACTAGCTGGCTCCTGTCTAGGGGATCTACCTTGGAGTGATTTGCTGGTTATTATAGAGTATGCACATAGGTAACATTGCAGAATCAGGACAAATTGTTTTCCAGAGTGGTTGTGCCTGTTTACATTCCTATGAGTGATGTGCACGAATACCTCTTGCTCCATGTCTTCTTACCTTGGTATTATCTGACTTCTCAGTTTCTGCCCATCTTTGTGATCTTAGTTTTCATTTTCCTGATTACTAATGAGCTGGAATATCTTTTTATAAATCATTCGGCTATTTAAAAAAATAATTTTATTTTATTTTTTTATACAGCAGTTTCTTATTAGTCATCCATTTTATACACATCAGTGTATACATGTCAATCCCAGTCTCTCAATTCATCACACCATGATCCCCACCCCCCTCCACTTTCTCCCCTTGGTGTCCATACGTTTGTTCTCTACATCTGTGTCTCTATTTCTGCCCTGCAAACCAGTTCATCTGTACCATTTTTCTAGGTTCCATATATATGTGTTAATATACGATATTTGTTTTTCTCTTTCTGACTTACTTCACTCTGTATGACAGTCTCTAGATCCATCCATGTCTCTACAAATGACCCAGTTTCGTTCCTTTTTATGGCTGAGTAATATTCCACTGTATATATGTACCACATCTTCTTTACCCATTCGTCTGTTGATGGGCATTTAGGGTGCTTCCATGAACTGGCTATTGTAAATAGTGCTGCAATGAACATTGGGGTGCATGTGTCTTTTTGAATTATGGTTTTCTCTGGGTATATGCCCAGTAATGGGATTGCTGGGTCATATGGTAATTCTATATTTAGTTTTTTAGGGAACCTCCATACTGGCTGTATCCATTTACATTCCCACGAACACCTTCTCCAGGATTTGTTGTTTGTAGATGTTCTGATGATGCACATTCTAACTGGTGTGAGGTGATAAATCATTGCAGTTTTGATTTACATTTCTCTAATGATTAGTGATGTTCAGCAGCTTTTCATGTGCTTCTTGGCCATCTGTATGTCTTCTTTGGAGAAATGTCTAGGTCTTCTGCCCATTTTTGGATTGGGTTGTTTGTTTTTTTAATATTGAGCTGCATGAGCTGTTTATATATTTTGGAGATTAATCCTTTGTCCATTGATTAGTTTGCAAATATTTTCTCCCATTCTGAGGGTTGTCTTTTTGTCTTCTTTGTAGTTTCCTTTGCTGTGCAAAAGCTTTTAAGTTTCATTAGGTCCCATTTGTTTGTTTTTATTTCCATTACTCTAGGCCATGGATCAAAAAAGATCTTGCTGTGATTTATGTCAAAGAGTGTTCTGCCTATGTTTTCCTCTAAGAGTTTTATAGTGCCCAGCCTTACATTTAGGTTTTTAATCCATTTTGAGTTTTATTTTTGTGTATGGTGTTAAGGAGTGTTCTAATTTCATTCTTTTACATGTAGCTATCCAGTTTTCCCAGCACCACTTATTAAAGAGACTGTCTTTTCTCCATTGTATATCCTCGCCTCCTTTGTCATAGATTAGTTGACCATAGGTGCGTAGGTTTATCTCTAGGCTTTCTATCCTGTTTCATTGATCTGTATTTCTGTTTTTGCACCAGTACCATGTTGTCTTGATTCCTGTAGCTTTATAGTATGTCTGAAGTCAGGAAGTCTGATTCCTCCGGCTCCGTTTTTTTCCCTCAAGACTGCTTTGGCTCTTTGGGGTCTTTTGTGTCTCCATACAAATTTTTAGATTTTTTGTTCTAGTTCTATAAAAATTGCAACTGGTAATTTGATAGAGATTGCATTGAATCTGTAGATTACTTTGGGTAGTGCATCATTTTCACAAGTTTGATTCTTCTAATCCAACAACATCGAATATCTCTCCATCTGTTTATGTCATCTTTGATTTCTTTCATCAGTGTCTTATAGTTTTCTGAGTACAGGTCTTTTAACTCCTTAGGTAGGTTTATTCCTAGGTATTTTATTCTTTTTGTTGCAGTGGTAAATGGGAGTGTTTCCTTAATTTCTCTTTCTGATCTTTCGTTGTTAGTGTATAGGAATGCAAGAGATTTCTGTGCATTAATTTTGTATCCTGCAACTTTACCAGATGCATTGATGAGCTCTAGTAGTTTTCTGGTGGCACCTTTAGGATTCTCTATGTATAGTATCATGTCATCTGCAAACAGTGACAGTTTTACTTCTTCTTTTCCAATTTGTATTCCTTTTATTTATTTTTCTTCTCTGATTGCCGTGGCTAGGACTTCCAAAACTATGTTGAATAATAGTGGTGAGAGTGGACATCCTTGTCTTGTTCCTGATCTTAGAGGAAATGCTTTCAGTTTTTCACCACTGAGAATGATGTTTGCTGTTGGTTTGTCGTATATGGTCTTTATTATGTTGAGGTAGGTTCCCTCTATGTCCACTTCCTGAAGAGTTTTTATCATAAATCGGTGTTGAATTTTGTGGAAAGCTTTTTCTGCATCTATTGAGATGACCATATGGTTTTTATTCTTCAATTTCCTGTTACGGTGTATCACATTGATTCATTTGCGTATATTGAAGAATACTTGCATCCCTGGGATAAATCCCACTTCGTCATGGTGTATGATCCTATTAATGTGTAGTTGGATTCTGTTTGCTAGTATTTTGTTGAGGATTATTGCATCTATGTTCATCAGTGATATTGGTCTGTAATTTTCTGTTTTTGTATTATCTTTGTCTGTTTTTGGTATGAGGGTGATGGTGGGCTCATAAAATGAGTTTGGGAGTGTTCCTTCCTCTGCAATTTTTTGGAAGAGTTTGAGAAGGATGTATGTTAGCTCTTCTCTAAATGTTTGTTAGAATTCACCTGTGATGCCATCTGGTCCTGGACTTTTGTTTGTTGGAAGATCTTTTAATCAGTTTCAATTTCATTACTTATGATTGGTCTGTTCATATTTTCTATTTCTTCCTGGTTCATTCTTGGAAGGTTATACCTTTCTAAGAATTTGTCCATTTCTTCCAGGTTGTCCATTTTATGGGCATAGAGTTGCTTGTAGTAGTTTCTTAGGATGCTTTTTATTTCTGCGGTGTCTGTTGTAACTTCTCCTTTTTCATTTTTAATTTTATTGATTTGAGTCCTCTCCCTCTTTTTCTTTTTCATTTTTTTTTTTTTTGCGGTACCTGGGCCTCTCACTGTTGTAGCCTCTCCCGTTTCAGAGCACAGGCTCCGGACGCGCAGGCTTAGCGGCCATGGCTCACAGGCCCAGCCGCTCCGTGGTATGTGGGATCCTCCCGGACCGGGGCATAAACCCACGTCCCCTGCATCAGCAGGCGGACTCTCAACCACTGCGCCACCAGGGAAGCCCTCCCTCTTTTTCTTGATGAGTCTGGCTAATGGTTTATCAGTTTTGTTTATCTTCTCAAAGAACCAGCTTTTAGTTTTATTGATGTTTGCTATTGTTTTCTTTGTTTCTATTTCAGTTATTTCTGCTCTGATCTTCATGATTTCTTTCCTTCCACTAACTTTGGGTTTTGTTTGTTCTTCTTTATCTAGTTCCTTTAGGTGTAAGGTTAGATTGTTTATTTGAGATTTTCTTGCTTCTTGAGGTAAGCTTGTATTGCTATAAACTTACCTCTTAGAACTGCTTTTGCTGCATCCCATAGGTTTTGGATCGTCGTGTTTTTGTTTTCATTTGTCTCTAGGTATTTTTTGATTTCCTCTTTGATTTCTTCAGTGATCTCTTGGTTATTTAGTAACGTATTTTTTATCCTCCATGTGTTTGTGTTTTTTATGTTTTTTCCCTGTAATTGCTTTCTAATCTCATAGTTTTGTGGTCAGAAAAGATGCTTGATATGATTTCAATTTTCTTAAATTTACTGAGGCTTGATTTGTGACCCAAGATGTGATCGGTCCTAGAGAATGTTCCATGTGCACTTGCGATGAAAGTGTAATCTGCTGTTTTTGGATGGAATGTCCTATGAATATCAATTAAATCGAAGGCCTGAACCAAGATAGCGGAGTAGAAGGACGTGCTCTCACTCCCTCTTGTGAGAACACCAGAATCACAGGTAGCTGCTGGACAATCATCGACAGGAAGACACTGGAACTCACCAAAAAAGATACCCCACGTCCAAAGACAAAGGAGAAGCCACAGTGAGACGGTAGGAGGGGTGCAGTCAGGACAAAATGAAATCCCATAATTGCTGGGTGGGCGACTCACAGACTGGAGAATAATTATACCATGGAAGTCCACCCACTGGAGTGAAGGTTCTGAGCCACACGTCAGGCTTCCCAACCTGGGGGTCTGGCAACAGGAGGAGGAATTCCTAGAGAATCAGACTTTGAAGCCTAGTGGGATTTGATTGCAAGACTTCGACAGGACTGGGGGAAACAGAGACTCCACTATTGGAGGGCACACACAAAGTAGTGTTCCCATCGGGACCCAGGGGAAGGAGCAGTGAACCCAGGGGAGACTGAACCAGACCCACCTGCTAGTGTGGAGGGTTTCCTGCAGAGGCAGGAGGTGGCTGTGGCTCACCGCAGGGACAAGGACACTGGCAGCAGAAGTTCTGGGAAGCACTCCTTGGCATGAGCCCTCCCAGAGTCTGCCATTAACCCCACCAAAGAGCCCACGTAGGCTCCAGTTTTGGTTTGCCTTAGGCCAAACAACCAACAGGTGGGAAGCCCAGCCCCACCCATCAGCAGTCAAGCAGATTAAAGTTTTACTGAGCTCTGCCCAGCAGAGCAGCATCCAGCTCTACCCACCACCAGTCCCTCCCATCAGGAAACCTGCACAAGCTTCTTAAATAGCCTCATCCACCAGAGGGCAGACAACAGAAGCAAGAAGAACTACAATCCTGCAGCCTGTCGAACAAAAACCACATTCACGGAAAGATAGACAAGATGAAAAGGCAGAGGACTATGTACCAGATGAAGGAACAAGACAAAAACCCCAGAAAAACAACTAAATGGAGTGGAGATAGGCAACCTTCCAGAAAAAGAATTCAGAATAATGATAGTGAAGATGATCCAGGACCAATGGAGGCAAAGATCAAGAAGATGAAAGAAATGTTTAACAAAGACCTAGAAGAACTAAAGAACAAACAAACAGAGATGAACAATACAATGACTGAAATGAAAAGTACACTAGAAGGAATCAATAGCAGAATAACTGAGGCAGAAGAAGGGATAAGTGACTTGGAAGACAGAATGGTGGAATTCACTGCTGCAGAACAGAATAAAGAAAAAAGAATGAAAAGAAATGAAGACAGCCTAAGAGACCTCTGGGACAACATTAAACTCAACAACATTCGCATTATAGGGGTCCCAGAGGGAGAAGAGAGAGAGAAAGGACCTGAGAAAATCTTTGAAGAAATTATAGTTGAAAACTTCCCTAACGTGGGGAACAAAATAGCCACCCAAGTCCAGGAAGTGCAACGAGTCCCATACAGGATAAACCCAAGGAGAAACATGCTGAGACACATAGTAATCAAACTGGCAAATATTAAAGACAAAGAAAAGTAATTGAAAGCAGCAAGGGAAAAATGACAAATAATATACAAGGTAACTCCCATAAGGTTAACAGCTGATTTCTCAGCAGAAACTCTACAAGCCAGAAGGGAGTGTCATGATATACTTAAAGTGATGAAAGGGAAAAACATACAACCAAGATTACTCTACCTGGCAAGGATCTCATTCAGAATTGATGGAGAAGTCAAAAGCTTTACAGACAAGCAAAAGCTAAGAGAATGCAGCACCACCAAACCAGCTCTACAACAAATGGTAAAGGAACTTCTCTAAGTGGGAAACACAAGAGAAAAAAAGGACCTACAATAGCAAACCCAAAATAATTAAGAAAATGGTAAACGAACTTACATATCAATAATTACCTTAAACGTGAATGGATTAAATGCTCCAACCAAAAGCCACAGGCTTGCTGAATGGGTACAAAAAGAAGACCCATCTATGTGCTGTCTAGAAGAGACCCATTTCAGACCTAGGGACACATACAGACTGAAAGTGAGGGGATGGAAAAAGATATTCCATGCAAATGGAAATCAAAAGAAAGCTGGAGTAGCAATACCCATATCAGATAAAATAGACTTTAAAATAAAGAATGTTACAAGAGACAAGGAAGGACATAACATAATGATCAAGGGATCAATCCAAGAAGAAGATATAACAATTATAAATATGTATGCACCCAACATAGGAGCACCTCAATACATAAGGCAACTGCTAACAGCTGTAAAAGACGAAATCGACAGTAACACAATAATAGTGGGGGTCATTAACACCTCACACCAATGGACAGGTCATCTAAAATGAAAATAAATAAGGAAACAGAAGCTTTAAATGACACAATAGACCAGGTAGATTTAATTGATATTTATAGGACATTCCATCCCAAAACAGCAGATTACACTTTCTTCTCAAGTGCGCATGGAACATTCTTCAGGATAGATCACATCTTGGGTCACAAACCAAGCCTCAGTAAATTTAAGAAAGTTGAAATCATATCAAGCATCTTTTCTGACCACAATGCTATGAGATTAGAAATGAATTACGGGGAAATAACGTAAAAAACACAAACACATGGAGGCTAAATACTACGTTACTAAATAACCAAGAGATCACTGAAGAAATCAAAGAGGAAATCAAAAAATACCTAGAGACAAATGACAATGAAAACTAGACAATCCCAAACCTATGAGGTACAGCAAAAGCAGTTCTAAGAGGGAAGTTTATAGCTATACAAGCATAGCCTCAAGAAACCTCAAGAAACAAGAAAAATCACCTCAAGAAACAAGAAAAATGTCAAATAAATATTCTAACCTTACACCTAAAGGAACTAGGTAAAGAAGAACAAACAAAACCCAAAGTTAGTGGAAGGAAAGAAATCATAAAGATCAGAGCAGAAATAACTGAAATAGAAACAAAGAAAACAATAGCAAACATCAATAAAACCAAAAGCTGGTTCTTTTAGTTCAAGAAAACTAAAAGCTGCTTGTCTTTTAGAAGATAAGCAAAATTGATGAACCATTAGCCAAACTCATCAAGAAAAAGAGGGAGAGGACTCAAATCAATAGAATTAGAAATGAAAAAGGAGAAGTTACAACAGACACTGCAGAAATACAAAGCATCCTAAGAGACTACGACAAGCAACTCTATGCCAATAAAATGGACAACCTGGAAGAAATGGACAAATTCTTAGAAAGGTATAACCTCCAAGACTGAACCAGGACGAAATAGAAAATATGAACAGACCAATCACAAGTAATGAAATTGAAACTGTGATTTAAAATCTTCCAACAAACAAAAGTCCAGGACCAGATGGCTTCACAGGTGAATTCTATCAACCATTTAGAGAAGAGCTGACACCCATCCTTCTCAAACGCTTCCAAAAAATTGCGGAGGAAGGAATACTCCCAAACTCACTGTATGAGGCCACAGTTACTCTGATACCAAAACCAGACAAAGATACTACAAAAAAAGAAAATTACAGACCAATACATTGATGAATATAGATGCAAAAATCCTCAACAAAATACCTGCAAACAGAATCCAACAACACATTAAAAGGATCATACACCATGATCAAGTGGGATTTATCCCAGGGATGCAAGGATTCTTCAGTATACACAAATCAATCAATGTGATACACCATATTAGCAAATTGAAGAATAAAAACCGTATGATCATCTCAACAGATGCAGAAAAAGCTGTCCACAAAATTCAACACCCATTTATGATAAAAACTCTCCAGAAAGTGGGCATTGAGGGAACCTACCTCAACATAATAAAGGCCGTATAAGACAAACCCACAGCAAACATCATTCTTAATGGTGAATAATTGAAAGCATTTCCTCTAAGATCAAGAACAAGACAAGGGTGTCCACTCTCACCACTATTATTCAACATAGTTTTGGAAGTCCAAGCCTCGGCAATCAGAGAAGAAAAATAAATAAAAGGAATACAAATTGGAAAAGAAGAAGTTAAACTGTCACTGTTGGCAGATGACATGAAACTATACATAGAGAATCCTAAAGATGCCACCAGAAAACTACTATAGCTCATCAATGAATTTGGTAAAGTTTCAAGATACAAAATTAATGCACAGAAATCTCTTACATTCCTATACACTAATGATGAAAAATCTGAAAGAGAAATTAAGGAAACACTCCCATTTACCATTGCAACAAAAAGAATAAAATGCCTAGGAATACATCTACCTAGGGAGACAAAAGACCTGTACTCAGAAAACTATAAGACACTGATGAAAGAAATGAAAGATGATACCAACAGATGGAGAGAGATACCATGTTCTTGGTTGGAAAAAACAATATTGTGAAAATGACTAGACTACTGAAAGCAGTCTACAGATTCGATGCAATCCCTATCAAATTACCAGTGGCAATTTTTATGGAAGTAGAAAAAAAATCTTAAAATCTGTATGGAGACACAAAAGACTCCGAATAGCCAAAGTAGTCTTGAGGGAAAAAAACGGAGCTGGAGGAATCAGACTCCCTGACTTCAGACTATACTACATAGGTACAGTAATCAAGACAATATGGTACTGTCACAAAAACAGAAACATAGATCAATGGAACAAGATAGAAAGCCCAGAGTTAAACCCACACACCTATGGTCAACTTATGTATGACAAAGCAGGCAAGAATATACAATGGAGAAAAGGCAGTCTCTTCAATAAGTGGTGCTGGGAAAAGTGGACAGCTACATGTAAAAGAATGAAATTAGAACACTCCCTAACACCATACACAAAAATAAACTCAAAATGGACTAGAGACCTAAATGTAAGACCGGACACTATAAAACTCTTAGAGGAAAACATAGGAAGAACACTCTTTGACATAAATCACAGCAAGATCTTTTTTGATCCACCCCCTAGAGTAATGGAAATAAAAACAAAAATAAACAAATGAGACCTAATGAAACTTAAAAGCTTTTGCATAGCAAAGGAAACCATGAACAAGACGAAAAGACAACCCTCAGAATGGGAGAAAATATTTGCAAACAAATCAACAGACAAAGGATTAATCTCCAAAATAATATAAACAGCTCATGCAGCTCGATAGTAAAAAAACAAACAACCCAATCCAAAAATGGGCAGAAGACGTAAATAGACATTTCTCCAAAGAAGACATACAGATGGCCAAGAAGCACATGAAAAGCTGCTCAACATCACTAATCATTAGAGAAATGCAAAACAAAACTACAATGAAGTATCACCTCACACCGTTTAGAATGGGCATCATCAGAAAATCTACAAACAACAAATGCTGGAGAGGGCGTGGAGAAAAGGGAACCCTCTTGCACTGTTGGTGGGAATGTAAACTGATACAGCCACTATGGAGAACAGTATGGAGGGTCCTTAAAAAAGTAAAAATAGAATTACCATATGATCCAGCAATCCCACTACTGGTCATATACCCAGAGAAAACCACAATTCAAAAAGACACATGCTCCACAATGTTCATTGCAGCACTATTTACAATAGCCAGGTCATGGAGGCAACCTAAATGCCCATTGACAGCTGAATGGGTAAAGGAGATATGGTACATATATACAATGGAATATTACTCAGCCATAAAAAGGAACAAAATTGGGTCATTTGTAGAGACATGGATGGATCTAGAGACTCATACAGAGTGAAGTAAGTCAGAAAGCGAAAAACAAATATCGTATATTAACGCATATATGTGGAACCTAGAAAAATGGTACAGATGAACTGGTTTGCAGGGCAGAAATAGAGACACAGATGTAGGGAACAAACGTATGGACACCAAGCGGGGGAAAGCGGTGTGGGGTGGTGGTGGTGGTGTGATGAATTGGGCGATTGGGATTGACATGTATACACTGATGTGTATAAAATGGATGACTAATAAGAACCTGCTGTATAAAAAAAGTGTGATCAAATGTATTCTATGGGAAAGCAGTAAAAATAGACCATATTTACAGTCTAAATTATACAATAATTTAATGTATTTGTAGATGTATTTATAGATGTATTTATTATTGCAGATTGTATTTGCTTTATCAATGTCTTTACTTTGGGAATCAAAAAAAAATAAAAGAAAATAAAATCTGAAAAAAATACTTCATATTCGTCAGGATAATGGTTATTAGAGGAGAGAGTGGTCGTTAATAGAAGAAATCAGTGACATTCTCTTGATGTGAGTTGACTGGGTTCAGTTTGTGAAAATTTATTTAACTCTATTATGATTTTTGCACTTTCTGTATGTTGTATGTTATACTTTAACAAATGTTTAATAAATGAAAATCCTCCATAAAAAAAAAGAAAATCAATTAAATCTATCTGGTCTATTGTATCATTTAAAGATTGTGTTTCCTTATTAATTTTCTGTCTAGATGATCTGTCCATTGGTGTAAGTGAGGTGTTAAAGTCCCCCACTATTGTTGTGTTACTGTCAATTTTCTCTTTTATAGATGTTAGCAGTTGCCGTATGTATTGAGTTCCTTCCAATGTTGGGTGCATATATATTTATAATTGTTATATCCTCTTCTCAGATTGATCCCTTGATCATTATGTCATGTCCTTCCTTGTCTCTTGTAACATTCTTTATTTTAAAGTCTATTTTATCTGATATGAGTATTGCTATTCCTGCTTTCTTTTGATTTCCATTTGCATGGAATATCTTTTTCCATCCCCTTACTTTCAGTCTGTATGTGTCCCTAGGTCTGAAGTGGGTCTCTTGTAGACAGCATATATATGGGTCTTGTTTTTTTGTATCCATTTAGTGAGCCTGTGTCTTTTGGTTGGAGCATTTAATCCGTTCACGTTTAAGGTAATTATCGATATATATGTTCCTATGACCATTTTCTTAATTGTTTTGTTTTTGTTTTTGTAGGTCCTTTTTTTGTCTTGTGTTTCCCACATAGAGAAGTTCCTTTAGCATTTGTTGTAGAGCTGGTTTGGTGGTGCTGAATTCTCTTAGCTTTTGCTTATCTGTAAAGCTTTTGATTTCTCCATCGAATCTGAATGAGATCCTTGCCAGGTAGAGTAATCTTGATTGCAGTTTCTTCCCTTTCATCACTTTAAATATATCGTGCTACTCCCTTCTGGCTTGTAGAGTTTCTGCTGAGAAATCAACTGTTAACCTTGTGGGAGTTCCTTTGTGTGTTATTTGTTGTTTTTCCCTTTCAATATTTTTTCTTTGTCTTTAATATTTGCCAATTTGATTACTATGTGTCTCGGCGTGTTTCTCCTTGGGTTTATCCTGCCTGGGGCTCTCTGTGCTTCCTGGACTTCGGTGGCTATTTCCTTTCCCATGTTAGGGAAATTTTTGACTCTAATCTCTTCAAATAGTTTCTCGGGTCCTTTCTCTGTCTCTTCTCCTTCTGGGACCCCTGTAATGCAAATGTTGTTGCATTTAATGTCCCAGAGGTCTCTTAGGCTGTCTTCATTTCTTTCCATTCTTTTTTCTTTATTCTGTTCTGTGGCAGTGAATTCCACCATTCTGTCTTCCAGGTCACTTATCTGTTCTTCTCCCTCCGTTATTCTGCTATTGATTCCTTCTAGTATATTTTTCATTTCAGTTATTGTATTGTTCATCTCTGTTTGTTTGTCCTTTAATTCTTTTAGGTTTCTGGTAAACATTTCTTGCATCTTCTCAATCTTTACCTCCATTCTTTTTTTTTTAAATTATTTTATTTAGTTTATTTATTTTTGTCTCTGTTGGGTCTTTGTTGCTGTGTGCAGGCTTTCTCTAGTTCCTGTGAGTGGGGGCTACTGTTCGTTGAGGTGTGCAGGCTTCTCATTGCAGTGGCTTCTCTTGTTGCAGAGCACAGGCTCTAGGCACGCGGGCTTCAGTAGTTGTGGCTCGTGGGTTCCAGAGCGCAGGCTTAGTAGTTGTGGCGCATAGGCTTAGTTGCTCCGTGGCATGTGGGATCTTCCTGGACCAGGGCTCGAACCTGTGTCCCCTGCATTGGCAGGCAGATTCTTAACCACTGTGCCAGCAGGGAAGCCCTGCCTCCGTTCTTTCTCCGAGATCTTGGATCATCTTCACTATCATTATTCTGAATTCTTTTTCTGGAAGGTCGCCTATCTCCTCTTCATTTAGTTGTTTTTCTGGCGTTTTATCTTGTTCCTTCATCTGGTACAAAGTCCTCTGCTTTTTCATTTTGTCTGTCTTTCTGTGAATGTGGTTTTCATTCCACAGGCTGCAGAATTGTAGTTCTTCTTGCTTCTGCTCAAAAATAATTTTATTAAGGTACAATTTAAATACTCTAAAATTCAACCTCTGTAACTGTAGTTCGATTATATTAGTGAATTCATAGTAAATCATCACAATCCAGGTTTACAACGTGTCCCATCATCCTAAAACATTCCCTCATGCCCGATTATAGTTAATCCTCACTCCAATCCTCAGCCCTAGGCATCCACTGATCTACGTTTTGTCTACATATTTGCCTTTTCTAAACATTTCATATAAATGGAATCAAATAATATGTCGCTTTTGTGTTTGGTGTTTTTCACCTAGAATGATGTTTTTAAGGTTCATTCATTTTGTAACATGTATTAGCAGTTTGTTCTTATTAATTGTTGAGTAGTATTAATAGTATTCCATGGTATGGCTGTAACACATTTTGTTTATCCAACTGTCAATTGATTGGTACTTGGATTGTTTACAGTTTTTATCTATCAGGAATAATGCTATTATGAAAATTCACAAACATGTCTTTGTGTGGGCATAGGTTTTTTACCTCTGTTGCATAGATTCCTAGGAGTGGAATGGCTAGATCATACGCTAGGTGCATGTTTAGCTTTCTAAGAAACTGCCAGGCTGCTTTCCAAAGTGGTTGTGACATTTTACAGTCTCACCAGCAATTCATGATGGTTTGTTTTTCCACATCCTCAGCAACACTTAGTATTGTTTATCTTTTTGATTTTAGCTGTTCTAGTGAGTGTTAGAACACTGTGGCTGTTAATTTTAATTTGTGTTTTCCTAATGACTTGGTTTTAATTTGTGTTTTCCTAATTGTGGTTTTAATTTGTGTTTTCCTAATGACTAATGATATGAACACGTATTCATGTACTTATTAGCCATTTCTATGTTTTTTTTAAATGAAATATCTGTTCAAATCTTTTGCCTATTTTTTAATTGTTTGTTTTCTTGTTATTGAGTTGTGAGTTCTTTTATATTCTGGATACAAGTCCTTTATCAGATATATAATTTGAAGTTATTTTCTTCCTATCTGTGGCGTCTCTCCTCATTTTCTTAATGGTAACTTGTGAAGTTTTTAATTTTGTAGTCTAATCTATCAGGTTTTTATTTTAAAGACTGTACTTTTGTGTCACCTCTATGAACTTTTTGTCTAGCCAAGGACACAAGTTTTTGCTATGTTTTCTTCTAGAGTTTTATATTTAGGCTTTACATTTAGTCTGTGATCTATTTTGAGTTAATTTTTGTGTGATCTATTTTGAATTAATTGGTAAAGTGAATCTTTTTTTATATTCTGTAATTGTTTGCATAAGATGAGAATTGTTTCTTGAAAATTTGGTAGAACTTGCCTGAAAAATTGTCTGATCTTGGTACTTTCCTTGTGGGAAAATTGAAACAATTAAATAAATTTTTTAATGATTAAAGGGCTATTCAGGTTTTTTATTTCTTTCTAAGTAGTTTTGGTGAATGATATATTTAGGAATTTGCCCATTTTCTTTAAGTTTGAAAATTTATTGTCATAAAAGTTTTCACTGTATTCTCCTTGTCTTTAAATCTGGTTTTATATGTGGTTCTACCCACCCTTTTCATTCCTAATATTATTAACTTTGTCTTCTCTTTCCCTTCCTTTTAAAAAGATCTGGTCAAAGGTTTAGGTATTTTAAATCTTTTCAAAGAACTGTGCTTTTTGTTTTGGTTCTTTGTTGGTTTTCTTTGTCTTCTACCTCAATGACTTTTGTTATTTTCTTATTATCTCCCTCTATCTAATTGTGTTTATTCTGGGATTCTTATCACCACCCCCCAACTTTTTAAATTACACATTTAATTAATTAATTTTCAGTTGTTCTTCTTTTTACTCTGAGCTTGTAAGGCTACGAATTTTTCTTCCTGCATTCTTTTTGGTGATAAAGTATTTTATTTTTATTTAGTTCTAATAGTATTTAAAAATTTCCATTATGATTACTTCTTTAACTTATGTTTTTTGGGAATGTTTGAATATCTAAATTATTTAATTAAAAATTTACCTTTCACATTTTTTTGTTTGTTTTTTGTTTTTTGCGGTACGCTGGCCTCTCACTGTTGTGGCCTCTCCCGTTGCGGAGCACAGACTCCGCACGCGCAGGCTCAGGTGCCATGGCCTATGGGCCCAGCCGCTCCGCAGCATGTGGGATCTTCCTGGACCAGGGCACGAACCCGCGTCCCCTGCATCGGCAGGCGGACTCTCAATCACTGCGCCACCAGGGAAGCCCTACCTTTCACATTTTAATTAGATTGTTAACCTAATTGCATTTTGGTCAGAGAATTTTGTGTGATATTGAGTCTCAGAAATTTTCTGAGACTTCTTGTTGTTGTTGTTTTTAAATATTTATTTATTTATTTTGGTAAATAAATATTTATTGGCGCTATTGGTAGTGCCAGGTCTTAGTTGCAGCAGGCAGGCTCCTTAGTTGCGGCAGACAGCCTCCTTAGTTGTGGCTCAGGGGCTCCTTAGTTGCAGCTCGCCGGCATATGTTGCAGCATATGCACTCTTAGTTGTGGCATGCAATGTAGGATCTAGTTCCCTGACCAGGGATCAAACCTAGGCCCCCTGCATTGGGAGCATGGAGTCTTAACCACTGTGCCACCAGGGAAGTCCCTGAAACTTGTTTTGATTAATATGTGATCAACTTTTGTAAGTGTCCCGTGTGTGCATGAGAAGAATGATTATTCTCTAATGATTGTGTGTTCTGCCTATGGCCATTAAATTAAGCTTGTAATTTGGGTTGTTCAACTCTTCTTTATCTTTGCTGATTTTGTTTTTCTCAACCTGACCTGATACTAATTCAGAGAGGGTTATTAAAATACTCCATTATATTGTTAACAAATTTACTTGTAGTTTTATTATTTTGTATATTTTGAGCCTATTTAATTATGTTTAAATTAACATATTTAGAATTGTGTATTCCTGGAGAACTGAACCATGTACTATGGTTCTTCTGTGTAGCACTTGTCACCGTTACAGGTTTACTGTTTGTGTGATTAGTTAATGTATGTCTTTCTCATTGGAGAATAAATTCCAAGTGGGCAGGGATTGTCTTATTCCTTTTATTATTACATCCACAGTATTAGCACAGGTAGAAGATACATATTAAGTATTAATTGAATGAATGAATTTGTTTTCATTTATTTATTTTTTAGCAGTTCTTTAGTACTTGTTTGCTATAATGTTTTGGTTCTTGCTGTCTCTCCTACACTCTCCTCTTTGGTCTTTGAATAAGCCAAACTAGGAACTTTTAATGTCATTGCTCTTTCATGGTACAATATTTATTTTCATTTGTATGCCATTTGTTTTTTCAAATTATCAATATAGTACATTTAAGGAATATGATTTTTCTACTTAATTGATTTTTTATTAATAAACATCAATGATTCTTTTATTTTAGGAGTTTTTTTCTTACAAGTTTTAAAGTTGAATATCTCTGATTTTATATATCTATATCTACATATTTATTTATATAATTGTGGTTACATACTGCTGTTTAACAAATCATTCCAAAACTTTGTGGCTAGAAACATCAATAAATGCTTGCTTATTATCTCACACAGTTTCTGTGAGTCAGGAATTCAGAAGCAGCTTAGCTGGCTGTATTTGGTTCTGGTCTCTCATGAGATTACAGTTAAGATATTGGCTGAGGCTGCCATTATCTGAAAACTTGACTAGAGCTGGAGGAGATGCCTCCAAAGTGGCTCACTGACCTACAGAACTGTGAGATAATAAACAGGTATTGTTTTAAAGCTGCTAGGTTTGTGGTAATTTGTTACATGGTCTCAGTGGAGATGTCTAACCAAATTGCATTGCACGATCTTTGTTTCTGGTGAAAAGTTCAAACCTGGAGTCCTGGATATCAGATAGAAGTTAGATCTGTTGAAGGTAAGAGGTAAGGCATCTAGCTGAGTAAACTTAGACTAGGCCTGGAGATGACTTGAGGGAGTAAGAATAAATCTGGAAACATTCTGCTGTCACTTTTATAGCTGCTCTTTCCTGACTCTGACTTCAAAACACCCTAATTTATTTATCATCAGTTTTGATTTATGTGAACTGCACTGAATCTGTGTATGTTCAGTTACAGCACCAAGATTAAAAGTGGAATTAGAGAAGTGCTACTCATGCCAAAGGCAAAGCAGCAGAGGAGAAATCAAAGAGAAACCAGCTCTGCTGAATCACTAATGGAAGCGAGCTACAGGGCTTTGTCTCATTCCCAGAGAACATCAGATTCCTCACTTATGGAATATATAAGCAGATAATTCTGCATCTATTATAACAGTATTGGTAGTAAAGATATGTTTGAAGTTTAAACTTTAAATGTTTGCATTATGTGGAGATCAGACCGTGTAATGGTAGCCTTCTCACATGAGGTAATGCAGATCAGATCAGTGTTTCTCAATTTTTTTTTCATTATCACCCCCTAAGGAGCTTTTTAGACATTTTTTCCCTAATAAACCCCCGCCCCCCACGAGATTTTAATACCGTAGATATACTGTATATCTGTTTATGTACTGCATGTAGTTCTGTGCTTTATATGGGAAAAGAGTAAAATCCCTCCTTCCCCAATTAAAACCAAGTTTTGCCTTTGGGGTCACTATCATCCCTGCTGAGAGTGCATGACAAAGATGCTGATGTGATTAGGTAAAATTAAAGTTTGTATTTAAAGGGATCATTAAAAAAGGTATTTTCAGGGCTTCCCTGGTGGCGCAGTGGTTGAGAGTCCGCCTGCCGATGCAGGGGACGCGGGTTCGTTCCCCGGTCCGGGAGGATCCCACATGCTGTGCAGCGGCTGGGCCCGTGAGCCATGGCCGCTGAGCCTGCGCGTCCGGAGCCTGTGCTCCGCAACGGGAGAGGCCACAACAGTGAGAGGCCCGTGTACTGCAAAAAAAAAAAAAAAAAGGTATTTTCATACTGTAATCCAGACATCACAGGACTAGAGTACTGGTCCAAACTCATGTCAGCAAAAAGAGACGTAGCATCTGCATGTCTTGTTTGGAGAGTACCTCTGGAAGGGTAAACCTGTGAAGCACTGACAAATCTTTACAACATTTAAGAGTAATGATTATACCCAGATCCTTGCTGTAAATAATGAGAAACAATGTAGCACGTGTCTACATTATTTGTGTTTCCTGAGTCATTTCTATGCTTTGTTCATGATTTAAGGAGACCAGGTGTCCTCCTTGAGTAGGGCAGTTTGCTTTGGAAGTGACCATCCTACTGTCCCAAAAAGGTAGAGGCAGGACGCCAGAGTCCTGTTTCGGCTTCCTAACTTTTCCTCAGAACAGGTAAATATTTCAGTTCTGCTTCTTTTTAGTTGGCAGGGTGGGCTGTGGTCTAAAGATCACAGGAGACAATAAGTCAGGCCTTGTAAATTCAAGTGTCCACAAGGGCCTTGGCATACATAGAAATGTATCAACAGTGAAACATAAATGCTTTATCAGTCAATTTTGGCTGCTCAAGTCTGCTTACAACATCAGCAAACAGTAATTTTTCTTGCTCATGGGTCTGCAGGTTGGCCAGGGTGGGTCTCATCTCCTTCAGGCTGCAGTCAGATTCTGGTCTGCTCCACGTGCAGCAAGAGCAGTAGGAAAACTAGGGAGAGATTTCTAATCAGCGTTCCTTGATCTGCTGATGGGATTTGTTTATGCTGCCCAGTGTTTTGAAAGCCAGGACAACCAGGCCTTTGTCCTAGTACAGGAGTTTAGCATACGCGGTTGATTGAATCATTGTTCCTAATTCTTCATTCATTTCCTGATTAAGAAATGAACATCTTTCTCCATAAAGGTTTCATAAAGTCTTTTATATGGCACATATTATATGATTGTTAAATAAATTATTATATCTCTTGACAGTTTGATTTTTTTTTTTTTTACTGTGTAGCTTGTGGTACTTGTCATTTCCATGTCCTCTTGCTTTTTTTCTGTTCTGTTCTCCCCCCTTTTTCTCCTTCCCTTCCCATTTACTTTAAAAACAGCAGTTGTCAGTATTGAGTAAGAGGGAGTGGTGGAGAAAATTTAAGATATGAAATCTTCCACTGTTGATATAAAGTAATTTAAAATCAAGATTTCTTTCACAAGGCAAAGAGCTACCCAACCTTTCTGATATTGTTTGCTTTTTGTTTCTTTGTTTGTTTGTTTTAGGATTCAGAGAGTGACTCTTAAAAAGAATTCTGTAGGTCTGAAGACCTAATCGTATTTATACATAATAGTAGAGCACATGGAGACGGGTAGTTAGATGCTGGGGGAAGGGGGTCATTAAAAAGATGCTATGGGCTTCCCTGGTGGCGCAGTGGTTGAGAGTCCGCCTGCCAATGCAGGGGACACGGGTTTGTGCCCCGGTCCGGGAGGATCCCACATGCCACGGAGCGGCTGGGCCCGTGAACCATGGCCGCTGAGCCTGCGCGTCTGCAGCCTGTGCTCTGCAATGAGAGAGGCCACAACAGTGAGAGGCCCGCGTACCGCAAAAAAAAAAAAAAAAAAAGGTGCTGTGACGTTTCCACATGCTCTTTTCTCAGATCAGAACCAGTCAGTCCTTAAATTTTCTCTGCAAAGTATTGGCTTGGTGGATTGCCCCATCCTCATGCCCCTATTTTGAATGTGCAGAAGAGTTACTAGGTAAGATTTTAGGCCCCAATAGGTCCAGGTTTCACATTCATCTCTACCAGTGAATCTTTTTTAAGACTAAAATGACTAGGCTTCATTTTCACTTTAATATAATTAGACTTTCTTTTCTTGGTAATAATTCTCTTCCCCCTTTAAAGCAATTGCTAATATTTGCTTCCTTGTTGATATTCTAGTGATCTTCACTACCGGTTGTTTTTTTTCTGTTCTTTTACATTTCTCATGCAGGATTGTTGAAACTCAGACTCTAACTATATGAAGCTAATTGTATTTTACTGGTGTCTTCCGTGTGTAAATGCTGTATTCACTCTGAGTTTCCAAGAAGCAAATCACTTAGACTATTCTGGTTTGGCATGTTCTCTCTTTCTAACCACCATTGGAGCTGAACCTGGGAACTGAACACAATTTGAAATTTTGTGGTTTGGCTGCTAGAAGTCAGAGCTAAACTATCTGAAGCTAAAAATTATTAATGTTGAAATGTTTTAACCCACTAAGTAAACCTGAAAAAATAATGAAATTTAACTCCAGCCAGCCCATAAAAATTGCATATAACATATTTTTTTGAGGTTAGAAAGAGAGGAAAAATATATGAAAAGGATCTGAGATTGCTAAAGAATTAGAAATTAGTTATTATAGTTTAAAGAAAATGTTAATATCCAAATTCGAATGCAAAGTAAAACAAGCATACAAAAGCCAAATGAACCCAGAAATCTTATGTTATTCATGTGATATTCTACTTTTCTCAAGACTGTACTGAATCAGTACATAAAAATAATGATGCAAAGCGAGAGAGAGGCATGGACATATATACACTACCAAATGTAAGGTAGATAGCTAGTGGGAAGCAGCTGCATAGCACAGGGAGATCAGCTCGGTGCTTTGTGACCGCCTGGAGGGGTGGGATAGAGAGGGTGGGAGGGAGACGCAGAGGGGAGGAAATATGGAAACATATGTATATGTATAACTGATTCACTTTGTTATAAAGCAGAAACTAACACACCATTATAAAGCAATTATACCCCAATAAAGATGTTAAAAAAAAATAATGATGCAGGTAAAATACCAGTTGCACTTGTTTAACTTCAGATTTTTTTTTACATGTTTTCTTTGAAGATGGAATAATAAGATAACACCTTACAGTATCATGGTAGTTGATACTTTACTGAATATATTCATATATAACATCTTAAAAAATGTTTTTAAATTGAGGGCTTGTTTCACCTTTCCACTAAAAATCACAAAGCATCTCATGGTTTTAAGCTCATTAAATCTTAGAACATATCTAAAACCGGGCATGTAGGTACTATGTATAGAAAGGAAGTCCTTTGTTCCTCCGTTAGTTAGCACTCTGAAGAGTCATCATTTCTCATTTTCAAGATCCCCTTTCAACTATTATTGATAGAAGTTTCCTTTGCTCTGATGTCTGGTGATTAATTTTATCCATGTTGTCCTTGATGATGATAAAAGGTCCATGAAAAGTGTTTTGGGCTCTTCAAAACTACCAGTCTCCAAAGGACAGTATGTAAGATGGTCCATTGGGTTGTGGGAAAAAGATATTAGAACTTTTATTGGTATTTCAGTTTAAAACATGAAATAAACCTTTATTGATATTTAATAAGTGGATTGACACTGGCATCCTTACTTGGTCTGTATGTTCGACTGTCATGTGTCAGGTATAGTCCATGAGGAAAGGATACAGAAGGTTGACAGGGGCACCTTGATTGTATCTTTATTTTCAACATATTGGGGTGAATTATAGTTCTGCATGTACCTAGTTAGGTGGATTTATTGATTTAACTAAATCATACCTCACAAAGCAGACAAATGACATAAAAAGATTCCTGCAAAGAAACTATGTATTGAAGGCAATACTAATAGTGTGAGCAGAAGTGGACCACGTGTACATAAAAGTCAGAGCTGATGACTCTCCTACAATTAATGAAGTAAAAATCAGTGACAGTCTAATCTCATCTGTGAAGACATCCAAAAAATTTGAAATTATAAAGAAAACAGTTTGATATATGGAATTGTATCCATTATTGTTAACAGTGAAACTTCCTCTGTTATTTTGTTCCTTGAAATACTGGCAAATGATAGTAGGAAGCCATCATAGTTAAGAAACACATCACAGGAAGACGAACCTCCACAGGTTTTTCAGTGACTTTTAAAGTCATGTGATACATATTCAATATCTAGAAAAATTTCACTAAAATTAATGATAGGTATTTAAAAGCCTCTTTTGGGTTTTCTGAAGAGCAAAAGGCCAAATGCAATACATTGTTAATACTGTCAGGGAAACTCTTGTTCTTCCTGTCCTGTTACAGTAAAGTGGATGAAATAAGACATAGGAAACAACATGGCAACATCTTAAGTGGATTCTTTTGTGAATAAATACTTTCAGATGGAAATCATTGCTGATGATAAGCATCAAGAATTAAAACAAGTTATTCATTGTGGAAAGATGGTATATAATAAAAGTACAGAAGTTTCTAACAGGGCCCAGATTATCGTATTAATAAGCTAGATTCTGTTTCAGTAATGAAATACATGAACTAAATTATTTTGGGGCCACAAAAGTAAAGATGTGTCAAGGAAGATATATTCTCAAAAATAAATGACTTCTTGAATATAAAGCAATGTTTATGAGGGAATTTCCTGGTAGTAATGTTAATGTTCTGATTTTGACAGGGATTTAGATTGCATATGTATATACATTTGCTGGAACTCATCAAATGATACACTCAAGATTTGGGCATTTCATTGTGTGTAAAATTTACCTTAAAAGGAAAAAAATAATACACATTAAACTCAGGTTAATTATATACACACTGAACTGTTAGGGGAAAGTATATTTATGTCTTTGACTTACTTTGAAATGCATTTAAAAACATCTAAGATGGATTGATGAATGGATAGAAGGATGGATTGATGGATAGTATAGTGTAGTAGTATACTGTACTATATAGTATAGTAACAATAAAATGGCAGTTGCAGAGTCTAGGTGGTGGGTATACGAATGTTCTCTGTAAAACTCTGAATTTTTCGGTTACATCATCCTTAGGCAGTCTATAGCAACACAGAAGCTGATGTCAGATGTGTGAAGAGTGCTTCAGGATGGTACAATTTTTATAAGAACCTGACTGGTAAAGTATTGACTCTTTGTAGTATAGTCTGTAATGAGACGAAGAGTGACCATGAAAGTCATTTGAATCACAAGAGCTTCTTTGGTTATCTCACAGCAAAGATTGTAAAAGACTGTTGAATTTAAAGATGGGTGAAACTTTTATTTTTGAGTGAAACTTTTTTAAAATGAAAGGACAAGATATGTCAAATTTGCTGACACTTTTTGTATAACAAGTGGCTATATAATATGCCACCTAGCAGATTGAAAATCAAGCAAGCAAGCAACCAATGGAACACTCTTACTCCATCCCTTCAAAGTAAAGGATATTTTTACAATGAATGCGAAAGTAACTGCTTCTTAAAAGACAGAGATCAAAATACAGAGTGTTTTTCAAATCATTGCTTGGAAATGTTTCTTTTATCATGTGATTTTTGTCATCAAAGATGTGTATCTTGTGAAAACTTTACTATCTGCACACTTTAAAAAACTTTAACAATATTTTCTATACTGTTAAGAAATCTTCCAAATAGTTTCCTTTGATTGTGAAACCAATTATTAAAAATGTTAAAAGTCAATATATTTTGATTAGTTTACAAGAATAATTAGTTGAGGGGCTTCCCTGGTGGCGCAGTGGTTGAGAATCTGCCTGCTAATGCAGGGGACACGGGTTCGAGCCCTGGTCTGGGAAGATCCCACATGCTGCGGAGCAACTAGGCCCGTGAGCCACAACTACTGAGCCTGCACGTCTGGAGCCTGTGCTTCACAACAAGAGAGGCCGCGATAGTGAGAGGCCCGTGCACCGCGATGAAGAGTGGCCCCCGCTTGCCACAACTAGAGAAAGCCCTCACACAGAAACGAAGACCCAACACAGCAAAAATAAATAAATAAATACTCCTGTTCTCTGTTTAAAAAAAAAAAAAAAGAATAATTAGTTGATATGAGGGAAGATGGAAATTTATTAGTCAGAGTTCAACAAAAACTTGATAATTGGAAAAGGTATTAAAAAATAATGATTTCCTAAGTACAACAAATCATGTATTTCTTTAATTTCAATCCTTGCAGTTTTGCAATTATCACCTTCTCAACTGTAGAGCCATTGCAATTAAGCACTGAAATAAGCAAAACTTAGGAACTGACATTTCAGTTACTGAATTACAAAATATTTAAATCAATATTTAAAAAACAGCATACATAGTTTCATTTATTTTCATTATTATCTTTGCTCCACTAAAAGTGCTAATAAGTTTTTATGAGAGTGAAAAGATCTATACAACTAATATATGTTATGAAACTATTGATTTGTATTTTATTTTAGAATTAAAACAAGATACGAAACTATTTTTAAATGCTTGTAATCTTTATTTTTTAATCCCTATTTCATGTGGTTTTATACTGTATAGAATGTATTAGTAAAATAATATATATATAATACATATGCATATATTGGAGGTTCATACTAAAATTTTTATTTTTTTTTGGTTTGTTTGTTGGAGTATGTAATCAAAGAACTTCAGAGTTCTCACTGATCACTCATGATCTGGCACACTGTTATTGCTAGCAGCAATTATTTATCCTAAAAGTCTATATCATTGTTTTAGAGATTATAAATCAGCACATGGTTTCTAGCTTGTGAGCCTTTGTTTTTTTTAATGTTAAGCTTTGATAAATGAAGTTTACCCTTATTCTAAATTCCAAAAACAGTAGTTCTCAAATGTAGAGCAGCATCAGTGTCAACTTACTAGAAATGTAAATTTTCAGGCCCTATTTCAGACCTATTGTTAACCAGAAATGCTGGTCAATGAGCTTGCCAGGTGATTCTAATGTTCACTCATGTTTGAGAACCATTGGCCTCCATGATTTAGACTCCTGGGTCATCCCTTCTTATTTCTTCCTGCTTCATAGTATATCTGAGACAGTTTCTTCAGATCTCATGTGTCTCAGTCTTAGCTTGGACTTCTGTTCATCTCTACCTGAGATTTTCTTCTCTCCTTTCCTCCTCTTCTTTTCCCTTCTTCCTATTGTGAAAAATTGTTCATTAGTGTTATCCTCACAAAAGGGATAGTGTTCTGGTTCTTAAAATTTGGATGCCACAGCCAGTATGACAAATAGCATGTTAAAGGGGATATTTTTAATATTTTCAAATTAATTTTTGTTAACTGCTTCCTGTTGGACTCAAATATGCCTGTGATTAACATCCTATTCTTTTCCATCTATATCCTCTTGTTTTTGAATTTTATAATCTCAAAATAGC
The DNA here is from genome assembly GCF_964374135.1 of Grampus griseus. Lineage (NCBI taxonomy): Eukaryota > Metazoa > Chordata > Mammalia > Artiodactyla > Delphinidae > Grampus > Grampus griseus. The sequence goes on along the minus strand of NC_139018.1, from coordinate 34,095,663 downwards.
TTTCCACCAACTAAAATTTTAAAATATACACTTCAAAGTATGAATCACCTAGATTCAGTAATTATTGAATTTTGTTTTATTTGCTTTATCTCTCTTCTGCACAGACACACACACACACACACAGACACATACACTTCTTTTCTGATTCATTTTGAAATTAAATTGTATATATCAATACCTTTTACTCCTAAATACTTTTAAGAATAAAGATCAAAGTACCTTTTAGTGGGACTAGTACAAATGTACTAGTACTAGTACAAAATTGTTTTGAAAGGCCAATTTATAACAAATGCTAAACCAATTATTAAAGCCTCTTAAATATTTTCAAGATCTTTCTATAAATGTCTTAATGAGGAAAAGGTATAGAACTCCAAGTTGTGAATTTATAAATGAATCCTCAAGGCTTTCTCAACCAGTTTTTCATCTGAACTACAGAACACAGAGGATGGTCTGGGTGACTATTTTCTCACTTCTCCCAGGGATGGTGCATAACTAGTACCAATTCAGATGCATAGGGGGGAAGTTAATTTATTACATACAAGGGGCGTATTAGAATGTTCTCTCTGGGAACCCAGGTTAGTTGGACTGTATATGTAGCAAGTTCTTAAAAGGATTTTGCTTTGATTAGATTGTAATGTTTATACAAATAATTTTTTTTTTAAATTTTAGATTACAGGTCCACCAGGTTGTGGAAAAACTCAGTTTTGTATAATGATGAGCATTTTGGCTACATTACCTACCAACATGGGAGGATTAGAAGGAGCCGTTGTGTACATTGACACGGAGTCAGCATTTAGTGCTGAAAGGTGGGAGATTTTATTATTTTTCATTATAATGCTTTATTTTTGTAACTTATGTATAGCATGTAACATTTACAAACAAGTTAACATTTTTTATTTTTGAGAATACAGAGTGTTAGATACTGTTTTAAAGGAATTTTCCTTTTAAAATTAACACAGGCAGCAATTTCTTTTTGCCTTTTCTATCCCTTTCTTATTGGTTTGAGTGGGGCTCCTGAATAAGCTGTGTTTTGCAGAAAGTCAGGAAGAAACAAGTTTAAGAAACAGAGAGAGGTATGTAAGTAGAAAATGGAGAAGAGGGAAAGTTAATAAGACAGACAAAAGGTAAGCTGCTTTGTAAGTAATTACTAGTTGGAAGTAAAATATTAGTGAATGGAAAAATTGCAGTTTTCAAAACATTTTTTGCTTGAGAAATATTTTACTTTAATCTTTGAAATAGTGTGGTATTAAATGCAAGAAACACACCGATGATAAGTATATGCATGCTTAGAAAGAAAAGATTTCCTTAGTTTGGCAAGGACCTTTATTTTAACATTCTATGAGAAAGGCATTCAGTTATTTGCGTAACTCTGTATACCTGAAGATAAGTCTGATCTCCTCTTCCCCTGCTCTAATTGACGTTGATAAGTAGCAGTGCTTTATATATCTAGAGAATGACTCAATTCTGCTTTCTTAGCCAAGGTATAGTATAGGTATAGTTCTTTGGGTCTTTCTCTAGTTATGTCACAGTGAATCTTACTTATTTCTCTCTAAGAGTACTACAAAGATCAAAGTGTATTACCTGACCAGATAAATTTCAAATGGATTATTTTGCCTAGAGCTTATTTGCTTTGTTCTACATCTCTTGATTATCTATTCTTTCTAAGTATATGCCACTGGTTTGTCAGCTGTTTGAGTTTGTGTTATATCCTTGTATCTTGAAAGCCAAATCCTACGACTGACTCATAGTAACTGTTCAGAAAATGTTTGATAAATGAAGGAATTGACAGGTATTGCTCTCAGATCGTGGAATCCAGATACCATTTCCTACTAAAAGGAACAAGGGTTCCATGGGGGAATGGCTGATTCTAGCTATGGAGCAGAAAGTTTTGTTTGTTTGTTTTAGTAAAAGGCAAAAGATTTATTCAATCTGAAGAGAAACTGGAGTATTAGGAGGTTTTTAAGTTGAGTCTGAAACATCTTATCTGATAGCAAGAAAGCTATCAAAGACTAGCTAAGGGAGTGTCAGAAGGACTCTGGCGTCAACCTGAAGAGCTCCCACTGGCCAAAGATGAAACAAATTGAGCACCAGTAGAACAATAATAGAAGTTGATTGAAACACATGGAATATGTTTAAATTCATGAGTCTGTAATATTAAGAAATGAAAAGCAGGACTTCCCTGGTGGCACAGTGGTTGAGAATCCACCTGTCAATGCAGGGGTCATGGGTTCGAGCCCTGATCTGGGAAGATCCCACATACCGTGGAGCAACTAAGCCTGTGCACCACACCTACTGAGCCTGCGCTCTAGAGCCCATGAACCACAACTACTGAGCCCGCATGCCACAACTACAGATGCCTGCATGCCTAGAGCCTGTGCTCCACAACAAGAGAAGCCACCGCAATTAGAAGCCTGTGCACCACAATGAAGAGTAGCCCCCACTCTCCGCAACTAGAGAAAGCCCATACGCAGCATTGAAGACCCAATGCAGCCAAAAATAAATAAATAAATAAAATGAAAAGCAACAAATTGATCACCATTGGAGAATTCTGGAGAAGCAACTTATTATTTTGAAAATGAGTTAAAAAAAAAAAAGGAAATCAACATTTATTCTCTTTTCAATACGAACTGTATTACTAAGTAACAAATATGTCTTTTTTATAGAAGTATTCCAATAATAAATGACGAAGGAATGATACAATATAACCAAATTATAAACCCTAATAATCTAGTGATCTAGGAACTGAATATTGTGATATAATAAATACATATCGTCATCCTGGTTACTGACAAACGAACTTCTAAATCCTTTGGAATTTCCTGAGTAATAGAGCTGAGAGGAACATAATTTGTTATTTGTAACTAGCCCCTTTCCAACCATACCTGAGTTTATGCTAATTAGATGACTCTTGGTGGGCCCCTAGATTGCATCTGAAGGGGGCTGGTTGCCAGAGGAACTGGTCATGTGATTATAGGGTTGAACTTGCAGCCCTACCTCCCCAACCTCTGAGGAGGGAAAAGGGACTAGAAATCAGCATTCCCATTTAATGAATCATGCCCATGTAGTGGAATCTCCACAAAACCCTCTAACTGATAGGGTTTGGAGAGCTTCTGGGTTGGTGAACACATTGAGGTGCTGGGGGGGATGGTACTCCCGATTTATAGCTGGTTGGTCTGAAGTACCAGAGGCCCGAGACTTGTGATTGAAGACTGAAGTGGGGGCAGCCTTGTGAATCTGAGCCTTTAACCTGCGGTGTCTGAGTTAACTCCTAGTAGTTAGTGTTAGAATTGAATTGACTTGTAGGACACCCAGTTGGTGTCCATAGGGAATTGGAAAATTGCTTAGTATAGAAAACCCACACATTTGGTGTCAGAAGTGTTGTGAATAAAAACAGTTCATAAACAGAAAAGTGTGCTAGTATCACAAAAAGGCAACCAGTCATTGTGGTACTTGCTGATGGAAGAATAATCAAACCAGAAAGTGATCAAGTTTTCAGATCCAACGACCAGTTTACAACATATACAGAGAAGAGAGCAACACGTGAAGCTACATCTGAGGGATGTAATCAGAAAATCCAAACTGGAAAAGAATAAACAACAATTTGTAGGATTAAAAAAAAGAGTTGGAGGATAAACCTTTGGATTTAAAGAGACTTAAAAGATGTATCGAGGACATTTAGGTTGCTTCCATGTCCTGGCTATTGTAAATAATGCTGCAAAGAACATTGGAGTGCATGTATCTTTTTGAATTATAGTTTTCTCAGGATATATGCCCAGTAGTAGGAGTGCTGGGTCATATGGTAGTTCTATTTTTAGTTTTTTAGGGAACCTCCATACTGTTCTCTATAGTGGCTGTATCAATTTACATTCCCACCAAGAGTATTACTCAGCCATAAAGAGGAATGAAATTGGGTCATTTGTAGAGATGTGGATGGACCTAGAGTCTGTCATACAGAGTGAAGTAAATCAGAAAGAGAAAAACAAATATCATATATTAACGCATATATGTGGAATTTAGAAAAATGGTACAGATGAACCTATTTGCAGGGCAGGAATAGAGATGCAGACATAGAGAACGGGCATGTGGACACAGGGGGGAAGGGGATTGTGGGATGAATTGGGAGATTAGGATAGACATATATACACTACCATGTGTAAACTAGATAGCTAGTAGGAACCTGTTGTATAGCACAGGGAACTCAGCTTGGTGCTCTGTGATGACCTAGATGTGTGGGATGGGTGGGAGGGAGGTCCGAGAGAGTGGATATAGGTATACATACAGCTGATTCACTTCATTGTACAGCAGAAACTAACATAACATTGTAAAGCAGTTATACTTCAATAAAAAAAAAATAGAGCTTAAAAAAATGTATTGGGCTTCCCTGGTGGCGCAGTGGTTGAGAGTCCGCCTGCCGATGCAGGGGACGCAGGTTCGTGCCCCGGTCCAGGAAGATCCCACATGCCGTGGAGCGGCTGGGCCCGTGAGCCATGGCCGCCGAGCCTGCGCGTCCGGAGCCTGTGCTCCGCAACGGGAGAGGCCACAACAGTGAGAGGCCCGTGTACCGCAAAAATAAAACCAAAACCAAAACCAAAAAAAATGTATTGCTCACATCACATTGTACACCTTAAACTTACACAATGTTATATGTCAGTTATATCTCAATAAAGCTGGGAAAAAGACATAGTGATCAATTGTAATGTGATAAACTTATTTGGATCTTTAACAAATAAATGGTAAAAAAAAACAACAGAAGCATAAACATGTGACACCACTGGAAATCTGAACGTTGAAACATTTGATATTAAAGCTGATACAGACAAATATATTTGATGCTAAATCTGGTAAAGACACTGGCTCACTCAGGTTGTCCAGGTCTTTAAAATGCCAATGACTAGCTTTCAACTCATAAGCCAAGAAAGTATTAAATAGCCAATTAGGTAATAAATAGCTAATGTATAAATAGCTCTTACAAAGGTCCTGGGGCATTTGCTTAAAGAATTGAAGGATTAAGGTTATTCTGATAACAGCAGTTTAGTTCACTGTAATTGGATTCTTGCTTTTTTTGCGCCACTTTCAAAGCTGAGTTTACAATGTCTTCTTAAACTGTTGCATTATTTCATTGTTATCAGCATTACAGTTCAGAGTAGGTTAAAAACCTATCAGTGAATTAGGTGAAATCCAGTAGCAGGTGACTAGTCTACATTCTCCGTATTAATTTGTGGCGATTTTTGTTTTTCTTTGTCTTTGCATTTAGTCTAATTGGCTACTTTTTGCATTCTCTGTATTAATTATTTTCCTTCATTATCTTTTCCTGCCTATGTACATATTACTTAGTACTTGCATTAGAGGCAGGCTGGAAAATTGAGTGGTAAAATTTTTGTCCCTTTTGTTGGAATCATGTTGCATAATTCACAAGGAACTCTTATGAAGGTCATTTGAAGACAAGGGTTGCGATTTATATTGTTTTTATTTTTCTAGTCTATTCTCCACAATGCTTGAAAAGTGTGATGATCTGGTGCTAGGATCAGGTGGAATCAAAGGTCCCTGTGCTCTGTGCTCTTTTGTATAGATGCCAGACTTGGTGTTCTTTTAGTGCCTTCTGGAGTTTGTCATGGCAGATCAGAGCATGGAGCTGGGTCTGTGATGCTTGGTCACATTTCGTTTGTGCTGTTACAATATTGTTTGATTCCTATTTGGAGTTACTGGGGAAGGTTGGTCAATCAGTTAGGGAAGCTTTCTCCTGCAAGCAACTGGATACACAAAGAATAGCGGCTTAAACAACTAGAGGTTTATATTTTTCCCCATAACAGGAAGACCTGAGTAGGTCGTTGCTGGCACTGGTTCTGTCTCTCAGTGATGATAGAGACCTAGGGCTGGTACATTTTAGGCATAATATCCGTTCTGTGCTTAAGTCAGTGAGAATAGAAAGAGCCAATTATATCTTTCATCAGGAAAATATACTTTTCAGAGTAGCCACCTCCTCCCTTCTGCTGATTTTCTTTTCACGCTCTGGAATCCTTCTGCAGACTTCTCACTTGGTCACCCCTACATGCAAGGGAGGATGGAAAAGTGAGGGCAAAACATATTTGTAACAAGTGTGATGGGGATGGTTAACATAACTGCTTGAGTAAAATTGGGGTTCCCATAGCAAGGAAGAAGTGGGAATGGATATTGGTAGGTAATTAATAGTGTCTCCCACAACTGGGATAGTTTTTGGACTCAGATAAGAGATAAAGCAGGAAAATATAAGACCCAGAAAGGAATATGCTTTAGCTTTCTGTATGTCTCTGTATGGATAATTGTCTCCATTTTGTCCTTCAAACAAGCTCTCCGAAAAGCACAAATGAGGGCTTCCCTGGTGGCACAGTGGTTAAGAATCCGCCTGCCAATGCAGGGGACATGGGTTTGAGCCTTGGTCTGGGAAGATCCCATGGGCTGTGGAGCAACTAAGCCCGCGTGCCGCAACTACTGAACCTACGTGCTGCAACCACTGAAGCCCACATTCCGAGAGCCCATGCTCCACAACAAGAGAAGCCACCGCAGTGAGAAGCCCCCGCACTGCAATGAAGACCCAACGCAGCCAAAAATAAATAAATAAAATAAATGAATTTTAAAAAATCAGTTAAAAAAAAACACAAATGTGGAAGTGAATTGAAGGATTAACATGAAGGAAGATTAAGGGATTAACATATAGAGAATTTAGGGTAAGTGAAAAAAGTGGAAAATAGTTTCTGTCAGTAAGTTGCTAGATATCTTTTTATCAAGAAGGAGGAAGAAAACAGAGGAAGAATAAATAAAAATAAGTGAAGTTTAAAATGTATTTAAAAAAAAGAAAGGATTTCCTTGCTGGTGCAGTGGTTAAGAGTCCGCCTGCCAATGCAGGAGACACGGGTCCTAGTCCAGGAGGATTCCACATGCCGCGGAGCAACTAAGCCCATGTGCCACAACTACTGAGACTGAACTCTAGAGCCCGCCAGCCACAACTACTGAGCCCACATGCCACAACTACTGAAGCCCGCACGCCTAGAGCCCGTGCTCCACAACAAGAGAAGCCACCGCAATGAGAAGCCCGTGCACCACAACGAAGAGTAGCCCCTGCTTGCCACAACTAGAGAAAGCCTGCACGCAGCAACGAAGACCCAACGCAGCCTAAAATTAAAGAAAGAAAGAAAGGAAGAAAAAAAGAAAAAAGAAAACCTTGAGGTGATATACTTAAAAGCACTTTGGAATGCTTAGTTATATATTTCTTTAAAGCAATACACTAGCTAGCTCATTTTTACATATTTTTGAGAAGTACGTTAATCATGCTTGTTCATCACAGGCTGCAATTGTATTTCTGTACTGCTTAATAATTAGATAATAGTATACTCTGGTGCTAAACCCTCAAGTACTCAGGGACTGCCTTGGGGAGAGGGGAATGCTAAACAGGCAGAGTTCTGGATCTCCTTCTTCTGATTGATTCAGGAAAAGTCTGTTTTTATTTGTTTTACCTATTGGACTTCCCTTAGGCTATCATATAGTCTTAGATGCTATATGCTGTACATACCTTGAGAATAGAGATAAATAGGTTAGTGACCTGTCTATGGAAATTTTGGCAGCCGTGAAAATTCCAGTATACATGAATTGAATGAATACTATATTATCCCTATTGGGGATAATTAGAAAAAGATGGAACTGGAGGTTAAGAATAAAAAAGGAAGGTAATATGGATGGTAGTAGTAATAGAAATTTTTGAAATAAAACTTTGGGAGAAATAAAATGGATAAAGGAAAATAAAGCAGTCTTAGAACTGCAAGTGGAATGTGTGTGAGGAAGACGGAGGGATCTGGGGAAGCAGGAGATGGGACCCAGGACCCTGGAAGGTGGAGACTTGGGGAGGTGGGACATAGAATTGGAATTGTAAGAGGCAGAAGTAGACATTCCTGAGATGTCATGAAATCAGAAGAGCTTTGAAAACTAGGAAGAAAGATGTAGTCCAACAGGGGAGGAAGAAAATCAAATAATCACAAAATTGTAAAATTATAACTATTATAACTAAGTATACAGAGGAGAGGTATATGTTGTGTTGGTACCATGTGGAAGCAATGGCCAAGCTTAGATCTGAAGGAAGTTTTGTACTTGGTGTTAATGTCATTTCTGAGGGTGCCAAGTACCCTACAGCCAGTTCCCTTTAATTCCTACCAAACTACCTAGAGTATCACTCGTTCTGAACCAGTGTATCAGGGAGAGGCATGAAGCGGTAGTGCCCAGCATGACTTTGGCTGATTCTGGAGGCAATACCAGTGTGGTCTTAGGGCCATTTACCTACTTGCTAGTTGGTACAAATCCAGATATTTAACCCAGGGGGCAAACAACAGGGGAGATAAATTCCCTTTTACCGTTTTTTGAGATGGTTTCATGAGTCTGAGTAGGTTTTTCTTAGTTCAGTTCCAGCTGTCCTATCATTTGTGAATCGAGGTGAATTAGTGGTGAGGGAGATCCTGAAGAGTTTTTATGATAGAAAATGAAAATTAGTCATAAGTACTTATTATCACTAAAACAAAACCTTGGAATATTCTGGAATCTGTAAGGAACTAATAGATTCACATTATTATACTTTGTAATACCACAGTATGAAGCAAGTACATATTGAATTAATCAACAGGACAGTATTACATGAAGCTTTGAGAAACCATAAACTTATATTTCAGCACATTTATGATGCTAGATTTCAACTAGAATTTTGGAAAACTTTTTTTTTTTTTTTACATTAAGCATGTGTTTGGTTTCAAGTTGGCACGTGGTCACTAATGTAAAGCTTTTCTTTTATAAAAGAGCTGTGAAGTAACAGGAGGAACTTATAACAAAAACCTTGATCTGAATCCAGTCTTCTCCACTTTAGTGAATGGTAATTCCATTTCTCCAGCTGCTCATCTGATTAGTCAAGAAATCCCTTCGATCCTCTCTGGAACTGTATCTGGAGTGCAGTTACTTCTAATCACCTGATCTGTTCTCTAGGTCAAGTCATCATCTCTATCTGGACGACAGGCACTAGCTGATCTTGCTGTCACCCTTGCCCCTCCATAGCCTCTTCTACATTTGGTAGCTAGAGTGATTCTTTAAGAAAAGAAAAGAAGCTGGATCACGTCAGTCCTGATCCTAGGTTTCGCATTTTACTAAATGAAATCTAACCCCCAACCCCCGAAAAAACCCACAAACGTAAAAATCTTATGTGATCTTGGCCCCTGGCTAGCTCTCTCACCTTATTTCCTTTTATCCCACCTCTTGGTTCCTGTGTCGCAGCTACTACAAGCCTCCTTGTTACTCCTGCAACACCCCAGGCATCTTCCCACATGTGGACTTTTGCACTTGCTATAATTCTCTTTTCCTGTGTGCTGTTTCACTGGATAGCCACATGGTTCACTTTCTCATCTCCCTTAAACCTTTGCTCAAATGTCACCGTGTTAAAAAGGCTTTCCCAGACTACCCTCCATGAAATAGCTCTTACTTCTGTCTGTCACAATCTGTTCCCTTAACCTGATTCACTTTTCTTTAAAGCACATATTATCCAACATGTTAATATATATTTATTTGTTTGTCTTTCTCAGTAGCATGTAAGTTCCATGAGGGAAGGATTTGTTTTGTTTTGTTTTCTTGTTGTTGTTCATAGCTGTATCCTTGGCTCCTAGAATGGTGCCTCGCATATTAGGTCCTCAAATATTGAATGAATGAATCTTAAATGCATCTTTTGAAAAGAGTACTTTTAATAAAAAAGATGTCCACTAGATGGCACTGCTTTCAAATTTTATGTAATTAATGTCTGGGAGGAAAACATATCTTTTCTTTAGGTGGCTGTAACCAAAAAAGATCTTTGTGGTGAAGATTGTCATAAGAAATTCTACGATTAATGTGAGGCATATAGAATACTACATTTGTATTTGGTTTTTGATTTATATATTTTAAGATACTTTTTCTAAAATGAAAAACATTTGGAGAAACTTATAGAAAATGACAGCATATTCGTGTGTAAATATCCAGTTGATACAGGTATTCAGCATGATAACTGTGGATAAGGTTAGTTCAGGTCCACACATTGACCACCCTCCTTCTGAGGTGCCTTTAATGGAATGAGAGAGAGAAATAGTTTCCAGAGCCTTTGACTATCAAGCTGCTTGCTGGTTGAAATCCAGCCTAGTGTTAGATTCAGAAAATTATTATTGTCTGTCAGCTGTTCAGTTGTTGTTGCCAATGACTTAGGTACTCTCAGTCTGGTTCCTAATCGACTGGGTATCCAAATTTTGAAAAACTTCCATGTTTCTGGCAGGTGTCACCTATCCTATTAAAAATCAGCAGGTTCCAAGTGTCAGAGCTTTTTATCTGACTTCTCTGACTAGCACTAAACTCAGCAAATAGTTGCCCTAATCAAGAAATTTACACATTTTCCCCAGACTCTCAAAATTTGCCCGTTCTGCTTTGCCAGTGTCATCTCATTTCTTCTTGCTTTCATCACTTACCTCATTTCCTCCTTTTTTTCTAGTCCCTGTGCCTCCCTCTCTCAAGTACTTTTCCTGAATGGTCATTTGATCCATTCTGTACTCAACTTTTTACACAACTTTCGGTACTATTCCTTACTCCTAAAGTAATTTTTCCTCTTCTTTTTCAAACCAATGATGCCTTATCTTTTCACATTGTTCAAAATATACTTTTTTGTTTGTTTGTTTGTTTGCGGTACGCGGGCCTCTCACTGTTGTGGCCCCTCCCGTTGCGGGGCACAGGCTCTGGACGCGCAGGCTCAGCGGCCATGGCTCACTGGCCCAGCTGCTCCACGGCATGTGGGATTTTCCCGGACCGGAGCACGAACCCGTGTCCCCTGCATCGGCAGGCGGACTCTCAAACACTGCGCCACTAGGGAAGCCCCCAAAATATACTTTTTAAGGAATGTTATTAACTAGTTTTATTTTTTTTTCTTTCCTGTTTTAGAGTTTCTCTTTCATTTCTGAGTATGGCATATGTGAGGAACTTATTTTATCTCTTTAACATTCTCAGCTTCTTCTTGGAGCTCATTAACTATTTAGAAATGAAAACACTATTCTTTTATACTTTTCTGTTGTTAAATGGAACATAAAATATAGGATGGTTTTAGTATATATAGTCCTTCCTCCCAGTCACCCTTGGATGGCTAAGTATGGGGCTGATAAGGTATCATTTTAAATAGGAGACAATTACACTCAAAGATTTACATTTTGTATTTTTAGCCTGAAATATTTGAAATTTCTAATAACGATTATAGTTGCATCTGTTTCAACTTGTCAGTCTCTAATACTTGGCCTACCCCATGCATTAGATCTAGCTTTGAGGTTGGAATTCAGTGTTTAGAAAATAATTTTTTGTTTACTAAGGAAATATTGGACACATCCATTTGTTTAGAAAATAGTTTCCTGTTTACCAAAGCACTTATTTTGTATGTATTTAAGTTTTAATTGAGAAAACATATTTTTCTGGTCTGAGACATGGAGATTTACTGATATCTGATTATTAGAATCATAATATTCTACATTCAAATATATTTCATTTCTGAAAATGAAAGCATTTTTCTTATTTACTAAACATATGGTGCTAGTCAAATTTTCATTTATAAAAAAACATATTTTTATGTTGAACCTCAGAGATATTGCTTGCTCAGCATTAGATGAGATTAAGAGCCCTTGCTAGGCGTGTGCTCTGACTGGTAATCTCTTTTAGTGCTTACAAACAAGGGCTTACATTCCATAATTGTATATGAAGCCATCTTGCTTATACCTGCTCTTTTTTTTTTAATACCTGTTCTATTGATAAGGCTTTTTTTCCAGTGTTACTTATGGCTTATGAGTTTCTTAAGTAAAATTTATGTGGCCTTAAATATTGACTATTTTTATTTATTTATTTATTTTAATTTTTTGGTACAATTTTTAAAGGTTACTTTCCATTTAGTTATTACAAAATATTGGCTACATTCCCCATGTTGTACAATATACCCTCGAGCCTATCTTAAACCCAGTAGTTTGAACCTCCCACACTCCCAACCCTATATTGCCCCTCCCCTCCCCTCCCCACTGGTACCCACTAGTTTGTTCTCTGTATCTATGAGTCTGCCTGTTTTTTGTTATATTCACTAGTTTGTTGTATTTTTTTAGATTCCACATATAGGTGATATCATACAGTATTCATCTTTCTCTGTCTGACTCATTTCACTTAGCATAATGCCCTCCATTCATGTTGCTGCAAATGGCAAAAAAATATTGACTGTTTTTGCTTGTGCTATTTTTTCCTCCACAGACTGGTTGAGATAGCAGAATCTCGTTTTCCCAGATATTTTAACACTGAAGAAAAATTACTTTTGACAAGCAGTAAAGTTCATCTTTATCGGGAACTCAGCTGTGATGAAGTTCTACAAAGGTATGCTGTCTTAGATTTTGGTATTTTAGTAATACTTTGAAGATTTATTTTTTGTTTTTCATGTTTTCAGCTTCTGAGTAAAAAAAAGTCCCTACAAATTAGGATTATGAGAAATAATTATTTCAGTGTTCTTCATTTACTACTATTGGTTGAAGTATTTCTTTAAAAATGAAAAATATTTTAAATGAATAAAATGTTTTAGATTTAACTAATTAAGTGGTATGTTATCTACTGTTCCATTAACAACTTACCCCAAAGTTTAGCAGCTTAAAGCAGTAAACATCTGTTATCTCACATAGTTTTTGAGGGTTAGGTATCTGGGAATGGCTTAGCTGAGTATTTCAGGCTCAGGGTTGCTCAAGAGCTTGCAGTTAAGCTGTTGGCCAGGGTTGTAGTCATCTCAAGGGTCACCTGAGGCTGGAGAATCTTAGAGAATTCCAGGATCATTCATGTAGTTGCTGGAAGGCCTCCCTTCCTTCCTGGAGAGGCCTCTAGTTCTCACTGTGTGGGTCTCTCCATAGGGCTGCTTACAACATGTTGTTGACTGAAAAAAAAAAAAAGCACACAACCTAAAAGTTGAGAATTATATTTTATTCAGAAGACATACTGAGGACTTAAGCCTAGGAGGCAGCCTCTCAGATAGCTCTGAGGGACTGCTCCAAAGAGGTAAGGGAGAAGCCAGGATATAGGAGTTTTTGCAACAAAAACAAGGTAGTTGAAACATCAAAAAATTACTGTTAATTAAAGAAAAAACAAACATTTTGAGTTAATGAATTTAGCACTTTTGTATGTATGGGAAGATGCAAGAGTCTGGGCTATTGAAATCATTCCTTTGATATGCACCTTAACTGTCTAGGGCCAGTATCTTGCTTTTCTCTATTCTGAATTCCCTCAAGGTGCACAGTCAGGGCAGCTGCCGTGGCTGATGGCTTGATGGCCTCAACATCCTTTGTTTACTGATGTGGCAGGTGACATTTTTGGTCCACAATGGTGTCTTGCCTCTGCCAGAGCCAGTGCTCTGAGAGAGAGTGGGCAAGTAAGAAGGAGCCCAAGATGGATGCTGTAGTCCTTCACAACCTACTCTCAGAAATGGTGTACTGTCATTTTGTCATATGCTATTGGTCCACAGGACAACCCTGGTACAGTGTGAGAGGGGACTCCACAAGGATGTGAATACCAGGAGGTGGGAGTAAATAGGGACCATTTTGGAGCTGGGCTACGGCAAGCAGTTTTGCTCTAAACTGGAGCTTTAGCAGTATCATAAGAAAACCAAGGGGGCTTCCCTGGTGGTGCAGTGGTTGAGAATCTGCCTGCCAATGCAGGGGACACGGGTTCGAGCCCTGGTCTGGGAAGATCCCACATACCGCAGAGCAACTGGGCCCGTGAGCCACAACTACTGAGCCTGCGTGTCTGGAGCCTGTGCTCCGCAACAAGAGAGGCCGCGACAGTGAGAGGCCCACACACCTCAATGAAGAGTGGCCCCCGCTTGCCACAACTAGAGAAAGCCCTCGCACAGAAATGAAGACCCAACACAGCCAAAATAAATAAATTAATTAATTTTAAAAAAAGTGGATAAGCAGTAAAATCTACATTTGAGCTGATACAAATTGTCAGAAGAGAAATAAATATCGACACGTTTCACATTTGAGGTAGATTAGATAAATGTTTGATTAAAAAGAAAAGGAAACCAAGGAGTGAAGCTAAATGAAAACATTTTGGCCTATTTCCCAAAGTGTGCAATATATATAGAAGAGCTGAAAATAATGTATGTTTATTGACTATCTGCAATAATTACTGCAACTTAGGGAAGAATAATTTGTTGTTTTAAAGGTAGTTAACCTTTCCATGCCCTATTTTTTAAAATTATACCTTAAATTTATCCACTATTTTATAAATTCTGCTTTTACAGGATTGAATCCTTGGAAGAAGAAATTATTTCAAAAGGAGTTAAACTTGTGATTATCGACTCTGTTGCTTCTGTGGTAAGAAAGGAGTTTGATACACAACTTCAGGGCAACATGAGAGAAAGGAACAAGTTCTTGGCGAGAGAAGCAGCCTCTTTGAAGTATTTGGCTGAGGAATTTTCAATCCCAGTAAGTTTTTCTTTTTCTCTTTTTTTCCTCTTTCTTTCTTTTTTTCCTTTCTTTTATATTTTCACTAACTTATAACATCAAATAATAAAATTAAAAGGAAATTAAAACATGACTTTTTAATGGTAGCACAGTCTAATTGCTATAGCAAATACCACCATCTTCTAAAATTTGTTCATCTCTTGAGATTATTTCGTCCTTTTCACAATTTGAGCCTAAGAAGATTTAAATATTGTTTTCCAAAGTTCCTATAGTCAGTACTTTTCTTCCCTCTCATTGTTTAGTCTTTGTGCATGTTTTTATATTACTTTTATCACACTGAGATAAGTAATAAGTATTAAAACTCCATGAAATTGCCTGTGTCTGTTTCTATACAGCTTTTTTTTTTATGGCAGAAGTTGTCAGTTTTATAAGTATTTAAGGTTTAGATATTGTTATTGTGTTCAGTGCTGTTTTGTACACCATAGGATTTGGTTTGCTTCAAAAGCCAGAGGTTGATTTTTTAGGGTGTTTGGAGTGATAGTAATGAAAGCGTAAGTAAGGAAAACTTGAAAAATTACTCTTGGCATGACTTTCAGTAGTGGGAATTGTGATCAGGAAATCTGAAGATGAGGTGTATTTCAAGGGTTTGTGCTGGGTAAGCTATGAGTACTAAGTTATATCCCCGTTAGCAGTGTGTGGGAGAGTGCAGCTTGCTCTGAAGTCTCACCAACATTTAGCATTGTCAGGCTTTTCAATTTTAGCCATGCATCATCTCAACAGAAGATAGGAAAATTCCTTAAACTGAGATAAAATTTAGTGATGATTTTATAATTTTTAGATTTGTTTGGAAAATTAAAACCTTGGATCTTTGTAACATAGAGAATATGTACTGTTAGTGGAAACTACCACATAGCTTTTGAGATTGATAAACCTAAGCAAGAATCGAGGGGGAAAATGTGGCATTCAAAAAGTTCTACATGTTTTAATGGCTTTTAAATTCATATTTTGGATTATATGGTATAATTCCTGGTGAATCGAGTGCTGTAAAGCTTATCTTGGATGATGCTTATCTTTTAAATTTTATTATAGTTGCTTAAAAGGACAAATTCAAATCCATATTTTCCCTGGTCAAGGAGAATAAGGAAATTTAAAAAATATTTTATAGAGTTACTTGATTGAATGGAAAAGTTAAGTATATATGTTTATTTTATTCATATTGTTGTGTGACTTAATCTTGTGTAAAATATGAAAATTCACTTTTTAAAAGTTATATTTGTTTGTTTTTATTTATTTAAAATATTTATTTATTTGGTTGCGCCGGGTCTTAGTTGTGGCAGGCAGGCTCCTTAGTTGTGGCATGCAAACTCTTAGTTGCGGCACGCATGTGGGATCTAGCCCTGACCTGGGCCTCCTGCATTGGGAGCGTGGAGTCTTATCCACTGGGCCACCAGGGAAGTCCCTGTCTGCTTTTAAATTGTAATTGTAGGCTAATGTATTTCAGTTTTTTCTGAGGTGATTATTTATTTTCCTGAGTGAGAAAGGGGCTCTGCTTTTCTTTGTTTTTAATAGAGCCCTCTGAAAGAATAGGTACTTAGTATCCTCATATCCTTCTGTCTTTGCCTTTGTTTTTCTGTTCAGAGGTAAATGCAGAATATAACATGTACTTATGTAACACACTATGGTATTGGTTTTTCTGACAAATCAGTATTGGTTTTAGAAGGCTTTTGAAAAATACTTCCTTTAGGAAATCTCAGAATTTTCCTAGCCTAATTACCTCACTTAAATGGAAAATCATAAACTTTTAAGCTTTTATGCTATACTTTGAAAAGGTGGCTTCATATGGAAGTAAATGCCTTAAAAGGTGTGTTGTTTTCTGGTTCATTATACCTTTCAAATTAGCAAACCTTATGCTTCCTGGTACTTAAACGTGCCAACAAACATTCCTGCCCCAAGAAGTGTTTGCTGTTCCTCAGCCTGGAGTATCCATTATCCATATTGTCTCCTGTTATTAGTGAGGGCTTCCCTGACCATATAAGTATTAACCACACTCCCTGCCTCTCCATGTCTCTTATTATGCTTTATGTTCCTCCATCATAGTTTTCACCCTCTAGCATTATATATTTATGTTTATTGTTTGTGTGACCTCACCACCCCATAGTACGGTTAAAGGGATTCTGTCTACTTTGTTCATGGCTTTATTCTCAGTACTAGGAATAGTGCCTAACACATAGTAGGCACTCAGTAAATGTTTTTGAATGTATGAGTTTAGATACTGCTTTTCTTCTTAGACTTGATTTAATCTTATGTATGTTTATACTGAACTTAAATTTTATCATTTGCTTTTATCTTTACTTTGATCTTATCTTTAATATTGTTTACTATTTATAATAGTAATAAAATATAACTTTAGATGGCAGAATCTTATCATATGGGAGCTGGACTCAGTTCACACTGGTGTCTTATAGGAAGAAAAAGAATTCTTAAGATTCTTAAACTTGGAAAAGTCTTTAGAGATCTAGATAGTATCACAGAACCAGGAATTAGAAGAGATTTATCTCAGTTTAGTGAAACTGTGGTAAGTGAATGTCTGATGGCCTCTGAAGATTGGGTAGAAAGCCAAGCATTCCAGCCTGTTCTTTGGCTGTGGATCTGAGATGGTGGACAGGGCCAGGATGCCTGGCATTTTGATACACTCTAGATATCTTCATTCAAATGAGAGTAAAGAGTAAAACCAACTTGGCTGTGGGTTGAGTACTTCATTGAATTTAAATATTTCTCTACAGTGAACTTTCAGTGCTTTTAAAATGTGGGGAAAAAGCTTAAAATATAATTTGTATTTAATTTCGATTGTCACATTGTGTATATATTTGTGTATGGTATGTACAGTTGTCCCTCAGTATCTGCAGAGGCTTGCTTCCAGGACCCCTGCAGATACCAAAATCTGCAGATGTTCAAGTCCCTTATATAAAATGGTTGTCCTCCTTATCCGTGGGTTTTGTGTCCAGGGTTTTGCATCAAAAATTCTCCAAGGAAACACAGCATTGTAAAGCAACTATACTCCAATAAAAATTAATAAAAAATTAAAAACTAAAATGTATCATAGATTAGAAAAAAAAATTCTCCAAGTGAGAATTTTTGATCCATGGTTGGTTGAATCCACAGATATGGAACCCATGGATATGGAAGATGATTATATGTGTGTTTGTATGCAAGCATGCCTGCGTGTGTGGAGATTTCAACATCCTTTCTCAGTAATTGATAGAATTAATGGGCAGAAAGTCAGAAGACTTGGATAACATAAACAGTCAACTTGATCTAATCGGTGTTTACAAAACATTCCATTCAAGTGCCTGCAGAATACATATTCCTTTCTGGTACACATGAGATATTCACCAATATAGACCATATTTGGGGACATACAATAAATCTCAACATATTTAAAAGATTAAAATCATACAAAGTGTGTTTTTTGACCCCAAGAGAACTAAACTAGAAATTGATAACAGAAACATGTCTGGAAAATCCACAGACATTTGGAAATTAAACAAAAATACTTCTAAATAACCCATGAGTCAGAGAATAAATCACAAGAGAACTTAGAAAATATTTTGAAGTAAATAAAAATGAAAATACAACATATCAAAATTTGTGGATTGCAGCTAAATCAGTGCTTAGAGGGAAGTTTATTTAATTAAATGCTTATACTGGAAAAGAAGAAAGTTTTCAAATCAGTGATCTAGCTTGTAAAAAATACAAGAATAAATTAAACCCAAAATAAGCAGAAGGAAGGAAAAAATAAAGATAAAAGCATGAATCCATGAAATTAAAAATAGGAAACAATAGAGAAAAGAATCAATGAAATAGAAAGCTAGTTCTTTGAAAAGATTAATAAAATTGATAAAACTGTCACCAGACTGACCAAGAGAAAAACAAATTAGCAGTATCAAGAATGAGAGGGGATATCACTGAAGGTCCTACAAATACTAAATGAATAATAAGGGAATGTTATGAGCAACTTCATTTCAGTAAGTTTGATAACTTAGATGAAATGGGCAGATTCTTTGAAATACACAAACTATCAAAGCTTACTGAGGAAGAAAGAGATAAGCTGGATAGTCCTATATCTGTTTAAGGAGTTGAATTTGTAATTAAAAATCTCACAAAGAAAATGCTAGGTCCAAAGTCTTTACTGGTAAAATCTATCAAACATTTAAGGAAGAAATAGTATCAATTCTATACAAACCTTCCAGAAAATTTTTAAGAAAACTACAGAGTGATGTTCCTCATGAACATAAATACACAAATCCTTAAAATATGTTAACAAATTAAATTCAGCAATAAATAAAAAGGATAACTACATCATGACCAAGTAAAGCTTATTTCAGGAATGTTTCATTGATTTTGAATGCAACATTAAAATATAAAATTTACTACAGCAACACATTAAAAAAAAGGATCATCTCAGTAGATGTAGGAAGGAAAAACAGTTGACAAAATTCATTAGCTATTCATGATGAAAACTCTGAGCAAACCAGTAGTAGAAGGGAACTTTCTCAACCTGATAAAGGGCATCTACTAAAAAACTACAGCTAACATCATACTTAATGGTGATATATTGAATTCTTTCTTCCTAAGATTGGGAATAAGGCAAAGATGACCCATTCTTGCCATTTCTAATCAACAGTGTATTGTAGACTCTAGCCAGTGTGATATGGCAAGAAAAAGAATTTAAGTATACCTGTATTTAAATTAGAAAAGAAGAAATAAGACTATCTTTATTCATAGACAATATGATATGTTTGGTAGAAAATCCCAAAGATTTTACCCAAAAAGCTACTAGATTTAACAAGTGATTTTAGCAAGATTACAGAATACGAGAATTGATATATAGAAATTAATTGTTTCTCTATATGCTAGTGGTGAACAATTAGAAACTGAAATTGAAAACCTGTACCATTAATAAGAATACCAAAACCATGAAATCTTGGTGATAAATGAAACAAAATATATGTCAGATTTTTATACTGAAAATTATAAAGCATTGATGAGAGAACTCAAAGTAGACCTAAATAAATGAAAACATACCATGCTCATGGACTGCAGACTCACCAATGTCAAGATGTTAATCCTCTCCAAATTGCTCTATGTATTCAATACACAATCCCAATCGAAATCCCAGTAGGCTTTTGGGTAGAAATCAACAATCTGACTGTGAAATTTATGTAGAAAAGCAAAAGATAGAGAACAGTTAGAACAATTTATAAAAAGGAAAGTATAGTTAGAAGACTCACACTCCCTGATTTTAAGACCTACTAAAAAGCCACAGTAATTAAGACAGTGTTGTATTGGTGATAGGATTGACACCAGATCAATGGAACAGAATAGAGAGTGCAGAAATAAATCCATAGATTTACAGTTAATTTTGAACAAAGATGCTAAGGTAATTCAGTGGAAAAGAGATAGTTTGTCAACAGATTGTGCTAGAACCATTGGATATCCATATGTAAAAAACAAACAAATCTTGACTTGTACTATTATAGAAACCCAACTCAAAATGGTTGACACACTGTAACATAAAACCTAAAACTATAAAACTTCTGGAAAAAAAACATGGGAGAAAATATTTGTGGCCTTGGGCCAGGCAAAGATTTCTTAAATGACATTAAAAATATGCACCAGGGGGCTTTCCTGGTGGCGCAATGGTTGAGAGTCCGCCTGCCGATGCAGGGGACACGGGTTCGTGCCCCGGTCCGGGAAGATCCCACATGCCGCGGAGCAGCTGGGCCCGTGAGCCATGGCCGCTGAGCCTGCACGTCCGGAGCCTGTGCTCTGCAATGGGAGAAGCCACAACAGTGAGAGGCCTGCGTACAGCAAAAAAAAAAAAAAAAAAAAAAAAAAAAAAGCACCAGGGACTTCCCTGGTGGCGCAGTGGTTAAGAATCTGCCTGCCGATGCAGGGGACACGGGTTTGAGCCCTGGTCTGGGAAGATCCCACATGCCGCAGAGCAACTAAGCCCGTGCACCACAACTACTGAGCCTGCGCTCCAGAGCCTGTGAACCATAACTACTGAGCCCACGTGCCACAACTACTGAATCCCACGCGCCTAGAGCCTGTGCTCTGTAACAAGAGAAGCCACCACAATGAGAAGTCCGTGCGCCTCAATGAAGAGTAGCCCCTGCTCGCCACAACTAGAGAAAGCCCACACACAGCAATGAAGGCCCAATGCAGCCAAAAATAAATAAATTTATTTAAAAAAAAACATAAAAAATTAACATTTCTATTCTTTGAAGATACTTAAGAAGATGAAAAAACAAGCCACAGACTGGGAGATAATATTTGTGCAACTCATGTTGAAGGACTGGTAACTTAAAGGGCTATGAAAACTCAGTAACAATCTAATTTTTAAAATGGGCAAAAAAATGGGCAAAAGATTTGGATAAACACTTCAGCAAAGAAGATATACAGGTGGCAAATAATTGCTCAAAATTATTAATCATTAGGGAAATGCAAAGTAAAATCACAATGAAATACTACTATACATCTATTAGAATGGTTCAAAAAACAAAAGCAAAAACCCTGACAATACCAAATGCTGACAAGGATACGTGGATACGGAGCAGCTCGAATTCTCCTACATGCTGACGGAAATGCTAAATGGTATTGCCACCTTGGAAAACATTTTGACAGTTTCTTGTAAAGTTAAACATCTACTTTAACTATATGACCAAGCAGTCTTTCTCCTAGGTATTTTTTTTACCCTAATAAATGATATATATCATACAAAAATCTGAAAATGTTTTTAGTAGTATAATTCATAATCACCAAACACCAGAAACAACCCAAACAGATCTGGGTTAGAATTCAGACTCCTCCATTTACTACCTGTATAACTATAACTTAATTACTTTTCTGTTTTTCAGTTTCCTAATGTGTAAAGTGAGAGTAATAATGCCTAACTTTATTTTTATTTATTTATTTTTAAAATAAATTTATTTATTTATTTAATTTTTGGCTGTGTTGGGTCTACGTTGCTGCACATGGGCTTTCTCTAGTTGCGACAAACGGGGGCTACTCTTTGTTGCAGTGCGTGGGCTTCTCACTGTGGTGGCTTCTCTTGTTGCAGAGCACGGGCTCTAAGCACGTGGGCTTCAGTAGTTGTGGTGCTTGAGCTCAGTAGTTGTGGCACACAGGCTTAGTTGCTCCGCAGCATGTGGGACCTTCCTGGACCAGGGATCAAACCCATGTCCCCTGCATTGGCAGGCGGATTCTTAACCACTGTGCTACTAGGGAAGTCCAGTAATGCCCAACTTTAAAACAGTGGGATAGTGCCCATTTTTCAGTAGATCCTTGGAAAAGAGGATAGTACTTAAAAAAAAAAAGTATTTCCCTTATCGTAGTAATTGGTTGTTCTTTTGAATTAAATATACTTAGCACAGAGCCTCATATACAGCTTAACAAATAAAAAAAACTGTAAGGAACCCTTATATCTAATATTTAACACTTTCCTTTTATACATCAGAGAAACTTCTTGTCTTATTTCCTTCTAGAAACAGTCATACTTTGTTTCCCACTTGTTTGCCCCAGGACTTTCAGATGCCAGTGAGCCCATACTCATTCTGCCCTGTTAGCTCACTGTGCCAAAGGTCAGTAAACTTCTGTGAAGAGCCAGATAGTAATATTTTAGGCTTTGTGGGCCCTAATGTCTCTGTGGTAACTACTCAACTCAGCCATGGTAGCATAAAAGTAGCCATAAACAATTTGTAAACTAATGGGTGTGGTTATAGTTGAATAAAATCTTGTTTACAAAACCAGATGGAGGGCCTTGGGCCACAATTTGCCATCCCCTGATCTGGACCCTTCTCTTTTCTCCCTAGCCTTGGACCCAGGGCTGGCGCTACCATTAGATTAAGGAATTTGGAGGAAGGGAACGAGAGCAGTCTGCTCATAAAGCAGTGTTTTCTCAAACTAGTTTAAGACATTGGCCCCTTTTAAATGCAAGTGATATGCTCTTAACCCCCATTTCTGACTTCAGATTTATTATATTACAGACATATATAGAATTATAAAACTAGCTAATAACTCTTCATATTAAATCATACTTATGAAACCATAAAAGTGGGTTGTATTGAATAAACAATACTATTCAAAGTAATTATTCTAATGTTACAGATGATCATTTGCTAAATTAAATTATTACTTGCAATATAAATAACATAGCATAGCTTCTTTTGAATTATATGTGTGCATGTGTGTGTGTATTTACTGTAGTTTATGTGATGACTCAACTTTGAACTACTACAAAACCTTCTTCTGTTTGGGAAGGATAACGTCATTTGGCCCTTACCTGGGCATGAATGCATTTACGTTTGAATTCTGCTATTACTTTTTTCTTATTCGTCTCTGACAATTAAAGTTGTACCACTTGGCATCACTTGATTGAAAATACACATTAATATCTGTTGGCAGTTTTTAATTATAAAATGCCTATACTAATATTTTGAGGCTATCATTGAAATGGAAATATAAAATTTAAAAATTCTCAGAGACAATTTACAAAACTTTGAATATGTTCACCGACTACAGTTTGAGAAACACAGTTGTACTAGTCTTGTAGAAGTTTTTTCCTGAATGTTGTGGGGGAAGTTTAAGGGACACTCTGCTATTGAGATGTAGGATGAAAAACCTTTGTCTTTTTTTTTTTTTAATTGAAGTATAGCTAATTGACAATGTTTTGTTTGTTTCAAGTGTACAGCAAAGTGATTCAGTTATACATATACATATACGTATATATTCTTTTTCAGATTCTTTTCCATTATAGAAGACCTTTGTCTTTTTAAAGTGTGTCCATGCTAGTATTAGAAAAAACAGTAGACTCTAAAACGATTTATAATTAATGAAAATAACATGAGAGAAGAATTTAAATATTACCTGTATAAAATGAATTGTGGTTATGGTTATTTATGTTGCTTGTTATCATTGATTTCTAAATATCATACAAAACAGTTATTATACATATCATTAATTATGTATTAGGTTAAAATGAGATTTTCTTGCCAAAAAAGACCTTAAAGATCATTTAGATTAGCCTCTTCATTTTATAGATGACAATGAGGCCGAGAGGTGACCTTACTTGTTCTCCTATTTTTAGCATAGGAGAGGGCAGATGAATGGATAGAATGTAAGATCTTTTGGGTGCCAGTTCTGAGATTTTTTCCTACAGTAGGATTCTCTTTTTTTCTGAGATCTACAGAATGATGGTGGTGCTTCTTTGAAAATGCTTCCAGTGTATCTTGAACAGGCCCGTACAAATACCAAAAAAATGCACAAAATGCCAAGATCTAAATTTTTACTGTTTCAGAGAATTTTCAACAAGGTAACTTCAGTTGTTGGTATATGAGTAGCACTGAAGTTTCCTGTCTCTTTCCCCTCTATCTTCTTTTACCTTCATTTCTTGATATTGTGCAAATGTTTTCTGCTGTAAGGGAACTAGTACCAGTTACCAATATTTAGAAAACTGGTATATCAAGAAAAATTTGAATATACTATTTAAACATTCTAAGAAGGAAAAGTCTTATTTTCAATGAAAGTTGTTAAAATCCAAATTATTTTACTGAGGTGTGGTTTTGACAGGGTTTTCTCTTGTTGCCATCTATGTTCTTGATTTTCTCTTGTTTCTATCTGTGTTCTTGATTGTATGTTTTTTGAGAAAATGCATTGCTCTAATTTATTGCATAATGTGATTTCTTTTGAAATATTAATGCTCATAAAATATTTAAAGCTGTTTAGAAAAATTAATTAAAATGTATTGTATTATATTTTAAGGACATAAGGGTTTAAAATCTTTGGCAAGTGGAAACTTTGTTTTTGTTTTGAGTGAGGCAAATATTACAAGGTTAAACTTTTTATTATTATTTGACAAAAGCATAAAAATATTTTTTTTCTCAGTTTAATGGTAAATTTCATATGGGCCAGAATTTCTTTTCTTTTACTTTTAGCTGTCCCATCATGCAAAGTGGGTTTAACTTATAGGATTATGACTTATCTTAGATACTAATAAATATTGAAAATTTAAAAAAATAGGAAGCTAGGCCAATGCGTTTAAAATAATTAAAGTTTTGTTAATTACAAAATTGGAATAGAATGTTTATGACTTGTGAGATCGAAGAAAAAGGTATGTATGAACCCAATTTTGACATTTATTCTTGTCATAAATGTAAAAATTCAGGATTTGCATTTCTGTGAAAACCTAATGAAGTTTCTCTAATTGTGAAATAGAAACCCTACACTCTAGATATATGTAACTAAGCCATCAAAACTCTAGAGTTACATTTTATTGTTGTGTAATGTTACTGTATGATTTTTCAGAAATCATAAAATTTTTGGTTTACTTTGATTACTTTCATATTAATTACTGAAAGCAAACACTGTGGGAATTCTGTGAGGTAAGAAACGTCTTTTACATTTTTTTTTGTTTTTCATAAGTGCCTTGTGTTTGCTAATTCACATTTGAAGTCAGATTATCCTTAAAGATACCCTATATTCATTCAGGTGGCTGAAACTCATAGACTAGACTAAACCTTCACTTTATTTCATTAGTTAGTGAGAATAATTCTAGAAAAATTATATCTTTCTTTTGTGTAGCTCTTTATAATTTATAAAACTTTGTTTTTATTGTTTTTTTTTAAAAAATAAATTTATTTATTTTTGATTGTGTTGGGTCTTCGTTGCTGTGCGCGGGCTTTCTCTAGTTGCGGCGAGTGGGGGCTACTCTTCCTTGCGGTGCGCAGGCTTCTCATTGCAGTGGCTTCTCTTGTTGGGGAGCATGGGCTCTAGGCGCACGGGTTTCAGTAGTTGTGGTATGTGGGCTCAGTAGTCGTGGCTTATGGGCTCTAGAGCACAGGCTCAGTAGTTGTGGCTCACGGGCTTAGTTGCTCCGCGGCATGTGGGATCTTCCTGGACCAGGGCTCGAACCCGTGTCCCCTGCATTGGCAGGTGGATTCTTAACCACTGTGCCACCAGGGAAGTCCCAAGTCCCTGTTTTTATTGTTGACTAGAGCAAAAAACTAGAAACAACTTAAGATTAATGAGTGGATGATTGGCTAAATTAATGGTGGAACATCCATACAATGGAATACTGTGATGTTGTTAAAATGAATGAGATAACCCAGGAATGTATTCACAGGTTGTTTAGGAAAGGATTAACTCAGCTGGGGTAGGTTGCTCAAACCCAGCATATTCCCAAGGAAGTCTTATCTTCAGGACTGCCAGCTCCTGGGAAATGAACTCAGAGCCTTTGGAATATTCTGCTTAATAAGAGTGTTTTTATATGCCTGATGCCTTGGTCCACACAATACCAGTTGAATCAGGTAGTTTATACAAACTGTGATTTATGGAGAACACCGATTTGGCTCTGGGGACTAGAATCTCGGTAGCTAAGGTCAGTCATGCAGGCCCTGCATGGTATGTGACTGACTCCCAGTAAAAACTCTGGACACCAGAACTTGGGTGAGCTTTCCTGGTGGACTTTGCTTCACATGTGTTGTAACACATCATTGCTGGGACAATTAAACACGTCCATGCAACTCCACTGTGGAATGACACTTGGAAACTGGTACCTGGTTTCTCCTGGGCTTTGTTCATCCTCCTTTTCCTCTTTGCTTATATCAATCTGTATCCTTTTGCTGTACTAAACCATAACTGAGTGTAAGAGCTTTTCTGAGTCCTGTGAGTCCTTTCAGTGAATCACCAAGCCAGAAAGTGGTGTTAGAGACCCCTGACACACAGGGGCATCAATAGATAGGTGCAAGAATGTTTATGGGAGCTTAACCTAATTGCTCAAAACTGGCAAAATTTAGTTATTAGTATTGCATCAACCTTAATTTATTGATTTTGATCATTGTACTATGATTATATAAGATGTTAACATTAGGAGAAGCTGGGTGAAGAGCGTATAGGAACTCCCTGTAGTCTTTTTGCAACTATTTGGTGAATCTAAAATTATTTCAAAATAATAAGTTAAAAAAAGAGAGTGTGTTTTTATGTTCATAAATTGGCTCTGGAAGCTCATTAAGAAACTCCATTGGTTGCATTTGGAGAAGGAAAACAGGGGCTGGAAGAGGACTTCTATTTGATGCACTGGATCTCTTCTATTTAGTTGTCTGGTCCTGTAGATATTACCTAAAACCTCTTCAATTTAAATGCTGCTCTTCATCTTTCAGCAAATCTATCTGGCTCCATTTTCAATATATATTAAGTACCATCATAAGATTAATTCCCATCATCTTCAATGCTATCTACCCTGGTTCTGGTAGTTTAAGAATACTGGCTTTGGAGTTAGATGTGGGTTTGAATCATAGCTTCATTGTTTGCTAGTTTTGTGACCTTGAGTAAGTTATTTATCCTAGTTCCAACTCTTAGTTTCCCATTTGAAAAATGGGGATAATAATATCTGACTCATAGGGGTGTGAGGATTAAATGAGACAATGTCTGTAATGTTCTTTGTACAATGTTTGACACATTCAGTAAGAGGTAACCATTAATCATTAACTTTAGTAGTTACCTCTTTCCAGGTGCTTGGTATATTTTATCTCTCTCCTCCTGTTTTTTTTTTTTTTTTCCTCAGAAGGCTGCAAGCTCCTCAAAAGGAAAAATCATGTCTTAGGGCTGTATCCCCTTCTAGCTGTTTTGTTGATGGTTGCTGTTACTGCCTAACCCTCCTATACCTGGTTCACTCACTTATTCTTCGGATCTCAGTCACTCTTCTTTTTTTTTAATCTTTTTAACACAGACTTTATTGAAACATAATACTAATACAGAAAAGTACACAAATTATAAATGTATAAGTCAATAAGTGTTCGCAAAGTGAGCACATTTGTATAGTCAGCACTAGATCAAGAAACAGACCATTACCCCAGAAGCCCTCATGTCCCCCTTCTAATCAAGGGTAACCGATATCCTGACTTCTTACAACACCAGAGGTGAGTTCTGTGTATCTTTGAAATTTAATAAATGGAATCATTTAGTAAATACTTTTTGTGTGTCTGGCTTCTATTGCTCAGCATTATATTTGTGAGATGAATTCAGTGTAAGCATGTAATTTAAGGTTGTTTTTTTTTAATTTAATTTATTTTTTTATACAGCAGGTCCTTATTAGTCATCAATTTTATACACATCAGTGTATACATGTCAATCCCAATCTCCCAATTCATCCCACCACCCCACCCCCCCTCCTCCACTTTCCCCCCTTGGTGACCATACATTTGTTCTCTACATCTGTGTCTCAATTTCTGTCCTGCAGACTGGTTCATCTGTACCATTCTTCCAGGTTCCACATATATGCATTAAATACGAGATTTGTTTTTCTCTTTCTGACTTACTTCACTCTGTATGACAGTCTCTAGATCCATCCACGTCTCTACAAATGACCCAGTTTCGTTCCTTTTTATGGCTGAGTAATATTCCATTGTATATATGTACCACATCTTCTTTATCCATTCGTCTGTAGATGGGCATTTAGGTTGCTTCCATGACCTGGCTATTGTAAATAGTGCTTCAAAGAACATTGGGGTGCATGTGTCCTTTTGAATTATGGTTTTCTCTGGGTATATGCCTGGTAGTGGGATTGCTGGGTCATATGGTAATTCTATTTTTAGTTTTTTAAGGCACCTCCATACTGTTCTCCATACTGCCTGTATCAATTTACATTCCTATCAGCAGTGCAGGAGGGTTCCTTTTTCTCCACACCCTCTCCAGCATTTGTTGCTTGTAGACTTTCCGATGATGCCCATTCTAACTGGTGTGAGGTGATACCTCATTGTAGTTTTGATTGGCATTTCTCTAATAATTAGTGATGTTGAGCAGCTTTTCATGTGTCTCTTGGCCATCTGTATGTCTTTTTTGGAGAAATGTCTATTTAGGTCTTCTGCCCATTTTTGGATTGGGTTGTTTGTTTCTTTAATATTGAGCTGCATGAGCTGTTTATATATTTTGGAGATTAATCCTTTGTCCATTGATTCATTTGCAAATATTTTATCCCATTTTGAGGGTTGTCTTTTCATCTTGTTTATGGTTTCCTTTGCTGTGCAAAAGCTTTGAAGTTTCATTAGGTCCCATTTTTTTATTTTTTATTATTTATTTATTTTGGGGGGGAGGTACGTGGGCCTCTCACTGTTGTGGCCTCTCCTGTTGCGGAGCACAGGTTCCAGACGTGCAGGCTCAGCGCCCATGGCTCACAGGCCCAGCTGCTCCGCGGCATGTGGGATCTTCCTGGACCGGGGCACAAACCCTTGTCCCCTGCATCGGCAGGCGGACTCTGAACCACTGCGCCACCAGGGAAGCCCCCATTTGTTTATTTTATTTCCATTACTCTAGGAGGTGGATCAAAAAAGATCTTGCTGTTATTTATGTCAAAGAGTGTTCTTCCTATGTTTTCCTCTAAGAGTTTTATAGTGTCCAGTCTTACATTTAGGTCTCTAATCCATTTTGAGTTTATTTTTGTGTATGGTGTTAGGGGGTGTTCTAATTTCATTCTTTTATATGTAGCTGTCCAGTTTTCCCAGCAACACTTATTGAAGAGACTGTCTTTGCTCCATTGTATATCCTTGCCTCCGTTGTCATAGATAAGTTGACCATAGGTGTGTGGGTTTACCTCCAGGCTTTCTATCTTGTTCCATTGATCTATGTTTCTGTTTTTGTGCCAGTACCATATTGTCTTGATTACTGTAGCTTTGTAGTACAGTCTGAAATCAGGGAGTCTGATTCCTCCAGCTCCGTTTCTATCCCGCAAGACTGCTTTGGCTATTTGGGGTCTTTTGTGTCTCCATACAAATTTTAAGATTTTTTTGTTCTAGTTCCGTAAAAAATGCCATTGGTAATTTGATAGGGATTGCACTGAATCTGTAGATTGCTTTGGGTAGTCTAGTCATTTTCACAATATTATTTTTTCCAATCCAAGAACATGGTATCTCTCTCCATCTGTTGGTATCATCTTTCATTTCTTTCATCAGTGTCTTATAGTTTTCTGCATACAGGTCTTTTGTCTCACTAGGTAGGTTTATTCCTAGGTATTTTATTCTTTTTGTTGCAATGGTAAATGGGAGTGTTTCCTTAATTTCTCTTTCAGATTTTTCATCATTAGTGTATAGGAATGCAAGAGATTTCTGTGCATTAATTTTGTATCCTGCAACTTTACCAAATTCATTCATTAGCTCTAGTAGTTTTCTGGTGGCATCTTTAGGATTCTCTATGTATAGTATCATGTCATCTGCAAACAGTGACAGTTTTACTTCCTCTTTCCCAATTTGTATTCCTTTTATTTCTGTTTCTTCTCTGATTGTCGTGGCTAGGACTTCCAAATATGTTAAATAAGAGTGGTGCAAGTGGACATCCTTGTCTTGTTCCTGATCTGAGAGGAAATGCTTTCAGTTTTTCACCATTGAGGATGATGTTTGCTGTGGGTTTGTCGTATATGGCCTTTATTATGTTGAGGTAGGTTCCCTCTATGCCCACTTTCTGGAGAGTTTTTATCATAAATGGGTGTTGAATTTTGTCAAAAGCTTTTTCTGCATCTGTTGAGATGATCATATGGTTTTTATTCTTCAATTTCTTAATGTGGTGTATCACGTTGATTGATTTGTGTATATTGAAGAATCCTTGCATCCCTGTGATAAATCTCACTTGATTATGGTGTATGATCCTATTAATGTGTTGTTGGATTCTGTTTGCTAGTATTTTGTTGAGGATTTTAGCATCTATATTCATCAGTGATATTGGTCTCTTATTTTCTTTTTTTGTAGTATCTTTTTCTGGTTTTGGTATCAGGGTGATCATGGTCTCTTAGAGTGAGTTTGGGAGTGTTCCTTCCTCTGCAATATTTTGGAAGAGTTTGAGAAGGATGGGTGTTAGCTCTTCTGTAAATGTTTGATAGAATTCACCTGTGAAGCCATCTGGTCTGGACTTTTGTTCATTGGAAGATTTTTAATCACAGTTTCAATTTCATTACTTTTGATGTGTCTGTTCATATTTTCTGTTTCTTCCTTGTTCAATGTTGGGAGGTTATACCTTTCTAAGAATTTGTCCATTTCTCCAGGTTGTCCATTTTATTGGCATAGAGTTGCTTGTAGTAGTCTCTTAGGATGCTTTGTATTTCTGCGGTGTCTGTTGTAATTTCTCCTTTCTAATTTTAAATTTTATTGATTTGAGTCCTCTCCCTCTTTTTCTTGATGAGTCTGGCTAATGGTTTATCAATTTTGCTTATCTTCTCAAAGAAGCAGCTTTTAGTTTTATTGATCTTTGCTATTGTTTTCTTTGTTTCTATTTCATGTATTTCTGCTCTGATCGTTATGATTTCTTTCCTTCTGCTAACTTTGGGTTTTGCTTTTTCTTCTTTCTCTAGTTCCTTTAGGTGTAACGTTAGATTGTTTATTTGAGATATTTCTTGTGTCTTGTAGTAGGCTTGTATAGCTATTAACTTCCCTCTTAGAACTGCTTTTGCTGCATCCCATAGGTTTTGGATCATCGTGTTTTCATTGTCATTTTTCTCTATGTATTTTTTGATTTCCTCTTTGATTTCTTCAGTGATTGCTTGGTTATATAGTAACGTATTGTTTAGCCTCCATGTGTTTGTGTTTTTTACGTTTTTTTCCCTGTAATTGATTTCTAATCTCATAGCGTTGTGGTCAGAAAAGATGCTTGATATGATTTCAATTTTCTTAAATTTACTGAGGCTTGATTT
Source organism: Grampus griseus (assembly GCF_964374135.1). NCBI lineage: Eukaryota > Metazoa > Chordata > Mammalia > Artiodactyla > Delphinidae > Grampus > Grampus griseus. The sequence continues at coordinate 34,064,445 of NC_139018.1, read as the reverse complement.
GTGACCCACGATGTGATCTGTCCTGGAATATGTTCCATGTACACTTGAGAAGAAAGTGTAATCTGCTGTTTTTGGATGGAATGTCCTATAAATATCAATTAAATCTATCTGGTCTATTGTGTCATTTAAAGCTTGTGTTTCCTTATTAATTTTCTGTTTGGATGATCTGTCCATTTGTGTAAGTGAGGTGTTAAAGTCCCCCACTATTATTATATTTTTATTTTTATTTTTTTTTGCCGTACACGGGCCTCTCACTGTTGTGGCCTCTCCCGTTGCGGGGCACAGGCTCTGGACGCGCAGGCTCAGCGGCCATGGTTCACAGGCCCAACCACTCCGTGGCATGTGGGATCTTCCTGGATGGGGGCACGAACCCATGTCCTCTGCATCGGCAGGCGGACTCTCAACCACTGTGCCACCAGGGAAGCCCCCCCACTATTATTGTGTCACTGTCGATTTCCTCTTTTATAGCTGTTAGCAGTTGCCTTATATATTGAGGTGCTCCTATGTTGGGTGCCTATATATTTATAATTGTTATATCTTTTTCTTTGATTGATCCGTTGATCATTATGTAGTGTCCTTCCTTTTCTCTTGTAACATTCTTTATTTTAAATTCTATTTTATCTGTTATGAGTATTGCTACTCCAGCTTTCTTTTGATTTCCATTTGCATGGAATATCTCTTTCTATCCCCTCACTTTCAGTCTGTGTGTGTCGCTAGGTCTGAAGTGGGTCTCTTCTAGACAGCATATATATGGGTCTTGTTTTTGTATCCATTCAGCGAGCCTGTGTCTTTTGGTTGGAGCATTTAATCCATTCACGTTTAAGGTAATTATCGATATGTATGTTCCTATTACCATTTTCTTAATCGTTTGTGTTTGTTTTTGTTGGTCCTTTTCTTCTCTTGTGTTTCCCACTTAGAGAAGGTCCTTTAGCATTTGCTGTAGAGCTGGTTTCATGCTGCTGAATTCTCTTAGCTTTAGCTTGTCTGTAAAGCTTTTGATTTCTCCATCGAATCTGAATGACATCCTTGCCAGGTAGAGTAATCTTGGTTGTATGTTCTTCTCTTTCATCACTTTAAGTATATCATGCCACTCCCTTCTAGCTTGTAGAGTTTCTGCTGAGAAATCAATTGTTAACCTTATGGGAGTTTCCTTTTATGTTATTTGTCGTTTTTCCCTTGCTGCTTTCAATAATTTTTCTTTGTCTTTAGTTTTTGCCAATTTGATTACTATGTGTCTCGGCGTGTTTCTCCTTGGTTTATTCTGTATGGGACTCGTTGCACTTCCTGGACTTGGGTGGCTATTTCCTTCCCCATGTTGGGAAGTTTTCGACTATAATCTCTTCAAAGATTTTCTCGGGTCCTCTCTCTCTCTCTTCTCCTTCTGCGACCCCTATAATGAGAATGTTGTTGAGTTTAATGTTGTCCCAGAGGTCTCTTAGGCTGTCTTCATTTCTTTTCATTCTTTTTTCTTTATTCTGTTCTGCAGCAGTGAATTCCACCATTCTGTCTTCCAGGTCACTTATCCCTTCTTCTGCCTCAGTTATTCTGCTATTGATTCCTTCTAGTGTAGTTTTCATTTCAATTATTGTATTGTTCATCTCTGTTTGTTTGTTCTTTAATTCTTCTAGGTCTTTGTTAAACATTTCTTTCATCTTCTCGATCTTTGCCTCCATTGTTTTTCCGAGGTCCTGGGTCATCTTCACTATCATTATTCTTAATTCTTTTTCTGGAAGGTTGCCTATCTCCACTTCATTTAGTTGTTTTTCTGGGTTTTTTTTTCTTGTTCCTTCTTCTGGTACATAGCCCTCTGCCTTTTCGTTTTGTGTATCTTTCTATGAATGTGGTTTTTGTTTGACAGGCTGCAGGATTGTAGTTCTTCTTGCTTCTGTTGTCTGCCCTCTGGTAGATGAGGTTATCTAAGAGGCTTGTGCAGGTTTCCTGATGGGAGAGACTGGTGGTAGGTAGAGTTGGCTGTTGCTCTGGTGGGAAGAGTTCAGTAAAACTTTATTCTGCTTGCCTGCTGATGGGTGGGGCTCGGTCCCCTCCCTGTTGGTTGTTTGGTCTGAGGTGACCCAACACTGGAGCCTTCCCTGGGCTGTTTTGTGGGGCTAATGGCAGATTCTGGGAGGGCTCACGCCAAGGAGTACTTCCCAGAACTTCTGCTGCCAGTGTCCTTGTCGTCACAGTGAGACACAGCCACCCCCCGTCTCTGCAGGAGAACCCCCAACACTAGCAGTTAGGTCTGGTTCAGTCGCTATGGGGTCACTGCTCCTTTCCCTGAGTCCTGATGCGTACAATACTTTGTGTGTGCCCTCCAGGAGTGGAGTCTCTGTTTACCCCAGTCCTGTCGAAGTCCTGAAATCAAATCCCACTAGCCTTCAAAGTCTGATTCTCTAGGAATTTCTCCTCCCATTGCCAGAACCTCCCACAGGTTCTGAAGCCTGACGTGGGGCTCAGAACTTTTACTCCAGTGGGTGGTCAGTCACTCTTCTTAATCACACTCCCAACAATGTGTACAAAACTCTGTGCTAGGCACTATGAGATCATAATGATGAATAAAACATAATCTTTTCCCTTAAGGCATGTATAAATAAGTTAATTGTAGGAGACAGATAGCTTTCTGTGGTGTAATGGAGAATGAAATAAGTACCTTGTCTACTGTTGTTTTTCTGTTTCTAACAGATTTGTAAATACCTTGGTACCCCCTTCTCTGTCCTTTACTTGGGACTACAGATTACGCAGAGAGAAATAAAGGGAGGTAACATAGATCTTCATAGGCTCCAGCTAAATTCTATCACATCTAACCTTGACCCTTACTGTCCATTCTCATTCAGAAAGAGAGTGTTCTTTTGGAGACAGATAGTCGTTAAACTGATAAAGTATAAGCATAATTCGAAAGTTGAGTTGGTAGGAAGAAGTTAGAGATGAAAGCAAGTTGCAGCTCTTAGATTTTAGTGTTCCTTTGCACATATTACATGGTGCCTTGATGTGTTTGTAGAATTTTCCAGTTGAGAATCTTAAGGTTGTGGTTGAGTGGCAAACTTCAATTCTCAAGTCAGAACAGAGATGCAGAGAAATGAGGTGTTTTATCCAAGACTGCTCAAGACGTATTTGCATAACTGAATACTATCACTTGCTACTTCTCTCTTGGATTATTATTGCAGTGTGTTAATTGGTCTGCCTATCTCTTTTTCTGTCTAGGTACCTACATAATTTTCCTAAAGTATATCTCTGATCTCATCCTCTGATTAGAAGCATTGCATGGCACCATCTTTTTTATGGAATAAATCTACTAGAGTATCATCACTATGAGGGCAGAGAACTTAGCTGTTCTGTTCACACTTGTGTCCTGTGCATCTAGGATGGTACGTGGCACAGAATAGTTACACCAATCAGTATTTGTTGAATGATTCAGTCCAAGTTCCTGATAGGATATTCAAAGTTCGCTTTCATATGCTTCCAACCTACGCCTGCTACCTGTCTCTTTGGTGCTGGCTGCTGGTCTATCCCTGTCACCCTCTGTTTATTCTAGCTGTGGATGCCCTTCTCTTTCATCTCTTCCTTTCTAAACTTTACTCTTCTTTCATGTCTGAGCTCTCAAGTTTTCTCTCTTTTCTGAGATTTTTGTGTCACTTGATTTTTAGATACCAATTGATTCTACACACAGGTTTGAGCCTCAATCAATTCTATCTTCTTTTGTAATACATATGGTCTTAACTTCTTAATTGGAACTTTAATCATTTATTGCTTTGCAGTGTTACTTAAATTTTTGTATGTTCATGTCTGAGCTCCTTAGTTATATTAGGAAGCTCCCTGAAAACAGAGCTATTTTTATGTATCCTTTAGAGCTGCTTATATAGAATAGTATCCATATTGAATAGTGTATTAGATTAAGTGTCCAGTATATATTTGTAGAATGATTGTATCACTTTTTCTAGTCATGCAATTTATGAAATGCATATTTAATTAAGTGCCTACCTGAGCTCTTACAATACCTAAAGGGAAAACATTCTAACATTCTTTATAAAAAGTGAAAAGATACTTGGAAACTAAACTTTGGTCTCTCCCCCATCCCTTTCCTTCTCCTTTAAAATTGATTTGTTCATAATTTGAAAACTCCATACCTTTAATTTAATATGATATATGAACTTCTGTGAGACATCATCAATCAGGATTTTATACAAAGAGCTGTGATCATCAAGGTGGGAATTTAACATTAGTGCTCTGTATATACTATTACTCTAATGCCTTATTTAGAAGTTTAATAATATTGGATGATATTCTATTTTATGATTTTTAACTTATCAAAGGAGAGCATTGTAGAGAAATGGGATCTTGAGTTTAATGGAGTACTAACAGCTCACTGTTTGATTAAATTCAAATAAACAATTTGAAATACAATCTTGGCTATATGAGAGGTTGCTCAAAGGATACTCTCTTGTGTTTTTTAAAGACAAAAATTATTTCTTTGGTTCATATTATTGTATGTCCTTTGTCTATCTTGAATGTGTTCATTGAGTTAATTCCACTTAACTTCCAAGTACATACATGTTGATATGTTGTTAGTGTTTTAATTTTACACTTTTAAAAACTTTGTATTAGTGCTCGCTTCGGCAGCACATATACTAAAATTGGAACGATACAGAGAAGATTAGCATGGCCCCTGCGCAAGGATGACACACAAATTCGTGAAATGTTCCATATTTTTGTCTGTCATACAGAGTGAAGTAAGTCAGAAACAGAAAAACAAATACCGTATGCTAACACATATTTATGGAATCTAAAAAAAAATGGTTCTGAAGAACCTAGGGGCAGGACAGGCATAAAGACGCAGACATAGAGAATGGACTTGAGGACACAGGGAGGGGGAAGGGTAAGTGGGGGCGAAGTGAGAGAGTGGCATGGACATATATACACTACCAAATGTAAAATAGATAGCTAGTGGGAAGCAGCCGCATAGCACAGGGAGATCAGCTTGGTGCTTTGTGACCACCTAGAGGGGTGGGATATGGAGGGTGGGAGGGAGACATAAGAGGGAGGGGATATGAGGATATATGTATACATATAGCTGATTCACTTTGTTATACAGGAGAAACTAACACAACATTGTGAAGCAATTATACTACAATAAAGATGTTAAAAAAAACAACTTCGTATTAAAAAAATTTTTTATTCCGAGCTTAATTCTTTAACATCCTAAATCTTGATTTCTTTTTGGAAGCTTCTAGTTTTATCATTTCTGTTTTTCATCACTTTGTTTAGCCAGTAACTTTATTTTTCAGATAATTTATAATTTTAGTAGAGCTAGAAGTCCTAGGCAAAGTTTTAGTCTTAAAAGAAAACAACTTTAATTACTGCAGTTAGAATGTTTTCCTTTATTGAGTATAAGAATTAAAGTAGGCATTTAATTGACTTTATAAGACTTAAGGACATTTTCCAAACATTTGAGTCTATGTAAACACATAACAGCTGTAGTTTAAAGGTTTTAACTGTCTTCCAATACAACTAAAATAATTTAAAATAGAGGATATTAAAAGTTAGGTATTTCTTTTGTTTTTCTAAGTATAACTGATTTTTTTTAAAAGATTATTTATTTGGCTACGTTGGGTCTTCATTGCTCTGCATGGGCTTTCTCTAGTTGCCACAAGCAGGGGCTACTCTTCGTTGTGGTGCGTGGGCTTCTCATTGTGGTGGCTTATCTCGTTGCGGAGCACAGGCTCAGTACTGCGGGTTTCAGTAGCTGTGGCATGTGGGCTCAGTAGTTGTGGCTCGTGGCCTCCAGAGTGCAGGCTCAGTAGTTGTGGTGCACGGGCTTCGTTGCTCCGCGGTATGTGGGAGCTTCCTGGCCCAGGGCTGGAACCCGTGTCCCCTGCATTGGCAGGCAGATTCTTAATCACTGCACCACCAGGAAAGCCCTCTTACTTGTTTTGATTCTCTTGATGTTGATTCAGTCTCTGCTGGGAAGTGTCTTGTTAAAAATAAAACATTAAATCAAATGATAGCTTTTTAATCCCTAATACTATTTTGATTGTTATAGGAGAGAAAAATAAATATATGTGGGTAGAAGGAGAACAACTGTTCTCGTTCTTACCATTAACGGTTTGAAAACCTAAACTTCTTTTAAAAGTTGATCATAAATGTTTGGGTTTTGAAGTCCCTTTTAAGATCAAGGACCTTATTTAGTATCTCAGAGTTTGTATTGTTTTACTGGCAAAAGTATGTAGTTGTTGAAATTGGTCTAGTTTATTTAAATCATCTTGAAATACTTGAAAGACTGTAAATTATAAACAGCTGTACCTTATCGAGTACTTACTTTGTTCCAGGTATTGTAGTGAGTACATTTCAAACATTTTTCATTTAATATGTTAAATAACTTTATGAGGTAGGTTATATTATTCCTGTTTTATAGTTGAAGAAATTGAGGTTTGTAAGGGTTAAATAACTTTCCCAGAACCACACGGCTAGGTAAGTGGAAAGGGTAGGACTCAGGTATGTCTGATTCCAATGCACATGTTTTTATTTCCAGTGGAACTTTGCTTCCTAATGCAGTTGTCAAAATTATTTTGCTCCCTTACTTATTGTAATACTAAAAGCTGTTCAATACTCAGAATTCTTTCTTCCAAGCCTTTTTCAATGGGAAGTCTCACACTTTGCTTAATGCTTTGACTGTTGTTTGGAAGTGTAATGGTAGAAGTGCTTCTCTGTTAGTCGTATTGGTATTCCAAGTAAAAGAAATATTTGAATACTTGCAGCTTTGATTGCTTTTCCACTGCATATCAATTGTACATGTATGTTGAGTATAATTTAATGCCTTTTATCTGCTAGTGAATGTGCTAAAGACTTGCTGGGTTTCTATATTTTCCAGCTGGAATTGGCCAGTCATAGCTTAAATCCTGTGGTAAGTATGCTCTCTTAGGAAAGTAATTCCTAAACACTTGTACTTTGTACCTCTCTTAGGGAACATCTGAAGTACAGACAGCCTCCTAAGATTTTGCTTTGAGGTTTAATGAAGACTTAATATGTGCTGTGACCGGACAGGAGACATTTCAGTTTCATGGCATTTCCAGATGTGTCCCGTAAAATTGAGTGTTCATGAATTTAATTAAAAGTTCCTAGGAACTTACAACTTAAGGTAGTTTTTATAAGCATCATGACTCAAAGGATCTTTAGTGTATATATTTGAGGGAGGGACAGTTTTGACTTGAACTGGAATAAAGTGATGCTTATAGTTACGATAACCAAAGTGCAGTATTTTAAAGCAATACTGAAAATGTTATAATGTGAAAAGTTTTTTTTTTAATGCTCCTAGTTTAAAGTTACTGCAGTTGGTTTCATTTCTTAGACTATATTGTAATGAATCTCTCTTCTGTTTTTCTTTGTGATCTTTAGCTTAGTTTACTGGGTTGTCCAATGACTTGAGACTGGCCTGCTCTACAGCCTTAGAAATGACAGTTCTCTGTTCAACAATAGACCTCTCCTTTCACTTTTCTCTTCCCATCTTTGGGAATCATGCTTTGAAGAAGTAAACATTTTATAGAAATAGCAAGATGCAGTAGAAAGTACCCCAGAATTTCAAGTCAGAAGATATGAGTTTAAGTACCGAATGTATTTCAACTGTGTGATTATGGACCAGTCAATTCTCCTTCCTCAGCCTCAATATCCTTATCTGTAGAAAGGGCATAAAAGTTCTTGCCTCATAAGCTTTAATTTTATTATTACTAATAATAGTAATATTATTACTAATACTGTAGTAGATGAATAATAGTAAACACATATTGCTCAATTACTAACTTATAGAGATTTTTACAGTTAACAAAGCACTCATATATAATAATTTTATAGGAAGATCTATCTATCTATGAAAGGACTTTGTAAATTCTGAAGCACTATGTGAGTATTAGTTGATATTTTCATAACCAACTGAAGTGGCTGTTTTCAGCTTTAGTTATTAGAATGATGAATCAGAGTTGTTTAAATTTAGGTGACATTTCTGTTTAGCTAAAATAAACGTTTTGGAATGTTTTCTGACTAGTGTTAAGATTTATTTTTAAGTTAAATTGCAATAACATCTGATTTCTATATTACTCTTCTCATTGTTTAAAGAAATAGAGACTCGCTGAAAATCATGAGCGGTCAGGAGTACTTGGGGGCTAGTGTCATTTCTAGGAACTACAGTAGTGTTACTGTTCCACTAAGAGTAAGTTTATCATTTATTGCTAAATCAGTGTGATTATTTAAAAATAAATATTTAGCACTTTATGTTCACAAAGTACCCTGCAGTTGTTAATTAGCCTGCATCAGTGTTTATCTCTATAAAAGTCTGAACTAGTGCCTGTATTGGTCAGCTTTGTACAGGATTTCCAAACACCATTGTGATGACTCAGTCCAACTCTGGGGTCAGTTGATATTTGTCTGTATACTGCAGGGCATTGTCAAAGCTTATTCCATTGTTCAGTCACACCATCATTTTCCCAGAGAAATGATTCTGAAAAAAAAAAAACTGAAGAAAAAAATTATAAAACCTTTTCTGTGCGTTTGTTTCAGAACCTCACAGTTTCTAGGACCTAGAAGTTCTTTCTAAAGTATAACCTAAATATTTCCCTTCAGAAGTTAAATAGCTAATAGTTTTAAGGTAACTACCAATTAAGGCATTTTGTAATGAAATAGTCTTTGCCTTCAAGACTCTTATATATTCTACTAAGTGGATGTAAGACACATATTTAAGAAAATGTCAGTGTTGGTATGAGGTAGTAGATGATGAGTACTAACCAAGTGGTTGTGGCATGTACTGCTAGTTGCCTACCCAGTACTCACTTTCATCCTCCCATTGTTAATGGACCCTGATTATGTTTTGGTGGCAGTGTGTCCACCTTAGCTAAGTTCATGGCAATCATGTTCCCTGATTTCCCAGGTTCTTTGCAGCTGAAGATGGTCATGTGACCCAGTTCTGGCCAATCGTATCTGTTTTAGTTCTCTATTGCTGCTTAATAAATTATTCCAAAATGTAATGACTTAAAACAACAAATATCATTTATTATTTCTCCTGTGGGTCAAGAATTCATATAAAACCAGTGGTGACCACTTGTCTCTGTTCCACAATTTCTGAGGCTGCAGCTAGAAGACTCAAGACTGGGGACTGGGATTGTATTGATGTGAAAAGACTCCTTCCTGTTGTTTGGAAGTTAATGCTTGTGTTTGCTGCAAGCCCAGCTGGAATATTCACATGTGGTCTCATCGTGGTTTCTGGGTTCTAAGAGTTTCCTGAGAGAGAGCCCCCCAGATGGAAGCTGTATTCTTTTTATGATGGTGCCTCAGAAGTCACATATTATCACTTCTGCTGTACTCTGTTGGTCAAAACTATCACAAGTCCCCCTTTCAGATTCGAAGGGAGAGAATATGACCTCTCAGTTGGAGAAGTACCTATCACATTGTAAAAAGAACACGTGGGCTGGGATAAATATGATGGTGTGGCCACCTTTGGAAAATACAGTTTGCCACCACATTTAAGTGAAGACTTATTAGTAGGGAATGGGAAGCTTCTCAGGAAGCTTTTACTTTCCATATAAAAGGGAAGTGATATTTCTGGCATGGTCCTTTGTTGCTTGTCCCTTCTTCCTGTCTTGAAGGAGCAGCAATCATCTGTGCTCATGATGTGATAAACCAATACACTAAGGATGTTGACGTCATTGGATGTCAGCCCTGGACTGTCTGCTTTCAGACGTTTTCTTACATGAGACAAATAAATACCTATTCACTTAAAGTGCTGTAGAGAGGTTTTCAGTTTTTTAATAGCCAGTCATAATCCCGAGATCTTAATGGTTGTCAATATTGAGTGTGCATAGAAATCACCTGGAGGGCTTGTTAGGGCTGACTTAAAGGGAGAGATGGAACTTGGGCTAGACAGGTAAAATTTGGACAGTTAGGATTAGGGAAGCAATTCAAGTATTACAAATGGAATGAGCAAATACATAAAAGCAAAAAAAGTGTAAATTTTCTTTTAAACTTCCGTTAAGTTAATTAGCTTACTCAGAGCAGCAGTTTTTACTGAGGGTAGGAAATTAGGTTAAATGGGAAATAATAACTAGATTAAGGAGGCCCTTGGAGGCCAGAGAGACATTTCTTTTTCATTTTGTAGGTAGTTAGATGCCCAAAACTTATTCATCAAAGACTTGTACTCTTTGACCAACATTTGCTCATTTCCCCCACCCCAGGCCCTGTTAATCACCATTCTACTCTCTGTTTCTCTGAGTTTGACTTTTTTTTTTTTTTTAAAGATTCTGCATATAAGTGAGGTCATACAGTATTTGTTTTTTTGTATCTGCCTTTTTCACTTAGCATAAGGTCCTCCAGGTTAATCCATGTTATTGCATATGACAGAATTTCCCTCTTTCTTATGACTGAATAATATTCATTCATTGGTTGACACTTAGGTTGTTTCTGTACCTTGGCTATTGTGAAAAATAATACCCTTAAAATTTTTATCTTTCACTAGATTTGTGTAGTGCAGAATTATGTAGTGACTTGAATTAGGTACCAATTAGAATTCAAGTTGAATAGCATTGATCCACATCTGGAGATAGCTTTGTATAATAATTTATATTGTACATCATAGGTCTGATTTTGAATTAATAGTTCTCCCTTTATAACGTTAGTGCCGAATACAAGATAGAATCCTTTATAAAATAGTGAGCCCAACCTGTAAAATGATCACATTTCTTTAGTATTAGTAGTTTTAAAAAGAAGTCTCTCCTGTTAGTATATTATGACTGAGATGTTTGCCAAGTTTTTCTTAGGAGCAACTGTTGTGCAAGCTTTGAGCCCATATAGTTGACTCTAGCCTTTGCTTTCTGTTTACTAGCAGAGAGTGTTTTTTCTAGAGAATATTAAATTTCCTGAGTCTAGAAGTTCTGCGAGGTAGAGCAACATTGATGGTCAGATCACACAGCCCACATTTTTGGTATTGCTTTCAGAGACCTCTGACGCAGTTTTTGTGACCCTGATTTTTGTTTAAACTAAATAGTAGTTGTTTGGCATTTGTGACAAATCTTGTGGCTAAGTCTTTTTTAGACAGTTTTCTCCACAAATTGTTAGTCTGTGTTATTAAAGGGAAGTGTTTTTTTTTTTTAAACAGTTTTATTGAGTTATAATTTACATACCATATAATTCACCCTAGGAGGAAGCCTTGCTTCCATGGAAAGATTGATAGATTTGAGACCAAAGCTCACATTTATCTATCCATTCATTTATTTATTTATATATCCCACATTATGAATTTATTTTCTATGTTACTGCTAGGCTACTATATATTCTATTGCCATTATTATTCTTATTATGCTATAATCTTATGCATTCTGTAGTAATAAACTTCTTTGTCATTTTAGATTGATAAGTATTTTGAAATTATTTTTATAGTTATACTGTAATATGAATTCTAATAGATGAAAGAGCTTTGAAAGCCATCCTACAAAAGATAGTAAAGATTTTGATGATTTCCCGGTCTAATGAGATTTCTAACAGCTGGAAAAGTTGATGCACTGGATTCAGAACCAAATGATAACATTGATGGAATGAGGGAGGAAAATATTTATTTATATTGGATGTTGTTTATAGCCTACTAAGCATCTGTTCCTCTTTCTTCCTTCCTAACGGACCCATGATTTTTTCAGGATTCCTCTACTTCCATGTAACCAATAAGCATCAGGAAAGCTGATTTCACCTCAGTTCAGGGGTGGGCCTGGTTGGTCCAAAGGTTACTTTGCCGCTTGGTGGTTCAGGGATGAGCACATGACCTAATCCTTGCAAATAGGATGCAAGGAAATTTTTTTAAGCTTTGGGGCTGTTCTTCCTTGCTCTTAAGAGAGATCCATGGGAAGCCACTCTGTATCTTCTGTGGAACATGACCAAGGAAACATGTAGCCCTGATTACTGTTATCATCCATACAGTACCCAAGAAGGTGGAGCCAACCTTAAGATGAAGCTGACATTTTGGAGATAGATAAGCTATGGGTTCTTTTTTTTTTTTTTTTTTAATATTTATTTGGTTGTGTTGGGTCTTAGTTGCAGCAGGCAGGCTCCTTAGTTGCAGCTCGTAGGCTCCTTAGTTGTGGCATGTGAACTCTCAGTTGCGGCATGCATGTGGGATCTAGTTCCCTGACCAGGGATGGAACCCAGGCCCCCTGCATTGGGAGTGCAGAGTCTTAACCACTGTGCCACCTGGGAAGTCCCAAGCTATGGGTTCTTGATGACATTATTGAACAGTCTTATCTCTGGGTTTCCAGATATGTTAATCTATGTATTTCTTTATGGTTTAAATCCCTGGTATGGAAACTGTGGTCCATGGACTGGCATCATCAGCATCACCTGTGAGCTTGTTGGAAATGAAGAATTTCAGGCCCTACCCTAGTCCTACTGAATCAGAATACACACAAAAGCTGGAGAAGTGTTATTTTAAGCCACTTTGAGTTTTTGTTTACTTACCAATGAAAGCATCCTACTATGACATTGTAGAGTTTTTTCTCGAAGGAGCTACAGCCTCCTCCAAGCATGCCATGTAGAAATAATGGGGTTGGGGGAGGCATCATTTCTGATTGTAAAAGAAACAGCATTTACTGAATCATGATACAGAGTTTAAAAAATTCTCATCACACTTTGACTGATGTATGGGTTTTTTGGGTTGTTTTCATAGTTATTTTTAGATGAAACCTAAAACTGAAGTCCTTACTACTTGTGGTCACAAAGACCCTAATGTTATTTTTGGCGAGTCAGGAGATGTGCGCTTAGCTGTGCTGGCTGAAAGCCAGCTCGGAGAGTTGCATCTTACCTCCCCTGGGATTACCCCTTCCCATTCTCTCCTCAGTCCCATTCCTATTTCAACTAGTTAGAGTTTTGTACTGCATTTCTATTCCAGAACCATTAACCCATTAACCTCTGGGGAGTTCTTCTTGCAAACTGCTGCTTTTTAGACCAGATGTATGTTTCAGTTACATGAATAGAGAAAATAATTTTGTCCCCCTGCTGTAAATTGTAAATTATTGGTATATATGAGGGTTAAAGATAGCATGAGTAAATTAAATCCACTAGCAATTTAGGAATTTTATTTTAGAATTTTTTTTCTTCCACTTTTTGTGCAGAATGACATGCAGCATTCCAAAAAAGCAAAACAGATTATAAAATTATACTTCTTCTTTGTCCATTTTTCTAGAGGCCTTAATGAGCCTGTGGCAGGATAAATTGGATAATTCAATTCACAAATTAGTTGATCATTTATGTAATTAATTGAGGATGAATGGTATCTGGTATGCTTTACAGTGAGAACTAGCAAAGGTCTGTATTAAATCAGAAAGTTGCTAGCTCTAAAAGGAGTACTTTTAATGGTAATACCACTATGCCAATTGATTTTATTATTGTTCTTGGCTGAGTTTTTACTGTGTTAGGCATTATGTTAGTTACTATGAAAATTTCTCTCTGATCCTTAGAGTTACTCTAAAAGGTAGACCATTTTATCCACATTTTAGACATGATAAAATTGAGGCTAGAGGGAGTAAGTAACACTCCCAAGATCATATAGTTAGAGCCCAGGACTGGTGCACCCAAGCTCATTCGGGTCCTCAAGGAGTTTGATTTCTACTGAGTGGGAGACTGACATGTAAACAGTACACTGTAATACAATGAGAGATAAAGTAGCATTTTTAAATGAAGAAAAATTTAAAGATAGAGATACAAATGTAGAGGAAGAGGGGATTAATTCTAATCCGGAAGAGCATGAAAAAGGTAATTCATCTTCCTTCCTATTTCTTTAGTTCCTTGATAAGCTTCTCCTGACTTCTCTCATTCTCTTAATGGTATCACCAGTTTTTTTCAGTAATCAAGACTCAGAACCTTTGATATGTTGATTTTCTTCATACTCTCACATTTTATCAATCTGTAAAGTCTTTTAGTTTTTTTTTGTTTGTTTGTGCATCTTTTTTTTTTAATATTACCAGCTAAAGACTTCTATTTTATAAGTATTTTTTAAAGAAATGATTTATTGGTTCTATTGGAAGCATTCCTTTTTACGATTTTTTTTTTAACATCTTTATTGGAGTATAATTGCTTTACAGTGGTGTGTTAGTTTCTGCGTTATAACAAAGTGAATCAGTTATACATATACACGTTCCCATTTCTCTTCCCTCCTGCGTCTCCCTCCCTCCCACCCTCCCTATCCCACCCCTCTAGGTGGTCCTGTTCATTCCCACTTCTATAAAGCCTAGTTTTATCTATCACTGTATCATGTAGGCCAGTAGTTATCAACCTTTGGTGCACCTAAGATTCATCTAATGGTGCTTTGTCAATGTACAAATAGATTTGATTCATTAATTTTTGGTCACAGGTGATTCTGACACACCTCAAAGTTGAGAACCAATTACCTAGGGCAGTGGTCCTCAAAATTTGATCTGGGACTCCCCAGGGTAGGGTGGGTGTCCCTGGAAATCTCTCAGGAGTATGCAAAGTCATAACTATCAATATTTTCATCGTTGTACTAAGATGTTATTTGCTTTTTTCATTGTCACTGATGGTGAAAAAACAATGAAGGGTAAATTTGTAGTGCTTTACTCAAATTAAGACAGTACTGCCAAACTATATTAGTAATCATTGCATTCTTCACTGCTACACACTTGTGAAAGAAATCTAGTTTTGCTTAAGAATGTCCTTAATGAATCAGTGAAAATTATTAATTTCATTAAATCTTACCACTTGAGTACATGTTGTATTATTACTCTATTTGACAATGCATGTGTGCATTCTGAAGTACAATGATCTCGAGGAGGAGCACTTTTGCAGTTGTTTGAGAGCTAAACTATTTTTTTTCATGGAACACCATTAAAAAAAAAAAAGACTGATAGACAAACTGTGGTTATTCAAGACTTTGATATCTGGCAGAAGTTTTCCCAAAAATGAACAAACAGAATTTTATTATCTCTAGTGGTGAAATTTAAGCTTCCAAGCAAAAATGAAAATGTGGAAAAAACTTCCCAATACTTGAAGACTTTTCTGATGAGATTGATGGTGTTTGAAATGTGTTGACATTGGAAAGATAAACAATATATTCCACATGACCAATGCAACAGAGCCCCAAAAGTTCACTGACAGTAGTTCAAGTAGCAACTAACCTTTTCTCTACATCCTCACCAACATTTGCAATTTTTTTTTAACATCTTTACAACATTTGTTATTTGTGTTCTTTTTGATGATAGCCGTTCTTACAGGTGTGAAGTGATATCTCATTGTGGTTTTGATTTGCCTTTAAAAAATGACCACTTGTTGAGCTTTGGTGTACTATCAAGGAAGAATATCTATAGTTATCTGTAAAAGCTATTGAAACACTTCTTTTTCCAACTACATATCTGAGGCCAGATTATCTTCAGATACATTAACCAAAACTATGCATTGTAACAGATTGCAGAAGTAGATGTGAGAGTCTAGCCATCTTTGATTGTGATTTACAGACATATAAAACAGTGCCACTCTTCACAAATTTTTTTGGAAAATACATTTATTGTTCATAAAAAATGTGGTAAGTTAAAATGCAATGAGTTTATTATTATTGTCTTAAAATAAATGAGTAGATAGGCACTTAGTTTTAATTTCTAATATGGTAGATATCAATATCTAACATGGTAAATATCAACATATAAAAAAGCTCCTTGGGAACTGCATTAATTTTTAAGCGTGTAACAGAGTCTGTAGTGGGTTGAGTGGTCCCCAAAAAGATATGTTCAAGTTGTAATCCCTGGTCCTTTATTTGGAGACAGGATCTCAGCAGTTGTATTCAAGTTAAAATGAGGATATGGTGGATTAGGGTGGGCTCTAAATCCAATTACTGGTGTCTTTATAAGAGAAGGAAGAAGGAGATTTGAATACAGAGACACAGAGGAGATCTATAGGGAAGAATGCCGCGTGAAGACAGAGGCAGAGATTGGAGTGATGCAGCTAGAAGCCAAGGAACACCTAGGATTGCCAGGAGCCACCAAAGCTCGAAAGAGGCAAACATTCTTCTTTAGAACCTTCAAAGGAGTGTGACCCTGCCGATACCTTGATTTCAGACTTCTAGCCTCCAGAATTGTGAGAATATCCTTCTGTTGTGTTAAGCCACCCCATTTGCGGTACTTTGTTATGATAGCCTAGAAAAGTAATACAGGATCTTGAAATCAAAAAGTTTGAGAATCTCTAACCTAGGCTACCCACCTCTCTTTTTTTCCAGATTTTGTCCTGTCAGTACTGCCTGCTCACTACTGCCAGGTTACTTGCCCTGAAACAATTACTATGCTTCCCTTATTAAGAAAATGTCAGTGAGGTTTTAAAATTACCTTTCAAATAAAGTTCAAACTCTTTAGTTTGTGTTCAAAGCCATCTATAATCTGGCTCTAACATAGTTTTCCAAATTTGTGTCCCACATTTTCCTAAGATACTATACCCTTTGGAATATTCATTTGAGTGTGCATTCAATCATGCATTCATTTGTTCATTCACTTGTTTATTCAACAGAAAAAAAGTACCCATTCTGAGTTTTTATTCTAATAGTGTGTTGTCTAGTATGGTAAGCACTAGCCATAGGTGGCTATTCGTTTTAAGTTAAATAAACTTAAATAAAACTAAAGATTCAGTTCTTTAGTCTCAGCGGCTGCATGTGACTGGTGACTACTGTACTGGACAGCACAGATATAGAACATGTCCACTTTGTAGAAAGTTCTTTTAGATAGTGCTATTCTTATAAATAGTCTACTCCCTTCACCTTGCCCTCAAATTGCCTTGCATTTTCCTTCCTCTTCATCACTCCTAATATGCCCTTCCCTGCACTGGCTCTGCCCACCACACACCCCATGCCTTTCCTCCAATTCCCTGGCATATCAAAGTCTACTTTTGGTTCTGACTTAAATAATTCTTTTAAGATTACTTGAGCTGGATATAATCCCTTATTTCTATTTCTGTAACACTAATTCTGCGATATGTTTGTCCTGACCTGTATTTGTCACCTGGCATGTAAGATAAACAGTTATGGTATCTTTCCTACTAAGCTCATTGAGGGTAGGAACCTTGTCTAATAGACTGGGACACATTAATCATCATATTGTAAATAGAAGAAAAGAAAAAAAACCCAGACAGATGAAGTGAATGTTTAGTGAATATATTAATTTTAAAATCTTAATTTGTACTAAAAAATCCTCTCAGGCACTTCCGTATGGTGGTTAGGATGCCTTAGGAATAAGAATTATACTTCTATAGTATTTTTCTTTTTTTTGTCTCCTGTTTCAGAACCAATGGATGTCTCATAAGCTCTTCAAATTCTTTGTGTCTAAAACTCAACTTCAAATGCATGAGTGGCTTCTATTGGCCAAAGATGAGAAAATTTGAGTCTCAAAAATGAAACAAAACACCCTACACAATTGATTGAAACACATTTAATACATAAAATAATATATATCACAATGATAAAAGGAGAAATACCTAACATCTCACTGGGAACCATTGGAGAAACTAGGGCACTAATTCCTTAGTCTGAAAATTGGCAATTTAAAGGAAAGAATTCAGCATTTGCCCTATCTTCTGTATTAGCTATACTTCAGGGAAATCAAGTAGCCCTTTACAGAAGAATTCCAGCTAATAAATATGGAAGAAATGATAGAAATAAAAGATCATCATTTTGTGACCCCCCCCAGAAATAAATGATTGATTTAAGCGATAATCATCGATAGATAAGTTTTTAATGAGAGTTTAAGTATGATTGCTTGTGTGTTTTGTTCCTTTACCTGTATGTGCGCGATGCCTCTTTACCTAAAAGTATGCATGTCTCTTTACTAAATATGCACCTAAATAGAATGTCCTTTAGTCTGAGTTTTCACATGAAGAGATGTAAGAAATAGTCTTTTTGACAAGAATACCAGAGAAGTGATGCGTATTCTTTTCAGTGTATCATAGCAGAATGTGCATGATATTGATTTGTCCTATTACTGTTGATGTTAACTTTAATCACTTTGTTTAGGAAGTATCTGCCAGGTTTTCTACTGTAAATTTACGATTTTCCCCTTTGGAATTAAAGTGTCTTATGAGGAGATGACTTTGAAGTTATAAATATTCTGTTACTCCTCAAACTTTCATTATTTTAGCATCCATTGATGCTTCTTGCCTGAATCAGTTATTACTATGATGGTTGCCAAATAGTGATTTTCTAATACTATCATTTTATCTACATTTATTAATGGGCTTTCCACTGTAAGGAAGAGGTTTCCTTTTTTTCTGTTTATTTATCTATTTATTTATTTTTATAAGCATGAACTCATGAACTTTTTTTTTTTATTCAATGATCTGTAAACCATTACTGTTATTTATTCCAGTTCTGAAATTGTCCCAGATTTGGCCAGTGGAAAACTCATCTAGCTCGCTTGTACGTCCTTCTGACAAATCCTCATTATTCTTTGAGTAGTTTCCTTCTAACATAAAATGATGTTCCAATGCTCATCTTGTAGTGGGTTGGCCAAAAGTTTGTTTGGGTTCTTCTGGAACATCTTATGGAAAAACCTGAACGAACTTTTTGGCTAACCCATACTTTCCCAGGCTTAGAATCAATTCTTGCTCCTTTTAATAGAAAATAGTATTTAGAGGGACTTACCTGGTGGTCCAGTGGTAACGAATCCATCCACCTTAAAATTCAGGGGACGCAGGTTCGATCCCTGGTTGGGGAACTAAGATCCCACATGCTGCGGGACGACTAAGCCCGCGCGCCACAGCTATTGAGCTCGTGCGCCTCAACGAGAGAGCCCGCGTGCCAGAAACTACAGAGCCCACGCGCTCTGGAGCCCATGCACCACAACTAGAGAGAGAAAACCCTCATGCCACAACTTGAGAGAAGCCTGCGCGCCTCAACGAAAGATCCCGCATGCCGCAACTAAGACCTGACGCGGCCAAAAAAAAAAAAAAGTAGTATTTAGAAACCAAAATCTGGGTAATTGGTGTGCTCATTGATTCTAGGTCCTTTTAGCAGACATAACTAGGGGAAAAAAGTGCGCGCGCGCGTGTGTGTGTGTGTGTGTGCGCGCGCGTGCACGTGCACCAGCATGTGTGTACTGCACATATGCATCTGTTTCTACATTTATGTTTTTTTTTTTTTTTTTTTTTTTTTTTTTTTGGTGGTACGCGGGCCTCTCACTGCTGTGGCCTCTCCCGTTGCGGAGCACAGGCTCCGGACGCGCAGGCTCAGCGGCCATGGCTCACGGGCCCAGCCGCTCCGCGGCATGTGCGATCCTCCCGGACCGGGGCACGAACCCGTGTCCCCTGCATCGGCAGGCGGACTCCCAACCCCTGCGCCACCAGGGAAGCCCTCTACATTTATGTTTACATCTTTATCTACCTATCTGTGTAAAATCCTGACTTCATACTGATACTGCCAGTTCTACTCCAGCATCACAGGTTCATGATATTTTTCTACCTTTCTGCATTTGTAAATCCCTTCTCCAATGGTGGGAAACCTGACTCCCATTTTCCATAGTATATTTACTTATTTACTCAATCACAGAATACACAAAGTGTTTCAGAAATGCTAACCTAAACCCCTGGGGGAAAACTCCCTACTCTTTAGAATTTACAATTTGTACTTACAAGAATCTTTAAGCAGGGACTGTAACTCTAATATTGTGTTTAAAAGCTACTTTGGTTCATTCTTTACCCACCCCCACTCCCACCCCAGTGTGATTATGTTATACATTTGAAAAATAGTTCTGTTAATATACCATTTTAGGGTTTTCCCCCCACCCTGCTTGATTTTTTTTTTTTAATTTTTTATTTTGCGGTACGCGGACCTCTCACTGTTGTGGCCTTTCCCATTGCGGAGCACAGGCTCCGGACGCGCAGCCTCAGCGGCCATGGCTCAGGGGCCCAGCCGCTCCGCAGCATGTGGGACCTTCGCGGACCGGGGCACGAACCCCTGTCCCCTGCATTGGCAGGCAGACTCTTAACCATTGCGCCACCAGGGAAGCCTGCTTGATTTTATGCTGCTTGCTTTTATTAATCAAGTGCTGCTTGATTTTATTTCTGCATTTATGTTTTAAAAATTAAAAAAAAAATTTCTGGTTGCACCAGGCAGCTTGCAAGATCTTAGTTCCCTGACCAGGGATCGAAGCCGGGTCCATGGCCGTGAAAGTGCCGAGTCCTAACCACTGGACCGCTACAGAATTCCCGCTGCATTTATTTTTAACATAGTTCTAAAAGTTAGAAGTATACAGAAGTTAGAAGTATACAAAAGGAAAAGTCACACCCCCATTTCTTCTATCCCATTTCCACTTGCTCATCATTCCATCCCGTTCCACCTACCTCCAGTAGATAAAAAATCTCGTTAAGCTTCCGGTTTATCCCTCCTGTGTTTCTCTTTGCATAAAAGCAAATGCATGCAGATGTTATTACCCCTATTTCTTCTACATAAGGCAGCATACTATAGATACTCTTTAAAAATTTTTTATTGAGTTGTCACTCACGTATGATAATTTTTACCCTTTTGCAACCGTCACCACTAAGTCTAGAACATTTTTATTACCCCCAAAAGAAACACCATACCCATTAGTAGTCATTTTCCACTCTCCTGTCCTCCCAGCCCTTAGCAACTACTAATTTGTTATCTGTCTCTATGAATTTGCCTATTCTGAATATGTTATATAAATGGATTTGTACACTATATAGTTATTCTTTTATACTTTGCTTTTTCTGCTTAGTATTATAACCTGCAAATAACTCTGCATCAGTTCACAGACATCTTTCTCATTCTTTTTTACAGTTACATTGAAGTCCATTGTGTGGCTATGCCATAGTTTGTTAGTTTATTCAGCCACTCTTCTATATGTGGATATTTAGGTTACTTTCTAGTACTTGACAATGATAAACAGTGCTGCAGTGAATAACCTTGTGCTTATGGATGTTAGTACTGTTGGAAGTATACCTTCATGGTCAATTCCCAGAAGTGGAATTGTTCGGTCAAAAGGTAAACTCATATGTAATTTTGTTAGTAATTGCCTAATTTTCTATAAGAGTTGTACTAATTTGCATTTCCACCAGCAATGTATATAAGAATAGCAGCATAGTATGTTATACTTGTTAATTTTGCTTATCTGATAGCTAAGAATTGGTATCTCAGTGCATTTTTCTTATTATGAGAAAAGCTGAACATCTTTTCTTAGGCTTAAAGGTCATTTTTATATCTTTTTGTGTAAATTATTGATTTTTTGCACATATTTCTTTGGGGTGTTTGGACTTCTTTCTCTTAATTCTTAAGGGTTTAAAAATTTATTAGTGATTATTAGCCTTCTATCTGTGATGTACTTTACAAATACTTTCTCTGTTTTCTTTTGACTTTTGTACATTTTTTTGCCATGCATAAGTTTTTTGTTCTTATGTAGTCATATATAAACATATTTTCTTTTAAGTATATCTAGAATTTGAGTCATAGTTACAAAGCCTTTCCCTATACTGAGGTTAAAGAGGAAGCCACTGTTTTCTTGAAGTATGTACATACAGGTGATCTTCATTGTTTGTGGATTCTGTATTTGTAAAATTGCCTCTTCACTAACATTTATTTGTAACCCCAAATTAATACTCATTTGCAGATATATGCAGAGTGGCAAAAAATTTGAGTTACCCAGTGATCATGGTCCCAGCTGAGGTCAGTCAAGGTGATGCTCTACCTTCTTTCAGCTCTCGTATTGTAAACGGTGTCCTTTTCATATTTTTGTGCTTTTTGTTGGTGATTTTACTGTTTAAAATGGCCCCAAAGCATGGTGCTGAAGTGGTGTGTCCTCAGCACTTCAATTAAGCACAAGAAGACTGTGATGTACCTTAGGGAGAAAATATGTGTATTAGCTAAGTTTCATTTAGGCATGAGTTATAGTGCTGTGGCAGTGTGTTCAGTGTTAATGAGTCAACAACATGTATTAAATAAGGTGTCTTTGAACAAAAAACACACATAAAACAAGTTATGAATTGATCAGTTGTTGAAAATATGTGTGACCAGAGGCTTGTAGGAACCTAATGCTGTGTTTCACCTAGGAGCAATGATTCAGTATTTGCGAATTCAGTGTTTGCAGAGACTTTGTAGAACATAATTGCCATGAATACCAAGAATTGACTATAGTTTCATTTTTTACATTTTGATCTCTGATCCTTTGGGATTTGTGTGAATGATTTGTTGTATGGATCTAGTTTTATAAGTTTCTATATGTATGTGGGTCTGATTTTGGACTGCATTTCGTGTTCTGTCTATTCGTGTGCTGCTACTGCTTTTTTTTGCGGTACGCGGGCCTCTCACTGCTGTGGCCTCTCCCGTTGCGGAACACAGGCTCCGGACGCGCAGGCTCAGCGGCCATGGCTCACGGGCCCAGCCGCTCCGCGGCATATGGGATCTTCCCGGACCGGGGCATGAACCCGTGTCCCCTGCATTGGCAGGCGGACTCTCAACCACTGTGCCACCAGGGAAGCCCTGCTTTTTTTTTTTTAACTTAAAAAAAATGTAAAGACTCAGGTCAGGAGAACTAGAACCCCACGAGAGAAACCTCGGCAGGATCAGAGTTCAAGGCAATCTGCCTGTTTTAATTATAGAGGTTTTGTTTTATATTCTAGTGTTTGGTAGGGCTAGTTCCCTCTCATAAGTGTAGCCTATTTCACTGGCTGATACTTTCTGTCAATGTTGAATATTAGTGGTGATAGTGGGTATCCTTGCCTTGCATTTGATTGCAGTGGGTACATCCCTAGTGTTTCTTTATTAAATAAGATGCTGGCTTTAGGACTAAGGTATGTATTATTTTATCAAGTTAATGAATGATGCTTTAATTTTGATATAGTAAGACTGCTAGAATTTTTAACTTAGTGCTGGGAAGGTCTAAGTAGAGAGAGGAAATGAAGTTGAAGTGGATGGAAGTAAGAAGCAAGTGAGAAAAGAAAAGGCTTTGGAATGATCAATAAGACTGCTCAGTGGCAAAGAGGATGCTGTTTTTAATGATAACACATTTCACTGTTCACTTGGTTAATTAATCTAAGGCTGAATGTCTGCACAATAAGATAGTAGAAATAATTCTAGAAATATTGTATCCACTCTGCCTCTACTATATTCCTGGACTTTGCTGGCAGCTTGAGTGAATACAATAGTTACTTATATGGTTGTAACCCTGAAAATTGATCTTTGCCTCATTTCTGAACTTCCAGTTTTTCCAGAAATCAAGTATGATTTTCAGCACTCCTTACAGCAATCGTAAATGTTTGTTGAGTGCCTTATATTATCGGTAAATGCCTTATATTAGAATATATATATGTGCATATTTACACACGTACACACACACACACACACACACACATTGTCTAGCTTCAAGTGAGATTTAATCTGAAGGGCTCAAATGATTTCATCAGGAGTCAGTCTTCTTTCTCTTGATCTTTCTGTTCTACTTTCTTCAGTGTTACCCTCATTCTCAGGGTCTTCTTTTGGCAAAACAGCTTTAGATTTATGTCTTCACTTCCTCGTAGCTCCTGTACAAGTCCTTGGGGTTCATTCTGACCGGACTAGCCCCATCATGTGCCCACGGTGGCGGGAGGGTTTGTTGCTCCTGCTGGACCTGGATGGCACGCCTGACTCCTACTGGTGGGGATGCAGGCTCCTCCCAAAACATCTGGTCTGAGAATCTGGAGGGGGTGGTTTTTCAAAAGAAATGGAGTATATTTACCAGAATAAAGGAGGATTAAATGACAGTCAGGCAAAAAACAGCAACTGTTTGCTGCACTAACCGAGTAAAGTTTACTGGATGGACTTGAGTTTAATAGTGAATGAAAAAATTGTGGTATTTTGGAAAAAGGAAAGTGCCTGAATGAATTCTTTGGAAATAGACACCTTACTGCTTACTTTCTTCCCTGCTTTGGCAATAGCTTACTGTTCTTTTCCAGAACTGATTCCTGTAGCTTTATTGGATTCTATCATACTTGCTAGGAGGGAAATGACATCAGGTAAGTAGTGAATGTGAAAGTAAGCATAACAGTTCTGTTTTCCTGCAACTTTAGTCCTGCCTCCCAGACCTACTGCCAGAGATGAATAAAAGGCCTCCTTCCCAGCTTTCCTCTTAACTTGAGGGGGTGAAGTGTGTCTTTCTTACATAACACAGAGGATATTTATCAAATGACATACTTGTACCACGGTATTGATTCTCTTTGTTAGTATCGTCTATAAAGTTACGACATGTATAAGTCTCTATCCTTCCTTTCTAAGCCTGCCAATACAAAAAAGTAATATTTCCTCTTGGAGCCTGAGGCTTTTTCCCTCCCTAGCTCTTATTTAAGGAGAATATGCAATTTAGATGTTTGAATAGGAATAGAGGAAGCAGCCAAAAACTTTTCAATAGTCCAGTTAAAATACATAATAGCATGTGTTTAAAGTAAATCTTTGGAAGAAAGGTTGGAAAATCCTGGATAAAGTCATATAGTATGTACATCAAAGGCATGCCTTGCTAAGTAAAAGTGGGAGGAAGCAGTACATGTCTTACCAGGGGGTCAGAGATTCCTACTTAGATGTTCCTCTGGCAACCCTGTTCCCACCTAGGTAGTTGAACGGCTGAAAGAAATTTCCAGTGTGGTTTAATCTGCTGGCTTTTATTGAGTTAAATGCTATCACTTCTACAGCTTCACACATTTGCCAAAGCACTCTCCTTCAGAATTTATACAAAGGGTTATATTTTTTCCTTTGCTGGAAATATAAGAAAAAAACGTGCAAAGCTTGGAAGTCTATAGAGGATTCACCTCATTTTAATCGTAGACATGGACAAGGGGCAGTCTAACTTAAACATGTGGACTTTGGCACCAGGCCAACATGAATTCTAACCAGGTTTTTCATGTTTTGGCTGTGTGTCCTTAGACAAGTTAATCTTTGTGGGCCTTACTTCTCTTACATATAAAAGTCATTCATTCATTCAACACATTTATTATTAATTACTCTTCTGTGTGTTGGGAATGCATCAGTAAACAAAACAGTGAAGGTCTCTTCCTTTCTGCAGCCTTTCTGCAACCTTTCTGCAGTGGGGGGAGAAGCAAGAGAGAGAAATTGTGTGTTAAAAATAGTAATTGCTGTAAGAAAAGAAAAAGCAGAGCAGGGTCTTAGAGAAATGGATTAGGGAAGAGAGCAGGTGCAGAATTAGGGCAGGCAGGGTTGACATCATTGAGAAGGTGACATTTGAGTGACATTTTAAATGAGGTTTTAAAATGCTCACTCTGGTTGCTGCCTTGAGAGCAGACTATAGGGGGTTAAGGAAAAAAGCAGAGAGAATTGTTAGGAAGCTTTTGTAGTAACCTAGGTGAGAGATGATGGTGACTTAGTTGTAGACATGAAGATGGTGAAGAATGGTTGAATTCTGTATACATTTTGGAGGTGCAGCCAACAGGATTTTCTGATGGCTTAGATATGTTGTGTGAAACAAAAAGAGTAGCCTAGGCTTTTGGCCTGAAGAACTGGATGGATGGAATTGTTATTAACTGACAAGAGGAAGACTTGGGTAGAGCAAATTTTAGGGGGAAGATCAGGAGTTCAGTTCTGTATGTTGAGTTTGAGATGTCTGTTAGGCACCCACATGGGGAAAAAGACATACACCCATAGGTTGCTCGTGATGGTTCAATATGGTGAATATAAATCACTTAGTATGGTACCTGACATAATTTTCTGTGTGAGATCAGAGAATATATTGCTACATGAAACAAGAATAAGAAGTTGCAAAGGGGATATTCAGGGGCAAAGAGCTCATAGAATATAATAGCAGAACTTCTAAAAGTAATAGATTGGAAGACTGAGGAAATATCCCAGAAAATAAAAGAGAGATGCAAAAATATTAGAGAAATATTAAAAATAATAGAGAATCCATTTAGGAGGTCTAATTCCTTTCTAATGGGACTTTCAGAGACACAGACCAAAGAAAACGAAAGGAAGAAATTATCAGTGAAACAAGACAAGAAAAATTTCCAGAACTGAAGGACAAGAGTTTCTAAACGGAAAGTGCTCAGCACTATGAATGGCTGGAGGTGAGGGGGCGGGGAAGAGACATATTACCGAGACATTTTAGAGCACCAGAGAGGAAAAACAAGTCACAAAGAAAGGAACAGGGCTTCCCTGGTGGCGCAGTGGTTGAGAGTCCGCCTGCCGATGCAGGGGACACGGGTTCGTGCCCCGGTCCAGGAAGATCCCACATGCCATGGAGCGGCTGGGCCCGTGAGCCATGGCCGCTGAGCCTGCGCGTCCGGAGCCTGTGCTCCGCAACGGGAGAGGCCACAGCAGTGAGAGGCCCGCGTACCAAAAAAAAAAAAAGAAAGGAACAGAAGTTAGCAGAATGTCAGACTTTTCAGAAGTAACACAAGAAGCAAGTAGACAATGGAGCAATGCCTTTAAGGTTCTGAGGGAAAATGATTACAAACATAGATTTCTATGTCCAGCCAAATAGTCAGTCAGTTATGAGGATAAAATAACAATATTTTCCAACATGCAGGGTCTCAAAAAATTTATCTCCTATACATCCTTTCTCAGAAAGCTATTGAAGGATCAAAAAGAGAGGTAAGACATGAAAGAGACATGAAAGAAAAAAGATGACATGAAACCCAGGAAAATGGGATATAACACTAGAGAGACATAAAGGAAATTCCTAGAATGATGATGAAATAAAGCAGGATGACAGCTGAGTAGCAGGTCTAGAGATAACCAGTAAGCACAGTTGGGGTAGGAGGATGTAAGATCCAGGGAAGATGTCTCTAAGAAGAAGATTGAACTGACATATGATGTGTTTGACTATTCTGAAGGAGTTTCATAGCTCTTTCAGAGAGTTAGGGAATAAACTGTTCCCAACTTAAAGGAGCTTACACTGTAGTATGGCGTACACACAAGTAAGTGGGTAATTACTGTATTCTGTGAAGGTTTGGAAAGCTTAGTACTCTGCTCCTAGACCACCCATAGTTGGAATGTAGGTTTAGAAATCTAGTATTTAGCTCCTTCAGCATCTGTAATTGAACTGTCAAACCAACAGCTTGGGGCTGACTGTTGGGTTAGCTGAAAAATCCTTTCACACTCTAGAAAGGAAAGTTGTTTTCTTTTTTCTTTTTCAGGGGATGGGCAGGGGGAAACAATTGTTGTTAGTTTAAAGAATTTAAAATATATGTATATATATTTATAAGCATGTATCTGTTTTTATTTTTGTATGTATGGCACTGTATATTTATTAAAATGTCTTGTTTTTATTTTTTATTTTTATTATTATTTTTGGCTGCACCATGCAGCATGTGGGATCTTAGTTCCCCGACCAGGGATTGAACCCACACCCCTTACACTGGAAGCAAGGAGCCCTAACCACTGAACTGTCAGGGAAGTCCAAGACATCTTGTTTTTAAAATGAGTGTGGAATAGTGCAACGGAAAAAACTTTCAGTTGTTAATTTAGGTATAGAAAGCAACTAAAATTTTTGTATTATAATTAAATTATAATAATTATAATTATTAAATTATAATTAATAAATTATAATTTATTTTATCCTCCCAAGGTGGCTTATACCCCATTGACTCATGCCAATAAGGTAATGTTTTCCCAATATAATAATGAACTTTTTTGTGCGTGGAATTCTTCACTCTAAAGTTATTTTGTAGTTGGAGATTGATTACAAACAAATTCTATTTGCACTGTTCAAAGAATTCTTCTTAATTAATTATAAACCTATTTGGCCTAGACTTTGCATTTTTCTTGGTACACTTTGGCCATAATATAAAATGTAGCAGTTTTGTGTCACATCAGTATTTCTCACATATAAATACGGAATGATATTTATGTCTTATCTAATTTCTCACTTGGTCAGTTAATATATATACTGTACAGATAAATGGAGTGAGTACATAAAGAAAAACTGCAAGAGGAGAAAAAGATAATCTAAATGAAGATTATCACTTTAAAGTTTTAATATGATGTAAGATTTTATGGTAGTTAAGTTCCTATAATAAATGGTCATCCTATAATATATGGTTTGGGAACATAAGTTAATTCACTGAACAAACACTGATAGAGCACTGATAGAGCACTGATAGAGCCTGTCATATGTCAGGCTCTGTGCGAGGTCCTGAGAATACCGGACAGGTTAGGACATTATTCCTGCCCTCTGATAATTCTTGGTCCCAAAGAAAGAAATTTAACTTATAAACAAGTAAATGTAATAAAATAGAGGGTTAGAAGTGCTACAAATGATGTTTACCAAATGTATAAAGAGAGAAGGTCATCCCAAGAAAAGTATGGATTAAGAAGACAGACATGGAGATGTAGTACTATTTGTGGAAATGGCAAACATTTTTATTTGTTTGTGGCATAGAGTAAGAGGAAGGGCTTGGGAAACACATGAGCTCCATCACGTAGAGCAGGGGTTCCATACTCAGAAATTTAATCACTTCCTCCTAGGACAGTGTTTGTCAAATATGTGTGATCATAAGAATCACGTAGAAAGTTAAAGCAAAACAAAACAAAAAAACCCCTAAAGTTTACCCCAGACCTGGAAAATCAGAATCCTCAGAGGAGGGCTGGGAATCTGTTTTTAGCCAGTGCCCTGCTAGTTCTTACTGTAACCAATTTATTGAGCAAGTCCAATTTATTAGGATATAAGCAAGTATTGTTTCCCCAAATTTCTAGTCTAGGTGACTTCAAGAAAGAGCACACACCACAACTTTCCTGTGTGTGTGTGTGTGTGTGTAGGAGTATGCATGTACATATGTATGTATAACTTTGGAAAATATATTCTCCCAGTGCAGGCTAGAGCTGTGACTCAGACTCCTTGTGGTCTAACTCAGGGATACTGTGTTTTCAAGATCCAGGTCCTCTTTGGCAGCAGAAAAAGTGAATAAGGGAATTAGAGGTTTTCAGAGTGGTTAGTGGAGGGCAGTGTTCTAAATCTTCTAGTTCTGCCAGATACTGGTCGTCTCTGCCAGGGTTGTGATCTTAGTATAGATGATTATAGATGTCCAACTTCATTCATTCTGTCAGTGAGGACCCCCACAGAGAAGGGTAACCGTGGCTTCCTGCACTGATCCGTGTTAGTGGTGTATTCTTCACAGGGTAGGTGTACTCCTGGGCGTCCCCTTTCCCCATCCTTCTTTTACTTCGTGCTTCTAAACTTGGGGGCATTGGAACCGATAAAGCTCTCTTATGTGCCCCCCAAGGGCCCCAGTCCTTTTCTTACCAGGCAAGCTGTATTCTCTACAGTCCTTTTTTGGGGTTTGGGCTTTGGGCATGGACTACTCTAGCTAGTGCTCTTCTTTCAAGAATCTCCAGACAGGGACTTCCCTGGTGGCACAGTGGTTAAGAATCCGCCTGTCAATGCAGGGGACCACGGGTTCGAGCCCTGGTCTGGGAAGATCCCACATGCCGCGGAGCAACTAAGCCCATGTGCCACGACTACTGAGCCTGCGCTCTAGGGCCCACGAGCCACAACTACTGAGCCCATGCACCACAACTACTGAAGCTTGATCGCCTAGAGCCCGTGCTTCGCAACAAGAAGAAGCCACCGCAATGAGAAGCCCACGCACCGCAACGAAGAGTAGCCCGCGCTCACCGCAACTAGAGAGAAAGCCCGCGCGCAGCAGCGAAGACCCAACGCAGCCAAAAAAAAGAAAAAGAATCTCCAGACAGTTAGCTACATATCTCTCTAGTTCAACTGCTTACAGGTTCTGCAAGCAGCAGCCCACTTGGAATCAAGCTGCCAGTCTCTCCTTGCAGATGTCTTCGCCTCCCAGTCTCTATGACTAGTTCTCTTGAGGTGCCCATGTCGTTGATGATGCCACTCCCACAAGGCCAGACTTCCAGGCTCTCCCTTGCCTTGCCTTAGTTCTGTCTTTGGGAGGGTTGGTTGAATGCACCAACTGGTTTTGCTACTCCTTAGCAAACCTTGGGGGAGAGATCTGGACATAATTTTCGGTGCTTTCCCTGATTTGGGCATTTACTGCTTCTTGCTCTCAGCTGTGGGCCCTTGTCACTGATTCAGGGACAGTAGGACAAATGCCACTTAATATCTTGTTGGATTATAATCAGGTAAGTTTAGGAAACGTTTTTGCAGAGGAATATATAATCAGATTTGATTTTATAGTGTTTAAAGTGTAATTTAAATAAAAGATCTTAAAGGAATCATATCTTTGCTGATTCTACCAGAATTGAAGTAACAATTTGTCTGCTTTAGGGTAAGAAACAAAGTAAATATACTCATGACTATGAATGTTTGTATAGTATCAACATCAGTAACTTCTGACAACTTAATTGTAGATATAAAGATGTGGATTCAGTGTATCTGGTGCTGCCAGAAGACCAAACTGGCACAACAGAAGAACTGGAATTCATTGATATTTCTTAGTTAACTTTCAGGTTTTTCAGTTTTATTATGTGGTACTTTCTGGATAAAGGGAACTTAGACCACTAGGTGGTGCTTTATGACTAGAAAATACAAGTACTCCCTTACTACTACTAGGGTCAATCTAGCAAAGCAATGGCCAGTGAGAACAGCTGGTGCCAGTCCTAAGACACAGGTTTAAAATAAAAGAGAAAGGAAGAAAGGAAGAGATAATGATAAAAAGAGAGAAAAGAAGTAGGAGGGCAAGAAGAGAGAAAAGGAGAACGTAAACAGGTATATTGTGAAGGAGGTTGTCAAATACCATCAGTAATTACCTCAGGAAAGTGGCTCCTATGCCATTTGTTGCTGATTTATCAATATTTCCTTGTTTATTCATTTATTTGATATGTATTTAATGAGAGTCAGCTGAGGATCCCATGGTAAACAATACATTCTCCCTACCCTCTGAGATTTTACAGGTAAAGGGAGCTTAAAATATCTGAACTTAAAATCTTGACCCTTTCTTTGTAGAGTATGTTAAATAATATGGAAAAGAATACTTTTAAATTTTAGTTTTGTTTGTTTCATATCCTCTATTTCAATCCCCTACCAGAGAAAACCTTTTCTAGAATTCAAAAAAGTATTCTTATTAAAATATTTGAAAATCAGCTCCTCGAGAGCTCGTAATTCGGGAATCCCGGGGATGCAGTTCATTATTTGGCTCTTATTAACGGGTATGCGGGGGTCGGGGCCTAAATGTGTTGAGTGAGTGATAGGTTCAGATGGGGACCTCAGCAAGCCATCTCCTGATTAGAGTCTACAGCCTTCCTGGCTCTTTGTAGAATTCAGGCTTCTGATTTTGAACACTTTCCTGACAGCACCATACTTCCTCATCAACTATAGCACGCTGCTGCCATTGCCTGTTTACAAGGCATTCTGTGTTTCTCCGTAACAGTGAATTCTTTTATGGTAGAGTCTGTGTCTAATTTAATTCATTTATGTAATCCCAGTGTTTGGCAGGTGTGAGTGCTCAATAAATTTTGGTTGAAAGAATGAATAAATCTTATTACTTATAGTGTACTTGGTAAAAGATAGCTTCCTAACAGGACACCTTTCTGAAAGAGCTAATTTTTGGATACACCAGAAAGACCTGCCTTTAACACTTTTCACATACATGAGAGAGTGTGTAGACAATTACTTTGAAGTATAAGATGTAGTACACTTTCAAAGATAACCAAATGGGACACCAGTCATTAAGATAGAGATGGATTTATAATGCCAATTCTGTAAATACAACTCTTAAACTTTAATGTTGGATTCTGTTGCTTGACCTTGGATAAATAGCCCAGCTGTAGTTTTCTAATTTTTTATTTCTAACATAATAGGGACTGATGGCACCTATTATTAACTACTTCAGGCCCTAGGACCTGCTGTGGACTTCATGTTACAAAGATGTATATTGGAACTAAGTCGGAGTTGAGTATAGAGTAAAAGACAGGAAGACAGATTCCACTGCGGGTGAATTCTACTGCCCCCAGAAGTCAATGTCAGTAGATCAACATCTATTTATTGAATGCCAGAGCTTTAACTCAAGAATACATATCACAAAATAGATGTATCATTATAGACCTCAAAATGCTTGCTATTTTATAACACGTTACAGAAAGCCTTCAGATAACAAATGCTTTTTAAACAGCTTTATTGAGATATAATTCACATATCATACAGTTTACCCTTTTAAGGTAGATAATTCAGTATGTTGTTTTTAAAGCATATTCACAGATTTGTGCAGCTGTCATCACTAACTCCAAAACATTTTCATCACCCCCCAAAGAAACCCCATACCTAGTAACAGTCACTCTCCATTTCCCCCTCCCCCAGCCCGTGGCAATTACATACCGTTTTCTGTCTCTATGGATTTGCTTATGCTGGAAATTTCATAAAGATGGAGTCATATAAGATATGGTCTTTGTGACTGGCTTCTTTCACTTATCATGATATTTTCAAAGTTTATCTGTGTTGTAGCATGTTATCAGCACTTCATTCCTTTTCATTGCCAGATAATATGCCATGGTATGAATAGACCTCATTTTGTTTATCCATTCATCAGTTGCTGGACATTTGATTTGTTTCCACTTTTTGGATATTATGAATAATGCAGTTATGAGCATTCACATACAAGTTTTTGTGTAGACATGTGTTTTCCTTTCTCTTGGTTATATACCTAGGAGTAGAATTGCTGGGTCATATGGTAACTGTACGTTTATCATTTTGAGGAGCTGCCAAACTATTTTTTCAAAGTGGCTTTACCATTTTGCAATCTCATTAGCAGTGAATGAAGTTTCCAATTTCTCTATGTCTTTGCCAACCCTTGTCTTTTTTTTTCTTTAATTTTAATTACCACCATCCTAGTAGTGGGTGCGAAGTGGTATCTCACTGTTTTGTTTTTCTTAATTAATTAATTAATTTTGGTTGCATTGGGTCTTCGTTGCTGCGCACGGGCTTTTCTCTAGTTGTGGTGAGCAGGGGTTACTCTTTGTTGCGGTGTGCAGGCTTCTCATTGCGGTGGCTTCCCTTGTTGTGGAGCATGGACTCTAGGCACATGAGCTTAGTAGTTGTGACTTGCGGGCTCTAGAGTGCAGGCTCAGTAGTTGTGGCGCATGGGCTTAGTTGATCCGTGGCATGTGGGATCTTCCCGAACCAGGGCTCGAACCCGTGTCTCCTGCATTGGCAGGTGGATTCTTAACCACTGTGCCACCAGGGAAGCCCTCTCACTGTGGTTTTGATTTGCATTTCCCTAACTGCTAAAGATACTGAGAATCTTTTCATGTGCTCATTAACCATTTGTGTATCTTCTTTGGAGAAATGTCTATTGAAATCCTTTGCATGTTTTAAATTGAACTGTTTGTCTTTTTGTTATTGAATTGTAAAAGCTCATTATATATTCTGGATATAAATCCCATATCAGACTTGATTTTCAAATATTTTCTCCCATTATGTCTTTTCACTTTCTTGCTTCTTTGAAGCAAGGTGGTTTAGATTTACCACCATAGAAGGTGGTTTAGATTTATTGCAGTGTGTTTACTTGTCATATCAGGTAGGTTGCCATGAAGGGGATGAACAAGGTGTTGACAATTGTCTTATATTGATACCCAAGGCTGTTCCCTAAATCAGTGTGGAACACAATTATAGGAAGCCAAAAAAGAGCTAAACTACTAAGAGTGAAACATAATGTCTTCTAGCATATAACATACCCTCTTCCTGCTGTCTTTGTCTTATCCTAGTTACAAACTAGTAGAGAAATGTTAGGGGTTGGGATAGTGAGAAGAGAACAGTTGTTTCCCTCTTTTGTGGTTCAGCCAATGTATGTTTTTAGAGATATAGCTAAAAACAAAACAAAAAACAATAAAGGGCCAACTGGTTCTGGCAGGGATGGCAGTAGTTCTACTTTAGTCAAATCACTATCAGAGAAATGTCCTCACAATTGATCAACATCATAGCGCTACAAGCTGCTGTCTTTCTTTGACTTTAGATAGAGTGAGAGTTGCCCTTTGGCTACAAAACTTCTAATTTAGATGGTGGAGAAAATGGAGGGTCTCTGTTGTGTTTTTCTGTTAGTAATTGGGCAAGTGGACTGCTCTGATGAACGTGGAGTGACACACTGAGATGGTTGTGATCACTTGCCCATCTTTTTGGCCAGTCTTTCCCAGTGGTCCATTTGAGAACATTCTTGGTCCCCTTACCACACCTTCAGCTTGATATCAAAGTGCAGTGGTAATAGTGAAGATATATATATATATTTAATAAATTTATTTATTATTGGCTTCTTTAGTTGTTCGTTGCTGTGCACGGCCTTCTCTAGTTGTGGCAAGTGGGGGCTACTCTTTGTTGCGGTGCGTGGGCTTCTCATTGCGGTGGCTTCTATTGTTGCAGAGCATGGGCCCTAGGCACGCGGGCTTCAGTATTTATGGCATGCGGGCTCAGTAGTTGTGGCTTGCAAGCTCTAGAGCACAGGCTCAGTAGTTGTGGTGCAAGGGCTTAGTTGCTCTGCAGCATGTGGGATCTTCCCGGGCCAGGGCTTGAACCCTTGTCCCCTGCATTGGCAGGTGGATTCTTAACCACTGTGCCATCAGGGAAGCCCAGTGAAGATATTTTTAAAGTTGACTGAGATAAATTAAAAAATGGTCATATGTGGCAAATGATGGGCACAGATGAGTGATTTTTTTTTCTTTTTTGCACTGAGTGTTTGAAATAGAATACTAAGAGCCTTCTGAGAATGATGTTCAATGTCCCGAATTTTTTTCCTGGAATGGCCTATTAAAACCATTATGGATTCTTTTTTTCTGAATTTATTTATTTTTTATACAGCAGGTTATTATGGATTTTTGACCAAGACTTCTCATCTGTATTATGTGAAAAGGTTTGGGTTTTGTGAAGTAGCTTGGCATGTGCTGCAGTGCTTTTTAATTTTTTTTAATTTTAATATTTTACAATATGAGCATGAATTTCAGACTATAGGTGACACTTGTTTGTGTGAACAGTTCCCCAAACTTTGCTTTCTAAAGTGTAACTGTTAAATCTTTTGGAATAACCGTACAGTTGTCTCTTTAGAAAGATCCTTTACATTGATGTCTTATGACTGGCTTAAGTTCTTCTGGCACATTCTCTCCTGATTTCTCTCTACCCTCAGAAAGATATTTTGTATCTTCATAATTTGTGCCATGTTCAGAAAGAAGAGATGAGTCAGAGAAGTTTTCTAACACTAACACTTTGGGGGGAGGTCGCACGATATAGTTTTGAATCCAGAATGGCATTACTGTCACTTTTGCTCTTCTGGGCTGGTGGACAAATTTGTAATCAAACATACTGCATAATGGTGACACAATTGAAGGAGTAGGTTTATCCTTAAGAACACAGCCCCCAAAACACTTGTGTTCAGTATGTAATGTTTAAGGTGGTTGTGAAACTCTTTGCTGTCAAATAGCAGGAATTCTCCATCCATTTGTTTGCTTTGTAGATGACACTGTCTTTGAGTAGAAAACAGTTGACACTTCCATGTCCCATTGGCATTTCTGGTTAAGTGTAGCTCAAATACTATTATGTTAAACTTTCGTGCCTGATAATGTGCTCTCCCAGACCAAGGAGTCAGCACTCTGTGACTCTAGAGGAATAGTCTCATTTGACAATTTCAGTACCACCTAAGATTTTATCTAGTGTGTGATGAGGTGATATAGTGACTGTTATATTGATTTGGAGTCTAGGGAGATAATTGATAAACTTGGTCCTGGGTTCCAGGGGATAGGATATCTGTCATAGAAGAAAGGCAATGATTAAAGGAGCAATATTTATTGTTGTTGATCAGCTCTGACTGTGAAACATTTAAGGCATTTGGGCTCTAATTTTAAAGATTAGTTGAAAAATAATTATTTAACACTTATTCTGTGCCTATCACTTTGTTAGGCACTGGGAAGTTAGAGACATCATTCCTGATCCTGAGGTACTTACATTTGGGGGAAGATAGGGAAACAGGTAGATACTTAAAACAAAAACAAAACACTGAGGTAAGGACTTTACTCTTTTTTTTTTTTCTCCCCAATGTGGAAACATACACAAAGGGGGATTAGCAAATACATCAGCTGTGGAAAAAATTATTTTTTTAAAGGCAAGAATAAAATAAATGCACAGTTCAGAATACTGATGATCATTGGGAGGGAGGCAGAAAGATGGGATCCAGGAGGAGCCCATGTATAACTTCACTGGGATTGGGAATATTCGAATTCATAAATTGGGTGATGGGTTCATAGGTATCTATTTTATCATTACACTTCATAACCTACATAGCATATATATTCTTCTGTATCTATTAAATGCTATATAATTTTAAAAAATCAAGATATTTCAGTAAGCATTTCCCAGTCTTAATTTATTAGAAGCATTTACTTAGGATAAATTGGAGAAAAACTGAACTCAGCCAAACTTTCTCTGTTTAGTATCTATTCACCCATCCATCTGTTTTTTTACTTTACTTAATTTTTTGAAATATAATAAAAATAATGTAGAAGTTTTTTAACATGACCTGAATGCCCTGTTTCTGTGCTCCCTAAGGTTCCATGTACTCCCTGTAGAAACCAGTTTATAGGTCAAAAGGATTCTGTCTGGACTGGCCAGCCAGACATTTAAGTATTCATTACCTCTGTGTGTGTGTATATTTAATGATGTTTGTGCATGGCTTAGCTAGGGATTTTGAAATATTTGTAGGATTTTCCTATTTGCTGGGTTGTTTTAGAATTGAGAGCCATCAGCAGAAAAAAAACAAGGAAGAATACTATTTCTTCTTTCATCTATGTCCCATATTATACAAATGTTCACTGAAAGTAGCACCAATTTTCTGGGAAAGGTCATGACTGAGACTTTTCTCACCCTTTACCCCTACTCTCCAATTCATGTTTCCTTTTTACAATGTGGTCATGTGCTTGCCCAAGTCTGGCTTATGAACCGTGTAGAATATTTGTGCAGTTTTGTTTTTTAAGCCCTACACTGTGCACATGATGCATTATTTAATTTGGAATGGGCTCTGAGTTAGTCACACGTGCTTCTTGTGGTGTTTATCTTGGAATCCACAAGTGGGAGGGAAGTATTTTTGCATTTTATACATCTGGACATTGTTCATGATCCTCTTGTGACTTGGAAATTCTCTGTGGGGCAAAATCCAAAGAACAGTATTAAAAATAACACGGAGTTATGATGACATCTGAGTAAAAACCCTTGAGAATACCCTTCTGATCCAGCAGAGTTTGACATTGTTGGTGAACTTTTTCAGTTGCGTGCTTCACTGTTGGCCTGAGTAGTTTGCTGGGATTATGGTTACCTCACACCCTTGCATGTAGGCTGACGCGCTGCCAGACTTTCTGAAAGTCTACAGCGGATTTAGCCTTTTGGGAGGGGAAGATTTTGCCTTGATTTTGCACGGGGTAAGACAGGTGAAGCAGATTCTGTTTATTGCTTCTGTGCCTTTGCCACTCTCTTGCGCCACAGGCATCTTAAGATGAGGATGACCTGTGAGGATCTTTCCAGTCATTCCCTGATCCTGCTTCATTCCATCTAGTTTAGAGCTAAAGGTTGATCCTGAGAACACCTCAGGGGCTGTGTCAGGACTGGGAGTGGGGCGGGGCAGTGGCGCGAGTAACCTTATCTTTCCCCTGATTACGCATGAGAAGTTGTTTTCAACAGGATTGGACAGGTATAGTACAGTACCTCCTCTTTTTGGCTAGGGTTCTGCTAGAATGGAAAAAGTGAGAAGGGATGTACCGAAGCCTTGCAGCTCTTTGAGTGAGTTTGCATATGGACAGTATTGCTTTTTGGCTCCAATCTAGTTTTCTTTCATTCCCATGTCTCATCTTTTATGCAGCTGCAGAGAGCAGGCTGGGAAAGCAGAATGAAAGCTTCAAACAGATTTGCACTTGAATAAAAGAAAGAGTGATTTCTCTTGGTCAGAGTACAGACCTGACTGAGGAGTAAGTTGTTTGCTTTTTCACTTTCTGAGTAAGGACTGTTTGCTTTTTTCCCTTCAAATTTAATAAAGAGGGGAAAAAGCTAATAAGTCGGACCTACTAGTTAAAATTCATATAGAATTTTCAAATGTGCTTAATAAGGTTTATCATATGATTATAAAAGAAGTAAATAGTTGGAGGGCAAAGGTCAAACTTTGGTTGAGGTTTTAGAATGAGTTGAATATGAAGTGGTTTGAGTGCTTGGGTAAGACTACTCAGGTAGGAGCTGTTTCTCTTTGCTGGTTTCTTTGGCCTTTACTTTGGGAACTTTTTCCCCTTTACTTTCGTAATGCATTTTGCAACTTTCAGTTAAAAAAAAAATCCAAAAGAGTTTAAGCTTTTAGCATATAAACACATCCTGGTCCTATGATGGGAATCACAACATAGCCGAGAATGGCTTGACTTCAGCTGGAGAGAGGTTAATAGTAGTAGCTCCAAGGGTTGATACCAAGATCATGCTTGTTTAATGTTTTAATGACTCCAGAAGGAAATGGTGAAATCTGCTGATGACACCAAATTGTTTTTGCTGATCCAAACAGGGATTTCTGGGAAGCTTCTTCACAGTATTTGGAAGAGTGGAAGAATTGGGCAATGTGGTAGCAAACACACCAAACTTGAAGTGAAGGTTTATGTAGCAGGAGTAATGTCAATACATTGAAGTTATGAAGCCTGCCAAGTCTTCCAAGAGGAAGACTGTGGGGTCCCTATAAAGGAGTTGGCTTTGATTCCTCTCATGAAAGAAGATTTAGGACAAAGAACATTTTGATGTATAGAAAATGAAAACTACTATGGTAATAGTTGTAATTATAAAGTGTAGTGATTTAAAGATACGGTATCTGAGTTTCTTTCTTTGCTAATGCCAGCAGTAGTATATCCAAATAAGTGCTGTTTCCCTCAAAATGGTCATGGAAGATTGTATACTCATTTTATGCATGCTCCTCTTTTGGGGAATAGCTCCTAGTACATCCTTTTGACTATTTTCTGTGGTGGAAGGTCTTCATTTTTTAGGTTATTTTCGATTTTTTTAAAAAATTAATTTATTTTTGGCTGCATTGGGTCTTTGTTGCTGCGTGTGGGCTTCTCATTGTGGTGGCTTCTCTTGTTGTGGAGCACGGGCTTTAGGTGTGTGGGCCTCAGTAGTTGTAGCACACGGGCCTCAGTAGTTGTAGCATGCGGGCTCAGTAGTGTGGCTCGCAGGTTCTAGAGCACAGGCTCAGTAGTTGTGGCACACAGGCTTAGTTGCTCCGAGGCATGTGGGATCTTCCCAGACCAGGGCTTGAAGCCATGTCCCCTGCGTTGGCAGGCGGATTCTTAACCACTACGCCACCAGGGAAGCCCCTATTTTCGATTTTTGATATAGCTAATGGTCATTTAGAAGCAAGTGAATAAGATGAATGATCAAAGTAGATAAATTTAAAATATAAATTACAGTAGTGAAACTAATATTTTTTTAATTGCTTCAAAATTTTCTGGAGGACTTCCCTGGTGGCGCAGTGGTTAAGAATCTGCCTGCCAATGCAGGGGACACGGGTTTGAGCTCTGGTCCGGAAAGATCCCACATGCCGTGGAGCAGCTAAGCCTGTGCGCCACAAGTACTGAGCCTGCGCTCTAGAGCCGGTGAGCCGCAACTACTGAAGCCTGCATGCCTAGAGCCCCTGCTCCGCAGCAAGAGAGGCCACTGCAATGAGAAGCCCGCGCACCGCAACGAAGAGTAGCCCCCACTCACTGCAACTAGAGAAAGCCCGTGCACAGCAACGAAGACCCAACACAGCCAAAAATAAATTAATTAATTAAAAAAAAATTTCTGGAGAAAATTACCAATGAGAAATTGCAAAAATATTTGTGTAATAGTAGTATTACAATTTCTTTTTATCTTTAGATGACCTGCTTGTCCCCGCCCCCAGCTTTATTGAGTATAATTGAACAAATAAAATTGTATATATTTAAGGTGTACAATGTGATAATTTGATATATATATACATTGTGAAATGATTACCACAATCAAGTTAATTAACACACTCATCGTCTCACATAGTTATTATATTTTTCTGTGTCGAGAACACCTAAGATTTACTTTCCTAGCAAATTTCAAGTATACAATACCATATCATTAATTATAGTCATCATGCTGTACATTAGATCCCCAGAACTCATTCATCTTATAACTGAAGGTTATACCCTTTGATGAGCATCTCTCCATTTTCCCCACCTAGCCCTGACTAACCACTATTCTACTCTCTGTGAGTCTGACTTTTTTATATTCCACATATGAGTGAGATCATACAGTATTTATCTTTCTCTGTCTGGCTTATTTCACTTAGCCTAATGTCCTCCAATTTCATCCATGTTGTTGCAAATGGCAGGCTT
The DNA here is from genome assembly GCF_964374135.1 of Grampus griseus. NCBI lineage: Eukaryota > Metazoa > Chordata > Mammalia > Artiodactyla > Delphinidae > Grampus > Grampus griseus. The sequence continues at coordinate 34,024,151 of NC_139018.1, read as the reverse complement.
TCCTTTAGAATAAGTTCTTGGTTGATTTATTTCACAAATGTTACTCATTTAGATAGGTAAGTGGCAGAGTCTTGTTAAAATACTTGTTTCACTATATTATAGATACACCATGTTTATAAGTGACCTTTTCTTTTTAAAATTGGTAGAGCTCTATGTCCCCCAAGTGTACTCTTAGGGAGGAATCAGGAGGTTGTATAGTAACTGGAGATTCATTTAATGAATTGATATTTTCTTACTAAAACCTCCATCTGTGTAATGAAAAAGACCCTGTGGGTTAATAAATAAGATAGTCACTGTTACAGTACAGGAGCTGTGGGCTGGCCATCTATATCCATCCATCCATCCATCCATCCATCCATCCATCCATCCATCCATCCATTTACTTCAGAAGAATAAAGACATAGCCCCTTACCTCAAGATTTCTTTTTCTGCCATGCCAGTATATCCATTTGAAATAAGCAGCAGTCAGTTGCACTCGTGTCAGTGGAGTAAGTCAGTGGTTTTCAGACTTTATCTATGGAAACTGTATTTGGATTAAACGAGGGCAGGATGGGAATGTTGTTGAATTTTTGTCTTCTCTTTTCCCCCTTGATGAGAATCCGTGGAGTAACTTATGAAAAGCACTGGTACAGAGAATAAGTTGTTTGGTAACTTTTGAAAAGCACTGGCACAGAGAATAAGTTATTGGAAGGTCAGAAAAGAGTTTGTGTACTAAAAGCAGCTAGGGAGGCTTACTTCATTTCTTCCTTACTCTTCGAAGATTACTATTGTTTTTTAAAAATTTATTTATTTTATTTATTTATTATTTTTGGCTGCGTTGGGTCTTCATTGCTGTGCGCGGGCTTTCTCTTGTTGCAATGAGCGGGCGCTACTCTTGGTTGCGGTGCGCGGGCTTCTCATTGCGGTGGCTTCTCTTGTTGCAGAGCACGGGCTCTAGGCGCGTGGGCTCAGTAGTTGTGGTGCACAGGCTCAGTAGTTGTGGCGCATGGGCTTAGTTGCTCCATGGCATGTGGGATCTTCCTGGACCAGGGCTCAAACCCATGTCCCCTGCATTGGCAGGCAGATTCTTAACCACTGCGCCACCAGGGAAGCTCTCTTCTAAGATTATTAAAATTAAGAATTTCCACTTATCAGTCTTATGCTTCCCTATCTTGAAAGTCAGTAAAACACAAAATCTGCCCACATATTTAAAGTTATGACAGAGTTTTCCCTTCATAGTTCTCTTTGTTTAAACTCATAAAGTAAAAGTCAGGAGAACTTCTAATCTAAAAGCAGATGGATAGCCCAAGAAGAAAATATGTCTTAAAGCTCCACAGTCCTAAGTGCTGGGCCCCAGACTGGCTGTGTCAAATTTGACAAAGCTTTCGAATTTCAGCTCAGACATATTGAATCAGAATCTGGAATAGAGCCCAGGTATTTTAACAAGTTCTTCTTTGCATAAAAATAACATCTCCTAAAAAATAGATGTATACAAAAAAAGCTTAAAGGTAGAATGATGTTAGAATGTATTGAAATAAAGCATGATATAGAGTTTGTCCTATGGAGCTCTGATGACTGAAGTCTGATTAATCATTATTTGAACCTACCAATAGTAATAGAAAGCTTGATATCATGGTTAAGAGATGGGTTCTGGACCTAGAATGTCTAGATTCAAATCATAGTTTGGTCACTTACTAGTTGTGTTACCTTGGGCAAAGTTTTAATAACTTCTCTGTGCCTCAATTTTCTTATCTGTAAAATAGAGATAAAACTAATGACACCTCAAAGGATTATTGTGAAGATTACATGAGATATTGAGTGAAAAGCACTTAAAACACTATTTGGCACACAGTAAGCCCTCAGTCAAACTTTGCTACTATTATTACCTGTTCTTCTAATCACAGAAGTAAGCATTTGGCCCCTACTGTGATTTCTTCTTATAATGAGTTCAGGCCTACTAAAGAAGAAAGTGAAAAGAAAGCAGAAAAAATGATTGCTCAGATATGAGTGTGTGTGTGTATGTGTGTGTGTGTAGGTAGGTAGGCGTTTACACTAAGTATATTGTATATAAATATATAATGGGGAAAAAAAACACACCCTCTTTAATTTCCTTGGAATAGGATTTTAAAGTAACAGATTTTACATTTACTACATTTTGCATTTCTGCCGCACTCTGATAACATGAGCAAAAGTGATGTGATCCTAACAGACACAGTAGATGGCGCTTTAGACTTAGTTTTTAAAGAAACTGGCACTAGAAGGAAAAAGAAAAGCACATTTTAATGGGCTTTTAAAATTTTTTCACCACCAAGGCAAATTTCATCGTAGAGTATGTGCCTTTAAGGAGAAAGGATTTTTTTTTTTTTTTGACAAAGCTGGATAATAATTTTAGCAAAAATAAATCTCCCAGTTACTATGTTTGTGCCAGGTTTGTCACTTGGAAAATGTTAGTTGTGTTTTAAGCCACAAACATATAAGGAAGTTATTTTCTTTCAAAACATTGCCTTATTTTTGAGATTGTCTCCTCCCCACCCCATCTCTGTATTTAATATTTCTTTTCCTAGTTTTTTTGGGACCCTTTATTATTATTTATTTATTTAGTTAGTTAGTTAATAAAAATGTGGTCATAAAATTACTTTGAATCACATCCATTTATAATGTAGTCATATTTAAAAATTCAGCTATATTCATTCTAATAGGCCTCAAAGTGTAGGTCTCCATTAAAGGATAATTATGGTACTTTTGTCACTGCCATACTATGCTTTAGATACTTGATCTTACTTAATCCTAGGAATAATTCTATAAGGATTGTTATTCTCTTTTTTTTTTTAGATAAATAAACTGTCTCAGAGATGTTTAGTAACTTGCTGAGCTCACATACTTAGTGGTAGAAGTCGTAGCTGCTTCAAGAGTTTCTCCAGTGCACTATAGGTGTATTTTCTGAGCAGCTACTGTGTGTCAGGCTTGCTAAGTACTGGGCATAGTATAGTGACCAAAACTGATTGGGGCCTTTCCCTTATGGACCTTGCAGATTTTTAGATATTTGATAGCATCTCTTTGAAGTCTACAAGATTGGGAATAGTTCATGGAGATGCAAAAATGTACATCAGAGTCATTGTGATTTTTAGGTAGATCAGGGAGCCCTTTTACCAAAGAGAAAGACTCATACCTAGCTTGAATGTATTGCTACATTAAAATACTTATTTAGGTATACTCATTCTAGCCAAGGGAAGAGCAAGACCTCTCTTCTCTCTCCACCTCTTTAGAGTTAAATCATAAAATCGACAATAAAAAACAACATAAGCTAAACTGTCTTCCAGATAAGGATCAGGAACAGTAAAGAAAATGCGAGTGTACTAGAAGGTCAAAATTTTCCATTGGTTAAATGGTATTAAAATATATAAAGCAAGAAAATGTCAGTGAGAGTCTGAGAGAATAATGTAGTTTGTGCACAGTAAGACCATGGTAACTTCTAGATGGTTTCACTTTTACGATTTTGTGAAACCTTTTGATGTACAACCCAGCTAGTGATACCCCAAATTGCTAAGTACCCCTTCCACCTGGGACATTTAACATTTTCCTTTTAATTGATTTTTTCCCCCAAAGGTTCACTCTATTATTTTCACATATGATCCCAAGCTCCTATGCTAGAAAAAAGTATGTAGTTGATGAGGAAACATAGACCAAGAGTTTTAAATTGAGGCCCATACCTGGGCTTCATTAAGTCTTCAGAACTCCTGAAATTGTATAACATTTTTTGTGTAAGTACTTAGGAACATTACTCTGGGAAGAAACTCCATAGCCTTCAAAAGATACTTAAAGAGTTCTATGGGCTTCCCTGGTGGCGCCGTGGTTGAGAGTCCCCCTGCCGATGCAGGGGACACGGGTTCGTGCCCCGGTCCGGGAAGATCCCACATGCCGCGCGCGGAGCGGCTGGGCCCGTGAGCCACGGCCGTTGAGCCTGCTTGTCTGGAGCCTGTGCTCCTCAATGGGAGAGGCCACAACAGTGAGAGGCCCGTGTACCGCAAAAAAAAAAAAAAAAAAAAAAAAGAGTTCTATGACCCTTAAAAAGTTAAGGATTATTATAATTAGGACTCTACCCAAAGGAGTCTGCTAGAATCAATCCAGTTCAGGGTCATGAAAAGAGAAGTATCTTCCCAAATCGCATCTTGGAGAAGGAGGGGCTGTTTTGTTCCTTTAGGGATAGCAGTTTTGAGAGTCTGAATGAATTTGGGATTTGAAGGTATGTGTTTAACTGTGGAGTTTTGGAACTCTCAACTCTCAGTAGGGTATCTTGATTTCAGTTGAGGGATACCTTTCAGGGAATTTGAAAATGCTTCTTTCCAATATAGTCTTTTAGTCAAATGAATGGTTATTTTTAGAAAATGAAATAGAAAGGGAATAAAAGTGGGAAAAGAGTTGTTAGATCTTCTCAGTGGAATAAATAACTGAAGAAATTAATTCCTAAATCTTAAGTTTTATCACAGGTAAAAGAAGTTCCTTTAGATCAGATAAAAGTCTCTGGTATAAGCTGTTTGATAATACAATTTGAATTTTTTTTTGATACAGCTTTAAGAGGGTAGGAAATGTGTATATTTCTTCTCTCTCCTTTTTTAAAATTAATTAATTTTATTTATTTTTGGCTGCATCGGGTCTTTGTTGCTAGGCACGGGCTTTCTCTAGTTGCGGTGAGCAGGGGCTATTCTTCATTGCGGTGCTTGGACTTCTCATTGCGGTGGCTTCTCGTTGTGGAGCACGGGCTCTAGGCATGTGGGCTTCAGTAGTTGTGGCTCGCAGGCTCTAGAGCGCAGGCTCAGTAGTTGTGGCGCACAGGCTTAGTTGCTCCGCGGCATGTGGGATCTTCCCAGACCAGGGATCGAACCTGTGTCCCCTGCATTGGCAGGCACATTCTTATCCACTGCACCACCAGGGAAGCCCCCTATTTCTTCTCTCTTCCCTATCACCTCTCTTTTCCTAACCTTTGTGTATACTTTGCTGAAGAGCAGGTAGTTGTAACTTACAGTTATATATTTCTTATTAAACTCTTACCTGTGGTCCCAGATAGATGAATCAAGAAGTAAAATTAGATTTCTTAATTTGATATATTTAAGTCTTTTATTTTGATCTAATAATTTTTTGATAGTAATCTTTTAATTCTTGTACAATCATGCATAATAATAGTACCTATCAAATAGGGTATGGTGAAGACTATACTAAATTATAAATGTAGTGCTTAGTGTAGTATCTGGGATTTAACAAATGCTTAACAAGTATTAGCTATTGCTGTGTTCTCCATCATCATCATCATCATCATCATCAGTAGTAGTAACATATGTATTATATATCCCCATGACTGAATATACAGCATAAAATCACCCAAAGACAAAAAGCCTCTTGTTTAAGAGAACACATTATCTCAGGAATTAAGAGAGTTTCCTGTAAGGCATGTTTATCTTTCATTCGTGGATTGATGGTAATATGGATAGCTCTTTTGATGTGAGAAAAATAATGTCGTTAAATCGATTGTAAGCTTCATGAGGGCAAGGACTGTGTTTTATTTGCCTGTATCCTTAACTCTCATTTTATTGTTTGGCCCATGGTTGGTGTTCCATTAATTATTTGTCTTTATCTATGTTTTCTTCTTTGTTTTTCCTTTATTTTCCAAAAATACTTGCTGTTTCCATATTCAGAATTCCTTATGAAAGAGTCACATTAGTATTGTGACTTTTAGAATTATTAATATACAGATCTTTTTTGGAACGAGGACGTTTTGTTTGAAGCAAATTACTTGGGATACAAGACTTAATTCAACTTAAGAACATTCAGGCTTAAGACTTTTTGTAGAAAGGCAAATATTTGGTCTTAAACAAAAAACTTTATCTTCATTTGTGTATGTATCAGGCAGTCAGTGATGTTTAACACTTAAGTTACCTAGTGTACTAGTGTATATATAAAAATGGAAAAACCTACTGCCTGGAGAACAATGTCTTCAATAAGATATTTAAGAAACACTCTTTACTCTCCTATTTTAGAGAACTTTACATAGCGCAGCAAACATTTACGACTACAGGAAACATGATATATTTTCAGAAATGAATACTGGGACTTTCCTGGTGGTCCGGTGGTTAAGACTCTGCGCTTCCAATGCAGGAGGTGTGGGTTTGATCCCTGGTCAGGGAACTAAGATCCCACATGCCACAGGGCAGCCAAAAACTTAAAAAAAAAAAAAAAAAAGGAATGAATACTGATCGTAAATAAGTATGGCCACTGTGACAAATTTAGGTGAATAGTTCTTTCTGTTAAGGAAAAGCTCTGTCTTTTGGAGATGTATTTAGATTAAGTGCTAAATTGGACATATAGGTTAGTATTCCCACTGCATACTAGAGCCCAGCTATACATAGGCTCAGAGTAATTTGTTGTAGTTTACAGGAACATTGTAGATATGACCCTTTTGAAAAACAGACTCTCATGAGGCTTGGTTGGTTCTAGAATCACGCAAGGTTGAGTTCAGGTTAGGGGACATTTTACTTCTTTGGTCATAGCAATGTTGTCTCCCTATTGCCTACAAATAGGCAATGAACTCTGGATGCCTTCTGGGACAGAGTAAAAAAAGTACGTATCTCTTGTAACAGGAATTGGGGTCTAGAGATAAGTGATATTTAACATGCAATGTTATAATATTTTTGTTCTGGTAGCAAATTTGCCTATAGTATATGTAGTTAGTAGCCTGTGGTTTGGTATCCATTGAAATATACTATTACTCATTTGGTCTGGAGTTGGGTGAGGTTTGTAATAACAATATCAGTGTGTTATCAGAGGGCTTTTGTTCTTTTTCTTTCTTCTATGTTAGTGTGCTATTATTGTTAAATGAAATTTTAATGAACATCTTTAGAAGAATAGAAATTGAAAAATTACTTATTAACTAACTTTAGCCTTTAATGTAGCATCCTTTTTTTCCCCCCTAAAGCTTATTGTCCTCTTGGTTTAAAAGGTTTAGACAGAATGGTCAAAAGTTTTGAAATTGGAAAGTTGGAAGCTGTTTCCTCTTGATCATATGATCGCAGGAGTCACAAAAGAGCAAGCCTCTTTATCAATAGGTGAGAGTTCAAGCCTATCTGAATTTAGAATGTTAAATTATATTTTAACCACAGTAGCATTCTTTTTAACTAATGTAAATCATAATTGATTTTATACCACTCTGTTGTTTTATGAGGTGATCTCATGTAGCTGCAAAGTTGTTTATAGTTAACCCTGAAGGTACCTCATTCTCATAAGGGCACCTTCTATAGCTTAGTGCTTATTTGCAAAATAAACCACATTTTTTCCCTTGTCTTATTAAAATGATGGAACCATTTTGTAGCCTTTAGAAACATTCCTGCACCTCATGTTCTTCTGAGCAAATAACCCCATGTGATTTACAAATGTTGGTAAAAGCAATAGGTATTTCCAAACGCTATTAGAATGGTAAAACTAATATATAGGTATTAAAAAAAAGTTCTTCATTAGGATAAATGAAGGCCAGAATGAATAAAATATTAGTCACTCTTTCCAGTGTTTTAATTCCAGAATGACTTTAATTTTTGTTGCTACTTTAATTTTTGTTGATACTGTAATACCAGTAGCATTACAAAAGATTCAACAGTTATCTCGATAGGTAACCAAATATTACCCAAACCAAAGGTAGAAAGTTCTCCCTGGCTTCATTTATAGAGAAAATGATAACTGGAAGTTTAACAAAAGTCGTCCAGGGCTTCCCTGGTGGCGCAGTGGTTGAGAGTCCGCCTGCCGATGCAGGGGACACGGGTTCGTGCCCCGGGCCAGGAAGATCCCACATGCCACGGAGCGGCCGGGCCCGTGAGCCATGGCCGCTGAGCCTGTGCGTCCGGAACCTGTGCTCCGCAACGGGAGAGGCCACAACAGTGAGAGGCCCGCGTACCGCAAAAAAAAAAAAAAAAAAAGTTGTCCAAACTCTTGAAAGTATCATTGTCAAAACAAAATGCATATCAGGTTGAGATTTTAAGCATATGAAGTCTATGCATGGAAGAATGAATGAAGTATTTCTGTAATATTAACGAATGATCAGATATATTGGGAGAAATAATATTAAACCTTGCCCTATATTCTGACTGTACATGAACAGAGCCAGAGCACTTGTAAAAAATAGGAACATATCACTGCAATAAGATATGGTCTAAACTTGTTCCTAAATGACATCTTGAAGTTTGGCCTCGTCCAAAAACATTTTTTGAGGAAGGGCCGATGGTATAGCTGCTGTCTTCAAGGAAAAAGAAAAAGCGACATCAACATCACAGCCTTATATTAAACTTCATGAGGTGAAGTAAAGGTGTCCTCTGAAAAACTGATAAGAAGGAGGAGCAGGGGTTAGAAGGAGGAAAGGAGCTTTTCAAGAAATAGAAATAGTTTAAGATATTAGGGTATCTAATATTGTCAGGAACACTGTATGTAATGAGATTTTTGGCAGAGTGCGACTTCAGAGTTCTCTGAGGATTCTAAAAGCAAAAATTATTTTTTCAGCACAAAACTATTTCTGAATCAGATGTTCTTTGGCATCTTAAATTGAGTGCAATTACATCAGCTGTTTGTGAGACTTCATCAATTCAGTGCATATTCTAGACACGTCTACTATAGGATACGCTGCTGAGCATTTCAGAAAGAAGTAGAGGATTATGATATTGTTTCTGTCTCAGAGAACTTATTATCTAGTGAGGGAGAGAGCATACATATGCAAACATCTACAGAACCAAGCAGAATGAACCATCCAAGAGGACTCTATAGACAAGACAGATTACATCCTTTTGTCAAGATGAATGCTTCACGAAGGAGGACATGTGAACCGGATGTTGTTGTATGTATAGAATATGTATAGATGGGATTAGGGTAGGAGTTAGGCTTTTAGGAGCATGAGCAAAGATGGAGCAGAGGTGAAGATGTGGGACGTATTTAGGAACAGGGAGTAGCTGAGGGAGGGTTAAGTATAGGTTTCATGGAAGAGAGTGGTAGGAGATAAAATGAGAAATAAAGCTTGGAGCCAGGGTACGGGAGGTTTTAAAAGTGAACTGAAGGGGCTTCCCTGGTGGCCCAGTGGTTGAGAGTCCGCCTGCCGATGCAGGGGACACGGGTTCGTGCCCCGGTCCGGGAAGATACCACATGCCGCGGAGCGGCTGGGCCCGTGAGCCATGGCCGCTGAGCCTGCGCGTCCGGAGCCTGTGCTCCGCAACGGGAGAGGCCACAACAGTGAGAGGCCCGCGTACCGCCAAAAAAAAAAAAAAAAAAAGTGAACTGAAGAATTTTGGACTTTATTCTCTAGGCAGTGAGGAGTCTATGAAAACTTTTTAGCAGTGACAGGACAGGAGCTAGTGGCTGTGCTTTAGTATAATTAACTGGAAGGATACAGTGGAGTAGGGAGAAACTAGAACTGAGAATTGAAATTAAGAGGTCATTGCAGAGGCCTATGTGAAAAATAATCAGGGCCTGGCATAAGGTGTGGCAGTGGAAAAGGAAAAGAAAGGAGAAACATTTGGTAGGTAGAATCAGCAGAATGGAGCTGTGATTGTGTGTGGAAAGTAAAGGAAAAGAGAGAATTCAAGGACAATTTGCATCTGGGTAACTAGGGCATTGGTGTTGCCATTAACAGAAAGAGGAATATTAGGCGGAGAAGCTGGTTTGGGGAATTAAGATCCGTTAAGACAGTGGTTGAGGAAAAAAAAAAGAAGATTAGTTAAATGATTGAAATGAATGGGTAGGGGCACATAAGAATGGTAAGAGAGAGAAAGCAACAGGAAGAGAAGAGAAGATGAAAGATGAAGCCTTAAGAAATACTTACCTTTGGGGGTTTGAATAGAAGAAAAGAAGTTAGCAAGAGTGGTCAAAGAGGGGAGGAAGAGATCAGGACACTGTGCTATTAAAAGGTCCCTCTTAGGCTGTGTGACCCTGTTTTACTGCAGTCACTGCAGCTTGACTGTCCCTGTGGTCCCTACCATACTCCCCCAAAGACTTTTCACTGTGCAGTGAATGGCCTTTCTGCCAAAGAAGAACCTCCAGAAGTTCTGGGAAATCAGTTACAGTAGCCTCTAACGCAACTTAATTCCATTGTTCTTTTTATTTAAACATCACAGGAGGAGTTGTTATGACCGATAATCAACAGAAGGGTGTAAGAATCAGAGGCTTACATTCTGAGTGCCAAGACTATATACCATGCCTGAGCTCACCTGATAGGTGAGATGCTATGTGCTTAATTCCCCACTTGGGACAGACTCAGTGTGAGTCTCTTGCTTCTTTTCCTGTATCTTATGAGTGAGGGAAGGCTGGTAGGCATTTCGTAGGTGTAGAGGCTGGCTCTCATGTTTGTTCTCTAGATCATTGTGTGACTTGGAAACCAAGAGGTGAAAGAATTTTAGAATTTAGTCAGTACTATCACCTGCTCCACAGAGGAGGAAGTAGATGAGGATTAAGACAAGACACTAGGTTTAGTGGTTTTGAGGTCACAGATGGCCTTGAGAAGATAGTTTTAGTACAATGATATGGGTGGAAGAATCCAGGAAGTTAAAGAATAAGTACATTATAAAGAATGGCGTTAACTGTTGTGAAGTACTCTTTCAGGACATGAATGAGAGTAGAGAGATAGGAGCACTAGGATGAAAAGAAGACTTTTTTTTTTTTTTTTAACGGGAAAAGGAACATATTTGTAGGCAGAGGTAAGGGAGCCTTTGGAGAAGGAGAGAGAAGGTACTGGGGAGGAGAGGGTTCATTACAGACTGACAGATCTTGGAGGAGTCTGGAAAGAAAGAGATCAAGAGTATGCGTTGAGGTATTGGCATTGGGAGGGAATATTTAGAAATCAGAGGAGTAAGGACAAAAGATGGATGAAGGTAGGGGAGCTCCCTTGTAGAGAGGACAGATGCTGAGGGAAGATATACCATGTGACCTCAGATATCTCATTAAAGAGGGAAAATCCATTTGCCAGGAATGAGGAGAAAGGAGAGAGGAGAAAAGATGTGGAATAGTTGCAGTGAGAGTTAGGTAAGTCGTTGAGTTTCACTGAGGACACAATTGAGGATAATCTTATCTCTTGCCTTTCTTTAGTAAGATTTATGTGGGTTTTTTGTTTTTGTTTTTTTACTTAAAAGGACAGAAGAAAGTTCCATGAAAGTTGATACTCAGAAATGTGAAGAATTTTATTAAAGTCAGCTAATTCAAGCTGATGCACATATCTTGGATCCAGAAATATAGATGATGATGGTACTGTTACTGCTTATGGGTGGATCACAAAAAAGTAATATACACTTAGGACTTAATGACTCTTCCAAGTGTTATAAGGAAACAATTTCTTCAGGGACTTGTTCTAGGAACGTAGCTTGGGATTTCGCCAAGCATATCTCTTCTGTCACTCAGTGGCACGGTTTTGCATGACACAGTGTCTGAGTCCTCTTGTTTATGATTTCTTCTGTTTCATATGAAAGATATTTCTCTAGGTTTGAAAATACACCAAATCAAGAAATAGCTTGATGTATAAAAGATGTTTGACTCATCCAAGAAGACTTTTAATTTTCTGAATTTGTCATGATAAAAATTGAAATATTACATATAGATATTGGTGGTAGTTCAGAAAAGTGAGACATTAAATTCTATGTGGCCAACAGTCATTGTGTTTAATGAACTTGACAAACATCTATAGAACAAAGCAGAATTGAACCATCTAAGAGGACTCCCAGATCCCATCCTTTTTTGTCAAGGTGAATGCTTCATGAAGGAGGGGCACATGAACTAGACAATATAGTACATATAGAATTTGGACAGATGAAGATGGGATTGGGATAAGCGGCTTTTGGCAAAGAAAATAACATGAGCAAAGATGGAACAGAGGTGGAGATATGGGACATATTAAGGGACCTTCTTTCCTTAGTTCCTTTTCTGAAAGTAAAGACTTTAGGTAGCTGCTTGTGGAGGGCCCTCAGTCCAGATAACATAACATCTTTCTTTTTCTTGTTGTACTGTGGTTGTCTGATTTTTAGAATTACTTGCTATTCTTAAACTGGAAAGAAAATAAAAGAAACATCAAAGTCTTTAAGTTTTAGCAGTTGGTATCTCCACCCATTTCAACTAAACAGTGTTTTTAAATACCTACTATATATAAGATGATGATGAACAAGATAAAATTTGTGCCTGCAAAACACGTGCACTCTTTTAAGAGAAATTTCACCTTGGAAATTTTAATTGTTTGAGTGAACTATGCTTTAATGTTCAATATATTAAACAATATAAGCAAAGCAAATCGTGCATAATATTTTATATTCCCATTGTGATTCTAGAGCTACACTGTCCAATATATTAACCACTAGCCACATGTGGCTATTAAAATAAATGAAAATTAAATAAAATTAAAAACTCAGTCACACTAGTAACATTCCAAGTGCTTAGCAGCCACATATGATTTGTGGCTATTATTCTGGACAGCACAGATAGTGAACATTTCCACTGTTGAAGAGAGCTCTATTGGGCAGTGCTGCTCTAGAGGTCTAGAACATATTTTAATTGTTTTGGTCAGGTGATTGGCTTAGTCATTCATCTCTTCAATAAACCTTCATTAAACGCCTGCCATTTGACAGGTGTTGAGCTAGAGCTAGATGATAAAGAAAAGTCCTAGTTCCTGCCCACATGGACTTTTCAACCTTGTGGAGGATAGAGATAAATTAGCAGGTGGATAAAATAGGATGTGATAAGTGCTACCATGGGAGGAGAAATCCAAGAGGCTGTGAACATATATAAGGAAAAGTATGGAAGCAAAACTCAAGGTTTACCTCTGGGGAAAGGTCAATAGGTATTGGCTTGGCTAAGCTGCGGAGAGTGAGTGAAAGGATGATCCCAGCAGTGTAAAACACCTGGATATAGAAGGACATGGCACACTGGAGGGACAGAAAGATGTTCACTGTGACTGGGGCCCACATAGTCTCTAAGATCTCTTAATTCAGAGTCTTTCTTTTTATGATGCATTTAAACTATTTTTAAAAACAGGCTCCTTCCTTTTCTGAAAAGAGAAACAGGTCCCTGGTCCCTCTCACTGTTTGGGGAGCTTCTTATATCTATCTTATATTTGTAGAGCCTACAGTTAGAGGAAGACAGAAGAGGTAAAAAGAAATTGGAGAAAGGAAGGAACAAAGAGAGAAAGATGACCAGAACAAGTTTAAGAGAAATAGGACAGGTAATATTTGATGGGGAATAACAGTACCATTTATAACACTCAGATTCCCTGTCTCTAATCAGATGGTTGATCTCAACCATTTCAAAAGCTCATGTCCCCAAATGTTAACTTGGTATCATGATAAGATATCTAAAAATTGAATTTTTATCCTGATTCACTTCTTTAGAAATCATAATAGAATTTTCTATATTCTGTTTTCATGAGTCTGTGCACTTACAGTGTATGCAACCAGGAAGAAATTTAAATGCTATTATTTTATTTTTATAGGGCAATAAATAGTCACTGTAAGATCAAAACCTAAGGTTACACAAGGAGTCAGAGATGGAGTAGGATCAGGACACAAAAGAATTGTATCTTTACTCAGCCTTCACCAATTCCAGAGATTATTCTATGTATTATACAAAATACATTACACATAATAAATCTCTCACTTTTGGTAAATATTTAGCTGTTGTTGATTTATTTCTGCCCTACTGGCAGCCATCACGTCTCTGTTCTACATTGTGAAAGTCTGTTTATCTGACTGTGTCGACATCATCTGCTCTAACATGGAGGCTTCTGGAAGGCAGGGATCATGTCTATTTATTTTACATAATGCTTAGCACAGAGCTCTGTACATGAAGCTTTATTTTTATTTGATAATGATGATTTTATGTATTTCTTTTCTTTCCTGTCTTCAGATTGGTCAAATCTTCTGATAACAATTAATCCAGTAGAACACAGAGGTGAAATTAACTGTTAAATGCCTAGTCAGGCTGGGTAGCAGAATGTCTCACACAGCTATATGAGGTCTTATGCCACCACCAAGAGGTACCCTCTTGTGAAAAGATGAAAAATACAGAGAAGCCACCCACGTTGGTTTTCATGAAGGAAAATTTGGTGTCTAGTTTTACCACCAGTGCTTGTCAAATAAACTTGGTATGGAATCAAGGCTGAATACAGTAAACAGAAAATTCAGATAAAAGCTAAGTGAAAAAAAAAAATCCTGTTTATTTTCATCCCTATTCTTATTTGGGACAGGCTTCTGGAATAGTGTTGGAAGGTTGAATGTAAGTTTGACGAAATGGAGCTGGAGCCAAGTGAACAAGGTCTCAGTACTTTTTGAAGATCCTCCAACTCTTGTTTGAGTAAAAACAAATTTTACTAGTGTATCCTCCTTCAAATTGTCCATCTTTTTTTAAACTTGCATCACTAAATTATAAAACTAGGCATCCAAAAGTGTTATGTGGACACAGCCATTAAGTTTAGTTTTGTTAGAATATTCCAGACACTAAAAAGAAACTTCCTAGACTCTTAAGGTACCTTTAGAAATTTCCTTAAAAATCTTCTTTTCACCCTTACCTTGCCTTTTCTGCTCTTTCTCTAGATTTATCATGAATTTTTCTATTATACATTTCAGGGAACCTTTAAGGGTTACTTGCTACATCTTTTATTGTAGTCCGTTTTTTACATAACTTTATTAACCTATTATAAGTGATATTTCTTCTATTTGATTTCTAGATTCTTCATTTTTATTTTTTATTCTGTATTTTGTTGAGGTTTATATGTGTAAAATAAATCTTATCAGAGGAATCAATGTTATTAATCCTGAAATTTAGATTATGATTTTTAGACTTTCAGAAGGTTTCTGTTTGATTCTCTTGGGTTCCTTTGAGCAGTACTTAACTTTTGAAATTTATGTTCGCATTGAAAAATAAAGATAGCCCAGGAATAAGTATGCTTATGTATCTGTAAGTGTTATTAGATGATTAATGATTCATTTGTAAAACAGTCAAAAGTTATCATGCTATATCTTCTTTCTCGTATATATATATTTTTTTAACATCTGAAACTTTTCTTTATCAATTATAATTTGCCTATTCCTTCCAAGAATAAGACTTTCTTTGTAAAATCACTTTATAAACTTTTTTGAAATATACAAATATAAAATTAATATTCTATATGAAGTATTTAAATATACTATTCATCTCAGCAGATGAAGAATCAAGTTCAGAGAAGTTAAGTGGTTTTTTCAAAGTCACACAGCTTCAGGATATCCCTGGTGGTCCAGTAGTTACAACTCCATGCTTCCAATGTAAGGGACATGGGTTTGATCCCTGTTCAGGGAAATAAGATCCCACATGCGACATGGCACAGCCAAGAAAATATTAAAAAACAAACAAACAAAAAGTCACATAGCTTCGTAGGAGCTGAGACTCAAATTCAGGAATGGTTTGATTCCATTTCACTTGATCTTTTCATGACATCATTTCATTTCTTCCTAAAAAACATTCAAGTCTTTTATGATTAATTTGCATAAATCACATTTGTTTTCTTAGTTATCAGTGAAAGTTCTTGTTTTCTTCAGCTCAACGTTTCATAAGAGCCTTTAGTTAGGCTTTTGTTCCAGGACGCTGAACCCAGATTTTAGGAATTTGAAAGCATCAGAGTATAGGTATATCAGTATATCCACAATATATCTAAGAGGAAATACATTTAAGAGAAATATATTTTCAAGAACACTGGATGGAGCCTGGACATATTAATCAACAATTTATCAGACTCTGAAAGGAATTTCCTTGTCTAGATACAGTTTTGATGGAGAAATCATCTGAGGTCTATATGTGCTTAACCTCTGAAACAGAAGAACAAGATCAGTCAGGAAAAAAGGAGAGGTTTTCACTCACATGTGCTGTGTATCTCTGTCTGAGACAGATTGTGTGCTGGTGATCAGAATACTGGCACAGCTTAGTTTACTATTTTTCAAAGACTACCACTACTCAGCTTGAGGAAGAGCATTATTCTTGGAAAGTTATACATTTTGAATCATTGGCATAAATATTGTTAGTCCTTACCTGGGTACTTCAGTTCTCTTAAAACTTATAGCTCAATATCAAAAAAACAAACAACCCAATCCAAAAATGGGCAGAAGACCTAAATAGACATTTTTCCAAAGAAGATATACAGATCGCCAACAAGCACATGAAAGGATGCTCAACATCAGTAATCATTAGAGAAATTCAAATCAGAACTACAATGAGGTATCACCTCACACTGGTCAGAATGGCCATCATCAAAAAATCTACAAACAATAAATGCTGGAGAGGGTGTGGAGAAAAGGGAACCCTCTTGCACTGTGGGAATATAAATTGATACAGCCACTATGGAGAACAGTATGGAAGTTCCTTAAAAAACTAAAAATAGAAATACCATACGACCCAGCAATCCCACTACTGGGCGTATACCCTTAGAAAACCATAATTCACGATGTTCATTGCAGCTCTGTTTACAATAACCAGAACATGGAAGCAACCTGTGTCCATGGACAGATGAATATATAAAGAAGATGTGGTGCATATATACAATGGAATATTACTCAGCCATAAGAAGAAACAAAACTGAGTTATTTGTAGTGAGATGGATGGACCTAGAGTCTGTCATACAGAGTGAAGTAAGTCAGGAATAGAAAAACAAATACCTTATGCTAACACATGTATGTGGAATCTAAAAAAAAAAAAAAAAGGTTATGAAGAACCTAGGGGTAGGACAGAAATAAAGACGCAGACATAGAGAATGGACTTGAGGACATGGGGAGGGGGGAAGGGTAAGCTGGGACGAAGTGAGAGAGTGGCATGGACATATATATACTACCAAATGTAAAATAGATAGCTAGTGGGAAGGAGCCGTATAGCAGAGGGAGATCAGCTGGGTGCTTTATGACCACCTAGAGGGGTGGGATAGGGAGGGTGTGAGGGAGATGCAAGAAGGAGGAGATATGGGGATATATGTATATGTATAGCTGATTCACTTTGTTATAAAGCAGAAACTAACACACCATTGTAAAGCAATTAAACTCCAATAAAGATGTTATAAATAAATAAATAATGGGGGAAAATACTTATAGCTACCTAAGTTATAGCTATATAAGCTGTATATATATGTGTGTCTCTCAATATCAGTGTACGAGTAACAGATATGTTCATTGTGAAAAAATTTAGGAAATTAAGGTAGGCAAAAACGAAATAAAAATCACTGACTACAACAGAAAGCTATTAAAATTTTGTCTATAGCCTTTTGGGTTTTATCTTACATGTATACACACACACATAAATCAAACACAATATACATAATATAAATAATAAATACACTTTAAAAAATGCACTCATATTGATGAAAAGTGAGATTGTAGAGCTACGGAAACAAAT
Source organism: Grampus griseus (assembly GCF_964374135.1). Lineage (NCBI taxonomy): Eukaryota > Metazoa > Chordata > Mammalia > Artiodactyla > Delphinidae > Grampus > Grampus griseus. Next base: position 34,006,769 of record NC_139018.1, on the reverse strand, counting down.
TAAGGAGTAGAACAGCACCATTACAAAACTAATAAGTGAGAACCAGTAAGAAATAGAATAGAGATGGCTGAAAATTTAATGGTTTGGAGCAAAAACTTGAAACAATCACAGTAAAAACAGGGGTGAAAGATTAAAGCAAATTGGTTAACAATGAAAGATATGACACAAAGGTGAGTCAAGGAAAAGATTACTGGTGTCCTGTGAGTAAGAAGACTCAACAAATGGAACTAAAAAAGTATTTAGAGAATTGATACAGCAAAACTTCACTGAAATGAACAACTGAATCTGCAGATCAAAAATACACATTGGATACTGAAATTGGTAAAGAAGAATCAGTATCAACTCATATCCTGGTTGTTCCTGAAGAAAGACTTCTTCAGTCATTCACACAAAAGCAAAAGTCACCAGCAAGGGAGAAAATTAGACTGGTCTCAGACTTCTCCACAACAAAGTGCAATACTAGAGAAGCTGTGTCAACGAAGTTCAGATACAAGAAAGTATGACTAAGAACATTGTGTCTAGCCAAGTTGTTGAAGAATAAAGGCAACAGGCATATATATAATCCTCAAATGTGAAAGAACCCTGAGAATACAGCACCTGTGGGATCTTTCTGGAAAACCTACTTGTTAAAATTTAGCCAACCAAGAGATGAGTCAAAATAAAAACTGGTTTTGAATATTAAATTCATTTATATATAAATCTCAGATTTAGAAACTGTAAAAACTGAGGTAGGGCTTCCCTGGTGGCGCAGTGGTTGAGAATCTGCCTGCCAATGGAGGGGACACGGGTTCGAGCCCTGGTCTGGGAAGATCCCACATGCTGCGGAGCAACTGGGCCCGTGAGCCACAGTTACTGAGCCTGCGCATCTGGAGCCTGTGCACCACAACAAGAGAGGCCGTGATAGTGAGAGGCCCATGCACCGCGATGAAGAGTGGCCCCCACTTGCCACAACTAGAGAAAGCCCTCGCACAGAAATGAAGACCCAACGTAGCCATAAATTAATTAATTAATTAATTTTTAAAAAAACAAAAAAAACTGTGGTAACAGAACAGAATATGAACGTGAACATTATACATCGTGGCAAAATAAAACAAAAATTGGAGGACTTCCCTGGAGGTCCAGTGGTTAAGAATCCATCTTCCAATGTAGGAGACACTGGTCAAACCCTGGTGGGGGAACTAAGATCCCACATGCTGCGGGGCAACTAAGCCCGCGTGCCGCAACTACTGAGCCCGTGTACTCTGGAGCCTGTGCACCACAACTAGAGAGCCTCTGCCATAACTACTGAGCCCACGTGCTCTAGAGCCCATGCGCCACTGCTAGAGAGAAACCCGTGCGCTGCAATGAAGAGCCCTCGCGCTGCAATGAAGAGCCCTCACTCTGCAACGAAAGATCCTGCCTGCTGCAACTAAGACCTGACACAGCCAAAATAAATTAATAATTAAAAAAGAACAATTGGGAGGTAGGTGGAAGGGAAATGGAAATTATTAATCTCCTTATCTTTCGTAGCAACAATTCAGTCAATATAGTCTAAAATTTAATATAGTTTTAAAGTAATATTAATCTCCTCTATGGTTTTTTATCATTTTTCTTAAACATGGATTTTTTACAATTAATGTTTTTTGAGTGAAGAAGCAATTATCTAAGGTTTAAAATGTCTTCCGTTTTGTTTTAGCTTCTGTTACTTTCAAGTAAAATTAAAATTGATATATTTTTATTTTTAAAAGTGAGTATACTTTTATCCTAGAAATAATAAATTTATTTTTGTTAATCCATCTATCCATCTGTATATGTGAGTAATTGTCTGGAATGATATTCACTAAATCTTAATACTGAATATATCTCAATGGTGAGATTTTGGATCATTTCTTGCATTTTTCATTGTATATTTTGTATTATTTGAATATTGATAGTGAGAATGTTTTAGTGAAAATGATACAATGAATTTATTACCCTGAAAAATGGATTTATACTTATATACGGTTTTTCAAATATAGAATTTAATATCCTCATTAAAAAAAATTTATCATGACCCTTTTCCTCTTATGATGTTTAACAGCTCACAGTATTTTTATGGATGTGTTGTATTTCTTCCTCCGATCTTGATCGCAGTTTCTTCATTTGTAATTATAGAGTTGGATTAGATTAGTAGTTTCCAATCTTTTTCTTTAAACAGTAGAACCTTTTCAATAAATAAAAAAAATTATAACTCTTGGAATATAGTTTCAAAGCTGTACGGATTAGGTAATTTCTGAGGTTTATTCCATTTTACCACAAAAATTAGTTTGTTTCTTAGGAATTTTTCTTTTTTTCTTGAGTGACTGCTTTTCATGTATTAAAAAAAGAAAAATCAAGTAGTAGCCATGATCTTAAGAATCAGAATTTTAAGGTGAAAGGGAGAGGCCTTTAAAAACCATTTCATCTATTTCCCTAATTTTAGATACAAAGAAACCAAATTTAAGTTGCTTTACTAACATTACACAGCCCGCTGAAATGTATGAGACTTCAGCCCAGATCTGCTGACTTTCTATGCTGTTCTTTCCCCTACAGTACGTGTGAATATATATATATATATATTTTTTTTTTAAAGATGGGCAGGAAAGATACAATTTTATCTTAACCTATTTCACATGTAGACTAACTTGTAAATGTCAGGAAATACACTTAATTTATAGTGTATTTATTTTCTTCCTCATGAAAAAAGATCAGCAGTGCAGGCATTTATTGAACTCTTAAGTTCCAGAAGTTAGAAAGGAAAGTGAGTGGGATTTTGGTGAGGAAGAAAGCATTTACTTGTCAAAGATTTGTAATTTACTGTGGTTACTGAGATTAAAATAAAACTAAAACTTGACTTGGCAGAGGATTAAAAACAAAACAGCTCCAAAGTGTGTGCACATTATGGAGAAGATGCCATTTTTCCTTCAGGCATCCAAGGGGGAAGGGGATATTATTTCTTTGTGTTGCCGGAATTGATTTATTTAGTTATGATTTCAACATGCCTACCAGGCAAACCCCAGAAAACATTGCACAACATTAACCAGAACAAATGGTGTTTTTTTCCTATATCCCCCGCTTAAGGTTTTCCAAATAAAACATCAGTTATTTTGTTTTTTGTTTTTTTTTCAAATTGTTTAAATGGCTCTGATTATGTTTGACTATTGGGTGTGGCAGGTTTTAGAATCTTAAGTGGTACTACAGGTTCCTGAACAAGAAAGAGAATTAAAGGTGAGGTGACTTGATTATTGGAATGTGTGGAATGTAAAGTCTGAGCGGTATTGTGGTCTGCCTCAGGCTGCTCTTAGTAATAGACTTCTTGTTAAAAGCCCTATCATTATTGGAAATTTATTTTGGAAATGACTAAAGAAGAAATTTGACAGGAAAGTAAAACAAACCACCTTGTCTCATATTTCCTTTCCACACAGGCGCTTTGAAGAGCTATCTTAAATATTGTCAAGTCTCAATTATCCTGGGATAGGTTAGCATTAGCACCATCCTCACAAACTTGAATTAAATGCACATGGTGTTGCACTAGGTACAGCTCAGAGACAATTAGCAAATGAGCCTTATCCTTTTGGAGTTGATAGCCTAGCATGTAGTTCAACAAATCCCAATCTTATTTTTCCACACACTCCCTAAATACCCACTCCCTTCCTGTATTCTCTCTCTTCTTTAGTGGCTCCCCATCCTCTCAGCTGGAAACATCACATCCATCTTGAGTCCTTATGTTTTGTTAGGCTCCCCACCAATCTATCCACAAGTCCTGTCTCTTCTATCTCCAAAATCACTTTTGAATATGTTCGTTTCCTCTCTTCATTCTCATAGCCATTGCCCTTGTTTAGGCCCTTTTCATCTTTCATTTCACTTCTTAGGAGAGCTGCTTATCTACTTTCAGGCTTTCCATTTTCCAGTCCATCCTCCACATTGCTGTCAAATCTTTTTCTTTAAAGACAGATCTAATCATATCATTCAAAAAACCTTTGATCGGCCTCCATTACTTTCAAGGGATAAAGTCTAAACTCCTTAGCTTGTCATGTAAGGGCTTCATAGTCTGGCCCCAATCTACTTATTCTCGCCTCATTTTCTGCCACATTTCCTCCTCCCCCCACCTCTGTTGCCAAACACACATATACATTTACTCTTGTCCCACCAGCTTCCTCATAGTTTCCTGAGCTCGCCATCTCCTTGTACTTTTGATCATACTGTTCCTTGCTCCATACACACAGAATACTCTTTCTTGACTGCCCCAATCCCCAATCCCGGTCACCTCCCCACCAACACCAGAAAATGATGACTATTTTCAGTTTGGTATCTGTCCTTCAAAGCAAACCTTTTTTTTTTTTTTTAATATTTATTTATGTATTTGGCTGCATCAGGTCTTAGTTGCGGCACATGAGATCTTCGTTGCGGCATGTGGGATCTTTCATTGCAGTGCATACACTCTTTGTTGCGGTGTGCGTGCTTCTCTCTAGTTGTGATGCATGGGCTCCAGAGCATGGGCTCAGTAGTTGCAGTGTGCGGGCTGTCTAGCTGTGGCACGCGGGCTCAGTAGTTGTGGTGCTCAGGCTCTCTAGTTGCAGTGCGTGGGCTCCAGTGCACGGGCTCTCTAGTTGTGGTACACGGGCTCTAGGGTGCACGGGCTTAGTTGCCCCGTGGCATGTGGGATCTTAGTTCCCCGACCAGGGATTGAACCTGTGTCCCCTGCATTGGAAGGCAGATTCTTAACCACTGGACCACTAGGGAAGTCCCAAAGCAAACCTTTTTATGTGCATTGACTTACAGACAGATGTATGGGGAGATAAATAGGCTTATGAAAGACATATAGTGCTTTGTGTTTGGGTGTTTGTGTGTGCTTTCCCCACAAAAATAGTATCATACATATTGCCTCTCATTGGTCAAACTTCCTTTCTAGATTCTACAATTTATCTTGGAGATCTTTTTATATTAGCACATACAGATGATGACTTACCACACTTTTTCAGCTTCTACCACATGGTATCATGTTTAGGACTAGCTTGAATTTTCCTCTTCTCTTGTAATCTCATATGGACAATTAGAAGGTAAAAGAAAAAAATTATAGCAAGCAAGTATAATTTCTGATGCCCATTAAATAAGGAAGAAGCTTGCAATTGCTGGCTGGGGGAAGGAATGTTTTACTTAAAACTTAGACTGTCTTAGAAACACCGTTGGACCCAGTTCAAAGGATATCACTGACATTAACACCCTCTCCCCTCCCTTTCCCCTACCCCACATCCCCAACTATTGCTGAAAATTAAATGTACCCAAGGCTCTTTGTGGTATGTGTACATCTGGTTTTCCCTTTTCCATATGCTTAAGTCCTCCCTCCTCAATTGCTTCTGTTTAGCACTTAATTTAAATTCCCAAATTAATCCAAGAAGCAAATTTGAAATCTGTAAATTGAGGGGGTTTGATGATATTTTTAGGCCTTTTAGAGCTCTAGGATTCTTTTAAGTAATAGTTTTATTTCAGAGAATATATTCTGATAAAATGAAACTTTGATTTAGTTTGTAAATATAAGTAATTTAAATATAATATAAAGTAATATAAGTAAATATAAGTAATTTAATAATATTGAAATAGATGAAACTTGAGCTGTTTGTCACTCTTCCTTGAAGAATATTTATAATGATCATTTAACCTTCAAAGTAAACCACTCAAAAGACTTGATAACTGTCCTTTATTATTACCACCAAGCTCTAGGCTTAATGAGATTGGACTAATAATATCTGATTTTTTTTTTCCTGTATAAAGCTAAGAAATGTAGGACTAAGTCAAGTCAAAGTGAATGGGAGATTCTGAGAAAGTATTTGTCAGATGTTTGCACTTATTATATGCTTTTGAGTGTTTAAAGGTTTAGAGGTACCACCGTATATCAGGAACAAAGTTAGGAGTCAGGAATGGGGGAATCAGTCCCAGCCCATCACTGACTCACTTTGTGATTGCAGGTCACTCCTTGCTCTTAAAATTTCCCATGTGTAACATTTAGTAGATTATTTCTCACTCTTAACTTACCCAGGGATGTTTTGTGAAATAATAAAGATAACCACTGCCAGTTATTTTGTGCTCCTTGGTAAAGATTCTGCATATATTAACAGCAGCACTAGGGTAGGTTATTCCATTATTTGAGAGAGTTCTTAAAAGTGAGAGAAGTACCCAAAATAGGTCACCTAAAGTTTTTATCATTTCTCCTAGGCCAAGGAAAAGTTTTCTGTGTTAGATAGAACAATGCTGAAAATTAATATGTAACATTGTAGGAGCTGATTTTTTTTTTTTTGCCGCGTTGGGTCTTTGTTGCTGCGTGCGGGCTTTCTCTAGCTGCGGTGAGCAAGGGCTACTGTTTGTTGTAGTGCGCAGGCTTCTAATTGCGGTGGCTTCTCTTATTGCAGAGCACAGGCTCTAGGCACGCGGGCTTCAGTAGTTGCAGCACACAGGCTCAGTAGTTGTGGTGCACAGGCTTAGTTGCTCCACGGCATGTGGGATCTTCCAGGACCAGGGCTCGAACCTGTGTCCCCTGCATTGGCAGGCGGATTCTTAACTGCTGCACCACCAGGGAGGTCCCATTGGAGCTGATCTTGATGTATACAGTTCTTTCCAATGCTAATGTTCTGAGTCATTTTGCTGCCTTTTACAAAAGTTAGTGACCCACCTTTTAGTTAAGTTTTATTTTTTTGGTTATATTTGTATTTTTATATTTTTTGAAATATTCTCCATGAGTTCTCTCATTTGCATAACCTTGGAATAGAAAGTCATATGTAAAATTTGCCACTTTCCTTGAATTCTAATCCTTTCTGTGGAGTTATTGTGTTAGGTTCTCTATCTAAATTCCACTTTTCACTTTCTTGAGATCGGTTTTTTGTTATAAAAACCTCTAAAAAACTTTTAACCTCCTTGAAAAATACCTGTTGTTCTTTTGGTTGATGCAGACACCAGTAAACTTCCTCTTTAAAGAAAAAACAGTTGTAGACAAAAGAGATATTTATTTGAGGACAGAGTTTAAAGAAATGCATTTTTTTTTCTCATTGTACTTCTTTCCAAATTGATGTCACCCCAGGGGGTTGTGAGAAGTCTTTCAAAGCTTAATGTCCGACTGGTGAACAAAACTGACACTTGATCGCATGAAGTCCAGCAGTGTTTTGCTGTGTCGTTTCTGCATCTGGAGACTATTCTGTTGTGATGTAAAAAATTAAGATTACAATTTTTAAAGTATATATTTCACAATCAAAGTATTTATAAACACATATGAAACTTGTTCTACATGTAACCTATGCTGAAATGGAATGGTCATGTTTATAACTCAGTAGGTAAACTACTCTGGAATGTTTCAGACCCATCTCAGCTGAGGCAAGACATTTTGAACTAATAATGGAAGGAAGGGTCTGTTTCCTTATTCAGTAGTTTCATATGAATTTAAAAAGATGGCTGATGTCTGGTTAGTTCCAAATTTAAGTTTGCTATACTTATGTCAGTAGAACATGTTTTCTTTCTGTTTGTAAACTTAGTAGTGTTGGTCTTGGAATATGGATTTGCAGGTTAAAAAAAAAAGTTACTGTTTTTGATTCCTCTTGAACTTTAGAATTCAAATCAGTCAAGTAACTGAGAAGGGCAGTTAGGATACCATTGACATGCTTTGTATTTCTGTTGTTTTTCCTTTCTTTGCCTGCAAACTTAAATTGAATTGTAGTTTTGTACTTGAAAATAAATTACTATTAAAATAAAAGCAATTTAATAGCATTATAGAAAACTTGGATAATGGAGAGAGGAAAATGAACTGTAGTAGATAGGATTTGAGGTGAGTCTTGAAGAATGCACAGTACTTGATGTATCCCAGGCTATCTCTTGGACATTTTTTGATCTGTGTGACTGTTGTGTGCTATATGTTGTATAGCTGTGGTCATTCTGCCTTGGTGGAAAAAGTTGGATATTTATTCTCTAACTTCAATATAATCTTTTTTAAAATTTTCTAATTTTTTAATTTTAATTTTTTATTGAAGTATAATTGATTTACAATGTTATGTTAGTTTCTGGTGTATAGTAAAGTGATTATTATATATATATATATTCCTTTTCATGTTCTTTTCCATTATGGTTTACTACAGGATATTGAGTATAGTTCCTGGTGCTATACAATAGGACCTTGTTGTTTATCTATTTTGTATACAGTAGTTTGTATCTGCTTATCTCAAACTCCTAATTTATCCCTCCTCCACCCCCTACAATATAATCTTAACGTTTCTCCATCTGTAAAATGATAATGGCTATATAATTTGAGATTTATTTAATTCAGTGCAGGCAAACCTTTTAAATTTGTGGAAATGACTTTCACCGTGAGTGGATTTAAGATAAAAGATAGCATTGCACATTAGCGCATTCTTCCACGTTTAAGACTGGAACCACTTTTTTTTTTTGGCATAAAAGTAAAGATTAGGTTCCCAAGATAGTTTGAGTGCCTTCTGCATGTTCTAGCTGGCAATAGTCTTAACCATTTTATATCCAGCATCTGGTTTATACATGAAACCCCTATAATTAGCCAGTAGTACTTCTTTGCCTTGTCTTTCGGGAAGATTTATAGTATGCCTCAGGTGGTGTCAGATAGCAGGCAGAAGACTGAATAACTAACTCTCTTAATTTAGAAAAAGTGTGTATTGCTGATACCAACTTTGTTAAAATAAAATACGATTTAAAAAAATCGTTTTCCCTCTTCATTTGACATGATTGATAACTCTACTGGCTGAACAACCTAAGAAGCTTATGCTTGTTGGGTGTGGTTTTAGAGTCTCAGGAAAGCTGGGAAGAACCTAAGCTTTAGAGGAGTTAGGCTTGTGGTGTTCTGGAGTGTTATGCAAGGAGGAATTACTGGGCCAGGTGCCTTTCATGTCTGTATCTGCCAGAGTAAAAAGCAAGAGTTTGTCCCAGTAAAATTTTCATATGTTTTCTTCTCAGGGCAAAATGGCTTTTTAATACATGCAAGAGTCCAAATACTTCATAGGTAATCAATCTCAAAAAAAGGGAAGTTTGCTTTCTGGTTGGTTATCAAGTTGATACACACTTCTATTGCTGTGTTCTGCTTAAACCATAATTACCAGAGAAATCTTGTTAAATAGGATTTTCTGAAATGAAGCCTGTTAATTACATCAGACCCTTTGGTTTTATGTGAAACTATTATCATGGCATGAATTGAGAGCTGATTGTGCAACCTACTCATTTGGAAAATTCTTCACCTCAAATTTTACTTCAAAGCAATGACATCCAAGGGCATGGTGAGAGGCAGCACTAGATTTCTAAGCCTAACTCTTTTCCTTAAAAATCCCTCAGTGATCAAATTGCCTTGAATGAGTAGATCCCAAACCAGGGTTTGGGATTAGTTAGTTTCAAAACATTTTATCAAACATTCTTCTAGGGACAGGTCTATGCTGGCTAGATCCACAGAAATCAAAATTATCAACATAAGTGATGACAATGTAATTAGCCACATCTATCAGCAGTGTATAATCAACCATATCTGAGGCTGCTGAAATGTCCACTGTGGTAAAAATTCTGGCTCTACCCTTGACTCTTATTAATAACCCTAAGGATTTTGACTGAACTCTGTAAGTGGCCTTAAATCTAACCTGGGATTTACTGTGCAGTTCTAGGTAAATGGTGTGCAAAGTTAGGAAACTAGATCAAAACAAAACTCATTTCATATCTAGGATAAATTATGATAGAGTGAGAAATTGGCAGTAAGAAGTTTTAGTGAATAGGACCCTCTAAGAAAGCCGAAGTAAGTGCTTGTTGCATTCAGACTTTTACAAAAAACTTTGTCTAAACTGTTAAAGTAGATTTTATGTATATTGTTCATGCTGAATATTTGCATTATATATTCCTATTCCTTTGTACTTCCCATTTGATGAAGTTTTCAAATTGTGGTTTGCTGGAGGGGGAAAAAATCCCCAAACCCAAACCACAAAGGACAAATTGAATTACAAACCTGGTGTGGTCCTTTAACTCAATTACATCTAATTTGTGTTATTTTAGTCATCCTGGGTGGCAGCTGTTCTGCATGATTGCCCACAAACAATTTCAATGTAAGAATTTGTCCTGATTAAGACTCCTTAAGATTGGTAGTAGCCTATTTCTATTTTAAGGGGCAAAGTTATAGATTAATTTTGTGTTATCAGGACCATTTTAAAAATTAAAAATTTAGTTGGTTTGCTCCTTAAATTGACTTAAATAGTAAGCATCTAGTGTTTATTTTAAATGTTAATTTTTTAATATGTTCACCTCATTTTCTTATTTCTTCTGCTTCAATTTAAGTTTCTCCTAAAAATAGCCTCTTAATTACTTCATTCAGGCAATTATCAATTTGAAAGCAAGGGAATATGGAATTTTAGATTTTGATATACCTAAATAAATATTTTGACATTCTACACCAACATTTGGAATGACCTGGGAAGAAAGGACAGGAAAGAATATGGATTTAGGATTGTTCAGTATAATTGAGATGGAGGTTTCAGTTAGAGCTGAGTTAGGATTGAGTCTGAAATGCAGTTGAATTTACAGAAATGAAGAATTTGTAAATTCTTCAGAATTTATAGAAATTGAAACTCAAGGGACTCATGCAAAAACTGACACAGGAACCACTTATATGAACGGTGTCTAACAATTGATACTAACTTGTTCTTCACTCATTTTTTTTTAATAAATGTGTTTTCATTGCTATTATTAATATTATATTTTTAAATTTTTGGCTGCATGCGGGCTTTCTCTAGTTGTGAGTGGGGGCTACTCTGCATTGCGGTGTGCAGACTTCTCATTGTGGTGGCTTCTCGTTGTGGAGCACGGGCTCTAGGCGCTAGGGCTTCAGTAGTTGTGGCACGCAGGCTCAGTAGTTGTGGCACATGGGCTTAGTTGCTCCGCGGCATGTGGGATCTTCCCGGACCAGGGATTGAAACCATGTCCTCTGCATTGGCAGGCAGATTCTTAACCACTGCACCACCAGGGAAGTCCCCACTCATCTTTATGTTTTTAATGATTATTTTATTTTCTGGGGATGCATTTTCTGAGCAAAATACTCAGTTTAGGTCATGGCGTATTACTAACTTGGATGGTAAGAGGTCACTTAAATGTCTTTTTAATATTAGAGATGAAATCTGAAAAATATATAGATGCAGAACAGAACATACATGATAGAAAGACCTCAACTAGTTTTCTAAGGTGGGAGAATGGGACAGTGCTAGGTAGGCAATTATAGTGAAGAGATACTGTCCAACAGAGACACAAATAGAAGAAAAATCTTAATTCCTTAGAAATGATGTATGAATATGTTTGTAAAGATGTTGTCTTTCTACTACGTCTAGTAATTTTCAATTAGCAACTGAACATCTGCTATGGATTAGGTATTGTTCTAGGTACTGGGGCTTCACTGATCAATAAGCTACCAGTCCCTACCTTGGAGGGATTTACATGTAGAAGGGATGGCAAACATGTAAATAATAATTTATAGGGAATTCCCTGGTGGTCCAGTGGTTAGGACTCCAAGCTTTTACTGCCAAGGGCTTGGGTTCAATCCCTGGTCGGGGAACTAAGCTGTGTGGCGTAGCCAAAAAAATACATGAATAATACTTTATAGCACCAAATGGTAGGTGATGTGATGGAGGTTTGAGTAAATTCAAAGCTTCATATTTTGTTAGGGGAAAGTATAGGACTAAAGTTAGGATGTTAGATCAAAATGGAAGTGTATTTCAAAAAATACTACTGTATATGAGGCATACCTTTCACTAGGCATTTAATCAATTACTAGTTGACCCATAGACTTAGGAATATAAATTAAGTTTGTGGTGTCTATCAGCTGCCTGCACTACTTCCCTATCATTCTCTTCATAAGGAAGAAAGTAACAGTTTTTAAATTTATTTTATTTATTTATTTTTGGCTATGTTGGGTCTTCATTGCTGTATGTGGGCTTTCTCTAATTGTGGCGAGCAGGGGATACTCTTCGTTGTGGTGTGCGGGCTTCTCATTGCAGTGGCTTCTCTTGTTGCAGAGCACGGGCTCTAGGCATGCAGGCTTCAGTAGTTATGGCACGTGGGCTCAGTAGTTGTGGCTCGCGGGCTCTAGAGCTCAGGCTCAGTAGTTGTGCACACGGGCTTAGCTGCTCTGCGGCATGTGGGATCTTCCTGGACCAGGGCTTGAACCCGTGTTCCCTGCATTGGCAGGCGGATTCTCAACCACTGCGCCACCAGGGAAGCCCAGAAAGTAACAATTTGATCACCTTTTATTCTAAGCATTTTCTTGTATATTTTCTCATTTTAATTAGTTGTGTAATACCAAGTTTAGTAACATTTTGTTTAACCTTTCAGCATCCTGTATTCTTCTTTTACTTCTGACCCTATCTACCTATCTGCTACTTGAAACTCCCCGCACCCCTTGGTTTTCAATGGCAGTCTATTTTCTGATTTCCCTCCTGCCTTTCTAACCTTACTTGGTGTCACTTTTGCTGGCTTCACTTCTAGAGTAGTTATCTATTGTTATAACAAATTTAGTGACTTAAAGCAATGAACATTCATTATCTGACTGTTTCTGTGAGCCAGTAATACCATATCTGTGTTATTCAAATGCACATGATAAACATGCAGACATTCAACAAATACTGCTGATGTTTCATAAATGGTTGCTATTATTCTAGTTGAGGTTCTTATCACTTCACACCTAAATGACTCCACCTACTTCTTTGTTGGCTTCCAGTCTTTATCTCCATGTTGCTGTTAAACCAGCCTTTCTAAAGAAATTCATGCTGTTGCTTCTCTGATCAGTAACCAGTTGTGACTCTCATTGGACTAACTTTAAGTTTGTATTGGTCTTCTTGGTATTCAAAGCATTCCATGTATGAGCCTCACCCTATTTATTTAACCATGTTTCTTAACAAACACCTACTTTAGTTAAACTGGTTATTTATACCTTACATCAACCCCCAACCCCATCCCTAATACTATGTTCAATTTTACTTTTTTGTTGCCTTTATTACTGGTTTTCTCCCAAATTTTATTGATTCTCTCTCAAATCTAAATATGTTCTTTCCATCTTTTCCATAAAGTCACTTTGGACTTTTCTGGCCCACTCTAGTTTTTAATCTTTGAATTTCTGTTAATTAATGCTCAATACCAAACAGTGTAGTTCTTTATCTTGAGTCTGAGTTAATTTCCCTTCCCAATTAGAATTCCAATTATCAGAGAGCAAAATTCTTTCATCTCTTGAGTCTCCAGTGTACTGAGTCTGTAAGTACATTGTTGGTTGATTGAGAATTAGAAAACTTGACTCACCTGTAAAAAATCCTCTTTGCAATGCCACTGAATGAATTTTAACTCCCAGAGCAATAAATGAGGATGAACTGGGACTTCAGGACAGTTTGGAACTACATTTCATCATTTTCCTGAAAAGAAGCATTGCTGTATGAAGTGATTAATTTAAAATACATTCCCTCTGGCCAATAATGAAAACTGGCTTTTAGTCTTGAACTATCAAAGCAAAAGTTTCAGTTGCCTGGAGAGAACAGGTATTAAGTAGCAAGCAGTTCAAGGTCTCTGATCCCTAGTCTGCTTCAGCTATGGGCCTAGCCAACCCCTTTGGCGTAGATAAGTAGAACAAGGAATTTACTTTTATCTTCTCTGTCTTGAAAGTTTCATGGATTTGATTCACAAAGAAAGGGTAATAATTGAAATTTTATGTCAGCATCTTCTCATTCACCTAGAAAAGTTAAAGTTAGATAATAACATTAATCAAAGTATAAGAACACATATGGCCTGCAAATATAGTCAGGGCTAATTGTGTTCCCTAATACTCAGTATAATTTTGCACCAGCCCTGGAGAATGAGGCCTGAGAGCCAGTGGGAAGTAAAGCTCCAGTTCTTTTGGTAGCTTTTAGTTCTGTGCTTTTGCTAAGATAGAATTCTATTCACATTATTAGTTTCTATCAATATTCCCTTGTCTGCTCTTACCTTTTTATTTCCCTCTTTCTCTACCTTTCTGTTCCTCTTTGTTACTTCCCCCCAAAGCCATAGGTAGGGTATTTGGTCATGGTTAGAATACAAGAAGAATGTTAAAATTTTCATTACAACCATCTCAAATTCTTTTTAGGTTTGTATTTTAGGATTATTTATAATATCAAGTCTGTGATTTAGGTTATTATTTGCACATTTTTGGTTTCCCTGTGGCTAAATTACTGATGTTTATACAAAAACGTTTTTTCCCTTGTTATTTGCTCGTGCAGGTGTTTCAGCCAAGATTCTTTAGCACTGGAATATTTGAATTAGAGAAATTAAGGAAGTAGAAAACGTTAAAGCTCTTGGTTCTGGCCTTTTATCTGTATAGCTAATGACTTTTGGCTATGTTTCCTGGAGAAGATAAAGCGTGTCAGTTGTGAATTTACCTGATTACTGCCCATATCACCTTGATTCATACATTCTGCCTCTGTATTCCTTCCTCTAGTTTCCCTGCACCTCTCAATGCCTCCTCATAAATGCCAATCCAGTGATAATTAGCTCTGACTATTACATCTTTTAGCTTTCTTCTTTTCTCATCCCATACTTCTTCATGTATATCCCTTCCCTACCTAAAGCACTACCTCCAGCTGTGATTAAAGGTAAAAGATAAAGAAGTGGGAGGAGGGAGAGAGTGAGGAGGGGCAGAGACACAAGTGTCAGGAAGAGATGAGTGTAGTCTTCAGTCGACTCACTGCCCTTTCCAACCACTTCCCTACTCTGCCTTGTTCCTGTTGTCACCACTTGAATATTTCTGAAAGGAATTTAAAATAAAAATTAAACAAATTTGTTTGAATTTCAGTTCTCAACACCCAAATAAAAGTGCTTTTCTGAAAATCACCAATGATGTCCTTAAATTTCATGGTTTTTGCTTAGTCTGTATCTTCCTTGATCACTCTGCTGCATTTTATACAAATTTGAACATTCCCTTCTTGCTAAAAGGAGAAGGCTTATTGAATACAACTTTTGCCACATGAAACCTTGCCTAATCAGCCTCATTTGAGAGTACACATTTCATTTGATGGCATTTGCAAATTATCCAACCCCCCCTGCCCCGGAACTTGCTATATGAAAATGCTTCCATATGCTAAAAGCTAGTCTACTTATTTTGCTGAAGCAGAAAAAAAGAAAAATGTACTTTACTGACTTGCTGTTTTATAAACACGAAGCTACAACGTGGGCAGATTTGGCAATGGCAGCCCCTCAGAGTTCACTGTAAACAAATTTGCAGCCCTGAGGCCTCTCTACTGTCCAAGATGAGTGTGGAGAGTTATTTTGCTCCACAAAAGTAAATTGTTAAAAATGCATTTTTGACTTGTATATGGTTCTAAAATATTTAAATACAGTTAAAATATAGTATTAGACTTCAATTTCTAACAGATTTGGACATTTAAAATAACTAAGTACTTTAAGTTTCAGATTCTTTGTTTATCTCAAGGCCTTTATTTCAACAGCCACCACTCTGGTCTGGGTCCCCAGCACCACATGCCTGGATTATAGCAATAGTCTTCTCACTGAGCTCCCTAACATTCGTCATTCTCCCTTTTAACCTATCCTACCTGGTGCTGTAGGATAATCTTTCTTAAATAACTTTATGCCTTTTCCTATCAACTGATCTCATTTATACTAATCTCACCAATACTTCTCTCAAGACCTGACATAATTTCCTTTATGGAGCCTTCCTAACAATCCCATCTGGCCCTGGTTTTTCCACAGTACTTTTCAACCAAGCTCCTGCTCTGTTATATATAGTTGATTTATTGAAGATTTTCTTGTTGTTGTTGTATGTTGTGTTCTTTCCTTTTCAAGTGGATATCAGTGTGATAGAAATATGGCCTGCTATTTCTTTTGGCTGGATTCTAATACACTTATGAGCAAATAATGGATATAAAATATATATATTCTGTTACTACAGGTTATCAGTTAAAAATTGTGGCTATTTGCTTAAATTGCATAAATTATCAAATAGAAGAGCTGAATGATGGTACCTGAACAGTGCTTAATATATACTAAAGACTATAAAATAAATCCTACTGAAGGCTGTAGGAGACTGTACTTTGTCTTCTTTATAAAGATTTATTGCTTGGTTTTTAGAATTGATGGTTTTATCTTTTAAGTAAAGAAATTGGTCTGGGGTTCATGTGGTTGTAAATAGAAATTCTATTATTTCATTTTTATCACTGCAGCATCTTGGACCAAAAAAACATTTTAAAGAACAACTTTGAAAAAGGAGATAAAGTTCGAGGACTAACACTGCTTGACTTCATTTTTTTAAAAAAATTAATTTTATTTATTTTTTTATATAGCAGGTTCTTATTAGTTATCTCTTTTATACATATTAGTGTATACATGTCAATCCCAATCTCCCAATTCATCCCGCCGCCACCATCCCCGCCACTTCCCCCCCGGTGTCCGTACGTTTGTTCTCTACATCTGTGTCTCTATTTCTGCCCTGCAAACCAGTTCGTCTGTACCATTTTTCTAGGTTCCACATATATGCGTTAATATACGATATTTGTTTTTCTCTTTCTGACTTACTTCACTCTGTATGATAGTCTCTAGATCCATCCATGTCTCTACAAATGACCCAATTTTGTTCCTTTTATGGCTGAGTAGTATTCCATTGTATATATGTACCACATCTTCTTTATCCACTCGTCTGTCGATGGGCATTTAGGTTGTTTCCATGACCTGGCTATTGTAAATAGTGCTGCAATGGACACTGGGGAGCATGTGTCTTTTTGAATTGTGGTTTTCTCTGGGTATATGCCCAGTAGTGGGATTGCTGGATCGTATGGTAATTCTATTTTTAGTTTTTTAAGGACCCTCCATAGTGGCTGTATCAATTTACATTCCCACCAGCAGTGCAAGAGTGTTCCCTTTTCTCCACATCCTCTCCAGCATTTGTTGTTTGTCGATTTTCTGATGATGCCCATTCTAACTGCCACTCTATTCTCTAGCAGTTTCTTAAATGTTAAACATACACCTATCATTCAATCCACCCATTCTACTTAGCTTTTTACCCAGGAGAATTAAAAGCATATTTCCATACAAAGACAACTTGTACATGAACATCATAGCAGCCTTATTTGTAATGCCCCAAACTGGAAATCACCCACATGTCCGTCAACAAGTGAATGGATAAAAAAACTGTAGTATATCTATGCAAGAGATTACTAGTCAGCAATAAAAAGAAATTAATTACTGGCATATTGCAACAACATGCATAGCTCTCAAAATAATTATGCTGAGTGAAAGAAGGCAGACCTTCACTCCCCCCGCAAAAAAGTATATACTGTTTTATTTCACTTGTTTAAAATTCTAGAAAATGAAAACCATTCTGTATTGACAGCAGATCACCGGTTACCTAGGGATGAGGGGCAGGGGAAGAGGAAGAATTACAAAGAGGCACAAGGAAACTTTTGAGGGTTATTAATATTTTCGCTATCTTAATTGCAGTAATGGTTTTGCATACATGATTCAAAGTCTATCAAATTGTACTCTTTGAAAATGTGTAGCTATTTTACAGGTCAATAAAATTATATGTCAATTTAAAAGAAAGAAAAAATATTGTAAAGAGGTGTTAAAGGTGCAGTTTAGCAGCAAAAGCAACATCATTTAACAAATATATATATTTATAAACATAAATATAACAACATATACATTATTGAAGAGACCCACATGTCACCTACCATGTTTAGTTTTACAGAGTTGCTAGAATGTTATCAAAGAAGACCATCTTATAAAGGGAATTATTATATCCTGACCATCCAGCACTCATCTTTCATTCTGCATAGAGGATCTGTATAGCTACAAAGATAACAATAAAAAAAGGAACAGCAAGCTTTAGTTTTAAATCTGGTGGACCATCTCAATCTTTATCTAAATATCAATATTTTTCTTCTTTCACTTTCTTGATGAAGTCTTATATATATATATATATGTGTGTGTATATATATATATATATTTTTTTTTGCAGTACGTGGACCTCTCACTGTTGTGGCCTCTACTGTTGCGGAGCACAGGCTCCGGACAGGCAGGCTCAGCGGCCATGGCTCACGGGCCCAGCCGCTCCGCAGCATGTGGGATCTTCCTGGACTGGGGCACGAACCCGTGTCCCCTGCATCAGCAGGCGGACTCTCAACCACTGCGCTACCAGGGAAGCCCAAGTCTTATATTTTGATTCTTCTTTTCAGTGCGTTCTCTTTAACTTATTACTAAGATAGGGAGTGGATCCAGAGAAACCATGTAGAACTATTACATGGTATTGCTTAAGCAACTAATTTACAAAATAATTTTTTTTAAAGAATTTATTTATTTTTGGCTGCGTTGGTCTTCATTGCTGCACGCGGGCTTTCTCTAGTTGGGGTGAGTGGGGGCTACTCTTAGTTGTGGTGCACGGGCTTCTCACTGCGGTGGCTTCTCTTGTTGTGGAGCACGGGTTCTAGGCGCTCGGGCTTCAGTAGTTGTGGCTCACGGGCTCTAGAGCACAGGCTCAGTAGTTGTGGTGCACAGGCTTAGTTGCTCCGCAGCATGTGGGATCTTCCTGGACCAGGGCTCGAACCTGTGTCCCCTGCATTGGCAGGTGGATTCTTAACCACTGCGCCACCAGGGAAGTCCCAACAAAATAATTTGGGGAGGGAATTTATTGCATTTTATCACAAGTGAGGAATGAGAACCAAGAAATATAGTGGTTAAAATAGAGTCTAAATCCAGCAGAGTGTTAGGTTTCTGTTTTTATTTCATATATTTGTGCTTAATTTTTACATTATGAAAGTGAGATCAGATCTCATTGGTCTCTTTATTTTAAAAAAAAGGGGGGAGGAATTTTATGTCGGCCAACTTATATCAACATTGGTCTGAGTGAAAGAAAATGAGTTTTTGGTAAGGTTCAGTGACGACGCTTGGACAGCTCAGCACTAACATGTAACAGTGCACAAAATATATACAAATTTATTAGTGTTTTCTCACTGCAAGCTATCACCAAATTACCAAGGAGCAGACACTAGGGATGCATGATTTTTACTTTCTATATATAACAATGTTTAAGAGATACTTAAACTTGATTTTAAAGCTCTGCAATGATTTGTTTAAGATAAGCCTACAGAACTACTCATCTTCAGGTTTTTTTTTTAAGTTCTCGTTTATAGTAATAAGCATATCATATCAACTATTTGATTTTTTAATATTTTGGAGCTGACATTTTGGCTGAAATAACATTGAAATAACAACGGCAAAATAACTGGCCTGTGCTGACAATTGTTAGGTATGTCTTGATGGAAAATCACCTTGATGGACGGAGAAGAACTTAGTTCTATAGTTATATAATTTAGGCAATTAAAAAATTTAAGCAGAGCTAGGTTTTTTATTAAAGATTTAGTTTGGTTCTCAAAAGTTATAGCTAAGTCCTGATGAGTAATTTACTAATGACTTATGTATCTTCCTGAATCTTATGTATCTTCCTGTCTTTTATCCCTTTGTGTCACTGTGCCTCTGTATGAATTGCCAAAGTTTTTATGATTTCTATTCTCCTTTGCCTTTTGTCTATGTTTGTTCAGCTGGACCCTCTGCTTTTCTCTCCTCTTTAGTATTTACCCCTCTAAGCCCTACAGTGCTTCAGATGCCACATAAGTCAAACCTTTCTTCACATTCTATTCATACATGTTATATATGCCTCTTTTGTGCTTAGGGTGGTCTGTGCCATTTATCACCAAGGTAGGGGCAGGGGGGGAGGATGCCCTGGATGTTCCACTGTGCTACAGGAAGAAAATATTAGAACTTTACAATTATTTTAAATCTCATCCTGGTTAATTTTTAGTGTGTGTATGTTTTATCATGTTCATGATAAATTATCATCCAAACAGAAGACATAAAATAATTAAAATACATATAGTGGGGGTGGGAGTACATGCCCAAAATGTGTTACTGATGGAGCATACACCAAAAAGTTCGGGGACCACCGCTGGTAATCTCTAATTGTCATGTCTGTTTCTTCATTTGTAAAGTTAGGTCTAGGATTGGGTTAGATAATTTCTAGGGTCTTTTGCAGCTTAAATGTTCACTGAGTTAAAAATGTTATTAAAAAATATTTCAAGCATACAGAGAAGTTACAAGTATGGTATAATGAATTCCCATACGCCATTCACATAGTTTTATCCACTGTTAACATTGTGCCACGTTTCCTCTTTCTCTCTTAAAAACATATATACATACATATCATTATACTTTTGTTCAGAACCATTTGGTAGTAAATTGCAGAGGTTGTGACCATTCAACATAAATACTTTAGCATGTGTCTGTTAAGAACAAAGACGCTCTCTTACATAGCCACAAATTCAATACTGGATTTTTATCTAGTATATGGTGCATGTTCAGATTTTGCATATTGTCCCAGAATGACCTTTAAAAGCTGTTTTTCCCCCATCCGAGGATTGGAGGATAGGAATTTGTGTGTGTGTGTGTGTGTGTGTGTGTGTGTGTGTCTCTTTAGTTTTCCTCACTAGAGCAGTCTTTTAAATTTTCTTTGTCTTTCATGACACTGACATTTTTTAAAGAGTGTAGGCCCTCAGTTTTGTGGAATGTTTCTTTTGGGTTTGTGTAACCGTTTCCACTATACCTTGGTTTTTTCTGTTTTGTAGTTTAATTCTCTGTGTATGTGTGCACACGTACTGTGTGCTCATGCGTGAGTCTTCTTTTCTAAGCTAGATTGTAAGTTCCTCTGAGACAGTGATGATTCATCCTGTTCATATTTGTTCTTCATACTTCCAATCACATATAATACTTTGCCTATAATAAATGATGCAAATATTCACAAACCAAAAGTTCGTTCATATTCTATAGGTTAAAAGGATGCTTTAAAACATACAGAGAGGGATATAACAGATTAATTAACTCTCAGTAATTAAGGATGTCAAAGAATGCCAAGATAACAATAGAGGCATTATGTTTTATTGAGTCTTGAAGGAAATTGGCTACTACAAAGTGTAATATAATATGGGGCATGCTCAGAACACTGTGAATCCTGTACTAATTGATGTATTTCTTTTCATCATTCCTCTGAGGAAACCCTTTGCAATAATGTTTGACCTTTTCCATATACACAGTTCCAAAATAGCATTTGAATCTGTTCTGTTTTTTTTTGTTTTTTTTTTTTTGGCTACATTGGGTCTTTGTTGCTGCGTGCTGGCTTTCTCTCTTTGTGGCATGCGGGGGCTGCTCTTTGTTGTGGTGCGCGGGCTTCTCATTGCGGTGGCTTCTCTTATTGCGGAGCACGGGCTCTAAGTGTGCGGGCTTCAATGGTTGTGGCTTGCGCGCTCTAGAGCGCAGGCTCAGTAGTTGTGGCGCACAGGCTTAGTTGCTCCGCGGCATGTGGGATCTTCCCGGACCAGGGCTCAAATCCGTGTCCCCTGCATTGGCAGGTAGATTGCAGCACCAGGGAAGTCCCTGTTCTGGTATTTCAGTGGGCAGTGAAATTAGAATGAAAACTCTTAGACATAAAAATATGTTTCTCAAGATTGGAAGTATCCAAGGTTGTCAAGAAAAGGTATTTATTATCCTTAATTATCCTTTCATTATCAACTAAGCAAAGTTATAAGAAAGTGACTCATCCAAAGTGTCAAGGCAGGCACAAGTTAAAAGTTTTCCATTTTAAAATCAGCATCTGAGAAGATGCATTGTAGCCTTTTAGAGGCTGATTTCCCCAAAACCCATCAATTATTTGTAAATGTCCATAGTAAGCTTGAACTTATTATGTAGGATTTTTTTAGGATTTTTAAATTGGTAGGCTTTCAGGAAGTCTTAGAACATGGTTTTCTCTTCTTTTGATAATTAACATTTAATATACTGGTTTTCTTACTATTGACTTTCATAACTATCATCTGGGGCAATTATTGTCTCAGTTGATTATTTATCTCTGAAGGCCTCTTCTAACTCTACATTTATCTGAACTTACTGAATAACTCCTCATTACTCAGCACATACTTCAGTGAAGATATTCTTAGGAGTAACGGCTGACCTTCTCCATATTGTGGTTCGTCTGTGTGTATGTGCCTGTGCATAACTTGGCAGCCGCTTCCTCAGAGAAATAACAGTCAGTGTGGTTCAGCCAAAGTTTAGAGGAGTGAAATGACTGAAGTGGGAGTTTTTTGTCTAATGCCAAGTGATATTATCCTTGGTTCTTTCTTATTGAATTGCTCAGGTTGCAGGTAGTGTTTCATTGCCTTGGAAGGTATTAAAAGCACAACAATACAAAGCAAACAAACAAACCAAGAAAACCCAACAACAACCAACAAACAGAAAATACCAGGTAATTCATATGCTCTACTTTCTTGCCACAGTGTGAAGCCAAAAACTCTTCCTGTAACTGAAAAATGTATGCTCAAATCAAAATCTGATTTAGAGAATGAAAAACATCTTATCTATTTTTTCCAGGATCAGATTTAATAGAAAACTGGTGATACACTAATCTTTTCATAGACATGACTTGGGAATATTTCATATATTTGTCAATTTTTTAAAAAACAGAGTTTTTTGAGGCTGATTTCTACTGCAGCAGGAAGAGAGGTACTGTTGTTCACTGAATTGTATGAATTAAAGGCATGATCAAGGAACAGGCCATTGAAAATGATGGCCCCTGCAGGATTAAAAGAGCTTTGATCTTCTGTTTTGACACAATGAGTTTATCTTTAATTATATGTGATGATAGTTGATTACCGTACACTTAGACTATTATAATGTGGTTTGTAAAATGTAGTTTGCACTATATAATAACTTGAGCACCCATTTTTCAGTAGTTATGGGTTTGCAGAGATATGTTTTAGTTTTGTTTAAGTGAAAACTATTAGATTTCTGAATTAGCAGGCACTTAAAATGTAAAATATTTGGCTGCCAGGCAAAGTGTCTTTCCTGTAAAATAAGGATTATCAGTGTACTCTATTGGACTCAGTGTCTTATTTTATAAAGGTAACAGAATTATGTATGGTTATTAATTCCTGATCTATCTACAACTGGCTGCTTGACTTTAGGCAAATCACTTAAGTTCCCTGGGCCTTTGAAAAATGAAAGCCTTTGACTGGGTGAAATTGTTACTGAATACAAGTTCGTGTACGTGATGCACAGTGAGGCCAAGTAAACCAAAATGTCAAGAGTTTGGAGCAAAAAAAAAAAAAGAGTTTGGAGCAGAGAAAATTTTACTGCAGGCCAAGTAAGGAGAATGGGTGACTCATGCTCTAAAAAAAACCCCAATAACAATATCCCAGGTTTCAACTCTGAAGTTCTGTAATTATACTATTCTATGATGTCTGTGATAGACATAATGCAGAATAAAATAGAAATTCCCGACACATTTTCTAAAAGAAAGATTTTTGTAAAATATTGCATGATTTAACGGTTTCTGACCTTGCATTTTGATATGGAAATGAGATACTTAAAAGAAAAACCTACAGTGACTTTTTCATTTTGCTGGTCAATGGATTGGTGGGAAACCCCACCCTAAGGCCACAATTGTCAAGAGAACTTCCATTTGAAATTTCCTGTGTTATGCCATCACCTTAGCCTTGAGGGTATGAGGTCTTTCTTTGAAATTGCCTGTTTTGCTTGCTTGCATTTATATGCCGAGCCCTGGATTTTTCCCAATTTAGGCACTTATATGCCCTGCTTATGAAATGTCCTTAAGAGTTTGAACTGGATTTTAATTCTCTGGAGGAGATTACAAAATGATTCTTTCTTTTCAAATGGTAGCCAGTTATAGTGATTTGATTCTTAACACTGTTTCATCAACTCTGCCAATGTTCCTAGTGGGACAATCAGGCAAAAAACAAAAGCAAAAATGAATAAACAAACAAAATCCTTCAAGTCCAGGGGCTATTTGGATAATATAATTAGGGAGCATAATATTCTATGTGTTTTTATCCTGAATTTTGCTTATCTTTGTCATATGACAATATTTTACTTGCTTAAAAGACATCTTCTGTTTTAAGAAACTTTTCCCTAACTATGGTTAGGACCCTCTAGAAACATGCATGATGACAGGTCCATAATAGAATTTTATAAATATAAATTTTTAATATTTATTTATTTATTTATTATATTTTTATAAATATAAATTCACTCAATAGATATTTAAGTGAATTGCAATTTCAGAAATATTTTCCAAACATAAACATGAAAGATTTAAAAGACAGGATTAATGGTTGAAGTTATGAAGCTTCTTAACAAATGCTAGAGTTATCTTTGTAGGACAAATGAATTGTATTTTTTCCCTCATTTTTTAATTGACTGTAAGATTCATTACTTTAAATTCTGATCAGTCACACATAGAAATTGGGTATGATTATTTACTGTCTAGGAACGAAGCATTGGTACTTTGATTTGAGTTTGGTTTTCCTTGTAGTTTTTTTTTTTTTTAACTAAAGGATCATAGTATGTTTTATTTGTAAGTACTTTGGGATTTTTTTAAAGCTAAAGCCTATAAATACATATAATTTGTACTAAGTAGGTGGCAGAGTGAAAAGTAAAACCAGAAAGGTATAATTGTATAGCTGCATCTCATGCTACTCTCTTCTTTGCTCACAGTCTATTGCTATGTAAAGATTTTAGAATTTGTTTCTTTTTAGAGAGGGTGGAAAGATGAAGTCTTAATATAAGCCATTTCCAGGTAGGTAACTGTATACCATATACTAATG